>NC_138942.1:8451500-9867500 GCF_965226115.1 Aulonocara stuartgranti | reverse complement strand
CTGGAAAGCACACCACAAGCACCAATTACACAATCGCCAATGGGTGACAAGGAACTAATGGCTCTAGATTGGATAATTAGCACAGCAATCATTAGGCCCAATTTAACACTGCTTGATAATTGATTGTTAGTTACGAGCTGTTAGTCAGTCTTTTGTAAACATTTACACTGCAATCAGATGGTGCTCACAGACTGTCTTTGAGACTGGTCATACTGTGCCAGTTTGGCTACGCTCTATCTGAACAAGTCCAGTATGATACAATCAGTCCCATTTTGGCTACAGCAGCTGTGGCTTGAACTCACCTATGCTCTCTGTGAGTGGCCCAATCCTGACCGCCTGTGTGGCCATTAGCAAAGCTTCCTTGCATAGCTCTGGCTGCAGATAATTCCTCAGGGATTCGTAGCTGATAAAAGGCCCCGGGATCAGGAACTGAGGTTGAGAGCCCAGTCTGGCTGGGAAGGCAGGAAAAAAATGAGCTGCAGGTGAATGGAAAACTGCAGGAAGGAGAGAGGATACCAGCTGCCCTGTGCCAAACATGTCCAAGTCCAATATTTAACGTCAGTCCACTGAAAAGGGTCTGGTTGACTTCTAGAGGTTTGCTGGTAGAAATGTAAAATGCATTCCAAGGTCCAGGGTACAAATAGAAGAGAAAATTAAAGAGCTACGATTGTCCAGCAGATGCATCCACTTGGTTGTCAGAGCTGCTGTTTGCTGCTGAGGTGCTCAGCCCAGGTACAAGGTGTTGCCTGAAGAGGAAAGGTAAGACTTGAGCGGTGGAGGTGGGCTCACCTTAGCTTTCTTCCCTTCCCCTCCAATCATCTTCCCCTCTTTTCCCAGTCACATGACATCTAAACAGATGTAGGTTTATGGCCTAAAAAAACAAAAAACCTATGATTTGTTTCTCACAGGATTAATAGTATCACCCCATCACTATTTACTGTATTTGTCATCTCTTCTCCAACCACATACATCCTGCAGTCTTTTTCAGACATGCCCCAAACCTCCTCTCACTCTCTCTCGCTCTCTCTGCCTTTCAGGGACAAGTTGCAACATCTTTGGCTCCTGAAATTTCAGTGAGTGAGACGAATGGCAGCTCAGTAAGTAGCAGAGATGTTTATGTTCACTTAGGCGCATACGCTTCAGACAACTAGTTCAACGGTTGTCAGATATAATAGCAACAAATTACTGTACAGGAGACATAGTCCACTTCCTGCTGTGACAAAACAAATTTCCCACGTGTGGGACTAATAAAGGTTATCTTATCTTATCTTATCTTATAATAAAAGCAGTTGTTCAGTTTTGTGGAATGGAAGTAAATACAACGGTAGCTGAACCTGAATAGCAGGTCTCAGTGTTATTGTTTTTGATTTTCTTCTTCTTTTTTTTTGGCTGTTCCCTTTCAGGGCTCACCACGGTGGATCAGATGCCTCCATGCTGGTTTGAGTTTATTGTTCTTAGTAAATGAATGCTGTTATGTTTTTTTAACAACAGCAAGGATAGCTGTACATCATACCACTCATCTTACACAGTAGCAGAAGTGCAGCACAAATTACTTTTACATGATAAAATAAACTATTTAAATATTCAAATAGATAAACAAAGTTAGCTAAAATGTCTAAAAAAAACCCAATAAAAACATAAAGTATTTTTATTGTGTGCATTTTGCTTTATCCTATACATATTCTATACTCTATATCTTAGACATCTTCTTTTGCAAAATTTGGTCCCGGACAGTGTTTTTTTTGTTTGTTTGTTTACAACTAATTTACTAATTTACAATTTTGGCAGACTCCCATTATAACTCCTGAAAATCTAATGTAATAATCTCAGTTTCCTGTAGATGACTAAAGATCAAAAATAATAACTTGTCTCACCTGTGTTTGCTGTACTTTGTATTCTTCTGAGTTTTAAAAAAATGCTAGAAGAAGCCTATTAAGGTAATTTTTCAAACCTTTATTCTTGCACTCTACTGATGTTTCTTGCATTTATAGTTCACAATACTGCTTTGTTGTATAGCCCATCTTCCATTTGGCTTTCTGTTAGCAGACTGCAGGTTTCATCCACAGGTGGGTGGGATTTCCCTGCCTAAAATGACCATAGTAGGTATATCGACTCTCGCTGATATCATACAGAGCCAGTGTTTGAAAAAAATGGTACATAGGTACATTTTAGCATGTTATCTATATAGGTTAGTTAACATTTAAGATGATAAACTTAAAGGTTTACAACTTTTAAAAGCACATCATCAACAGCTGCATGAATTGGAATAAATTTTATAACACTTCTTTAAATGAATGGTCTCCTGTGGATGTTTGAAATTCTAGCACACTTTAAATGGCAATCATAAGTACTCTAACTGCTAACTCACTGTGTTAGGGTTACTTGCTTAAGGAAGTAACCAAGCGTCCATAACAAAGGGTATCTACATGCAAGGGTAGGTTTCCCTCATAATAACAACACTGTCACTTGTTCACTAAACCAGAATCAAAAATGCCACTTTTCTCACATCTGATAAAATACAAGTTTTAAAGAGGAACCAAATTGTCAAATATATCTTTTAAAAAACATTGCATCAGAAGGATATGTCCTTGATAGCAAATCTTTAAAAAGGCAATTTTCTATTTTTGTGTATTTGTATTCTGTCACTTATCCCCTATAAAAACCCACGTTAGAAGCGAACTAGAGAGACATAAAATCTAAAAATGTTCTGTAGTTACAGCAAAATAGTTTTATCATATCATGTGTTTGGTAATGATAATCTTACTTCCACAGCTGTAAAGTATGTAGTCAGTAGTCAAGCCCTGATGGGATTCTTCCATCTCAGATCAAAGCTAACACATCAACACATTAACAGCCAAGGCACGAAGATTATTAACCCTTTTTTTTTTTTTAAAGCAAGACAGCTGTAGCTTAGTGGTGATGGCTCTCTGATGAGATGATCTCCAGCACTGTCTGTGAGAATTAAACCCAGGTGTGTCAATTAATCCAAAGTTACACATCACCTAACAACATCTCTTTCTAACTGCTCGTCAGCTCAAACGGTGGTGAAAACACTCCGCTGTCAGTGTTGTCACCACAGAGCTGGCGGGCTGAGGTGGCTTTGATCAGCCTGGGATCTCTGCAAGAGGCAGCTGGTCAGAGCTAAGGTGAGTCACAGGATGGTCATTCCTATACGTGCTGTGAGGACTGCAAATCCATCACCTGTGTGGCCCTTTCATCTGCACCTGTTCAAACACTAAATTAGGAGGCAGGATTAGGGGTTGAGCAATTCGGATGTCTTTACAGCCTGAGTTGTACCTGAAAGCCAGTATTTAGGTGGAGTGTCTTGTCTTGAATTGCAGATAAAAATTGCTCGTTTTCCCTACATTATGATTCCATAACAAAAACCTAACAACAAGGAAATGTCAGCTAATAAAGCATTTTAGCATCTCTTTAGCAATCAAATCACCCCAACCCAAGAAAACAGCACTTCTAACTGCACTATTAATCAGTATGAATGATCTATCGTTTTAAGTGAGCCAACTCAACAATTAACAGGTCTTAGCACTACTTTCTACTCATGTGGAAGCGTATGCATGTAGGGATGGGAAAGGACAGACGGCGATTGAGAGAAATAATTTCTTGCGTTTGCAGGGAAAAGGAAAATAGATTAGAAGTGTCTGGTTTGAGCTGTGGCTAAATAAACACTGTGTGTGGCGGGACTGACGACTGAATAGCCATTCTGTTTGTCCCTGGCACACAGATAGTTACAGGGATTTCTGGATTGTCTGAAAGTAGACCCCTTTTCCCACCCTCAAACTACTTCTGTTTGTCTGTGCCGGGGTCCTTTAATGCCCATTGATCCAGATAATCAGGGACAAGATTGGTGAAAAACCAGCGGGGGAGGTTCTGACAGTAGTTGCTCAAAAAGCCTGATAGTGGATAATTGAAGGCGGCATTAAGACAACAATAGTAATGGCTAATGCCAGCCTGTATTGGAGTTCCAGCTTCTTGAATGACAACACTGGAGATCCACAGCTAAAGTGGCAATCATTGTATTATTAGCAGACCTTCAAGTGAAGGGACGGACTACACATTATCTGAGATTTTAGTAAGTCACCAGTGGGATGCTCTTCACGTGTCTTTAGCTTGAAATTGGCATGTTTGAGCTTGAAATTATTCATTGTGAAAGTAAAAAAAAAAAAAAAAGTAAAATCAGTTTTTCGGTCTCAAAGTGAAGTAAAGTGTTTTGTTTCTTCCACTTCAGTCACACTTGAATTTAAAACCAATCATCAACTCTATCTGAAATAAAGAAGCAGAAAAGTACTATTAGACAAAAATCATTATTCAGATTTGAAATTTGTTTACACCTGAAAGCCAGTGTGACTGTTATATAGCCATCTGGCAGCAGTGTATATAAATTATGAACACAACATGGATATACAGTCATGGTACAAACAAAGTCCACCGGCTGTCTCTTCAAAGTTTCACATATCAGGACATAATATAAAATTATGTAAACCTTACTAGGTCTTAAATTAGGTAAATACAATCCCAGACGAACAACGCTTGACATATTATGCCATGTCACTATTTAACAAAGTCAAAATACAGAAGCAGTGTGTGAAAACTACAGTACAACTCATGAGTCAACAGTTTACAAAAGCACTTCTGGCAGCAACAACGTTAAGTAATTATTTCGTGTATGACCGAATCGGTCTCTTGCATCATTGTCAACTCTCATTTACAGCGATGCTTGAGTTCATAAAGATACGTGGGCACTCACAGCTCTTTTAAGTTCCCACCAAAGCAGTTCAATCCACCCAATTTGGTACAAAAGTCATCTATTGGACAGACAGCCTCAAATTTCACTCTAGAATACTTTAGTATACAGAGGAGTTGTGTTCATGACCCCTCCACCACTGTGCTTGACAGCTGGATTGAGGTGTTTGTGCTGATTTGCTTAAAGTGCTTCTTTAAGATCATTGCTAATATACCACCCCCTTAGCATTGTGTTAACATACACCTAAATGTTCCATATCTGCAAAATCCTGCTTTTATAGAAGTGCTCACACTTGCTAATGGTCAATTAATCTCTTGCAATTGATTATCAGCACCTGGCTGCTACTTACCTTCCAATGGAACCAGTTTTCAGATACGTCTTCTGCAGTTTGACCTAATGTTTGCCAAATACATAATGACACATTGTAATAAGACTTGTTTTGTTGTTCACCTGGAGTTGTACTTATCTAATTTTAAGACCTGTTAAGAACTAGATAACCTTTCATTATGTCCTGATATGTAAACCCTTAGAACTGGCAGAAGGTGCATCTCCTTTTTACCATGACTTTATCACTTTCGGGTTGAGATGGCAAACATTTTATCAAACAGCTGCTTTTCAGTAGATCCAGTTAAAAATAAGCATAAGGGAAGTCTGAATTGAATATCCAGATTCCTGATAAATCTTTGTCTATAATTAATGCTCTTGAATTAGTCAGTTTTGGTCGCCTACAACTCCTCCAAGAAAATACTTAAAGTGTCTATAGCAAGCACATCAGGAAGTTGCAGAGTGAGTCTGTCTGCAATTTGTTTTTTCTTTAACTTTGTAACCTAAAACAGCTTCTGGCCGCAGCCAAAAACAACATTACAAGAGCTGCGTGACACAGGAGCTGATAATTATCTGTAGGTTCAGTTTTCAAGTATATAAATATTAGTGGGGGAAAATAATAATCTCAATACCTCCAAACAAACCTATGTATAAAATAACCTACTGAAGACATGATAACTCTATTTAAAGCTATTAACAAGACTTTTTTACTGATGAAACTTTTTATATCTTTAAATTTGTTGCACAAAAAAAACACTTTCACTAAGCTGAAATTTAAATTAAATCACTCAGGCTATTTACCCACTTTTTTCCTTGACAGACATGGCTGAAGTGGATTAACTGTCACGCTCTGCCCTCGTTGTCATAAGATACCATCTGCTCTAATAGAGATCGTGAACACTGTGCATTATTATTTTTTCTGATCCACTCCAGTGGCACTTTAGCTCATAAAACAAGAGTTCTGCCAAATGTCATGCGAAGATGGATGATTATCGTCAGCTCCACTGTCATGGGAATTTATCTATCTGGTGTAATTTGCAGGCTGGAACAGCAATGAGCACAGATTCAATATTTAATGAAAGTATAAGTGAAGCTTAAGGGTTGTCACTTATGCCTCTGCTGTTAATGACGTGTCACATTATCATACTTATCTGATTGGGTCAATTTTAACTGCAATTACTAGCCTCATTTCTTTTTAATTCATTAAAAATGTTGGATCATTTCAGTTGTCCACCTCTGCAAACACATTGGGAATGTATTGTAATGTATTCTCTAGCTTCTATATATTTTAGTGTCAACTGTCAGCACAAACTTAAGTCTAAAATCTATTAATGGGAGCTTGGATTTGTATAATTCAATCAACACACCTAAAACATTTTAGTTTAGAGGGGAGAAAAAGTATGATGACTGAGGAAGCCCCCATGGTTGGTGCCTCACTCTCGCTGGTAACAGTATCCCACAGCGAACTGGTTGATTGTTTTAGTCCTGGATCACTGGCCATGGGATAAACCTGAGAGCCCAGCCTGCTTTTCATGTCAAAACCTTCAAGGGAAAGCGGCCACAATCCAAAAGCAATCACACTTGAGACATCAAAGTGCCAGGGAGAAGAGAGGCGAGAGACGGTCCACATTTTTTCCATGCAAGCCAAGTGCAACTCAAGCGTGGAGTAAAAGGAGATGATCTAAGACGAGGGTGCCATTGAGAGGAAGACGGAGAGCAGACAGATGTGCATGGGCAGGTAGTGGCACATCAGGGCCCCTCCTGCAGCTGAGAGAAAGACCAAAAGGCCTCCAGTGGTCGGCATTCCTGCTTGCCGCTCATTTACTGTCCACTTTGACATGGACGGGGAAAATCGGTGATTTTTCCAACACTTGCATGGTTGGTGCTGGAAGAAATATTAAGACTGTGTATTCAAATTAAAGTGATCTTACATTGAGCAAACCAATTATAGCATTCGAATTGTATAGTACCAAACAATTACAGCAAAATGTTCTGTAAAAATGAAAACTCCAAGCACTCGTTATGCACAAGTGACTGCTGTTAAAAAAAGAAAAGTGTACCGCAGGTTGAGATGGAGCTGAAATGTTTTAACCACAACTTAAACCGTTTGGTAGATTAGTCCACCCCCACCCCCACCAAGGTCACGGCCTTAACACAAGAGTGTGTGTTTTGGGGGCTGGAGACCATATGAGAAGCCTCGGTGTTGGAGCTGCAAATAACCAGGGAGAAATCTGAAATGTGATAAGGAGCACCAACAAGTTGACGTTCACGGCATTAAATAAGAATAACATTTACTTTTATTCTGAACTCTTTACCCTTAAATCAGCAGTTAAAGCCGGTGCCAAAATACATTTAGTGCATAATTACTTTCTGCAGTAGATTTGGTTTTTTGAAAGGATTCTTTATTTTACCATGAAGCAAAATGTTAACTGTGATCACGCAAACATTTAGCTCTCTGCAGCTGCCTTTGAGTGGATCTGGATTGGTATGATGAATAAAGACAGAGGTTGTTAACTTGTCAGTGGTCCATCAGGCTATTCAGCAATAGGCTTGGCCCCCCGCTCTCCCTCCCACCACTTCCTCGTTCGCTGTCACTCATCTCTGTTCCGCCTCACTGCTGTCCAGCCAATGGGATGCTGGCGCCGGACCAAGAGCCCAAGCTGCTTGGACTTGTGTAGTCTGTTGACTGATAACCATAAACAGAATTTTTGGCGAGTTACAGGACACCTTACAGGTGCAATTAACATATCACACAGCAAGTATGGTGCACGATATATATTTTCAAAACGTTTAAAATTTGAATTATGAACATCATTGTTGTCACAAGTCACCCTGTGACAGTCCCCCAATACGTTTTTATAGCACTTTGTCCAACAGTTTTGTTATTGTTGGTTTTTTTTTATAAGAAAAAACACATTATTTTGATCTGAAGAAAACCTGCTTCCAGCTGCCAGGCCCATATATCTCAATGGGTGACTGAACATTTCTGAATGACAGATTCCACTGACCCACCAGTGTGGGCATGTCTTACCATCACTGATGATCCTCAACCGTGCTGCGACTGCATCTCCACGTCCTCCTATGTAACAAAACACCAGGAGCACTCTACGTTGTAAAACGGCCTACCCACATCACATCTTCAAAGAAGCCTTTGGTCTGTGTGATTGAACAATTACCACCATGGTTAATTTACCATAAATGTGGACGTCCACTTTGCTAGTTTACCGGCATGCCTGCAGATTGTTTAACTTATCCCTTTGACTCCATCAAGAGGTTTCCAGATGAAGTCACTGGCACTGGGCAAAACAACTCACACTTTCATGGCAAAATGGTTTCCATCACAGCATGTGCATCACGCCTTTAATTTGTCTGTTACACCCCAGTGAAGAGCAAGCGTACATGTGACAGCTGTTTCCAGTTTTATCAGGATCCAAGAAATATTGGAATGAAATGAATCCTTACAGCATGAATTTTTCCTCAGTTCAATCTTTTTTTTGAGGTGCTAAAATATTATTTTGAAAGCTAATAATGGGTTCTTGTGAAATTTCTGTTGCTACATTTTGAACTTTAAACTGCTTTCCATATTAAGTTCCATCAAAGTGTCTCCACTGAGCTTCCAAACTACTGAAATATTACACTCCTCACATCCTGTCAGGTTGAGTTGAATGAAAAATAAAAAAGTGGCATTTTCCAAAAGTTATTTTATTAAGTTCACAATAAGGTTGCTTCCAAATGGTGCGCAGGTTTGAAAGGAATTCACAGCACTGTTTAAACAGTTACACTTTTTCGTTTCTTAGTTTTAATGATTCACAAGCTCTTCGAACATTTTAATAACTAGTTAATAAATGAAAGCTCTTCTTGAAACCAACTAATACAGTCAAGAAAATAAGTTAAACTCTTAATTTCAAATTCTGGAAATTCAAAAATTCAAAGAAGGACTTCATTTTCAAAACTATTAAAAGTGTGAAGCCAAAAAACCCTTTTTTTTTTTTCATGAAGCGTTGAAATAGTGCATCTGTAAATAATTTAATAACTTCAGAAATGCAAAAGTTTCTCTCCAAATTACACCCCAAATTATGAAATATGAATTCCTATATTATATTTATTTTTCATTATCTTCTGTTGAGAATTTCTTCAACGTTATCCGCTCTGCTGTCTCCAACTAATATTCCTATATAATAATATGACCTTTTGATGTTCCATTTAACTTTATTGTTGAAGTAATCGAACCAAGTTAAATAATCCATATCTATTCAAATGTAGCACAGTAATACCTGTTCCATTATTACAATTACGCTGATTTTACCATTTTAATTATATTATTTTCATTTTATTCAATGGGATTTTTTATGCATTTCTTGAAGTTAATAAATTATCCTGAAATTACTGAACTGAACTTAAGGGATTGAAAAAACATAATATCAAGGTGTGGAACGCAAAGAATGACTGACAGCATTTTTAGTCAGACGTGGAGTCAAACACTTTATCGTTAGGTTGTTGCTTCCATGTGAAGGACTTTCATGGACTCTGAGATCATTGAACTGGTGTCGATTTGTCCGTAGATACCCACCAAAAACGCCTTGTAGAGCAAGATGTCTGCATGTTCTGGAGAGGGAGGGGGGAAAAGAGAACACGGCATCATTCAGCTACAAATGTGCGACAAAGACCTTTGTTAACCTAAGACCCAAACTCTTCCACGGCATGCATTTTTAATTTCTCTTTGATATTTGGGCATATTGGGGCCCGATGAATGTAAAAACAAAGAATTACCTGATTTTTTTTTTTTTACCTTATTTTTGTTTTTATAAAAAATGAGAGCCACATATGAGGATATTCGTTTAAAATTTTGATAGAACAGTAGCAGTATGATGTCCTCGTAAATGGTTATCAGGCCCTTGTGGAGTAAAATTTAGTATTTTGGTCTAAATAACCCAAAATGCGATGTCCACATATGTGGACGCCAAGTCCTAGGAGGTTAAATCACTTAAAATATTTAAAAATACACAATTTACAAAATGTTTAATATGTGGTTCGTTTGACCAGAATACCAGCGCAGGACTCACAGAAGTGTCTTCTTACCTTGACAGAGAAGCACATATTCCGGAAGATTCCTTAAAGCAGTCTGCACCACGTCAAAGTTGCCACTACCCATGCAATACATGAAAGTTGGCAGGAAGTCTGTTGCCAGGCTACAACACAAGAAACACACACTCTTATGTAAGCAATCAGAAATTATATAAATATATGAACTAAAGAACAATGACAGATAGAGATCAACATATTTTTTCATGACTATTGGCCTTTTTCCTCCTCTCAGTTATTGCCACACATTTTCTTTTGCTATCAGCATGTTTTCCTTTGAGTGGTTTGTCCTGAAATGCTTTGAACCTACCATGGATTATTCTGAATGCAGCGTAGGGCGAGACTGAAGGCCATGTTCCGACACAACTCCTCAGGCGAAGTCATGAGCCTCTGCAGATCATTCTACCAACAGAAACACAAGGTGGTGATTGACGTGTTTCACACTGAGACACTGCACTTGACCTTTTTTGTGTCCATTTTCTGTGACTCACAATGAAGTACTGTATGATCTCTGGGCTCCTCCTTGACTTCTCATCCACCTCTGTCAACACCTCCAACACATCTATAGCAGTTAAGGGGGAGAGAAAAAAATGAGTGTATTACTCACTATAGGTATTAAAACACTACATTACTCAGTATGTTGTAGGACATAGAGGAGAGAAGTTACCCTCGACTGCCTCTCCCTTTGACATCTTTTTCAAGTACATTGTCATGTCTGCAGCGCTCAGTAAAAATGAGGCCGATATGTTGACTAAGGGCAGAGAACCTGCAGCCAAGTCGTCTGGTAAAGAGAAAAAAAATGAGATTAAAGAATTCACGCTTTTGTGGAAACCACAGTTTGCATAGAGAAATTACAAAAGATGCTCTCAAAGTGTATCACTGAAAACGTAGCAATGTATTCAGATATACAGTATGCCAGCAGGCACAAGGTGATCACTTGTAGCTTTAGTGTAATTACACATGAGGATCAAATGTGGACAACAGCAACTCTTACCATCTCTCTCTTCTGTAGATACCTCTGCAGAAGAGCTTTTTACAGGCAAAGTGAGTCCAGCTAGGAGAGATTTCAGCTGGACCAAATCTGGATTTTCTGCACACAAACTCCTGAAACGAGAACAGAAAAATTTGCCAAGTCTTTCTGCAGACTTTTTTTTAAGGTGTTTACCCATCAGGAATGCTTTCTAAAGTTACTGCTGCCACTTACTGTAAGATGTCAGAGTGCTTCTGTAGATAAGGAATGGCTGCTGCTGCGTCGTGTGTAATGTACTTCTGTGTAAACTGAAGAAACTTGTTAATGAAGACCAACGGCGAACGTGTCCTCTGGAAATTCTACAAGGCAAGAGAGAGGCACAAACATAAAAAAGACACTATTAAAATCTTATTTGTAGCTCCTTTTGGTAGGATCCCGATACTAAATCCCCTAAAGAAGATTTGGAAACGTGGAGCTACCCACCTGAAGGACCTTCATAAAAGACAGAAGGCAGTCTTGAAGCGCCCTCTGGTGATCACTGTGGAAAACAAGTGGCTGCAGAAGCTCCAGAATAGCGAGTACATTGCTGAAGAATGTCATGTGGTTTTGCTGGCGAAACTCCTGCATGTTTAGGTGCATGCGACCGTGTAGGAGGCCTGCAATCATGGGCAGGTGTCTGGAAGGTCAAAAGAAACAAAAGCGCATCAGTAATCAGCTTAAACACAACACACACATCTATAGTGGTGGATAATTTACAAGCTCATGCAACAAAAAACGGCATCATAGTTTAGTCTTTCTTTTTCACCTGAGTAACAGTACAGGGTGCGATACAGCCAACTTCCTGCAAGCGAGGTTGGCATCAGACACGCGGCTCTCGGCAGACTTTGAGTCTCCTATATCAGCAAGCAGTGTGACCAGGCGATGCACCAGGACATCAAGCTGAGAAACATAACATTTGGCAGTAAGTGGTATGTAGTAGTGAAATTGTGATTTTAAGAATTCAGAAAACATTATTTATTAGGTAGACAGAGACAAAATATTTTACAAAAACACAATTCAGCATTATGAGAACTTTTAGTGGGGACATCAGAGATGGTTTAACCATTAAGCAAAGCTGCAAGTTACGATGTGTGACCCGTTTCTAATACACAACATCATGATATTGCTATAACTAATTGTAGCACTGAATAAAGGGAAATAAGAATAATTACATTTAAAGACACAATCAAATCACTCAATTACTTGTATTTAGTAAGAACTATACCATTCAGTCTACAGTAACATCTTGTTGCAAAGCTGGATCATTATTGGATCCTGGCATGTTGATGTTGTTTATACTTATAGTCCACCTTTACGTCGTTGGATACAAAAAAATGCACGAGGAGCCTACACAAGATTAGGCAAGAAGTTCTATAACAGAGGGAAGACATCTTTACCTTGCAGCTGCTGCCATCTGCTGCCCCGCCGCTGCTGAACGTGCTTTCAGGCAGGGCAACGTGCTGGATGACCTCAGGGAAGTGCAGATAGATCTGTAGCAGCAGGTTCTGGCACCTCTTACTCATTGCACTGAAAGCCAAAATAAACAAAACACTAAGTATGCTATATGTTATGGTTCCACCATGAAAAGTTTCTTTGGGAGGCGGGGGGAAGACACCATTAATGCATTATTGGCTTAGAACAGTTCAGTTGTCCATCCTAAAGCTCCAAACTTAGCGAGAAAATAATCAAGAGTTTAATCCCTCATGTTATGGAGTTGTGTCACTTGGACCTTTTTATTTGACAGTAAATGGACGCTTACTTTTTGTGCAGTCACAGAACACTTGTCACAGCTTTTCTGCTCAAGCGAGCAAGAGTCCCACTGACTTTATAATGTAACTTTTATCAAATTCACCCAAACTAATCTTTTTGCAAGTGATTATACACCGAGCTGACGTGACACCAGTTTAAGGAACACGATATAGTAGTTCCCTATTATTTATGTCTGTAGGCAACAACAATTAACATATATTAACACAAGCTATTGACATGAATAGCTTGATGCAATTCAGAGGTATTCACCTTCGAGTCAATGCAGTTTTATAAAATCCTCTTACTTGCTAAGGCTCTTGTCAGGCTCAAATGATGCACTTCTACTAAATGAGCAGTTTATTACAGCTATGCATTAAGCAAATCAGAGCGACCTTGACCAAGAGTAAAACATCGGCTCACTGTTCAATAGTTTCTGTGTAATTGGAATAAACACCAGCTTATCTGTCAGCAAGCTCTCGCAAGAAGAATGCTTAACATACAATCAAGTATTTACTCGACACAAGGCCGAAACCCTCTACTTTCAACATGTTTTTATCCCGCCATATTTTGCACTTAAATTACTGTAATTCTGAAGCTAATTTTCCTTGACCTTGGCCAAAGTTTCCTCATTAAAGTGGTTTAATAACCAGAGACATATTCATGAAAGGAGGGTTTGCCTCCACAAAGAGTTGCACCCTGATCTCTGACAGCTAAGTCAGTGCAGGAATTCACAACACAGGCAAGTTTAGAGCTTCAGCCTTAATCCTCTTGCCTTCATTATAATACACTGAGCTTTTAAAGAGATCACAGTACAGACGACTTCTGCTGGTTTTAATTTCACACCAATAGACCTAATTATCAAGTTTTCCCTGGTCCACAGCATTGTGGCTGACAGAGGAAGTCTGAAAAGTTCATCTGCACTGAGAAGGAAAATCTGGTGCGATTTACCCCAAGTTTATCAGCACAGCATAAGAAGGTAAAAATGACTTTCAGTATTGGGGCCAATTAGTGTGATCAATACAATGTGTCACAATAAGATTAATTGACTACTATGGTAAAATATCCACAACTAAATGCAATAAACATATGTGTTACCAACTAAGAATGGATAAAGAAAAAATCAATCTGAAAAAAAAACCCCCAAAAAGATGAAGAAACCTTACCTGTCCTCCCATTTTTTTGAGCAGTTGATGAGGTACTCTGATACTTTCTTGATGTCTTCTAAATTTCCATTACAGTACGAGTGAAGGAGGGGCAGTCTGGATTGGATGAGGGAGCAGGGGGCCTGGTCCACACTGTTTTTGTCATCCTGGAGTGTGTCGTGGCTGTTAAGCTCTGATTCTGACAATATCAGGTCCATCAGGCTAATGAGCTCCTCTGAACTGAGCCGGAGAACAAACTTTTCGGTTTTCTTCTAAAAAGACCAAAAGGAGAGCACCAGTCACCAACATCAGCAGAAAAGAAATAAGAAAAAAAAGGTGGTAACTATGAAAGCTTTTGATCCTACTTGAGGGATCTTCTGGTCACGTCCTTGCCAGATACGAGGAATGTGGCTGCACGCCCACAAGAAATCCAGAGCAGAGGATGGGTCCAGTCTAATAAAAGCAGCAAAGTGAAATTTTGAATTCTCTACACATAGGATAATCCTCAATAAAACCTCAAGACTGTGGCAGACAAAGGTTGTGATAAAACTACATACTTGTAGTCTCTGCGCTTGCTGAGAAGAGCACTGATACACTGCAGCAGAGTGGACCAGTTTGACTGATGTGTAAGCAAGGCCAAAAGATAAGGTCTGTAAGCTGGGGTCCCTCGTGCCTGAAACAGATAAACAGTAAGAAAGGATGCATCGCTAATGCCAAGCAAACACCTTCTCTGGTGTGATAAGCCAAGAACACTATCTGCACACAAGCCTTATCTTACCTTGTTGAGGGCAAACAGCAGCTTCTGTTGAAGGTCTGGACACACTGAAGTAACCTCAGGGTCAAGACGCTCCAGCCAATCAACCAGAAGCCCAGAGCTAAGTCCTGACTTTGTCACCTCTGAGCCACTGCCAAAGATCAAACCAAAGGATTAGTTTATACAAATGTAACTCAGCATCTGTTAACTACTAACAGGAGAGCTAAGGCACATCAATAATAATATTTAGTGTTAACAAAGTTGTACTGGTCAATTAGAAACAACAAACCAATTTTGAAGTTGTTACATGGAACCTGTCTTTGTCACCTTTAATTATCATTTTAGCCTCAATAATGACAACAAAGCTTTTAGAGCTACATCCCTTTTCTGACAATTTACAGAGAGCATCCAATAGTGCTATTACTCCCTCTACTTGTACTCCTATCAGAAAATATATAACACAGTAAGCAACTTCTCAGTGGCAGAACTGATTACAGATGTCTTTGATGTCCATAGCACGTGCATCTGAAAAGCCACCACAAAGCTGAAAAGCTAATTCAACGTTAAAATCCAAATGGAGTTTAAAGTATAAGGCCACAGGCAGCAGGCGCTGTTCTGCTATTTGTCCCAGGCAGGCATGTTTGCCATCTAGTCCTGTCAAATATAAATGTTTCTTGCATGACTTGTGAGGGAAATAGAATTGTAGCGCTCACTTATTAGAATCCACTTCCTTTTTCACAGCTCGCTCCTCGCTTTCCTGAAGGAGCAAAGAAATCACCATAGCAACAGAGCCCGCTGTCCCATTCTGTGTACCAACAGTCATCAGCAGAGACAGTAGCTCCTCCAAATATGGCGACTTCACCTCCATCAGCCCTTGTAGCACTGAAAAATATTAATAAGTAGTGTATTTATCATAGGCTTTGGACCACCTTTATATTGTTTAAACACAATAAATGGGAGTATGGGAGTGATAGTTCCTAATTCAAGCTGCTGTTTCTATCTATCTATCTATCTATCTATCTATCTATCTATCTATCTATCTATCTATCTATCTATCTATCTCTCTCCTAAACAATCCAGTGACTTCATTATTACCTTTGCCAACAAGTTCAGGTTCTGCATTACATTTCTCTCCAGTTTTCAGCATTGCTATGATGGCTCTCAGTGGAACTTCAGTATCTCTGCGATATGCCAACGCCTCAGCCAGGTGAAGGAAACCTGTACGTACTGCAAAGCAGAGAAACACATTACTCGCAGTTTATAGAAAATGAATAAAGCAGCATCTGCAAAGAAATTACTGGCATACTCACCATCACTGAGCCTGTGCTTGTGAGAGTTCTGTCCAGCAAAAGATCTGAGCAGAGTCTTTAGTGGTCCTGCCTCTACAGTTGGGTTGTCTAACCAGATTAACATCTCAACAATGACTTTGAGAAACAGTGATGAGAAAGCAATGTCCTGGGAAACGAGACGCTGCAAAGAACATGCAGAAAGCAAAAGATGGGAATACTGTATTTAGAAGCTTTATAAAAATACATAGAAATATGAACTGACTCTGCTTGTGTATGTGTGTTCCACCTGATAGAGATGAAGCTGGCGCATAAGAGGGCAGGACAGAGAGTGACTCCGATGCATTGATATTACTATTGGCCCTGCATGAGCAGAAGCGAGCAAGGCTGCAATGGCCTGCAGGAGTCGAAATGCCAAACCACCCTGCTGAATCTGGCCCTGCTTAGCTCGCATTAACTCTTTAGCTAAGGCCTGTTGGAGGGCCAGGGAGACCTGACTGGGAGGAGGGCCATGCCAGCGGGGGTCCACTTTCAAGGGGAAAATCTATAAAGATTAAGAGAAAAAAAAAAGTAGGAGAAGTTACCCAACATCAGTCTCAAAAGAAATAAACTACTTTTTATTTGGATTTAAAACTCAAATAAATAATAAAATTCAGCCCAAAGGAAATTGTAACTTGTCTACTAAGTGAGCTAATAGTTTAAATAATGCCAGAAAGAGTGGAGAAATAAATGGCCAGTACATCCTACCTGAAGCAACATGCCAGTGAGATCATCGTCAGGCCCGACTACAGGAAGCTGAGTGGCTGCTCTCATCTTCACAGAGCTGTGAGGAGTTTCCACTGTAACTTTGGCCTTACTTGTTTCAGATGAATCTGCCGGGAACAGTGCAATAAGAACATTAAATAATGTTGAAAATGCAATAAATTCTGAGGTGTAACTTTGCAATCTACTTCAAATTAAAGCCCAGGGCCGTGTACCGCATAATATGTGGATAAACATTTAATCTATCCAGTGATTTTAATGTTTACTTAAATGTTTTCAGTGTTGGGGAGTAACGGAATACATGTACCGCCGTTACGTATTTAAAATACAAAATATGAGTAACTGTATTCCGTTACAGTTACCGTTTAAAAAGGTGGTATTCAGAATACAGTTACTTTGTTGAAATAAATGGAATACACTGGGGTACTTTCCTGTTTCATTTTGTCGCGGGTCAGGACTGTTTGGGTTTTGTTTGACAGCTACGATCTGTTGTTCCAGGCGGCAGCGTTACGGTTGCCATGGTTACAGGGCGACGCTCTCTCTCTCTGCGACTGTGTGTTTCCTGGGTGAGAGAGCGCCTTTTCGTTGTTGTTGTTGTTGTGCTAAGCTAACAGGCAGAATGCTACAAGCATAGCTCTAAAGAATGTAGCATCATGTTCAGTGTAGTCCGTGCTGCTGGGAGAATGGACTGCCATATACGTTATGTGTCTGTGAGCGCTAGGAGGGAGAAAAAGGGGAGTGGAAAGGTACGAGCAGTCATCGAGCAAAAACGGGAGCTGGAAGCATGTAAATATAATAATAACCACTGCAGCCAAGAAGAGTGCCTGACGAGCCCAGTTGTAAGTAAGCTATTAAGACTCGACTGTACGCTGTGTTCGTGTTTTCCTCCGAAAACAACAAGTTCCGTTGGAGCAGCCTTTCAACGCCTCTCTCTGTCTGTCGCAAGAAAAGTTGACCCACACAACAAAGTAGAGCTATTTTTCGGCTACCAGCCGACAGGGACCCCGCCGTATTATGCTGGGCTTACACTGTGCGATTTTTTCAGTCGCGCGATTCAGCTCCTGCTCAAACTGTACGATTGACTCGCAGGGGTTAGAAGTTCATAGGTCACGATGCAGGGTCTCACACTATACGGCCCGATGCTCTGATGCGACCTGAGTGCTCACACTGTGCGTCCATAAAAATGAAGGTTATAACAGAAATTCTGTCGCTCGCTCTCCCTCTCCATCTTTCACTCACACAGACACACCACCACCATCAACTTTGCTAAATTGCTAATGAAAAACATTGGTCAGGCAGCTGTGATTGAGCAGCAGTGTCGATCCAACTATTTTCACGGTTGTTGTGGTCGTGATAATTTTGTGAGGCCACATCGAAAGGGCTCGGATGGTTCTACAGGTTGTGCCTCCATCGCTTGTGTCCAGATCACACGCTGCACTGCCGTGCTACGCCGTCTTTTTCACTGACATTTGTGTTTGCGCGTGCGCAGTGTGGCAAACTGCGGTGACACCCTCACGACCAAGCGATTGATGATCGGGAGCTGGTCGTGAGGTGTCAATCGCTTCTCGTTACCCCACGTATACTACACGATGCACGACGCACGATGAAGGCCAAAATTGGGCCGATCGCCAAAACGATCGCACGACTCAAAAATCGGCTCAAAATGGGCCAAAAATCGCAGTGTGAGCCCAGCATTAGTCAGAGGTCCCTTTACTACAGTTCGGAGTCGCGGACCTTCAGTAATAGTAATAAATCACACAGCAATAGTACATTCACGTTGTTGTAAAAAGCATGATAATATTGTAGCGGGTCAGGGCTGTTCGGGGTTCTGCTTGTACAGTTATGTTTTGTGTATGTTGCCATGGTGACGGGTGACGCCCTCTCGCTGCGACGGTGTGTCCTTTCGGGGTCAGAGGGCGCCCTATGTGTGTTGTGGTTGCCGCGCTGAGCAGTTAGCTAGTGGCAGTGTGTTCTTCTGCAAATGTAATAAACGGCTGTGCTCCCTGGCTAGCTCACGGGAAGCAAGACCAAACGATACCTCCGTCTCCTCCTTGTCTGAACTCGCCACAATATATTAAGTAATCCAAAGTATTCAGAATACGTTACTGTCATTGAGTAACGTAACGGAATAGGTTACAGAATACATTTTGGGGCATGTATTCTGTATTCTGTAATGGAATACATTTTAAAAGTAACCTTCCCAACACTGAATGTTTTACAGGATAAAGACACTGACCTCTGTGTGGAGGAAGAGAGGAACTGAGTAAAGAATGGAAAGTATGCCCCCCAGTGGCCCCTCGCTCATGCTGCACTTCAACCAAATGGGCCATGTAGTCTGTGACAGAGGATATACACAGTAAGATCAATGTTAAACAATTTTAAAAAATCCCCCAAAAAGTAAGAAAACAAAAACAAAAAAACAGGTAGAACACAGAAGAAAAGAAAATCTTACGCTTGTCCATGATGTTTTGCTCTAAAGCCTGTGGATCATGGGACACAGCCTGATCCAAGTACTGCAAAAGTTTACTCATACTGGAGACTGGAATCCCAAAAGATTGAACAAAAAGCAGCAGCTGCTGAGCCTCGAGGTCTTGTAAAGCTGATAAAAGGGTACACACACATTCATTAAAAAGTAAAAAATGAATTATTTGATGAAAAACAAAGATTTTTATCCACATGACAAGTTGTACCTGCATCAACCAGTCGTGAGACCTCAGAACGAATCATCCTCAATTTCAACCAATCGGGAAGCAGCAGGGCTTCCTCTGAGGTGTCAACCAGGAAGGCAGTGGGTAGAGGTTTCTTGTCAGGAAACCAAATGTCCAAAAGCATGTGGAAATCACTCTCTCCTGTAATGATACACAGTGCTAAACTTGTTTTTACAGCCCTTTAGCAGTGCTGACAATGTACTTTAAAGCAAACAGGGCTACCTTTGGGTGGTCCCAGAGTTAGCAAGATAACAATAGCATGGACTACAAGAATGTGCATTGTAGCAGTCTCCCCTGTAGTCCAGCGTAGAAACACCTGGTCTTGAGATTCTGACTGTAAAACACAAAATAAAGCATGAAGTTACAAAATAAATGCATCTTTCCCTGGTGTATGTCCCCAGTTTAAGAACAGAAATTACTCTTCGATTTAGAATGACTCTCAGGTGGAAGTTCAATATTTTCTGTACTTGGCTATTCAGTACTAGAATTTTTTTTTCTTTAACTCAAAACTGTTCAATGAAAACAGAAAAATTATTAGTTTACAAGGCCTAAAATCTTAACATTTATTTAAAAGAGGAGCTATTTTAAAAATTTCTGTTAACTTTCTTATCACTTAACTAGACTAGCTTTGCTAGGTTTAAAATAACCCTTATTTATCTTAAACGCAGCATTGGGCAGTTTTATCTCCCTTTAAGACCACCCTCCCTTAAAGAAGGAGGGTGGAGTCTAAAGCCTGAGCTTTTGGATCACAGGGATTACTTTTAGACAATTATTTGAAATCTTTAATAGAGAATCCAACATTGTAACAGTAGTTATATGACTAAAAATGAGGAAAAGTTTAAATTGCTGTGGGCTAGTGAGAAGATCAAGAGAGCAGCATTCATCGCCAGTGCTCACCCAGCTGTAAAGATCCTCGCCCTCCTTGGTCTTCCTCATCCTCTTAATATACGTAGAGAAGATGGAGAGGAAAGCATAGAGCACAGCATCAGACTCAGGTCTGCTGGAGTGTTTGGAAAAGAGGTTGTTCATGATGGTTGAACGCTCGACGATGAGCCGGGCAATGTCCTGCAGAGAGCAAAAGGGAGACCAGACCCATGTCAGCGCTGCTCATTGACAAAAAGAACGGTTTAAAATAAAGTGACATGTGGAAACTCAAGCAACTCGCTGTGATTACCAAAGCCAGGTCATTATGAGAAGCCTGCTCCTCCACTGGTGCATGCTGGGATAGATAGATGAGATAGGCACTGATCGTCTGTGGATCTGTCTCCATGTGAATGGCCTTTAGAAAGTTAACAGACATCAAAACTCTTATTAATCTTCATTAAAGTTTTACACTTATTTCCAGTCCACTGTTGAGAAAAACTGACCTGCTGCAGGGCAGTGGATGTCATGCCCCTGACACTGTCAAACAAAGGGAGCTTGGGGAGGTCCTGTAGCAGCCACTGGTAACCTGGCAAGAGCTCAGCATCTGCAGAGTCTTCTTCCATGGGCTGGTCTCGCTCCTCCCCATCTTTCAGGCCTCCTTCAGTCAGCACCAAAGACAAACCCTGCACACAAATATGCAATGTATATTTTAAATAATGATTTACGTACAACACAACACCATGAAACATTTTTTATCCTTTCAGGACGGTACCTTCATGGCTAAGACTCTTGATGCCACTTGAGAAGAGCTGAGACGGCGCAGGAAGTAATCCAGTACTTCACATGTTGTCTGCTCATCAGCCTTGGGACCTAACAAAAGATCCTGGAGGCGCCCAAGTAATTGCCTCTGCTTTTGTTGTCTCTGACAGGAATAAAGATTAGAAATCATAGGATTAGTCATTAAGTCTTATTTTGTACCCAGATGCAAATTTCTATTATCAAGCACATGTATACATTTTGTATGGAGGGTATGAATTTGGGATGAAGCCGTGTAATTAAGAAATAATGTTAAACTAATTAAAATACTTGTCTCTTCTTGGCTTTCTGCTCTTTGCTTTCTCCTTCTTCATCATCGTCTATGAGCAAGCTGTCATCTGCAGCATCGTGAAGAAGGAATTCACACAGGCATTGCACTGGGAGCACATCCAAGGATCCCTCACTGGACTGGACCAAATCAGCCAACCATGGCATGGACTGAGAAGAAGCCTGTAAGGGATTGAAAATATACATTTTAACACTGACATTACAACAGCAACACAATTTATATTTTCTTCCAAGTCAGTCCCATTCAACCAATCAGTCTGGATGTGAGAGGTAGGGTACACCCAGAACAGTTTGCAGGGGTTACACAAAGAGAGAGACAACCACTCACACTAACAACTTAGAAACACCAAATAAAGTACAAGTACATGCACTTCTGGGGAGAATCCACACAGGTACAGGGATAAATATGTAAACTCTACTCAGAAAGGCCAAAGACAGCAAGAGGATTTGAACCCAGAAGCAATGGTACTAACAACAACTCAACCATGCTAAAGCTTACAGCACTCATGTGGTTTCCCATTCAAATACAAACCAGGTCAAACCCTGCTTAGCTCTTGAGATCAGATGAGAATCGGGCACACTCAGGGTGGTACAGCCTAAGCCCCAAGCCAAGCTAATATAGCTAATATGCACATCATATGTTTGTTGAGGCATAATCTAATCTTTTATATCTAATATAATTATAATCTAATATTACATGTTCTTGGAAACATTAGATAAGTACTGAAGTCAATATAATACAACAATGACCAGGTCATTTTGGACATTTTAAAACGATATGTTCCATGTAATGCCTTGAATTTGGTCATTGTTTGGCAATTACTGAAGATGAGTTTGAAAAAAATTTCAGTCGCAACAGACAAAACTCACTGATTAATAACATAAACTACTGCTCTTTTTCAGTACTGTGGCTGAACTGTCGGGACTACAACAAAAAAACTGAAAAGGGGGAAAAAAACGGGTTATTTTATGGAGATGGGGGGGGATGCAGAGTTTGGGAGAGTTATTGAAATGGTCATTACCTGTCTCTGGATGATGTTGAGAAGAAAGTCGGGGTTGCGACTGCGGCAAAGGAGGTGACCGAGACGCAGAGACTGGTTGAGACTTTTAACCTGCTCCTGGACCTGAGGGGGAGGTCTACGAGGAGGTCCCCTAAACACAAACACCAGCTATGATTCTGACCAGCAAATAAAAGCTAAGATTATTTGTTATGACTTCATTCACATTGTGATGCAAAGATATTAAGCTTATATAATTTTTTTCAGTAAAATAGGGGATTTCAAATGTCCTAATATATGAGCAAAAATGTTTCATTCTAGTATGGGTGTCCACTCTCAAATAACTGTCTTGGTATCTTACTGTGGGTCCAGACTGGTAAGCTGAGACAAGAGCAAGCTGTTGCTCTCCGTGATGGTCTGTTTGGTTGAAGCTGCAGCCAAGTGGCTCTCAAAGGCTAAAATCTCTTGTTTCTCTCTCTGGGAGATCTGTAACTCTCTGTTGATCATCTCTGTTTTTGTGTCCTCATCCGCAATGGTACAAGGAGGGTATGTATAGTTACTATAAAACCACAGAGACAAAAGTGTTAGCCAATCAGAATTATTACATTTAAATAATTTAACTGTTACTGATAACCTTTACTTACTTTGTCATAACCATCTCCATAAGCATTTTTAGGGTGGGATATCCATCCCAGGCAGCCAAACCTAAAAGAAAAAAAGATATCAGACACCATATCTGTCAACAGATACCTATAACAATTTATCTTATATGAAGATGTATGTAAATATGACTGCTGTACCTATCTTCTGAGGGTTAAATGCAGCCACAACCAGCAACAATAGCCATGCCTTCCAATAGAGTGTGGATATTGCCAAATTTGGTGGTTGGTACCTTAAACAAGAGTAGTCATTTGTTACTTAAGTCTGTAAACAGTATGACCTATATGTGTTCTTAAAAGCCATTAAGGATAAGTGACATACCCAGCAGGCAGTTGAATGTTCTCTGGGTGGTGGTATGTACACAGATTCAGAACAGCATCAATGAGCTGGATCCTCTCCACTCTCAGGACCTCGAGATCTGCTTAACAAGAAACAGGCAGACAACTCAGCAGCACGCATCGTGCCAAGAAAACTATAACAATGAAAATAGTCTTTCCTTTGTTACTAACATTACTTAGCAGACGTAAAAAACATAAAAGTTGCCCCTTGAAATATTTATGGCAGCTCATTAAAGAGAGGCACAAGTGTTTAACAAATCTACAAACATTCGACTAGAGTTTATCATAAATAACTTTAACAGCAGTCATAAACATTTACAACCAAAATGGATCTTCCACAAACCATCTGACTGAACTCCGGCAGCTCTCTTAACCAGGTGATCAGCAAGCTCCATTGCGTCTGCCGGGCCCAGAGGCAAATCACGTGACAGCCCGATCACCAGAATACGCATCAGAGTGTCCTCCAAAAGAGGAACTTCAGAACAAAGGCGAAGGAAGAAACTGAGGAATGAAAAGAAAAGGTCCATAAAGTTACAGAAGCTAAAAAATATTAAGAAATAACAAAAAGCAAATTATGTGCAACTATTTCAGGGTTGCTCACTTTCTGTCGCTCTCCGGAGGCCAGTTGTCCCACTTGTAATATGTCTCAGGCTGCTCTGTGAAAAGCACTTTGTGAAGGCTGCAGACATGAAGCAGATAAATGATTTATAAAGCAGCAAAAATATTTCCACGTGGACAATCGACACATCTGCTACGGATACTGACCAGTGAACGTAGTCTTTTGCACCAAGTTTGCTGATGGTAGGAACAACAGTGTGAAGCCACCACACAGCATCTCTCTGGATGGCAGCAATCTGATTCTGAAAGGACCTCAGGACCTCAAGATCTGAAACAAACCAGACACATGTTTAACCCAAGCCAAGTCGAGCTACTTTAAATACAGCAGAAGGACAAATAGACAGAACGCACTCTTCTTCTCTCCTTTGTCCCATGCAATGCCTGCTTCCTTGACCTGAGCGGTGATGCCCAACATCATAGAAACAGTGAGTAAATCTGTCACCTGGATGACAAATCGCTCCTATGGGAGAAATAACCAAGTTTAAATGCATGAACGAAACAGCTTCAACAAAGTAGGCCTGCTGAATTTTCATATCCACTGACTTTAAACTCCATGTCAACATAGCTGGCCTCTTTTCTCTCCTGCATCAAACCAAAGCAAAAGGACTGAAAGTTGATCTCATGCTTAGTCTGTTTGATGATTTCTCTGAGCAAAGCTCTTGAGGCACGAAGGTAATCATCTTTATTGGTTAACAGGTCCTGGAACACCATTGCCAAGAACTGCCGAGACAAAGATAAAATTAAATGCAGAGTTTATTAAAAAATAATTTCATTTCTGTTGAAATTTTTCCAAACGATCTAGTTTTACCTTTGGAGCTTGCTCTGGGCTGTGCTGCAGCACTGTATGGAGGACTTGCATGTTGTTGGGATTCCGGGCATTGGACAGCTCATTAAAGATGACGAGCTTCACCATAGTTCCCAGGTTGTCTCTGTGTGCATTTAGTAGCTCCCTGCAAAGATATACCCAAAGCTCCGGTTAGTGCGAATTACTGACTGTGATGACAAAATAGATGTGTGACAATAAGAACAACTTTACAGACCTGACACACAGCATGTAATGATTAAGAAGAACTTTGGGTTTGAGTCGGATCTTGATCAGGTTGGAGATAACCTCCATGTCATCTGCTCCGTGGGTGTTGCAGTTCATGCACAAAGACATCAGGAGGTCCTGAGCTGGGCGAGTCAACTGCAACCACAGAAAAACGTAAGCTAATGCTTAGTCGCCTACTTTTAATGTATTGCAATAGCTGTATCTTTAGAGGCCACATTTCACCTTTTATTTACACAAATCCTGCAACATATTATTAGTACAACTATATAACACTATGGATTTATTTAACACAGCTGTCAGTATCAAGGGTTTCACCTTTGGGTTCTGGAGCCACATCTCCAGCCTTTGCACCGCCATGAGTCTTGCCTCTTTGTAGCCACATGTGGCTGTGAGCAGACGCAACAGATTTCGGGACACATTGTCCATCGGCTGCCTGCGGTTCAACTGATCCCTGAGGACATCAAGCACATAGTCCTCCACACTCTCTGCAAGTTCGTCATACCTACAGGTTTCCAGTGAATAAGAACAATAAACACAAAATGATCAAGGAGCTCAGTGCATTGTTTCAATCATTTTTCATTGTTCAATTGTGAAAATTTAACCGCGTTACCTATATATGCTGTAAATCTGAACACACAGACTGTACGCTATGGCCGTCACATTTATGTTGGTAGCTTTCATACCTTGGCATAACCTGCCCTTCATCCTCAGGGCTGAGTTTCTCCTCAGCTATCAGCAACTCAGTCTGGCTGTCATCCTCATCTGGGGTTGATGGATGAGGGCTGCTACCTAAAGATCAAAAGCAGCATGACCAATCAGCACTTGTTTCTGACATCAGTAGTCCTGACTTACAGAAACCTGAATGTACCATACCTGCACTCAGATCTCCAGCAGAGCGGCCCGTATCAGCCTGGAGCAGCATACTCTTTGGGGGCATTTTTGTTCCAAAAGCAGTCTGAATGTTGTCAACAAAATTCTTACAGTGAGAGCTGTCCACCCAGATTCTTTCACCCAGAGAGTCCTCAATGTAAACCTGAAAGTATATGTCAGAAGGACAAATTATAAGAAGAGCTCATGCATGACAGAAATGTGTTTGAATTTTGTGGGTGTTCTCACTTTGACAAATATCTCTGGCCAGTTCTCATCCTCCTCGTATGCTGCCATCAGCAGATTGCATGCCAGAACAGAGACCAGGCTGTTGCCTTTTGCTTTAAAGTTGATAGAAGCATCCCTACGCAGGAGGCTGCACAAGGCCTAGTGACACAAGTGTAACACATGGAAAGTAACAAAGATTTTGTCAAATCAGTGAGGTTCACTTGGCGAAATATTGCAATGCTGATATACATTATTCATCTGTGTATATGTACTGAAGAATAACTGTGTTAAAATAATTACCTCAATAATTCCCTCAGTTGCAAAAACATTGGGCTTGATTTTGGCCAGAAACATGAGGCTAAGGTAAAGTGTGATGTCGGGCTTGGCTCTGTTCATCTTGAGCTGTTTCACTGCTCCACACAGCAATCCCTCAATGCGATCGTCATTTCCTTCTGATTCAGCAGCTTCAATCTCGTCCAACAGCACTGCTGGAGAAACTGCCACAGAGAAACATATTTTTTTACTTTCCTTGTCAGTTGTCACCTGAAGATTTTCTGACATTCCTATCTCAAATTTTACAACACTTCAGAAATGCACAGGCTTCAAAGTTACCTTCAATAGGTACTACTGATGGCTCCTTTATTGAGGGCGATATAGCCCTCTTGTCCACTGCAGCAACATCAGCGAGACGTCCAAGGGCACTGACAGGAGGGGTGGTGGATAGTTTGGGCCGCTTAGTTAGGTTGGCTAGCCCTGATGAGGATGGCAGAGTGGAGGAAGTCTCTCTCTTGCGGTCAGCAGGTAAATTTGTAGAGGTTGCCTTCAGGAGGACAGCAGGGGCTTTTGGCTCTCCTCCCTGGCTCTTAGAGCCCAGAGCAATAAAATCTCCTGTAGGGGGATGGCCTGCAAAAATGCAGATGTTACAATTTTAGTTTCTCGTGCCTAGGTGCTATTCAACATGGAACACACAGCTAAGATTGGATTTGGTTGCACAAGTAGTCCGACCTGATGGTTTCGCTGCACTGGGGCGCCTAAGAGTTGTAGGCTTTGGACGATTCATATTTACTGGTAGGCACAATTACAATCAAAGTAGAGCGGGAGACATGTATGTGTCATATGTGTAGCCTGTGTAAAACAAAACAATAAATAAACATGAGGTTAGTAACAACAGAAAAGTTAAAAACCAGTAATAAATAGCAGTTTAAATCGCTCTAAATCTCTACAGCTAGTAAATCAAAGCATAAGAAGACTAGCAAGAAGGATGCGTTCAATGCCGCTTAGCACTATAAAGGTTATTAATTACATGTTTACAACACACAAGACAAAAAATGCTAGGCTAACAACGAAAACTATGGCTAGTATGACTACTAGCACGACGTTAAACGTTAACACTGACAACTAACAGGCGTTAGGTTTCATTTAATTTAAATCAACCGTAATTCGTTTAATTAATATGCTCAATAAAAGTCATACTGATATGATACCTGGACGATATACTTCACACAAAAAAGTCATTCACCGCCTCAAAGCTATCAGACAGACAGAGCCGTGGTGGCTTCTTTTTCTCGACTGAAATTACTCGATAATACCAACAAGTAACAAGTAACAAGCGCCACCAAGCGCCAGGGAGGATCATGTACATCTACTTTGAGCGTCACCTCCGTATACGAACTTGCTCTCTTCTCTCAACTTTTTATTATTAAGGCATTTCCAATCAGTTCAAAGTAAAATAGTTCGTCGTATCCTTAAATGTCTATGCAGCAAACATTTGTGTGTAATTACTTTTACAGATTAAAATGGTTAACTCTTCCAATCATGGTGGTATTTTTATCTTTAACCCTCATCTGTAATATTTACGACAGAACTGCGCCATCACAGTTTTATGATTTTATTCCCCAGCTTCAGTACCAGTAGACGTGGTTTACAATATGTAAAAAAAGTTAAAAAAATCTAATAATAAAAACTATATATGTTTAGCCAGTTTTATTTGCGGGGAAAAACTTATCATTTAATCACATCTGCCTTGGTAGACATGACAAATCTTCTCCTATAACTTTGTTTAAAACTTTGTAATAAGTTTTTTTTAACCGGAAGTCGTATTATGTCATTGTTCCTGTAAACTGACGAGCCAGCGGTGATCGTCAGAGGGCGTCCTTATACAAAATAACGACATTATAGATTCATAATACATAACTGTTTCCATTTACTGTTGATATAGCATAGATAATGTGTGTATAATGCTGTCACAGTACTATCTATGCTAATGTAATACACGTTAAAGGAAACGTGTTGTACACCACAGGGTTTGCACCATCACAGCAGACGAACGTGTATATTTGTGTGTACTGTCATTGGTCAATACTTAATTTAAAACATCTTCCGGTCACCTCCAAAATAAAAAAAACTTTTTTTTTCTTTTTTTTCTTTTTTTTTTAAGCGAAGTAATTACGCGATATTACCAATTGGGGGCGCTAAAGATTCACACATTTTTCTTCTCCCTTTAGTGTTAATAACATGAAAATAAAAATAAACAAGAATGTGTTGATAAAAATGTTTTTGTATCAAAATTACTGATGTTAACATCAGTAATTTTGTGAAAAATAAATATGTGTTAATTGAAATAGTTTATGGTAAAATTAAGTTGAAATCAGTGTCACATAAAGAGACAGAAATAATATTTTACTACTCTCTACAGTATTTAAGTATATTTATATTTAAATATGTCACTTTTTTCAATAGAATCTCCAAAATCTTTTTCTATTGGAGAAAAATATGAGAATAACAGCAATGTTTTATACTTTGACTCAGCTTTTTGATTAGGTCTTTTTCTAAAATCCCAAGTGAAAGATGAAGAAATGGCCAGCAGATGTCATCACTCTAACTTTATCAAATGCTGCAAAACCGTGAATCATTTTAAGCATAGTTACTGGCATTTGCTTAATGGGTTTCAGTCAGTGCCTTGCAAAGCTTTTTCATCATCACTTGTGCCAGAGTCTGCAGATATTTTGCCATCTCATAATCATAGTCATCATTATTTCTGCACACTGTTCCTCACTACAGCTTTAGACTGGTCGAGCTTGAAAAAAATACCCCTCTTCTTTCCCATTTAACCTTCATTTTTTAGTCTCCTTTGTGTTCCCTTGTGAAGTCGGAGGACAAAAAGGCAAGCATTGCATTTGAACTGTGAGTTTTAAGCGCTTTATTCTGAATTAAGAGACAAGATAGCTCTCATCACTTCATTTGATTCACATCATGCGTTTAATTACTTTCATCCTTTGTGAAAATTAATTGAAAAAAATTAAACCCAAGCAAAACTTTGGCTGCTTTTAAGCTTAATAAAAGAACTGCATTTCGCTTTCAAAAACACCGCAGCCAAAGGTCTGGAATGAGATGCAGGTCAATCAGCTATTCTACTAAAATATGAAGATTAAATATTCTTCTGTGGAGGGATGCAGGTGCTTTTTTGCCCCCTTTAGCAGAAATGACCTTTTTTAAGAGTTTTTACATAATTGCTTACTATCTGGCACTGGCTGGTTGAAATTTTTTAACCACTCCTCTATGCAAAATTCCTTCAGTTGCCAGATGACCTTAGGCAGGAGGGTTTTCAAACAGCAGTTCCTCTATCAAATCCTTTTTGAACTCTGGGCTTTAAGGACATTCAATCACCTTACAGTTCTTCCTTTTGAGTTATTCCAGGGTGGACTGAAGGTTAATTATTGCCTTGTTGAAATGTCCCTTTCTGATTCACTTTTCAGACAGGTAGCCTCATATTATATTCCAATAATCTTAGTTATGATGCAGAATTTATAGTTCAATAAATGATCGCCCAGTCCCCCAAGAGAAGGGAGGCGACCCCAGACCTTCCCATTTCTGTCAGTTCTTCTTCTACTAAGCTCCCGGTATGACAAACATGTCTACTGTTACTTTAACCAAAAAGCTCTGCCTCTGATTTGTCTAGACAGAACAAATTATTCTAGAACTCCCAGCCTCAGCCTGTTGGCAAAATGTATTTTACTCTTAAATTTTTTGCTTCAAACATCAAAGTATTTTCCCTGCCACATCTTCAATACAGGGAACCATCTCTTTCTGATTGTCTAAACCTTTGCCTTGACAGTAACACTTGCATGAGCTACCAGCAGCTCCTCTAGTTAAAACTAGGGGTTTTGTCACTCTTGGGTTGGATTTGCTTTGGCAGCCGGTTCAGTAAAAACTGGCAGCCATCTAAAATCTACAGTTTTTACTGAGAGTGGAATCGTGGCTGCAAAAAATAATTTAAAAAAAATCTCTTGCTATATTCTTCTGGAGGTCTTAGAGAAAACTTAAGATTGTGGCATGATGATTTCAAAGAGAAGCAGCAAACTCTAGATCGGTTTAATTAAGACAGGCTCCACTTGTCACTTTGCAAGCGGAGGCTTATTTTATGCTAACAGTGACTAAACTTTTCTGAATATAAAGAATTAACAGTGTTCATTTTAAATGTGTTAATCTTCACTTCTTTTTTTTTTCAAATTTACAGCTATCAGTAGCTTTAGGGGAAAAAAATGAGAGCATCAAAGTGTTACACTTTATAATGCCCATATTTAGTCCCGCCCATAGTCAGCAGCAGTGAACTGTTCATTCCTTAAGCATTGCTCAGCTGTGACAGGACTAAAAAAGAGAAATAACTCTGTCCTTCTCTCTGCTCTCTTGCTGTCTGCAAATCCCCAAACTCACTTTTTTGCCATTTAAAGCGTAAAAGAGAATCTTGGTATTAGACTTTAAACAGTCCACCAGTGTTTGCTCCAGCTAGTACTGCCATCACTACCACTGTAACCTCACCATGTTCATTTCCATGCTGCTCTAAGCTGCCAGCTGGTTACGTAAAGTGTTTTCATATGAAACACATTTTGGTGAAGTCAGTGGAATGTTCAGTAAATGCTCCAAATTAAATCTTGTGTCACATGTGAAGTCTACAAATGTACAAAAAAAAAAGCTGTTTTTTAGCTTTCGAAATTACGTACAGCTCAGACTGTGCCAGAGCTGGCTGTCTAATATGTCAGGTATATTCAGCAAGTTGTGCCTGGACATTGTGGAAGGATCTAGTTGGGAGGAAAACAGGATTATTATTATTTTTAATGCAGTGTGAGTTAATTGGCTGTGAGTTTAAAGTATCCTATAAATATCTTAAAACCATTCTTCTGCTAACAAATCATTTGGAGTATTTGGAAGAAAAGGAATGCTCCCCTTACAACAGTGGGCCTCTTTGTACCAGATCAGATTTCTTAGGAGTTCAGAAGTCTGAGTCAGAAAGAACCCAGATTAGTGAGTCAATGTTACTTCCTGTAATTCAAAACTGCCCGCAAGAACCCAGACCCCACAGCACGTCGATCTGACAAAAACCCCGGCAAGTCTGCCGCACATGGTTTTGCTGTTTTTGTTTTGTTTCACACGTCGGGTGTATTTCAGGTCATCCGCATACACTGCTGCCAGATGGACAGTAACAGAGGGTTATGCCATTGACTGAGCAGCTGGATGTCTGACTGGTGCAGAATATTCGCGGTGGTCCTGCAGAGACTCTCCAGTTTGATCCCTTTCTTTTCTCTGTCTGCACATTCTCTAGAAAACAAGCAATGCACCACACTTTTGTATTTACATTTTCTGCATTGTATCCCATCATCTTATTTCACTTAATATGTGATCCTGATTTACTCAAGCTCATCTTTAATACAGTCCAATAACAGTTATTCTAATAACTCATTTGTGTCTCATCTCATCTATAATCTGTGATGTGATGCAAGTAACCTGTACACAAAGAAGGTTACTCATTTGGTTTATTTGCTTTTTACTCGAAGCAGGTTCCAGCATAGATGAAAGTACGGAGCCAACCATCCTTAGTAAACAATTGATTCCATATGTGATTCGGGGGAAAAGGTTGAACTGTTGAGTCATTTGCCATAAATGATGACATTCATTTTAAATCTATCCCAGTCTGCTTGTCTGGCATAAAGCCAGAGTACCAAAAAAAAAAAAAATGTTCTAAGGAATTAGTCAGTTTTTCTGTAAGCAAGCTTTTGTGAATCGTATAAAGGACTGCTCCTCTCTGACTCAGAATTGTCAGTGTCCAATGTTTTTGTCAAGTGCTTTGGAAAAACTGTAAATGTTAAACCATCCACCCACCAGAGAGAAGTCTGCACAGAAAGATCTCAGCGCACTGAATCGCCCAGCCAGAAGCCAACTCAGCATTTCTTCTTTATTTACTAATAAACTACAACTCATTCTTTATCTAAAGGTCACGCTTTTGTCATGGATCGGACATTGTGTCTGTGTGCCGCTCTGTTTCCTCATTCGCCTCACCACTTGCTAAAGATAGCACCATTAAACATCATGGAACAAAAAATGATTCAATAATGAAGCTGCTTTTGGCCTAAAATGGTCAAAGAAAAAAAAAGCTTCCCTGACGTCCTGACAGCATGTCCATGCTCAGATTTTGAAGAGATGTATGGTAAATGCACAATAACAGCTCAAGAGAGTATTTAACTGTTTGATATTCGTCATAGGTAGCCATAAACCAATAAATAACCACAAATGGCTGAGTATGCACTTTAATAAAACCAACCAAAATCTACATATTTGGATGGCTTTGGATCCAGATGTTCACTTCCCCATGGTTTTACTGCATTGTACAGCAAAAAAAAAAAAGAAAAAAAGAAAAGAAAAGTTTTCAGCAATTTCAGCTGCCCAGCTCAAAGTGTTTTCTAGTGTCAGCACACTGCATCTGACTATAACAGGCACCATAGTTCAAGTCAAAGCTGAGATCTTCTAATACCATATAGCTGCAGAGGAAAAGCCATACAAGTAGAGGCCATAAAAGGCTACTGACTTAACATATTTACATTCAGTACTTAATTACCCAGAATAACCTGTGACGCTATTGGCAGTAGTGCAGTAAAAATAAGAGAAATCCTGGGACTGCTGAGCTACTACACCACATACTTTCCTCAGGAATGGAATGCTGCTGCTGCTCCTCAAGTCTGAGAGAGGAGGTCGCTGTTTTCCCTCACTCAAAGGTATTTTTTGAATACCTTGTAGTGGAGAGCTGACTCAAAAATATAGGAGTAGGAGGAGAAGAAGGAGGAGGGGGTGGTGAACATACTTAGAGAGCAACAGGTTTATGACTTCCTTTAGAAATCTGAAGTTTTTCTTGGCTAATGCTGGCAACGTGAGCTGACTTTGTGCAGATTAGTTTTGTAAAGTAAGCAAAAGCAGTCGCCAGCAGTATCTGTCTTCTATTTATGGCCTCCCCCAGGCCTCCCCCCCCTCCCCACCCCACCTCCCCAGACTGACGTCAGCACAAAGTTATTTTCATGAATGGAGGGGGCGGTCACGAGGAATCGGTGACGTGAGTGCTTGCGGAAGCAGAGCGTGGAATGTTGGTACATTGTTGTTGTTTTGTAGTTAATTTAGTACGAGGATACGCCGCTGCCCGTCTGTGCTGGACGCTTTTTACCAAGTTTGTCAACTTGCTTCACCGGTTGTCGAGGAAACATACTTTGACAGTTTTACACACTCCGGTCCACAGATATCTGAGTCCACAGAGGTGAGGTTGTATTTTTTTTTAATTATTTATTTTTTTCGGGAAGATGTTTTGACATTCCTTCCTAAATTACTCGAGTTCTCACGGTGACATAGTGGCGCACGCAAACAGGCTTGTGTTGTGCATCCTCTTCGTAGGATAAGTTTTGATCCCAGTTATGAAAGCTCATGTTGATTTCGTAGATTTGTTTCTTTCGGGCGGACACGTGTTGTGCTGGAGATACATAATACAGTGCTTCAAAAGTGGCGCAGACCTCCGAGCAGTCGCATATAGGAAGTTAGAAATTGTATGAAAATATGTAACAGGGGGAAACAAACGTGTGTTTTGTCGCTTTCCTGCGATTTGAAATAGTTCTTTGAAAATAACAGCGGTGATTATGACACTGACTGAATGCGGTCCCTTTAAAAAAAATTATAGCTAATAATTTTTATAAACTGTATAACGAGCGAGGAGACGTTTTCGACCAGCATTGTGGGAGGGAAGAAAAATAAGACGATAAAAATCACACTATTTCTTCGCACTTCTCATTAAAAGTAAAGCTAAAGTTACAGAATGTGTTACAAAATATGTTTATATACTATTACTAAGCATGCCTGAACCTCTAAGGTTTTAGATTATAACTTTTTCTAGAACGAAAAAAACCCAAACCCCAAAATTGCATTCCCCCCCCCCCCCCCCCCCATGTGTGTTTATTTATAGCATTTCTGTGACTTGAATTAGATTTTCGGAAAATGGAAGTGAAATAAACTTCCTCACTTTCCTATTGAAACAAATCCATGTACAGCATTTTTCACATCCTCCTTAATTTTCGCGCTCTTCCCCAGCTCATGGCAGCGAGGTTGATAGCGGGTGCTATAATGCAGAATACCAGCCTGCTTTTGACATTGAAATCGACACGTGGTCTGCATTTTTAGACATGTGGGACAAAGGGCACGATGTGGAGTGGAGGTAGACCACCGGGGTTGACTAGCCTACAAGAAACAGCAGAAGGAACCCATATTTCCACAAACGATGAATCACTTTAGAGACTTTATCTCATCGCTGTGTTTAGCTATAATTCCTGCTCTGCATAACTCTTAATGAATTGGGTAAAGATAAGAAAACCTTGAATTACAATGACTAATTGAATTTTTGACCATGGCTCTAAAATAGCTCACAATGATCTTCTTTGCAGTCTTGTATGTCCACCTTTCAGTTTGCCCTTTGCCATTTACTTAAAAACTTGTGATTAATATATGGAAAATATTTGTCTGAGTAACTTGTTCCGCTTAGATGGTCACAGGTTGATGTCTTGGGGGGGGCTTTATGATTCACTGTTGTTTCTGGTGGGTGCACACTGACTTTCAGTCTGAAGCAGTAGGAGCAGGGTGTGCTCCTGTCATGAGGTTAACATGTGGTTCAATCACCAAAGTGATGATATCTTTTTTGGATGGAGAAGTTACAGCAGCTGACTCATCATACCAGTATGGGACAGTGGGAGGGGGGGGGGGGGGGGGGGGAGAGAGAAATTCCCCTGAAGATGCAGCATATGGTCAAATTGTCTTCCCTTTGTTTCTCATTTTGCCGGACAGTGGTGATGGATGAAAGCAGTGCAGAATGCGAGACCGTTTTTGTGGTGGAGTATTGTGAAAGTGAAATGTTTGTGGTTAGCAATGCTATGACTCACACAGAACACGTTGGCTGTGATGTGTTTTGCTCCTCTTACTGGAAAAAAGATGTCAAGTTTTGATTACTGACTGTGGAAGCCAGTGATTTTTATTTGCAGCCGAACATGCCAACCAGAGTGGACACAGGCAATAAGAGGTGACTGTTTGAACAGGTCTGCCTTGCATCTGTCAAACGTGACTCCCTGGCAGTTATATAGCATTTGAGATTGTTCCCTCTGCCACTGGCAGCGACATGTATCAAGTCATTTCTGTCAGAAAGACTGGATCTCAAACCACTGCTTTCACCTCATTATGGTCAGAGGTACTCCTGTAATTATATTGCCGGATTGTGTTGCTGGGAATTCTCTGTTGATTCCTGATGGAGCTGGATGCAACTCTTGATTCTGTTGTGATTCAAACTCAAATCAAATAATTCGAAACGTTTGCTCAACCTATCTGTCCTGAAAGAACATTATCGAAATCTTTAGGACTATTATTAGCAGTGACTGAATATTAATATGTCTTCTTTTATTCACTAATTATTAGTTATAATTAAAAAAAGGACCGATGTGTCCACTTTTCATTCTTTACATCGTTCTGAAAACCAGTGTCGATGACTGGGAGAATATCTTCTCACAGATATTCGGTGAGATCTCCTCCCTTTCCGCAAGAAAGTTCCGCTGGTCATGCCAACCATTTCTGAGGTTCTCTGTACTTTTCCTTCCTCTCCCTGAAACAACGGGATTTTCCAGGAAATGTCAGATCAGGAGGGTGTGATTCCCTGCTGCTGGTTGTCGCTTTTACCAGTAAACAGCATGACTCACTGCTCAGCTATGCTCTCCATTTCCTTCACATAATATCCCACCAAATGTGCTGCGCTGGAGAAAGAGCAGAGTGCTGCGTGCCTCAGTCTGTGAAGAAATCTCTCCACCCCCCTCCCCTTAGAAAAGTGCAAGAAATGCAAGCGCTTTCTCATGAAGACTAAAGTTGAATGTCAAGGGCAGCATTAAGTCTGCTTTGCGCTGAACCCCCTCCCCAACCTGCACAAAAAGAGAAGAAAAACAAAGAATCCAGACAAGCCAGCTCTGCATTTATTAGTGAAGTGTGAGCGCATAAGTCTTTGATACGCTGTTTATTTTAGGGGAAGGCTGGGCCCCACAGTTACCTGCTGTAACTGAACAGCAGCCATGAACTTGACCCGATCCCTGACTTCAAAAACAGTAAGCTATACTTTAACCACGAGGTATCGGTGAAGGAAAGGTACATACATTTATTTAACTGGCTTGGTCTCAGATGTGGAGTAAGGTTACAATGGATTTCTTGTCCCACAATTGTTTGCCTAGAGATGATTCTTTTTAAAATCACTGTTTTCTTGCTTCTGCTCTGGTTTACTTGCTTTTGAACTAGTTAAAAATATTCATAACATGCATCTGTACATCTTCAAAGAACACAGCAGGCAACATTGTGCTTTTTGCTCAAATCCCCCAGCAAACAAGCAGAGCCGTGAAATGTTTGTGCTTATAGTGGATAGACAGTGGAGCATTTACTCCAGTGAGTACTTATTTGGTTATCAGTCGTCAGAGGGGTGTCGTTAGGAATAAAACAGTATTGCTTGTTGTATATCAAAATGAGGGAAAGTGAATTTTTAAAAAAAAAATGAAGCACTTTGTTTACAATTTGTCCCTCAAAGGAACACAACAATAAGAAAGAAAGACTCCTGACTTCCACACGTAAGCATGCGCAGGCTGTTTTCCATTTATTTGGCCAAGTGACAGATGTGCGATACTTCAAAATTCCAGACATTTTGTGAAATTTGCAGCCATTGTTTTACAAGTGGGTTTGTCTCCACTCCACCCCCGTAGCTGAGCGCATTGCAGGATATATTCAGACTGCATGTTCCCTCTTCAGCGAAGGTTCGCCTGTGTGCATGTGAGGGTTTGCACATGTGTGTTCGCTCAGGAATGTGGTTTTGTTCTTTACCCGCCAACTGTGGCTTTTCTTTGAGGTAGCCTATTTTCCCAGACTCCTTTCCTTACTGTTATGAAGAAAAAAAAAAAAGCCTAACTTGAGTTGTTTTCTTGACTATAGTGAGAGGACGTGTTTTGTCTGTCTTCTCTGTGTGGTTGCTGGGGTTTGTTTTGTTCTCTGAGGAAACTTTGGTGTCTTAATCAAGAAAGCCGTGTCCCTGTGCAAGTTGCAAAAACATAAGCATATGCCTTAAGAATTTCAGGCAAACAATCTGGCATACTGGTTCAGACTGGGGACCTCTTGTATAAAGATCAGAGAGGCCCCAGTCCGCTTTTCCATGATTTTTTCAAGGAACATACCCAGGGACCCCCCTCTGACGCAATACCACTTAAATTAGACCGTTTAGGGCCAGCTTGCTTTTGAGGAATGTTTTATTTTAGTTCATCTTTATTTGATGCCTCTAAAATCTCAGTTATGTAATTCTTTGCAGCATGTTTTGCAGATAAATAAAGGACATCAGCGAGCACACCAGATGTTCCTTAAATCTCTAAACCGAAGTTTGTGTGGATTCTGTTTGTAGCTGTTCGCTCATTACACACATTTGCCATGTATTTATTTTCCAAGTTAGGATTCTGACTTGATTTTCTATTTCAGGACAATGACTTAGTAATGTTTAAAAAACAAGAAGAAGAAAAAAGCATTTGTTTTTCTAAGTTTTCACTGCACTACTGGTCTGAGTTAGAATCCCCTAGAGGCCCTGTATTAACAGAAATATATATATCACACAATGAACAGTCACACCCACAGTATTTTCTTCCACGAATGCTTCAGCTAATAGGTCTGAAGAGAATATTTCCCCTCTTACTGAGGGTATCACTTATCGCATTGCTCCCTTTAAATTGTTTAGTTGGCAGAAATTTGTGTCAGCACTGCGGGCTAAATATATCCATGAGCGTTAAATAAGGGCATAGGGCAGCTCAGGAAAGCCCAATGAGAGGATCCAACCACAGAGAGACGGCACTAAATCGATAGACTACATTGTCTCCCAGCAAAAATACATCAGTGACTATAAAGGAAACTATTTCTCTGTGACACTCTATCTTTAGGAATTTTCCACATGCTGCCCTGTAAAGTTCAGCAGAACTATAAATGTTATACTGATGTGATGATTTGCTTTGATGAGGAGGCAGAATCCTGTAGACTGCTGCTCTGTAAATCCAGAGAGGTCAGATCAGAAGATAAATGATGGATTTAAGAGGAGAATTGAGGATTTTTGTACACAGGTTGCCTTGAAGTTAGCAGCACAAGTTAGTGCTGTTCTTTTTTTCTTTTGGTCTGTACTATGTATGGGCTGTGTTGCGGTTATGAATGAGACTTGTTTACCCTTTTGGTGACCATGTGACTCACACTCCCACGCCCATTTGCAGGGCGTTTCCATGGTATCTGTTGAGCATGGAACAGTGCACTCGTAGTCAAGCTGGTCTGTAGGTCTTGAAATGGAGCCTTTGGGGGATGTGTGCCTCTCACAGGATCGCAGCTCAGCGCTCTTGCTTTTTTTGGCCATGGCAGCAGTCTGGAAAGCATGTGGCTCACTGTAATGAGTACAGAGAGGCTTTTCTAAATACTGCCCTGGCAAAATCACTGAGGCAGAGAGCTTAAATGCAAAGTTCTGTGACGAGCAGGAGAGAGGTTGCCTGTTTCTAATTTTGCCTGGTCTAGTGAACTACATTGTCACGGCCCTCTTTTTAATATGTAAAGACAGACAAGCAACAGTGCTGACAATTAATAGAGTCATGCTGCCATCTGCTGGTATTTATGTCACTAACAAACAAACATGAGCACTGACATATGATGTAACCCTGGGATGTGACGTCTGTGCAGTAAACTTCTCGAGTATCACCACTGGGGGTGTCATTTCTGCTTATCTGTCATATCTGAAATGTCAAATAACATGCAAGTAAAAAATATCAGTATCTCATTTTTAAAATATAGTGCTTGAACTAAAATGCACTGTTTAAAATTCCTGTATGTTAACGCACTCTGCAGCAGAAGTAACCCGAGTAGTATAAACTAATGATATGTGCAAAGTAACACATGCTGTCCAGTCATTCTAGTAGAATAACTTCACTACCTCAATTGCTTCTAAATTGCCAACATAAGTAGCTGAGTAAATCTGCTTAATTGTAATTACTTTCGTCCATCAATAATATGTTCTGTTTCACTTACTTGAGGTCGTATGTTTTTTACTTTTCAGTGTCTTCTGTGAGATTCTGGTCATTTGTCTTCATGCAGGGAATGACGACTACTTTTAAGACGAGCAAAGCTTTAAAGGTAAGCATGAGAAGTTTGAAAAATGTTTTAGTGATTCACGCCTGCACACAGTTCTTCATGCACTGCTCGTGTCTTGCAGGTCAAGAAGGAGGTGGGTGAGAATGCCCCTGTGCTCAGCGATGATGAGCTGGTTGCCATGTCTGTGCGGGAGCTCAATCAGCACCTGCGTGGGCTCACCAAGGAGGATGTTGTGCGATTGAAGCAGCGACGGCGGACCCTGAAAAACCGCGGCTATGCCGCGAGCTGCCGCATCAAACGTGTTACCCAAAAGGAGGAGCTGGAGAGACAAAAGACCGAGCTGCAGCAGGAGGTGGACAAGCTGGCCCGTGAGAATGCCAGCATGAGATTGGAGTTGGATGCACTGCGAGCCAAGTATGAGGCTTTGCAGTGTTTCGCACGGACTGTGACCAGAGGGCCTCTCTCACCAGGCAAAGTTGCACCTACCAGCGTCATCACCATCGTCAAATCTACCAGCCAAAACAACTCCAGCCCATCTGCTTTCTCAACACCTTCCTAGTGTTGACAGGACTGGGCTCTCCTTTGCCTGCCTGGTCCTTCCTATTTCTGACCTGGTTTAAACCTACTCATCCCACACTGAGACGAGGCTCGGTAGTTAGACTGAGGGGTGGCCGGGGTGGCAAGCTCTATGTGATGTTATGCTGCATTCACAATTCTGTCTCCCTCTTTTTGTCTCTTTTACACAATCTACATTGTCTGTGCACTGTGCAAACCCCCTTCCTGACAACCAGCACCGGCAGGTTATCGGGCCTCTGTGACCCTACCTCCATGACTAATAGCAGAGATTTGCTTTTACTCAAATTTCAAGTATTTGACACGCCTTAATGTGGCAGCACATGGTCTGGGACACCTCTCATACTTTATGATGTAAAGAATAAAATACGAGAGGTTTAAAGTAACGCATATGAGACAGTATGGATACTTTTAAAGTCTTTGCCAAATCACATTTTCTTTGTATAAATATTAATGAGCCTGTGTCTGTTGCCTTGAACAGTTCTACATGTGATCTATGCAATATCTCACATGTATTTTAACACAGAGGTGATATCTTTCCACTGTGAGGTCAAATGGACACTTCTTCAAGGCCACAGTTATCAGATGCCTTTGAAAGCTAGCCAAACGCGGCACCGGAAACTTATATGCTTAGCACTTTTAGGAGGTGCTAAGCAGTAAAGTCACTTGACTAAGTGTTTGAGTAACATGAAAACTTATGTAGAAATGGTTCTGAGGGATCTTTGCATTATACTGTTGACAACTGACCAATGTTTAGCTAAAAAGCTATACTAGTCTTTTAACCATGATACCTATATAAGTAACTTATTTAGAAAGCAATACCAGTACAGTTCAGAGAAGTTTGAATGATGCAGCTAAAAGTGATCTAATCTGGCAGTTTTGAAGAAACACCTTAAATTAATATTTGGAAAGAGTTAAAATCACCCATTATGATAGAATTTGTCTTTGTCGGACTGGACTGTGTTTCCTTGTACAATATTCTGAAAAGTGCCATTTGTGCCTTCATTCCTCCTACTGGCAACTGAGAAAAGACATGTCTGAGTACCGTCAGATTTCAGAAGGGGTTCCGATCTCTCTTGTCAACTACATTCTAGTTGACAGATAGCTGAAAAGTACTGTTATGTTATGTTGTCAAAGACAGTGTAGGCAGTTGGAGCTGTTGCATGTGATTGCATTTGTGTGTGGCCCCTTGACTCAGAAGTTTCTTGATATATATTGTAGAAAATTTTTTAAATTCTGTTTAAATGGTAAACTTGGTCAGACTAAATTGCAAAACTGGAAAGTGATTAAGGAACATGCGTTTGACAATGGTGTCTTTCATCAAATAGCACTTAGAGAAGACTGTTAAGATACAGTGAGCAGAAAAAAAAAAAATCACAGGGCCACTTGTTTAAAGGAAGTTACGCTTGCATTTCTGCAGTTACTGGAGCTTAACTAGGTGAAAACACAATGTGGTCGGACCACTTACAGGAAAGTTGTGCCGAATGTAACTAATGATAGTGAACTACTACTATCTGCTGAGGCACTTACTGAGTGGTGTTTAATCTCTTTTCTTTGTATGCAACTCTTGGTAGGTAATCCATATTGGATATAATAATAAGAGCAGACCTTTTAAGTATGATGCAATTCAAGTTGCTTACTGTATATTACAGACTAGAGACGGCAAAGCTCCCACCGCTTCTGTTGTCCCTTAGATTGAGAACTCCGTCCAAATAGAAATCATTCCTAATACTGGGTCACAAGAAGTGCTGCTGCCGGTGTTGGTATTTCCGAAACAGTAACCAGCTACTTTTCTTTTGACACGCTCTTCTACAAGAGAACTCCTGACGCCCGTCTCTAGAAACTGTGGTGTCAAGATAACTAAATGCAGTAAAGGCCTTGCTCTCATTGTACATTTTGTAATACCGTATTTAAATATGAAATTCACTTGAAATCGAGCTGTTCTTACCGAGAATCCATTCCCAATTTGGAGTGAAGTCAATAGATTGTTCATGTCAGGATTTTCTCTTGGCTAAGAGGACATGACTGTTCTTCCCCTGTTCCATAGCTGCAAAGAACAGTATGGGGAACTTTGCTGCTGTACAACCTGCTGTGATTTATAAGCAGGGGCATTGCTGTGTTCTTACTCTCATTTTGTATTTTTCATTTGGTTTGTGTCAATACAGCCCATATTCTTTTTTTCCTGATACTTAGTTTTATAAGCATATACATTATATAAATATACATTATATAGTACATATTTTTCTATATTTATGTCTTTTACTATGCTGGGAGTGGTGTGATTATGTAATCGGTCTTTGAAGTCTAATTATATGAATGCTGAACTTTTCTCTTAAAAAGAAAAAAAAAGGAAAAAAAATAGTATTCAAATTTACAACGAGAGAACTGTTTTCGTAACTTAAGTTTTGTGAGTATTTATGGCCCAAGAATAGTTCTTCTCAGCATATTCACAATGTATCTAATGCACGACTTGGACAGTAACTAGGGTTACATGCAGGCTGCAGATGACCTTCTGTAGAAGCTATCATATTTTGTCATGTCAAATTTGATCATTTCGAGTGTAACACGAAACACTGCCTAATATCAAAAGTGCCTAATTTCAACCAAGTGTTTAGTTTGCAAAATAGGCTTTTGGGCAGCGTTAACTGAGGAATTATTAAGAATATTGCAAATAGAATATGAGGAAAATTTGCTCTTAAAACAGATCAACCTGCATGCAAACCTAGTCCGCCCCTGCAGCCACTAAACCTGGTATACTTTTCTAAATATGTCAAGCCAGAAATTTCAGTGACTGCAATGCTTTTGTAACTGCTTAACAAAAAACAAAACAAAAAGAACCCCAAAGCTCTTTTACGACTGTTCACCCAGGCCTCTTACAGATAAGGAATGTGTCAAGCCTTGGACAAATGAGTACATATTACCTGTTTACATAACTTATTTCTTGAGCACATTCACCTAAAAGGCTTTGTGGCTAAAAGCATTTTCTGCATAGCATTACAGTGACCTCTTGTGGTTTAGTTTCTAAGCAAAACTAAGCTACATCAGGGTTTCTTTAATTTTAGCACTTATTACTGTATTTGAGTCTGAGGTGAATACTTTTTTATGAGCACACCTAAATAATAATTACCTGAAAAAAAAAAAACAGTTTCAAATTTTAAAGTATATATTTATGTACAGTGCCTAAATAAGGACAAACCTTCCTCTGGGTGAATTAAGTTCTACATTTCAGTATGACCTAGCAGAGAGTTTATTCATGCTCTTTTCTTAAGCTACCCAAAAAAGTCTAGTAGACACACAAGTTTAAAGAAGGTTAAAGATGTAGATACATTAATGTAGACATGTTTATAGGGGAAAATAAAAAAAACCCTCCTGCCATGGGTGAATACAAACCTTGGTTTGATCAGCTTTCTTTCTACATCGAAGTAAACCGCAGTTAATACCAAGGAGCAGTAATAGAACAGATCTTTTTTTAAATCTTTCATACAATAATTATAGCAAATGCATGTACAGAAATGTGCATGCTTGTATATCTTGAGTAAGCGTTCGAGGTGATCAGCCGTCTTTGATTAAATAAGCTTCAACACACAAGCTTTGCCAGTCCTACAAGCTATAGTATTTAACTTTAGCCATGTAGAAAGTCAGTTTTAATATTGTAAGAGTGGAGCATGTGTACAGATTAGGTGTGGCTAAAATTATGGATAAAATACATTGAATGTTAGTTTAACAGCAGCAACTTCTGCGTTTGTGAGTTTGAGATAAATGTCTCGAGGCTTAGAGTGACTGTCAAATAGCAGTAAAAAGGCAGCATAAATTGAGTATGTACCATTCATGACTTGTCATTACTCTGCTCATATATTTTATATTTATTTCAATGATTTGTGTAATTTTATTAAAAAGAAAAAACACCTAAATTATTTTTTACATTCATTTACATGTTTTCTTAATGAACTACCCTCATGTACAAATAAAATCTATGTTGTTTCTGCTCTTATTTAATGTGTGGTAAATTTATTCCTATAAATAAGGGTCACTGAGTCTTTTTTCTCATTAAAACAAAAAACATGTGAGTTAGAGAAGGAAACCTCTTATTTTATTTGGCTGATTAAGAAACAAGAATAAAACAATTTTGAATGTTTTTATACCCAAATGTAAATTAATTTCTGCTTTCCCAGAAAGACAGGCATTATTGGCACAAGAGGGTATAAAAATTCACAAGCATTTGTTAGCCTCTGTTTTAAAACAACTCTCATGTTTGCTGAAGGGGGAAAAAAAAAAGAAATGAGCAAAAGTCTTTTTCTCCTAGCACAGGTTTTGGTTTTATCTAGGCCTGAGATACACACAATAAATATTATTAGGATCTTTAAAATTATACTCCAAACAGAACATATCATATCGAACTAATCAAATTCTGTACAGATTTCACAATCCCTGGAACATGGAATCATAATGTAAATAGTGATGTCCACATGTCAGCCTAAAAAAACAAAATAAAGCGCCACTAAAAGTACAACGCTGCAGGAACTGTGAAAAACGAATCTAGTAAACTGCTGTCTAGTTGCACTGAGTTTCACTCTTTAGCACACTGAGGAAATTAATGAGAATAATGTAACTCCCACACTGTAGGAGGCAGGTTTATCCAGTTTATCCCTGCTACGGTAGACACAAAGCATTGTGAAGTGCCTGCTCCAAAACTAATGTGTCTTTGAACAAATCCTTCCATTTGTCAGGAAACCGTGCTGAGGAATGCTCAGCAAATACTTCAAACAAGCAGATGCGGGAAACGGTCCATGAAGTGCCACTCCCAGCCATCGCTGGCTTCCCTGCTTCCCACCTGGAGTCACACATTAATCATCTCCTCTTTGAAGCTGACACGAATCAGAGGGAGCACACTTCAGACGGCCAGAGCGCGAGCAGTGACATAATGACAGAATCAGCATCGGCGACACAGCTGAAAATCCAGCAGCTTGATTTAAATAAAACACAGCGCTCCAGTCTTCTCTGATAGAGTGAAGGCGACATGTCGTTTTCATGCAATTATTACTGCTGATATGAACTCAGATCAGATATCTGGCTATTAAGCTATTCATTTTAATACGTAATCCATCATGTGGTCAAATTAGCATTGAAACAGGACAGAAGTAGGAAGCTCATCTGAAATACTGGGAAACTGAAAATTAAACACCTGGGTTCAATCCAGCTTTATGCACTATAAGATAAAGCTGTTCCTCCAGGGGGTCAGCAACAGGGGTGGGAAGGGCACAAACACCTGGATCTTGCTGGAAAAATGCCTAGTACTCATCATCAGATGTAATCAGCATGATTTTGTCAGACTTGCGGGAGCTCTTGTTGCCTGTGGCCACTTTTCCATTTGTGGTGGGCAGGGTCACCTCCTGTGTGGATTGCTGGGTGTACTGCTGATAGGCTGGAGAGAAGTTGTGGATGGCATCCTGCACCATGTCTCCCGGGTTTATCGTTTCCTTCAGACCACTGGAAATGCTCTGCATTGGTGGGAGAATTTCTGTAGAAAAGCAGGAACGAGGACAGGGGCACATTAACGATCAGACAAAATGAGACTGCAATATAATTGCTTTAAAATTTTCACAAAAGTGATCAATTTGGCCATCTGAATGCAAATAAATGTGAAGGAAGTGAACATTTATTTTTTTTAAAATAACGGCATAATACTTTATTAAATCACTGAAAATTTAAAAAGGAGTAGAGTTTTCATGTACTGACAATAATGTCTATCAAAACGTCCCAATTGCAATGCTAGCAATTGGTCACAAAAAGTAATTTCATGTCTTAAAAAACAACAACAAACTAATAAACCCTTAATAATGAATTCCAGTTATTGGTGGGATCCAGTTTTAATAATTTGTTAGTACTTCTAAATGTTCAAAACATCCAAAAATCCGCTAATCTGTGCAATCAACATTGTGTGATCATTGTATTGATTTCATTGTAGAGACAAAATGGTTTTTGATCTGGTTAAGTGACCAAAAATAGGGCTTGTCGCCATCAAGTGACTAAATATTTAATTTGTACTGTCTGTTTATTGTAAGACAACAATAAAAAATAAAAAAGGGGGTGGGGGGCTGGTAAAAAAAACACATAGATTTTGGTTTCAGGGTCACTGGCTCAGGCTTACGAAGGTGTGCAACGAGAAGCGTAAGGTGTGGTAGTTAGGCATGGCTGACCAAGGTTTGGTGAAACTGTAAACCAGGGGGTGTGGCAACTTCTGAAATAACATATATCAACACCCGAGGAAATATGAATGTTATTGTCCCAAAGTTCAGCTGTATTCTTGAACGGGGTGACTTAAAACTAATCTAATAATGAGGTACTCTATAGAGAAACACTGTTCTATCCAAGTGGACCACATTTCAATTCTGAATTCAAAGAAGTTTAAATGAAACTATGCCTTTTCATCAGCATTTCCAGAAATTGTGTATAGTACGGATTTTAAGGAATGTAGGATTTCCTATATCAGGAAACATTGCAAAATGGCAGAAGACACATCTTTTAGCTTCTATTTGCAATTTTCTTGCAAGCAGCATCGCTCACTTCATCCTTTTTAAAGTACAGTGCCTTTCCCCTCATTTTCCTCTGGTTTGCTCAAAGGCAAATTTTCTCTAACTTATTAGTCAAATTATATGCTCAGCAACTCCAACAGTCACATAGTTCATGTTTGCACTAGATTTAACTCAAGTGCAAATGTGTAAATCTATAGCTACACATTTCAGTTTCTATATCGCTTAAATCAGAGGTATTGTGACTCCTCCAAGTTGCTGGTCTAAAGAGGTACAGGGCAATTCAATTACTTTTACTTCCCAGGCTTTCAGGCCAGTGTCACTCCTTATTCTCTAGGGAAGAAGGGCAATTAGCCTGGGAAGATGTCAACAGATTTTCAAGGCGAGGACAAGAGGTAACAATCAATTGTTTGTTGTTTGTTTCCTCTGTTCTCTGTAAAAACGACATCCCTCACCTGGCACTTCATTTTTTTTCTCCTGGTAGACAGTGCAGGTGAAGGCGTATCTGAGGGCAATGGCAGCAAAGAACATCTCAATGCAGATGATAAAGTTCTGCCAGCCCGCCGCCACAGTACCGGCGCCAACCTCGTGTCCGTCGATGAAAAGTGCATTGGGAATGACGCCACAGCGCTCCAGGATGGCGAGGACCATTCCTTCAAAAAGACAACATTTTTAAATCAATTTATATAATTCTATAGGCTGGCAAAGAAAAGAAAAAAAGGGGACACGCACACTGAGCTTACCTTGCCAGAAGGATAAGAAGATGACAGATTTAATTGTGAGAAACTTGAGCACCGGTTCGTACGGTCTGAGCAGGTCACTTGTTGCGAAGAAGAAAAGGAATAGAGCGTAGAGGGCCAGGCTGACTGAAATATTGTAGATGATTGTGATATACAGGTATCCTCCATTCACACTGCATGAAAAGAAAGTTGGAAGAACGGCATAGTAATTTGCAAACATATATAGGATTTCTTTTGATAGTGTCTACTTATTTGGGTTTTGACTTCTTCAGCTCTTCAAGCTGACTGAGAAGAAGTGGCTTAAATTTGAGGACATTTCAGCCATATCGCATCTTTTTGTCCTCTTCTTTGAACAAGAGGTTAAGACTTTTATATATACACAGCCTTCTTATTTTTAGGATGCATCCAGTAAACAGACATTTTTGATTGTCAGCCTGCCTTTTTACCCTTTTTGCATTCTAGAGAGCCTCTCTAAGGATTCAGCTGTGACTACACTAATTACTCCCATGCAGTATACCGTGCACGGTTGGCTGAAAGCGTATAAGTAAACAATCTGTGAATCATTATAGCCTTACTGCAGAGCCTAAAGAAAGATGTGAAGAAAGACACTTATTTCTGACTGCCATTTTTCCTGTTGAAGTATATGAAGAAATAATAACTTTAAACTTCTAAAAAGTGGGCGATGATATAAAGCTGATTGGATACTTCTATAAAAAGCCCTCATTGAACTCTGTGCTTCGTTGTGAAACAAGTGTTGTCACAGCTGAATCTTCAGAGAGAGACGGTGAATCAAGAGGCACAGAAGAGCACCTGAAAATAAGTCGGGCAGAATTTACGGCCTGCAGATTTTATAGCTTTTGATTATATGCTAAAGCTAATTTTATTGAATATATCACACTCTCCTTGTTCTGTTAAAAACCTTATTGGCACATGTGAAGCACTAAAGTATGCTGTAATTAAATCTTTCTGTCTGCAATTTATCCCCAGCTTTTGACAGACAAAGTAAAAATGTGAAATGAAGCAATGCTTCTCCTCCAAGCATAACAGGAAAAGAATGAAGGGCTTTCATTTCAAAACACTACATTTCAGGGAAAGTTGCAAAAAGCAATAACTTCACATTATCAACAATGCCAATGAAGCTGTGAGTGACACAACTGGGACAAACGCAGCAGGGCACATGTGAAGTTTCTATCCATCAGTTTCAGCTTAAAATAAATACTTTTAATTCAACTATTTTCATCATGCCAGCTGTGAAGAGGTGATATAATTATCTCTATTTGCAAATTGTTCCCATGCACATAAACAGCAAACAAGCCTTCTGGCTATCATGAGGAAGCATATGATACATGGAGAAGGAAATGCAAAGAGAGGTGGTGCTCACTTAAAATCTCCATCGTGATATTTGCCAAAGACCTGCAGGATGATGGTGATGACTGCCATGATGGGTTTGACAACACAGAACTGGAGAGTCGCCTGAAGAAGAAATTGTAATTCAGAATGAGACATCAAGAAACTATGAAGGAGGATGTGAGAATCTGTTTGCACATCTGACAGACAAAAACAGTCTGTTATATCCCCAATCCCTTTAATGTCGTCACCAGCCATTTTCCCACCTCACAAGGTATGATTTTTTACATTATATGTCGTATACACCAATTCAGTTATTGTTTGTATTTAGTACAGCTAATAAATGTATGAGCTTACACAATTGAAGAAAAAAAGAAAGGAAAAAAACAAACAAAACACAATTCCATCTCCTGACATGGTAATAAACAGGTTAAAAGACAAATAACCGTTTTATGGTTTTATGAGGGGTTATGCACTGAACCATTTTTTGGCTATGAGAAACAACTTCCTGGGATCTCTTCTGGTTGCTGGGCAATTGCTCAAAGGTAAGAAACTGTCCTGCAGCATCGTCCCATAAAACAACAAATTGTTTTTAAACATCAGTTTCTGTGCAGAGTTATCATATCCAGTCTTTGAACTACGCTAACTGCTCTTAAATCAAGCTGACAGATGCTCTCAGCAACAAAACAAGCAGGCATATTTCATACAACAAATCATTGCTGTAATTATTAAAAGACTTAAAACACCTTATCATTGTAAAATATTATTTATTTAACCTACAGGATACATGTTTTAATGCTGATCTGGATGGAAGGTGGATGAAACAACAAAGTAGGCAGTGAATTGAGACCTGCATGCATGCATGCATCCCAAGAGTGACAGGTACTCTCTGTGTTGTGTATTGAAGCCAGAACTAACCAATTTGAAAGAGGTTGCTCTAAACTCCCATCACTGAAAGCAACAGACCAGGTCTTTTCAACTTGAGGGATTTCCAGTGACGATGGTCAGCTTGGCAAAACGGCATCGATAATCGTTTAGAACACCGATTTACTTTGAAGCTCAAGTACCAGCAGTTTTCACTTACCGTACGCCTATTCGAGTGCAAGCTTGTCACCCCGAATATCCCCAAAGCAAGTAATTTGCATGATACTTCCTGCCATGCTTAAAATTGAAAACAAAATACACGGCCATAGTTTGCAGTGGATTAACAGTCAACCATGGTTTCTGGTTCAAATTAATTCAGTCCAAGCAATCCACAGTCTTCATACACTTAAATACTAATCTCAGATACATGTGAGAGTGCACTGCATGATACATATGTAAGAGGACACTGTAATTCTGCATGTTTTTTCATCTTGACTAACAACTAGTCAGTGAGTCTCTTTGCTGTTTGGTGTTAACCATGTAGATTTCACACTACACACTAGAAGTGCGATAAGAAACAATCAAAACAGTAAAGCTGAGGACACAAAAATATTGTGAAGCTCTTCAAAGCCCTGGAAAGCTGAAGATGTATGTTATTCCTCTGCCAAGGAGCTGAGATGGAGGTATGTTTTCAGAGCTTTTCGTTTGTCTGTCAGCAGGATTACACAAAAAACTACTAAACTGAGTTTCATGAAACTTGGTTGAGAAGAGGACAGTGGGCAAAAGAAGAATCTTTCATTTTACAAACAGATCCAGACATTTCAAATTCTAAAACAAGGCATAAGCTTTGGTGAAGGATTCGCTCACAGAGGGCGACTTCATGTCAGCCTAATTCAACTTGTGATTACAAATTTGCACATTTGATAGAATATTAAGTACAGCAACCTATTAAAATGATCAAACTACAACACTTTGCGGTCATACCATGTTTTACTGCACCTTATTTGTTTATTTGGAAGCAAAACAGCCACAATTCACATCCACGGGATTTCACTTGTGCTCAGTTTCAAGAAAAATGATTCCCCAAAGCATCCGACAATGAGATAAATGACTTAAAACTGAAATGTCATCGAACAGTTTAGGATGTAAGAGCAGCTTATCCTCTAACCTTATCTTCAAGAAACACCATGACTCCAGGCTGCTTTTTCATATCACTATTTCATTTGTTAAGCCCCCTTATAATCACAAACTGACGCGTTCTCAAAATGTGCGAAGAATTTTAATGCTCGTTACACCCGTGAATGTAGATCGAGGCCTATCAGATGTCACGTTCTTCCAGTTTAAGTACTTTCTTGTAAAGAAACTCACAGAGAACAGTGTTTTCTTATTCTGAACCACAGCTTTGTGTGATTGATATGAAGTGCTTCAGTGATTTAGTTCAAATATATTAATATGTATGGCAGCCACTTAAGCTTGTTTGGAGCAACTGTCAATGACTTTGCTTTGGTTTACATAAGCAAAACAGAATTTAATCAGTTGTAAGGTGCTAGATTTATAGAAAGCTTAGTATTAAGCCCTTTCTCTAGGCCTACGTTTCACCGATACACAACAAATTACAAAAAAAATACTGGAGTATCTGGATCTATCTTCTTCTTGTCTTGTCTTAATTACCCCCTCGTAGAGAATTATCTTGTTTATAGCTTTACCTCAAAGAAATTGCAAGATTTTCCTTTTAAAACATTTCATGGAGGACTTCTGCCAGGGCACAATGAGTGTTTATCACTTGCTTCTTATTAAAAAATGTTCATTTTATGCATTTTCTTTTGAAGACAGTTCTAATATCCATCAGTGTTAGACTGGAAGCTTGTGCAGCATCCCAAGACACTGGGATGAAGCACTGCGCTGACAGCTCATATCATCGCTCTGTGTTTATTATCAAACTGCTTTCACCTGGCCTCGATTGCTTTTGTTTTCCTTTTTGTAACCAATGGATGTTATCCTCTGAAAAAACACAGAGCCAATTATAACAGCTGTCATTTTTAAGCAGTCTGAAGACTTGAAGTGAATAATAACTCGCAGTGAAGGGTTTTCGTTTTCTTTTTTTTGGATGTATTCTTGTTTTCACTTCGTGCGAGTTTATTTCAGAGGCCCGAAGGAGAGTGTTTAGAGCAGAGATAAAAGCATGATTGAAGCTTACCTGTTTGCAGAATCTCAAAAAGCCAATGGAGTAGCTCATTCCAACGAGGCAGCAGGTACCATACAGACAACTTGATCTGTCAAGTCAACAGAACATGAGGAGTTTTTAAGTTGTGTCAATACTGAAATGTCTGATAACAAAATCAAGCAAAGTACACAAAAGATATTTTTCAAACAAAAACTTAAGACATCAATTTGTTCAAGCTTTTGTGGAGATTTTACATTTTATCTGGCTATATTTTAGATTACTGTGAACTGAGTATATTTGGGCTTTGGATCATTGGTTTGACAGAAAAACACATTAGAAGGTATCACCTGGCTCATGAGGATCTATACATATCTATATCTACCTATATAGGTATATATCTTTTTTATTTTTAATATTTTTATTTTTAATTTTTCAACTGTTTAACTCAAATATCTAAATCAACCAATGGCGTTGCAGCAATCCAATGCATTTAGGCATGTAGACAAGCACAGGATAACCTGTTTAAATTCATCTTCTCTTCTCCATTCAATCATTAGAATGTAAAGAGTAGTGCTTTAAGAGAATTTGAGCTTGGCATGGTTGTTGGTAACAGCAGCTGGACTGAATATTTCAAAAATCGCCCATCTCCTGAGATTTTCCTGCATCTCTACGATTTACAGAGACTGGTCCAAAAACGAAAATATCCAATAAATGTCAATTCTCTGGGTGAAAATGTCTTGTTGATGCCAGGTAAAATGGCCCAACTGCCTGAAGTTGAAAAAGGCAACAACAACTCAAACAGCCACTTGTTAAAACCAAGATATGCACAAGGCTATCTCTGAACGCACAGCACATGTAACCTTGAGGAAGATGGGCTACTGCTGGAAAAGAACACACCGGGTGCCACTGCTGTCAGAGGAGAGCATGAAACAAAGATGCAATTTCACCAGAATTGGAAGATGAGAACTGGTCTGATGAATCTTAGTTCCTACCTTTCGGACGGTAGGGGTGTTGGTGAAAACAACATGAAAGCACCGATTCAACCTGCTTGTATCAATGTTTCAAACTGGTGGTGGTGGTGTAATGGTATTGGGGATTTTTTCTCGGCAGACTTTGGGCCCATTGGAACCAAACTAAAGATCGTTTAAATGTCATACCTTATCTGAGTATTGTTGCTGACAATGTTTTCCTTTTATAGCATGGTCAGCAACCATTTGTGACAGTGGCAGAGAAAAGGACATTAAAGAAACTGATGGACATTATGGACAATGCTGGGCATCCTCTGCACACGGCCATAAACAATCAGAAGAGTCTGTTCAGTGACAGGTTGCTTCTCCCCAAGACAAGAACTAACAGACTTAAAAACTCCTTTGTCCCACACGCCATCAGACTGTTTAACTCCTCTCTGGAGGGGAGAGGGAGGGGAAACAGGAGGACAAAGGAGGGGGGAACAACTAAGCTGCAGTGCCTCTGCACCTCACTGTACAATACCTTGTGCAATACTTTTTGTAAATAGTCAACAGTGCAATAGACTCAATACTTGAAATGTGCAATTCACTTGTATTTTTATTTTTTATTCCTATTTATTCTATTTATCCCCTTTGTATATTTTATTTATATTTGTCTCTGAATTTATTTATATATATATATATATATATATATATATATATATATATATATATATATATATATATATATATATATAAAAACAGTTCTGTAACTGTAACTTTGGTCGTTGCTGTGCTTTTTTTGGAAGTCGAATTTCCCAGAGGAACCCACCCGAGGGATTAATAAAGTTCTATCTTATCTTATCTTATCTTATTTATAGCTTTATATGCAGTGTGTCCATATTCTGATAGCTGCTTCTGATAATGTCACAAAGCTCAAATCAGAGTTTCCATTGAATTCCTAAAGGGTGAATGATCCTTAAACAAGATAAGCATTATACATCTTGTCTCCACCAGCTCTGTCAAGAAATACCATCATTTAACAGAGATCAGTCTCCTCAGGTAGTAGAGGCGCTGTTGGGCCTTCCGTGCAACTGAGGTGATATGGTTGCCCCAGGACAGGTCCTCGGTCACAGTTACCCCCAAGAATTTAAAACTGCTCACCCTCTCCACCGCCTCACTGCCAATGAAGAGAGGCAGATGGTTGTTATGACCCCTCTTCCGGAAATCTACAATGATCTCCTTGGTCTTTTTGGTGTTTAAGACCAAGTTATTGTCGTGGCACCATGACTCTAGTTGTTGCACCTCTGTCCTATAGGGGGACAGGGGACCAACATCACCCTGCGCGCCACCTTTTCCATCTGCTGCCCTCAGGGAGAAGGTACAGGTCTATACAGGCCAGAACATCCAGACTGGCCAACAGCCTGTATCCACAGGCTGTGAGGCTCCTGAACTCTCTGCCCCCCTCTCACGGACAATAACCATATCCAACTTCTTAATAGCAATGAACTGGTCTGCATTGGTGCATCATATCTTTATTCTCTTCCCCCTCCTGCCCCCCCCCCCCCTCTTTCTTAAATAGATAACTATCATATCTGATATCATATCTCACAGTACAATAATATTGAATGGGTTGCATTGTTGTATTTTGTCATGTTTCTCAGGTCTTTGTCTGAATTTCTACGAACATTATTGCTAAGGATGGTCTTATTGCATTGGAGTCACACTGGGTTAAATATGTACACTTGGGTTTTAAGGGGTATTTATTATTTTCTTCTTTTTTTTGGGTTGTATGGAAGCCCCAAACGCAATTTCATTGTTCTTGACAATGACAATAAATAAATAAATACTAAATACTAAAATACTAAATCAGATTAGAGTCTGAACACACTCGAGAAACTGGCCCAGACTAGCTGCCCTATGGCTGAGTCAGCCATAAACACAGCTTATGAAGACTGGGTAAAAGCAGAGAGATAAAGAGAAGCCTGACCTATGAACAACACAGCAGTTTATTGGTAGCACTTTCACTGTGCTGTTCAAACAAAATGCTAATTCAAGAGTAGAAAACGCACTTTGGACCTTTTGGGATCATAAAAAACAACTATAGTTGGTTCCAGGTGAACTAATGTATTTATTACTCCTAGGTCAACGTAATCATTAACACTAAAAAGCTTTCCATCATGTACATGTAACATAGAACTGAGTGCACTCACTGTATAGGCTTCCCTCGGATCTCTGACATGATTGCACTCTCTCCTCTCAAATACTCAAAGGACAGGCTCAGGAAATTGTAAATGACAAAAGCTGTAACAAAAAAGGAAGAGTTATTTGTCTTTTTACCAAATTTCAAACACATTTCACTGAATAATTTAAACTGTAGGATAATTTTCCATCACCTTTAAGTTTAACTTCACCAAAAAGGTCAAATCATTTTAGAGGAAAAAACTTTCACATGATAAAAAATAATTAGTCCTACATTTTATAACAATAAATGTTTTAGTCCTTACATTAAGAAGCTTCTAAGGGTTCTGTGTCTCGGAAATCCCTTCCTAATCCTTTGTTGCTATTTAAAGAGGGATTAATGAAGCTAATGCAGATGGTGTCCAGTCAAGAGAAGGTTCATTATGTTTTAGCCGTAGCCGCTGGTGGTATTCCAGTCTTCCTGCTTCCTGATGCACCGCACTATCAATCAGCCACAAAATTGGCCTGCAAACTGGAAACTAATCGCTTGAATAATGCATTTCCTATTTTTCTTCTTTCTCAAATTACTTGTAATCCATTTTGCATATGATTCACCTTTGCCACCGGTGAAGTGCTTTAGTCTCAAAACTTCAATTCATAATTATAGGTACACTGTAGAAAGCGGCTACTCTACCTAACTGCCACCTAGAGAACAGGGTTTACCGTAAATTAGATTTGCATATTGAAAGTTGCTGCAGGATTTTCAATATCAAACCAAAATAAATTACCTTTCCTGAAAGACAGAAACACTGCAAACCAGGGAACAAAACAAATTCACCAAAAAAAATTCAACTCACCCTAGAAATGTAACACCTGAAATAATGAGGTCTATGCACATGAGAACAACGACTGCTGTGAAAAACTAGTCTGGCTACTTCCTTGTGTTTCTACTCCTGGCAGCCATATAAAACAAAGGCATGGAAGTAACAATGACTGCCCATGAAGAACACCATCACCCACAGTACTGGTTCTTGTGATACTTACCTTCATAGCAGTCTCGGACAGAATCAAAGTAGACATAGTACTGGTTGTTGCTGATGAAAAGAAGGCTGAGCCAAGAATCAAAGGCATAAACTGGCACAATAAACAGGATGCGGATGATGTAGCGCTGCTCATTTGGGACGGTGTAGGATCTAAGGTGTGTATAGATCTGCAATAAAAACATAGTTAAAGCATAGGAGAACAATTAGGAAACAAATAGCCCTTTTATTGCCAAGCATTAATACAGAACCACAAAAAAGGGTTATGAATACAATAACTTCTATAACTATAGAAGTGATGTCTGCCTACATGTGAAAATTGGTTCAGACCTGCCTTTATTGTTCAATGAAAAACTGGTTATAAGGAGTATTACAACCTCAACTTGAAAATAATTGTTTTTTTTTTAATTCATTATTTATGAAGTGTCAAAATGACTTGTTACCTGGCCAAAGAAAACACATATTTACATTCATATGAATCAAATACAAAGTAGAAAACCATCTATCTTTCTATGTAAATCAAGAACAGAATATGCAGTTTGACATTTATTCCTTTTCACCTTTTGAATTGACTGATAAATTCTTTAACAATTTGTTAACTCTAAATTTAACTTTAAGTTAAAAATATATCAATTGTAATGAAGATGCTGGCCAAAAAGAGCTTTTGTATATACTGAATCCATCATTTAAATACTAATAGAACACTAGAAAGTGTGCAGACAACTACGCTAATGACATCCACATAAGGAGTGAGGAGTTGGCAAACCTAGAGTACAAAACAGAGACGAACAAACCACTTGCTACTCACAAACATCTGTTGATATTTATTAGAATAGTCACTAGACTTAGCATAAACATGAAAAGGGTTAAGGATTTACAACAGGGTTGTTATTAAGTGGAGATGATTTATTGGTATGATTTAGATCATTCAAAACACCAAGTTTTATATGTTAAATGTCAGTATGTTATTAGCTTAAAATCAATATGTTTATGTATATCAGTAGCAGAGATGAAGATCATATCACATTTTATGACCAGGTATTTCAAGAGTCAATTCAGCCTCCATAAGGCTTAGATTTTTTTAATCACTGCATACTGATAATAAACTTAATAAAACTGTAACTCACCATTGTTTAATGTCTTTGGACTTTGAAGTTTTTACTTTATGGTTACTTATCAAGCTTTTCAGCTTATCAGACATCTGTAGTGGAGAATGGTAACATAGGGGTGATAACTAATTCATTTTTTTTCTGTAATATACTTACATATCTATATTATTGCTAATATATATTGTAATATATGTATATCATGGCTAAAGCACTTCTGGATGGATGCAAACTGCATTTCGTTGCCCTGTACCTGTGACATGTGCAATGACAATAAAGTTGAATTCTATTCTATTCTAATTCTATTTTTCTACAGAGAAGAAACAATATAAACCACAAGAGTGTAAACACTAAAATGCCAGGCTCCCAGGAGCAACCATGTCACCATTTTCTTTTTAATCTGGATGGTATTCCTCGCCACATTGTATCTTGCCCTGACTGTTCTGTCTGCCACAATGAAATACTAGAAGCATGTTGTGTAAAATAAAGAGAAATTACCCAACACCCATTTTAATGACCTCCCCAAACAAAGTTACTGACCACACCTTACATTGTACAGCTCTTAACACTATGATCGGTAACTGGACTTGGTTTCAATTGAATTATATTTAAAATGGGATGTAGTGTATCTGGCAACACACACATATCACATGGCAGACAACTCAGCTGTAGTTTTTAGACTTTATATAAAAATCATCACCTGACAGGATAGTTTTACAATCATGTAAAACAGTCATGTTCAAAGCACCTACTTAAAATGAAGTATGGATAATAAAGTTAAGAAAGTGACTGGGTTTTACTATGTGTTTATGTTATGAAAAAATGTTAAGTGTAATTGTTCCTTTTGATGCTCTAAAGGTGACGTAATGCAATGCCACCATGGAAGTACTGTCTAGTACCATCAAGATTAAGAAATCCACAGCAAAATGCTGCAACATAAAGCAGTTGGGAAATATGGTGGTGGTTATATCCCAACTGTTTGTATCACTGAAATTTAAATTGATACAGTCTTGTCAAACTTATAATCATAGGAGCAATTGAACACAACAAAACCCAATGTTTATACTTATATCAGATTAAAACGAGTCTGTTTTGTATAAGAAAAACTTGTTCACAGGTTCTGTGGTAATATAATGATAACGCCTTTAATAAGCAGCTAAACAATGGCTGTTAGTACTAATATATAGTAGTGAGAAAAAGTCCCCCCCCCCCTTTCTGATTTTTTATTTTTTTGCTTGTTATCACATTTAAATGTTTTAGATCATCAAACAAATTTAAATATTAGACAAAGATTAAAAAAGGTAAACACAAAATACACTTTCTAAATCAAGGCGTTTATTATTAAGGTGGAAAAAAAAATCCAACCCTATATGGCCATAGAAAAAGGGATTGCCCTCTGAACCTAATAACTGGTTTGACCACCCTCAGCAGCAACAACTGTTTGATGAGTCTTTGACAACACTGCAGAGGAATTTTGACCTACTCATGTTTTTAATTCTGGTATGACGTTCCTTTTCTGAAATGCCGCGTTACTTTCCGCCAGATGTAATAGGATAAACCTTCCAAAAGATGTAAACCTTTGTCAGTGAACAGAATACTTTCCCAAAATCTCTGGGATCATCCATTTGTTTTTTGGCAGATGTGAGATGAGCCTGCGCATTCTTTTTGTTCAGCAGTGGTTATATCCTTGGAGTTCTCCAATGGATGCCATTTTTGCCCATTCTCTTATTTGTTGTTGAATCATGAACTCTGACCTTAACTGAGACATGTGAAGCCTGCGGTTCTTTCATGCTGTTCTGGGTTATTCTGTGACCTCCTGGATGAGCTGTCAATGTGCTCTTGGAGCAATTTTAGTAGGCTGGTCATTTCTGGGAAGGTTCATCACTGTTCCAAGTTTTCTCCATTTGTGGATAATGGCTCTCACCATGGTTCACTGGAGTTCCAAAGCCGTAGAAATTGCTTTGTAACCCTTTACAGACTGATAGATGTCAGTGACTTTGTTTCTCAGGTTTTTCTTTAGATCACAGCATGATGTGTTGCTTTTGAGATCTTTTAGCCTGCTCAACTTTGCCAGAAAGGTTTTATTCAATGATTTCTTGTTTTTACAGTCTTCCAGTAATCAGGCCTGAGTGTGTTTAGTGAAAATGAACTCAGTTTTCCATAAAATGTGGTTAATCACAGTAAATTCACAATTTAACATAAGCGCAATGACATATTTCACACAGGACCAGGTAGGTTTGGATAACTTTTCTCCCTTAATCAGTGAAATCATCATTTAAACACTGCATTGTGTATTTATTCAGGCCATCTTTGTGTAAAATAAAATTTGTTTAATGATCTGAAACATTTAAGTGTGACACATATGCAAAACACTAGGAAATCAGGAAGGGGCAAACACTTTATCACGCAACTGTAACTTCAGTAACTGCGATGTAAAGGTTCTTGATTTTCAATTAACATATTTTTTTTCAATATCTTGTAACTAGAAAAAGTCTATCTAAAGCCATTTTAATTTACAAGCGCTTGTAGTGCCATTTTCAAAGTTACTTTTTACCTAGACAACAGTAAAAACACAAAATGCCCAACTAACCTTACAATTACTGTAATTAATTACCAACAATTTGAAGCAAAAAGGGTTCTCTTGCTTAAATGTATTATTTAAACATCCAAAAAGTGTCTAAAGACGTATAATAACACCCAAATTAGCATATTGGAGTGAGGAGCTTGCAAAGTTGGAGTCTAATCAATGAAACAAAATTGTAGGTGTGCATTGGAGCTAAAGAAGGAAAAAAAAAGCCACAAGCAAAGCAAACCATTTGCTACACAGCATCCATTGATATTTCTTGGTCAAAACAGTTACTAAACTTATGAGCATCAACTATATTTACATAAAAAAACAAGAGTTAAAATTTACTAATGAGCCCAGTTAGAGAGGTTGTCACTAGGTGGAGACCATTTAGTACTGCGGGTACTCTACCTAGAAGTGAGTTCTGGGCTACAAAACCACAAGTACGTGGTTTTTAGCGGCTATTGAAAATCATGTCACATTTTATGACCAGCTAATTCCATAGGGCTCCCATACTTCTTGTCAGAAGTCATGTATACTGATAACAAACTTAATAAAACTGTAACTCACTTTTTGAAAATGTCTTAAAAAAGGAAGTTAGTGATGTGTAAGTGTCAACTTTAAGCTTATCAGACACTCTTATACCGATAATAACTAATGTTCCTTTTGTTTCTATAGAACAGACAAGACATATCACAAAGAGTGAACACAGACATATCAAACTCCTGAGTGCAACCATGTCATCTTTTTCTTTTTAATCTGTATGGTGTTATTTCTTGCGGCACTTTATCTTCTGACTGCCACAATGGAATACAAAAGGACAGAGGCATGTTGTCTAGAATAAAGAAAGATAATCCACCCTCCCACACCCTCCCAGAACATTCCTGCTACTAGATTACTAACCACACCTTACATTGAGGAGCTCCAACTTAAGTATATGTTCGCTATCTGGACTTTGTTTTAACAAACTGGTAAAAAGTCTTAACTTATTATTTTTACACACATGTGCATACACATACATACACACACAGTTGCCTCTATAAACATGGTTGACGACACGTAAACTAACACATGCACCATATGGCAGACAATTCAGCTATCATTCTTATCAGTGACCTTTAGCTTTTAGACAAAGCTTTACATAAACACGGAACAATTATTACACCAGTGAGTCACATTTATTGATTACTACTGTTAATATGGTTAAGAAAGGGATTGGCATTTTCCAGTCTGCTCTTAAATAAATAAAATGGAAATAAAACACATATCTGTTAGATAAGTAGTGGAAAGTCTGAGGAAGGTTCTTCCTTTCAGAGCTCTTGGGTAATGCAACGCTAATACGTAACCACAGTGGCTAAGACTGTCAAGATTAACAAATCGACAGTAAAACTGTTGGGAAATATGGAAGAGTTATATCTGTAGTAGTGTCTCTTCAGCTAAAAAATTAAATTTCACTGAAAAATTAGTCAAATTATCTCCTCAGTATTGCTATACTATTGCTGAAAATGGATGCAGTCAAGCACAAAGACCTCTTAAAGTAGAGTGATTATTAAAGAATAAAGAGAGACGACATTTTCTGGTAATAACTCAAGATTCATTCTTCATAAAATGACAATTTGAAGAAGAAAAAAGGACTAGCAGTTTAAATTTCCTCAGTAAACGCAGACACTTATGACTCATCAGTCAGCTACCTCTATATGAGAGGTAATCCAATTAATCCCACCAAGCTCAAGTCAATTTAGCCTAAAAATAAAAACATCATTATTTCAACTCTGACCATACCGCCTCCAATATTTGTATGATTATTTTTGTGGTTATTTCTGGATTGGCTGTAGCTCATTAGGTGGAGTGGAAGGGTGATGGTTTGTTCCCCCAACTCCCCCAGTCTGCATGCCAAATATCCTTGGGCAAGGCACTAACCACAAGTTGTTCTCTGATGCATCCATCGGAATATGAATATACAGTATGTGAATGTTAGCTAGAAAGCACTTAAAGGATAGAAAGTGCTTCTGTGAATGGTTGAATGTTGTATAAAGTGCTTTGAGTGCTCTGGGAGAGTAGAAAGGCACTATATAAGAATTAATCCATTTAGTCCATTATTTTTGATCTTTTTAAATTGTTAACTGAATAGCTTCAATTTAAAAGGTTACTAAAGACTTTAAAACAAACATTGTTGAACATTAGAAAAGCTGTGATGAGATTTTTTTTAATATAATTTTGGGGTATCTTATCAAGACAAATTGACAAATCCAGTCACTCAAAAAAATAACTGCCACATTAACTGATACAGAAAATAATTACAACTTCACCTTAGACAAGCACACAACTAGTCTGTGGATCACAGAACTTTCTCTACATTAAATGAACTCTAACCTTGTGTAGAGCATAAAAAAGAAATCCTTCAGATATATCATTTTCAGTCATTTTTGTCACAAATTTATGCAAAGCCAAAAAGATGAGTGCTTTGACTGGTGACGGCACTGGTGTTTGTGACAACCCTTCAGTGTACGTGGTAATGGGTGTGTTTAAAAGCATTTTGCAGCGCTGTAGGAAATTGAGAAAATTATTACCAATTTAATTTTTTTTTTTTTTCACATGAATGCAAAAAAATGGCATGAATGGATCTAAAAATCTCACTTATAGCACTTTACTCAGCACATCCCCATTTCAGCCTACACATTAAAGGCTGATTACTGTGAAAACGGTGGCCATCATTTCACATATAGTGAAGCAGACTGTAGAATGATGCCCTAAATTTGCTTTAAAACACAGAAATATATATCCTTTCTGACTCCGCAGGCAAATCGTAGTTGTGTGATGAAAAATGGCTTCAGCCCACAGTATGGATAAGGGAAAAATGAATACACAAATAAACTAGAACAGGACTGAATCTAAAGTATACATGGTAGCTAAAGGAGAATGCCTCCTGGAACACATAATACAGTCATAAAACATGACATAAATTCAGTCTGATGTTCTTAATCCCAAATGCTTCACGTTTCAAAGGGACCAATAAGCCCACCATACACACACAAACTTCACAGATTGCTACTCCAAAATGCACTGGAAACATTATAGCAGAGGATCTAAGGCCATCGTCGATATGTGTTTAGTATTCAGAATGTGAGTTTAAGAGTCTATAGCAATCCTCTGGAGCGGAGTCAGATGAAACACCACTAGCATTGCAACACTCCTCCTGCAGACCGTTTTATTCCCTCCTGTGCTACACAAAGGATGTCGGTTACAAGCCAGCATCCTCCCTGTGGAACACTTGTTGTTTATTTGTTCAATTAAGATGTCTTGCTGGCAAGTGTTTGGCCAAACATGTACTATATTAAAAAGATAGAAAACCAATTGGCTCGATACTGTGTCACAAATCCCTAAACACAGATTGCTTTTGGATCACTGATTGCAACATTTTAATGCTCTCTATGTCGCAAACTTATTTATCTAAATAAATAACGTGTCTTTCATTCATCACACTACATAATATAAATATAACACTGTATACATTTAGTCCAATGATTCTGGATGGGTGCATAATCAGTATTTAGGCTATAAGATCAGTGAACATGAGCACAAAATCCTCTTCCTTTATAATGTGGAATATGTTATTTTAAAAAAATCAGTTGGTTTCCCTGCTGATGGTGCACAGCACTCTTTAGCATTCACTATGAGTGAAAAAAAAACATAATGATCAGCTATCATCTCAGCACAGCGGGCACATCAACCACACATGCGGAAACACTTCTTTGCAGCAGTGATAAAATGGTTTCTGGGTAAAGGTAGTCTGTTGTGAGCCACTCATTCATCGTGGCCATGTTCTTACCCATACAGAGAGGGCTCACTGTGCATTCATTGTCCTGTAATAAGCTTGGGTATTTTTGTCAGTTTTAATCTAGTAGTCAACAACAACTAAAAAGTAAAACAACGCTCACACTCACAACAAGTGAGGAAGTCCAACCAAGTTAGGGACTAAATTACTTGCTTGCATGGGAATAAAGTAATACCTTTAAATTAGATAAGAAAGTGCCAGGGTGAGAACCAAAACAAATAAACAGTAAAAGCAGGGACAGTGAAGTCAGTGCACTAATAAGCCTTTAGGAATAGAATAATTTGTTTCTGTCCTCTGGACAGGGAAGTGCAGCACATCTGTTTCTGTTACACTAAAATGGTGAGCTGAACTCTTTGTGCATTTGCATCTTTGAGCGTGTGATGCTTTGTAATGCAGTGATTTTAGTTCTTTTCACGTATTTACAGTGATTTACATGAAAGCCTTTTGTGAAATGGTGCATACTCACCTGGTGACAAGTTATTAGCAAGGCAGACCAGACGAATATCCCTGAAAGGACCTGGGCAGCCACTGTGTTTAAAAACATCCCATTCTGTATGATTGCTCCGTTGCCTGATACAATAATGGTCATGTTGGACATGCCTGATTTTGAAGCATCCAGGGCAGACGAATTATTTTCGGTTAATGAAGCCATGTCTTCCGAAGAAAGGTTCATCTGAAACAGAAAGAAAACACGCCAAGTCGGTTTAGTTTTTTTTTTACAGTGAGCACACGGCCCCTCTGTGTTTGACTGAGTGACTGTATGCTGCCCATTAGGCACAAGACAAAAAAGGCAATAGTGTTTGCTAAACGGACACAAGAAGTGCCATTTTTAAAGAAAAGAGATGAATGTGGTTCAAATGATCTTATCGACTCGTACCTTCTTTACAGTCAACAAAGAGATCTCCTTGTCCCGGAGAGGGCGGAAGTAGCTTTATCGCGTTTAGAAGTCACTGTCCACGAGCCAAAATTACACGACGAGCTTTAAGGGTGAAATATATTTTCAGAACAGCTAAACGTGACAATTTAGGCCCATTTACTAACCGCTCGTTGACTTCATCCGCGACGCAGTCAACAAACTAGACTTCCTTGTTTGAGGCAGGTGTCTCGCAGAGGTCGAAGTCCACACAGTCGGAGAGCATAAAAAATGCTTCTATAGAGTATACAAATGTTGCGATAGAACCCGAATTTACTGCGAGATGCCACGAAATAACAAATAAAATTATAAACAGCAGAGATTTGAACGTATCCTCGAGTGGCGACTCTGGGAAGCGGCACAAATCAACAGGTTTACAGGTGGAAGGTTCACGTGACCTGGACTTGACGCCTGTCGTCATCACGTTACTTCAGTGACAGAAAGTGCGGCACATTTCCGCTCACAGGTGCGCTTACACCTGAGGCTAGAGGCAGAGGTTCGCATAGAGTTCAGTGGTTACGTCAAAGGCACATCAGGATCACCCATCATCATCATCTGTGACACAGCCAAGGATATGCACCCAGACCCCAAGAATTATTGGTGAACTGGATGATTGCACCGACTGTAGCAGCATTTGCCGGCCTCCTCTCATATTATATACATCATGTATAACAAGACCACTGACTGTTGCTGCAAGATCACATAGACGGTGGCAGGACTTTCTTTAAAGGAGCCTGGACCAACAAACTCAGTGACACCTTGGTGCTGGTTTTGTATAATTAGACAAACATCATCTTATTCTTTACGTTGTCATATTATTGTAAAGTTTTTGTTATTGACTTTCCGTTTCTATGGGCTCTGCCTTCTGCCCTGTTTATGGGGAAAAATCTAAGATAAGATTCAAAGATGAGATGTATTCTCTGATGGATTTAGATGAATGCTCAAGTGCACTTAAGCTCTACTAGCCTCTCATCAATGAGCAGCGCCCCTATGCAAAGTTACATGAAACAACAGGAAATTGGATAAACGCAGTGCTTTATTATGTTCTATTTCTAGTTCTACATTATTCATGTCTTTAGATGTTTTATTTAATGATGATGCTTTGACAAAAGTTGATAAATTTATAGTTACTTCTTGTCTTCTCTTCAAGGCAGACCCTATAGGAGGAATTTGAGGAAGGTTACTTGGCTATGAAGATAATAAAATATGTAAAATATGACCTGGCCTCATTAAGGGAACATCGGGTTATATGACAAAAAGTGCTATTCAGTACCTGTTCATACTATTTTTATGAACTCACAACTTGTGACTGAATATTTAAAAAATGTTGTCTTTGTCTTTTCCTAATAAGTTTTCCTTGACGTTAGTATAAAGAATCATGAGGGCAATAAAAGCTGTGAAAGAAAATAACGCCCAGTGCTCCAAAAATGCTTGTGCTTTATTTTACTTGATAATGTGACAGCGGACATTGTTGATGTGACTCATTTAAACTATGTTGGCTGGAATAAAAGTGAATAACAGTGAAAAATATCATTAATTAAAAAAATAAAACCAAAAAAAACGTAACAGGAAAGAATTCAGTTGCTGCTTTGTTTTCAATCTTATACTAACTTTAGTTAATTTATGAATATATTTTGAAACTGCAACAAGTTGTTTAACCCACAGGCAAACTATGACCACAGCACTTTAGTAAAATCGGGTGGTAATGATGTTGTTGCCCTGTGAGAAGCACTTTGTAACGTTGATTTAGAAAACTGTCTTGCTATACAAAGATAATTAGCTATAATAAAATGATCAAAGTGAAGAGGGCTGTAGTGTATCTCAATTTGCATTATGGCGTTGCTGAGAAAATGCTAATAATACTTACCCTTAACAAGTGCAAGAGTTAAAACTGATCATCTCTTTAAATGGAAAGCAACCATTTTTATTTAAGTTCATTTCTTTTCTAAATTCCAGCCTTGGTAATCAAGTGATATTATATCACCTTTATTTATTTCAGACAAGATAAGTCCCTATTATTATAAAAGGGAAAAAAATAACAAAAGTACTTTTGTTATATTTATACTGACTGCAGACCTATGAAACAGAACAGTGAGATTACATGGGTTGGGTTTTCTCAGATGGGCTTTTTGTGGTCAGTTTTTATGTCGACAATGCAGTTTCAGTATTTCAGTTTATTTAAATCATATTTTTTGAGGCAAGTTCTTATTGAACGTGAATGAAAACAAAAACATTAGAAAGGCACAAATTGTTTGATTTAGGAGAAACACAAGGAATTCATCACGTTTTAATTTAATACACCATTGAAATGTCTGCTTAATCTTTTGTAAACATGAGAAAGATATTCTTTTGTAAAGCAAGAGCCTGGAATATGCTCAACTCAGAAAACAGGTAGTTAAAAGTTTTCTTCCATGAAGAAGGTTAAAAATATAAGATGGCATTCCTTTTAGTTTCATTTGATGCACTTACAAATTCACACACTCAGGCACTACTGCTGTGCGAACTGGTTATGTAATGCTAGTCTGTGAGGGTTTTAGTTTCATGTCTTAGGATGAAATTTGGATTAAGATACTAACATTGAAAATTGGACATAAATATGCAAATTGCTTTAATAAATAAGGTGCATTTATATTTTTGCTACATTGATTTCAACAGAACATGTAAACATTACATTCTTGAAATGTATATTCTGAGTTATAGATTATATACATTTATGTTTTAGGATAATTCAGTATTTTTGTAATTTTCTCTCTCTATGCCACCAGTTTTGTCCCATTCCCATTTCAATCAAACAATCAAGATATGATAGAAGTAGCAGGATGAATTGTGAAACGTATAGAGTTATACTCTGCTCAGATCCAGCCAAATGCTGCAAAACTGATCAGACAGTGCTTCACAGTACAAATGGATAATGACCCAAAGAATACTGCAAAAGCAAACTAAGAGTTTTTCAAGGCAAAGTCATGGGATATTCAGCGTGCAAGCCAGTCACCTGATCTCAACCCCATGGAGCATGCTGTTGCACTACTGAAGACAAAACTGAATGCAAAAAGGCAGTAACTGAATGTAGCTAAAAGTCTGGAAGAGCATCTCAAGGTGAGAAACATTTGGTAATGTCCGTGGGTTCAATACTTCAGTCAGTCACTAACTGCATTTTAAGCCTCTGAAAGTGGGAGAGGCACTTTTATCCAAGGCCTAACTCCTAAATAGTTGCAAATCAAAAAGACAGAAAACCAATTGCAAATCATTTCGTAAAACCACTTGAATTAAAGTTGACAGTCTGCACTTCAATCACAATTTCACTGCTTGACTTAAAATGCCCTGTGGGAGTGAAGCGAAAAAAAATGTGTCAGTTTCCAAATATTTATGGACTTGACTATACAACTTCACAAATGTAACAAAAATGTAGTATTTGTATATTACTGTCAGAAAATAAAATAATTTTTAGATGGCTATAATAAAATAATCTTTTAAGAAAGCTGGTCATTTTTCTCTGAAATTAAATGAATATTTCAGGGGTTTGGTCTATAGGTCCAGGATAAGACATCTAAAGGCTTTTCTTACTCCCATCTTACATTTAAACCAAAAAAATTGACCAAGCAAAACAAAATTGAGCATATTAATTACATTTAATGCATATAAAAGTTAGCTATTGTTCTAATATCAAAGCTCAAGTAGTGAGATGTTATAGAAACAAATGAATAACAAAATGTACTTGACAAAACCAAGGCTCTTATCTTAACCAAGCTCATATGCATCTTTAAATACAAATGAATCATATGTTCTATAAAAGGCTTTTTTTCACAAAAGTACAAAGTTCTGAGGATGATGACAAAAATAATCCAGAGTGTTAATAATGAAAAAAATATACAGCGATGACATCATTTTGCAAACCATCACTTAGCACACTTTGAGCTTTTGAAAGGAAAACAACATGCAGAAAATCTTTCTTTTTAACAAACAGTTAATTATGCGTTTCATAAATTATGTTTTGTGGAAGACAATCCGCTCTGCACATTTATGTCTTGGAGACATAATTGTTTTAATCAGATTAATTTTTGGAGGAGTTTCATTTTAAAAAAGATGCAGAGATAAAACGTGACAGTGTATCCAGACGAGCTGTATTTTACGCCGCCTACAGGCTTCATGTCCGTTTTAATTACTTCCTACCAGACTTGACAACTTTTGATCATCTCTTTAATTTGTTTTATTGCATCTATGGAGGAATCCTTCAGTGCCAGTCCCAGCAAGACAGGCCGGTTGCCAGATTCCTGCGACACGAACATTGCCAGGTTTTTGGCACAGACATGTGTCAGAGGCTGGAAAGAGAAAAATCAGGCATTAGATTATCACCAAAGCATTATTTGTTCAGTTCGCTTAAATCACACACATTATGACTACAGCTAATTCATTTGTTGAGGTTCCCCTGCAGGGAAATCATACAACACACTTTAATTTTCTGTGTCATGACTGTAAACTTCAAAACGCACAGAAAGCCTGTGTAATGACCTCTATGTACTTTCTCACTCGATCTAAAACAGTTGTTCACTTTACAAGAAACAAGCATTGCAAGTATCACCATTTAAAATGGTTAGAGGAGCAAAAATAACAAAAAAAGTATTCATAAGCAAGTAAACTTTGTATTAATCCAATAAGACACTGATACTACTTCTCCTGCAATGTATGACTGTGAGAAAATGACATGCTCATGCAGAGATGAAATAGGTTTTCTTGAGTAAATCTTAACAGACCACTGAGCTTCAGGCCTGCACACATCTAATTTCGCCACAATCCGCCTGAGCAGTCCAGAATCAATCTCATTTGCCCTTTAACGGCATGAAATGAGATACCCTGTGTTGCAACAAGTCTGCCTGATGTCCCGTGAACAAGTTTGCATCACACTGACACGATATTTGTGTGAACAATTTCAGCCAGTGTACCTCATCTTTGCCCAGCAGTACTTTTGTAGAGAACGTTGGGGTGCTTAGATCATTAGATCTGGAGTCGGGTGTGACAGAGATCAATGTCCCAATTTTGCCATACTGAGTGAGAACTACAAATATGTAATTACTGAACTCTGTACAGACGACTTCTGTTGGAATTCCATTGACTTCTCTCTGAGCTTGTTTCGATCTGATGACAGACTCAGACATTTTGTTAACCCTGCACAGAAAAAAAAAAGACAAAAATATGTACATGGAGTTTACAATGCAAGAGTATTTGCAGATTTTTAAAAATTTTAAACACAATATTTTAAATATTAATTATCTGCCACATGTTGTGGACAGGTTTAGTTTCCCACAGCAAAATATACATCTGGAACTTTATACACCATGCATCTATGCTTACAATGACTATCACAATTTCTGTAGACCTAAGATAAATTCTTCAAATTGCATTTTCTATTACACCTAGAGTTTATTATCTCATATGAAAATTAAACCGGCCCTTTCGCTAAAAAATCATACCACTATTCAAGTATAATAATAGGTACACATTAATGCTGCTAATCATGTCATAAAATAATCTACCAAAATGTTTCACTCATGTATTTATTTGGTGTGAACTGTGGAGTTCTTCTAGGTTTGTGCAAGTGCAAATCCCTCTCCAGTCAGCTTCAGGTATTCTTGATTACTAAAGGGCTTGCTATGTGTTGCATCCTCCCTGTTGTTTTTGTGTGCATGCTCGTTTTTAAACTGCACATCTGGTGGTTTCAAACCAGAGCTACAGGCGCAATATTATCTCATTTATTAGTAAATGACATTTTCAAACTAATAAGCTATCAGACTTTTCAGATACAATGCTGCACTAAGTACAGTTAGAAAAAGCTTGCTTTGAAGAATTATGCCCTTACTAAAAAAAAACCGCATTCAATCACTTGGATCACAAATTGACTATATGTGTTATTTTCCTACCCTGTCGTCATCAACTCCCCACAAGGGATGCTGCATGCTCAGAGGCTAACGTTAGCTACACAGCTAGTCTGAGCTTAGACAGTGTATTAACCGATGGAATAAAAATACATACGTTTTGCCCCGTCTGTGAACAAATTCCTCGCCCTGTGTCTTCAGCTGCCCACAGTTAAAACTTTACTTTTCACAGAATCGCCTCACTTTAACTCAACTTCAGCCGTGCTCTGTCATTCAGCCTCCACCGTGAAAACAAACCGAAACGAACGTGCCTCGTTGTGTTGAGCGCGAGTACTCTGCGTGATGACGTTTTGACGTCACGCTCATTCCACCTCAGGACAAAGCGAGCAAGGAAGAAACGCTCGCGGTCAGGTTGAATGCAAAATAGATTTGTATATAAGCAACGTTATTATAGTTAACTAAAATTAAACTAAAAACCAAAAAAACATGTGAAAAAATTATTTTGGTTAACTAAAAACATATTTCGGTTTTTGATAAGAAAAAAAGATACAAGTAAAAACTAACTAAAAATTCAAAAACTAACTAAAATAAAATTAAAAATTAAAAATCTTGCCTTCGACACATGCCCTCCATACAATAATATTCAAAAACACTAAAACTAACATTGACACTAATAAAAACTAAAATAAAAACTAAGCATTTTTAAAAAATAAAAGCTTAACTGAAATAAGAAAATCCGCTTGGCAAACCAAAACAAAATAAAAATACATACTAATTAGAAAACGGAAAACTATAATAACTGCATATAAGTCAGCATAAAGTGCAAAGAACCTTGATTCAAATTCATTTTATGTGTGGTTCAAACTATTTGTTGTTGTGAAATAAGTAGCTAATTTTTAGAGAGCAAACATATGACAATTACAAGCATCAGGAATAGGCTATATTAAAAGCTTCGTGAAGTTGCACCTGCTGTGACTATGTCTAACATCATGATAAAGTTTTTTTTAATACAGACTTTTTCTATAAAAATATTAATAAGTATACTTTTTCCATAGTTATTGGTTTTCCAAGTGTACAGCTGTTATGGTCAATATGATTCATTTTGAAAGTCCTGCAAAAATATATGTTTAAGCAAAATGGGTAGCTGCAGCAAAGTAAATATACATCTCACAATGAAAGTTGTTATCAGCCCTCTTGTTTCTGGTTTGGTTTAGGAGAACAGTCTCCTTTTAGAAAGATTTGCAGGTTACCTTTTCATGCCCTTGGCATTGCTCTCACAAAACAGTTCCTTAGAAAATCCTCACAAACATGTTGTGGACAAGGGAAGTTTAGTTTCCCACAGACTTGAGGAATTAAAACACTTAATGCGTAAAGAGATCTTTGAGTTTTATTTTTCTCATACATTAAATATTCAAAGTTCTGGCATTGTTCACTTTGCATTATTATACTGAGAATGATTTAGCCAACTTTCATAAAGTATTATCAAAAGGGAATTTGTTTGAGCTTAAATTAAATCGGATCCCCTGGCCTGGTACATTTCAATCAATATTAGCCAACAGAAAGAGCTTTTCCAAAGCAAGCAATCACAGAAGCAGGATGTTTTTAATTAACTGTCAATGGAGCTTTAAAGAAGCAGATAAAGTTACGCCTTTTATTTTTCAGTTTATTTAATTATTTACTTTTGCTGTGGGTTTCGTTAAAATGTGATTTCACACTACTGGCTGAACAGTCCCTTTGTTTGATGAGGAGGCTGTAAAAGTCCATGGCACTATAACAGGAGATGAAAACAACAGATAGGGATGGACATTACAGTGTAATAAGTGGTATTTGCACTTCATCATTTTCTTTGTGCCTGACAGACAGTAATAAAAAAAATAGCTAACACACATGAGATGAAAACCACCTGCAAATGTATTGCCTCGACATTTAACGTATTCTAGTATTTGTGTGTAGGCCATGCAAGTACTGTTAAGTCGGCCCTTTACATTTAGACTACAGATTGGCCAACCAAGGCAGTCAGATTTGCTAATACAGCTAAAGGAGATACAGGCAGATGAGAAATTTTCACTGTTGGCAAAAATGCTTGCATGACTTTTTTTTTCAAGTGGATGTGAGGCTTGACTGAAGTTTGTGAGTGCTGCATCAGGCTGATTCGAAAGGAGCCATCCCTATGAACATGACACATTCACAATGTCAAATAGAACAGGCTCAGCAGAATTGCTATGCACTCTGAGTAGGCAGCATTAGCTATGAAATTGGTTGGACCGCTCCCCATACTCCCTGACTGACCATCTGTGTCCTTGACTGATGATTCTGATCTAAACAAAACTGTAATGCAAATATCAATATATAGTATTTCTACATTAATGTATAGAATATAATAGAAGGAAAGATAAAAAAGTGGGCTGTTAATCAATGATATAAGTGACCATTTACCAGTCTTTGCATCGTATAATTGCCATTATAAAGTGAACAACGATGGACATAAGATTATTTACAAAAGAATAAGAACAGAGAAGACCTTAAATTGTCTTAGAAATGAACTTTTAAAGCAAGATTGGAATATTGTGTATGAACAAACAGAAGTTAATAAAGCTTACGAAGGATTTTTAAGAACATTTAACACATTACTTGATAAAAACTGCCCAGTAATTGAAATCAATAGGAAACACAACTATGCAGGAAGACCATGGATGACAAAAGGACTACAAAATGCCAGCAAAAAAAAGAATACCTTATATCGAGAATTCATAAAAAAGAGAACAATAGAAACTGAAATGAAGTATAAAACTTACAAAAATAAATTAACTAATATAATGAGATCCTGTAAAAGAGAGTATTACATTAAAAGGTTAGAACACAATAAAGATAACACAAGAGATATATGGAATGTATTAAACAGAATAATCAAAAATGAATCAAGGAATAATGATTACCCTGGGTACTTTATAGAAGGGACAAGAAGTATTAATAACATGGAGGAGATAGTAAATGGCTTTAATGAATTCTTCGTAAACATAGGGCCAAAACTGGCAGAAGAAATAAAGGTTGATGGAATAGAAAGGGACACTGGTGAAAATATTGAAAGGAATAGTAGCTCAATGTTTTTAAGAGCAGTGGAAGAGAAAGAGATTTATGACATGGTTAGAGGACTTAAGAACAAAACCAGTACAGACTGGAATGATATTGATATGGTAAAGGTAAAGACAGTTATTGATGGTATCGTAAAACCATTAAAATATATATTCAACTTGTCGTTTCAAAAAGGAGTTTTTCCACAAAAAATGAAAGTTGCTAAAGTTATTCCCATTTACAAAACCGGTGAAAGACATAATTTTACAAACTATAGACCAGTGTCAATACTCTCCCAGTTCTCTAAGATACTGGAAAAACTCTTCATAAAAAGATTTGACAGTTTTGTGGAAAAATATGAATTAATGACAGATAGTCAGTATGGGTTCAGAAACAACAGATCAACAGCTTTGGCACTGATAGATTTAATGGAAAAGATAACGGAATGTATGGATAATAAGAGGTATGCGCTCGGAGTTTTCTTAGATCTAAAGAAGGCGTTTGATACTGTTAATCATGAAATTCTATTAAAAAAACTGGAAAAGTACGGGTTTAGGGGAGTGGTTTTGGAATGGTTAAAAAGCTATGTAGGGAATAGGCAACAATATGTACAAATAAATGAATATAAATCTAATTTGATGGATATAGCTTGTGGAGTACCTCAAGGTTCAGTACTGGGTCCAAAAATGTTTATTATGTACTTAAATGATATCTGCAGAGTATCGGAGATTTTAAAGTTTGTAATATTTGCAGATGACACAAATATACTGTGTGCAGGTGGGGAATTGCCACAGGTTTTGGAAATGATCACACAGGAATTAACGATATTAAAGAAGTGGTTTGATATAAATAAATTATCATTGAATCTCGATAAAACCAAATTTATGTTGTTTGGAAACCAAAAGAAAAACATCGAAGTAGAAATATGTGTTGACAATGTATATTTAGAAAGAGTAAATGAAATAAAATTTCTTGGGGTGATCATTGACCACAAGCTCTGTTGGAAGCCACACATTACTTATGTTCGGGGGAAATTGGCACGGGGCATTGCCGTCCTGGGAAAAGCAAAGCATATGTTGGATCAGAAAGCACTGCACATTTTATACTGTGCTTTACTACTGCCATATATGAGCTACTGTGTAGAGGTCTGGGGAAACACATACAAAAGTAACACACAAACAATAACTATAATACAGAAAAGGGCCATTAGATTAATAAATAATGTAGGGTACAGGGACCATACAAATGCACTCTTTGTCAAAATGCAAGCTATTAAATTCCAAGACTTGGTGAAGCTTAAAACAGCGCAAATAATGTATAAAGTCAGAAATAAATTGCTTCCCAAAGAAATCTGTAAATTGTTCATAGAAAGAGAAGGTGGGTATAACTTAAGAGGGAAATGGAATTTAAAAATACAAAGTGCTAGAACAACTTTAAGAACTATGTCAATCTCAATTGCAGGAGTTAAATTATGGAACAGTCTAACAGAAGAAATAAAAGACAGTCAAAACATAAAACAGTTTAAAGTAAAATATAAAAACCTAATTTTAAATAAGTATAAGAATGAAGAAAACGGGGTTAACCCAGGACGGTAATGTTGCTGGTAATGGTGTTGCGGTTCTTTTTTGGTTGTTTTTTTGTTTTGTTTTGGTTTGTTGTTTTTCCATAACTTGTGTATCTGCAAATATACACATTCTGTATTTTTCATATGAAAGAAACTATACTGTGGTGGGGCTTGCTAATTTCTTGTTTTTGATTTATGTATGTTATGTTTTGTTTTACTTCATATGTTTATATGTTTCATATGTTGTTTGTTTAATTTAAGACAAAAAAAAATTAAATGAATGAGAGGTAAAACTTGAGGGGGTAGGGACAAATAAGTAAATACTTCAGCCTACTCCTTTTCAAACAAATAATGGAATGATATTTTGTAATGATTGTGAAGGCACATGTTTGAAATGTTTGAAATAAAAATGAACTGAACTGAACTGAACTGAATAAGCTGATCCTTTCTTTTGAATTTGGGTGAGTTAAAAATCACTGTTTTATTTCCACAACATGAATAGAAGGCTTAGAGTTTTACACTTTGTGAGCCTTCAAGTGCACGAGTAGCAAATGGGCACAAGGTTTGGGAAAATTGTGAACATTCCTGTTGGAATAAATAAACATGTCCTTGTTGAAAATTGATAGAGCTACTTTCATAGCTGATTCAAAAGGATAAAGCTGCTTACAAACACAGCTTTCAGCTTTTTGATATCCAGGGAGTACACTATTTTATTTTTACAGATAAATAAAAGATGACAGATGATAAGAAAATAAGATAATTCACGTTAAAGAAATAAAAGAAAGAAAGAAACAGAAATACTAGGATAAGGCATGTTGTATGTACCAGTCATGGTGGGCAGTCTTAACATTTGACTTATGCGATCTTTTAATTTTTGTGTTGTAAGCACATTCTGGGCATCATAAGAAGAAGCAGGTTTTTCATTCTCAACTTGAAAATGGAGACCATATTTTTTTCTTCAAAGTTCTTCAAAGTTGAAGTCATTTTTTCAAAATGTGCATGAGCTGTTAGCAACTTAAGCTTTATGGTAATGTGAATCCTGTGCAAGACTTTAAAATGAATTTGTTGAATATTTGTGTTGCACAAAATGGAAAAACTATTATTTATATAGATTGCCCATTGATGTCTAATTATTCACTATTTAGGTCTGATGCCCATTTATTTGAAGAGAGCACACTTTTCCTAATAAAGGACGCAGAGCTTAAAACTATGGATATCAGTTTTGTACTTTGGAGTTTCTTTCAGCTGTATATAAATCGTGTAAAGCTACACTTTCAAGTTGTTCTTACATTCAAGATCAACACACAAAACAGAGATCTGTGCTAGCTACATGGCCCCTTCACTGAAGGTTCTCATAAAAGTTTTTTCATCCTTTAATTTTGTCTGTCTTTGTCTTCATCTGAGTTACATCAGTAATATTTCTTCAATCTTTAATCAGTTTGAATATGTCCTCAGGGTCCTTGTTATTTTAATTGCCAACAATTATGACATGAAAGGACAGGCATGTGTTGCCTAGCTGTTTCAAAAATCTTGCCTGCTGTGTTTTTTTTCCACATCACGGATTTTGACTTCAGATCTCTACATGTAAGAGTCCAAAGAAGCAAAGAAAAAACAGTGGTTTCAACAGGTTTTTGGGATATGGTTTAATGACAGCAAATGTCACTAAGACTTTGAAATGAGTGCGTGTCCGTGTATTATTAAATAGCAAATTACTAAAGGCATTGCTGTAAATAATGAGTTTTAGAGACAATAACGTCTATAGTGGTTTTTCCTGGGATTCAAGGGCTCTTGCTGTTTCCAGGTAAATTGAGAAACCATATAGTCATGTGCACCTGTAGCTCAGGTGGAAGAGCAGGTTGTCTACTAATCACAAGGTCGGTAGTTCAATCCCTCTCTTCTCCAGTTTTCCATAATCCGTGGGCAAGGTAATTACCCCTTTTATAATAAGATTCATGTAAAGACAGCAACATGTGTTTTTGTAATCAATGCTTTGTATTCTTCTCTTCATCTATTTTTATATTTGCTGCTTTTGCCCATGATGTCACTAAAAGTAGCCTTGCACCTGCACTGAATGAATATGCTCTGGAGCGATGCTTTGGAGGTCCTTGAAAGCAAAGCTTTTTGATTTCGAATCACATAAGTGAGGACATTTTATTTTAGTTTCTAGCTGTGTAAATAGATTTGCTCTCAAAAGGAAAAGGGAAGTCTGACCATGGTACATTTCTGGAAGAGTTACTGATACTTAAGTGTTCTCAGTTTTATAAACACATCCCATCCTTCTGTCTGTATGAGTAGTCAAGCGTTTACTCTGTATCACACACAGACGGTCTGTGTCAAAATGTCAACCCATGTAAAAAATATCTTATTTTGCTGAACGAAGCCACGGCTGTTCCATCACTTCATTTTGATGTTCTGTTTCATTAGATTTGTCTCATCAAATGTCTTCTGAATACACTGAATGCATATAAAGCCGAATATGTTTCTTTTTACACCCTTTTTTGAATAATAACTACCTTAATATTTAGTCATCAGTACTGACAAACATTTTCCTCAAATCTAAAAAGATGAGCAGCAAAGAGCCAAGCCTTCACACCTTAGTGTGAGTTACAAACACACCCATCCTGTATGTATAAACTTCTACATAAAACCACTCATAAACAACACATACCCTAACAAAAAAACACAAGTCGTGAACCTCAAACAGGCCTTTAAAGGTTTATTCCAAAGTGAAAACCAGCCTGAACCTCACTCACAAACTCTATAAGTTAAACTCAGTAGGCTAGCCATAAAAGTATACATGCGCGCGCACACACACACACACACACACACACACACACACACACAATTATTACCCTGGTGGCCACTAGAGTGCTGTGCTGTATTACAGATAGAACTCAAAAGAGTCTTTATCATGACATTTTTAAGTTGCACTACTGCTTTCTGGGACTGACCACTGGGGCTACTATCTGCGAAGTGTTTCTGAAACAGAGACAACAACAAGCCACAGTGAGCAGAAATCATATGTGCTGGCAAAATGTCAGACAGCCTGTGATTTACCTCTTCTGTCTTAGAACTACCCAATTACTATAATTTTTTAAATGATTTCATTAGAGTTTATTTAATAAGATGATGGAAAGATGCCAGTGTGAAATTGGTAGTTTGAAAGCTTTGTAAAAGCAGCAGAGGATGACTATAATCTAGGGGGGGATAGGAGCTGTACATTAATAATTAACGATTACATCACAGGCCAGAGTTTCTGGATTTGAAAGATCACTCTCAAATCAAAGCCAAAAAGAAAGAAAATCTCTGCCTGCAAGCTTATGATTGCCCAGGGTCCCATCCACTTTCCATTTATATTTAACTTCTCAATAACAGCGGCCAATACACCAAGCAACTGTTCAGACATTTATATATTAAAGCAAAAGAATCACTTGACAAATCCATTTTTGGGGGCTACTGATTTATTTCTCACTTCCTAATCGAAGGCATCATTTATGGAAGTTATGTATAGCAGTTTGTACAGTTTGTTCTATGAAAGAAATTAGATTCAAATATTTTTCAAAGGAAAAGAAATGGGAGTTTAATTCATTATAAACATTAAACCTTGTCACAGTGAGCTTCTTACTGTGTTCCAGAATTGCACACATGCAGCTATGAGTGAAATGTCTCAGGTTTCATGCTGTTCCCCACTCCTGAAATCATATCATGCACAGTTAAGACACAAGAAATTTGCTTGAAAATGATTTAGGAACTAGAAAAAGATTTCCAGGAAATGCTGCATACGGACTGATTCAAGCATCTTTGAAGTGCTAGTGTTCATGTGAAGTACACAAAATTTTGGTTGAAGTACTTCAGAAATTTGAAGCAAATGCTATAATCTCTCCTTCGCCACCTCCTTGTGATTGGCAGAGAGCAGTAAAGGAGACAGAGGGCAGATACTGTGTCTATACAGATTCAAATCAATAGTTAGCATATAAAAGCCTTCCCCAAGACTGATGTAGAGCTGCCATTAATGCTTTGGAGGTAATACAAACTCAGCATGGTGAGGAAATTGTTTAATCAAACTGTGGTCTGAGTACGGTATCTGTCTAATAACATGACATTCAGATAAAAATTTCTAACTCACATAATATTTGTGTTCATAGGTTACAAATTAGACCTGTTAAAGGAACAGGTATATTACTTAGCTATCAATGGTATTATTTTAGTTTTAATGCTCTAAATTGATTTTTAATTTGCAGATAATCATAATGTATCAGTATTTAAAAGTTATAATGAGTATAACAGATGTTTTTTGTCTTTTGATAACTGTTTATATGATTTATATATATATAAGAAATTATGTATGCATAAAAAGACAAACTAAATAGATTGCAAAGAACAATGTCAATGGAACCTGCAAATAGTTTTCTTGCCATTATGTGTGTAATATTACCCATACCACATCACATACTAAAAAATAATTGACTGTTAATGTAACAATAAAATAATTACACCAGGAAAATGGCCCTAAAAAGCTCATTCAACCATATTGCCATAAAACTACTGCTAATATTTAATATTTAAAAACAACATAACATGAAAGATGTAAAACAAGGCATGCTGTATCTTACTTTCACAGTTAGTTTGTTTTAATTTCAAATTTAGAATTTATGAAATAGCTTTGTGCCAGAAATGTTTATTTTAATAATTAATAAAAAAATTTGCTTTGTAAACGAATTATATATTAAATTGTCTTTTTTCTGTTTCAAAAAGTGTTTGTGTGAACTACTTCATGAAATATCCATAATGAAAAGAAGGGTAGAATAAATCAGACCAGAGTGAAGGTGGGAACTTTGTGCAATATTAATATTTCCATCATGTTGAAAGTGAAACATGATCCTTTGGTTGAAAGTCACAAGGGGTTACATAACCGGTAACTGTTCAGCACCATCAGATTCCTCAGTATTCAGCAGTGCATGTATGCTATACTTGTCCTTGTTAGATTACTCTTACAAACACACTCTCAAGTCTTCTGCATTTTTTTGCAAATGCATCTTTTTGGAAAGACCCTTCACCTTTTGAGCAAGAAAATTTGAATAATTAGCAGCAAAGAAGGCTTACTTTTAACAAACTGCTCTCATCTCAGGGGTGCTTAACATATTAAGTGCTTCACATTTTCTTTGTTCTCACACATTAAGGCGCTGCATTACGGTCTTCAGTCTTGTATTTGTGAACATTAATCATCACTAATGACCTTCATTAGTACTTAACTTATTCTATCTAAGTCCATGCATGTTTGCTGTGCCAGCTGAGAGCAGACTTGGCCAATTATGTATATATAATAGTTCATACAAGATGGAATTAATGTCACTGAAGTTGGGGATATTGATGGGTTTCAGCAAGACCTTCTAAATAGTTGAGCATATTTGGCTGATGAATTCATTAACGGTAATCAGTTTCAACTGGCTCTTGCCACGTGCATTGAAATGAAACAAAAAAGCCGCGTGCCCTTTAGAGTTGTTTAAATTTTCACGCAAATATATCACCTGATTAATTCAAATAACTTTGTTAATTTGTGCCTCTGATTATCTGCCTTGTCTGTGATATAGCACCTCATTAGAACAGACTAGCCAGAAGGCATTCATAGCACCCCAGCTAAAAAATTTAATATTCTAAACAATTAATATTGATATACAGAGGTATAATGTAAGACAACATAATTAAATGTAGAGTTATTAAATAAATACTGAAACACACTTCTCAAAAGATGAGGATGAGAAGAAGAATACAAGGTGATAATTTAATACTTCACCTGAAGTACTAAAGTGCACTTTACTTTTTCTGAAGGACGATGGAAAAACTGCAGAGGAGAAAGTATAAAAAGTATATCCTGTGTTATTTATTTATTTCAAAATTAATTAATTCATTTTAAACCAATGTTAATGAGGAAGAGTTATTTTTTCCTCAACGCCTCAGGACCTGGAATCAGTGGCATCTATTAGTTTGCTACACTGTTGCTTTTGTGGTCCATGGAGTAATACCCCCACACCTTCAAACTCCACTGAAGCCAAGAAACTCAAGGCCACCTAGAAAAGCACTAGGCACACACACACACACACATACGCATGCACACTATTGTGTACATCTTCCAACTCACATCTGCAGTTGAAACAAGCTGCTTACAAGAAGGTCATTCAGATTCTCCAAGTTCCCATCAAAGAAGTCAGAAGTCATGTGTAGAAAAAATGTGCCTGCATTAGAATATAGTGGATAAAATCATTTTCACAAACGAATCTTCCACAAATAGTTGTGTAAGTGGTACTTTTGAATAAACAGAATAAACAGTGAAAATTAGTCGAGCTGAGTAAATACCTAAGCGTGAGCCCTTCCAAATTTGAATTAGTTAATGTACCTACATATTTTCACAACTGTGACTTTGTTCTTGTTAAAGCTATCATTAATTAATTGAAACAATATTGTATTGCTGTTATTATAGCGTGCCCTCTTTTTAGAAACCAATACCCAGAAGGAAGGAAACATGCCTGAAACTCATCATGATTTGCAGATTTGAACATGTTTGAATGATGGAGCAGTGAATAGAACTTTTTTATAACCTTAGTGTCATTTTATATTCATAGTGCAGCCTCATATTTAATCTGCTTCCATTTTTGCTGTCCTCGATTTGGTTGAGACTGTTCTTATTAGTCTCCATTTTCTAAGCATAGGCTCAAAATACCCAAAGGCTATGTTGGCTATGTATTGTTGTTATTTCTTGTTCTTTTCTGCAAATATTCTTTTAGAACCTCGACAATTATAGCAGTAGTGCTTTGATTTGTGTACACCTAAACAGCAGGCAAATCCAAAGCAGCTCATTTAATTCGGAGCAATACGAAGGCGACTACATATTTAATGACTTCGTCCTTAATTGAACATGCTGTGACATTTCCACTAAAGAGGTAGGAGCTTTAAAATGTGCTGAGGAGTAAAACTCTGAAAGGATAATTTGCTGCGATTAATTTACGCATCTTCTTACAAACAAACAGAAAGCAGACGTTAATGATTTGCATTATATGAGACAGTGTTACCTGTAAGATCTCCCACATCCAAGTGTTCGATATGGTGTTTCATGATGGATCAAAACATACAAGATGTGCATATTTTACAGAGCTGAGCGTTGTCAACCATGCAGTGTTAAGAGGCGATTCGCATCCTAATAATACTTGATGTACACATACATCTTCTGCCCAGAGGTGCAGATACAATAAGAGGAGCCTCAAAACAATGAATGAATAAAACAAGACTTGTGGCGACTGTGAGAAAGGGTGCTTTTAATTTTCCTCTCCAGATCAGTCTCTGAGCAGCACTGAATTTTTCAGTAGTCTATCAGTATTGGTGCCTAAGAGGAAGCCTGTCAAACAGAGCTCTGTTGTCTGTCGCTGTTTCTTGTGTATGATGGCAGAGCAACTGAGAAAGGTTTTGTCAGCAGACAAAGAAACCTTTTAATCACAGAAGGGGCCTCAAAAGACAGCCAGGGCAGCATGTTCTAATTGTGTGGCTCTTCATCTAATATTCCTAAAGGTGGAAAACACTGTGAACAGATTTTAGGCTGAGCCAGGGAAGTTAAATCTATAATCTACAGTCTCAAGTAGCATTCTTCATCTCAGGGCAGATCTTGTTTTGGGAGTTGGTTTCAAGTTGTTTTTGACTTGTGTGTTTCACTGCTGCTGTGTGTCATTTCTTATGAGTTCTTTCCTTTGTGATGAGAATAAGAATTGGGTCTGGAGTAGCTTGCTGGAACACAGTTAAAAAACAATATTAAAATTAAAAATATTGAAAAAAAAAAATATTGAAAAAAATATATTTGGAGTCTTCACTAAAAGGCATCTGTGTTTAAAAATTGAAAGCCCCCAGCCTTTTACTAACCTAACATTTGTGATTTCAATAGCAATAATTTGGCTGGTATTCAGTTTGTTGATGAATAACTGAGACCACTGGGTATTGTTTTTCATTCAGACATAATGGGCACAATATGTTACAGTGACATGGCAATGTCTTTGTAGACAGACCATCTTAAATTCATTCATCAATCTGGGTCCTTGTGTTTGATGACTGGTTGGCATTTGGTGAAGACTGAGTGCAGGAATGGTGTCTGGTCTGTGATTCTGCTTTGGCATTATTTAGAACAGCAGAAGGCTCAAAGAGACATTGCACACACGCAAGAAAAGGTCACAGAGAAAAATGGAAAACAGCAGCAAATTGCCTCTCCAGCCCATTACTGGTCTTTCTTACCACAATATGTTACCCAGTTTGGCATGCTGGAGGGCCAATGTGAACTATTGGCTCTGACTTAGGACAAGAACAAGTTAATCTGGTCTGGGTGCTTCCCTCTAGTCAACACAATCTATTTTCTTGTTTATTTGACTTACTCAGGTGAAAAAGGAAAAGAAAAAAAAGGAAATGACCCTTTTTCGAATATTTGCAGTGTTTAACTTTTGATTATATACTTACCTAAAACCAAGGTGTGAATATATTGATAATGACACTTTGAAGTGTGACATTTAATAATATGAGAAGACTCTAGTGAGCTGAATTTACTCCAGAAAGCCCAAGGCTGTTTTTTCTTCCAGATAAGTTGTTCATTTTTTCCTGTTTGTTTATTTTCGCTCCGAAATAAATGAAAAAGTGTTATAAATGATTCACAAGAAATTGCAGTCGCTAAAGCTAATGTTCTTTTTCATTCATTCCTGAGGTTTGTGACTAACAGTTGTACATCTGGTCTCTGAATGAGGATGTCATATCGTCATGACAGATTGGATAAACCCACAGAGTTCATGAATGACTGTGGCACTGCAAATGATTTGAATTTCACATTCCCGAACTCTCATATTTATCAGAATGAAAAAAGCACTGTAATCAACGACATTTGCATTTATGCAAAATATGTTTACTGTAGGGCACCATTTTTGCTTCAACTGACCTGTTCATTGTTTCATTCTTACATAATATTGCTATTCTGTCTCAAAATTGCTCATTTGCATCTGTCCAGCCTGCACAAAGAGATGTAATCCTGACATGTTCTTGGGGTCTGGTTTCCCCATTATAAGTGAAATTGGGATATACTCATTTTTGTCAGTTTCCTTGCAAAATTAAATTACTGGCAGCAACTATTTTGTTCACAGTGAGCCTGTTGTAATCTGTAACAATAGTTTCTTTCTTTGAAACTGTTAGGATCCTGTGTTTTGTAGAACATTGGCTTAGCAGTATAAAATGCAGCTTATGTGTATGTTCAATGAGGAGGATCTAAAATCACTCATTTGCTTGCTTTCCTGTCCTTCTCTACTGCTTGTCCGTTCTTTGCATCACTACCACTTTCCCACACTGTCTATCTCAGTACTCACATGATTACTCTAGTCCCTTTCAGACTTTCCTGTTCTCCCTTTCAGACTACCATTCATGCAAACCACTTCCTCCTCATCTTCACTTCACCTGGATCACAGACTCAAGCCTACAAGCTTCAGTCTTGATCTTCACCACCAGCATCTAGACTACTGGACATTCTGTAGTGCTGAAAACAATTTATTACTTTAAAATGTATCAAAGTGACAAACCCAATTCTGTAAAAGTTGGGAAACTGTGTAAAAAACTGTGATTACAAATTTCTATGATTACGAACAATTTCAGAATGTTACTCCAAAGTTCACCATGCCATCCACAAATACAGCTTAAAGCTCTATCATGCAAATAATTCAACTAAATTCAGCTTTATTTATATCACAAAAACAGCTGATTCAAGGCTGTTTATATTGGAAGGTAAAGACCCTACAATGATACAGAGAAAAAAGACAAAACCCCCAAAATCAGATGACACTCTATGACCAAGCACTCTGGTGACAGTGGGAAGGAAAAACTAACTTTTAAAGAAACTTCCAGCAAAGCCAGACTTTGTGACTGTGACTGGCCATCTGCTGTGACCACTTGGGGTAAGGGAGAAAGGCGGGACAAAGGCATGCTGTGGAAGAGAGCCAGATATTTATAATAACTAATGATTAAATGCAGTGTGGTGTATAAACACAGTGATTGAAAAAGGTGAAGGAATAAGAAATGCATCATCTGAGCAGCCTAGACCTATTGTAGCATAACTAAAGAAGGATTCAAGATCACCTGAATCAACCTGAATTATATTCTTTGTTTTTAACATAATATTAAAAATATAAAACTTGTTTGTCTCCCGAATTCTAATTTAAAATATTTGGTGCATCATGACACAAAAATATGGCAGAGATGATCAGGACAGTTCAGTAGCTAAAATCCTACATCAGACAAGAACGGGACACTACTCCTCTCATAAAAGTTCAGCAACTGGTCTCCTCAGTTCCCATACGTTTACTGGCTGCTGTTAAACAAAACGGGAATACTGATCAACTATTCTCCCTGTCCCAGCTTTTCTAAGATCTGTTGCTGCTATCAAATCTAGAATGGTACATCTCCTCAGTTTAAACATTTGATATTGTTCTATTGTGAATCATTTTTAACATTAAAATGTTAACATCTTATATGGTATCCCAACGTTTCTGGATTATATTTTGATTGGAATATTACTTTAAGACACATTTGCCCAGGGGCTGGACCAGAAAGCTTAGTATTAGCTATTCAGGGACTACATTATATTCGATTAAATAAAAAGTGTGTGGGTTGCCTGATACTGTACATGTTGTTGGGTTGGGAGAGCTAAGTGATTTTTCACTCCCTTTGTAGAAAATTGCATAAAAGGCTGCTACATCATATTCAGCTTTTTAAACTCACACCTGTTGCTGTTATTTGGGTCTACCAAGTTCAAACAACCTCTTTAAAATGTACCATTAAGAAGCATGGCCACGTCCTTGCAAGTACACATGTTAGGTTTTGTCAGTGTCCATTACATTCTCTAAAGCTCTATTCAAGTAATTTCTTCAATTTTAAAAGAAGAAAAAAAATACATGTAACCACAGAAAATTCTGTTAAGGGCTGTTAGGTTTGAGGCACAGATGCTGGGATGATTTAGAACAAGTTTTACTCACTGCTATTACTGTCTAGAATAGGTGTTCTGAAACTTATAGTGACAGAAAAACTAACATTTTAAATGTTTAATGGCCTGATAAATTAGTTAACTAACTATCTTTACTGCTTAAGAAAATATATTCCAGTGAGTTCCCAGTCACACAGACTTAGAGACCTGTCAGCGACCCCTTGACAACCTCCAGTCCATGGAGAATAATCAGTGCTTCCTGATCAGCTGGTGAATGGTTGATGGAGCTTCCTGGCAGTGATAGTACTCTGTTTGGTGAAATTGGTCACAAAGTAACATGTAACATGTAACATGTTGCAATTAAATCTTCCTTGGAATTTCTTTGGTTGCTTACAGATGATCACATTTGCCTCTTGTTTGCATGGAAAATGCTGACTTGTCTGAAAGCACTTCGAAGGCAAACCTTTTCAAATTTACTACTGCTCAGCCAGTTGTTGTGAGTGTTTGAAGACAAGTTGGTTTCAGTGCAAACTACAGCTGTTCGTGGCTTTCTGCTACTGACCAAAGCAGGAGGTTTTTGGTGCAGCACCCTCTTTGTGACCAGTTTCACCCAGGGACAGCCAGCAACTGCCACTCACCAACTGGTTGGGAAACACATAATCTTCCTTAGTGGCTGGGGAATGCCAGGGATGTTACTGCCTGATATCTAGGGCTGACTGACTAAAGCTTTGTAACTTACAATTATTGAAATAGTGCACACTTACATGTTATGAATTGAACTGCCTTTATTCTTTAGTAAACACTAACAGATGTGTTATCTGGAAAATCAAGCTTTCCAACAGCTTGATGTTAAGTTACCTATATTGCTAAACTAAATCAGCAACATGTCCTGAACCATTTAGAGTGAGTACACCGCTTATCATGACTTAAAACTGCATCTGAGAATCAATGCTGACACGTGTCTGTGAGTGTGGGGGGTGAGGCGGTAGTAGCTGATGAGGTTAGGGAGGTGTGTGGGTCTCTGTGGTATTTGCTTCAGTTTACAATCTGTTTGGAAAAGACTCACAGCACAGGCTCAAATGTTCAAGGCTGTGTTTTTTCGAGTGTATCCAGTGTCCAGGGCTCGTCAGGCATACAGCAAAAATCTGCCAGTTTAATGTGCTCACTGAACAGGAACATTGTGTTTGACTGCGGCTGTTCTTATCTGCCCCTTGGTAGTATCCTACTCACATTCTAATTTACTTTTCACTGAAAGGCATTTTTGTTATTAAATTATTCAAATGAAGACTGCCACAGTATATGAAATAAACTTAAAGAGAATGGGCTTAGATTCCACTTTAGGCAATAATGGCTGCTTGCCATTTTCCAAAAAGAGAATCATTTAAACCAATAACCCTCAAACCATGTAGGAGGGGAAAAGCAATAAAGCCTACTCTGTCATGTGGATACCACACAACAAGAAGTGGTAAATCAAAACCCTCTATGAAGAGCATTTCCATCTAAGTATCAATGCCAGTTATATTAAGTAGAAGGTATAATTCTTTGCTAATTTAATGCAATTCATGTTGCTTTAGATCATTTTTGTATATCGTCTTTGTTAAAAATATATAAAAAGGTAGAAATGTAGGTGGAATCAAAAGGGTGACCTACAGGGTTTAAGTTTATCATATGAAACTAATTCACTATTTCATTAATCTGACCATAACAAATAACACATGGGAAACAAAGTACACTAGCCCCACTTTTTCAGGAGTGTGTTCACTGAAGTGAAGAGCATAGCAGCATTTTTCAGAGCTTTGTAGAAGGTTTCAAGCTGAATTTCCACAAGTAATCTTTCAAGAATTTATTAGCTTAAGCTTTGACGCCACAAGGAGATATTTTGAGTGGAGTCTTACTTCCACTAGTGGTGGATTAACCATGTGTTGACAATAAATGTGATATTTATTTCATATCATAAACGACTGTGTGAATATTCTTTTTGCATGATTTAGTACACTAGATCATTGCACTTTGTTTTCTGATTTGGTTAGAGGAAGAAGTTAGAGGGTAATCTCCCTGTTAGCATTTATGATATATTATGGTATTATATTTCAATAAACATCATTATTGTGAAGTTTTTTGGCCATGATAATTGTTTTCTGAAAATCCGATATCTTGGCATCCCTAACTTGGATGTTGTCAGGTATATCATTTGCAGAGACTGATCCATTTAGTTTCAAGCCATATTAAATTGACTAGAAATGTCTGATGTTTGGATGGGACAGCTATGTTAATTTCACTCCTTTGTGGAAAATGACATGAAAGACCATCACATCATATTCACCTCATTACATTTGTACCTGTTGCTTGCCATTTAGTGCTTCTGAAGTCCAATAGTGTAGAGAGCCAAAAACATAAAAGAACAACAACAAAGCTGAAATCTGACAGGTCATTGCAACATCTGTGGTACGGCACACACACACACACAAAAGGAAAAGACTGGCAAGAGTGATGATTGTGAAAAAGTAAACTTTTTTGAAAGTAGTTTAAATTACAGGAAAACTGCACTAGGAGGAAATTTCATTTAGTCTAAACTAAGTCATGCTATTTTGTAAGACAGTGATCAAAATACACTACATAAACACCACATACCATTAAAAAATATCACATGAAGTACAAAGCAAAAGAAAATGAACTCTTCCTTCAAGACATGCCAGCCTAGGTAAGGCTATTGCACCAAGCAGCCTTATTTAAAAATGTCTTACACCTACTAATCTATATGTGGTTCAAATATCTTTATGCAGGTAAGGGAATACCAAAGCTGATTCAGTTCATCTGGATGTTGTGTTTTCAGTGGTAGAAACCACTCATACGAGTGGCTTCTTCACTCTGTACAGTCTAGCCGAGACTGAAGAAGTCACATGGATAAATGATGAAATATTTCTCCCTCTGAAAAAACTACATCCAAATGAACAGAACAAACTTTCTGGCATATATATGTAAGTCATTACTCCCCAACGAGACCGTTTATACATTGCTGCACCTCCTTGTGGATGGTGAAGGACATGCAATTTCTTAACTAGATGTAAATAAATAAATATATAAGTAAATATGTCACTTATTTTTCACAATGCACTATATCTCTTTTATTTTTCAAAAAGTCTTTGATAGTATCTGATTGATGTTCAATGGTTACCTAGGTTCAGTCAATCCTGAGCACACGGTACACCTCACCTGCCAACACAGCAGCACAAGAAAATCTTTGAAAAGGTGAATTTTAGATATCTCAATATCAGATGATCTGATACCCTTGCTTAGTCTATAAATATGGTGTCAGTGATAGATGGTCAAGATATTTTATAAATCAGGCTTTCATAACAGCCAGTGCCGAACTGCTGTCATACTGTTGTATGCCTGCTATCAGATCATCTCTGGCTTTGCTGGTAAGTAACAGTGTAGGTGGGTGTTATTCTAAAGAGCGGGTCCTTGCAGGTATTTTCTTTGCTTGCTGGCTTTACCAGTAAATAGCGGTCTCTGTTTTATCATCATTGTTTATTGTGTAATTCTGCCGGACACTGTTGGTGTGTGTAGCTTGTTCTCCGTACGTATTTGATTATTATTTTTTTCATTGACAGATGTTATGTGGTTAGGTTATCATTAGGACAGATATCACATAGGAAGGCATGCATGACTAATGCACATTTTACAGCATATAACATTTATACATATTTTATTCATGTGCATATTGAGAGTGCTACCCAGAACTCTAACACATGCTGTGCTCCCCAACACTGTTTCTATTATTTACATCCAAAGCCAATACATAATGCAAATGTGGGCATATTTTTTATGTAATGCAGTCAGAAACAAGGTTCTGGAGTAAAACTGGGGTAGTGGATGGGTGTATGAGGTTGGAGTTCTCAGTCTTTTGATGTCTTCTAACATTTGATAGCAATGAACTGTTTCGCCATTTAACAAAAATGAAGAATAATTAATAATACAAAAAGATGCACCTGAATGCATTGTGAGGCAGGGTATTACACCACAGGAAGGTTTACACACTCTTCCCCCCCAAAAGAGACAAAAAATAAAAAATGCTGTTCTGCGTTACCATTAAACCAAATATTACCTATTAAAAATCCTCTGAATACCTCCAACAAAATGGCTTTGGAATCACCAAAGGCAAATGGCAATAATTTCTGTAACTCATTTTTACAACACTTCATCCCCAGAAAGCTGTAGAAAAATGTTAACTTTGCTCCTGCTGAAAGTGACTTCAGGCCCTGAAGCACTTTGGCAATTAATTAGAGATTTCTAATGATGGAACCATAGTTATGAATAATCTTGTCCCAAACCGCCAGAGTTAGCATAACCTTAAGGGAGCTCTACATGCAGGCTTATTGTAAGTATCATTACTATTCGTTTAATTCTTCCAACCATTATATATCACCCTTTGCTATCTACCATCTGATAAAATCTGTTTGCATTGCTCTGATCACAGCTCAAGTCAGACATTAAATAAACCAACAGTTTGTTTATTATTACCCATTCCCTTTTTCGCATTGAGAGTTTAGTAATTTTATAGCATCTCTGAGTGTTTTTTTTCCTATTAACATCACAGGAAGGATTACTGTTGTGGATTAGAAGCACTGAGTCATGTGTGGGTAGAACAGGTAAGCAGAAGCGAAGTGTTGCTATGGTGTTGGATTTGAAAGTACTCTTTATGTTTCAAGATATCAGACTTGCGTGGGCAAAGTCTGTGCAGTTGTCATCCAGCCGACCTCCAAGCTCAAGTCACATTTCTCTGTGCAGCATTTGATCTCAAATACAATGATAGATGGATAAATCAGAACTGTGTTTGCAGCAATAAAACTGTGAAAATGAGTCAAAAGCTTGTTTAAAGATACAGCAACATGGAAAAACATCAAATTATTAATACTTCTGCAAGATATTTTGAAAGAAAAATAGTAACTATAAAAAGTTGCATATGAAGAGTGGAGCTGAAACACAAAGAGGAAAATGGCAAAACTAAAAGAGCCACATGTTAGCATTTGAAGAGAAACCAGCAGGTTTCTGCCTTCCAGCAGAAGGAACCTGTTTTAGAAACCTACATTGCCTCTCATTAAATGTTCATAATATAACTATGTCATCCAGTGCAATCATTAATTTTTCAATAGCCAATAGCCAAAACTCATTAAATTTTACTTCAGCTCTACATCTACTCTACATTGGCAGTAAAACAACACACAAAAAATATAATTTCCGTGCTAACAGAATGATTTGTTCTGTAAACAGTTGAGAAAATTTCCCCCAAAATCACATATTTTCCTAAATATTTGCTTTACATAAATTCAAAACTGTAACTATTAAACACTAACTTTCTAAAGCAAAATGCCAACTGAATGAGATTAAGAGTTAAAAGAATACAGTATAAAAAATATAACATCAACTGTCCACAATATGCTGAACATGTCATCCTTTTGTGTAGTTTTCAAATTCTGAAAGCATATCATTGCAGATAAAAATATCTTATCATATCCTGCAGACACTATCACCTGTGAAGAGAACAGCACAACCCCCATAGTTAAGCTCTGGCATGCAAAAGCAAAGCTCCAGTAGACAAACACACATTCCAAAAAAAAATAATAAAAAACCCACCACACAATGACTTCTACTTCCCTTGTTTTCTTCCTCAGACAGGCATCCCAGTGGGCTGAACATACTGGCTGATATACTGTACAGCATGTGTACAAAAAAGTCCCATCAGTGCAAAAAGTGATCCAGCTCAGTCACAAATTGTTTGCCCTCTCTGCCTCAACATTCTGTGTGCCAGCAAATAACATTTTTAAGAGGCAGTACCTGACAATGAACCCCCCCCTCAGGTATCTGGAAACTGTTGTCTTCCCACCAAATTCAACAATGCAGAGTCAAAATCTCTTTCAGTACAAGTGAAAAAAATATTCATGTGAGTAGCAAACAGTAAACAGGTTATTTAATGATTTATCCAAATAAATGGTAATATGTTTAATAACCAAGTATGGAAAAAAGACTGGAATCATTTTTTCTTTCTAATTCATTAATGCAGGCTTTTCATTGCAATCAATGTTGGAATGACTCTTAATGCAATTAGTGTAGGCTGCATAAATTGGACTCAAGTCAGAATCAAGTCTTTGCTTCACTTTTGGTCAGGTTGGTTAAAAAAATAAATATGAACAATTATGTCTGCAAATATGAAAGTGGTTACATGGCATCATAATACTGTAGTTTCCATCCAACTCTAATTGATTTGCTGCTGCCAACATATGTGATTAGACTTGTTCTTCATTCTTCTCTTCCCTGCATTCTGCAGCTTTTCTTTAAAGTGTGATAGTATCTTGACAGGGTTTTGCCTATCTTTTAGCTCCATTCAGAGTCACCGCTTCACATACTTGTGTGAAACATCAATTGTCCAGGGTCCTGTTGCTGTAAAATTTCCTCTAAAACCCAATTAGAATCTGACACCTCTCTTTGAATATAGCTTTATTATATCACCAAGTGACCTCCTTTTATTCACAAAAGTACAATTTTGCTGTTATGCTTAGATATTCTGGCATTCTGATTATGTTAACTTAAATTCAACATAAAGGATGGGCATAGCTTCCACATCTGAAGGCAGAAAGTCCTTAAATCTAAATTATTCCTAATGACCATTTTCCTTGACAAAATGACCGCACTGCATGTGATTCATGTTCTTACCTTATAAAGTCCTATTTAATACAACACGATGTTCATTCTATAAATTATAGACCCTGACAGAGTAAAATTGAAGCTCAACTAAGATATGCCCCAGAGCTTAGCTACTCTACAAGTCCATACTTATTGGTTTTTCAGTTAGATCTACCACTAACTCCTGACATGTGTTAAAAAAAAATAGATGGTTATGGCCAAAATAGTTAAACGGGCCTTCAAAAACCAGTGTGTGATGTTGTGGTTGTAACCATCGACTGTTACCAGTTTTCATTAGCAGAGGCATCAGAAACGAACAACAGTACTGTGAAAAGCTATGAACTCCTGGTAAACCAGCTGCGCACATCACTGGGGCCCTGTGGTGTTATTTTAAGCATGAAAGCATCCTAATAAACTCTTAAGCACTCACAATGATTAGCTATTGCATAACTGTGCCAGGGTTAAAGCCCAGTTTTAATGTAGTTTGGGTATTACTAGGCTTTGGTCTTGGGCTGTATTCCAAAAGGACAATTTAGGAGAATTACTGGAGGCACTTCAAGATGTCAAGATACCCATTCCATCAATGAAACTTTGTGCTGCTGAAGAAAAATACATCTCTCACATGTGGCCTTTGCCAATTTGCCACATGCATACTTTAAATTAACTAACATACAACAGTACAGCTGACTGACTGCCAGACCACTGCATGCTTTATTCTGTTTTTCTTTCTGATTAGAAAAAGAACTGTCCACTGTGTGGGCTGATGCACAGAAATTCATAACAACATAATAGCAGCAGCCTTTTGATTTCATTTGAGCACATTTATAAAGAGAACATTTTTGTGTTAGGAAGAGGTGGGAAGAATTCATGGTATTCATATGGGTTACTACACTTACATATATACAGCATCTTTTGCACATATGCTGTTTAACATCACTGTCATCGCTAATATCTGCAATCGCATTAGAAAGCTAAAAAAAAGGAAAAAACAAATACCAATAAAGCACTGTGAGCCCTTATGCACTCCAGAGGATTTTTTTTGTTTTGTTGTTTATTAAAAATGAATTAAAGTGATGTTCACTTTGGCAGGAAGCCTTGGATACACCAAGCAATTAAATGCATTATCACTTCTGAAATACTGATTTTTCAATGTTCTGGCAGGTACTCTCCATGCTTCCATTGAGAAAAAAATTATGTAAAGGAAAAACAAAGTGGCATGAATGCTCAAATGGAGACTTTGAACATGTTATTTATTTATTTATTGTTAATATTTATTTTGCTTATTACCAGCATTGTTCCACAGTACCAAAAGATATATGGAAAAATTTAATGAACACATAATCGCCGTCTCTTTGAGGAGTCTCGGACACTGACTGTGTAAGAAAAATGGATAAAAGTAACCAATGTGCAAGCTGTGCCAAGTAAAGTAGATCCATCCCTGCAAAAACAAACATAATATATTAAATATTACTATTTCAGATGCATAGTCTTTGCCAAAATAATATACTAAACTTCAAACATCTACAAAAATTAAAAAGATTAATCTTGGTGATAAACATAACTGCACGAAATTTTTAGTTTTTCCTTTCATATGATCAGATGGTTGGAACATAAGGCTGTTGGCTCTGTCTTATTCTTTATTTGTATCAGACTTTTGATGATATCCACCAAAGCCTCTAACTTTAATACAAAAAATAACAATTTAGTTATTTTAAAGTTAGGTTAGCTGGTGGCAGAGTATCCAACCAAAGGTCTTGTAAAGAGATGCAGCTGATATCCATTTTCTGGAGATATTTTGGCAACTGATAAAGAATTACTCATTTTTGAATCAGACCTTTTCAAGGGACCTTCAGCCTGCATGGTTCTTGTGAACTGACTGAGAAGAACTGACTCACAGCAGCTTAAATACTGTGAATCAGATATGCTACAATTCCTTACTATATTTTATCCTTTATGAATAAAATCCAAAGACCTCGCAAAAAGACGCATGCACTGCAATTCATTCATTGTATTTGAAAGTTCTTCTATATAATATCTTCTTTATTTAATCTCTATTTCTGTCTAAATTTACAATTTAAATTTACTCTGTGTATAGTAACTATGCTGGGAAATCACATATTCAAACACGCTGTAAATGACAATGAAAAAAATACGTCTTGTCAGACAAACTTTAATCAAGTCCTCAGGCCAGATACAAACAGAACCTGCATTCACTGATAAGTATTCTTATTGTTATTTATTGCAGAGCAAATAATGTCAGTTGAGTTGGCCTTGTTTATAGCTAAATACCATCAATCTGTCCATATATATACATCTTTTCTCAGCAACTTGTTCAAATTAGAGTCATGGGGGATTGGAGCCTATAGCTGTCACAGTGTAAAAGGTGGGGCAAACCCACAGAGCTAAAGCTACAAGTTTAAAAGTTGGTAAGCGGAGAAACCAGTGACCAAAAATACAAACACCATAGATATAATAGCATATACAAACAGCAATGACTATACCCTAATAACAGAAAAAACGACTGGACACCCCTAATACCACATCCTCTACAGGGAACGTTACAAAGTCAGTATAATAAGAGAGGCACCTCAATATCAACTATATTTAATTTTGTGTACATATAAACTGGGATATTTATAATTAGAGCTATTTGTATATATTTTGCTTTATTGCAACATATTGTATTATTTAGTTTAGTTTAGTTATCTGCTGTTTTTACTGTCTTGTGATCACATAATTTTCTCTGGGATTAATAAATTATTCTGATTCTGATGATTCAGTACAAAAGTCACCATACCTAACCTCCATGCTAGGCTTCTGATTGTGTATTCGGTCCAAGAACAGGGTTATTGCACAATTCATCAGGTTAGTTCTGTTGTTAAGTGTTAGATACAGTAGGAGTGCTGGATTTGCTTGCATTAGTATTTTCTTTGTTTTCCACTGGGAAAGCCCAGGCTGTCCTGCTGTACTCTCTGGATATTACGAACTTACCTGATGGACACTACCTGAGCATAAATATTCAAACTCGGTGCCACCATCTGTGCTGCCACATTAGAAATAGCATTATCATTTTACAAAACAAAAGCATTAATACCATACACTTGTAGAATTAGAATACTCCTTTTCAGCCTCAGAAACACTATGGCATTTTTAAGAGTGCACAATTATTCAAATTCTAGACATGTTTTAAAAGCGCAATTTGCATAATGCAAAAAAGGTAGGGCAGGGATTCACAGAGGTGCATTATTACCAGTGACACTGAGGGTAAACAGATGAAAGCACCACAAAATACAGATTTTAATCAAAATAAATGTTATATACTATTATATATAATGCTAACAAAAATACAACGATTTTCCTTTTCATTTTCTTTATGTTTTCATTTTAAACATTATTTAACTTTATATGAGTACTTATGCATGTGTTCACCACGGATTAGTTCTAATATGGTTATCCTAGCTTATTTCTTACAATTACCACTGAATAAAATCCTCTGTACAAAAAATTAAAAACAAAAACAAAAAAACCCAAACTGTTTTTAATTAAAGCCTGTTGCTTAGAAATGCTCAAGCCAGCCTCTAATCTCAAAGCAGCATGATGTTGAGTACAAGGGTAGATTATTTTCAGGTCAAAATTTAATTCTCTTCCCATCAAAATCAAAGACCTGAACAAAGGACGTCACTTCTTCATGTTGTCGAATTGGATTTTTCCCTCCTAAAATGTAAGGGAAAAATGTTGTCTGATGTCTTTACTGAGTAGAGGATGTCAATGAAGCTTTTTATGTGAGCTGCTGTCTAACTGCTTTACTCTGGTCTGCTTCATTTACTTAATAGTTTTCACCTTTTTAGTACAAGCTATTTTACTTTTTTACAGAAAGTAAAAAGTTTCTGCATCAGAAACTCCTGAAACCTGGAAGAAAACACCAAAATGCAGAAGAACAGCATGTGAGAGAGAATGTCTGCATTTAACAGTTGGTGAAATATTTAGTTTGGAAAATCCAACATTTAACTTTAGTTAAATATTTAGTTTAGAAAAACCTTAATTTGGGGTTTACTGAAATATTTAACTTAGGGAACACTCTGCGTGATTTCATTAAATATTCATTTTGGAAATGTAACATTTAGTTAAATATTTAGTTTGGGACCAACTTCTGTTACAGCAAAAGCATTTTTGCATGTTTTTAAATAGTGTCTTAAAACATGTTACAAAATATCACTGAGATGATATGATATGATATAAATATAATGTATTTATTCCACTTATTTTATCCATACAGTTCTTCAGCAGCCACAATATAAAGTTTAGGCTATTCAAAGATCATGACATACCACCTTTTCCTATGGATAACATGTCATATTAAACATATATCCCTCTTGGGAACAGCTAACATTTAAACTAACTGGAGCTGATGAAATCTTACTTGATGAAATGTAGTTGTCCACATTTCACTGAACCAGCAGATCAGAAAAAAACAAAAAACAAATAGGCTATATCTGTAGAGTGGTTGAATTATAATTCACAAATGCGTTTTATTAATTTTACTTAATTCAGGGTCCTAGGTGGGTTGGAATCTAGCCCACCGATTAACCTATCATACGTGTCTTTGGACAGTGTAAGGAAACCAGAGTCCCTGAAAAGAAACCACACATACACATAGAAAAGCCCCAGCTGACCAGCAGATTCAAACCCAGGCTCTTCTTGCTGTGGAGTGCAACCACTCCACCACTCAGCTACCCTTTAAATTAATCAAGTTGAAATTAAGAAGATAAAATTACAGACCTTACCTACACACATTATCTAAGAATATTACTTGAGTCTCAGTCTGGGAATACATCTAGTCTGCATACATCTAGTCTTATTTCACACATTCTAGGTGGGCCAGTGGGCATCCAGGCCAAGACTTCCTGTTCCATCTGCAGGTCATTGTTACAAATATTATACACTTTAAAAAGCTAATGGAAAGTTAAATTGCCATCAGATGATACGCAATGATTTCAATATTGTTTTTCATCTAATCCAATCTATCTTTTGCTCTCAACACACACTGTTTATTTCCAGACAAGTATTTGGGCTTTCAACATTGATATCTAGTAGCATCTTGTTTTTAATTCTTCTTGTTCTTTTGGCTGCTCTCATTAGGAGTCACCACAACTAATCATTTTTCTCTTTCTCACCCTGGCATACTCCTCTGTCACACCAACCCTCTGCATGACCTCCTTCACAACATCCACGAATATTCTTTGTGGTCGTCCTCTTTTCCTCCTGCCTGGAAGCTCCAACAACCTTTATCCTCTGCACATGAGCAAACCATGTCAACCTTGCCTCTCTAACTTTCTCAGAACTACTCATCCTCAGCTGTCCCTCTGATGTACTCATTTGTAATCCTGTTCATTCTAGCCATTCCCAATGAAAATCTGAGCCTCTTCAGTGCTGCCATCTCCAGCTCGGCCTCCGGTCTTTTTGTCAGTGCCACTGTCTCCAAACCATACAACATAGCAGGTCTCATTACCACCTTGTAAACCTTCCCTGTCACTCTATCCTGCCATCCTTCTGCCACAAATCACCCCTGACAGTCATCCACACCTACTCCACCCTGCACTCTCTTCTTTACCTCTCCTGTGCATCGTCCACCGCTTTGAGTGGTTAACCCCAAGTATTTAACTCGTCCGCCTTCATTGCCTCTGCTACCTGCAACTTCACTGTTACATCTGTCTCCTTCTCACTCACACGCATGTATTCTGTCTGTCTTCTGCTGACTTCCATTTCTCTTTTCTCCAGAACATATCTCCACATCTCCAGGCTCTCTTCTACCTGCTACCTCCCTACTCTCACTATAGATCACAATGTCATCTGCAAGTATCTTAGTCCATGGACACTCCTCCCTGACCTCATCTGTCAGGCTGTTCTGAGAAATCCCTGAGAAGGGGCTCAGAGTCAACACTGATGAAATTCCACCCCCCACCTGTCACTCCTACTTCATCTCACCGCTTTCTTCATCCTGCACCACCCTCACATACTTCTCTGCCATCCTGACTTCCTCAGAAAATACCACACTTCCTATCATGGCACCCTATCATATACTTTCTCTAGATCCACAACGACACAGTGCAACTCCTTCTGACCTTCTCTATACTTCTCCATCAACACTCTCAAATCAAACATCGCCTCTGAAGTGCCCTTTACAGCATGAAGTCATACTGCTGCTCCTGGCTGTCACCACTCTTCTTTACCTAGCTTCAACAACTCTGTCCCATATTTCATGGTATGGCTCATCAGCTTCATCCTGATAAGGACACTTCTTCTCCATTCCTCAGGCATCCTCCCACTCTCAAGGATTGTGTTAAACAGCCTGGTTCAAAAGTCCACTGTCCTCTTTTCCAGACATCTCCATACCTCCACAGGTATGTCATCAGTACCAACCATCTTTCCTCTCTTCATCGTCTTCATAGCTGCCCTTTCTTCCCCCTTACTACAGCTACTTTCCCAGTCACTGACAACATTTCCCTACCACCCAGAGCCTATCTCAGCTCCTTCCTGAAGTCTGTGCAACAACCTTCCTTCTTCAACTTCCACCATTTAATCCTTGCCTCTTCCTGTTTCTAACGTATTACTAATAAAGAAATAGTTGGCTCATTCATCAAATATACCTTTCCCCAATAGATCCCAACCAGGTGAGACAGTGAGTCAAAACATAGTCCTCCATCTATATAGGTTTTAAACAAGCAAGTCAACAAACAACCTCCAAAAGAGGAGAGCAAAATCTGTGAGTTCCCCGATGCTTTGCATGGACAGAGCTGTCTGTTTTCCTGCTGTTAAATGCTGGCTACAGTATAACACATGTCTTTCCATATATTTTCCAAGCATACTCTGTTCCTATAACACGCATTTCTAGCTTCCTGAAACTATTTGACATTCATTTATATATTATAGTTATTCAGCCACACACGCACACAAAAGCGCGGCTAAGCCTCGCTCTTCTCTATGCTCCCATGCACTGAAAACCTTAGATAAGTGCTTTCAATAAACGACCTTGCACAAATAAATGTTCAAGACTGGAAGACTTGTTGGAGAGAATGTTCCTGCCCCTGAGCAGAAAAGCAGGACAGAACCAAATCCAACAAGAGGCTAGTAGAAAAATATGATTTGTGTTTGTGTGAGGTTGTTTTTATGCTCGTTGATGGAAATCAATAAAAGCATCTCCAGAAGGACAAAGACACTGAACAATATGAATTAAAAAAGAAAAAAAAAGAAGATTCTATAAGACCGTAGAACATCTTTATCATCATGTCATCATTAAAATGCTTGTTTATGAAAGTAACTGTTCATTAGTTTAGCTCTCGTTTTTCCGATTCAGCTTCAAAAGGTATTTTTGTTTTCTTACTGAACATCCGATAAGAAATCTGCACAATGAGTAATGACAATCTCATTCTGACATGGGAATCATACTGAAAAATATGCTTATCGCTCTGTAACACAGTGTGAATATTAAACAAGCAGTTTATCTAAATGATGAAGTTAAATGATAACAATATTTTCCGCCAGATAAAATTATCATTTCAAATGTCTCTCTATTCAGTAGCCCCCTCACCTTTACAACCTCTCCCATAAAGTGAAAATGTCCTCTGAATTTTAAATCTGCAATATAAAGATACTTGTTGTGAAAAGGTCAGAGGGCCTCTTTCATTTAGCCTTTGAGACTTTCAGGGACTGTTATCATTACCAAACTTACGTTCAGTCCAAACTGCTACAGCCTCAACATGCTTTTGATGATGTTAAATTTCTGGGTGTTATTTGAAATATTCATTGAAACTTATGATCTGGTTTGAGTGCTATGAAAATGCCATCTGTGCAATCAAACTTTCATGATATATTGATTCTAAAAAAACTGGATTTAAAACAGACCTAAGCCTTTGAAGAGCACAATCCCATCCCATATTTTCCACTCCATCTGCTATGTTGATTTGCCAGCTTTTATACGTTGGCTTTATTTGTTTTTTCTTGAATCATATGCATTTGCAATTCCAAACTTTTGCCAAAGTAATATCTTTCTTTAGCACAGAGTGGACAAGCAAGCTTATCTGTTGAGAGCCAATTTTCTTTTAGAACTCATTCACAAAAAAAGAAAAAAAGAAAGAAGGGAAAAAAACATCACTGCAAGCAGCAAATTTCACTAATAATGTAAATTTCGTGTCTAATTGGCAGCTCACCAGCTGTTTCTCATCAAAATAATGAGTCTGTTTTTCCTTTATGAGAAAATTATCTATCTTCTTTAGACACTGAAAGCTTGGCTTCAGTTACTGTGTATTTCTACTGATGCAGTTTGCCCTGACTACACCACTGCACCCTGAGGTTTCCAGATCTGGCCTGAACTTGCCTATCATTGCCAGCAGCTAAAAAGGCGAGGGAGAGAAAGAGAAAGGGAGCGAGACAGAGAGAGACTTTAACTACCAGCAGGCAGCTCATTCACTGCTTAAGACTTACTGATTTATTTCCTGTCTTTGTTGGTTAAGACAACACAGACCCTTTCATAAGTCTTCCTGCTCATCTTCATCCTCCTTAATGGCTCACTGCACAGTTTGATTGTATGCAGATGAGGGAATCTGAGGAAGTCTCTTTTTTTGGACATGCATAACTGCAGGGTCTTAGATCTGCCACTCGAGTGTGACTTATTAATGATTTCTGGGACTTCAACCCTTGCATATGCACTGAGCAATATAAAAGGTTAATAGGTATTTTATTTTCACAGTCTGGAGAAAGGCTGGTCAGATTACAGTTATTGGTGGATATTAAACAAATGCATTATAAGCAGTCAGCATAAGAAATTGAGTGGCAGCCATTCAGCAGGATGAGCATTGGCTCAATAGATTGTTAAGAGAGAAACTACCTACAAGGACAAAAAAAAAAAATCCAAGCAAAATCCAACCAAACCACCAAAGTGGGAGAATATGACAAATTTTCTGCAATTTTCTCATTAAAGACACAGGGAAATTTGAAATTTGGACCTGGTGATAGTCAGTGTAAAGAAAAGCTCAAACTATGGAGATTTAGAAACTCAATTACACAAGCACATTAACATACATGCCTCCTCAACATACACAAAACACTTTTGACACTTGCCACTATACATAAACATTAGTGTGAAAACCATAGCACTCCAACTGAGTTTCATTGTGACATCAGATATATTTCCAAAGCTCCACTTAGAGCATTTATGAGTCATTTTCTTCTCCAGCACAAAATATATTGCTAAGTGACTGCATGCAATTATGTAGTATGAAAGATGTGATACTGAGAAGGTTCACAGCATGAAGTGTCATTGTTCCAATATACATTGTATAGCGTGTTCTTCAGTATTACCTTCATATTGCTAATACACTTCATAAAGAAAAAAGTGCATATATATATATGCTTATTGAATACCTCAGGCAGCAGAAATCCAAGATAGAGGAGCAAGAGGAGGAACCACTATTGAAGGTATGTACCACCGGTAGATAGAGGAAGTGGCTGAACAAAGCTGGGGTCTATCACACCAGGCAAGACACCAGGTGCAGGCTGTATAAAGATGCCCCTGACACTATCCAGCACATAACAGCAGGGTGTAAGATGCTAGCAGGCAGGGCATACATGGAACGCCATAACCAAGTGGACTACATAGTATACAGAAACATCTGTGCCAAGAATGTCCTGGAAGTCCTGAGGTCAAAAGGGGAGACGCCTCCTAAGGTGCTTGAGAATGACCGAGCTGAGATCCTGTGGGACTTCCAGATACAGACAGACAAAATGGCGGTGGCTAACCAACCAGACATAGTGGTGGTAGACAAGGAGAGGAAGACGCTCCCAGACCTCTGGTAGAGGACCCAAGGTTGAAGGATAGACCGCCACACATGTCTTTCCATAGATTTCCCAAATATACCCTTTTAGTATAACACACAATTTTAGCTTCATGAAACTATCTGATATTCATGTCATGGTACAGTTAAAGCTGGAGACAGAGCAATACTGGAATAGCATTGGGGATATCTAAGAGCAGACCACGGCAACCTCCTTGAACAGGGTTCAGTAACCATCACAGTTACAGTCATCCAAGAATCCAAGGGTCTCCAGTATGAAGAGTTGGACAGCACCAGGCCCCAACATGATTCACACCTACTAGCTGAATAAGCTAACTGCACTCCATGAGTGTCTGGCAGTACAAATGAACCAGTTCCTAGTCAACAAGAGACACCTAGAATAGCTGACCAAAGGCCAGAAAGTGCTGATCCCCAAGCATCCCCCTGAAAGACCAGACTAATAATAATGCTCCTATCAGGCATTATAGCAGCACAGATGAACAGGCACATGGTTCAGTACATGTGCGGGACCCAGAAAGGAATTGGCAGAGGAGGACCCAACCAGAGGAGTGAAACACCAGATCTTGGTAGATGAGCAGTCGCCCAAGACTGCAAGACCAGGCTGACTAACCTATGCACCACCTGGTTGACTACAAGAAAGCCTACGACTCAATGGCCCACACCTGGATCCTGGAATGCATAGGACTATACAAAATCAACAGGGACTTAAGACACTTCATCAGGAACTCTATGGGAACAACACCAAAGGCCAACTTCAAGCCAAAATCCCAAGTAGGCATCAAGTGCGGTATCTACCAAGGTAGAACACTGCTGTTCTGCACCCCCTCAGTGAGGTTATCAATATGATGTATACCTTGTATACCCCTGCTAGGTTTACATCATATACCGTCTCAATCTGCAGATTGTGGTGTTGATCTTATTCTTCCCATTCAGCGGACTCCTCAGGACTTGCCCTACTCTCTGTAGGTATTTGGTAGTTGCGGCTTTCTGTAACGGCCCTTTTATGGTTCTCACTTGCCTCTGGGATTCCCAGGTACCTTTAGCTGACGTAGATTTTTGTGGTATTGCCTTCCGGTAGTGTAGTCCCCTCATTTCTGACTGCCTTTCCTTTCTTTGTTACCATCTTACTACATTTCTACAGCCATTGCTGTGGATCCTAGTGGTATGGATCAGTCAATCTGTCATGTGAAGCTGTGTGGCAGGCAGGATTGGACCCAAATGCATGACTCATAGACGGAAGGTAAAACTAAAGGTGGCAGCTTTATTGTTGGGAAAAATGGTCAAAAACATAAACTCACAAAAAACAAACTAAACTTTAGAAAAATGGAAGGTAGAAACATAAACACTAGGGAAAAGAAAACTCTAACACCATGAAATAAGAGACTCACGCACATGAGGTGGTACGACATGACAAAGGGCAAAGGCAAACACGGGGCTTAAATATACAGAGGAGTAAAGAGGGAATGGGAAACAGTGGAAGGGAGACAGTTGGGATTAATTAGACATAACGAGACGAGGGAAGCAAAACTAGAAACTAGAGATGGCACGATACCACTTTTTTATGTCCGATACCGATATCATAAATTTGGATATCGACCGATACCGATATGAATCCGATATAGTGTATTTTTTAATCAATAAAACAGTTTTTTAACATCTTGCTGCATTTTGTATAAGTTCAAACTCAAGTTAAAAAAAAAACACACTAAAGCTATTCTGTTATACCTGTATGCAAAAAATACACTGCACCCAAAATATTTCATAGTTCAGCAATACTGATCAATCAAATAAACTTAAACCTACTCCATCATCCCTATTCTGGTATTTTAAAGAGTAAGCAACCTAACTAATAGGGTTGCAAACTCCCAGCAAAAAATAAATAAATAGGGAACCACTCCCCACCTCATGATGCTTAATCGACGTAATCAACTTTAATTTGATGCAGTGTGAAAAAAAAATGCACAGAAATGCTAGGGTATATCAGACTTAATAGTTACTATATACAGTAATGAACTTCTATACATTTTTCATCAGATTAAAACTTTGGGTGTAAGATTCAGATATTTACTTATTAAAAGCTAGACATTTTAAATGAGAATAAGAAAGAAAAGTATGTCTTTGTGCCCCCTTTTCCCTGTTCATGCCCTATCGGCCCCCTTGGCTAAACTTTGCTAGATCCACCCCTGCACAGTTACCAGTGTCAGCTATGTAGAAAAAGATCCTGGTCTAGAAAGTAATATTAAATAAATTCTAACAACAGATTAGCAAGCTTAAACGTGCTGCTGTTGTTCAGCCGCTGGTTTCCTCTTTCTGGAGCGAAATGGGCGATAAACAAACAAGAGAGACTGACTCGTGACAGAAAAACCGATCAGCTGATCATTAATCAGTTTCATGATTGAAGTAGCAGCAGGAGAGGAAGGGAGAGAGAAGAGGCAGTCGCTCCATATATTGGTTGTTAAGCTTAACGCTGGAATGCTTTACAAACATTCAGAGATGAACTTACACACTTGCTTTACTTGTTTCTGGGATAACTTTCTCGGAGATGAAATGCCGGTTTGGTAGTGAGGCTCCAATGCTCAACCAGACAACAGGTCTTGCACGCCACAGCCGCTCTATCACGTGATGCATACTGCTCCGACGTGCTACAGTTATGAGCCGAGTTATGCCATGTCGCAAGTTTTGTGAGGTGCTTTTTTGATATTTAATGGATCGGATTACATTTTTTTATTTCTCTCTGATATCCGATCCAGTAATTTAGATCAGTATTGGACTGATACCGATAGGTAATATCGGATCGGTCCATCTTTACTAGAAACACTGACATGAGACACAGACTTTCAAAGTAAAACAGGAAATATAACACAGAGATGCGGACTTGACAATGAGACAGAGAGACATGACTGACCGGGGAGACAGAGGGAACATGAAGCATGGAGACAAAGGGTAACCAAACGTGAAACACAGGGAGGGTACAGAAACAGAAACTCCAAGCTTCTTTAACAATAATCAAGAATTATAAATCAAACACAAAACACTGGGTCACACCCAGGACCACGACAGAACCAATGTCTCATTCACTTTTGACATATAGCTTAATGTCATCCATGTAGCGGAAGTGGCTAAGGATTGCTCCATTCCGTAGTTGGTATCCAAAACCATCCTGAGCCACGTTCATGTATGAAACTATGTGCCTGTTCATCATAGCCTGACAGGAGCTTTCATGTTGTACTGATGAAGGTTATTGGCAGGTAGTTGGATAGAATTGATCCTTTCTCAGGATCCTTGGGGATCAAGACTTTTTGGTCTTCAGTTAGCCATTTGTGCTGCCAAACACTCATGACACAGTTAGGTTCTTTACCCAGTAAGTGTGAATCATATCAGGGCCTGGTACTGTCCAGCTCTTCATATTTGGCACTCTTTCTTGGATGTCTGCCATTGTGATAGTTACTGGAGCCTGTTCAGAGAAGTTGCTATGGTCTGCTCTTAGCTCCACTAGCCAAGTATGTACTCCTTGTGGTTTCCAACTAAGTTGTCCTTTTAATGTTATGATAATTTAACATTATTCTTGCATGATTACATAACATTTGCAGTAAATTGTACACCATCTCTAAGAGGTAAGTCCTAACAGAAATGAGCAAACTGTCAATACAGCTGACTTTTATGTCTTATGAGTCACAGACTGGAATACAGCGGCTATATTTACATTATTGTTTTTTTTTTAATCACAACTAAATATATGTCAGTTAATGATACAAGTAAAGGAGAAAAGATGTGTACAATATGACAAAAGTTTTGCATTTACATCACATTAAGTCTGTGAAGGTTCTCAGTCATCCAAGTCATCGTAGTCAAAGGAGCTTGCAAAGAAAAGCGTCTGGACTTCTTTAAGTTGCTTGAAGACGTTTCACCTCTCATCCGAGAAGCTTCTTCAGTTCTAAGGTCAAATGGTGGAGAGTCCCAGATATAAACCTAGTGGGAGTGATCCCCACAGAGGGACAAAAGGACCCCCTGATGATCCTCTAATCACCTGAGCCAAGGTGTGAAATTGGGTGTGGGACCCAATCAGCCAGAGTTTCGGGTGTGTTCATTGTGAAACCTGGCCCCACCTTGTCATGCGAATTCCTGAGGTCAGATGGCCCAGGATGTGAGTGGGCGTTAAGGCGTCTGGGAAGGGATCTCAAAACTGGATTATAGATGGCAGAGAGTTGGTGTCGTAAACCCCCACCTCTGTTCAGAGACCAAACAGCCACTTCACAAGCGCATGGCACAACACAGAAGAGCCACCACCACAGGACAAGACTCAGCAGTCCATCTGCATCTTAAGGATAAAGGACACTCTTTCGAGGATGCCAATGTTCACATTTTGGACAGAGAGGACAGATGGTTTGAAAGAGGAGTGAAAGAAGCCATCTATGTCCACTGTGAGCGACCATCTTTGAACAGAGGCGGGGGTTTACGACACCAACTCTCTGCCATCTATAATCCAGTTTTGAGATCCCTTCCCAGACGCCTTAACGCCCACTCACATCCTGGGCCATCTGACCTCAGGAATTCGCATGACAAGGTGGGGCCAGGTTTCACAATGAACACACCCGAAACTCTGGCTGATTGGGTCCCACACCCAATTTCACACCTTGGCTCAGGTGATTAGAGGATCATCAGGGGGTCCTTTTGTCCCTCTGTGGGGGGAAACTCCCACTAGGTTTATATCTGGGACTCTCCACCATTTGACCTTAGAACTGAAGAAGCTTCTCGGATGAGAGGTGAAACGTCTTCAAGCAACTTAAAGAAGTCCAGACGCTTTTCTTTGCAAGCTCCTTTGACTACATCACATTAACAAGAACTCATGTCACAACTCATCAACACATGAAGGCAACCTTGACTAGAACTGCATAATCTCTCCTGCTTGGGCTATTCAAATTCTATTTACATGTAGTGAATATTGAGTGTTGAATTCAAGGTGAACTCAACCTCAGTCCAGTCTTAATACACTGATATCTGTAATGCTTCTATTGAATGTTTCCACATTTCAATACTTGTTAATGAATTTTGAAAATTGACTTTTATCTACAGAACTGCAAGAGAAATGTTTCTTGCAGTTCAAGCGATCATCAAAATAATTAATGTTTTGCTCAACTGCGAGATGCTGATGTTAGTTTTGATACATTACAATTCTACAGAATTTGCTAGAAGCAGTAAAGTTGTAACTTTATATATTTGTTCTCTTTGGAAAAGTTAATCCATCCCACATGCCCCAGTAGTTGACACACAGTAACGTCATAAATACTAATGCAAGCTGCAAACACATTTGCCAGGGGATGCAGCCAACAGTCTGTTTGGAATAATTGTCTTGGCTCTTTTTGTATAGTCAGTTAACTAAATAGCTGTATTTACCTCATATCAGGCCTTACTCAGAGATAATGTCAGTGGTGGTGAAAGTCAGGCTTGCTTTCATGGCAGCAGCTTGTTGCCACTCTGAAGACCCGAAGACATGGGACCAATCAACCACGAGAAGGTATAAATAATGTTTGTGCTGCTTATTAATATTTTTTTTTATAATTGATTTAGACAGTATGACAGTTTTACTGTTCACATATTTATGTTGTTAAAAAATGGAAAATACTAATATTGGAAGAATTTAATGTTTGACACTTTATTGGAAGTATAGTGACAGATATTCAAGTGAAGCTGCCAGGAACTTGCTCATTCATACGCAGACTTTATAAATCCTTTAATGAGAATTATGCATTTGGTGTGACATAATGTAACCAAATTCTCTAAGGCGTCCTCTAAAACTTCCATTTGGACTTTAATTTAATGCCAAAGCTGTTATGGATTTGATGTTCAAAAACAATGAAAGAGGAATGAAAACTTGTAAGGTGACAGAGGAGACTGTATAATTGAAAACAAAATCATAGAGCCCCTGAAGAGCCCATAGTAATTTGCATAATAATGAATACGCATGTGTTATTTTGTAGTCCCGTACATGCTGTTTAACTACACTAAGACTTTGAAATTGTTTGTTCCTGGGCTTTGAACCTCTTGCTGTACAGCTGATGACTTTGCGCCGAGCAAAATGACAGAAAAATAATGGAACACCATCTCTTTCACGTCAGAGTTCTCTGTAAATTCATTTGAACACATCTGTTCCCCTGGAGTGTCATCAAGTGATGCAGCTGTAAAATGTGGAAGCATCATCTGTTAATGGGGATCAGCACAAATGGCTACCACAACCCATCAGCTACCATTTATTTAGAAATAAAATGGACTTATTTGTATACTCAGTCAGCTTTCTCTGCTCAGGGGACAACTGAAATGATATCCTAGCAGTGGAAACAATAAATTGGAATTGTACCTAAATGCTGAATAAAAACCAGTTATCTAATTTATCAATTAAAAAACTCACTTTGCCTGCCCATATGCCTGCCATTAGCAGTCTGTTATTCCTCGTGTTGGCGAACAAGTGCTTTTTGCCCTTGACCTGAATGAAATATTCAACAGAGAGCTACATACACACTCACACACAAACTCACATAGACGCTGAACAAATGCAGGTGCTAGCTTAGGATGAGCAAAAAGCAGACATCTTCATCTCCAGTCATCGGAGTTGTCATTGCTCGGCTCCAAGCCTCTCCAACCTGCCTGACACCTGCATCATTTTAATGGTTTGATTAGCTTGAGCCTGAGAGATATGAAGAAGGATTACTGCGACTGCATCTGTACCACTTGAATCTGGTGGTATCACAGTGTCACATAAGTGTATGACTGAAGACCCTACAAAGTCAGAACTCACTAACACTCATTTGTAATGTTTTTTGTCTTCCCTGGTAATCCAAAGTGGGAAAAAAACCCCAGTTAAATATCTCACTTTAATCACAATTTAGCACATACATGTACAGCCATGCAAACGAGAACGTTTTCACAGGAACCTCTTGTACATCCCACAGTTCAGCAGCTTATAGAACCACTTTTACCAGCAATAACTTGAAGTAACTATTTTCTATATGACTTTATCAGTTTCTCACGTCATTGTGGAGCAGTTTTGGCCCAATCATATTTACAGTATTTTTTCAATTCATTAAGGTTAGTGGGCATTCATTTATGCACAGCTCTCTTAAGATCCCCTCAGCATTTCAACCAGGTCGAGGTACCTTAATTCTTTTCTTTTTCAGCCAGTCTCTTGTAAATTTGCTGGTGTACTTAGGCTCAATTTCTTCTTGCATGAGCCAATTTGGTCCAAGCTTTAGCTGTTGGATCGATGGCCTCACATCTGACTCTTGAATCCTTTGGTATACAGAGGATCTTCTCTTGACCTCAGTGACTGCAGTGTGTCTAGGTACTGTGGCAGCAAAACAAGCCTAAATTATCACTGTGTATATCAGTTGGTATGGAGTGTTTGTACACATAATGCACATAATGCATTATCAGCACAAACACGTGACCATATTAGAGTTTTGCCAAATCAGGCACTATGCATTATGACCAGACATCTCCACCTCTCATCTGGTCAGTCTAAAGGAAACTATTCCTGAAGTCTTGTGGTTTGATTAGATACCATTTTACAAACCTAGGCTGTGCTGCCATGTACTTTTTAGAGAGAAGAAGTTTTCTCCTTGCAGCCCTTTCAACTTGTTTAGCCTTTTTCTAATTGTACTGTCATTAACTTTAGCATTTAATATACTAACTCGGGCCCATAGAGTCTGAGATGGAGCTCTTGGGCTTTTGAGCGTCTGACCTTGGGTTGAAGACTGTAGCATTGTGATAACACATACCTGAATCCTTGAGCTTTTAAATAAGTGGTCACACTTGCTAATCATCAGGTAATCAGGTAATGCACCTGATTTTAGCACTGCTTACCCTCTTAATTCCTATGGAATTCTCAGTGTTCATATTATGTACCCGTGAAAGCTATTTTTCACATGACTGCATTCGTGTGTATATACATATATAATACATGACTGTAAATACAGCTACCTTGAATTCAAGATTCAAGATTCAAGATTCTTGAAATGACTGTAAATACAGTTACCTTGAATTAAGGCTTACTAAGCTGTAAATGTATTTGCTGTTAGATGTTAGGCTTTGTAAGAAATGTACATATGCTATATTAATTTGTCTGTGTATTAGTGCTAGAATGTGTAGTTTGAACCGATACATGCTCAGGCTTAATTCCCTCCCGCCACCCACCAGTTACCTGTTCAATAACAAGGTTTATATAAAATGCCAAAAGGAATGTCTTTAAAATCTCCCTCACTAAATGTTGCATGGATAATGGCTACATTGTTGATAATGAAATGTATGTGTAGCTGTGGTTTTTTGTGAGATATGATGTGTTAATTAAAGATTTCATTGCCTTAGGACAGAATGAGGCTAGCTGATTTCCTCCTGTTTCCAGTCTTTGTGTTATCAACCCTAAGTACCTGCTGGTTGCCACTTCACATGCTAACTACATTTTTGAGAGTGGTGTCAGTCTTCTCTGACTGAAGAAAGCAAATGAGCATGTTTCCTTTTCTGTTGACTTTTCATCTGTTATTATGATTAATACAGAAAGGTGCTTACATACGCGCCGAGCAAAATACAGTTTTACGTTGTCTTTGCTGAAAGAGCCAGTGGGCTTTTTTGGATGAATGAGTCCATATGCTGCATCCCTCACACATAAGAGCTGCAGGCCGGAAACAAGGCAGAAGCTGTTCTCAGTGGTCCTTACGACATGCTGTCTCTGTCTCTGGGGCTTTTGGGTTTGCATGTGTGAGACCAAACTCATACAGCATTAAAATCCTTCCTCTGTTTCACATAAAAACCCCCATTTACTTAAGCTACTTTATCTCACTTTAACCTAAATGAATTTGTCCTAATCTGCCCCTAAAACTACAAGTTATAAAAAAAATTAAAACTGAAGAACTTGTCCTAAGTCTTACTTTTGACAAATATGTAACCATTTGACAGTGATGTAACAATCTTTTTGCTGACAGCAGATTATTCATTAGATCATAATAGTAACACCAGCTGCTGCCCTTATACTTGCTGATTTGTGTGTATTTGACACCTTTGTAAGCACTCAATGTGGAAGTATTCATAACTCTTCCTGGCACACTGAATAGAGCAGAATTGGAGCATTTTTTAAAAATGTACAGTAATAATTAAAATGCTGCTTTTGCATGCAGCAGAGATTTCATGATTTATTTCTCCTTGCTCGTTTCAGGGACCCCCCTGGTGATGTACTCACTCGATTCAACGTGTTTTCCTCTGAGAGCAGCTCTTTTAGAAAGTGATGCGTGATTATCTCCGCTAGTCACAATTCTAATCAAAATAAAGTTCAGATGTACCGTGGAGCCAGCATTTTGGGAGAAGCACAGATGTTTCAGATGGCATGAATCAGGTGGTACTCTCATTCTGCTAAGAACAAATGATGTGATTTGCAAAAAGGGAAGAAAAACCTCTAGAATTTTATTGGAAGTACAGTATAAGGCTTTTGAGTGCTTCTATAAGACTTTTAGTGGCAACATAGGAGTATTTGTCCAACTGCTGCAGTGTTTTGATACAGTTCAGTGCATCTTTGCAGGACTTGAGAGACACCAACATAGCATTCATGGTAGAGCTAGCAGGCATATAGAGTAATCCAGAGTTAAACAGGTGGTCAGGCTTTAATGATATTAACACAGTGGAGCTATTGTGTGGTAAACACACACAAACTATGTTCTGTTTGAAAGAAAACTTTGGGTGTATGGTAATGAAAAAGAAAGTTTAAAGACTAGTTAAACTAGTTACATTGACCTAAAGAAAAAGAGTGGGTGTGTTTAATTTTTGTTATGTTTAATATATCTATTATTGTAAGAACATCAGATCTCTTTACATAAACATTTTATTAATTTTAACTGAAAAATCATTCATGCTAACATCACAAATCAGTAACTGGAACTATCTAAACAGTCTGAACTGCATAAGGCTCATGCATGGCTTCACTTTGTTCATAATTGTATTTCATTGTAAGCAGTCATATCATATTTGCTCAGGACAGAGAGAAAAAAAGCGTAGCTGGAGTTCTGGTGCAGGAAAACTCAGTATAATTATTTTACTGAATAATACATTTCTGATTTCTGAAACAAGTTTTGAGAGTTCTGTGTTGCATTTTAATTAAGAAGCACCACAGGCCCGAAGACATCTGATTTCTTCAAATTAAAGCAAACAGCTTTTTTTTTTTTTTTTTTTTTTTTTAAATAGAGGCTACACACAAAAATGTGAAAATCTATTTCCCAAATATCCCTCTAGTTAAAAAACTTGGCAACCCACAAGGAAGCAGCAAAAGTTAAAAAATTATCCCCCCCCAGTACCCTGTTGGGATAATAAGCTGGCCAAAGAAGGAGATAGAAGCCTCTGACCATGCATGGAGGATTCACCCCAAGTCCATAACCCTAAGATTGTAGGTTAAGCAGAATAAAGGAGGCTGGAGACTAGTGAGTGTCAGTGCCACAGTCAAGGATGAGGCAACAAACATCCACAAGTACATCAGGAAGATGGCCACGACTGACTGTGTCCTAAGTGAATACCTCATGCAGCAAAAACCCAAGAAAGAGGCGCAAGAGAAGGAACCACCATGGAAGGACAGGACCATGTCCCGTCAGCAGATACAGGAAGTGGCTGACATCCAGAAATCCCACCACTGGCTGGACAAAGCTGGACTGAAAGATAGCACAGAGGCACTAATCATGGATGCACAGGAACAAGTTCTAAGTACAGAATCAGTAGAGGCTGGGGTCTATCACACCAAGCAAGACCTCAGGTGCAGGCTGTGTAAAGATGACCCTGAGGCAATCCAGCACATTGATTGATTGATTGAATCTTTATTTTGAACATGTTGAAAAAAAGTACAACAACATAGAATTAAAAAGAGACAAATAAACAAAGGAAAACAAAAGGAAAACAAGCAACCACAACTACAAATAACTTTCATGTTCAAAAAGGAGCAGGAAGAAGCATAAGCTTGTTTGATCCCACCCCTTTTCCATTATCTAGTAATCAATAGACTACAGAAATACCACCTTGCAATTGCATTATATGTTACGTGTATTTTTATTTATTAATTTATTAATTTTATATTAAAAAAAAACACCCAGCTTGCCCCTGTGGGCGGTTTATCCTTCAAGCTTGGGTCCTCTACCAGAGGCCTGGGAGCTTGAGGGTCCTGCGCAGTATCTTAGTTGTTCCCAGGACTGCGCTCTTCTGGACAGAGATCTCCGATGTTATTCCCGGGATCTGCTGGAGCCACTCGCCTAGCTTGGGAGTCACCGCACCTAGTGCTCCGATTACCACGGGGACCACCGTTACCTTCACCCTCCACATCCTCTCGAGCTATTCTCTGAGCCCTTGGTATTTCTCGAGCTTCTCGTGTTCCTTCTTCCTGATGTTGCTGTCATTCGGAACCGCTACATCGATCACTATGGCCGTCTTCTTCTCCTTGTCTACCACCACTATGTCCGGTTGGTTAGCCACCACCATTTTGTCCGTCTGTATCTGGAAGTCCCACAGGATCTTAGCTCGGTCATTCTCCACCACCCTTGGGGGCATCTCCCATTTTGACCTCGGGACTTCCAGGCCATATTCGGCACAGATGTTTCTGTATACTATGCCGGCCACTTGGTTATGGCGTTCCATGTATGCCCTGCCTGCTAGCATCTTGCACCCTGCTGTTATGTGCTGGATAGTGTCAGGGGCATCTTTACACAGCCTGCACCTGGGGTCTTGCCTGGTGTGATAGACCCCAGCCTCTATGGATCTTGTACTCAGAGCTTGTTCTTGTGCTGCCATGATTAGTGCCTCTGTGCTGTCTTTCAGTCCAGCTTTGTCCAGCCACTGGTAGCCCTCCTCTTTCTTGGGTTTCTGCTGCCTGAGGTATTCACTGAGCACTCGGTCAGTTGGGGCCATCTTCCCAATGTATTCTTGGATGTTTGTTGTCTCATCCTGGACTTAGTCTGTTTCACAGCTTCACTCCACACACATAGATGCAAAAGCTTTTTAATGTTGTACGATACAAGGATGTTTTAAATTTAATTCCCCCCTCAAATTGTATCCCCGTTCCCTTTTAGAAAACAGTTTTAGAATATTGTTAGGAAGCAGGTTATTTATTGCTTTATACATAATTTGTGCAGTGAGAAAATGAACCTGTGAATTTTAGAATTTTTGATTTTAAGAATAGTGGATTTGTATGATCTCTGTAACCAGTTTTATGGATTATCCTTATGGCCCTTTTTTGTAATATAAAGATTGATGATAGCGAACATTTGTAAGTATTTCCCCAAACCTCTGCACAGTAATGCAAATATTGTGCATTTAGGGAACAATAGAGAATGTGGAGTGATTTGTGGTCCAGAATGTGTTTTACTTTACTCAAGATTGAAACACTTCTTGAAGTTTTGTTATGTATATGATTTATATGAGACTTCCAGTTTAATTTATCATCTATAATCACACCAAGAAACTTATGTTCAAGTACTCTTTCAATTTCCACACCATCTATATGAATCTGAACTTATGCATTTCTAAGGGAATTCCCAAATAAGATTATTTTAGTTTTACTTCGATTTAGCGATAATTTGTTCCTGTTAAACCATTTTTTAAATTTTGTGCATTTCTGAAGTAATTGTATCCAGCAGCTCCTTTAGATTCCCCATTTGTGTGGTCTGCAAATAATACAAATTATAATATATCAGATGCCTTACAAATATCATTTATATAAATAATAAATAATTTTGGACCCAGTACAGAGCCTTGTGGAACACCACAAACAATGTCCAAGCATGATGAGGAATGGACACCCAGCTTCACAAATTGTTTCCTGTCACTTAAATAATTTTTCACCCAATGCAGTACAACCCCCCTGATCCCGCACCGTTCCAGTTTATTAATTAATATGTCGTGATTGATTGTGTGTAAGATGCTTGCAGGCAGGGCATACATGGAACTCCATAACTAAGTGGTCGGCATAGTATACAGAAACATCTCTGCTGAATATGGCCTGGAAGTCCCGAGAAAAATGGGAGATGCCCCCTACATTGCTCGAAAATGACTGATCTAAAATCCTGTGGGACTTCCAGATACAGGAGCTTGGATAAAAGGATAAAAGGATCTTGACAGATTAAAGATCTGTGTTCCATTACAGATAAAAGGGGCGAGAAGGGAATTTTTACAATTCTCCACCTCTGGTCCTCTACCAGAGGCTTAGGAACTTCAGCCCCCTAAACAATATCTTTGCTGTTCCTAAGACTGCGCTCTAAGGGAATTTACTATTTACTATTCGTGGTTCCCGTTTGTCTGTGGGATTCTCAGGTAATTGTAGCTGCCCTCAATGTCTGCAATATTGCCTTCTGGTAGTACAATCCCCTCAGTTCTGACTGTCTTCCCTCTTTTGGTTGCCATCCAACTACACTTCTCTAGTCTGTATGGCATTCCGATGTGATTGCTGTAGATTCTAGTGGAATGGATCAGTGAATCAATATCTTGTTCACTCTTGGCACACAGCTTGCTGTCATCCATGTAGCGGAGGTGGCTGATGATTGGTTTACGAAGCCTGAGTGTTTGTAAGATTAGCCTGCTGCAGTGGGGCTAACTAGTAATGAAGTTATGCATATTTGAATATATATAATAAGCAGTATCCTTGTATGCTGAGATATTTTAACAGGATCCCTGTATTAATATTGTCATGCAATAATAATACAAGCAAAGTTAATACAAATAATGCTTTGTCTAAAATGAGTTCATGAATAATTCTTCTCCTAATGACTGGTTATTAATATGTCAAGCTAATAAGCTTATGGGGGATTTTGTGCTTCATCAAAACCTTGGAAATTTCTGCTGAGACTGAGGCCGTATATGCCAGTCAACTTAACAGAAATCTGAGTGTGCAGTTGTGTCAGTGTTCATGCATGCCTATGTGTGTGAGTCATGCTTTTATTGCTTTATAGCTACAATAACACCACCTGCAATAATAGCTGAGCATGTTCCTGCTGCGTGTGAGTGCACTTCACTTGCCCTCTTCTCACCTTAACAGAAGCAGTGGTGTTCAAAAGAATGAAGTGCTTTTAGCCCGAGTTTATCAAAACAATCCCTTTCTCTGCACCATCTGTCAGAAATCATGGGTCAGCTCGTAACCTTTAACCTTGGGGTTTTTATTCAAGCATGGCAGCCCAGTAATGAAAAGTTTTAAAGGAACTGAAACAAGTATTTCCTCTGAACACTTTCCAACCTCCGCTGATCATACACTTCACAATCTGCTCTGGTTTTTTCATCGTTACGTGAGCTGGGGAATCATTTAGACAACACAGTGTAGGCGGATGTCCTTTTCTCAGTGCGCAGCATCTGTGTGGGCTGCCTGCTAGGCTCAGCTCTCTTATGGATAGGGCACTGGAAAGCACAAGCTCCCTAGCTGCAGTCAGACAGATGCAGACTGGTGGGCGCCTTATTGCTAACTGCCTGCAGACAGATGCACCAGCACAGGCTACAATGTACCAACACTTAGTTGGAAATCACTGCAAGAGTAATGTGTGTATAATATACATGTGTGCCTCAGTCCACTTCCCTGGCCTCTGACCCACCATCAGTCTGTTTACATCCTATAAAATGAGTCAGATGTTGTGAATGAAAAAACAAGACTGTGTAGGATGAATGTTTTATCAGGATGTATGCATATATTGTTGCCATAACTGTTTTATCTGTTACTTGCTCTTGTATCATTCAGCCACATGTACAGTTGTGGAATGAGGCTTACATATGCTCATCACAGACATGAATTTCATGGTATTTTAGGTTTTTAATGATTTCTTTGAACTGTTCTTTTTTACCAGGGTGGAATGATTGTACAGCATAAATCTTTAATGACTTAAAAGTTTCAACTTATTTAGGGTTTTATCTAATCCACACAGGTTCAGAAGTATGCATACTAGCCCAAATATATGGATACATCACCGCTAATATTTGCCTAAATGTCCCTTAACAACTTCCACCTTGGTCAGGAACTTTTGGCAGGCATTATAATGGCTAGATATTTGACCACTCTGCATGGCAGAATTTGTAGAGTTCATTTTTATTTGCTTGGTTTCCTGGCACTGAACTGGCTTTTAAACACAGTGCACAAATTTTTTATATGTTTGAGATTGGGTCTTTGGGTAGGCCATTACAGCAGCTTATTGTTAGCCTGCTTTATTCATTTCAAAACCACTTCTGATGTGTGCTTGCAATCGCTGTCCTGTTGGAACACCCAACTGTGTACAAGTTTCAATTATCTAGCTAAATTTGGAGATCATCCTTCTTCTTCATTATTTGAGCAATATATCAGCACCTCTGCTAGTAAAACAGTCGCAGAGCATGATGCTGTCACTACCATGCTTGACATTTGTTGTAGTGTTCTTAGGTTTGAAAGCCTTAGTTGTCTGTCTGTCTCTCTTTCTACGTATTTTTTTCTTTTGAGCCTCTATGTATAATGTATCATTTTGACACGGATGAGAGAAAATCCAATGTAGATTATACTTAAGCAGCCAATTGTTGTTGTTTTTTTAAATCATTCTAGATGTATGCTGTACAATCATTCCACCCTTTGAAAATTATGATGACATTCATGCCCATGATGAGTGTATGTAAACATCAGACCACACCTATACCTCTGCCAAAGCTGTAAACTCCCTCCATGCAAACCAAAAACAGAGTCTCTGGATGATCAGGATGAGTCTGTGTCATTTTTATTCAGAAAACTTCAGTCAGACAAACTTCAGTCAGACAGTATGCATTTGTGAAGATACGATGCCAAATGTCCACTATCCAAATCGTAAATAATCCATCCAAAATTTCCTGGTCCCAGATCCAGAGTTGGATCAAATACAAAAAGTTAATCACTTCTAATCTGGGCCAAGCCTCACTTGTGGTGAAATTTTCTTGAAAATCTGTAAACAACTTTTTGAGTAATCCTCCTAAAAACACCAAACAAACAATCAGACAGACTGTGCCAGTCGTATAACTATTTTGGCTGATGGAAATTTTTTTGAAAAAATATTACTATTTGTTTTGGGTTTTTTTTTAATATCTGAGAAAGTTAAAATCAGTGTGGAAAAATACTGCATCAAGATAGCACGTTGGAGTTGATTAATCAAACAAGCTGTAAAACATTTCTGAACTTTGGCTTTGCTTAGGGGTGTATTTACTTCATGTTGGAGGGAGCTTTGCTGTCTATGCCTCTCTGTTTTCAGTTTTCATAGAAAGCTGCTCACTGTAGCTTCATGTTTATCATACAGACACGATTATCAGTCTTCCCAGAAGGTAAGTGAGCAAATATGCAGTATTTGTCAAAAGTCAAACAAATTGAAAGGTAAAAAAAAAATAAAAAAGGAAAAAGAGAAAAGAAACAGGTTTTGATCAAATCCAGTCGCAGCCATTCTGCAAGCTGATATTTGCAGTATGCAAATGTAATATTAATCTCATCTAATAAACAAATAGTTTCCTTGTACCTATATAACTTAAAAATGGTGTTTCAGCTAACACTAGGAGGGTTATGTTTATATATATATAACTATAGCTCACATAATTACCATTAAGAAATATCATAAAGAACCTGAATGGGCAGCACATCCTTCACGGTCGAGTAGTTTCCACTAAGCCCCATGCCGACTGCTTTATTACATGTCTGTACTGTCTAGTTGAGATGTTTCTAAAGACATTTTATATGATGAAAGAAGGCATCAGTTCCACAAGATGAATAATTAACTAGTGATTTTTACCCCTTTAGGCCATGAAGCTGCTGCCAGTCTGTGTGCAGACAGGTGAGAGGATTGCTGACTGTATAAACGATGGCACTGAGTCAGAGGATCTCATGGTTTCACAGGCATGCAGCCAAGCTTGTTAATAAAAGGTAGGGTATTGTACTGAATTTAAAGTTTAAAATTTGAATAATTCAAATACACAGTTATACAGTTTACCTACACCCTTGCTGTTCTTATATATATATTCCCTATAAATATCATACGTGGTACAATCTAATTAAATATTTTTCATTACTCAGGTATTCGTGAAGCTGTCGGCATCAAAGACAAGAAGTGCTCACTGCCTGAATATTTGCTTGTCAAATCATCACGACATTGAGGTTAAATCAATCTGTCAAAGAACTTCAAATTTCAAGTCATTGTACTTACTGACATTGGAGAAATTGAGCCTGCGAGGAGTAGCAGGCCCCTGAATCATGCATGTACTACAATTCTCTAAGGTGTGATGTGTGAAATATAGGTATGGTCCTATTTCACTTTTTGCCTCTAAGCTAATGGATGGAGGAGTAGTTGGCTAAAGAAAAAAAAGAAATAAGACCAGAGTAGGCACACAGGCACTTTGCCATTTTTAATTATATATGGTTTGCATTCCTGTCAAAATAACCCCACTGTGCTTTCCTTGTAAGAGTATATACGCTGGTCACTATTTACGGATCTGGAGCTCCATTTCATTTAGTTGGAGGCTGGGCAGCCAATCCTAGACCTAAACCGAAGTAGCTGAGCTCTGAGAGCTGAAAGTACCCCCATCAGGTATTTTCAGCCTTTCTTCCATCTAAACCATAAATAAAACCTTGTTCATTTCAGAGTCACAGGGTGCAGGCTGCATGTCACAGCTGTCGGAATAGCCGTGTCTCTTTTGTAAGGCTTTTAGTGTAGGTGTAGTGTTTATCCCACCGGTCACGCTGAGGCAGCCACCATGGGGCCTCAGCCCTCCTCTCTGAGTGTTGGCTGAGTTTGCCCACGCTCTGCTCTCCACTGTGTGTTGTCTGCCTCACCAAGTACCCAAGTTGTCAACTATCTTCACAGGAAACATACAAGAGGAGGGGTGCCAAGAGGAGCCGTAATTCTCTCTAAATTACAGACCAAGCATGACCCTCACTCATTTATTTTTTTCTAGCTCTTCTGGAAATTAGGAGGTAGGATTGTCACCTGGCTGCTGGATGATGAGTGCAGACACAGGCAAAGCAGAAAGACAATAAACATCCTTAAGGGTAATAACTTGGTTTAAGTAAAATTTCACTATCCCTTGAGAGCTGCCAATAAAAAGATAAGATCTCAAATTGGTCTCCTTGTCTTAGTTGAGAGGTGATTGATATTCTGTCAGAACAGAAGACATCTCTAATAAGCTAAACCTAAACCTGTGGATCTGAATGAAGTGAAAATAAATCCTTTGCTCAGTGATTCCATTTTCAAATCTGCAATGTAGAGCACATTGTAGAGTACAGTCAGTTGTTTGAGATGAGCTATCTCAATTTGTCTGCACTAACTAAATTAAAAAGAAAATGCAAATGGGACTCCCACATTAGCTCAGGGCTTTGGTTCTGTGTCCTAACCTGGTCCCACTCAGTGCTCCACCTAGTGATTATGCAAATGATTCTTCAGCATTAGTTTGCTTTTTGCAGTTCTTTGGGATACATTCCTATCCCCTCTTCCTAGTCTGATTTGACCTAGCCTTGCAATTTAATTTGCCCCCACACGATTGTGGCAGCCACTACTTTAATATTCTGTGACACTTTGACATCATTGTAAAATAGTATCAATGGAAAAAACTAAAATTTTTAAAGCTAAAACTCCAGGCAAGTTTATTTATGGTGTTATGACATTAAAGAAGACAAATTCATTCAGACCGCTGGTCAGACATAACAGGACATGAGAAGGCATCAACTAGACCTTAACTCAGGGTCAGGGTCGAGTGGGGTGTGCGTGTGTGTCTGCTTGTGTGTGTGTTTGTGTGTGTGTGTGTTTGGGGGTTGTTATTCCCTGCTATCACAGGGCATGAGAGGTGGAATACATTCTATCACAGGGCTAACACAGAGAGACAACCATTCTCACCTGTGTGCAATTTAGAATCGCCTATTAACTTAGCATGCATGTCTTTGGACTATGAGAGGATACCTGGAGAGGCATGTTCTCAACTCCATCTTGAATCTTGAATCTGGAATTCAAGTGATTTCTTCAGTCTTAAAGGTCAATGTTAGGTATTTGACCATGATCAGCTAACTTACTTCAGACACTTTATTTGTAATGTTTGATCATTTTCTCTCTTTGTCTTTTCTTTCTGTATTTTTGGCCGTAAACCGTGGTGATAACAGAGAACAGACATATTAATGCCGTGCCACATTCATCCACTTCGTTTCGATGCCTATCAAAGATTCAGCACTCCATCTGTTTGCATGTTGCTTGGTGGACAGTAAAGGTTATGCAAGTAGAGCTTTTAAAAGGGAGCAAACATCTCTGAGTGCACCTTCCTATACCTCCCATATAACCTTATCATTGGTGAAGTAGCTGTAGATGTCATACCCACTGCTTAGCCAGTAAGATAGATCTCCCGCACTTCACTGACAGCAGATATTCCATTATATCAACCAGCAGTCACCGTCTCTTCCTCTGAATTATTACCAGCCCTGTCACTTGCCTCAGCACCAAATTGGCTTAGCCAGTAAATGAAGGATTTGAATAATACAGTTCACCTTTTTTTTTCTCCACTCTCACTGCCTGGACTTCATTTACTGACAATATAATCTTTTCATTTTCAGCATTTTGTTTTTAGATAAACAAATCATTTCCTGTCCAGTCAAATGCAAAACAAGTCCAACTGCCTGATAGTGAAAGTGCCATTGATTTAATTTAATATAAATTATGCTTTTTAACTTTAACAAATGTTTCATCTCAAGCACAGTAGAGTTGAAAACAGTAACAAGAATGATATCACTGTATTTCCTCAAATGTTAAAATTTCAGGGGCAGTTGTATTTTTGAAAGATCCAGTAGTAGGTTTGCATTGTTGCATATTATTAAATACTATTATTTCATATGAATATCATTGCTTTTTAAATACTTTAGATTTTACATATTAAAATTGAAAACTGTATATGCTGAAGTCAAAAATGTACTTGTTGGTGCATACACTCACTAGCCACTTGATTAGGTACACCTTAGAAATAGCTAGAAGGACCCTTTTCCCTTCAGAACTACCTTATTTGTACATTTTTTGTGCCATAGATATAATTATATGTAATCATGTAATGTCATTTATTTCCCACACCACCATGACCACTAGCCTGGGTGGATGCATACTTTCATATCGTTCAAATTCTGACCCTGCCACCTGTCACATCAGAAATTGAGACTCTTCACACCAGGCAACATTTTTTCCAGTTTTGGTAAAGTGTAGCCTCTGTTTCCTCTTCGGAACTGCCAGAAGAGGCACTCCATATGCTCTTCTGCTGCTGTTGCCCATCTGCCTCAAAATTTGACGTGTTGTGTGTTTAAACATGCTTTTCTGCATACCTTGGTTGTAACAAGTGGTTATATAAATTACTGATGTGTTCTAGCAGCTCAAAGCAGTCTGGCCATTCTCCTCTGATGCCAACAAGGCATTTTCACCCAGAGACCTGCCTCTCACTTGGTATTTTCTGTTTTTTTGAATTATTCTTTGTAAACCCTAGAGATTTACAGGAAAGTCCGAGGAAATCAGCATTTTCAAGTACTCGCGTCAACAACGTCACAATCATGCAGCATTCAAATTCACTGAAATCACCTACCTCCTCCATTATGATGTTCAGTTTGAACTTAAGCATGTCGTCTCGACTGTGTTTACATGCCTGAATGACTTGAGGTGCTGCTGTTGTTTGGGCCGATTAGATATTCCAATTAACAAGTAGCATAACAGGCATACCCAATGATTTGATCAAAGAATGTGTATTGCAATATTCAGTTTAATTAACTGGACAGTGATAGAACAGAAGCAGAATAAGTGCCAGTAGTAAAATAATGTAATAAAATGTAGGATATATAGACTGTTATACAGAGCATAATTCATTGTTGTGCTTCCTTGTTTTGAAAAACCAGTCAACCTGAATATACAGTAATGTGCATTATCAGCCTAAAAACCTGTGAACCTGAAAATGCAGTCAAGTCATAAGTATTACAACAAAAAGAGCTCAATATTTTCAATAAACCTATTGCCAGTTTTGATTATATCTAAAGTCTGTTGCACGCAGTATGCATTTCTACTGAAACATATAAGAAAGGGAGACACTCAAACTCTGGCAGCCTTTATGTCAATAAATTCAATGCTGGTCTGACATGTTGCCATTTGGCTTTGAAATGAGAAACAGACTACCTAATACATACTTACAATCCATTGTAAATGATTAATGTGTGATGAACAAAGACAGATTCGTCCACTGGGAATCAAAGCTTATACAAGGTTGACATGAAAGCATTCATGCCCTCTAGGTAAATTCAACTGGGAAGGTTATGACATCCCATCAAGCCCACACTATTTGCTGCACTTGAGTCTTCATGTTGTCGCTGAAATAAACACAACAAAGAGAAAACATAAAGACTTCATATAAAAACCACTGACTGAGGCATTTCTGATGTACCCTAAGAATTTCTTTGCACGTAAGGCTTCAGAATTGAAGCAGAAACATTAGCATTTGGCAGCGTTCACTTTACCTCCTCAAAAGAAGAATAAGACTTTTGGCTTCATCCTGCTCTTCTTTATTCTGCCAGCTGCTGTTCCTGATATCTTTAAACCTTTATTTTTCAATTTAGCGTGGTGCGCAGTGGCAGCACAGGCTCAAAGGCTACAGCGTCTATATGGGGTCACATATCAGGCGCTCCTCAGGGTTGTGAAGATATTAGGGAGCATGATACAGTGTGTCTGTCATTCTCAGAGCTGCAGCTGCAGTGCTCTGACTTCCTGGGCCAGGCTGTCCATCTCCACATTTCACAGCTCCAACGTGACTGCTGCAATGAAACAAGGAATTGCAGCGTCTGTGCCAAGTCCTAACACAACCACTTGCTCCCTCTCAGAGAAGAGCATCTGCATCCTGGCTGCCACTTCCCGACTTGCTCGGGTCATCCCCCAGACTACGTCATTACAGAGGACATCAGGCTGCACTCTCCATAAATTAAATCTGGGACTGCATTTACACAGGGAGAGACAATCTGGGTTTAACCCTTGATGTACAGATGATGTTTTTCCGTAGCTTTTCTAAGCAGGAAAATGTTACGCTTTCAGCTCTTTCTGCAGTTATTTCTTGTGAATGCCATCCTGTATCATATTGTGTGGACACATATCCATATGGTTTGGATTGTGTTGTGAAGGTTTTTATATTCAATAATCTATCAATGATATGTATTGATTTACTATCACAGGAGCTGAGGCCTGACTTCTTCACTGAAGTATGGGGTACTTCAATAGATTTCTTAGCTCCTCCTTCTGCTGCCTTCTTATTATTAAAACTCTGAAATTCACAGACCTTCTACCAATCCCAGTGGGGTATTTTTCACTACTCTAAGGGAGCTCCTTAATGGTTTTCATTTGGATTAGTGTGCCTGACTATTGACACGGGCCACGCCTGTAATCCCATGAATTTCAGAGGACATAGAGACCGAAAACACAACAGGCAAAGGTGGATATTATTTGTTGTTACCAGGGGGAGTGTATTATACCTACCCAATAGCCTCACCCATAGCCGTATTCCCCGGATGCAAATTTTTAAAAGTATATTCACCAAGTATTATTAAATAGTCATGCTAATAACTTCCTTTGATTATTAAACTCCCACGCCTGCTGTTTGGAGCAGTGGACCTTTATGTGAGGAAGAAAATGGTCTCCCTTCAAGCAGTACCAAATTAAACATACCCCTAACCAGACTGTGAAATTGAGCAATTCAAAATCATTTCCAGCGCGTTGGTGCAGCCCATTCTCAGAGGAAAAAAGTTTTCTCATAGATAGGACTGCCCAAGCTCTAAAGCCCAGGTGACGTAACTGACACTTTCCCCCCAGACTGTCTTCATTAAGTCGAACCGATTCAGTTTTTACTTCACTTCAGTTTCCACTTCAGCCGCAGGAGTTGCCGTAAAACCCTCCAGGCATCCGTGTTGAACCGGCCACCATTTATAGCCTCGCGGTGACAGGCAATCTTATTATGAGATTTAAACTTTACCTCGGCTAGATTGGAGGATCAACACGCGCTCCTGTCGCAGTTATTCTCCGCCGTTTCCCAACTGATAACACACCTACTCTGCCTACCTACACGGCTCCTTTTATTGTGGTTAAACGTGTCAGCTCTCGGTGTAATAGAGAGAGAAAAAAGAGAGAGGGGAAAAAAAGCCAAGCCAGGCTCCGGGTCTCTTCAGCATACATAAAGGCGAGCAATGAGAGGAGCTCAGCCTTGAATTAAATCACTCTCCGCTAAATGGATCTTTGAGACTCACCCTTGGCGCAGGCAGCTGCTGCTTTGCGCGTCTTTAAACCGAAACAGAAATCTGGATTTTTCTTTTGTTATTTTCATTTTTGTACTATCTGCCAGAAACATCTCCCGTCTCTTTGAATATGTCTTGTGTTCGCGGTGAGATACAGTAAGCAGACAGCTTTGTATCGGGAAGAGGCTCTTGCTCTGCGATCGTTAAGCAGGTAAGCTGTTACACTGTTACACTGTTGCCCGATTTTGCACTTTAATTTCGCAGACTTTACAGAGCTCGCATTGCACTTGACACTTGTGTTTTCTATTAAGGAGCAGTGGTTTTAGTATTTGAGTTTTGTTCAGCTGTTGTGCACATGCCATGCAGATAACATAACTCATATTACTAAGTGAATACAGAGCTTTCGAAATGCACCGTTTAACTTGGAAAACAGCACGCTACCGCCGCAGCATTTTGCATTTGCTTCTTTAAGATCTTAGCACATTGACGGGCACTGAAACGGGACATGGGGGCACTTTTTGGTCTGGGCTGCGATTCGTGTTACGAATTACGGCAGCTGCATTAAGTTCCTTGTTTTCCTTCCTCTTCTTCTTCTCCTCTTTTGTAAGTTATTTTCTTCATTAACTAAAAAAAAAACGCAACCCACGCGCGCATTTGCTCTGCAAGCATTCAGTCTGCTACAGCTCCAGTCAAAGTGAAGTGGATACTTTGCAACTGTAAACCACCAGTAATACTGTCCGCTGGAGATGTCGCTTCAGCACCACGGACAGTTCCTCCACGACTCTACATAACCACTTTATTTTACACAAAGATACTGCTGTTACTTGACTTTGCACCCTGCTGTAGAGAGGGCTAGCTGTTGCTTTGTCAAATGAACACATTAAGCAAACACATACAGTGCGCATAGAAAACACACACACACACACACACACACACACACACACACACGCACGCACACACACACACACACACATACACATACACACACACACATGTGCTCTCGACTGCACCTCTTCTGCTTCCTACATCTCCAGGCCAACACACCCTACACAAAAGTGACAAAATGACATCTAGTCTCAGTAATGTACACGTACAATTCACAAGCCACTATTAAGGGAGGTCATGACATGGTTAAGGCAACTTAAAAGCCCAATCTTAAATGATTAGTGCATTGCATGACCTGAACATACAGTACTATGTTGTTATTACACAGTCTGGTCCTTAGTGTAGCCCTGTTCAGTCTCACACAGATTAGCTGAGGATTTTGCTGCGTCTCTGCCATCTGTCTGGGAAATGCAATCTATATACTGCATTCTAGACGTGTTTATTTATTTGAATTGCCCAAGGCTTCATAGGGATTGATTTCTCTCTTTTTTAATTCAGCAAAGACCTAATTTTCAAATAAATTCAGCCAGCTCTGAAGTGGTTTGCACAAATAAGCATCTGTAGTCTGCGGAATAGTGGTTTGAAAATGCAGAAACAATGCCAGGTTTAATATAAACTACGCCTGCGGTCACACAACGACCAAAGAAATTAGAAGCTATAGATATGATTCTGTGGTTTTCCACTGTGCACGTAGGTGTAGGAATGCTGTATCATTCCTCTGCTGGTTAAATAAGGTGCTACAGTCCTAGTGGTATTTAGAGCCTGGGAAGCATTTAAGATATTAAGCTTAAACAATCTGTCCAATTCCACCAAAACTGCGGGCAATGTATTGATTGTCAATGCTCGCTCTCATTCCAATAATTTCATTAAGATGATCAGACCCAGCTTAACCCTTATCATCAGTGTGAACAAGTGTCTTACTTCTTGAAGATTTTTTTATGGCAGGAGTTAGGAGTGTTTCAAAACATCTTAGTTTTGCTGCTGTTGCTAAAGCTATCTCTCGCATTAGCCTTCATATCTCTCTTTTCCTGTCCCCGTCTCCCTTATCTTGATTATGCAGCTGTATGATTGAGTCAGCTATTTTGTATGCAAGTTGCCTTAGCTTGGTTCTTTTTGGAGGAGAGAGAAAGAGAGAGATCGTGCTGAGGATACTGAGAGAGAATTACAGCTTCTCATGGCGATGAGGAGTAGAAAAGACGAGGCTGCCCTGTTCGATAAATTGCTGTTTGAGAGAAAGACAGATATCCTAGGGGGACAGTGGTTTTGGAAATGTGACCAACCTTTCTAAATGGAAATGGCAGTGCGCATTAGTTTTCCACAGCTCTGTACTGTAGACAGCATGAACTAGGCATCCAAAAGTCTTGGTTACCAAGTTATCCTGATACAAAACAATTTCATTCATCTGAGAAAGACTGTGAAACCAGCAAGCACTGTACCCTGAATGCACACATAGGGATAGGAGACAAATCTATGGAAAACTCTGAACCCTTGACCTCTGCAGTAAAAGGATCCAGTGCCTTTATTATAACGTCGGGGGCATGCTGCTGGCATGGTAAGATGAAACATTTCTTTCATAGCCCTATTCACAAAGTTCAAGGGGTTACTGAGTGGTTTAATGAGTATAAATAATGAATCATGTATTATTGTCGACACATTCACGAATTTAGTTCCCATCTATACACCCACAGAAGATTTTGGATGGACACGTCAGACGGTGCTCCCATTAACATTATTAAAAGACCAAATGAGGGGATGCTTTTTGAAAGAATGGTGTTTGCTTCCACTAGTAGAGTTGTAGTGAGTCAGAGAGTCAGTGCCAAGGTGCACCGGAGCCCTTTTTGCTTTACATGGTGACACAACACCCTACTAAAACAGTGTATTCTTTCCTATAATTTGTTCCCTTCTGTAAATACAGTAGTAGTAGCGTCATAGACAATTGTACAATAAGAAGCGTTTTTAAAAAGTCATTTTTTTCTGCTATAATCTCAGAAAATTCTTAGCAATTTGAAACTTTTACAGTATATCATTGGCAGTTATGGCTTCTTGCATGTTCTGATACTTTCTATGGCAATTTAGGGGCTAAAAGGACATAAAATGTTCTTTTCCCCCTTCCTTTATTGCTGATCCTACTTATCAGAATCAGAATCAGAATCAGAATACTTTATTCATCCCGAGGGAAATTACTTTAATACTTATGGTATTAAACTGGCAATATGTCTGTCCCCTGTCTATATGTCTCAGCTTTAAAGCCAAATAGTGCAATTTCCAAAGAGAAAGATAGAGAAAAACTGCAAAACGTTTCATGTGCTGTGCATTTTTTTTTTCTTTTCACACTGACGTCATGTTCTGAAAAAGTTACCCAGGCTTTGCCAACTGTATGTTCAGGCAGCGATGCTCTGGTTGTATGGTTAACAATGTGTAAAGTGTAATCAAAGGGGCCAGGCAGGGTTTGTAGACAAAGCTGTGAAACATATGGTTCAACAGCATGGCACATTTCAGTTCCACGGCTCTCCACAACCGTTAGGCTCAAACTGAAACTTCCTGTGCTGTGAATAGTGTTTGCCATTTTTACAAGAGCTGTTGTACCACCTCAATCTGCAGTATCCCATGTGACACTCAGGTGGGCTTGTTTTCCTCTGTGGTGAAGAATGGCAGGATCATGAAATTAGTCACAGAGGGAAGACAAACGAAAGGAAGACAAAAACTGTGTTCAAAGTAATGAACAGGTAAAACCCCACATGCACAGTACAGTCATACTGGATCTAAAAAACAATTTCTGCTTTTTTACCTCTGATACTGTTATATTACAGAATTATTTTTCAGTGTTATTAGCCATTTATATGATAGATAGATAGATAGATATTTTTTCCAGTGGCAAAACTTTTGAAAGGTTGTTGACGGTGAAGGACAAGACCATAAATGACACTGTCAGAGCTATGCCTTAGGACAACAGACATTGGGAAAGGTTGGCAATTGGTTGAGGATTTCTCAATGTCTAACGAAGGCTGTAACAAGCAGATAAGGTTGAAAATACAGAAAAAAACAACCCCCGAACAAACAAACAAACAAACAAAAAAAAACTGCTGTACCTTCAAATGCAGCTGCCCTTGGGCACCTTTTATTTAGCCAATGCAAAATAAGGGTGCACCTTTGTGGAGACAGTATCTTCTAGAAGACAAAACCATTAGCAAACTTCACCTTGAATCAAAGCACCTCATGAGTCATTAACTGCACATTCACAGAGCCGTGGCCCAGTCTCATCTCCGGAAAGAATGTATTTGAGTTTACTCAGGGGACGCTACTGAAAGTGGCAGCAATGGCCCTTTGGATTCCAGGCATGTTTCAAGGGAAAAAAAATATGGCAGGTTTAACCATTATCTCTCCTATCTCTTCAACCTTTTATTTTCTTATATGCTGATTACAGTTTAGCAGGAAATGAGATGACTGCCATTTATGGGGATTTTTACATATTCCCTGAAAAACTGATCAGCCCACGGCGCTACGGATATGTAAATGAAAAGACAGCTGCATACAAGCAAGTAGGAATCAGTTACTGTACCACTGATAGATTGTGGGGATCAACCCAAAGATGTAGGGATTCACTTGAGGGTGTGAATGAGTTATAATTAATTTAGGCGTGCACTAAAATTAATCCATCAGAGAATGCCAGAAACATTTCTGTGTAGTTTCCTCAACCACCTGCTGGCTGCCTTATGATAGACAAAACCTTTAGTAAACAAGGATCCTGAAATGGCAGAGTGAGGCAAATTGAACATTGCTGTTCACTTTCTGTCTTCTATGCAAAAGAATTAGATCCTAGAATGCAAAACAACGCATATCTGCAGGCAACTCCACTGCTTGAATATCCTGCACATGAGAGCCCATTAAAAGCGGCATGTCTGTTTCATTTCTAAATTGCAGGATTTCGTATTTCAGAGGACTGATCACTGTCAATTAATGCTTTTTCTAACACCTTGTGACCTTTTACGTTGTAGATAAAGTGCAGGGAGACAGGTTGAGAAATGTTCCACTAAAGTAGAATTTGTAGACACATTGTACACAGACATAGAGGTATCTATATATATGATTGGCTGCTGTATCTCAGTGAGGTATGCTACATATTTCCTCTGTGCATTGTGTGCAACACAGCACAAACAAAGAGATTATACATGGCATAAAAATAACTTTATTAATGAAACAGTATGTTTTTCTTACTTTTAGACAAAAGGCACATGACAGCACAATAATATATACTTTATAGATTTGCTTAGCTATATTTATTTAAAAAAAGAGTGGTAAAGGTAGCTTTGTTTCTCCATTTCTTGATAATTCAATTTGTCCTAATGCCAGGAAAGATTGAAAACAAAATATGATCTTGTTACTTTGCAAAAAGGCTTTTGTTTTTGTAATATAGTCTGGCAAAGAGTTGATAAATAAATAGGTGAATCTGACAGCTAGACAGTTTAGTGCATATCAAAAACAAGACAAGGATGATATATTGCAGCTTAATGATGGAAAGGATGAATCATAGCGCTGTTATTTGTACAAACCAGCTGCAGATGCACTTGTTTAAACATGTGCTGCTCTTACCTGCTCAGTCAAAGCAAGCTAATATGAATAAAATACCAAAGTTCATCAGACTGGGTGTAAATGTACCACCAGGTGTGAATTAACAATGGTGACATAATGACATATTTTCCTTTATGGAAGCTGAACACCTTCAGTTGAAATGCTGTTGCAAAGTACAAGATGCATTAGAGTTTAAAAACATCTTAAGAATCATTAAAATGACCGATACTCCATTCACTGGCCATTATTTTAATGACAGACCAAAAAAGGTCCTTGTACGCTACTCCATTACACAGAAAGAGGCATATATGTACAAAGCACACAAACATAATCTCTGTCACTGGGAAGTCAGGACACCAGTCACATTAATTGCTTCCTTGGGGAAATATAAAAAGCAAGGAGCTGCTCTGTAAAATCTAAGACTTTCTAAGACCACCAAATAAGAAAATATATTTAAGGTTGTGTGCAGTCAGTCAATTGAAGCCATTTATACTGCAGACTTGATTTCCTGTGATCTGCTTCAAGCCATACAACTTCTGTTTAGATAATTAAGTTCGATTTCTGTGCAGTTGCAAATAGTGCTCAAAGACGCCTCTGATTAGATCAGTGATTGGTAATGCAGCATGATTAGGCAGTTTGCAGTTTCCTATCAATTATGAAATTTAAACCAACACGCCTTTAAAGACGACAGATGCTCAGTGAATAAAGCCACTCCCACATGCTAACATGAAAGCAAATGCTGTTTATCAAAAAGTGAGGGAATTCTTAAAAGTTTAATGGGTGCCAAAAGTCACATCATGATAATCAAAACATGGCCCTCCTCTCGATGAATGTTAAGCAACTCTGGTCTGAGCTTGTAAACAGCTTAAGTAGTACACTAATGATGCACTTGAGGTAATTAACCTGTTCAATGGCTTCTACGAGCATGAAACGCTAAATGTGTTGTCTCTTTTTTATTTACTTTTTTTTTTTATTGTGGACAGCGTTTAAATGTGCGGGCCTGGCTTATAAGTATGTTTTTTTTATTTTTTTTATTTCAACACTTTTTATTAAAACATTTAAGTTACCAGTTTATTCCAGCGTATACTGGTATATAATGTTTATATTTTTCATTTTTTAAATTCTTTGATGATTGAATTACCATATTTTTTCCAACTCAAGCAATGCAGTTAATTCCTAAGAACATTTCTATGTAAATACATAACAGTAAGGACCTCCTCATGCAGAATATGATAGCAAGGAAATTAAGGTGGGAACAGTCATTTATAAGTGCTTCATTTTATCATAATAAAATAAAAACAAAACTCTTCTAAAATGAGCCTTTTAGTTGTAGGCAGGTCAAAGAGAAAACTGTGCCTCCTTTACAGTTTCTGCAAACTATTTCAAACCTTCAGAAAAGTAATGTAAAACGAGAACAGAGTTAAAAATAACACACGCAATTATGCTCCAACTGTCCTTCACATTTCAAAAACAAACTGTGAAGGACCTGCGCTGCTCATAATGTTGTATAGTGTCTCCACTTTTTAACTGAAAGCGCCAGTGGTCAAGTTGTTTTCCCTCTGTACCCCCAATTGGCCCTGGCCAGCTGAACAAACATTTCTGTAAGTGAACAATTATCTGAAGTGAAGCCTAGAAGACAAGGAGCAATCAGGTGATCAGACTCATCTACACTTTGATGTTGTGTGAAGGTCATTCCTTATTCTTTCTCCAGCACTACAGCCAAACACACTGGCTGTAGTAGAAATGTCTGATGGATGATTTGAGCAAGTCAATTGCTTCCCATTGAGCCAACCCAGTAAAAGCCATGCTGGGGACATATTGCAATTCTTGTGAGTGCTTGATGAGTGATGGGCAACCCCCACAAACATCCAGCTAGCCCAGATAACAAGGTTATCTTGGTCACGATCAAACAGTGTTATAGGAATTCAAGGACTGTGACTGAACTTCTGACCTGCTAAAATTATTTCTAGTTATTTGGATAACTATTCTTACCACTTCCCTTAAAAGGTCACCTGAAGGTGAAATGTTAATATAAACAAAACAGGAAGCACATCATTTGAGTCACCTATCGCAACCGGCATTCCTTAAAGGTTTACTGCAAACTAACAAGCACAATTCTCTGTCGTTTAAGAGCGTAGGGCAGATGGACCTCAAACTGATATTATATACACTTTAGAGAAAAATGTATCTTTTCCTTGTCAGCCTCTCTCTACAAGACAAATCTAAAAGACATTTGTTTTCTTCTTTCATTTTAGAACAAATAAGCTTTTATTGCACTTGCAGTAATAGAAATACTGAGTTAACTCAAGTAATATTATGGTCACTTCAGTGTAGTTTCCTCTGCTCAGCCAAGCAAGCAGTGAAACAGGCACTTGTACACACTGATGGAAGAAACAGAGCAACCACATGTAAGAGCAAAGATGAATAATAATTATGATTAGATAAATAAAATTAGGGAATCAGGTAATTAAATGAAGAACCCCTAGAATGGAGATTTAATTGGAGGGGGTCTAACTAACAGTGCAGTCGCTTTAAGGTATTGCATTTGCTTAATCGAAGCGAATCATCAGATAAACAACTATGAAATACGCATATATATAAAAACATTAATGTTCTTTATGTTTTCTTAAAGTTACGATTTTCAACACCACTGCATTTACGTAACAATTGTGGTTACTTTATTTTGCATGGACAATTTACAGTGAATTTAAATACACCCGTATGTAGCTCTACCTTATTGAGCTACTAGATGCCATAAAAGCGTCATTAAAAATTAATGTATCAGTAGTTCTCATTTAGCTGGGTGCTGCTAATTTACTTAAGTAAAGGATCTGAACATTCACCTCTCGAGTGTTTTCCTGCAGATATACTATGAGAGATACACTGTGGCTTCCAAATTTAATTCTCATTCATAATGAAGAATAATTTCACAAAGTGATTGCAAGTGACAATTTCCACTTCCTGCCATAACAGGCTCTTGACTCAGTGTGCAGCTGTTGTAACAGAAGGCTTTTTATCTCAAAACAATCCCAGCATCTGTTTTTCTATTAAAATTCTGTATTCTTGCCTTTTCAAAGGTGGTAGAAAAAGAAAACTTGAACTTCTTTCTTTTTATTTTCAGGACATTTAACAGACACTTAACAAAGTACTATCTAAAAAAAAAAAAACATTGTTTAAGAGAAGCTGAGGTATTCACAAACCATCAGTCCCTAACTTTAGTTCCAAGGGACCAGTTAGTTTTCAGTATCACAAAGGATCTACAAAGATTAACTGCACCAAATGATAAGATGGCTGCTTTAAAGACCAGCTGGGAAGAGCAGGTTTTAAATAAAAGGGCCACTGACTCATCAATAATTTCATCAACCATATGTCTAGCTTTTGCAATCTGTGAGTGACCTTGTTGGCTGTAATGTAGAGATCAAAGGTCAGTTCATGAGAAAAATAATTAAGAAAAATGTCTTTGATAGCTACTGATATGCAAAGTGTGCAATATCCCAGATTTCCTCAGATACAGCTACACCTATCTGTACTTAAACACCTTTAAGCACTTTTGTCTTGTGCATACCATTCATGCTGCAGGCTTGGAAATAGTTTTGCTCACCTGAGCATGCCCTGTCATGATTCAAGAGTGTGATATGTTCCAAACAAGCTGTGCAATGTCACGGATCGCTTGGCTCCCTATTAGATCATACAGTAATTCTTGACAGTCTTGAATAGAGTTAGTTCATTTTTAAACTGTAATCCTGTATAAATCTACAGATTGTCACAGAGAAAGTGAAGATAGGACACCGTTACCATAGAAACTGATTCCAAACTTGGAGCAAACATACTAGCATCTACTTATAAAAATGTGCCAGTATTCACACCATTAGCAGGCCACAGTGTACCATAACACTCATACTGGAGAGCATCGCCGCATACTTGACTTACTGTTCATTGACACTATCATAAGGCTTTAATGTAATGCAAATTATTCAAAGAGCCTGATTTCTACACAGTCATCTCAGTGAAGTCTTGAATAGGCCTTGGTGTAAGTGCTCTAAACAATGACTTCCATAAAGGACCTCAAAACATCTAACATTTTAAATTAATTAAGGCTCATACAGTAAAGAATTCCATTTAATCACTTATGTTGTTATCTTTATGGCTAATCAAACAATGCAGTTGCTATGCTTTACAGAGTAGGTTGATTGCAAAGCAACAAATAAAGGCAGAACAGTGGGCTAACTGAACCAAGCCACATCAACGGACCAAAAAAAAAAAAAATGAAAAAGAATCTCTATATTCAGTGTGCCCAGAGCAATGAAGTCAGTGTTGTACTGTGCCAAGATTTTAGAGTGCTGTTACCAAATACTACAGATCATGATTCAGATAGGATGCAAGATCTTTCTTGGCAGCTTCCTTGCTGCTTACAGCAGCAAATCAGAAACATATCAATATTTACCTGGATAACTGCCATGCTCAGAACTTAATTCTCTGAACAACAGCCAGATGAACAACATCTTGTGAATATAAGTTATTTCTCTCAACAGCTATGAAATCACAGACAAATACCTTGGTAGCATGAACATTTTTGCAAACATACTTTTTTAATGATTATTATCTAGGTCGACAGCTGGCAAGAAAAGTGGTCCATCCCCAGCTGCAGAGCATCAATCTGACGCTCCACCTGTTGTCTTCTCACTCACGCCCTCCATTGCTCATTAAACAGTGCTGCCTTTCAGGCCGAATCAGCTCAGACTGGTGATCACCCACTGTGAGACTAGAACACAGAGAGAGAAAGGATCTGGGTGCCAGATTGTCAGACCTGTGAGGTGTTATTCCTCAAATAAATATGGAGATTATGTGTAAAGCCTGTGTGCCAATTATGCTTTCCCACTTCTTTAGCAAGATCATTTGGAATCTGTGTAAAGTTATGCACAATGATTAAAATGCACAGTTAGGGTCTATAGAGCATGACTGCAGGACATGGTGTTAAAATGAGCCTTTAGTCAACAGCAGGTGACATTAACAGACTGTGTTTCTGTACAGCTTCTGTTGGTATCTCAACAAGCCAATTCACTGGGGCAGTGAGTGTTTTGTATGACTGTCCTTTGTAGTAGGCTTGCATAATGTGAGCAGGGCTTCACCATTAAGGTGCTTCTCCATATGCAAACTTTAAAAAGATCCGGATTGAGCCCAAGCTCTGGATTTAGGTCAGTCTGTCGACGTGGATCACGTGAAGGAGCTGGGCAGTCAACTTAACTGACCCTGCAAAATCTTTTCCTGTGTGGTAGGACACTGAACAATCAAGGGATTTTACCACATATTTGGGCATTGCTTATTCAAAAGTGTGTCATGTTTTTCTACCATTGCAGCCCTGAGACATGGTTAGTGGCGTGCCTAGGGTTAGCTTTCCAAAAATGTATAACTGACATATTTACCAAAGTCACAAAAATTGTATTTAAGTTTAAGTTCTGTTCTCCATGTTCATATGTGGACTCAAAAACCCGATTAAATATGAATGAAGAACTGTTATCATATATGTGATTTTTAAAAATTAAATAGCACTAACAATTTCAACCAACTGGACTTTCAATCGGTATCTTTTGATTGTTCTCATTTTAAAAAGTGACTTTATTGAATGTTTAGACTAGCCATTAACAAACAATCTTTTAACTTGTGCTAAGTTGGCTGGAGATAAAAATAGACCAGATTCTGTTCTGAAAAATACAGCTAATGCAGATGTGCTTTAACACTGCATTCTTCCCTGTGGCCAGCAGGGGGAGACTGTAGTTGTACAAAGAAATATAAATACTATGGAAAAATTACCTTTTGGTCACTTGACTTAAAACCTTAGTATACCTTCCTGATGAATTTGTAACCTCAATTGTTAGTTCAATGCCTTAACCAACAGAATATGATGTTACTTTTTTAAAAAGACCTAATTTGGTGTAAATTGCAATCAGTCAGGTTTTTCAGTCAGTTTAACGCTCAGTTGTGACATCTAGCTTCAAGAAAAAGAGGAATAAGAGTGCAATGGGCAAAATGCTGAAGTCAAGGCTTCGAGCAGGACTTCAACATGACTGATATGCCACCCATGACATACCAGTGGTGACTTCAAGATTGCTGTCTATTTCTTACAGTCTATAGTTAAGTGACACTTTAAATAAGAAATCCACTTATCAGCCCAGAGCTTAGACAACATGAGTAGTGGATTCAGATCCACAGTCAAGTCTTTGCACACATCTGCCAAATGCATTTATAGCTGGTAAAATTCAGCAATGCTGATCAAAAAACTCAAGCACGCACTGTTGAATACAAATTATTATCATCAGCCATCTTTTGCTCGGTAATTTGCAGCAGATAAATAATAACAGTGGCGTTTGGTGGGTAGCAATTTCAGTAAAGTGATTTCTGCCTTTCCCTAAGATGTTTTCTATTTAAGAATGTTTTCAGCTGACAGACTGAACAAAAAGACCATTTGTGTGTTGTAGAAGCACAGCAGAGAGTGTCGAGACAGTTTAAAGCTTCAACACAACATTTCTACAATTTTGTTTTCAATTTAAAATTAAACTTCACTGCTGCATTGATATGGCGATAACATAGAATGAGCATAAAAAAATGGTGATTTAAATAATTCAAGTTTTTTTGTTGTATTAGACCGAGAGAAAACAGGTATGCTGGGGGGAGAAAGCACTGGGAAGAAACTCCCAAAAATACATCAAATTTGACAACTTTATTAAAACTTGTTAATACTACACATATTAATACATAGATAAGATATGTTCTTCCACACTTTGGGATTTTATTTTGGTAATACTTGCTGGGTAAAACTATGACCTCCTTTTGTTCTTCTTTAAAAACTCCGTCAGTGTGCTTAGGATTGTTATTATGTTGGACTATTCCTCTACTGCAGAGCTTGTGGGGCCTCATCTTGTCATTCAGTAGTTTGGTATATCCACAAGCCTTCATGCCATCTACAGTATAAATATAATCTCCTCAGCGCCTTTTGTTCCTTTGCAGTTCATAATCATCCCACTCCCTCCTCTGTCTGCTTCACTGTCCTGGCTAGGTTCATGTCAGCAACTCCAGACTCTATTTAAGCAGAACAAATTGATCCAGATCTTATCTGAACAACGAGTATACCCAATATTCAACTGGCTTTATTATTTAATTATTTTTTGGATTTTGTCCACAAAGGCAAACTTTATACAATGTCAGTTCACCAATTGTCCATTCATTGAGCAAGAGGAGCATTGTCCATTGCTTTAATTTAGGAGGCAGTCATTGTCTCTGGGATTAGAGGTATGACTCATTCCATACCTCTTGATTACTGGTGAAACTTGCAGATCTTTCAATTCCTTCTCCACATTCTTTTTCCACGTGTAGCCTTAATATAGAAAGACACAGCCTATAAGCCCAAAAGTGAAAAACCTACCTTATGTGGACAAAACTTTCTGAAGAGAGCGTAAATATTAGATAGAAACATAGAAAAAAAGTGCTTGTCTGAATCTGTGTATGAATGGGTGAATGAGACATGTTGTGTAAAGCGCTTTACAAAATTTGAGCATGATACTGTAATAGGATGCCGCTGAAATTTCTTCCCTTCCAAAAGGAATTGGAAGCAATATGATTAAGATTTGGCAATATTTAGGAAAGACACCAACTCAGTTCAGTACAATTCAGTTCCATTTATATAACATCACAGCAACAGTCCCCTCCAGGCACTTTATACTATGAGGTAAAGACCCTACAAATAATTAAACTCACCGTGTAAAGAGTGGGGGTCACTGAGCGCTGGATGCACTGTATATGAAAGGCAGCAATGGTCTACTGACTCAACAACGAGTTCCAAACCTCCTCCGGCATTAACAGCACAGAAACTGTGTGCTGGAGGCTTCATGGCAGAGCATGCCCTGTAGTTGTAATGTGTAGTGGCCCAGTACTTTTTGTCACTATAGTATACATAGTGTTCACAGGTCATTTCATAATTGTACATTACATTTGGTTCAGTGATCACAGGTTTTCTAATCTGCATGTTAGTGGTTGGGGTTAAGAGTGAGGGGTGAGGGAGTGTGCTGGAGGGCAGTTTTCATTTGAAAATGTTTTTATTACCAAGAGGAAATATTGTGCATGTCAACTTTACAAAGGTAATGCAATTCTGAATTATGTGAAATTTAAGCGATATTGTACCAGGGCGTGCACTTCTGTTGTATAATGATTCCCAGATAGCCAATTGAGCTTTAGCTGAATTTTAAAACATGACAATATAGTCCAAAAGTATACAATTCAATTATATCAAATATATATCTCCCTGCTCCATGAAGTCACCACTCTTCAATATCCCCAGAGTGCTGGATGAACTTCAAAAATCAGTCTGAGAACAAAATCTTTCTAGAGTATTCTGTGTGTTTTATTCGAGGACAGGGCTTCCCTTGAGGGTCAGAGTGCCTATTAGCCCTGGGGGTGTGCCTGAACAGACTTCAATCCTATCTGCTGTGGGCACAGTCCCTCTGTCAACTCGTCAGTGTTGTACCTCGAGTGTCTCCTCCAGGGAAGTTTTCAAAGAGGTACATCTGTTATGTCACAGTAATGTCAGTGATAACATGATGATCAGCTTGTAAGTGTTTCTTTTCTTTTTTTATCTTTGCAAATTATCAAAAGGATTTTGTCAGTTCATTTAGATCTACTACATCAAACAGGCCAACTATAATAACCAGTGTAACTGCAACAATGATCAGAGGTCTTAATTTAAATCAATAACAAAATCAACTTTTCAAAATTGTTCACGCATATTTGTAATAACACCATTCATTCTGTGATAAATATACTCCTGGAAGTGTGTGTGAGACAACCCCCAAATTAGCATGTAATGCAAAAATTAGGTTTATTATAATTACATTAATCAGAGCATAAAAGAGGCTGAAATTTTAATTAATTTTAGCCTCGTTTGATAGTCTGTTAAGATATGAGCCAGATTAAAAAAGTAATCCATTTTGACCAGCGTATAAACTCACATCAGAGGAAGCAGATATGTCCATGAGGAAAAAGTACACACTGTAGTGAGCTCTGTACCTTCTTATTAAGGTTCAGGCTGACGAACTATATCTTTTTCGGTCTAATCTGATTTACACAGCTAAATGCTTATGTCTACAGTAGTGTCACTGTACTTTTAATTAAAAATGCCACATCTTTTATTTTCTATAATTCTTGCTGTTGAAGGATTTTCTGTATTCCCTGTTCGCCATGACCTGATTACAAAGATACACGCTGCATCTGATTCTGACTGGAGACACTGAGCATAGCAACCTAGATAACAGGTGAAGCAATCACTTCACACTGGCTTGTAATTATCAGAAAAATGTAAATAATCACTTTAATTTACACAGTTATTGCCTAATTAAGATTCTAATACCTTCTTAAGATATTACATAAGCAACAGTGCAATAATGAGAGCTATATACAATGTGTGCACCCCATAGCGAATAGGCCTACGTTGCAGAACAAAGTTCAAAGCATACTCATCTCTTTCCACATTAATTACCGCTCTGCATGTGAAATTAGCTTGAGGGAGTCGTGATGCATAGATCTTTTATGTGGACAATGTTCAAAGCAGGGACGATGCAGCTTCTATACAAAGATCGTAGCATGTACTCATAGTTTAAAAATTAAATAAAATTTGCCTGCATGTACGTCAAAGCTTTTACAGTTTTTGTGGCTGAATGCATCGGTGACTGGAGGCCAAGAAACAGGAGCTGGGTTCTGCAGGCGATCTTGGCTGACGTCCCTGCAGCTCGGACTGCAGCCAGCGTTTCAACTCAGGCAGAACCACAAAAGGATGAAGGAACCCCTCATAAAAGAGCCCCATTTTGAACTTTCTGTTTTATTGATCGAGTGTGTTTTCTAAGTTTCCTGTGAAAATGAACTCCCTGACACTAAGTGACTTTGACCTTTTTGTCCCATCTTTCATTAGAAGCTTTTATTTGTTTGTTTTGGTGTTTCTTTTCTTTTCCTAAGGTGCACAAAAGTTTTATCAGAAGTCTATTATAAATTATAACGGATGACAGAGAGTCTAAAAACACAGCAAGCTTAGTTATCTATTGTTTTTATTATCTCTATCAGATATATCAGATATATATACATACATATCTCAGAAGAATTTTTAGTTCTCTTTTGTTGCTTTCTATTTTTCTATATAAAGCCTGCTGTCTGGTTCTGCTGTAACCTGAACTGCCCTGTCATGATTCATTTGCATTTATATGCATCTTACTGTATCCAGTAATTACTCTGTGTCAGGATGTAGATTTACATTTTGTAACTGCCACAGTACATATGAATGAGCTTGACTGCTTATATTAAGATAGACAGCCAGCAATGGATGATATACAGTATTCAGGATGCAGAAAAAACTGTAAAATATGTTCATAAGATAGATTTAACACCTGGATTTTTGCTTTTTCTGCTTTAAAATGAAAAGAGGGATTGCACTATCTGACTGTAAATTATATGCTTTGTTTTTGTGAATAAGTACACATTGTAGTCTGTCGTAATGTTTATTTTTTCATGAGACTTGGAATTTATGCTCATAGTAAAATACAGTATATGCAGCATATTTTATGCTTGGCTCGCACTGTCAGCTCGGTGTTTTGAGTGAATGTCACTGTGCTTGTGTGTGACCCACATTCAAAACAAGACATTGTAGTTTCAGGATTATTCGGTGCCTCAAAGGAAACATTAAAGACTTTGCGAGTACACATTCACAAATATCGTAAAGTCTGCACATTTTCTTTCATCTTCTTTTGCTACTTTAGTGGCCGGGCTTTTGATGACCGCCAGCCGTGTTGGTTTTAGCAATAGACAAGGATGAGAAAACAGGCTCTTGTGCAATTACATAACAAGTCCTCTCGCAAAACTGGAGAGATGCCAATGGCAGCTTTGAGGGACCAGTTAGACATGAGTTCTCTTCTCTTTTTAATGTGCTCTGGATACAAAGCCATGTGTTATCACACTTCCCCTGCTAGCCTACATACACCCTCCTCCGTTTTTTGGCCTCTGGATTTGGTCTTTATATCCTGCAGTATCTGAGATTTTTCAAAACAACAACATTAGTTTAAATGGGTAAGTGGGAGGATTGCTCACCTTTGTATGCTGTTTTTATTGACTCAGACAGTTGAAAAGCACAGAGTGAGAAACTTGGGAGAGGAAGCAAGTGTCACATTATGTATTAGGCAGTTTATGTTGGGAGACTCATTAATACTATGGCAGCATAATATTGTATTGCACTGCTAAATTGGGCAAGATGATAATGCAGAAAGCACCAGATCAGACCAGAACAACGTTTATCAAAGCCAATTAGAAAAGCACAGCAGCTTTCAGATATTCATGTGAATGAATCGGAAAACAATTATATTATCCATCCGTTTTCTTCTGCTTATTCAATTCAGGGTTGAGGGGGCTAATTGAGAATCTCAGTTAACTTAAAATGCATGTCTCTGAAGTGTGGAAGGAAGCTGTGGTATCCAGAGGAAACCCATGAAGCATCCAATCTCCACACACATGAACCCATGACCTTCTTGCTGTGAGGGGACAGTGAGGTGAAAGTGTTGACCACTCCACCTTGCTACCCACAAAAATGATATCAATGTTACCTTAGTAACCTTACATGGTTGGCTGTGATCTTTGTGGAATTTTGCATGTTCTTCTTGTGCCCACTTGCTTTTCCTTCTGCTTGTCTTCCACCGACAGTCCAAAGCAACGCATGTCAGGCTGACTAAAATGCATGTCCCTACCCTGACCGCCCACAACACTGAATTGGATAAGCAGTTAAGAAAATGGAAAGATGAATGAATCAGTCAAGATGCCTTAATTATGATAATTCATTTTCTTTCTTTTTTTTTCTTGCATGACATACACTTGTGATGAATGAGGCTTTTCTGATACAAATTAAATAAGAATTAATCAGATTATGCAAACTCCAAAAAACCAATTTACTTACATGGGGGTAAATGCTGACTCATAGTAGTCTATATATTTAAAAAGAAAAACAACCAAGTATTAACAGAAAACACTTTAATTTGCCAATTTGTCAAAATGTAACATAAACCAATCAATCAATCAATCAATCAATCAATCAATCAAAATAAATATATACACAATATTGCACAAAAGACTTGAGTTTGAAAGAAAATATGCTGCCCATCTTAATTGTTCAGCACCACCTGGACTCTCTTCAGTAATAGTCCTCCAGGCTTCTTGAAGATGCGTTGATGGTGTTTTTTAGTCCAGATCTTGTCTGATTAGGCATACCTCAGCTTTTCTTCCTGTTTCCCATTCTTACGAATGGCTTCTTGCCAGTGACCCTGAGAAACTGTGTTATCTGCGGTATTTTTAATAGATTCAACTAAAGAAGGAGAAACAAATTTTTCAGAGTAACAAAGGGCCTAAAGTTAGAATTTAAAATTGGCTCTTTCTTTGCTGGTTAAGTGTAGACATAACACTAGTTCATTCCTTGAGAAAAGATGCCTTTGGCAAGAAAAAGGGTAACTGGACTGAAAATGGACAATGACCAGAGAAAAACTTTTAAATGCTATTAGCCTGAGGAACTATTGTTCAAGATCACTTTAAAAATTACAAGATGGCCTGACTCCTGGGAAACAAAATACAAAGAAATGAGGGATAGCTCAAGACTTTATTTGCCAATTGGCCAATACTGATTCATCCATCACATTCATTCATCCATTCATCTTTGCTGTTGTACGCTCAGCCACCTCCTCCAGTTCTTCTGGGGAGAACACAAAGGTGTTGACAGTCCTTAAGGAGACATAATGTCTTCAGTATGTCCTGGATCTGCCTCGGGGCCTCCTCCTGGCAAGACACCTCACCTGGGAGGTGTCCGGGAGCTACCTAGGCAGATTCTCCAACAATCTCAACTGGTTCCTTCAGTGTGAGGGAGTAGGGGCTCTTCTTTGAGGGCTCCCCAATGACCCCTTTCAGAAAACACATTTCAGAAGAAGGTAATTTCTGCTGCTTAAAACTTGATCTCTGATTTTAAATTCCAAAAGACTTCATTGTGTATTCACCTCCCAAAATCTTAGCATTTCAGTACATTTTATTGTGAAAAAAAAAAATATTGCATAGTTTATGACATATCTGGACAGGAATTGTTGGTGACACTTCAGAGAAGAGAGGAACCGGACACCTGTGCTTGGCAAAAATCCAGAATCCAAAACTTTAATATCAATTTGGAGGTCTTAAAATTGGGGGCATTCAGCAAGGTAAACAAAATAAAGAAGGAACAGCAAAAATGCAAAGTCCAAAAACAGTTTGAAAAGCCAAAAGTATAGGTAGAACCTTACTTCATTAAACAGGATCACACAAGAGCAAAAGATCCAGGAAATGGCCACAAAGGTCATACAAAAAGAAAACAAACCTAGAAATGGCTGTAAAGCTCGACTGCAGCAACTAACAAGACAATCCAGCTCCTGAATGAGGAGCAGCAGGGGGTTATATAGAGAGAGGAGACTGACTGAGTGATTGAATTCAGGTAGCGCACAAAAATGGAGAAAAAATAAGCAAAGCCAGGAATTAAAATGAACCAGGATGCATTACAGTGGTTATTTTAAACATACAGTGGTTATTTTAAACATAAAGCAAACACATAAAGTAACACATAAGTGAATAACAAAACCACGACAAGGAACACCACTAAAAGTCTATATGAAAAAAGAACGACTATCATGATACCACAATAATATGCAGATCTACTAAAAGTTTCTTCTTTTTTTCATCAGTAATTTGATTTGAGACCAATCCTGTTGTCACTAATAGATGGACAAATAACTACCGTGAATTTGACGTTTTGCTTTTTGGTCACATTCATCATCATTAGGTGCCCTGCTAAATTAGGTTTTAACTCTTCTAAAATATCTGTTTATCTGGACATGTATTAGAACTGCCAAGCACTTTGATTGCTTATAGTGTTACAACCAAGGCCACACAAATGCCCTGCCAGTCGTGGAAGCTGTGAGCTCTCCCATGCACTGCTCTGAATTACCTGTCAGCATCGATTACAGAGAGTCTGTGTGGATGGGATCTTGGATTTTCTCTCCCTCAGAATTAAGATAAGCTCCTGCCTGCCTGTTTGAGATGCCCCTTGTTGACCCACCTGTTGAGTGTGATGTGAGATGTGTGTTCCGCCACCGTGGCCATATTATCCTCCAGCCCCACACACATGCACTCACACCAGGCTGGCAGCACTCCCTGTCCTCATCTGTTCATTTCTCCCTATCGCCTATGTTGCTTGTCTCTCCTCTAACCTTTGTTTTCAGTCCTTGTTTTTGTTCTCTCTTCTCTAACCTCTCTTGCTAAGCTATCTGTCTGCTTTTATTCAACCTCATCTCTCTCGCCACACCTCGTTGACAGCAAATTCCAAAGAGAATGCCTCATTTCTGCTGTTATCCAAGCAGAAAAGTGGCATTCTGTTCATTTGCTTTGGGAAATAGGAAATACATAAATTTAAATAGGCCATTTCCCAATAGTTAGAGTGCACAATACCATCTACTATGTATTAAGAATGCAAGAAATGCCTTGATGTTTAAAGTCATACTCTAGGTTTGCCTTTAATGCATAAAATTATCTTTTGCTGACATTAAGTGCAAGGTTAGAATAATAGACTGTACACAAAAGATGGCACTGTGAATGAGAACAGTGCCTTAAATCTGCACCAGATGGGGGCAACACCCTTGATTTTAAATAGAGATCAAAATAGAACTTAATAGGAAAATAACACTTCTAATATAAAACCTCAGTAAACATTTTGTGATGAGTTTATGGTCCCAGTCATTAGTCTTGGTCTTATTGAATACATCAAGATGTGAATTTTTTAAATTATGGTCACATATAGAGAAAAAAAAAGACGAAGAAGGGCATGTTTAAGTCTATATAATAAACATGCTCAAAATCAGAGAAGTTGAAATATGATAAAGTACAACACAGAGGCCTTTGAAAACAGTAGTAGGGCAAATGTGTGCATTTATTACAAAAGCATAACCTTCCTGGCATATGTTCACCACAGTTTCACCTGCAGTAGAACTTGGAATCAAAACCACAAATTGGAATAGCAACAGATGCATGCCCGAAATCAAATTTTGTTTGCCAATTTTTTGAAAATATTTGAGAAAGTCCCCATCACATTACTTCCTCTTTTGCTCCTTACAGAGAAGATAATTGCTTTGGCACTATTAGGCCTTACCAGAGGTAAATAACAATGCTAACAGTGGTTGCAACAAGTCTGCACTAAACTTTGTTAAAACATTTTAAACAATAATAAATAAAATTTAAAAAATGAATAAAAAATGAAAATAATTTTTGTACTGCAAATGTGTTTTCAATTAATACATGCATAATATAGTTCTTATTCAGTAAGATTTCAGCTTAGAGCTGGCAAATATTTTTAGAGGACTTTGATCTGCTGACGTTTTGTTTCATTATCAGGAGAAAAAGAGAAAGATTTAATGTCTCTATGTTTAATATACAAAAGAAAGTGACGGGCAGATAAGGTAATACTAGCAGTGAAGAGAAGATTTCTATTCTTAGCACAAGGATTGATTATTTTACTGTTAAAGGATGTAAAGCTCCTTGGGGTCAAGTTCGGACAAACTATTTATGAGTCATCAAAGTGTATTTCCTATTCATTATCAATGACAGCGCTCTAGGCTGTGCATCAATATGACACAGCAGATAAGTATTGCTTCTCTGGCTTTGAGAGTGACTTTTTCATTATCATGGATTCTGATTATTGTTTCTGAAACCCTATGAAAATGATATGTGACTTTGCAGTGTTCTAAAACCATCACAAAAGGCTTCATCAGGGGAGAGAAGCCAGCCCTTAAACGAACGCCTTCCATAATTTGCTAGCTTCAAGCCTAATGTTAGGTTGATGAGAGTCTCTTGGAAGGGAGTCTGAAATCTAATATAATTTCAGAAGAGGGCTGATTATACTCTAAATGGTGTGCAGATTTTCAATATGTTGGATTAAGTAGATACCAGGAAAAAGTATTTTTAGGTTTCTTCAGATGGATTTCAATTTTACAAATACTAATAGGACTTTTCACTGCCAGGAGAAATAAGCAGTGACATTGTGTGGTTTCTAAAACTAAAAATACAATATCAGTAGGAACCTGCTAGGTTCCAGTGCTGATGAATAAATCATATTTTTTTTATCATTACTGTATGCAACGTATAGTCATAATGAGAATATAAACATTTAAGCTATCTCAACAATGGTATGCGGACATCAAGTGATTCCAATTTTTTATTAAGTGTGCCAATACTCTTTACAATTTTTTTGAGCACTTAGGAGTCAACCTACCTCGGAGCCAATTTGCATGTCATGTTATTGTTGCAGAATTTCCCTTTGATTTCCAGACTTCAACAAAATCATGAAAACAGTATGTTTATGATGTTTATAATATGTGGATGAACTTAAACATGGAAAATAATTCAAACCTGACTCAGTTTTGGCCCAAACTTAAAAGAAAAAAAGACTTCACCCATCAAATATAATAGGAAAAAATCTCCCTGTTTGTTATTATTAGTATATGATTTAGACTTCCGAATGTCGTGATGTTATTGAAATCAAAACAGGCTATAAGTGATGTGTTGGTCTTTTTATTACAACATTTTGATCTTTGCTCAAATCATGTTTTTAAATGTGACTCATTTCCTGCTTTTATCAACTTTCCTCAAACACTGCAGGGTAATTGTGTGCACATCGTGCCATTTTGTTATTGTACTTACAGTAGCTAATCCCTTAGCTAATCCCATCGACTTCACTACAGCCTCAACCTCCACGGTTGAGCTTTCCTGGACAGCTGTCATCTCCTTTTATGTAACTGTCAAACTGTTCAGACAAATGAGAGTTTATCAGCAAAGTATGACCTGTTCAGTAACTTTTTTTATTAGATGCGGACAGCTGACTAACTGTTCTTTTATGAAGACGTGAAGACTTGTGAGGTGCGAAAATAACAACCTTGTAATTGGATTCATTGGGAGATGATCATTGTCCCCATTAGTACCATATGTGTACAGTGATGTAGGCTTAATCTTTCATTGCCTTTCATTGCCTCCTCCTCTCCCCTTGGAAATGAACAATTATCTTCTGTAAATTGATTTCTACCACACATCGAATTGCTCATCAAAGACATGCACATAAAAAAACCCACTCTGTCCAGCATCCCTTTTCTCTCACTTTGTGGTCATGCTGCACACCTGCAAGCATACTACACTTTATATTTTCCTTAGTGCAAAAACACATCTAGGTCATGAGAAAATTCAAAACATATGATTCGTTTTATGTTTGCTTGCCTCTAATCCCCTTAATAATATTTGTCATGCTCGGTGTGCGCTCGCCATTTTTGAACTTAAGTGGGCTCAAGTGCTACTGGTGGAGAAGAACTCAGTAGCTGTGGTTATCAGCTGATAGTCAACACCACCTTGGGCATATCCTATCCTGAGGTTGACATCATTGCTTTGTTGAGCTCACCGATCTAATGCGTCTAAGTTGTCCAGAATATGAGCCAACTGTACAGAGAGGATTTAATATCACAGATCCTATGCAAAATACATCACCTAAATGCTCAACTTGTTTGTTTGGGGGGGGGGGGGGGGGTTGTGCATGTATCTGTAGTCTCTGATAGTCAGAGATAACAGTCAGAATAAGAAGTTATTAAGAATAAGAAGAGTTATTTCATAAAATTAATGCCATTCAAGGTCAGGTACAGCTGATTAACTAAGCACAAAAACAGAAGAACTGTTACCGTTAAAAGACCATTGTGTTTCGTGTATAAAAATACTTCAATTTTTACAGTCTATGTGACTATATACTGGCCAGGCACTGTCTGCACCGAGGGCTTGGCCAACAGTCAATTAGCCAAACTGCAAGTTAATGTTTTTTCTTGTCTTAAGAAGTAAGATTTTTAAAAAATGATGCAAAGAAAAAACAATTTTCCCTTTTTTGTCTCTGAATAATAGAAATGCATTTCTTTGATGTTAGTTACAAAGCAAAACAAACACTTAAATTCTGTAGTAAATATCCCCGTGTCTTATTGGTTTGTGTAGAGGATTAGAGCAAAAAGCCAGAACAAAGCAGGGCTCAATCTCTGCATTGTTTTTTCATGATCTAGAACAGCTTGGGATTTCTTTACATGCAGAATGTTCACAAACATTGTCCAAACTTGGAAAGAAACCCAAGCATTATAATAAAGTACTACTACACTGGTTGCAGAGCCCCCATGGAGCGCAGTATAACACCTTTATATGCTGAGCTGGAGGCTGGAGGTATCGTGTAGGTGCATAAGCTTACCAGGTGTTGTTTAAGATGCAGTTTAGACCTCAGTCTCCTCTCTGCTGCTGCCTTCAGGCTGTCCAACTTCAAATCTACAACACAGCCACTCTGTCTCTCTCTTCATTTATCCTGCCTGCCTCCACAATATCCACCACAGAGAGAGGAGCACTGACTGAGCCTGTTGAGAGGAAAAGGTTCCCTCATTTTTGTACGACTTCCACCTCCTCACAGTGAGTGATTTCTGTGTTTGCAACTTCTGTTGAGCAGCCTATTTCTTTTTTTTTTCCTGGTTTATGTAGTGCACATTTTGAATTTTGCTCAGAAATGGCTAAATGTCTGAACTTGTTTAGGGAGGTAGAGCAAGTTGATAATGAATAAGCAACAGAGACTTACAACTAAGGATCACTGCAAATAAATAAATAACTAGATGAAATGCAATTAAAAAATAGTGTTTGTATTTTTGGTTTTAATCTTTAAAGCTGGGTTGGGGAACTCCAAGCCTCAAGGGCCATTGTACTGCAGGTTTTAGATATCACCCCGGGTCAACACACCTGAATCAAATGATTAGTTTAATACCAGGCCTCTGGAGAACTTCAAGACATGTTTAAATCTGCTGTGTTGAATTTAAACGGCTAAGGAAGGAAGGAAGGAAAAATGGGTTTAGTGGGATTTCACTAAACCAACTCATCTTTATGAGATATGTAATTTTATTTTTAAGCTTATTCTGTAAAATGCATTTGTATGAAAAATTCTCATGCAACAGATCTGAAACCCATTAAGCTTAAGAATCTTTCTTCAATAATACTTTTTGCTCTTGTTTAAAGTGACTTAAATGAGGCAAAGTTAAATACAGCAGCTTTCCCAGCAGTTTTCTACAGAAACACAACCATGTGCCCTGTATTCAAACACACTATAGTATTCTTGTTGAATGGCAAGCTACCTAAAAACTGGTGTGGTGAGGAAAAACAAAACAAGGATTTTTGTTGGGCTGCTGTGGCTCAGGAGGAAAAGCGGATCATCTACTAACTAGAAGGTCATTGGTTTGATCCCCAGCTCCTCCCATCTGCATGTCAAAGTGTCTTTGGGAAAAGTCCTGAACCCTGAGTCACCCCCAGTGCATCCACTGGAGTCTGAGTGTGTGAATGGTAGGTAAAAACTGCTGTGGTACTGAAAACGATTTATGGGTTCATGAGGCTTGTATTTGAGTGCTCAGAGTAACATTATATAAGTACACTACCAGTCCATTTGCCATTTTCTTCTTATACGTAACTATGCTATAGTTTTACTGGTCCGGCCCACTTTAAAGCTAGTTGAGCCGTACAATATGCAGCACTGTTTTAGCTCTCTGAAGCAGAAACACGATGTCACTGACAGCTTCAGCCACTGCGAGCGATATTCCAAAAATGTATTTGCATAACAATTTCAGCTATCATGTTACTGAACCATTCAAAGTCTGTTCTCTTGTTCAGAAGAGTGTAATTTTCAGTACATAGCAAAAAATGTTATCATCTAATTTTAAAAGTGGATTCACTTTTCTTTGTACTACACGGCCAGATAATCTTTAGAACTAAATCTGTTTGGCTTAGTGACACTTGTAAGAGTCTTTCATAGTTATTATTCATGCTATGTGAGTCTTACACTGAGCAGCACTGCTGTTCTGAATCTCTGAGGGAACATATGCCCTTTCATTTGCTGATTTGTGATTTTACAAGGCTTTCAACTTGCATATGTTGAGCCACAACCTATATACTGAGAAAACACGCTTGTCCTCTGATGCTTGTTTGGGTCCACGGCAGCCTACAGAGTTGACAAGCACCTGAGAGATGTGCTGCACCTTCCTGAGCACTGAGGCATGACTCAATCACAACTCTAAGCACAGGACATCCCTACATGTCCTATCACCCCTCAGCTCCTTCTATGTAGAGTGATGTATTTGTGTCAGTTGATAAAGGAAAAGTCAAGTGACATACACCAATCATTTGCTTCCTCACATGTCGGCAGCTCAGTGGCTTAATGTAAAAAGAAAGATAGAAAGGACGAAAGTGTAGCTCAGTTTTCTTGGAAAAGAAGGCCTCTTCCTACAGATCAGCTGTTAAACTCACTGAACTGACAGTTGGTTCTTGTCTTCCTCAAAGAAGGTGTAGACTGCTTGGTGTGAAAATGTTCCATTTTTGAAACACTGTTTCTTGTACAATACTCCTCTGAGTATATCTCCTAACGGGTCTGGACAATGTTTTCTTATCTACTAGTTTATAGAGAAGGCTCAAGTGTTCTGACAATTTGTGAATGCACTACAGTCATTGAATACAATCCCAGATGGCACCATATCTGCCGTATAGGTGTGACCACACCTGTCAAATAAGCAAGTTTTTACAATTTGTGAAATACTGTGAAAGGTGGGGTTTTTGTCACACCTGCTCTGACACTTCCAGCAAGACTGCATGAAGTAATTGCAGGAAATGTTACAAATGATGGTAACAAATGGTAAAGAAGATTTTTGCACAGATGTATTGGTTAGATGATTATTAAATATGCTAAAGTGATGGACAGATAATTAATCAGCAACTTTTGAAAACAATGAAACATTTTCCAAGCAAAATGCTAAACATTTCCTGGCTTCAGTCATTAGAATTACAACTGACAGTTATCTAGCTCTGTCAACCAGTCAAGTTGCATGTCCATTTGTTTGTCTGTCCTTCAACATTTTAACATTTTTGATGTTTACTTAGATTAATGGAAAACTCACCCAAGGTTCAAGATTACTGTGACTTCAGGTAACACTTAGTGTACTATTTATGACAAAATGTCATGCAAACGTCCAAAACTCTTATACGTTCAGGTCAAAGTTTAAGTATAAACTGTTACGTCTTTGAAGTTTTCATTACACAAATGGTTGCAAAAGAAATCAAGTTTTTCATTATGCTTTTCACATTTTATACCCAGTAAATAATGGGCCTGATCTTGTGAAAATTAGCACATTAAATAATAATGAAAATAATCAATATCTGCTTTACATTGACGTTGTGAACCAATAGTCAGGATTTTAAATCAGTAAATCAGCCCAACAGACAGCTATAGAGAGTGCGGTTGTTTTTTTGGTTTTACTGATGGAATCGTATCCCTCTTTGTGGTGTCTATACAGTCCAAGGGTGCAGAAATTAATGAGAGCCAAGGGGGAATTATTAAGCACTTGTGATTAGCTTAGTTGGTAAATTTCAGGCTTTTCTGATTGCATGAATCGGACGTCATGAAATCAAAGCAACCACATGGGTTGCCATTAGAGATGCACGATATTGGTGTAAGCAGGAAACCTGCTGGTTTTGACAGCACCTGTGGATCCATTGTTCTAAAGCATCTATTAAGCGTAAGGCTACTGAAAGTGTGATTAAAAGTTGCCATGGTGATGAAAGTTACATATAGCAACTCTAGCTCTATAATCACGCTGGGCTGTTTAATGGGGCTCTCTGTCACCTATTTCTGAATCTTGGTTAAATTTGCATATGCTCATTCAGGCAGGATGATTTCATTCAGCCCCTATGGGAGCTGCTTCAAAACCATACTGCGCTTAGGTTTTGTGTTAAAGTGCTCCTAATTAGGTCTCTGTCCTGGCACTTACTCATCAACAAAATTATCTCTGAAGTTAGTCCAATGTTTAACTCTCATGTAACAGGTCAGCAGAGATAGTCTGCCAATTCTCTTGATGAAATATGTTGTGTCTCACTGGCAAGTAACACTAGATAACTTCCTTTCAAGTCTGATATGAGCAATCTAACAACAACCTTTGTTCATACAGCAGCTGATGAGTAACTGGATGCAACTTTTTACCTGTGAACTGAGAATCCAACTGTGTAGGACAACAGACAGGAAAGACAATGCCCGATATGCCACTTGTTGCACTGTATCTGGAATGACTGGACATATAAAACCAGTTGTTAATATCTAACTCTCCTAATGCACTTATTTCTAACACCTTAATGCATTTACACTGTGCAGTGCTCCTTCAGTGAATCAGCACACAAGCTTATGTAACAAAAACAATACAAGAATGTTTCCACTCAGGATAACTATCACATAAAAATAAATTTTCTGCTGCTTTGATCAACTTTACTGGTAGCAAAGAACTTTGACTGGCACTTAAAGAAGCATTTTCTCAACCCACAAGTTCTTCTTTTAAAGTTTGTGTGCATTAGGTTATAACTCTTTCTCAGTGGGCATTATGCCAGTTCTGCCCTTTGTCAAAGATGCAGTTCATAACTCTTATGGACAACATTTTTTTGGTGCAATCAAGAGGTGTAGGATGTCCAGTGTGGTGGGCTCCAGATTTTTTGCAGTTAATGTGCTGGAGTGCTGACCTCCAGCTTGCACTAGGATGGTCTGAAGCCAAGTGCGAAGTGATCTGGGTGAGGACTCGCCATGGTTCATGACGGGATAAGGTGAATTTCCCCCACAAGTGGATGTCAAGACTGGGAGGAAGGATAGAGCAGGAAGAATGGAGCATGATAGGCACCATGTGCAGTGATGCACATATTGTACCAATCTGTTCTGGCGAAAAGCGATCTGAGCTGTCCATTTACTGGTTGATCTACTTTCCTGCCCACACCTACGGTCATGACCGGTAGGTGTAGTGACCGAAATAATACGATTGTGGATGCAAGCAGCTCAAAGCTTTTTCTAAAGAATGTCTGGGGTAAAAGATTGTTTCTCTTGGCTTGTTTGGGAACGCCTGAGTATCCCCTGAGAAGAGATAGAGAAGGTGATGGGGGAGAGGGAGTTCTGGGCAGTTTTGCTTTGATGCAACCCTGACCACGATAAGCAGTAAAAAGTAGATGGACGAAATAATGGTTGGAACTGTTTCTTGTTATGTTACCTTAACATGAGTTTTTGTTAGTTAGTTTGAGCTGTACAAAACAAAACCTGTATTAATATGGCGATTTCCATAATCCTGAAAATGTATATCACACGGATAATGAATCTGTAATAAAAGCTACAACAATCCTTTGTAACATAGCCTGTGTTTTTTAGTATTCCCAAAGTCTTCTGAATCAGATGGTTGTGGACATTTTTGCAAACATCTCTTCCCAGTAGAACGATGATGTAAGCACACAGGCTTTTAGCTTGCTGGTGTGCAGCCAGGTAGAATGACATATGGCAAAGAGGCATAGGCAATGTGCTGCAAATCACACTTAGGTGAACACAATCTCTGCCTTGACTTTCAGGTTTCATAAATAATGCAAAGGAAAACATTTGGATTTCCCAGGAGTGAAGACAAATACCTTTGAAACTCTACTTTTAAGTGCACATGTTTAAAAAAAAGGAAAGGAATGAAGATATTCTTATCGACTGCAGCTACATGATAGTAGAAGACTAAGTCCAAGCATTTAATAGAGTAGGCTGAAAATACCACTTTGCTTGTTTAACTTTGACCTCAAAAGTACAGATCTATTTTAAAACTTGACATAAATCTTATCCATGCTGGTCTCAAGGTTCAGCAGAGACAGATCAGTGGCTGGTTCAGTGACATTTGTCCAGCTGAGCACAGTTCAAATAGATTAATGATGAAGCCTAAACTAATTGATCGTGATTTCAGTTTTTTTTTACTACATAGTTAATGTAAATATTAAATTGTCTATTTTTAAAGACTTTATACTGATAAGTCCGGAGAAGTCAGCTGAGCTTCAGGTGATAAAATAGTGTGATAAACAGTGTTAAAGGTGTGTAAATAATAGTCAGTGTTTGTATTGGAGATATTGTCAAATAAGAAGGATTTAGGTCCTAATCAGGACTATATAATTATCCTCTGGTGTTTTATTTTTTCAATCAAGGGTTAAGCTTTTTGATTATTATCAATGGGGCCTTAAATTTCAGGGTAATAAATAAAGTAATGAAATAATGTATCAGTACAGAATTTAGAAAAAAAATAAAAGAGAGATTCATAAACAAATTCTGGTAATAGTGTTTTTCCTCAGATGTTTCTTTTTTCAAGAGAGACTTCCCTGCTAAAGAGGATGGAACAGCTAAGTATGTGGATATGTGCTAAGGAGACACATTAAATAATAGATGTCTCAAATGCATTAAGTCTGACTTCATGGTGGACATCAGACTTCAGAGGGCAGTGACACTGAAAGAACCTGAGTAAGACATGTGTAAGGTTACAAACACAGAGTGCACGGTGACAATAGATAGGAGACAAGATCACTTTTCATTTAAATGAAAATACTGAGTTCTGATACACTGAAATCACACTTTTACTGTACTGTACACACTTTTAAGACTCTGAATTTTGTAATACATATGCCATTTTAATAATATGCAATATTTTTTTTAAATTAAGACTAATGTATATATTAAGGTGAGGCACCCACTAACACAGTAGCACTGAAAACAAGTCATAAATAAATGAGGGCAGATGTGAAAAAGAGGGCAAAGAGGGAAAAGAGGAAAGACAGAGAGAGAAAAATAAAGCTTTTCTACCTCTCACAGCTTGTGGGCTTTTGTTCGATAGCTGGTGGCTGTGAAAAGATAAGGTTTACTAATGGGGTGTTCAGGAGAATGTTTCATTTATTATGATACTTTACTAATGCGACTGTGGAGTAATATCGAGCGGCGGCGCTATTCATGCAAGCCCTGAGAGGTTTACATTGTAGAGCCTGTTACCGGTGCTTCCAAAACTGTTAGCTCTGGCAGTCACAGCCCTGAGAGGCTCTTAGGAAGCTTTAGCATAGCACCTGGAAACATTACGTCCACGGGTGTGACATAGAAGCTTTGCTCTTTTTCTCTGCATATATTTTCAGGCTATATTACTGAAATGTCTACTTTACCTAACTTTGCTTACTAGCATAAGAATGTCACCACACCCACTATGTGTAATGTTTTTTAAGAGCCAATTTACACTTTCAGTGCTTTAAATATTGCTGTTTTTTGTTGTTGTTGTTGTTTTTAATTAAGACACTGGTATCTCTGAGTTTCACACTTTGGCACTGGTGCTCATGAGAGAGTGTCACTTCCAATTTTTCAAATGTGGATATTAATTCAGGACTGCTTTGCATTACGTTGGAATGCAAAATATCATTTTTCACTTGCAATATTAATGTTGTGAAGCTGCATTTTTTTCAGTTAGTGGTGGCATTTTTTTTTTTGATTAATGCCACTACAAAGTCTTTTGCCTCCTTATGTAGATTCTGTCCAGACCACTGTTTCTCCAGCACCTTCTGACAAAACTACAGTATTTGCTGCCCTTTGGTGAGAGCATATTGGTTTACACTTTAGCCAAAGATAAATCATTGGTCATGAAAAATTAGCAATATATCATGATGACACACACACACAGCCATAGAGCCACAAGAAACTACAAGGAGATCGCAAAACCAGTCACACACTGCTCCTCCTAGTACACATCAGGAATGTAACACTCAGAAATGCTGCTTCATTTCACTGGACTCTCATCAGGAATGTTTGGGTATTTTTTGATCATATTTGATTGACCACCAATCCATCTATGTTCTACTTCTAATCAATGCAGTGTTAAAGGTTTGCTGGAGCCTTTCTCAGCTGTCACTGGGCAAAAGGGAGGTCTATTGCAGGGCTAACACATGGCCAACTTTCAAATTGCCAATTAACCTAACCCATGCATGTCTTTGGACTATGGGCAGAAGGTGGTGAGTTCATGCAAGCTCCACAGAGAATGACATCAGTCAGCTAGAGGATTCAAACCAGAACCTTCTTGCTTTGAGGCAACAGTGCTAATCACTGCACTGGAGTGCTGCCAGATTGACTAGCTATCATAATAAATAGCTACACATTTTTCTTAGCACTATTACGTGATTCAAATATGAATCATATATCCTACTCTCAGCATATGGACCCCACTGACTGCAACAAGAAAGTGATTTTCTGGGCTTTTAAATGTGAAATGAAAACGTGAAATTTAAGATGTGTTAATTTAAAACTCAAGGCCAAGATGGTAAAGATACTGTACTGTATAGACATGTAATACGTAATACACATTAAGTATTAAATATGTAGTAGTTGGTATGTTGAAAGACTTCTAGATTCACTTTTGGTTTGAGATGGTATTTGTTATTTTCAGTTGCAATCTCTGAAATAAAAGCTTTCCAACTGTTGTTTTCTGGGATATTTCTATTTCAACATTTAATGCACTGAGCAAGCCACCATGCTCTCTACCTAGTTTTGATCTGAAGCCAAAAAGCAAATGAGAAAGAGCAGCATTGTTGCTGCAGTGCTTAGCATCGTGATATATTACTTCATCAGTGAACATTTCTCCTGGCTCTCTCCTGATACTTACGCATTGTAGTCGACTTTATTATTTTGTCAAGTTACCATCTCTGATGTTGGTGTGGCAGAGTTTCTGTAGGAGCCATTAAGCAACACAGATAGTTTATTATGAAGAAACCTTTAAATGCAATGAGATAGAAAATTATCCTTGTAAATGGGGTGGGTAATTTTATTTAATTTATTTTAAGAATTTGATAATATTAGATATTATGAGGTGGGGATGGGAAGCTATACTTTTTGCTCCTCTGACAGTTTAAAGCTTATATACCACAGGCAATGGAAAGATCAGTCATTTTTACTTCCATAATATAAGGGAGATTAAAAATGAGGTATATCCTAGAGAGTATCGAAGACAATACAATCAAAACACGTGAAACTGATATATAAAAGCCTACCACACAGCAGATAATCAACAAGAAGGAATGCATGCAGACACTGGACAACACCAACCCAGAGGTGTTCTGGAAGCAGAGAAAAAAAATTGAAGCTGAAGAACAGAGCCAGCACAAACAGATGTTGGAAAATGTACCAAAATCCAATAAAAACACAAAAAACTGCTAGAAAAGGTCAACTTAACCAAATCATTGCTAATTTGTAAGAGGCCTGCATGCAAGATAACAAATTAAGATCAAAAAGACATTTAAAAGGAAGGCAAATGCATTAGCTAAAAAACCACAGTGCAACACAAATGCAGACAAAAGTCAAGAGCCTGACCAATTTGATCAAACTCTGGCCTCGGAGGTCACAAGAATATAATACGTGGTTCAACAAGAAGGCTCAAAACAAGCAATCTACAAGGGAAACAATAGAATAGAAAGCATCACAAATAAGCTCAAAGACTATAAATTGCATCTTTCAGCTTTGATTCAGTTCCGACACACTGCATCTGTAATAGGAAACAGCAAAGGAAGCAAATCGAACCTGGAAATGCAACTTAATGTACTTAACATGCAGTTCTCTATTGATAACTAGAATCTCATTTTTTAGACTGACAGATGAACCGGCAAGTCTGACTGCTACTGAAAGCCAGTCTGAGATGCTATTGTTCTAAGTCAATTTGTGTCCAAGGTCAAAGTATGCTACAAAAAATCCCACTTCTGTTCCCCTTTCTTACTACCAATCAAGCCCTATTAGATCGTGAACCCTTTTGGGAGGGGAAACAAGATCAAGAAGAAATGAGAGAAGAATTGGAAAAGGGAGGGAAAATGGGTCTGCTTTTGTACTTCAGCATTAATAATGAGACATTAGCCTTAGCATACATAGAGCCCCAAGATAACCCAAGTAACTAAACCTTTGATTGCAAATTATAGATGTCACAGTTTTATTCACTGTTTTAATACACTGAAATATATTAAATATCAGAGAATTGATAGTATACTATGATACCTAAAAATGAATTAGTTGTAGGGATGTCCTATAGTACGTTGTTAATGTATTCTTTCATTCTTTGTTACCTTTTCTATTTTTTAAAACACAAAAAACAATACATATTTTTTATAAAGAAAATGACCAAACATGTTTTGGTCTTCTAACTCATCAACACACACAGTGGAACATTAGGCCAGTGCAAAATTCATTTGCCCTGTGATGCTAATAGTGTCCAGAATTAGAACAAGAATTAGTGAAACTGTAAAAAACAAAGACGAAAGATTAAATAGAAACTCCTTTTGTCATGCAGAGATACAAACTTACTGAGAATCTTCATAGTGAGATTGAACCTTAAGCTTTAGGTGCACATGCCAGTGCCTATAATTTAGTTAGTTTAATCTTCATATCACAGTAGAACTTGTCTTCATTTTTGAGACTGTGTCACTTTGTTATATAGAACACATATTCTATAGTGACTTTTGAGTCAAATTTAAGATGTTTTTTCAAACTATTTGAATGTAAGTCCTTTTTACTTGAAGATTTTCAAACCAAGCTATTTACTTTATATTAGTGCTGTCCGTTAAAATTACGTTAATGCCATAACCGTATTAATGCGGCAAATCTTTGTTAGCGAGTTAGAGCGGATCACCCCATGCGTGGGGATGCACGGCGCTAAGGCGTTAACTAACTAACCATGCTAATGCGTTGACGCTGTGCAGCCCCACGCACAGGCGATCCGTGTTAATGCGGTTATGCCGTTAACATCATTTTAACGAGATGATGCTGACAGCTCTTTATATACGTTATTCATTCAACAATTTCTTAATTTTTGACACTTGCTGTGTACGCAAGATATATAATGTCAATATCCCCTTATAGATGCTAATAAATAGTTTATAGCTATATTATTAATTAATTTGTAAATGCTTTATAAACCATTATTAATGGTTTATTATGCATTAGTTAAGGGTGAGAAAGAGGAAAAAAACTGACCGGTTTCTTGCCAAATAGTGAGCCAAATGTGTTCACCTATATATTTCATCTAGAGTTGCTATATTAAACATTTCAGACTAAGTTACTATCCTGTAAGCACAATCAGCATTTGTAAACATATTTTTTATCATATAAAATTGTACTTCAGAAATGCATTATAAATATCCACAACTATCAATCGGAGCTTTGTTGTAAAGTGTAAAGCATAAAACCACTTATTTATGACTAATAAACATTTATAAATGCCAAATGGGAGCCTTATTGTAAAGTGTAAAGCATAACACCATTTATTAATCACTAGTAAACATTTATAAATGACAAAAGAGAGTTTTGTTGTAAAGTTTAAAACATGTCAACATTTATTAAGGACTAATAAACATTTATAAATGCCAAATGGGAGCCTTATTGTAAAGTGTAAAGCATAACACCATTTATTAATCACTAGTAAACATTTATAAATGACAAAAGATAGCTTTGTCGTAAAGTTTAAAACATGTCAACATTTATTAATCACTAATAAACATTTATAATTGCCAAAAGTGAGTCTTAAATGTATAATGTCACCATTTATAACACTTAGACCTAAATTACAATCAGTGCTTGAAATAACATTTAACTACTGTCAAAAATGGCAATGTATTGTAAGAGTAACACATGTAAAATTAAATGTGTTTTTTAAAACACCAAACAGTCACCCACTCCAAAAAAAGTTCATGCCAGACTGGTTCAAACTGGAAATATTTTTTGTATGTCCTTAAATAAGCGTCCCAGTGGTCCATCAGGGTGTCGCGAACCAAGCCAAGATGACCACTCAAGAACCATCAGGTGTTCCTCCAGCAACTTCTCAGTGCGATTTCCTCTTAGTCTACGGACATGTCCTTTGATGGTCATCCAAGCCCTTTCGATATGCTGTGTATGACTGCCAGATTGAGGATCTACAAACCACCTGCTGTGATTTACAGTGTAATGTCTGTACCTTATGTTTGTCAAAACATTCTTGTAGGCTCTCCACTCATCACTGATAATGGCACTACCCAACTTAACATGCTGTCTGATCAGAGGAACAAGGTGGCGCCTTGATCGTTTTTCAACAAGTTTTAACACGAGCCTTCGCCTTTTGTCTTTAATTCCCATCATTCCAAATACCCATTTCTTCCTTTTCCATGCATTTCCAAAGCGTCCACGTGCATACTGAAAACAAAAAGAATAAAATTAAACAGAATTAAAATGAAAAAGAATAAAATTAAATATCTACAAAGAAACATTCAAAAAGATGGTTGCTTCTACTAATTTTTTTTACTTATGGTAAAGGTTTCCATGTTTAGAGGACACAGTCAGATCTGCATTGATTCTAATAAACCTGTCTGATAGTTTACCAACCTTTCGCTGATGACGGAGACAGCTTTCATCTATAACCACAAATTCTCTGTCACCACCAAGACGGTGTCCATTGTTTATTCTGTGTCTTTTAATTGCACGTATACAAACATGTCGAATGTGTCTTGCCATGCTACTTAGTGTTCTGGAGCTGCCAGCCACTTCATCATCGATCATATCTACTTGTCTGAGCCTGAGCCCTTGTGAAAATCTGTGATAGAAATTGAGGCAATTATTACTTACTGAGGCCCTAATTTTATTTCACAAGTCTCGTATTGGTGTTCAATTATGAAAGGTGCATTGCTATTAATGTCTACATCTACATATACCTGTAAATGAACTTCATCCAACTGAAAAGAGATGTTTTTGATTTCTCAAAGAGGGAGCCAGTTCTAATTGTTCTGGAAACTTTCCTATGACTTGCTCTTTTGCAGCACCTGAGAACATATCAATGAGTTAAGTAAAGAAATGGACCCTTAAACAAGAGCATTAATTGAAAAGATAATCACAAAATTAAGTATGAAGAAAATAATAATGAAAAGAGGTTAATGCTCCCTCTTGCATTGATAACCGAAATATTTTGTTATATTTACTACATGCACTACATTATCATGCATTATACATACCACATATATTGGTCTTTCTTCACCACGGAAATCATTTTCATCTTATGGTGACAAACAGGACATCTAAGCTTCTTTTTTAGCAGGTGTTTCTTCTGCAGCCATTTAATGAGCCTTAGTGCCTTATATTTAGTTTGTTTTCCTTCTATTCTGGCGCGCAATCTCATTCCCAAAGACATTGTGGTGGAAAAAAATGAGTAATTTATTTTATTATCACCTCGAAACACCGTAAAATACTCTATGGGAGTCTAGTGCAAATCGGTTCAGAGTTAAAGAACTTCACATGCTATATAAAACAAGCCCTATAATCAAAAATAGTCCCACGCAAAAAAGAGGATTGTCTCACCTGTTATAATGTATCTCCGACTTTGTTATGTAGATCTAACCCGCTGGATTCATGCTAAAAAAATATGTTCTGCTGCCAAAGGGAGGGAAAACAAATTTAATTTAAACGCAGAGGAGCTTATACAACCATCCAATCACAGTTAACTTTATTAAGGAAAGCCCCTCCTCTCAGAGCGCGACAGGCAGTGGAGCGCTCTGGAAGGTCAAGCCAAAGGGGCACGAACAGACACACTGAAGGCGCTCGTTCAAGTTGCTGCGCCATGGATGGAGCAGAAGATAAAAATTTGTGTGCGTCTGCGACTTACACAGTTAGCACACGTTCGAAGAGATACAAAAAGCAGAGACTGGATGATCTAGATTGCACTAAGCCAACGACGTCAGCAGTTAGACATGAAGGTGAGTATAATGCTAGCTAGCTAGCTACCGAGCCATTTGGCTGCTAGCTACAGTGGCTAACTAACATCACATAACATGTGAATAGCTCTATTACTATTGGTTATTCCAAACGATTGATATCACTTAGTTGTATATTTTTAGTTTTGTTTATGTGCATCATTAAATTTATATTAAACACCCTGGTAAGGCAGTACACATAAGAATTATTTGCCTTGTTTTAGAAATGTCTGAACCACCACATGTGTATATAACATAATTTTTACAAAGTGGCTTTTTATAAATTCAAGTTGTAACCGTTTTTAATCAATATTTTATTTGAGTTTCCCAAGTTTAGATTATAAATAATTTTAGTATTGTAATTTAATAATTGTTTGTTCTTTAGATTCTTCTTCTAATCCTGCCCCTACTGCAACTGCCCTTCTTAACAAGGAGCGAGAGAAACTGACTTTTCTTAAGGAGGAACTGGAGCGCGACACCCTGATGGACCACTGGGACGCTTATTTAAGGACATACAAAAAATATTTCCAGTTTGAACCAGTCTGGCATGAACTTTTTTTGGAGTGGGTGACTGTTTGGTGTTTTAAAAAACACATTTAATTTTACATGTGTTACTCTTACAATACATTGCCATTTTTGACAGTAGTTAAATGTTATTTCAAGCACTGATTGTAATTTAGGTCTAAGTGTTATAAATGGTGACATTATACATTTAAGACTCACTTTTGGCAATTATAAATGTTTATTAGTGATTAATAAATGTTGACATGTTTTACACTTTACAATAAGGCTCCCATTTGGCATTTATAAATGTTTATTAGTCCTTAATAAATGTTGACATGTTTTAAACTTTACCACAAAGCTATCTTTTGTCATTTATAAATGTTTAGTAGTCATTAATAAATGTTGACATGTTTTACACTTTACAATAAGGCTCCCATTTGGCATTTATAAATGTTTATTAGTCCTTAATAAATGTTGACATGTTTTAAACTTTACCACAAAGCTATCTTTTGTCATTTATAAATGTTTAGTAGTCATTAATAAATGTTGACATGTTTTAAACTTTACAACAAAACTCTCTTTTGTCATTTATGTTTAGTAGTCATTAATAAATGGTGTTATGCTTTACACTTTACAATAAGGCTCCCATTTGGCATTTATAAATATTTATTATTCATAAATAAATGGTTTTATGCTTTACACTTTACAACAAAGCTCCGATTGATAGTTGTGGATATTTATAATGCATTTCTGAAGTACAATTTTATATGATAAAAAATATGTTTACAAATGCTGATTGTGCTTACAGGATAGTAACTTAGTCTGAAATGTTTAATATAGCAACTCTAGATGAAATATATAGGTGAACACATTTGGCTCACTATTTGGCAAGAAACCGGTCAGTTTTTTTCCTCTTTCTCACCTTAACTAATGCATAATAAACCATTAATAATGGTTTATAAAGCATTTACAAATTAATTAATAATATAGCTATAAACTATTTATTAGCATCTATAAGGGGAGCCTTATTGTAAAGTGGTACCAAAAATAAATATGAGATAAATATGGAAATATAAATGTCCATCCATCCATCCATCCATCCATCTTCTTCCGCTTATCTGGAGCCGGGTCGCGGGGTCAGCAGCCTAAGCAGAGAAGCCCAGACCTCCCTCTCCCCAGCCACCTCCTCTAGCTTATCCGGGGGAACACCAAGGCGTTCCCAGGCCAGCCGAGAGATATAATCTCTCCAGCGTGTCCTGGGTCTGCCCTGGCGCCTCCTCCCGGTGGGATATGCCCGGAACACCTCACCCAGGAAGCGCCCAGGAGGCATCCTGGGGAAATATAAATGTTTAATGCCAAAATTATAATATTCAAAGAAAAAGGATGTAATGTTTCTACATGACCAGCACCAAATCCATAAATCTTCTGTGTAATTTTATGAATACAATGAACTGCAGGTCATACAAAATCAAGCACCTAATCATGCAGTCTGCCACTGCAAACATTTGGCTCACTCTAAAGAGGTCACTAAAATCCAGTGTGGTACTGTCATCAATATTTAAATATTTAAAACAAAACTGACGCGAACATCAGCTCGCCTGACGTAAACTCCCCATGATGGTATTTGAACAAGTCAGGTTATGAAATTTCTCCTGTCCTATATATTTTACAGTCAGTTGTAATGTAGTATTATTACAAAATAGAAGCATTCAGTGGCAGACTAAGTAAGGGGCAGGGTTGCCAAGTACTAAGGCACATGTGTAAAAGTCACCAATGCACTGCTGACTCAGTAACTGGAGAGTTCCGAACTTCTTCTGACATTAACATCAGCACATAAACTGTGTGCCAGGAGCTTTATGGCGTGGGTTTGCATGGCTGAACAGTTTCTCTGTGCAAATTTTAGCTGACCCAGTGGTTTTTGCTAATATAGTGTATGCAGTAATATCTTACTGACTGTGCTTTTACTGACTGTGAAGCACTACGGTCAACTTTGTTCTTTTTAATGTGTGGTATATAAATAAATTTTGATTTGATTTGATCTTAAAGTTATGCACAGTAAAAGCCCCGGTAAGCCGCCATTTAGTATTCTTCTTAGCACACGCTAACCAAGCTACATTTAAAAAGAATTTCAGCTAAATGAAGGACAAGCAATGACAAACCTAATGACGAATTTATGGAGAAAAAAGGAGACAAAATATTGGCTGGTTTGTTCAGTAATGTGCTGTATGCTATCTTTATGTTAGATCGTAAACTCTTTTTGAAAGGGAAACGAGATCAAGAAGAGATGAGAGAGTATCTATATGAGACACTGTTGATTTTAAAGCAATTTCCATTAAGATATGAGGTAATGCTCTATCAAAAGCATAAATCAATGATTTTTTAAAATTCACATTCTCCGATGCAATGCAGAAAACTGGTCAAATTCATCCCATATCATGATTGTTCATAATCAATTACGTTGAAACCAAGCACACCATTGTTTTTCTTGTGACATTACCAATAAGTTTGGTGTGTCACATGGCCCTTTTACTATTGAAAAAACAAAAGTTGTATCCAAGATGGCCGACTTCTAAATGACCACCATGGTCACCACCCATCTTGAAGAGTTTGCCCCCTCACGTATACTAATGTGCCACAAACAGGACTTTAATATCACCAACCATTCCCATGTTATTACGGTGTATCCATATAAATGGCCCACCCTGCACTATAATTATTTTAAAACATGCATTGACCTGAACAACATCGACCACACGAGTTGCATAAAAATGAAAAATGATTGCTGCGAAATTTTAGCTTCATAAATAATATGTTTTATCATATCTTATATATGTTTTTGAAAATCAGTTCATTGATCCACTTTAGGCTTTTTTGTCACACACTGAAATCTGAGGCAATTTTTAACATGAGTATGTCAAAAACTATTAAAGATACATAAAAGATTATCTGAATTTTGCTGAGTATTCCTTTGATAAAATATGAAAACTTCCACACTCCTTGAGTTGTGTAATTCAATAACATATCATTCAGAAATCTTCAGTGCAATTTAAAAGATTTTTTTACTCTGCGCTCAAATATGCGACTTTGCATAGATGTTAGACTTTTTTCTTTTATTTAGTAAGCTCATCATCAGACATTTTTTAATGCATCTGATGTATCTGTTGCAGATCTGGATTCATTTTGATGGTAAGAAAGAGAAGTGAATTTATTTATTTTTTCTTTTTGCCACAGACTTTGAAAAAATGGTTTGACAGTGGGTAGACAGACTATTTTCAAATATATATATATATATATATATATATATATATATATATATATACATTGAAAAGTAAAATATATGATGCTAAGATTTTCACTGGAATTATTATAAATATTAAAATTTCCTGTCATAACATTTTAATGGGATGGAATGGCCCACAGTCCTTCTACAAGTGTTGATTAAGGAAACAGGAATTTGGAGGCACTGTTCTCATTTGTGCTGCCAACCTAAAATGCAGTAATATCATTAAGTTGATAAATTTCCCATAAAGATAACTTTTACATTAATGTCTCGTCATATATGAGGTTGTAGCAGTGATGGTTAAAATCTTAAATAAAATAGTTTTGCTCCTTTGCGGTACCCTGTAAATTGAACCATGAAATGTAACACCAGTTTCTGCGCAAGGCTTTTAAAGACAACAATACCTGTACATGCATGTTTCTCAAGTTACTTTCTACTCATTGTATTATAGATGATGTTCCTTCGTTATCCCTTTTTAATTATTCAGATCATTTACAGGTGCAAATTACAGCAACTCATCTCTCATGTTGCAGTAAAAGTGAAGTGGCCAAAACGTCAGTTTGATGTAATTTTCATAATCCAAATTAATTTTTCTACATTTTTTTTTAGATATTTTTGTTGGGATTTTTGAAATAGAAAGCAAACCTTTTCAGGCAAGTCCGCTGAGTCATGACAATTCATCCTCACAGCCACTGACATTAGTGTCTTAGCGGCTACAGAGTAAAGGTAGCGCTTTGCACTGTGATTTATTGAGTGGCCCCACTGCAGAGGGAAGTGGAGGGAGAATAAAGTGCTCTCACCTGAAAAGTGAGGCTCACTTTGGTCAGAGAGATTTTTTTTTTTTTCCAGAGGCTTCACTGCTCACATTACTGTAAAAAGAGCCACCGAGGTCTGAATGATTCCATATTCATGAGTGGATTAATGAACAGTTGCAGGAATCGTGTCTGCGGCAGTAAATTAATTCTCAACATTTATCAGTGTTGAATATATGAATGGACAAAAACAAGTGTGCAGGAGGCTAAAGCGCTGACTATTTGCACTAAATAATGAACAGAGAGGGAATGTTTGCATCTTTCTCCTGCATGTTCAGATGAGTGCCTGGGATTTGACCCTGTAAACTGCTTGAACATACTCTTCTTCTTGGGTTTACAGATTTGTGCTATTGTAAGTTTCTGTGTTAACATATGTACAGTGCAGTCCATGAATCCAACACTTTCTGTGCATGTTGAGTTTTAGAAGTTCATGTCCCAGATTTAACATATTTTATCACTCCCATATAGTGAAACCTTCAATATGAGTAGGTTATAGCATAAAAATAAACATGAGTAAAAGGATTTTATGGCAGTTGGTCATCTTGACAACTTCTACAAACAACTTGAGGGCCTTTTTTTCTGGCTTTTACATCTTCAGTCCTCTAAGTCTCCTCTGATCCCATCAATTAAACTGCAGGCCTCTCTTTATAGAGGGCTTATGGCTTTCGTCCTTTGCACAGACAAGGTTGCACAGAGCCTCCACATAACTTGACTGAGTCGTTCACAGTAAATTGACATGAGTGTAAATTTTATTATATTGAATGTAATGTACAGTTACTATCAAAGAATATTAGCAATACATCAGTTTCATTAGGATTAAAAGTCAAATACAATTTAAATGCTGGGATTAAACTAACTAGATTAAGCAGAATTTTTCATTTTAGCACAATGTTAAGCATGTCTACATCATAAAGTCAAGATATGTGCTTCCTTTACTGTGTCTCAAACAACAACATTGCCAGGACATACATAGGAAATATATCTATTAATAGTATTAATATTATTAATATTAATTTGATGTAAATGCCTCAGTCCAAAGATCAGTCTTAGACAGGCCGCCATGCTCACCATACTATCCAAAATGTAATACAATTAAATAAAAAAAAAAAAAAAGAAGGTTGGGTTGTGCCTTAACTTACCTTGTCAGGTACTAGTAAGTGAGTGGCAACGCTCCTGACTTGATCTTCCTGGAAAACCCTTCTAGTCAGTAAAAAGAATTTCACCATCAACTCAAGGAAAGTCTCTATGTGGTCATCCCCACCCTACAAATCCTAAACCAACTCACACTCACATCTCATCTCATTTTCTGATGTAACTAATAAGGATGGGGATTGATAACAAATCCAATTCCATAATTCCATTATCATTATCACTTATTGATTCGATTCTCATTGGGATCTTATTTGCTCTCCTTTGAGAGTCACCACCATTGCCACCAGTATACCGAAGAGATTAGATTGGTGGAAATTGCATGCTGCGTGTTCAAATGTTTGTGCATGTGAGGGGTATGTCCCTTCTTTGTTGTGATCAGTGTCATGGTCGTTAGTCAGAAACCTGCAATGTATTATACAGATTACACAGAACACTTTTTGAAGCAATGCATTGCATAACATTACTTTTTTGAATCTCTATAAAATGACCTGAAATGCATCGTCTTATAATTGCCATTTAACAAAATAAACCTCAGGCTACAGTTCCACGCACCAACACAAATCCCTATCCCAGTGAGGAAACACATATGATCTTTCTCTAAATCTTTAGGTATGAACATAAAGCTGAAAGCACAAAGCAAAGATGAAAACCAGCACAAAAGAAACTGGCACAATGGTTTTACTTTAGAAACATGTGCAGATAGAAATGGAGGCTGCAGCCTGACTGCTCATCACTGTCTTTGTTAGCCACTGCCACTGTCTGGCTGCTGGACTGGGGTTTGTATTCACTCAGCTTACTTCACTCTCGGCTCTTTGCTAGCTTAGCGTTAGCATTTAGTATGTGCAGGTGCTTACAAAGAGCTGAAGTTGTTTTGCTAGCATAATGCAGCTGTTTCTGTCCTGGATGCAGTTTTTATTTTACCATCAAGCTTTTGTCCTTTTGTGCTATAAAAATATTATTAATTTCTGAATCCACCCTGTAGACTGCACCACTGTTTTCCGCCTCTGGCACGGGAACTAAAATCAACTGACTTTAGTGCGAGTGCAAGAACTGATAAGTGGTATCGATAGGCAAGCAGACTAACGATTCCAAGAAGTTGAAATTCTTCGAACCGGTTCTCTACATGAATTGGGAAGAATGAAGAGAATAAATTTTGTTAGATTCACATACTAGTTCGAGTCTCCCAAACACAGCAAAAAAATCAATTTTATGTGGACAAACAGAGTCCTTAAGCAAGGAAATTGCAAAAGTGGCTGCATTATAGATCAGAAAAGCCTTGGTATGCATTTACATTGTAAAAACCCTTGTTTTTTAAAAAGTGACTCATCTATAATCGTGGGAGGTTGTGGCCAAACTACGCAAACATCTTTTTAAATCAGACCTATGTGTTAATTTTCCACTGATGATATCAATTACACTGATTAACGCTTAGAGAAAATTGTGGGAAGCTTCACGGACATCCTTTGTAAACCAGTAAATCTCAGTTTAAAATCAGGTTTAATGATGGCCCTGATAACAGGACTCAAATTAATGCTTAAGCTGCCCATTTGTTCTGGTGTTGAACTTGACTGAATTCTTGCTGTAGTTCAGGAGATGTCCTTCAGCTTTGCCTAGTAGAAGTGAAGGACAATGTGTCACTGCAACATCAATGCTCCATTGCATCATATCTTTCCCGATGTCCTCGGTGTTTACTCATGGGCATTTTAGAGAGGATTCACATGAAAAAACTTTTCTGCTGTCTTTGTCATGGATGGCCAGTTCTGTGGTTATGAAAGGATGCAAAGATTCTCTTGTTGGTATTTTTCTTTTACTGTTGTCTTTTAGAAATATTTACTTTTAATACTGCTGAACAGGAACACCATACAGTATATGTTTTACGTGACTCCAACTGAACAATGCAGGATGACTCTTTTCTTTTCCTTAAAAGAGCTTCTGTGCATTAGTCCGTTCTCAGCGTGCACATCTCTCTAACTGTTCTTCTCAAACAATCTAAGAATACCAAATGCCCTCTTTAGCTGGTCCTGCCCTGAAGAAAATCTGCTAAAAGCAATAAAAGCAACAGTGTAAGACCACATAGAGCCCCTGCTATACTTGTCATCCTTATCATTCTACCCCACTTATTCCAGATAATAACAAATTATTCGCCATGCCACTCAAGAAATCCTGCTTTTGCCAAGAATAAAAGTCATTATGGTGCTTCACAAGATGTCCTTGATGAACAATCCTCGAGAGCAAAAACAGACATGGGAGTACATTAATGTCTTCATCACATGCATGTGTAAAGGCCACTCTTCATCACACCACTCTGCCACTCTGTTATTCATTCATCACTACGCAGGGTTGCCCTGGAAGCATGGACGAAGAAACTACGAGACAAAGATCAGACATTAAATGAATGACTTCTCCAGAAAAACAAAACAGCCCCAGAGTTTGTGCCACTTAATAGCTTTTCTGCTTTTGTACCCTAGGGTCCAGTCTACGCACAGAGCACAGAGATGGCTTTAACAAAAGATTATGAATGTACCTCTGAAACCAAGTGTCAACAGTAGGGTGTCTTTAAATATGGCAAAGGTTAAGTGCACAGCTTGTTTAGGTTAAAGCAACACAGGAGGTAGTGCACATATTTTAAAACAGTTTTATACAATATACAGTAATACAGACAAGAGGTACTCTGTTATAAAATACTGAAAGTGAGGTTAAACTATTTAAAATCTTAAATTCCACTAAGCATTTTGCTATTAGGCCTACTCTACTGAAAGTTGTCTTGACTGAGATGTCTAAACTACATGCAAGCAAGCTAGGATGGAGGATTGGAAATTTATACTTCCTCTCTAAATATAGAGAGGAAAGTTTAGGGTCTCTGCCTGCCCACTCTTGCTTATTTCTAACTTTTGACACTCTGAAAGGCTGGGGCTAACTGATTTAACTGATATTAGTTAATGTATGGTTGAATAAATACTAAATACTAAACTGATATTAGAATTTACAAAGAGCTAATCAGGGACAAAATTATTAGGTGAACTAGTGAAGCAAAATAAAGAGAGGGCATTGTAACGTTCTGAGAGGAGAATATCCAGGGATGTTTTACTCGGCAAAATGTTACCACCTCCTCTTTTATAAAGAATATGCCTAAACTTAATAAATAAACACAAATTGCAAAGTTATTACCAAGATAAAACAATGTATTTAGTCTAATTTGCCTGTCTAAGAAATATTCCTCAATTAAATCTAAGGTTTTATGTATGAGGATTTCAAATAGCAGTGTTTCTATACCCTTTCTGCCTCTGTGTAAGTAAGCAGCAGCCAGGCACAACTATTATAAGATCATTCCTCATCATCAATGATGTTAGAGAAGCAACTGTTGCTGTCCATTATTCTGGGAAGGGTTATAAGGCTATTTCCAAACAATAAGGTGAGAAAGAGTATCCATGACAGAAGAATTTTTTTTAAAAAATGAAGAGGTTTGCCTCTTGAAAGCCTCTTCTTTCTAAAGAGAAGATGGCAGCACAGCTTAGTTTTCCAAAGTTGCATCCAAAGAACCCACAAGCCACAGGCCTGGACACCTTGCAGTCAGTGACCCGTCCAGGAACACTTTTTCTCTAGAGTCAGTGATCATACTGATAATACTAAATGGTTTTGTTTCACAGGCATACATTTGTTTCCAAATTATCACCCCCAGTTTCTAGCCAGTTATTACAATACATAAATTTACCGTCATTAAATTTAATTAAAGGTCTTATTACTCAGCTATAACCATTGTTGTTACACGATAACATTAGAATCTTATTTGGCCATTACTTTGGTGATTAAGTGGTAATCATTTCCTTCTTCCATATTATTATCTTCTTATTGCCTCCTGGTTACCTCACTAATACCACACTATTAGAAAGCTGTAATAGTTTAGCAAACAACTACAACCTGACAGAAAGTTTAGGTTTCATCTGTTGTAATTTTAAAACATACAAATTCACGTAAAAACCTAAAAACAATAAACTATAAATAAATGTGTTTGAACTGTAAAATTCTATAACCAAAATTTAGTGTCAAGCATTCATGTTGTACTTTACAGATTTTCTCAGTTGTCCAATTGACTATTTTTAAATCACAGTTACACAGTTTCCAAAATAAAAAGAAAGTCAATTTTTTGTTTGCTCTTGAAAACTTTTTAGAATTTTTAGACAGCTGTCTACAGTTTGAACAAATATTAGTTTACTGTATATGGCTTTGTGAGCAAATCGGGTCATGTTTCTTTTAGCTGCACAGTTTCACTATCCATTATACACCAGAAGATTTTAATTGTGTATGATTATTCTAAAAGGGGCGGCCTGCTCAGATTAATATTTAAGCCTTCAGCTGCCTGGAAAAGTTGCAAAAGAGGACAGATGTGGTCTAAATGCTGGTTCTTTCCCTGTTGCATTGCAAGGAGCAGCGTTAGACGTGACGGCGGTGACATCTGTGGCTAAAGGAATAGGAGAAACAGAACAACTGCCTTCAATATACAATTCCACTTTGTAGGCTTATGTTTAATTCCTCTTGTTTAGTTCTGTGAAGTGCTGCATTATTTTTCTTTTTGTTGTTACTTTAGTCTGTGTACTGTATTATTTAAAGGCTGGCTGGATTATTTTTGTTCTCTCTCCATACATGCAAATGTACATGCTCTTTGTCTTTACAAACTAATAATGCCTTAAGCCTTTTGACTGGTACTTATATAGCGCTTTTCTACTCTACTTGAGCACTCATTCATAGCTAAGTGCTTTCTTTCTAACATTCAAACACATTCACACGCCGATGTATGCATCTTGCACAAGGATAGGTGGCATGCAGACTGGAGCAGCCAGGGATCAAACCACCATGTACTAATTCGCAGACGAACGGCTCTACCGCCTGAGCTCAGCCAACCCAACACTGGAAATCAGCATTTGAATAATGTTACTTTTGACACATAAAAGAGGACAATTCTCCCTAGAAAAGTTATTGTCAAGTGCACTGTCCAATATTAGCAAAAACATGTGGGACAATAATTTTTCAATTAAAAATGAGAAATGCCTTCTAGACTCGATCATTGGACAAAGAAAATGTAAATATTTCAAATATTAAATATGCATAAACCCACCCTGGTTTACATATTGCCAAAGGACCTTTTGATTTTTGTCGCAATAATGTATTCACTGACACAAAAACAGACAGATTAATTAAAAGTTTTAGGATTTGAAGGGAAATGCATCTTCGGAGCTGACAACTTCAAAAATATTGCGAGAAATGCACCAAAGCATTTAAGAAAAACTGTAAGCAGCAAAGCCATGTTCCATTTTCTGTAAACCCATTACAACATCATTATAGTGGCTCTAGACAGCATGCCATGCTACTTTAATATTGAATGAGTGAGGGAACAGCACACCAACATCTTGCTTTCATGAAGCTATCAGGAAACCCATTCTGTCTCCAAATGTGTTTTTTACTGTAGATAGGGGTTGAGGGCACAGTAAGTATGCCTGTCTATTTTTAGAAATGCAATTTCAAAGTTTTCTGTCTTCATACACATGCACATGGGCCAGTTTTTAAATGAAAGGATGAATTTCCATGTGTGTGTGTGTGTGTGCGTGCTTTACGTGTGTGTGTGTTTTTGCTTTGCTTAGGGCTTGTTTGTAGTTTTAACAGGTAGCAAATACTTTCCTCTGTAGAGGAAACGAGCTGTGAAACTTTCCACTTCCTTACCTTTAGGCTTAAATGGGACTTAGTAACTGAGATATAAAATCTAGAAATCACCTCCCAAGTATTACCAGACAATATGTAAATTTAATGACTTCACCCTCTAGTTCAGTTATTTCATGGTAGGTTGGAAAGCTTGGCTATAGTGTAATCACCTGAATTTAGATTTGCACACAGCCTCAGGTGATGGTTTCCTGCACTCATTTTTTTTAGTTCCCACTTGCCCAACACCAACGCAGTCAGGAAGCTTAACTAAATGGACTCACAGTGCAGTGTTCATGAAACACCTCTTATCACACAGTCTCTTTCTACATCAGAGTGGAAGTTTTAAAGAGCAGCGATACTTTTAGCTAGTCTGCTTCTCACTGCAGGGCTGTTGCTTGTGACTGCGTTGGGCTACAAAGATGGGTTGTGCCTCCTCCACCCTACTTCGGATGATTTTAAGAGCAACTAAATTATCTCAGCGCTTGCTGAATGACAGCTCTGGAAGTACATAACAGAAAAATGTATTTACCAGCATAACCTTGTCATCTTATCAAAATAAAAAAATGTCTTGATGTAATAAAAGGAAATGTGACTCATAGTAATTCCTGTGTACAGTTTTTGAAAAGCAAGACTCCTGTCACATCTTAACACCTCTCACAAGCTCAGAGTGAGATCTGGCCTTTAGCCAGTAGTAGTAAATGTGTTATATTACAAGACAAAATAACCTTATCAGAACTGTCAGTCTATGCAGCTTGACTTTATAATCATGAACAATTAAGAACTTGAATTTTTTATAACATGGTCCATATTTTTAAGTTGAACTTCACAAAACTATTTCATTTTCATTCGTTTTAATGTATTTTCAAGTTGTATGCCATACATAGCTGTCTACAGCTTAAGGTACTAAGGTCAATACTTTTCTAAGGACATGTTCTCTAAATTGCAGATGGTTGTAGCTGCCACCTGATGCCCACAGGGTTCATCCAGGAATGGAACATTTGAGACGACTCTCTTGAGGCAGAGCAAGAGCTGAAATCATGTCTTTATGGAAACACTCTGGACTGGCCAGAGTAACAGCTACATGCAGTTAATTCGAACCAGTTTAATTTTCAGAGTTGCTCCACTGAAGGTGGACTCAAAAGTTAAAGTAACATTTATAACTTTTTAATGCAGTCTTTCTATTAGAATTGTGAAAATGTGTATGAGAATATAAATGTTAAAATTAGCCCCATGCCACACTGGGCTAGTGACTGGTCAGCGAACATCTGGCAATTGGGTCACGGGTGAAAAATGGGTTAAGGTGAAACTGGTGAGCCTTTTGAGATGTCGGCTGAAGCAGAGAGGAGCAACTTTTTTACTTTGAAGGTCAATGGACTCCTTTTCTGCCACTTTTTCAAGTCTTACCACTGGCAGGAAGCGGGTGTTTGCAGACAAGTTGCTGTCTTCCATGCCAAATATGGGCAACCATGGCAATCTGCTACTGACCAAATCACAAAGAGGTACCATCTTTCCAATACAACACATTTTCCCCCAGTGACCAGAGGTTGCCAGTGGGTTATCAGGGAGTCACGATCTGCTCTTTAGGCTTCTGTGACTGAGCTGAATCAGACATCAAACACCCTACCACTTCTCCTATACAAAGCAAACCCCTAACCTAAACCAACCGAGCGTTTCCAGACAAAAGAACCTGGAGGATTTCCTTTTGTGTGAATTTATTCTCCCACCAAGGTCTTTGTCACTGAGGTCACTGACAAACATGGAGCTGCTCATCAGGAAGCGTTTGTACACTTTGTAATCAGACTGTAAAACTAAATGTTAAAGAATGCCTAGCAGCTTCCAGCCATTGTGGCCTCCTATGATTTAACAGTGAGATGAGCTGAGGTGGTGCTGATGGTGGATTACAATAACAGGGCTTACTGTTGCTGACATTAAGGGCCATGATACATTATGTCTGATGTTGCCATTGTGAATTAATATATAAATCATAGAACTGAGTTCTTGATGTTCAAGGAGAATAGAGACATCACCCAGTTGGAGAATCTATAACCGTTTTCTGGGTCATTCCTTGTTCTTTTATGTATTACAAAATCAGAATATTATTTATTATCTCTCTACTGTCTCTTTTTTAGTGCTAATGTGGAGACCTTTCTCTGCAAACCACTTAAGGCATTCATTTTGCTGCTACTGCACAGAAACAACAAGATTATTTGTATTTTTACAAAAGAAGAAGAGGGAAGCAGTTGGAACTTGACTTGTCATTTTTTCTTTATATGTCAGACTGCAAACAGTAGGAGAATCTCTCCAAGCATTAAAAAGTATTTTTATTTTACAGCTTTCACTTAAGAGAGTAATAGTACAAATAAAATGAAATTACATGAAACATCATTTATACACAATATCATACAGCACTCTTTTATTGTGACAAGTCTTTCTTTGTCTTAAAAGCATAAATCATTTCATGATTTTATTTTCATTGAAACTGTATGAGTCATCTCGGAAAAAGTTTACATGGAACAGAAACAAATGGCAATGATTTAAATTCTGAACAGTTGCGTCACGCTGTGGTCGATACAAGCTATTTTTGTACTCATATCCATGTGTGCTCCTCTGCACGTCAGCAGCTGAGAAAAATCAGTCAGATTGGTGCCAATGCTCAACCTTCCAACGCTCTGGGTCAGCATCCTGGAGATGTGCCAGAAAATCCAGCTTCTCGCGACCATATGGGGTCTGCTTCTCTTCACCACCTCCGCACCTCCCCTCCTTCATCCCTACCTCCAGGGCTGCCACCTGACAAATCTTCAAATATATCTTCTTGCATAAAAAGCAAGAAAAAAGTAAAACAATAAGACTTTCTGTTAACAACAAGGAGGAATATTACTTTGCATCCCAACATTTAAGTCTAGATGGGAAAATTATTTAAAATTAATACATATATGATGAAAACTTGACATTTATGCCATAATTTACTTTATTAAGTAACCTGTTATTAGTGCAATGGTTCAATCTTTGATATTAACAAGAATAACAATGGAGGTTGGAGCTTTAAATGAAAATATCTAGATTTTTAATTATTTTGCATTTTTTTTAAATACAAGACTTTGTCTTTAACAAAGAATTGTAGGTGGTCTTGTTGCAAAGCTTTTTTAAACAATTCACTGCAGAAACAAAACAAAAACTAGTTATTTGCATATCTTGTTCCTTGCCAGCTTCATGGCAGGTGCCAACACGACAAACTATCTTTATTCTTCATGAATGTTTTGCGCATTTGATAATTATTGTCTTCCATATAATGAGCACCTCTTTGAACTGAATTCCCTCGCGGAGTGACATTCGGTGCATATCTAATTTGTGGTGATGAAGCCAGTGTGCGTATGTGAATGTATTTGAGAGCGAATTCTTGAGCTACCTGACTGTTAGAGCCCAGTGTAGGGAAAATGTTCCCTATTGGTTGAAAGATGGCAGCAGGGGCAGCTGCAGGACTGACCCTGCCAAGGACGGAGAGCTTCCCATGCCTGTTCAATGCCATAAAATGGGTCATTGAACAGCTAAATGGAGTCATTATGATGAGTAATTAAAAGAATACGGCTAAAGACTCCCAAATTCCCCTTTTCTCTTGGTTCCGCTGCTTTTTGTGTTGTCATGGGTCTTTGCTGAAAGGCAGCTGTCTTGGGCCACTTTAACTATCACCCCTTTCACTGGAATGCAAATAGCAGCCTCCACCACTAATTGGATCACATTATCTATTGTCCTCTCATAGACTGAAAATCTAGCCATTTTGCCGTTTTCCATAACTGATTGTTGGAGATTTGATTTTTCCAGTGCTTTTCATTTGACCCAACATGTTATACACTCTGAATCACAAGAGATGAGAACAAAGAATTGTTTGCTTAGAGTAAAAAGAGTAACATGAATACTGAGTGTAAATGTCATTTAGAGCTTGCTTATGTAGATATTAATATTTATGTAAGTGTGAAAATTGCAGCCTTGCATTGCGAACAGAGAAATATACCAGCACGGATGAGGCATGGACAAAGGATGAAGAAATTGTGTTTTCCTTCTGTTTTGATTATTGCAGCGAATACAAAGCGTGGCTTTCTTTTGAGTGTAAAGCTTTTCTTTCTCTTTATTTTAACTTCCAATAAAAATGCATGAATTTGTGCACAAGTTGCTTTCCCCTGGGCAATGTGTGTAGAATATTCTATTTTGCTTTATAGGCAGTCATTAAGACGATGGGGGATGGGGTGGAGGGTGATGTTTGATTAATTAGTGAGCCTAAGTTTGGCAAGACCGGAAACTGAAACAGAGGATTTCATTAGCTTGTGCTTGTTAGATAAGGTTAATGAGGTAGTTCTAATTCTTGAAAAGAAAATACATATATTCATGCAGCTGAATTCATTTTGGAGACTATAAGCCAAATGAAGGTGAACAAGCAGGGGGGGTGTTATTGTTGTTTGTTTGTTTTGGGTTTTTTTATTCATGATTCATTGAGAATGGTATCCATGGATTCTATTAAGATGTTGACTTAAGGTTAAATGGTTGACATACTGACATAAAAAAATCAATTTTATGAACCTCTTTGTTGAAATTGAAATATTTACATGATTCTCTTTCAATTATTGTTCCTCAGTTGACATCTGCAGACATCTGTATTGCTGGAGGACACCAGGGATGCTTTCCCTCGCTGAGGATTTCAACCTAGACTACAGTGGTAAGTGCAGGTGTTTGGTACAGTCTCACATAGCTTGAGTCAACTCGAGTGCTGCATGAGCAATCACCTCCTAAGAGGATAACAGGCAATCCATCGCTAATCCACCGGTCAATATGCATGACAAGAACAGTACAGTAGCAAAGACAAACTACTCAGAGGACATGTCATTCTGAGAGTGGACAACTCTTTTACCATTTCACCATCTCAATTTTTTTTTAATTAATTATCTTTTTTCAAAAATATGGACCCGAAATGTCCATACTTGATTACTCTCGCTCTTTCTGCCTTTCTGGCTATATCTATATATCTATATGTATATCTATCTATCTATATGTCTGTGAAGGTTCTCAGTCATCCAGGTCATCGTAGTCAAAGGAGCTTGCAAAGAAAAGCGTCTGGACTTCTTTAAGTTGCTTGAAGACGTTTCACCTCTCATCCGAGAAGCTTCTTCAGTTCTAAGGTCAAATGGTGGGGAGTCCCAGATTTAGGTTTAAATCTGGGACTCCCCACCATTAAAGCTGGAAGTCTGTAAACCATGGTAGAGGCTCTGTCAGGGTTTGGTGCTGGATTTTAGTCAGTGTTGTTGGGGATCTTGTCAAAATTCACTGAATTATGACCAGAGAAGTACCATCATATTTTGACCCACCATGAAATACCATCTGCATCAGCATGACAATGATCCCAAGAACACTGCCAATGCAGTTAACCCTTTAAAGCCGGTCGGAGCGGACACGCTCCATTTTGCGTAACTATTTTTAAATCCTGGTAGCACTGCAACCACGTAAGCTAGCACAATAATTTTTTTTGCATATGAAACCGGAGGAGTTGTACTTACATCTTATGCCATCAGCTTGTCCTAGGTCACAGTTTCCTTCCACATATAGCTTTTCAAAAACTGCATAAAAAGCACAGAAACACGCTTTGCCGATCCGATCAGCTGTTTGTAACACTTCCTATGTCCATCAGCGTGAACTATCGCATGTCCGGCATGACCTGCCCGAAAGCGGAAGTGACGTCATTTTGCGGAAATGTGGTTTTTTACCATCGTGGCCTCATGAGCCTATACTTGTGTTTTTAAAAGTTTATTTGACTTTATGACTTTCTGTGTCGTTTCTGGGATGCTGAGGACTCATATTGCACTGCTGGGAATATTTTATTTTGATGCATATGCTGTTATTTTGCAAATTTGCACTATAATATATTTTTTCATTTTTCCTGCAGTATATGAAAATTGGTGTATCTCAAAAATAAAACTATGAAGACACTTAAAATAAATTTCCTTTGGTGGGAAACTAGTTTGTGCAACTTTTTTGTATTTACAGTTTTGAGGGATAAGCCTCTTAAATTTCTCTAACTAGAAATATATGTTAAAAAAACAAAAACGATTTTAAATTTTTTTGTATTTTATTGCACTTTTTTGCAATTTATGTAATTACTATGCACTTAATGCAGACATATTATTAAAATTTGGGCTATAGTGGTTGTATTGATGTATAGCAACTTAAAATGCTCCAAAAAATGGCTCCACAGCATGTAAAAATATACTATAAGCTCTGGCGGACTTGGTTCTATGGTAGGTCTTAAAGGGTTAAACACAAAATAGAAAAACACATAATAGAACACTGTAATTCATGAATTCACATCCCCAATATGGACTTCAACATTACTGAGGCAATGTGGGATTATCTTAACAGAGAACAGAACAAAAGTCAGACAACTTTCAAAGAAGAGCTTTGAAATGACCTTCAAGCAGCCTGTAGAATGATTATTGAAGAATACTTGAAGAAGTTACAAGGAAACTTATTTAAGAAAGTTTAGGCTGTGCTGAATAATAAAGGTCGTCATAGCGATATCATAGGGAATGTTGACTTTCAGGCTTGTTCGAGGTACACAAATTGTGTTTTGCTGTATAGTTTCAAGTATATCTGCAGATGTGAAGGGTGGCTCAAAACCTTTGCATAGTAGTATATCCTATATTAACACTGCATTAAAATAAATACATTAAAATGGACAGGGCCTTGAAGAAGTATGGTCAGTGGCCTTATACCTCAACGTCCACTTTCTACGTCCCATTGCTTCATATTCATGGGACAAAGCCATATTTGAACTCATTTAAATAAAATACCTTATCACAATGTTGCTGTTTTTTAATAATATATTCAGTGAATCTAGACAGACCAGCAGATACAAACACCTGCCAAAATACTAGAAACAGCCTTTGTTATAGTACACACCCAGACAAACACACACACACACCAGCCTGGTTGTTGCAGTGGATAATAATTTATCATCGCAAAAATGGGAATGAAAATATCTACAGTCTGATAACAGTGATACTGTATCACACTATTGATTAGAGTTGTTTTACCTCATACTGTATAATCTTATGGTTTTCCCCTACTGGGACCTTTTTTCTTTTTTTTACTTTGTTTATCACGATCCTACTGGAGAAGCATTTTTGCAACCTCACTTATGTTATACTGAATAGAAAGTCTTACTGAAGATGGTGATTTTCATGATCACAGTATAAGTTTCTGACATTTTTCTGACCGTTTTAAAGGTATAATTTTGCCTTCCATGATAATTCCCATTTATTTATTTATGCTTTCTTGCTCTGATAAAACTGAAAAATAATGAAAAATTAGAACTCATTAAGTGGCCCTTCACAAAAGAGATGCAGAATCATCAGTGACTCACTTCCTTGCAATATATATTTACATAACCTGCAGAACCTTTCAACTTAGCTGACTCACTAGTTACTCAGCTTGTCTGTCATGTAACAGAGAGTAGGAGGGAAGTGCCCTATGGGCCATGTTCACACAGTGACAATTTTCCTCTGACATTGCAATGAGGGTGGGCAGATGAGGTGCTGTAATAATGCTTTACTGCTGTGGTCCAGTTGTATAAACGTAAAGGCTCTGACAGACTGTTACATCCAACTCAAAAGCATACTGTATTTGGTGCAAAAATTGTGTGAAAATACACAAAAATTGCATAGACGGAAATATGAACTCTACTGAGTCAATATGTAAACATGTTCACTTACATATTGGCAGCTAAATTTGTACTAACATGTGTAAGAAGTTGCAATAATGTTGGTGTTCCAGCGATTTTGTAACATGCCTGTAAAAAGATTTAAAAAAAAAATAAAGTACATTAGATATTTAATTCAGTCCTTCAGACTATTTAAAAGGATGAATTTGACATTTTTTCACATTCCACAATCCAAATTTCCATATATTTTTGTGTCACTGAACACAGCCTTTCATCAGCCTAGTCTGGTACGCAATGATTAATGTCTATGTACATGAAATCAATATTTTCTATATTTAAAAGCCAAAAAAAGTCTACATTACGAGGCTGGATGGGTTGCTGGTGTAGCATAGCATTTTTCTAAAAGTCTTACATTACTGGACTACTGTCCCAGTTTTCCATTTATTTCCATTCTTTTAAAATATGTAATTAATTATAAATATTGTAGTCAAATAACAAAAACTTGGTTTGGTTTAATCATAAAAACTACTGGCTTAGAAAAAGATCAGGATTTGGGTTAACAATGCAACAATGTCTTTAAAGCTTTGATTTCTCAGTCACACTCGCCTGGTTTCAAAGGACAAAATATGAAATTCTAATACAATTTATGCTTCCTATTGAACTACGTTACTTAAAAATTCATGCTCATGTATCATGAAAAGATACATTGCTTTTCATGACTAATTTACATTTTGAGCTGTACATTCGGGACATAATTGGTCCATTACTGTTAGCATGTTAGAAAACAATTAGTGCTGATGTTTTTTTAGTGACTTGAAAGAAGGTTGTGTTTAACGATCTGTTATGAAAATGTGTATTAATATCACATCAGTTTCCTTTTAGTATATCGTACTGACTATAGCCTCGACCCCTACCCCGAACAAGAGTAGAGGCAGGGGTCTAAGAGCTAAACAAATTGAAATGAGTAGTTGAAAAAAACCCCGAAATGAGTAAAATGTGTCTAAAATAAAATTATATGTGTTGGTAATTTCACAATTAAAAATACATGCACAATACACGTGAATGACTGGCCTTCTTGGTGTATTCACAGGTGAGAAAAGGACATTTTCTGAACAACAGGACCTTAATGTAATTATGACCTCTTAATAGCATTTAAATAACAATAATAATAATAATAATAATAATAATAATAATAATAATAATAATAGTAAACAAATATTATTTATAGATTGCTTTGATAGAAGTTTGAATGCAGAATGCTCAAATGACATATTTAAGGAAAACATAAGTCACACTAGCAAAAAAAAATACACACACATACATATATGTATACAAAAATATTGATACTGATTGATAAATAACTGCTGTGGTACAAGTGATCCAGGCACTATGAAGAAAATATGTCGCGGCCTTTTACGTTCCAAACACCAAAAAAGTCCAAGAAAAGGCTGTGGGTGGCAACGGGAGGTTTGTTTTAGAACGCACTTCTGACTCCATTGTTATGCCGTCGTATGCCGTTTATTTCGTGGAAAATTATAAACAGAAATCAGTCAAATAACTTCTTAAAACTTAAAATTAAACGAAAGTTAACTTAATTTGCTTTAACAACTTCAAAAGTGGTCAAAAAATCATTTTCTAACCCTCCCGTCTTCCCATCTGACATTTGGCAAACAAAAAACAAAAAACCTCTTTACCACACCCATCCAGGGTGCTCTTAATCTCTTGATTAATGGGAGGGTCCATAAGCTAATAAACCAATCACTTTCCAAAAGCTTCTCCAATAAAATTAATTACAAATTTACATAACAAAACTAGGTCAGTATATTCTTACACCTTTAAAGAAAAAACAAAAATGAATACAAATTTTAGTTATTTGTAATCATTTCAAAGTATACCTAATAACTCTCCACAAATCAAACCCTAATAAACAAGACTATGCAATCTTTAAATGAAGTAGATTAAATAATAATAATAATAATAATAATAATAATAATAATAATGACTCTGTAGAAAATTAATGAGTCATCAATAATAAAGCTTCCTTCATTGTTAGAGATGTTTGTTACGTTTCGGTGTTGTCAGTGTTTTGTTTTTGGCGTGACTGTTATGTGTTTCCTGTTTTACTTTGAAAGTCTGTCTTATCTTAGTGTGTTCAGTTTACGTTTTCCCTGTCTCGTCAGTTCTAATTTGCCCCAGCTGTGTTTCCCTCCTGTGGTCCATTCCCTGATTGCTCCTTCTATGTATTTAAGCCTTGTGTTTCAGTATGTCAGGGTCGCGATCTTCCCCCGTGTTGTAAATAGTTTGGTGTTTGGTGATATAAATAAATGTCGTTTCTTGCTTTAAATGTCGTTTTGGGATTATTTTTGTGGAATCCCGTATTAGTTTTTTCTCGTGTTTTTGCCTTATTTTTACTTTTTTTCGTGTTGCACTCCGGTTGCCTAGGCCGGGGTGTAACATATGGGGGCTCGTCCAATCGCTGAGGGGTCCGAGGACCGCTTCGGCCGTCCGCCGTCGCTGGAGGGTCCGAGGGAGGGACCGCTTCAGCCGTCTGTCTCCGCTGGAGGGCCCGGGGACCGCTCCAGCCTTCATCCGCCTTCGCTGGAGGGTCCGTGGGACCACTCCAGCCTTCGTCGTCTGCTGGAGGGTCAGGGGGGCCGCTCCAGCCTCCCTCGGTTTCATCTGCCTCCGCTGGAGGGTCCGAGGGACCGCTTCAGCCTTCGTCTGCCTTCGCTGGAGGGTCCGTGGCACCGCTTCAGCCTTCGTTTGTCTTCGCTGGAGGGTCCGTTGGAGGGACCGCTTCAGCCTTCGTCTGCCTTTGCTGGAGGGTCCGAGGGACCGCTTCAGTCTTCGTTTGTCTTCGCTGGAGGGTCCGAGGCACCGCTCCAGCCTTCGTCGTCTGCTGGAGGGTCAGTGGGACCGCTCCAGCCTTCATTAGCCTTCGTCCGTCTTCGCTGGAGGGTCCGTTGGAGGGACCGCTTCAGCCTTCGTCCGCCTTCGCTGGAGGGTCCGAGGCACCGCTCCGGCCTTCGTCTGCCTTTGCTGGAGGGTCCGTGGGACCGCTCCAGCCTTCGTCTGTCTTCGCTGGAGGGTCCGTGGGACCGCTCCAGACTTCATCCGTCTTCGCTGGAGGGTCCGTGGGACCGCTCCAGCCTCCACCAGCCTTCGTCCGTCTTCGCTGGAGGGTCCGTTGGAGGGACCGCTTCAGCCTTCGTCCGCCTTCGCTGGAGGGTCCGAGGCACCGCTCCGGCCTTCGTTTGTCTTCGCTGGAGGGTCCGTGGGACCGCTCCAGCCTTCGTCTGCCTTCGCTGGAGGGTCCGTGGGACCGCTCCAGACTTCATCCGTCTTCGCTGGAGGGTCCGTGGGACCGCTCCAGCCTCCACCAGCCTTCATCCGGTTTTGATCAAACATTTCACTTGGGGTTACATGTTTGATTTTTGGGTAGGGGGAAATGTTACGTTTCGGTGTTGTCAGTGTTTTGTTTTTGGCGTGACTTATGTGTTTCCTGTTTTACTTTGAAAGTCTGTCTTATCTTAGTGTGTTCAGTTTACGTTTTCCCTGTCTCGTCAGTTCTAATTTGCCCCAGCTGTGTTTCCCTCCTGTGGTCCATTCCCTGATTGCTCCTTCTATGTATTTAAGCCTTGTGTTTCAGTATGTCAGGGTCGCGATCTTCCCCCGTGTTGTAAATAGTTTGGTGTTTTGTGTTTGGTGATATAAATAAATGTCGTTTCTTGCTTTAAATGTCGTTTTGGGATTATTTTTGTGGAATTATTAGTTTTTTCTCGTGTTTTTGCCTTATTTTTACTTTTTTTCGTGTTGCACTCCGGTTGCCTAGGCCGGGGTGTAACACTTGGTTTTTTGTGTCATCAATTAGATGTGCCGCTGACAAGCCATTCATTGTATGAGGTAACACCTAAATGGATAGTGACTCTCATCTTTTATCTACCAAAGAAATCATCTTTAGTACTTTTTATGTAAAACACTCCTTAAAACAGTTTTTTTGTTTGTTTGTCTTCAAAGTGGGAGTGGATTTATGTCATTTTAATCAAAACCAGAATTTCAAAGGCAACGGGTCTTTAAGTGTCCTTTATCCTTTATATACATTCTTGTCAATCATATAAGGATAAACAGTTTTAATAGGCACCAAACATCAAATCCCAACATCAAGCATGCAGTGATCAATTGACTGACTTGATTAAATCCTTGCTGCCTTTCAAGTGCAGCTAAAGAGATTCATTTATTTTTTTTACTTCTTTACCCATTGCTAGGGTATAAATTTTAAACCATATTATGCAAAGAGCATAGTAAGCTGATCTGCTCTTGTTATTTACTGCTATCCTAAAACAAATTTGGCAGCCATTGAAAAAAGGAGTGCAGCTATGCTTTAACCACTGTCAATAAAAGATGTGGGTCTGCTGAGTTTCAAGTGACAGATCTGTGAGTTCAGAGCTGGAGAGGGACCACAAAACTCCCAGTTTAATTATTTTATTCTTGAAAAGAATGTCTAGAGCAATATTGTTTTAGGGCACCCATATTTCCTCGATTCTGTAGAGACGTATGTGGTTTTACTTCACTGATTTGTGCTGGGTTTGCAGTGAGCACGAAAGGAAGAAACATCTAAATCACACTGAGGGATAATCTTTCTTTTAAATTGATTGTTAAACCCCTTTGCCTTTTCCTTAGGATTTAGTTTTACAGCTGCACCAACCTCTTTTAATGGTAATTTCTCAGAAATTCAACAGAAATTTAGTTCTATTGTGAAAATCTAAATCAAAATTGATACAGGATTCTGAATATCGAGTCTTCGATCACTGTCCTACCTAGACAGCTAGCCCTATCAAGTTGTATAGTGCCAGCTCCTCCATTAACCTGCATTCCTAATTGATAGTGCTAGAGAAGAGTTATTTGAATGGATTACTGTAAAGAGCATCATGGATTAGCTAGTGAGAGACATGGATCTTGAGGGAGTCTTAAATTAGTCACATAAAGTGATTATAAAACATCCATATGGTCGGCAGTGATTGGGCTCCCTCCTTATCAAAGCAGTTTAACCCTTCTTGTAATTTCCTCAAAGCATTGATATCAGTTTGGCCTGTTAAACCTTACGTTGGCTGTGATGTGCATGGGCAGAGTACACTATGTTGTGATCAATGCCTAGAGGAAAGAAGTGCAACTGACCGTAAACATGGCTTTGGTTTGTCATTGATTACTTAGTTGCCAGGACATCAAGCTGGTAACACATACTGCAGCGAGTATGTGTGAGACCAAAGTCTCTTTAAATCATTATGGTCTTTGAGGAAAGACTGATGCAACGTGCTGTATTCTCTGAATATGACTGAACCAACCATATTTGAAAGATAAAAAGGCTTTTTTTAGGCCTTTGATAACATTACTGGTGGGAATGACAGTGCTATAGCATAATAAAAGAAAATCCCAAACTGCTGCATCTTCTGTGGTGCTGTTGCAATTCTCTATTGGTGCATTTCCCATAAATTAACTCATCCACTTGCCTTTCCCAGGCTGTCATCAGCCTTAATGCACTGCAGTTTTAGTAATCACTTCACTCACTTGATGATACCTCAGTACATTAATTTGTTGATGAGATATATCTATTAGAAATATTGCTTTAGAATTTGCACCACTGAAATCAAAAATATACATGAGCCAATATCCTGTACACCTTCTACTACTTTTGTATATAGACTTGTGTTAAAAAAAATTAAAAACAAAAGTAAAATTTCAAAAGGGGTCGTTTCACTTCAAAATGCTTTGCAGCAAATGGGTCAGTTGCACCCGAAAATAATCAAATCCACTAAAAGTGCCTACACCTTCAGAAGAGCAATGTTAAGAGATGTTTTAAGCATCTTCAGCATGCATAGATAATTTGAAAAATGTAGAATGTGAGACTATGATCAGGAAAAATCCTGTAAAGAATTAGCGGTGGTCTCAAAGGAACCAATATTGGCTGCTAAGCTACTTCTGAGGAGGGGGAACAAGGCCAAGTACACAGACAAGAATTTCACAGTGTGTGCCTGGAAAATAGTCCTATTTATGAGTCCAAGTTTGAGATTTATGGCAGCAACCAAGGGGTGACAAGCAAGAAAGATAATGATAATTCAATGTATCAAACCAACCGGCAACCACGATGGTGAGAATATTTAAAGTCTGGGGGTGTTTTTCTCTCTGGAGCAGCACTACAGTGCTTTACTTTCAGGTTAGCATCTGAGTGAAGCATGCATACTGCAGCGTAACTGCATGTTGTCAGATTTTACATAAAACGTGCAGATGTACAATCTCATTGAAGCAAAATGGAAACAAAGGAAATATTTATTCAAACCGCAGGTTTCTCATTCACACTGTCCAAAGACAAGATTATATTAAATTCACCATAAAAGAGCAAAAACAAACTGGAACAAATGCATGATTCCAAAATGTTGACAGTCCCGACAAACATACTTACAAGTCAACCATAAAGCCAATCAACACAGTGCTTGTTCTTATATTGTCATTTCCATTATTTTAATTAAACCCTCTATTTTGTTAATAAAGATGTGCACAGGAAACCAGTCTGTGACTCGGCAATGAGAAAAGCAATCATGGAGAAAATGAATAGAATTTAAAACATGGAAGCCCAGTTTTGACAGACAGCTGTCAGCCATTCATTACAGACTCCCTAATGATTTTTTTTCCACACCGCTGATGAAATGCTGCAGCACCTTTCTCTGCATGACAGGGGACTTTTCCCATAATGACACCTCAGTTCTTCCATCTTATTACATGCCACTCATTTAGTGAGTCAACTGAAAACAAAACCCCCTGCCTGTACGGGAAATTTCAGTGATAAAACATACTGTAAGCAAGCCACAAAGAAGCTGTTTTTTGTTAATGAGTACACTGCTTTTGAAAACCAGATTTAAGAGATGTAACTGAGTGGAGAAAGCGGGAATATGATGCTTGTTACATTGGTATTTAATTAATGTTTTAAGAAATTTGCAACTGTGCTTTATACTCGGCAAGTACTTTTGCTGAACAGGCCAGAGAGGATCTAGCTTTATAAAATTCCTAGAGCATCACTTCTTTTCACATTTTTTAAAAGAGATGGAAATAAATTTGTTTTGTTTCAGCATCCTGTTCGCTCCTTTGTGTTTTACAATTTATTTGAGTCAGTGATTCATTTAATTTTCATTTGGTTTTTATTTACACTTTGACTTGGTGCTTAGGTGTTGATGCCAAAAACTACTTGGTTAGGTTTACAAAAAGGAAAGTGGTTTGGATTAAAATATGCCCCTTTGAAAAGTAATGCTGCATATTGAAAGGAGAACTGACAGACTGTTCTCACAATCAGGTGGATTCTGTAGCATCGCCAAAGTAACCCATAAGTATGATACACCATTGGCTTTGGCAAAACTGCATTTAGCAATGCCCTGGGAAAGAGAACAGGTCACAGGTGGCTCTGGAGCTTCATCTTGCTCTTTTGCCCACATCTAGTGGCTCCCTGTGGTTTTTACAAGCAACTAGATATATCTTTATTAATATGAAAAGGAACAGTTGTTGCACTTTTAATATTTTATTGGTATTTATCATCACTGTAAGTGGTTCTTAAAAATTTCCAACCGTAGAAAAGTGCAGACTATACACTCAATACATTTGGCTGCTGTCCCCATTAAGTCTGGCTCCTTAGAAGGACTGTTAGCTTTCTAGCCTGACCAGTGTTTTTAGATAGCTCCGTGGATCTGGTGACTTGCTTGTAGTTGTTTTTCACCGTGACAGTGACTGACACAGTGAAACTCAAACTTCAGTTTCTATGACAGATTAATCTGATTTCGATTTTGATATCAACACTGATGGGAGGTTGTTCTCCAGACATGACCCGGTGACCAAAAAGCAGCTCATCAGTGGAAGAATGCTCACTCTCCCAGCTCTTAAAGTGATGCATCAGGTGACCATGAGCACACTTCTTTCTCCTGAGGCATCGCATTGTCAGATTTCTTCCATCCAGTAAAGCGTAATTTCTGACTGACCTTTAACCAAACAAAAAATAAATACATAGCAATGAAGCACTAGTCCTTATGTACTAATAAAGGTTGCAAAGTGTGATCTAGACCTTCAGCTTTGCTTTAATGTTACAAGGCTCCTGCCGTACTTGGATCTTGAAAAAAAAGCATATTTATCTGACAGTTTGACAGTTTAAAGTCTATGATCATGACTAAAAGCAATCACTTCAACAGAGCACCATAAAAGCAGAGTGCCTGCATTGGTGAAATGATTAATCACATCACAAAACCATCTGTCTATGTCCACTGTGTAATGTGACTTGTCATGTGACCTTTCGACTCTGCTGAATGATAATTGCCTTTGTCTCTTTCCCTTAGTAGGTTATGACACAGATGACATTTGGTGACTGCACACCTCTGTATAAGTACTTTAAAAGAAGTATGCAAAATACAACACAGATGAGGAGAGTCTGCAAGAGAGGCATTTATTTTAATTTGGAACATTTGTATTATCTATAGTGGTGACTGAGGCTGGTGTTAAAAGCCTGACTGCAATGGCTCTCTAACTAGAGCGAGATCTACCTTAATGCCTATCACACAGGGGGCTCACTCACATTACATCACAACACGCAGTGTTTTTAACCTCTATTTTTTACCTATAACTTAAGATATTTTAACCTCATGAAGAAATAGTTCAAAATATAGCAAAGCAAGTACTCCTCATTATGCATGTGCAAGTTAATTCAAATGGACATCAACAGTAAAAATGCAAATTGTGCGACACTATCATTAGAGCATTTATTTGTTTATCATCCAAAATGTATGTTTGCTCTCTGTGGATTTATCCATTGCATCCTGCATACTAACAGGGATAAAAGTCCTCCCAGCAGTGTAGCTATCATCTCTTGTTGCAATCTCCTTCCAGTCTGCACCCATGTTTTCTGTGGTGGACCAAAATGCCTTTCACTCCTTTGATAGCAGAGCACAAGCTCAGCATTACATCCTCTGCCCCTTGTTGAGCCTGAGAGAGTTTGTCCTGTCAGAAACAATAACTTTCCTTTCAAGGCAGGGATCGTTTTATTTCTTAGAGTAGCGATCACACAAGGTGGTTGTTTCCATTTGCCACCCTGGTGTTCCTTTTCATTTTTGCACTCATCGCAGATGTTTCAGTGCCTACAAAAGTTACATTTTTCTTGCATCCTTGCTACCACCAATTGATTTTGTTTCTTACCACCTTGTCCATCCGTAATGGACTTTTGTGTTCTGCAGAAAGAAATGATCATGAGAGACTATGTAGTCGTGATTTCAATCATATCAAGTAATAATCACTTTATCTTTCTGGCCACTAACTACACAGTTCATTTGCATAACAGATTACAACATGTTCTCAATAAATCTGTTCTTTCTGATGCTCCTACTGGCTGTCACTCAGCACCAGATGCTTAAGTGCAACAGCCATGAAGGGAATATTACATTTGGGCACAGGCCTCAAAGCATCAGCTGAGTGATTGAAAAGTCAAATTTGCTGAAGAAGGTAAATTTGTTATAGTTTCCTGATACCAAAACTAACTTCCCACTATGTAGATTATTGTAGTCAAACTCGCCTTGCATTGTCTTTATGGAGCTAATCTGAAAGTGATAATGTCCTCTTCCTAAATGTGTCAGGTAGCCCACTGGGTCACACAGATATAAACATTCAGCACAGGGAATGACTGCTCTGGTTCACAACTTGTCAATCAGAGCACCAAGGCAGGTTGAGCTGTCACTCAGAAACACGGCGCCGCAGTCCAGTATAATTGAATTAGCTACTGTCTCTTCCTGAAGGTTAATTGGTGGGGAAACCTCTGCTGAGCATGGCAAGGCAATTGACAAAGATAAGAACTGCCGTCTTATCTGTCAGATTTTGTCAGCACATGTGAACTTTATCATTTCTGTAAACGTTAAAACTATAAAGAAGTTAACAAAAAGCAGGTAAATTGAATCCTCATAGATTGTAAATTCTGCATAACTTTATGTCATGCTCAGAACTGCACAGGAGCTCCTACTTTAGTTCAATATGTCATGAGTCAGCAGCTAGAGACATTGCTGACAGATGCTTTGGCTTGGAGGGCAGAATAACGTGGCAAGTTGATGGTCAGTTGATGGCCTGGAAAATTGCATTTAAACCTTTAGGTGTTATTCCAAGTTGTATCTTACTCTCAAACACAGAATTAAATTAAACTCTACTTCTCTCCTGTCCGTTTGATAAATGCTCTCTATAGCCGAGTTGCTTTTCCTCTGTTCAGCATGCGTTCTGTAGAGCTGACCTGTTATGGTTTTATTATAGGATGGAATTTTTTATTCTGCGACACAGAGATCACAGCACTTCAAGATGCTGAGGATAGTTGGACAGGATACAGTTTCTGCTTTTGTGTTTTCTGCCAACTGTTGTCCTAGGCTGCTTTAATTCTCCTGCAGGGTTTCACTGATGCATCTGTTTCCATCAACGCAGTGTGATTCCACGCCATTCTCCGTGGCTTATCATCTTTATAAGAGGTGTCACCCAAAGTGGAGCTTTTAGTTTGTAATGAGATTTTTTGCTCTCGTCTCAGCTTGAATCGTACTAGGTCATGAGCCTGCTGAAGGACTCTTGATACACTGAAGAACAATAGAGTGAGATATTGGGAATTTACAAGAGATGGCAGGGCAGTAAGTCATTTAAAGTTTTACAAAGTATGACACCTGTGTGGAATACCAAGTAGGAAGAGAGCTGAATGTAACTTTTGAATAGACCAAGAGGCAGTTAAAATTCAGGATGCCTGTGCATGTGTGTATAAGCCCAACCTTTGCACTTGAGGCTTTAATTAACCAAAAAGGATATGTTATTTGACATTTACCACTAATGTATCATCAGCATTAATTGAAATCAACCAATACTTCTGCAATACTAATTATTCCAATGCTAATTTGGAGCTAATTAGCAGGGGCCAGTACTAATTGGCAGCTATAAGATTTTATGTCTGATTTAATTTCAGGAAAACATAAACAATTCTAGGATGCTAAGACAGGAGACATGAATTGTGTTCATTCAGCTTTTTCTGGCTTGTCTTTCTCTTTCTTCTTCTTGGTTTTTATTTAAATCTTTTTTTTTTTTTCATTTTTACATTATTTTTTTCCACTCTCACTATGTGACAGTAAGCTTTTTTCTTTTTATTATTATAAGGTTATGACCTTACGATATAAAGTGCCTTGAGGAAACTGTTGTTGTGATTTTGTGCACATAAATAAAACAGAATGTAATTGAACTGAATTTTAAATACCTATTAGAATAAGTCTTAGTTTTTATTGTTGTCATTCTAGCTTAATCAATGGAAGTAATACAATTTTTACTATATTTCAGTTTAAGTTTCAACACATGCATGAGGAGAAACTAAATCTAAAATGTCCACACACTACATTTAGAAATAATAGTGCAGAACACAATGCAGGATACCAATGATTCTACCCATGGCAACCTTGCTATACCTCAAACAATCTAAACTGAGCACATGCATATATAAATATGTTTTCTGTAAACAAATATCTGCATATAAATATTCAGAATATGTAGGCAAAGACAACATTTTAATTAAAAGCAGCTTTCTGGTTTCCATTTTTAATCTTATTGCAGTTCAAGTAGTATTTAACAGTGATGTTTGAGCGAAAGAGTAAATGCAGTCTGGAAACCACTGGTGTGACAAAAATTTAGCTTTATATTCATCACTTAAATAATGACTGGCAAAGAGTCAAAGTTCCTACCAAGATAACAGAATAGTTTTACTGCTACCTAGCCAGTAGGTTTCCAGATTGATGGGTACATGGATACATCAGTCTCCCCTTCTAGAACTGCCATTCTGATTGGCTAAAGTGAAGGTGCATTTGTGATTGTGATCATCAAACTTGTCCCTATTAAATATAAAACATGTATAGTATTGTTAGAGCTATTCAGATGAGTCTGAAACAACACTCCAACGCTGATAATATCCACATGTAATCCCAATACATCTAATGTAAACTATGTGATTAAAAAAACCTCAATTAACCAGGGAGGTCAAACAGAAAACACATCTACTCTTCTTAAATTACTTATTTTCATACTGTATAACTCTTACCAGTACATACTAGTAGTGCTACAGATAAATATTGTTTGGCCTTTTTGTGCAAGTAAAAGAAAAATGTAATTGCCAGGCAATGATGTCATAATATATATACAGTGGTCCCTCGCTATAACGTGGTTCACCTTTCGCGGTCTCACTGTTTCGCAATTTTTTGGGGTGCAATTTTGCATGCTTTTTTTTTTTTTCTTAAAGCGCATTGTGTCAATGCACTCATAAATCATCGATCACTAGCAGTGTGATTCTGAAGTGCCGTACTGTATGTTTGTAAGTTTTCTCCCCAACAAACACAACAATGTCGACGAAACGTTTTGCAGCCTCAAAGGCAACCGCGGGTGCTTTTGATTCTATAATACTGGACTTGTTTTTCTACAAAGGTTTGAACTCTGAGAGTGTTTAAACAAGAGAGAAAAGTGTGAAAGTGTTTGTGCCTCTCTGAGAAAAGTGTATAAAGAGTGTAGTGAGGGGTTTTACATCCTTAAAACAGGGGTGTCAAACTCCAGGGCTCGAGGGCCGGTGTCCTGCAGGTTTTAGATATCAGCCTGGGTCAACACACCTGAATCACATGATTAGTTCATTACCAGTCCTCTGGAGAACTTCAAGACATGTTGAGGAGACAATTTAGCCATTTAAATCAGCTGTGCTGGATCAAGGACACATCTAAAACCTGCAGGACACCAGCTTTCGAGGCCTGGAGTTCGACACTTGTGCCTTAAAACATCTATAATAATTGTAAAAATTAAAGTTGGCTACTTCGTGGATTTCACATATCACGGGTTATTTTTAGAACGTAAACCCCCGCGATAAATGAGGGACCACTGTAGATATATATTATCTATCTATTGATAGATTCCTGCATTTAATATAAGTGACTGAGATGAGGTTACAGAGGTCATTGCAATGCAACCATTGCAATGGGTACACTGGAGCCTTTAGATGTACCTTGGTAGTTTGGTTGCTAAACTCCTGATGATCTTTTATTATCTTGGTCCAGCTACAGTGCTGTATCAGTTCAGTTTGCTTATCAAACATGGAATTTTTTCACATTATCTTTTTTTTTTTTTTACCACCAAAGGAGGTCATATGGAACTTTTAACAGTATTCAACAAAGGCAGAAATATCAGCTCTTTTTTCCAGGCAATAATCTCAAAGTAATCAATGTATGAGTTAAATATCCTCTCATATAACCTAAAATATATAAGCTCTCACTGCGTCTAAGCAATTCAAAAGCCCAGTAAAATGTAATGGTTCCCTTCCCCAAGAGAAGTAGTTCCATTTTAATTCAATTGATTTTGCACTTGTGGTTTCCCGTTGCCACATTTTTCAGTCCCACCAAGATGGTCCCTGCATTTTGAATAACATCAAATAAAAGGCAATCATTGGTATGGATGAGGAGGGCCCTCCGAGACTGGGGCACCTTCACCATGACAAAGACCAAATAGGAAATAAAAGGCGAAACAAGAACAAGTGGGGCCCACAAACTCTAAAACCAGATAATTTGATAGCATACTTTTGTAGAAACCTGGACAATGAAAAGAAAAATGTTTGTTTAGCATGCAGAGGGAAATTGTTTGGACAGACACAGCGGCAAACAGAAGGGGACTGACAGACAGAGATAGCCAGAGTGGGTGGTGAGGTGTTTGTGGGTTTGCATACAATAAAATGTTTGTGGGGAGAGTGGTGAACTATTTTCAAGAATTGTTTTGTCCATGTGACTTTCATACGCTTTTGTCAAAGTTTGCCTTGAAGCACTGACTCTTGTGGAAGAGAAGCACTGCTTAGGCTCTATGTTAGAGATGAGAGAGAGTCCAGCTCCATTGCAGCTCCAGCTACTTCAATCCTCTCAACATTTTACCTGTTGCGGCATCTACCTGGATAACTTTACAGACACATTCCTTTTCTTAGATTTAGTTGTTTTATAGGCCACCAAAAATCACAGGCTAGGTCCCCATCTGTCTATATGTACAGCAGCTTTTGTATTGTCATATTTTGTAACCTTTTTCATGAAAAAGGAGCCAACATTTACAGAGTAGAAGTGAGGATGCAGCGAGCAACTGGAACAGAAATTTACAAAGCTGTGTTTGAATCATTCTTCAAAACCAGGGTTTCAATAGGTTATCCACAGAAGAGGAAAAGAAAAAGAAAAGCTTTCATTACCCAGTGCATAAAGCCTAAATGGAAAAGAGACTGTGGAATGGCTGCCTGTGTCTGATAGGGGAATATACTCAGCTCTGATGCCTTGGGTGTTCTGGCCTGCTGCACTCAGGGCTAGCACTGGACCATACAGATTGCTGCCATTATGGAAAGTGGGTCTGTGGTGGCAAATAGACCTAAGCACTCACAAAGCAACGTACACTGCTGTAGAGATCTGAATATACAGTATGGAGTGATTTGCATGAAACTAAAGCTCAAAAAATTAATTTTAATGTAGCTTACTTTGTTTATCCCTTAACAACTTGACACCTCAGGCTTTGATTTTATTGCCATATGTTTTGGATACATTGGGATACAAATAAGTAAAATATTATGCAATATTTAAATGCAAAATCCATGTTTTATTAACTAAAAGTTGCAGTATTAACTATCAGTATAAGGCCATGGTTGTGTTTACCCTTACAAGGGGAACAAGCATGGCTCTAATTTGTGCACTGGTTTCAGTGGTGAGGCAGTGACTCATTTGGAGGCTCGTCTAGTTGAGTCATGGCGGATAAACAAAACACAAGTAATGCATTCTAAAGGAAATTTAAAGCTAAACTTCAATTTAGAGTCTAAAATAATCTAACACCAATGCCATGCTGTGAGCCAGTTTAGGTCAAGCTTGGTCTAATTCTCAGGGTATCAAATATCACAATTTTTGACAAAGCCATTGGCATCTCTGAGATATATACAACATGCCCTTCGGCGCTGGTTTCTTGACACCCTGGGCAGAGAAAGCAAAGACCCAAAAAGTCCCCATGAGGTGGCAGGTATGATAACGTTGGCATAAAATCACACAGATGTCAACTAGGTGACAGAAGCTTATGCCCTGTGTGGGAGGGCTTGTTTTTTGTGCCTTGTTTTTCTTTCTTTCTTTCTTTCTTTCTTTCTTTCTTTCTTTCTTTCTTTCTTTCTTTCTTTCTTTCTTTCTTTCTTTCTTTTTAATATACACTTTCTTTTTTACCCACTCTTTGGTTAGGTTGATGGATGAAAAAACTTGGCCATTTTTAGGAAAAGGCCACAAAGTAGGAGAAAATTACCAATGGCTGCACTGTTAACCAAGCATGCTAGAAAATCCTACCAAATAATACCCAGTGCATTCACCTAGCAGTCCTGACCAAGAGTCTGTATGTCACAAGTTGGTTCCTAGATCAGATGAGCTCCATGTCTGCCATAGTGGATCAAGAAATAAAAATACAGCCTTTCCTTAGAAAATCACCAGATATTCTGCAGAGCTGTATTTTTCATATTCATTTCATGGAACATTTGATTTGGAACCTCTTTCCTCCCAGGGGTTTTCAGTGTTCTTTTCTTCAATGCTCCTCTGCTACTGCTCTTTTGTCATCATGAAGGTGGTTTTGTAATGGCAGCCTTTGGCATTCTGTTCCAGTGTCCTCCACCACAGCATTTATTTCTGCTCTTTATCTGCACTTGAATAGCTGAGTAGTGCTTTTACTTGATTATCTTAGCCTCATTGCAGATAATTGCTTAGTACTGTGTGAACCAAGGAGAACTGTAATTGAAAACTGTTTCTCTGCACCTAAATTGCCCTTCATTTGTGTTGCAAAACGATGTCTTTTGTTGCATTTTTGAATAAAATTTGAGCCATTTGCTTTTAAGTGATTATAAGGACAGATTTGCGGACATAACTTGAAAGATCAATAAATAGAACTCAATTGTGAAACAGCATAAAATCCTCAAACTGCCTGACACTAAACAAAATATTATGAGAGGTAATTCAAAGCCCTGTTTCCATATATACAGTAAACATCTTGCTGTGCTCTGCATCTACACATTTGGTCGAGCAATAATGTCGTGGAAATGCTGAACTGACAATGAAAACATACTAGCTTTGTACCTGGCGATTTTATCAACTATAAAAGGAAAAACAGGCTAATGTGTATATTTAAAATTACATATAATCTCATCCTCTAGGCCACAGATATCAAAGCCATGTTATTGTCTGGGCAACATGCTGCCCACTTTGATCGTAAGTCGGCCACTGTAAAGTTTAACCACACTTTTATTTCCTTGGATATATTAATATAACATAAAATAAAATAAAAATAAAAATAAACACAGTTCCAACATTATGTTCCAGTTTTTTAATAAATTTGCTAAATTACATTTATAAAATCTTTGGTATTTTGGTATTTCTGGTAGCTCATTGGGCAAATGGGTTGTAATTATAACGCAGGAACTTTTTGTTAATTCACAGAAAACTGTTTTTTGGGACCTGTTTTGAAGAAAAAAAAATCTATATTAGATAGTGAAAAAAACAACATTTGCTTCTTTCATTTAATTGTTTATGAATTACTTAATTACTTTGGTGTAGTATGAATGGTCATGGAGGAGGCCTGTAGAAAATGTATGCCCCCATTCACATTTTCCAAACTTGTCCAGTGGCCGGATTGGAATCCATGCCAAGCTGATTCTAGTCCCCAGGCCTTATGTTTGACACCTCCGTGCTAAACCAACTTAAATCAGTTTTAAATATACAAAGCCCTGGGTAACAGTACTAATGTCCAATGTCAGTTTATCAGTATGCTGTGTATTTTCAATTTTTGAAATAATTCAGAGCTGGAACAGATGAAAACATGCAGAAAAATCATTCTGTAATATATGAGCTTCAATTGTGGAATTTCAACCATGGGCACTGTACAGTACTACACTCACCAGAACAAGAAGGTTTTGGCCAGGTCTGATTACATCTGTGTGTTCTCCTGGTAGTCCAGCTTCCACCCACAGACATCCATGTTAGGTTAATAGGTGATTCTAACTTGGCTATAGCTGTGGATGTGAGAGTGTGTGCTTGTCTTGTCTTCCTGTGATGGACAGGCAACCTGTCCAGAGTGTGCCTTTCCACTCACTCAAAGTCAGCTGGGATAGGCCGCAGCCCCTGTACAATTCTAAGTTTGATAAGCGTAAAGAAAATGGATGGATGAATGACGTTTCTTAACCTTAACCAGACCCAAGACAACACATCTTTCTCTATCACCATGTTACATAACCCTACCACACAGTCCTCAGGAAAAATGAATCTCCATCACCCACTCCAACTTACTTACATACTTGCATACAGTAAAATCACGGCTTTTCCTTCCCTTGAAAGACTAAACAAAAAAATATACTAAACATAATTTGGCAACACTTACATTCACACAAATTAATTCACAAAGCAAATTAGCAGCAAGTAAAAGTCATTACAGGCAGACAGTTATTCAATTGAGACATGAGGATGTACGCTAACTGAATGGTAAGCCATCATTTACACTCCTGCCATTATTATGACCTAAAGTATTTGCCTCACAACACATGGTTATTGATGCTCATCCTATTAAAAGACAAAAAGGCAACAGATTAGGGATTACTATTTAGTGTAGACAGGAGCACCATCGGGGAGGGCAGGAGGAGCACAGGCCACCCGGCCAGACATTTCCAAAACTGGAAATTATGTTTTTTGGTGTGCCACCCAAGACTTTTAGTCGCCCTCATCTTTTTTAAAGAAAAAATTCTGGAGGCACCCCTGAGTGTAGAGTGTATGATAAGCAAAACTACAAATAGTGTGACTGTAATGTGATAAACCTACACAAAGGTCAAATTACAGCATGAATGGTCTTTAAATCCACAGTGGCATGTGTGGTTTCAAGTTGAAGTATATTCTTTCTGCCATAAACTGTCACATCTACTTGAGTGTGGTGTGTAGAGCCATGTCCTCTAACACACAAAAGCACATTCTCACTCCAGGTGACCCCTAATTCCCCACAATAAGCAAACTTGAGAAGATTTTTGTAGTTTATATTTTGGTTGTAGTATCTGCATAATTAAAGTCCAGTTAGTTTTCTCACAATATAATTCGTGTTAACTACGCTATACAATAAAATGATATTGAAGTTCGGCGTAAATAATTAGAAAGGCTAGTAACTACATAATTAACTGTGTTCAAATTAATATAGAAATTGCCCATTATAGGTTCGACTGATTAAAATGCATAAACAGTTGGCTTTAACAAGTAGACAGATGAAATCCTTTCTCTCACATTAGAACAGTTAATAAATTTGGTTTCCACAAAAACATCATTTAGACAGCAATTAGGTACAAATATGGCCACACTGCAAGTTAAAATTGATCCAGGAAATTGTTTTAATGACATGCTATTATAGGTGATTGAGGTTTTCCCCACCACTGTATACCTGCGCGGCAGACATTTTTTTTATTTCTTTGTTAGCAGTAGGAAATCGACCCTTGAGCAATTAAACACTGTAATGGAGTCTGTAATACTGAGTCGTGATGTAACAGAATATGACTGTGCTCTGGAATGGAACTGAATGTATTACTACAATTTGTTGCAAAGCTATGAAATTTTCAAAGAGAAAATAATACACTCAGTATTTAATTATTTTTATTATTTTATCATTGAAAAGTTGTGTATATAAGCTATAAAACCCTCTTGATATGTTTACCATATGTCGGGGTTTTGGAGGAACAGCACTACTATGTTATCTAACAACTAGATATTTGTGTACAATGACAAAATAGGATCAAGTGCTTTTTTTAAACTTTACTTTTTAACTTTATTAAAAAAAATATGACTGAAAATGTTCAGTAAAATCTCAGAAATCTAAGAGCAGAATAAAGTTATCTTAACCCAAATTCTGGAATAAGATATGTTACCATAAAGTCTTCAACAGTGAAATAGTATCAACTGTACAAAGAGTAAAAACAGCGATCAAAAGAGATATTACAAAGAAAAATGATGAGTCTGTATAAAAACAAAAAACTTGCAGAATTAAAAGTGAGAGTTGCTGCTCACTTTCCCGTTCCCTCACGCAAAAGATTTTAATTGAATTTTAACACTATGGTAATCACACCTGCTACATGATTTCCCTCTTTCCTCCAAAATAATCCAGCGCTCAGAAAGGTTTTAATTTATTCATGAAGGTTTTCAGAGAGAAAAACTAAATACATGATGCAAATTGTCATTTTGCATGGTGCTGTATAATTGATTTAATGCAGCTTCTTAACATTGGCCTCCCTCAGTTGCATCTGACAGGCCTCAGGTTAATGGTGTGAAAACAGGGACACTGCTTCCCCCAACCTGTCAAATGGTAATTGGTCAACAGTCTTCTTTAATAGCAGGCTGCCATAGGCAACAGCAAACACTTCTTAAATGGTGTACAAAATAATTGGTGAGGAATAAACAAGGAGGGCTTGAGTAAGTGTACTTAATGTCAACTGTGTGTCCCTTTCTGTATTTTACAGGTTATTCATCCATGCACACCAGAGAGGCTAAGGATGCAGGAAACTGGCAGAAACAACAAGATGAGACCATTTAATGATGGTACCCACTAAGGAAAAAAGCACAAGCCAAGTTGAGGTGCTGGATGCTCTTTTAAGTGTTGCCACAAGTTCACTGCAGGCAAGCCTCAATCTGAAAGCAGATTTTTCTAATTGATACATGGCGATAACATCCAGCATCACACATCTATCAATGAAGAGGAGGCAAATAAAAGGATTGTCTCTGGCCCTGAGATTAGCTGAACAGCTGTACTGAAACGGCAGCGGTATCACACCCCTTTGATTCTTTTGGCCCTGCACATGACTCTCAAAGAAGCACCAATGGCCTGCAGCTTAGGCATGGTGATGAGTGCCTTGTTTTGGTCTGTAGCCATTGTATATTTGACTCATATTGGCAGAGTCAGTGGAGACTGCTGGTTAATTGAGGGTGAAAAGGGCTTTGTATGGCTCGCAATTTGTAGTCAAAACCAGCCACCTTATGAGGCCATCCCACAGCATATCAACAGCACCATTGTGGACCTTCGTCTGAATGAAAACAAAATCAAAAGTATCCACTATTCTGCCCTTAGCCGCTTTGCCAACTTGACCTACCTGAACCTGACCAAGAATGAAATCTCCTACATAGAAGACGGGGCCTTTTCTGCTCAGTTTAACTTGCAAGTCCTTCAAATGGGCTTCAACAAGTTGCGGAACTTGACAGAGGGGATCCTCAGGGGTTTAGGAAAGCTGCAGTACCTCTACCTCCAGGCAAACCTGATTGAGACTGTGACACCTAATGCCTTTTGGGAATGCCCCAACTTAGAGAATATTGACCTCTCCATGAACCGAATCCAGCAGTTAGATGGGTCTACGTTTGCCAGTTTAACTAAACTCACCACCTGTGAGTTGTACACAAACCCCTTCAACTGCTCATGTGAATTACTTGGTTTTGTCAAATGGCTCTCAGTTTTCCCAAACAGAACAAATGAACGAATGGTTTGCGACTCCCCACCCGGGGTCTCCGGTTATAGCTTACTGAGCCAGATTCCTAACAATCCAAACTATCGAAATGCACTGTACATGCTTACCAAAGTGTGCACTGATGAATATGTAACACCATTTATAACTGTGCCCATTGAGTCAACAACACTACCACCAGACTCAACGCTTTGTGGAGTGGAAGACTGTCCATCAGGCACAGAACCAGAAGACACTACCATCAGTACACCTGAAAATGATGTTCAGGGAACTCCTCTGATGGAAGTGAAGCAAGTAACACACACAGGTGCTATCATCACAGTTCAGATTCCTCATCCCTATAAGAAGATGTACATCTTGGTTCTTTATAACAACAGTTTTTTCACAGACATTCAAAACCTAAAAGATATAAAAGAGGACATTGAATTAAAAAACCTTAAACCCCACACCAACTACACATATTGTGTTGCTTCAATACGCAATTCTCTTAGACACAACCACACATGTCTGACAGTCTCTACTGCCCATCGAAATGGAAAGGACGTAAATGTGAAAGAACCGACTCCTACTCACTACATTATGACAATTTTGGGCTGCCTATTCAGCATGGTTATATTTCTTGGAGTTGTGTACTATTGCTTGCGAAGAAAGCGCCAACAAGATGAAAAGCACAAAAAATCAGGAAGTTTAAAGAAAAACATAATGGAACTTAAATATGGACAAGAGCTTGAGGGTGGGACTATATCTCGAATGTCGCAGAAGCAGTTGTTGGCAGGAGAGAGCATGGCACGTATGCCATACTTACCATCTGCAAGTGAAATGGAGCAGTACAAATTTCAAGAGATAAGTGATACTCCTAAGATGATGAAAGGAAATTACATGGAGGTGCGAAGTGTGGATCACCATGACCGCCGGGAGTGTGATATGGGAATGGCTGGGAATAGTCAAGGATCAGTGGCAGAAATTTCCACAATTGCAAAAGAGGTGGATAAAGTCAATCAGATAATAAACAACTGCATAGATGCGTTAAAGTCAGAATCCACCTCTTTTCAAGGAGTGAAATCTGGAGCAGTATCCACTGCAGAGCCCCAGCTTGTACTAATATCAGAACACCCACAGAATAAATCTGGCCTTCTGTCTCCAGTGTATAAGGATAGCTACCACCACTCTCTGCAGAGACATCGGTCTTCTGATGTCTCTCCAAAGAGGCCCAGTACAGCCACGGGAGGGCCCATGAGAAGCCCCAGGCCTTATCGTTCTGAATCCAAGTATATAGAGAAAACTTCTCCAACAGGAGAGACCATCCTCACTGTAACACCTGCTGCTGCCATCCTGAGGGCCGAGGCAGAAAAGAACCGTCAGTACAGTGCCCACCGACACTCCTATCCCGATGCTCAGATAGAGGAGCTCGAAGGACCTGACAGCCACAAGTCCTCCATGTTGGAGCCTCTTACTCACTCCCGCTCCAGAGACTTAACATATTCACAGATGTCCTCTCAGTACCACAATCTAAGCTATTCCTCCAGTCCTGAATACTACTGCAAACCTTCACATAGCATCTGGGAGCGTTTCAAACTCCACCGGAAACGGCATAAAGATGAGGAGTACATGGCTGCAGGGCATGCACTGCGTAAGAAAGTCCAGTTTGCAAAGGATGAGGACCTCCATGATATTTTAGACTACTGGAAAGGCGTATCATCCCAACAAAAATCGTAACCTATCTAGTTTTTGTTTTTTTTAGTGGACTACACATTGCAGAAATGACACAACCACCTCATCTGACAACTGAATCAGTGGATACTTCCATAATAGAATTAACTTCTCACTCACACGTACCACATTCTCTTTCGACTGTGAAGAAAATGGGGTTAAGATTCTTTCAATTTGTCTTATTATGTAAAGCATTCATGGGAAAAATTATATTGCAAATAAATAATATATATGTTAAAATGGATAATAGGTTTTTTGGGTATCGCATGGCCAAGTCCTGTGACAGTGGATTTGCTGTTGTGTAATATGAAACTATTATAAGAAGATATGTCTACTGAAACCTCAGTATTTTTTGAAGAACTGTTCAGACCCTCAATTTGAACTTTTTTTTCTTCCCTCCTTGCATATATTTAATTCAAAACTATGTACAGATTTGACTTTCTATATTTGCAGTGTTTTCTGTGTAAATGGAAAAGTGTTAGTGGATGAATCAGGTTTAACAAATGGAGCGCTGATCATTCAGATGATCTTGTCTATAAAAAACCGCAAGCCCCACTTTAAACCCATGAGATCATTTATCATTTTATCATTATCAATGCCTGATTTCTGTTTTTGTTTTTTTGTTTTGTTTTGTTTTGTTTCTATGAAGGCTTTTACATCTTTTACATGATTCAAATGGATTAAGTACCCTGACTCACTTAGTATCTTGAAAGACTTCAAAAGTGCAGTATATGTCATACTTTAGTGATGTTCTCTTAGTTTCACGAACCACCATTTGTAACTTTAGTACCAAAGTAAAAAAAAAAAAAAGGCTGAAATGTTTACAATATTTCTTCACGGCCTGGGGATCATAACATGCAGTGGGTCCATGAAAATTTTGCTTTTTCTGTCTTATCAGTTACTTCTTCAAAAGAGAAACATTGGGAAATCACAATATCTACACACAGGATGTGGTGTCCAAGCCTACTATTAATCACTAAAATTTCAAAGGGAAGACGGCTATACTTTGTCACCTGTCATTTAGGTACATGGACAGATGTTGTGCCCTGCAGGAGAGCCCGATGGATGAATGTAACAGATATGTATTTTGATCTGTCTATGGCAGCTTTTTATGTATATTTTCAAGGAAATATTTATTTAATGTTATAAACTACGGTGTTTTTGTTTTTCCTTTGCTTCAATATTTCTTCCAGTGTATTATATTGCATAATGTCTGATCCAATAAATGGAGGAAAGTAGTTGGTTTTTCAGATGGGCCGTGTTGCTTGCTGAGAGGTTTCATTTTCTTTTTTATCTGCTAGGCTATTAAATCTTTTTGTATATTATGAAAGCTTCATACCAGGCAAATATCAACAGCTAGAGTGAAATTTGAGAATGTGAAACTGAATCCTCTGACTTACTGGCTGTGAATTTGTATATTTTGAGTTTTTTTTTAAATACATATAATACTTAACACTTTTTTCTTTCTAAGTTGTTTATATAAATCATTCCAAACAGGCTCATGTTGATTTATCACATATTTATCAATAATTAGTTGCTTCTCTCTTGCTCATTTTGAAGAAGGGCAATGATGTAATGTATCTTCAATGTAGGATTTGGGTTTATTAAAGAATTTGTGGTAACATTTTACATCATTTACTCTATAGTCATGATTTCAAAGTGTTCTCATCGCTGTCAATTTAAGGAAACAAGGAAAACTGCTTATCCAAGTAGAGGTAGTTTTATTTTCAATTATCTCTTTGCATGTGTTCACTCGTCCAATGGATTTTTTTTCTTGCAAAATGCAAATTAATGTACATTTTCCATCCGTCCAAGTTTTATATGAAAATTAAAAGTCAGTTAATCGGAATAAAAACAGTTGATGGACAGTCTAGTACTGAAGATGCAGAAGAAGAAAATGTAGTGAGATCAAGTACCTGAAAGAGTCATTGGTCAAACTTCAAATGAAAAAAAGCAATGTGGAAGTAATTTCCATTTATGTAAATATAACATCTTGATTTGCTTTTTGCATTATTTTGAGAGACATAAAGTCTCCTCATTGCTTCACACAGATCAGATCTGTTCACTTGATACATATGTGACACTAAGCCTGTCTCCACCGCACTTGGTGCACTTTTTGTTTTCACTGATTTACAAATCCATCCTCCTTAGCCAAGCGCAAAAGCCTTTACACTTAACAGATCAAATTACAACCAGTTGGTTATCTTTTTCTGGGTACGAATCCAACCCTATTGCAACAATCCGAGTTAGATAAAAGAGGCTGTAGTCCTCAGATGGCTGATGACGCATCACCTAAAATATGGTCAGAATTTTCCTCTGTGGGAGCAGGAAACACATTTCTTGTCAGGTGTCTCCTTGCTGCTGTTTCTAAAAAAACACCACATGCATTTCTTAGTAGCGTACAAATGCAAGCACTTCAAATGCAAATGAATATTAAACAGTAGATGATCAATGAATTAAAACATGAAAGAATGGCAGACATATGCTGTTATGTATGAATTTTGTATTAAGGCGAGAATTGAGAGTCTACAATCTGACAATAGAGCTAACCCGAGGAAAGACAATTGTCTGGTGAAAAATGTTTTCATCAGCTCTTTCTTTTCATCCAACACTGAGTGTGTAAGTGTAACTGCAGGCATTTATTACCCTATTTATATTTTTTCTGTCATAATTCTGTGTCCATTCCATCTAAGTGTGTCATGAAGCTGTTTTTATTCATTAATGTGAAATGAAGCATTCATGAGCCTGATGTGAATGTCTTATATAAGCACCTTGTAAAGTGTTAACTGGGTTGTCTGACTTAATACTTCAACCGCCTTAAGATTTTGGGATACTGTATGTGTACAAGAGTAAACTTCCTTTTGTTTTATTTCCAATGTTGATACTGTCGTTAAGTCTCCATTTGTTATTTTTTATAAAAAGCATTTCAGTATCTCATGAGAGCTGTCAGGTTTCTTGTTCATTTAGCTATTTAGCAACCTGTTTTTATACTGCATATTGTAGCACTTCTGTGTCTAATAAGAGTTTTAAGTGTTGAGAAAACCTTTAGAAAGATCAACAGTTGTTGTCCAAGTGCATCAAAACAAACAAGAGCACAAAATGTGGTTTTTTTATTTTATTTCTTAATACTATGTTATCTGCTTTCAGACAAAGTACTGTGAAATAAAGTTAAGGGTGCACATGCAGTGTACACTCAGCATCTTTATTATATGCTGTCATATCAGAATTGCTCCATGTAAGTATTGTACTATAAATTAATGCAACTGGTTTATATAAGTAACCTAAGGGGTAACTGTTTGAAATTGGGTATAACTTCCCATTTAACTTGTGCTATAAGAAATGGTTACCCAAGATTTTATGCCATGATGACTAACTCTGTATACGTAAACTGCCTGATGCAGGTTATACTCATGATAATAGATCAGCTTGACCTACTGAACAATCGAGTCAAACGGCATTACCATCTCTTGGATATCCCGTGGACCTCAGTGTGCAGGTTGCCTCCCTGAATTTGGCTGCAGTAAATGCATACCTTTTTGCCTGGAATATATATTTGAATTCCCCATCCCCCTAGTGCAGGGGTCGGCAACCTGCGGCTCTTTAGTCCTTATAGTGCAGCTCCGCGTGGTTTGGGAAAATAAATTAGAAGTATTTAGCTGAAGTGTATTTTATTTACGTTAGTTCTTTTTTAACTTGTAGTTCTAAATAGGAAGATTATTGTGATATTGAAATATAAAAATAAAATTATATTCTGTTATTTTTTCATCACTCAAAATAAGCGTCACACTCGCGGAAGCCGATATACCCGCAGAAACGCCATGCATTTATCGAGACTTTCAACCCCAGGTAGGCCAGTTATGGATCTTCGGATCCACATTATGTCAGCAGCTATTCTCCACCGTGAACTATGTTAAAAACAAACACCGCTCACCCCTCACAGATGACAGCTTACAGTCCTGCGTGAAGATGAAAGTGACTTCGTACAGCCCTGATTTGCAGACGCTGTGCTCAGAGGTTCAGAAGCAGAAGTCCCATTGTAAACATACCATGGCAGACCAGACGAGTTTTGCATGAACATGCTTTTCAGCATCTCTTTATTGACCACTTTTCACACAATAATAATAATAATAATAATAATAATAATGACTATGAATAATAAGAATACCTTTTACTTTAGGCAGATTTCAGAGCATTCAAGGGTACCTTACACATTCAAAAAAATTATTATTCACCCTCAAATAAACATGAAGACATCATTTTTGAATAAAATGCAACTGAACTATATGAAAACAAAGGTTTATTTATTCAAATAATCATACAACATAATTAATCAATGAAAATGTGCTTGAGTGTATACCAATGAGGTAAATTTATATGGAAAATTTACATGTTATTAAATTGGTCAGCATTTGGGCATGTTTTCTTCTGTTTGAGTAGACAAAAGAAGAGGATTTATATGACAGGTGAAAGACAATCAATCTTACTACTTATCATATTACTTACTTATCACAGCATCATGTAAAAACAAAAAACTTCATTAAACATTCCTTTTCTGGACAATATTTCATGGTTCAGGCAGGTTTGGAAAAATACTTCATTAGCCAAAAAATATCTGTCCAGCATAAAGCAACAAACCCTCTTTTTACCTGTTTACCACTTTCCCTGCCAGAATAATGTTCGAACTATTGTTTTTTTAATCATTATTTTTTATTATATTTTTGTTCCATAAATATATGCAAATTTAAATAAAAAAGAAATAGATATATTTAACACTACCAAATGATGCTACAATATTTAATTATTAATATGATTAATTCAACAATAAATTTTTTGTTACTTAACAGTATGACCTTCTTCAAGCCAGCATATTTTTCCTGTGGATATTACAGTGTAAATTTTTAAGCATATAAACAGATTTTTTTTTGTCACTCTATTCATACTCATGTTGTGGCACATTGTGGCATCACATATGTTATAATGGGCATTTGGTGCACTAAAATGCATTAAAATCCTGTAAACTTGCAGTTCCTGATGGCGAAACATCACATTTGCTAAAAATCACATAATCTCCTTTCATCTTGGTTATGCTTGTCTAACTAATTTTGTCTGTATATTTCTTTATCCAGCAGATATGTTTCTATGCTCACCTAGTCACACATTGTAATGAGGACACTAAGTACTGAGTGATGGATTCTATTTTCTAAACCCATGTTGCTGGTTATGTTTACAGAATGTCATCTTTCCAGGCCATTTTAAACCCATCACACAGGGACAAAAGGAGAACCAAAAAACCTTTTGTTTCAATAGACCAAAACATAATGTAGCTACTGTTGCAAAAACTCAGCCAGTGCCGTGACGGCACAGTTTTCACTGTGAGAGACTGCAAAAGGCTTTCAAAACTTTACTTTCTCTTTCACAAAAAACAAAGCCTCACAAGTCAGAATCGTCATATTTAATTTTTTTAATTTTGCTCATCCTATTTGTGCTTCCTGGAAAGCCAGTATAAGAATTACAGGGTTGGAAATTAGTTATGCTAATTTCCAACCCTGTGTTTGTTTTGTTACGCTCAAGCAAATTAGGTTTGCATGATTTACAATTAAAAATAATGATTATATATCATATGCTGATCAAAGAGAAGCCTTTCAGTTCATCCTTTGTCTAAAGAAGTCACTTTGGCGCCATCACTTATTAGGTCTAGAGACCAGTGCCTAACACCCTGGTGACTGCTGGAAGCTGTAGGGAAACATATTCACTGACTGGTTTGCAAGTGATTGTCACATTCCTGGGTCTATTGACCCAGCGTTTTGAGTTTTAGTTTGGATGTTTTAAGTTCTTTAGGGTAGCTAAGTTCATTTGTTTATTAGTTTCTCTTTGTGTTTTCTACCCCTGTATTTGAGTTTCCCTCTCCCTGTTTCATGCTGCGTTTCTTATGGTGTCAAGTTTATTTTGTCTTGTCTACATCTCATGTTTCCTGTTTTATTTTGAAGGTCTGTGTCCTATGTCAGTGCAGTCAGCTCATAAACATGCCCATGAATCTTTAAGACAGTGTTTGTTTCAATATTCTCCTTAGAAAAACCACGTGGATTCAGAATATAATCACCCACCTCATGCTGCTATGAGCTGTGGTGACAACCTGACAGTGAATGAACAGAAATACACAGACTAAATACACACAAGAGTGATTAGGGGAAGTGGAAACACATGGGGAAACAGCTGACACTAGTCTGACATAACGAGACAAAGGAACCAAAGCTGACTACACTGACATCCAACTTAAAACATTCAAACTAAAACTCAAAACGCTGGGTCAATAGACCCAGGAATGTGACAGTGATTGCTGGATGAAATTGGTGAATGAAGAATGTTCACCCTTCAAGTAAAAGTTTTGACCTACCAGAAATATTTCAACACATATCAAAAGGCACAGCTTTTACTTTTAAAGGGAACACACTCTGTTTCCTGTTTGTTCATATTTTAACTATTGCTTTGCAAGTAGTTTGTGAATGTTTGCAGGCATCTTCCATACAAACCACCTCTTTGTGAACAATTTCACCTTCTGACAGCAAGCAACTACCTGCAACTACCTTCCGTAAAGACCGATGGTTACTGGAAGTCACCGGCCTGTCTCTGAGCCTTTATGACTTGGTCCTTAGGCTAATTTTATTCTGAGAGGCTGATTTTTTCATGTGCTGATGTTATTATTCGAAACGTATAATGTTAGACATTCATTGGGAAAATTGCAAAACTGTTTTCTGATCATTCATGTTGTCTCATTTACCTTGCTTAGGTTTCCTATATTCCACAACATATTGAAATTGTCTTTATGTAATATCCACTAATTCCCCAAATATATAGCAACACTTAGATGTTTGCAGCCGAAAGAAGAAAATCAACAAGCTACCTACCCTCGTATACTGTACACTACCTAGGAAGTGCTCATTACTACTTTCCTATAAAATGCACTGAACTTTAACAACAAAGCACTGACCGTATAGATGCACTTTGCTTGACTCACCTCAGCCATCAATAGCTTGTTTACAGTGCTGCTTTTTCTGCCTTTCTATTGCAGTTTGCTTGTTTGGCTTGCCTGGAGGGAAATGAAGGGGAGAGACTCCAGAAGGCTTCTTTGATTTGTTGTTGTTACTCACATCATTGAACAACAGAGGTTGGCAACAAGGCAGAAATTACACACAGACTCATAATTTCCCAGTTAATCTTTGTCTGCAGAAGCAATGACTTCTAGAAGCGGAAAGTTTTTTGAGCTGCACCAAAGTTGTTTGTTCATAGTGAGTCACTGATTAAAATTCAAATAGTATTAATAATGATAAAGTATCCTCGACAAAAATGCAGGAAATCTGACTCAGTGCAAAACATTTTTCCATCTCAACTAAGTCTTAAGGGTTTGCACGACTGTTTTCCTTGAAGAAAACATCATCTCTATCATTTCTGATGATACAAAACAATGATGACTTTAGTAAATTTCTGAAATCTCTGTGCTAAAAGCCAGCATTACCATATCATGATACATTTTAATGTTTTAGCATGTGGGTGGGCCAAAATTTTGTCATTAACAGTGGAACACAAGTAATTGCCAGAACATGGCAGTAGCTGGGACAAAAGTGGAAGACTTATTTTCATGTAACAACTGCAGAATTGACAGGCCAACAATGGCATCTTGATCGACACACTAAATGCAGAGTCAACAGTCTATCAAAATTAAACGGTGCAGTGTGCTCGCTGATATTTGGGTGAGTATTGTATTTCAAAGACTCAGCTCCTCTAGCTGTACCTACTGAGTCTACAAGGCTTGTATTTTAGATTAATGCCAGATGATTCATAAAAGTCTAAATTGCTGCTTCTTTAATAAATAACCCGCTAAGTGTTTATAACGTATGGGCTAATTATTTGATGAGTGGGTTTGGACACAGCGCAAACTGAAAGAGGAGCCATAGATATAATTCTTTGAAAAGTCGCAGTGCTCCAATGACAGAACTGAGAAATTATTCAAGGGTTTATGTTCATGTTAATCACTGATTTTTATCTAAAAACAAACAACAACAAAATAATCATTTACACTTGAACATGAGCCACAAAGAAGTTTAGTGATGAGCAGTGTTGGGGAGTAACGGAATACATGTACCGCCGTTACGTATTTAAAATACAAAATATGAGTAACTGTATTCCGTTACAGTTACCGTTTAAAAAGGTGGTATTCAGAATACAGTTACTTTGTTGAAATAAATGGATTACACTGCGGTACTTTCCTGTTTCATATTGTCGCGGGTCAGGACTGTTTGGGTTTTGTTTGACAGCTACGTTCTGTTGTTCCAGGCGGCAGCATTACGGTTGCCATGGTTACAGGGCGACGCTCTCTCTCTCTCTGCGACTGTGTGCTTCCTGGGTGAGAGAGCGCCTTTTCGTTGTTGTTGTTGTTGTTGTGCTAAGCTAACAGGCAGAATGCTACAAGCATAGCTCTAAAGAATGTAGCATCGTGGGCAGTGTAGTCCGTGCTGCAGGGAGAATGGACTGCCATACACGTTATGTGTCTGTGAGCGAGGAGGGAGAAAAAGGGGAGTGGAAAGGTACGAGTTGTCATCGAGGAAAAACGGGAGCTGGAAGCATGTAAATATAATAATAACCACTTCAGCCAAGAAGAGTGCCTGACGAGCCCATTTGTAAGTAAGCTATTAAGACTCGACTGTACGCTGTGTTCGTGTTTTCCTCCGAAAACAATAAGTTCCGTTGGAGCAGCCTTTCAACGCCTCTCTCTGTCTCTCGCAAGAAAAGTTGACCCACACAACAAAGTAAAGCTATTTTTCGGCTACGAGCCGACAGGGACCCAGTATTAGTCAGAGGTCCCTTTACTACAGTTCGGAGTCGCGGACCTTCAGTAATAGTAATAAATCACAGCAATAGTACATTCACGTTGTTGTAAAAAGCATGATAATATAGTAAGTAATCCAAAGTATTCAGAATACGTTACTGTCATTGAGTAACGTAACGGAATATGTTACAGAATACATTTTGGGGCATGTATTCTGTATTCTGTATTGGAATACATTTTAAAAGTAACCTTCCCAACACTGGTGATGAGACATGGCACATATCTGGACATAGAAGAATGCATTAATCTTGAACTATTTAAAGAGGGGAAGCAAAGTTCTTGAATTCTTGTCAAAATAATTGAATAACTGGATGTGGTTAATCAATTTAAAAGAATTTGCATTTACAGCAATCTCTACAAATGACATATGCACAAAGGTCAGATAGTTAGAATAGTTAGCAGAGTGAGTTTGTTTAGAGCTGCTTTGAAAATCAAATCAAATCAAATCAAATCACTTTTATTGTCACATCACATGTGCAGGCACACTGGCACAGCACATGCGAGTGAAATTCTTGTGTGCGAGCCCCACAAGCAACAGAGATGTGCAAACACAACAACACAAACGAGCAAAATACAAGAATGGCCAACCTGAAACTAATAAATATATGTACAATATATAATAGTGTATGCATTTCTGGATGTGTATACTAAATATTTTCCTACGTGTGTGTGTGTGTGTGTGTGTGTGTGTGTGTGTGTGTGTGTGTATACACATTTTTACAAATTAAATAGTAAAAAATAAAAAAATAAATAATAATAATAATAATAATAATAAAATATATAAAATATACAGAGTTGAATATGTGCAAAACAAGTGGCATTAATGTACAGTATGGAGTGCATAATGTTGAAGTTCCAGTAGTGAAGCTGAGGTGTCTATGACGTGTTCAGCAGTCTGATGGCCTGATGGAAAAAGCTGTCTCTCAGTCTGCTGGTACGGGACCGGATGCTGCAGAACCTCCTTCCTGATGGAAGCAGTCTGAACAGTTTATGGCTGGGGTGACTGGAGTCCTTGATGATCCTCCCCGCTTTCCTCAGGCAGCGCTTCCTGTAGATGTCTTGGAGGGAGGGAAGCTCACCTCCAATTATCCGTTCAGAGCACCGCACTACTCGCTGGAGAGCTTTGCAGTTGTAGGCGGTGCTGTTGCCATACCAGGTGGTGATGCATCCAGTGAGGATGCTCTCAATGGCACAGTGATAGAAGGTCCTGAGGATGCGGGGGCTCATGCCGAATCTTTTCAGTCTCCTGAGAAAGAAGAGGCGCTGCTGCGCCTTCTTCACTGTTTTGTTTGTGTGTACTGACCACGTAAGATCCTCAGCCAGATGTACTCCAAGGAACCGGAAGCTGCTCACTCTCTCCACAGCAGCGCCGTTGATGGTGATGGGGGTGTGTACTTCTCTGCACCTCCGGAAGTCCACTATCAACTCCTTTGTCTTTGCGACGTTGAGTGTGAGATGGTTGTCTTGACACCAGTGGGTCAGGGCGCTGACCTCCTCCCTGTAAGCCGTCTCATCACCGTTGGTGATAAGACCCACCACTGTAGTGTCGTCCGCAAACTTCACAATGATGTTGGAGCTGTTAGTGGCTGTGCAGTCGTAGGTGTAGAGTGAGTACAGGAGAGGGCTCAGTACACACCCCTGTGGAGCACCAGTGTTCAGTGTGATGGGGGATGAGGTGATGCTGCCCAGTCTGACCACTTGGCGTCTGTCAGACAGGAAGCTAAGGATCCAGCTGCAGAGGGAGCTGCTCAGTCCTAGATCCTGCAGTTTCCTGTCCAGCTTCGAGGGAACGATGGTATTGAATGCTGAGCTGTAATCTACAAACAGCATCCTCACATACGTGTCTCTGAAAACTGATGAATTCCACAGCAACATCCAGGTTTTGATGACCTGAAATGAAACAACCAGGCTCTCACGCAAATAAACCTTTCATATAATTTTTTTTACTGTGTATTGTAAAAAAGTATATTTATTCAGGTTACACTGTACTTTTTTCTTGTTCTTTTTTTTTCCTTTACACTGTTTGACATTCCTTGTCACGGTATGCTTGTAAAGCATCAAAAAATGTCAGCAAAAAGTGAAGTCTGTTACAGATGTCACTGCTGAAGAACAACATGTTCCACTTTTCCACTGGACAAAGAAACTATGAGACCTGTGACTGAATCAAAGCAAATCTTAAACATGACACTACCAAACATCTTAAAAATGACATTACCCTATGCTTAGGTAGTGGGAGGCGGTGGGTCAGGCCTAGTTTGTACTGTTTCAGCTTTCATCAGTAATAATGTGTCTGCACAGAAAAAAGTAGCCAGAGCTGAAAATAACACATTTTCTGGAAGAAATCCTGAAAACTGAATCCTTGTTTCTTACCTCTCCTGCTATGTATGTCACGTATTTTATCAAGTTAGTGTAAGCATGCCCCTTGACTCTACACCAGTCTAGAGCTGGGCGATATATCGAGTTTTTAAAACATATCGATATATTTTTATACGAGATATAAGATGTGACAATATCCTTTATATCGATATAGTCTATGTTACGTTATAATTATAGTTGTGGAGCCGCAAGTTTGCCTCTCTTTCGTCCACTTTTGTCTCTACGCAACGTTACTCCGCCTCGCCTTCACTGAAGACAACTCCCCCTCCTTCCCCATCGCTTCACATGCAGGCAGCGACAAGACGGACACGGCAAATCTCCGTTAATGAGTTACTGCGCATCGCCCCATGCGTGGGGCTGGACGGCGTCAACGTGCTAACGAGCTAAACATGCTAACGAGCTAACAGCGCTAACCCTAAAATCCTTTCATTCTCTCAAAAGTTGATAGCGCGCCTTATGTATGAATTCTGGTTGTGCTTGATGGCCGCGAACTGATTTTATGTGGTACACGGCGCTCAGCAATCTGTCAAAAATGTTTGAGTACGACTTTGGTAAGCTACGGAGCTGCACCGCTTGATAGATTGTCGGCGCATTACGGCTACCGAGGAGCTTCGCGGAGTGATACGTACTGTGCATCAACGTAATATTACCGTATTGTGTGTGGATAAGGACCATAAATGGCACCTGTAACGGTGTGTTCACACCGAACGCGATGGACGCGAATAAAACGCCCCAAACGCCCCTAATTTGACGCGTGTACATTCGCGTCTCAACGCGTGTCCAAGAAAAACCGGAAATGTGGGAGGAATGTGGGAGGGAGTTGTGCCAGACCGGTATCTTTGCAAGATGGCAGCTATCGAGCTAGCGCTTGAAGAGAGAGTCTCCCTTCTCTATGTACTGTGGAGAGCAGAGTAGCGGCGTAAAGGACATCCTCGCTGTACCTGGGTCCATCAGGTCCTCCAGAGGCATGAGCAGTTTGGTGAGTTTCACCACTTGCTCCAGGAGCTGCGCCTGGATGACGGCCGATTCCAGCGCTATCACCGTCATTCACTCGGCCAGTTTGAGGACCTGCTTTCCCTCGTCGGTCCCAGCATCGCCCGCCTAGACACCAACTACAGGCGCTCAATCCCACCTGCAGAGCGCCTGTCCGTCTGCCTGAGGTTAGTAAAACTATTTAATACGGTAGTCCTTTATTGATATCTGTGCTAATATGCTAATCCATCCAGTTATACACTGCTAACATGGATGTGCTATGCTAACAGTGAATGCTGTCGGTGTTTACTGAAAGCAAACTGTGGTACAGAGACGACTCTTTATAATATTTCTAGTGATACTCAGAAGCTCTCATCAAGCCCCGATTTAATTCGATTTATGCTGTTATCAGTGTTTGCATGATAGCATGGCTGTGGTGTCACATCAATGTATGCGCTCGGTGTTTGCTGATATCAAACTAGAGCATTAGGACCACTGAGTTAACCTTTGTAGTGATACTCACTCCTTTTTATTTAGACCTGGTTTAATTCTGGGATAGTTGAATATTTGTATATAATCCCTGCAGCTGTCAGACTCTATAGCAGGGGTCACAGCCTTTATTAAAACAGAGTTAGATAAAACTGAACAGTTTGGTTCATCTTTAGTTACATGGTTCTATCTTGATAAACTAGGTCTTATCACAGATTAATTTTTCAAAAATATTAATGATTTAAGCAAGGAAAGGGCTACATGTCAACATACAACTCTTTATTTCTATTAATGTCTTACTTCATTCCTACCTGATTGACATGTTTAGGAATTATGAGTGATTGGCTCACTGTAGTTGTGAAAGTTGCTACCAATCAAATTATGATATGTTAAAGTTAAAACAAAACACAACTGTTTTAGATATTATCTAATATACATTTTGTAATTATCCTTATAATTACAAAATGTTTTATGTAAGATTCATGTTTTGTGATTTATATCTGACATCACAAAAGTATTTTGGAATTTGAATAATGTATTTTGTAACTGCAGTACACATAATACTGATTTTGAACAATTTTGTCCAGGTTCCTTGTCACCGGGGACTCCTTCAGGACCATCGCGTTCAGTTTCAGAGTCGGTGTGTCCACGGTGAGCCAGATCACCCCCCAGGCAGCGACGTCCATCTGGGACTGTCTAGTGGACGACTTCATGGCTGTGCCTTCACCTGGAGACTGGCGGTCCATCACAGAGGGATTCCAGGAGCGCTGGAACTTTCCTCTGTGCTGTGCAGCTCTGGATGGGAAGCACGTCCAGACAAAGGCACCCCATATATCATATAGGAGACACACACATTGATATACACTAAATATTCATTTCATTTCTTTTTTGTGGTGCCCAAATTTATGCACCTGCTTGATTTTGTTTAAACAATTATTGCACACTTTCTGTAAATCCAGTAAACTTCTTTTCACTTCTCAAATATCACTGTGTGTGTCTCCTGTATGATATTTAACTGACATTTTTTATTGTAACAACCAACGATTTATACAGGAAAATAATGTCTATTAACAAGGTTGCCCAAACTTCTGCATCCCACTGTATCAGTATATTTTGTCATTAGTATAATATGAAATAAATTCTACATGTGTCAAGTTGTGTGCCAACATTTGCTGTGTAGTAGAACTGAGACATTAGTTATTATAAAAATTTATTTGAAATAATATTAAAAGTCTCAAACAGAAAAACATTAAACATAAATATATAAAATATAAGAATTTACAGAGAGACAGGAATAAAAAGGACCAGCTGCTCTCCAGAGCAGGAACAAGGCTGAGGAGGAAATGCTCCATTGGAGACTGGTGTGGCCTCTTCAGGGACTCCAGGATGGCCAGCTCCACCGCCGATGGACCGTCCTGGGACCCGTCCCTCATCTGCCTCGGAGCCGTCCTCCTCTGTGGGCCTGTAAAACAGCACAAAACACAAAGAAATGAGAAGGCTGCTACTAGATTTTAATTTCAACATTGAAAAAAACAAAAAAACAATAACAGGATATAATCAGATTGGTTGTAGATATTTAGTAAAGGTGATCACAAGGGAATCCCATCGACTAAAAAGGTATCAGTGCTTGCTGTACATATCTGTGGGTGCAGCAGCAGGAGCTCAGGGACTGGGGATGCTCTGCTGCAGAATCAGTTCGTTCTATCAATACAGTATTAAATGTTAACAGGTTGGATATAATAATCGTAGAGCAGACAGTGGTCCCTCATTTATTGCAGGGGTTCTCAGAATAACTAGCCCCTGGCCACGCACTTTATACACTGTTTTCCCCACACTCATGAACATTGGTCACAGTTCTCACAATTGATTCTCAAAGTGCAAACCTTTGTAGATTGCAAAACGTAAAAGTATTATTATGCCGCGGTTTGTCTTCATCTGCCCGCCACTTTCGTGCGCCTTTTTCCCTCACGGTGCAGGTGTCTATTTCCGAATGAGGCTCATAGTTATGGGTGTTTTTGTGCTGTTTTTTCTATTGGACGCGATGGTTATCAAAACCAAACGTGATAAATTTGGCAAGCGCAGGAGATTTGTCAAGCAGGCTGCAGAATGCAATGCTGTACTGTGCAATAAAAAATCAGCGAAAAAGCAAAGCAGTGACGGATGAACAGCGGGACCACTGTGTGCTGTTTATTAATAAACAATAAAATATATTCCTAAATGACAACATGCATAAAAGCAGAACGGTATTTGTACGTCAGTGGGAAAATAGCGGTGGCTTGCTAGCTTTTGTGCGGCTTCCCCGGGTCAGTGAAAACTTTCAAAAGAGAAATGAATGAACTTACCAGGTTGCCCGATCTCTTCACATATCTTCCTCCAAGCTCGGTCCTTTTTATTCCTGTCTCAGTACTGAAAGCAGCTGGTGTTGTACAGCTCCAAGTTGTTTGCTACCGCATTGATTAGCCTTCCCCTCCATTGAAGTATGAAAGGCTTTGGCTGGATCTGCCCCTTTGACCTAGGTAACAGCCACGTCACCAGGCTCCTGATTGGTTGTCGCGGCGCGATTTGACGCTGGAGTTCAGATTTTTCCAACTCGAGCGGTAGACGCGAAACGCGCGTATGCACAAAATGCAACACAAAAACTCACGCGCGTGGTTTTATTCGCGAGTCAAACGCGCCAGACGCGCTGCACTGACGCGCGTTTCACGCGTTTTGGCGTTTTCGCGACGCAAATCTGCTTCCGAATTTTCGCGGGACCCGCAATCGCGCGTCATCGCGCCTTTCCATTGACTTTACATGTAAACCTGACGCTCTATTCGCGTCCATCGCGTTCGGTGTGAGACGTGGTTATGAAGCGGATTTCAAACTCCAGGCTATCAGTCACACAGTAAAACTTGGGAACAGAGCAGCTGTGAAATCTGTCTGTCTTTGTTATTACGCTCAGCGTCTTTTAGTTTACATTTTGACTGCACAATTGTGAGCTCTTTGTTTAGCACAAAAACAACCTTGTTTTCTTTTATTTATGGAGCATTATTATTTAATGAATGCTCATAATTTAATTTTGAGTAATTTTTCATGTACATCTGTGCTGTATGTTAATAAAAGTGCCTGTGTGACATCTGGGACACAGCTTTGACTAAGAACTCTCTTTTTGTTCTTACTTTATGGCTTAAAAAAAAAATCGAGATATATATCTTATATCGCCATCCAGCTAAAAAATATCGAGATATGAATTTTGGGTCATATCGCCCAGCCCTACACCAGTCTATTGCAATTTGTCATTTGCTGTATGTGCAGCAGGCAGGACTAAAGGTATTCTAAACAAAGCAGTTGGAGCTGCTCTGTTGGACAAAATCTATGTGATAACACCAATTTTAAATTACCCAAGAGTAAGTTATGCATTTCAAAAATTATTTTAAAAAACCAAAAACATTCAAGGACTGCTGACTGCTTTCATTACTGGTTAATGGATAATTATTTTCACTTTTAATCAATTAAGTCATCAAAATATTAATTATTATTATTGTTATAATATTTTTAAATTTACATATGCCATTTTTATCCTCCCATTGATAATTTCACACTTAATTTAACTTTTTTAAGCTTCTCAACTGTGAAACAGCCGACTAAATGGTGCTATTGGTGCCTTAGCAACAAAGCACAGGACTTTATTCAGGTTGTTCACCGTTAGCATTGTACTACAGCTAAAGGATTATGCCTACTGTTCTGGCTTATTGCCCAAGAAAGAACATTATGAATGAATCTATCATGTTTTTACCAAAGGGTGTTGAAGACTGTGATCTACGAGCACCTTCATTTTGATGGGCTAAAACTCTTCACTCTTGTTAAGGAGATTTATGCTGATAGATGACAAATAGACACAAGACCTGCTCATTAATACACGGCACAGCAGCTCCAGACGAACGCTTCGGTGTGCACCGAGCGAATTACGTGAATGATCTTTCAAATAAGCATCATGCAGAGGCAGGTCACAGGGACCACCGGTCAACACTACTGGCAGAGAACAGGAACAGGAGAGTCTGAACGGTTGATTATGATATGAAAGTTAGAGGAAATCAAAGAGTTTTCACACACTAGGAAACATGAGACGTGTACCCACACAGGTCACGTGACTTCTGTTCCCCAAACTTTTGCTTCCAGAAATAATGAGCCATCCTTTCTCTTCCCCTCATCTTCAGTCCTCCTCTTCTTTTTTGCTGTCAAACAAAGAGTCCTCTGATCATAGCGGAGTACACATGAGAGGAGCCAAAAAAAAAAAAAATCAATGGTTCCATTCTTGTAGAAGATAAAAAGCTTTTAGGTTGTAATTATCTCCCCCTTGTCTCTTTATGAATTTGCTTACTACTCAAATAAAAGTTGAGGACTTCCTTGAACACAGATACAATAGGCTGGATCATTACGCATTCTTTGACCACATCTAAAATATCATGCTAATTATGTAAATGGACTGTATTTATATAGCGCTTTACTAGTCCCTAAGGACCCCAAAGCGCTTTACATATCCAGTCATCCACCCATTCACACACACATGGCAAGCTACATTGCAGCCACAGCCACCCTGGGGCGCACTGACAGAGGCGAGGCTGCCGGACACTGGCGCCACCGGGCCCTCTGACCACCACCAGTAGGCAATGGGTGAAGTGTCTTGCCCAAGGACACAACGACCGAGACTGTCCAAGCCGGGGCTCGAACCGGCAACCTTCCGATTACAAGGCAACCTCCCAACTCTTGAGCCACGATCGCCCCATGTGGCTATGTGACTGTATTAAAGGCAGGAAATCTATTTAAACTATCTTGACTCTTGTTTTTAATCAACAGTCTTTATCCTTTGATTCTTTATTTGTTTGTTTTTTGATTAGTGTTTTAATTTCATCATTAAAAGTTAACAAAAGGTCATTGCAATCAAATGTATTACAATTTACTTTATAGTATTGGGTACCCAACACTGTTGGGCACAACAGGCAGTTCATGGATTTAAAAATTCATAAAAAACTATGACATTGGTTACTGCCAGTCATCTCAAAAAATGTCAAAAAAATATTTGTTGAAAATGTGGTGTATTCTGTACATTTTGATTACTCTTAGAATAACAGACTCATTTACTTCTCTTCGGTTATCTTCAGCTACAATGCTGCCTTTTTCTGCTGCTCACTATGTGCATGTGTGTCAGAGATGGGTGAGAACCTTTATGAGAGTTTCATCTTGCTCATTTGGCTCACTCACGGTAAAAAAAATCACTTTTAATCTTACAGTATCAGCGAAAACCCTGATATCAATCTGATGGCCACATGGTGAGTGTGACTGTATAGCATGTTAATAAAAGTTTGGGGGTTTGGAGGGGAGGTTCTTAATTAGCCCATTTCAGGTTGCTACTGTATGTGTTTACTGTGCCTGTTCATTGTGTGATGAAAATGTAATTCAGAGCCATTGCCATGGGAAACACTGTACTTTAGCAGCACTTGTATGCTTGTATAAAGAGCAGCAATTATAATTTATTTCAACTGACAGGCACATTTCACCCTGTAGTCTTTATCGGGGTCACAAGGTACAAACCAGAATGCACTGGTTAAATATTAATGGTAAATGGAGTGTCTTATATAGTGCTTTTCTACTCTTTCGGAGTACTGAGTGCTTTGTATTTAACATTCACATATTTTGGGGATAGTATCATACCCAAAGATATTTGACATGCAGACTGGAAGAGCCAGGGATCGAACCACCAACCTTCCAATCAGCAGATGAACTGCCCTACCTCCTGATCAAAAAAACTCCAAGACACTCTTCAGATATGAAATTTAATCACCTTTATGTTCACGGCATGCATATATTTAATGCATTTCCAATGCATTTCAGCATATAGGCGTTAACCAATAGAAATAAGAGTACATGAACACACTGAATATATTTTAGTGCCGTTTTACCAAGAAGGGCCTTCCATAGAGTACAAATAAGGATTTTAGAGCAATCTTATTTTGAGAAGTGGAATCAACAAATGACTAGCTCTGTACTACATCTGAGTTATCACTGCAATGATCTTCTAGGATTCTCTAGGTTTAGGGTCCAGTCACGTTTCCTGGGAGTCTGGCTGAAGATGGCTATGTGCAAGTTTATCCTGCAGAGTGGGAAGTCTCCTAAAAGTAATTAATAGTGATTCAAGGAAGATCTGGCTCATTGCATCATCACTCTCAATAATACTCTACTCCCTTTTAATTATCTGTTTAAATATTTACTATATACCTATTAAATAATTAACTCTATAAGTGTTTGTGTCGTGACAAAGGCTGCTCTATCTTTTGTTTGTTTGGGAAGATTTTGTTGTCGTTGCCTGTTTGGCCTTAGCGTAGGCTGTCTTTCATTTCAATTCAATTCAATTTGATTTATATAGCATCAAATAACAACAGCAGTTGCCTCAAAGTACTTTATATTGTAAGGTAGAAAGTCTACGACAATACAGTGAAAACCTCAACCATCAAATGACCCCCTATGAGCAAGCATTTGGCAACAGTAAGAAGGAAAAACTCCATTTTAAAGGAAGAAACCTGTGGCAGAACCAGCCTCTGGGAGGGGCATCCATCTGCCACAATTTGGTTTTGGTTTATATCCGTAATCCTGAAAACATGAATCCATTTCCTCAGATTTTGCTTCAGACTTTCTTTCCTGGTTACACATTCTCCTCACACATTAGAATTGATTGAACTGTTTCTGTCTGTTGGTTTTCATATGTGTTGTTGCTATGCAAAAATAGCTAAATATTGAGATTAATGTAATAAAAACACATTTAAACAGCCTATAGCTCTCCCTATGATCCAAACCAGGAAAATATCATCAGTGTAGAGCTCCCACCAAACTGTATTTTTCTCCTAAGTAAAAACAAAGTCTTCTTCCTATATACCCAGGTACAGGCCTGCATAAGAAAGACTATAACGTTTTTTATGCTACAAGTGTTGCTGGAGCTTTAACCTCTTTAGACTTTTTGTTCCTCTCTGCACACTTTGAAAGGTGAAGTTGTGCCACAGACTTCTGTTGTATTTTTGCCATCCAAACTCCTCAAAGAAAATTTCTGACCTAACCAGAGTGAGCCCTGGATGTTATTGCACCAATATGCTATGTAAACGAAACATTTTCAGGGTTTTGTTTGTTTCTCTGTTTGTATATAATATTAAGTTGCAGCCCCTGTATGGCTTTGTGTTATTATAAGTAATGTGTGTGGTTGTGTTTAATAAAGTGTTTGTAATAACCATAACAACCATACCTGTGAAGGTACGCTCTGAAGATTTTGTTGTTTGTAACACTACCTGTTTTGTCTTTTGTCATTCACAAGGATGCACATGCAATTCATTTGTATTCCTGCCAATGATTAGCACTACTGCCTCATAACAAGAAGATTCTGGGTTTTAATGGAGCCTGGGGCTTGGTATGTGGAGCTTGGATGTTATCCCTGTGTCCTTGTGGGTTTCTCCTGGAACCCACGTCCAGTAATTTGCTTCTAAATTGGCCATAGGTATGGATGGTTACCCTGTGACAGATTGGTAACTTGTCCAGGTGAACCAGCCTCTTTCCCTATGAAAACAGCGATAGGGTCCAGGACCCCCATGACAATAAATTGGATAAGTTTAAGAAAATAGATGGAACGGTTTCACAACAATTTTCAAGTGGTGGTAAAATGTCAAAAAAAAAGGTGAAAAACCAAAAAAAATAAAAGTAAAAGGGAGTGGTCCAGATAACAAATGACATGGCTGTACACAATACAGTGTTCAACATATTGTGCAGATGTCTACACACATTTCAGTGTTTATCTGCAATTTTTAAATATAAAATAAAATGCATTACCCAATAAGAATAGCTACGTTTTTCTGGAAACGAAATAAAATAAAATAAAATGCCTTTAGATTTTTGTGAACACTGCATGTTCTTGAACAGCGATGTCACAAAATGTGAGATTTCTTTCTCCCATACTTGTTGGTGCTTTTCCAGCTGGGAATTCACCACAGCAATGTCCTCAGTGTGATGTCTTTTAATCTCAAAGCACTGCAATCACTGGGTTTTTTTCTTCTCCAGAGGACATGTTTCTGATTGCTGAGGCACTTATTATTTCCTGGATGAGGCTCTGATGCATACTACAGTACTCTGAGCTGTTCAGTAATCATAAAGTCACTGGAAGGTGTCCCTGATTGCCCTGATAGTGACATGATTTTTGAAAACATAAAGAAAAGTAAATAAAAAATAATTGGCTCACATTATTAACTGGAATCTAACAGTATTTAAAAAATCTAGATAAATAAATAGCTTTAATACACAGCTTGCAGTGTCCCCATATTAGCTAACTTTATTCTTTATACGATCTAAGTTGATCTGAATTATGTTATTTTAGTCTTTATATTATGTTTAACAGCATGTACATCAAACTGCTAAGAATTTCTGATAAGACCATGTTAAGATTTCTCTAAATACATTTTCTCCTTTTAGGAAGAAACATTTCTTTATCATTCTTTATGTACTAAGTATTTACTCACACCGAGAAGGAAGGAAGTGCCATGATTCTCATAGGCAGGAGCTCTCAGTCTGCTCACTGTCACACTTTTTCGCAAATGCTGAACTCTTGTGTTCTTTTCTCTCTTCTTTGACATAAGAATCCAAACATTAAGCTGTAATAGAATAGCTTAGAACCATTTGGGGGGGATTAGCATGAATGGAACATCTGCACGGAGACAGCATGAAGGACACTGACTTTTAAATATGATGGATCAGACAAAAGGGGGTCTGGCGCTAAGGAATAATAATAATGATAATAATAATAATAATAATAATAATAATAATAATAATAATAATAATAATAATAATAATAAACTGCAGTAAGCTTTCAGAAATCCTCTTCCTCATAGCTTGGTTGTAATGAGTTCCTATCAGCTCAAAGCAGTCAGTCTATTATCTTCTGACCTCTGGCATCAAGGGAACTTCTGCTCACTGGATGGTTTCTCATCAGACCATTCTCTGTAAGTCTAGAAATGGTTGTGTGGGAAAACAGATAGTAGATTATCAGCTTTTGAAAAGACCAATGTTTATAATCCATTCTGATCTTCAGTTTGAACTTCGGCAGTTTGAACAGTTTTGATCAGCTCTACATGCCTAAATTCATTGAGTTGTTGCCATGTGATTGATTGATTAGATAGTTGTGTTAATAAGCAGCTGAATAGGTGTGCCTAATAGAGTGGCAGATGAGTGTGCATCATAAGTTTTGTAGATGTAATTAGATGCTATTGCCATGAAATTACAATACAGTGCTTGTGTAAGAGGTTATTTTAGCCTGTAATTAAGTAGTTGCGACACAGCATGATGACACTGTAATATCGGACATAGATAATAATCTTCAGAAGCTTAGTTGTGTGGCAAGGTTGCTTTGTCAGCTCCTGATCATAGGAATGTGCAGACTGCCATAGATTATGTATTATGGTTTTTTCAAAGTTGTGTGCAAATTATTATTTTATATCTCTCTGCAGTGTTTTTGGAGGTGTTTGTATCTGTTTTATTCTTCATAGGAATCCCTTTGTGATCAGGGCCAGCCAATCAGATTGTATGAGGGCCCATTGGCCCTGCTTGTGCTTCCATTCAATCCTTTGGGTACTTTGAACAAACTTCACACGAATAACAAATGCTGACTTCATACTGTGACTAAATACTGTGTATGAAAGACCACTATGAAAAAATCACTTGGCCTTCAAGCCATTGCTCTTTGTAGATTTTTTTGACATAAGAATGTGCTTTGTCACTGCAACAAAATCTAGTTTTGAAGGATAAAGTGTACCAAAAAAAAGAAAAGCTAGTGATAATTTGGACTCAACCTCCTCTGCATTCTACTTAGCAGCAACACTCATGCTGAATAGAGAATGAGGTGCATCAGACCAGGGAATGGTGTGTTAGTATGTACTGTGACTAAAATAAGGCTTTGTTCTGTGTTTTTCATCTCTGGCATGCATTCTGAATTCTAAGATTAAAGCTTCTGTAGGTGGTTGTGAATAAGGCCCAGTTTCTAACTGGTAATAAAGCATAAAAATATATATATTTTAAAATAATAGAAACAAAAGCAAGTATTGAGCACTTATGGATTGTTTTTTTAAATGTGCTGCACAATGAATGATGGAATTTGCCAGGTTGTACAGTAAGGGAATTTATTTTATTTCATCTGTCTTGAGGTTCTTTTGAATGCTTTGTCAGTGATCTGTTTTCCTCCCACAGCCCAAAGACTTGCAGGTCAGGTAAAAGAAATTATAAATTGCCTGTAGCTGTGAATGTGAGTGTGAAGGTGCTGGTACCTCTTACCAATTGCTTACTGGGATATAGTCAGGCCCCATCTGAACCTGAGCATGATGAGAGTTGGATGGGAGATGTGGACCATCCAAAAAACACCCGTACATGCGTAAGCTGCAAAGATGCAACTTCACACTGATAAATTCAAAAGGCATTTTATAGCCAACTGTAGTTTCACAAATAGAGTCCTAAGAATCTCTATTAGATCTCAGTAGAAGCTTTTGCGACACTGAAAATAAGTAGTAATGACCTTGGATTTCGTAAGTGAAAACATCAAAGCAGTAGCAAAGTGGTATTTTAAATTAAGCTCAGTTACATAGTTCAAAGACAAATAAAGTATCTGTTCAAGAAGGCATACACAGAAAAATATACATGTTAATAGCCCTACCTTCTCTCAGCAACATTCTGCAGCTTTGAGTTTATATGTGTGGGCATGTTTATAGACAGGAAGGAACACTCACTGTAATATGCCATAAATTTAAGGACAACCTTGAAACTTGATAGGAGCTCTTACAATGGATTTATTGTTAAAATATGCCAGTTCTATTTGTGATGGTATTTCTTCAAGGACCAGCTGTTTTGTTTGGGAAAATGTTAACAATGTTAACGCTGTAATAATAAAGTCGCATTGACTGTATTGTACTGTTCTTATTGGTAGCTGCAGGCTAAGACTACCTGATGCTAACAACTCACTCAAATCTCTGTAAAGCTATGCAGTACAATACTGAATCACTGCTTCAGTGCCTTTTTCAATAAAGACATTTTAACATGTCGAGGTGAAAAATGTACTTGTGTAAATAATAAAATTAATGAAGGCTGAACTCTATTGAACTGCTCAAGTTTAAGGGTTGAAGTATTTTTCATGGTGGCTGGTTGTCACTCTCAACTTTACTCATTCACTATTCACTAAACGAACATTCAGTTTAGTCTCTGGAGCACAGCGTGTAGAGACTTTGGACTCCTAATCATCATCTTTAAAATGTTAGGGGCAAACATGGCAACTATAATCAGGTACTGAAATGACACCAATTTGATACCAGTGCATTTACAAGTTATAATTGCCCAAAAACTAAGCATAAGGAAAATGTATGTTCTCGTCACCTAATAATATTATTAGATATTCAGCTTCATAGCTTTTCCTGTTCAGGTTTTATGGTATTGTGCATGCTGTCTCACTGCCATACTGGGCAATCAAATTACATCATTAATTATTTAGTATTATATGTGCAGAATATAATTAACTGTACTCCACTATGATTGATTGATTGATTGATTGAATCTTTATTTTGAACATGTTGAAAAAGTATAAAAAAAAAATAGAATTAAAAGAGACAAATGAACAAAGCAAACAAAAGGAAAACGAGCAACCACAACTCCAAATAACGTCCATGTTCAAAAAGGAGCAGGAAGAAGCATAAGCTTATTTAATCCCACCCCTTTTCCACTATCTAGTATCAATAGACTACAGAAATACCTCCTTGTAATTACATTATATGTTATGTGTAATTTTTTTTTTTTTTTTTTTTTTTTAATATATACACATATATGTTTCTATCTATCCATACCTACGTATATACACACATACGCACATATACACATTTTCAATAACCCCATTAACACCTGAAGGATACACAACCTACAATTTTATATATATTTAATATATATATATATATATATATATATACATATACATATATACATACATACACACATACATACACACACATACACACATATATATATATATATATATATATATACATACACATACACATATATATATATATATATATACATACACATACACATATATACATATACATACATACATACATACACATACACATACATATATACCCATACCAACAAACCCGTGCATGCGCACACACATGAAAATATTAGACAAGAACACCCTATCAAATCTCTACCTTTTCCCTGTACCCTGTAAAAACCATATCCTTAAACCGCTTTTTAAACTGCGCCATGCTTGGACATTGCTTCATATCTTTACTTAGTCTGTTCCACAGCTTCACTCCACACACAGAGATGCAAAAACTTTTTAATGTTGTACGGATACGAGGATGTTTTAAATTTAATTCCCCCCTCAAATTGTATCCCCGTTCCCTTTTAGAAAACATTTTTAGAATATTGTCAGGAAGCAGGTTATTTATTGCTTTATATATAATTTGTGCTGTGAGAAAATGAACCAGATCTGTGAATTTTAGAATTTTTGATTTTAAGAATAGTGGATTTGTATGATCTCTGTAACCAGTTTTATGGATTATCCTTATGGCCCTTTTTTGTAATATAAAGATTGATGATAGCGAACATTTGTAAGTATTGCCCCAAACCTCTGCACAGTAATTCAAATACGGTGCAATCAGGGAACAATAGAGAATGTGGAGTGATTTGTGGTCCAGAATGTGTTTTACTTTACTCAAGATTGAGACACTTCTTGAAATTTTGTTATGTATATGATTTATATGAGACTTCCAGTTTAATTTATCATCTATAATCACACCAAGAAACTTATGTTCAAGTACTCTTTCAATTTCCACACCATCTACATGAATCTGCACTTGTGCATTTCTAAGGGAATTCCCAAATAAGATAATTTTAGTTTTACTTAGGTTTAGCGATAGTTTGTTCCTGTTAAACCATTTTTTAATTTTGCACATTTCTGAAGTAATTGTATCCAGCAGCTCCTTTAGATTCCCCCCAGAACAAAAAATATTTGTGTCATCTGCAAATAATACTAATTTTAATATATCAGATGCCTTACAAATATCATTTATATAAATAATAAATAATTTTGGACCCAGTACAGAGCCTTGTGGAACACCACAAGCAATGTCCAAGCATGATGAGGAATGGACACCCAGCTTCACAAATTGTTTCCGGTCACTTAAATAATTTTTCACCCATTGCAGTACAACCCCCCTAATCCCATACCGTTCCAGTTTATTAATTAATATGTCATGATTGATTGTGTCGAATGCTTTCTTGAGATCCAGAAATACTTCAGCTGCATACTGTTTCTGATCTATAGCATTCGTAATCTCCTCAATTGATTCGATTAATGCCAGAGATGTTGATCTTTTTGATCTGAATCCATATTGACTGTCAGAGAGTAATTTATATTTATCTAAGAATTTGTCTAATCGTTTATTAAACAGGTTTTCTAGGATTTTGGAGAATTGTGGTAGTAAAGAAACAGGCCTGTAATTTGTGAAGTGGCGTCTATCCCTGGTTTTATACAGCGGCACAACTTTAGCTATTTTCATTTTGTTTGGCACTTTTCCCGTCTGAAATGATAAGTTGCAAATATATGTTAGAGGTCCTACAATTCCTTCAATGACCTTCTTGACGATTTTCATGTCAATATCATTACAATCAGTGGATGTTTTATATTTACACATGTGTACAATGTCAATTATTTCTTTTTCCTCCACTGATGTGAGGAACATTGAGTTAGGGTTCCTATCAATCAGGTTTTCACTACATTCTACTGATGGCAGTGACTCAGGAATTTGTTCTGCCAGTTTTGGTCCAATATTTACAAAATAATGATTAAAGCTGTTGACCTTATCAGCAGTGTTTTCCATAATATTGCCATTATCGATAAAGTATTGTGGATAACTTTGTTGTCCAGAATTATTTTTAATGATACCGTTTAAAACATCCCATATTCCTTTCATATTATGTTTATTGTTGTTCAATATTTTACTATAATACTCCTTTCTACATACACGTATAATATTGGTCAACTTATTTTTGTATTTTTTATATTTATTTTCAGCTTCTTTTGTTCTTTGTTTTAGGTATTCCCTATAGAGTGTATTTTTCTTTTTACATGCATTTTGTAAACCCTTAGTGAGCCATGGTCTATCTGAATATTTGTGCTTTCTGTTGTATTTTATTGTTGGACAGTTTTTATCGTACAACTCCATGAATATTCTTAAAAATATGCCATATGCAATATCAATATCAGCTTCTTTGTACACCTTGTCCCAGTCCTGATTTAATAGATCGTTCTTAAATGCAGTCATAGTTTCTTCTGTCCTTACACGTCTGTATCTCAGTTGTTCTTCATGCTGATTTTTCTTATAATTAGTGTCATAAACTGCAAAAACTGGTAGGTGATCACTGATGTCATTAATTAATATTCCGCTCACAATGTTGTTTTCCATATTGTTAGTGAAAATATTGTCAAGTAAGGTGGCACAATGTGGTGTAATTCTGCTAGGCCTGGTTATTTTAGGATGTAAACTCAAACTGTACATAGTGTTTAGGAATTCGTCGGTCATTTTATGCTTTTTTGGATTCAACAGGTCAATATTAAAATCACCACAGATAAACATAACTTTTTGATTTGTTTTAGAGAATATTTCCTCTATGAAGTCATTAAATACTTGAATACTAGAGCCAGGTGTTCTATATATACAGCTAATTATTACATTTTTTTCTTTTTCCTTATAAATTTCAATTGTTATACATTCTAGTAAATTATCAATTACAGTTGTCATACTTTCTACCACCTTGTAGTTTAGGTTTTTATCCACATACACAGCTACTCCCCCTCCACTCTTGTTCCTTCTATTTACAAAATTCACTTCATATCCCTCCAGTCCAAAGTCCATTCCTTTCTCCGCATTGATCCATGTTTCAGAAATGGCAATAATTCCAAATGGATTTGTCAACTCATTTAGATATTCCTTTATATTGTTGAAGTTGGCATACAGACTTCTGCTATTAAAATGGATTATTGATAATTTATTTTCCGTGTTGATGGTGTGCTTAAACTGTTCATCAGTGAAGTAGCAGCAGTTACAGCTGATGTTGTAGAAGAAATTATTTTCCGGGTCTATATCCTTTTCTAAGTCTAGAACATTATGGTCTGTGTATCGAAATGTTCTCAGTTCCAGATTATCATAAAGAGAATTCCAATGAGTCATGTTGATATTGTTGCCGGATGCAGATGAAGTTCTTTTGGACTGTGCCATGTGTTGTGTTGTGTGTCACGTCACATGTGTATTCATACCTCCAGAGTAAGTTGACCTCAGTATTTGTCCAGCTCTTCCATATTTCTGATGACCAACACTTTGGCTTGTTCCGGTGTTCCATTGAGTTTAATGAATACTTTGCAGTTGGTGGTCCATGTATTTTGAATTTTTCCCTGTTTCTTCAAGTAACGTGCTTTCCTGGCAATGTCCGCATTTCTTTTTATCAGATGTTCGTTCATGAAGACATCGGATCCTTTCAGTTTCCTTCCTTGTTTTAACAGTGCTGTTTTCTGTTTTCTGTTTGCAAATCTCACAATGATGGCTGGTTTGTTACTGTCATTTTTTCGGAGTAGAGGGTGGCAAGCCTCAATGTTGTTATAATCCACTTCCACACCTTTGGACCGTAGAAAGGTAACCACTTGATGCTCCGTGGAGTTGACATCTTCCTCTCCTGGCCCTCCTACATTGTCAGTGGCGACCGCCCGGGCGTATGACCGGGGTTTGATGCGAAGCCCCGTGATGATAACATCGTTCATCCGGGTGTACTGCTCCAAATCCGCCACTCTGTTCTCCAGGTACGCCAGCCGCCGATCCTTCTCGGCGTTCTGGATGCGGAGAGCCTTAACTTCCTCGACCAGGTCCAGGATGGCTTTCTGCTGCAGTTTGACAGTAGAAATCTCCTCTGTCATAAACTCCAGCGACTTCTTAATATCGTCTCCTTCCTCGGCTGACAGAACTTTTTTCGGGCCCATGCTGAGAGACGCTCTCGTAGCTTTGCCGTGACGACCGGCTAGCTACTTCCCAAATCAAACTGGGCTAAAGGTTTAAAAAAAAACTTGAGTGACTGGTTCCTGCTTTAATTTTTCACTCTCTTTTTAGGACTACTGCAAGTAGGCTGTCTCAATGAGAGGGTGAAGTGTCCATTTGTACTGGAATATATTCACTTCATTACTGTGAAGTACTGCACACAAGCTACTCAAGTACTGACTGGTTTTGATTTACTCTGAAATGAGTTGGCTCAGAAGTAGTTGGAAATCTGTCCAGCAGGTCGGTGGGACATGTGCAGAAAGGATGATCAAGTGTGGAAAAAAAACCCTCTGTTAATCCTGTTTATTTCTTTCTGTGCTGAAAAAAAAGCTGGATTTTCCCATCAAATGTATTCATTCTGACCTCTCTTCTATTGATACCACCCCAAATCTTCACTGCGATATCTAGCATTTCTTTGCATTGTTAATAATGACAAGATTAGATTTCATGGACACAATAATGCAGTTGTGTAAGTGGAATGATTAATAGTAATCAGAAAATTAATTCCTAACAATTTTTAAAATTGATTAATCATGCATGGCATTCATTGATAAAAATAAATGGCAAACTAAATTGCCTGTTGGTTCCAGCTTATTGGCAGGCTTGAGACAACTTTACAGGCTCCTTTAAAAAAAAATCTCTTCATCTGCTATAACTTCCTCAGTTGTGTTATCAATACAGGAAATATTTTTGTTTAATTCAGTAATTGAAATTAGGAGTTAGGTAAAGTCTAATTTTACTCATCTCAACTATTTCAAGCCACAAAACGGAATCTCCTGATTGTGTTTGTGGTGTATATTTTAGTGTATGGGTCCTGCCTGCTTTCAACTATCAAATTAAGGCAAGAAAAGCCCAAAACATAATCAAAGGAAAAAGGAACATTAGCTGGATTTCTAAGATTATTCCTGTTTTGGCTTTAATATCCTTTATCAGGGCTAACAGTGCTGCCTCTGGGGTCTATTAGCAGATCCTTAAATTGAAAACTTATATCAAAGTAAAGCCAGTGTTGTTTTAGTGATTATTAATCTTGTGTATGCCAAGTGACAATTGTCTTTATCCCAGCCTTAATAGCTACTCTATTTCAAAATAAACTTAGTTAAAGGTAATGCCCTTTTACAACAACAATCAATAAAGCAATCTGAAACTCTGTAATTGTACCCAATGGTCAGACACAGTGTCCCTCAGCCAGTGCCTCCTGTGCTCCTATTAGTGTTCTCTGGTCAGTTCTGGGCACAGACTCAGTCTATGTGCATATTTAAACTCAAAATCCTTCACAGCTTCTGCACTTAAGACAGCACATCATCAGTTTCAGGTCGACAACTTTTTCGATGACCTGCTTTGACTATAAAGAGGCGCTTAAATATAAATTTAAATGGAATTTCCAGTGGTGAGTCTGTCCTTTTATGACCATTTGTGCAATCTGAATATTTTCATAAATATTTTTTACATTGCAAACTACTGAAAATGCAGAATATTAAGTGTGCATTATAATGTTATGCATAAATTAAAGCCATATTCACATGCATATCACTGCAGCTGCAAATTAGCAGTGTGTCCAATCTGCTGGTTGTTCCCATTATGCCTCTAATCCTACAATTTTTACAGATGTATTAAAAGCAGTGCACAGATCTGGAAGATCGATGAACTTAACTTCTGATTAAAATTGCTGCAGGTGTGTTGAAGTGAAAGATATGAAAGAAGATGTACACTTAATCTGTTATTTTAAACAGAAAATTACAAACTACATTACAAATGAGGGTGTCTCTTGGATTCTTTGCCCATACTGTGATTCACAAAGAGATATGCTTATTGAAATTTTTAATTAGGAGCAGTGCATACATTGCCAGTAATCATCAGAGTCAAAGCCACTGTTTTCCCCAGTGAGGACCTCTTAAAAGATGAAACATTGTACAGGATACTTGTTCTGACATGTGTGCTTTGTTGTGCTATATGTAACATGCTTTAGTCTTTTTCGCAACCCTCCTAATATTTTATTTTACTAACATGTCCTTACAAAATCACAATAATACAATATTCAGCTTTAAATTACCCCAATGTGTCCTGCTTTAAAATACATAAAAAAGAAAATTATACTGAAATCAAACACCGTCACACAAAAGGAAAAATTTCTCATCACCTACTCTGTTCATTCTGACAGATATCAAGACTCTACATGGCACAAAAGGCAGTTAAAACACAAAAGTACTTCACCCTTCACTCCAGTGGTGATCAAGAGGGAAGATTGGAGTCTGTAGAAAATGAGAGGAACCCCTAAACTCCACTCAGCATTGTAAATTTTTCTCCAGTTGAACACAGATCAAAATACACATATTTTATTCCACAACTGTTTATAGTAATTGCTAGAAATGATTATTATGGTGGACAGTGGCTAGTTTTTACGCTGACAAGTACAATTATATGAAGTTTAAAACCATTAAGCAGAGTTCCAGAACAAATGCTGCCCTGCATTTAAACAAAATTCATTGCAGAGAGCATCGTGACTTAAACAAGTGATATATCTAAGCACAGCCCTGGCCGGTACACTGGTAGTGGTAATTAACAATAGCACAGAGAGTTGGGACCTCTGCAGTTATTGATCAATTGTATTAAAGTTAGGTCTTCAAAAACGGGACCAATTTACTGTTAATTCACTGTTTCAGGTCGCTACATCAGTCACTAAGGAGCTTCGATTCTGACATCCTTGTCGCGTTTGTCAGCTCTCTGAACAGAATAGTTTCATATTTTGGCTCCTGGCAGCAGTCTTTATATAAAAAAAGTGTAGGTGGACTGAAGAGCACAATGTGGTGATTATATGCTGCTCTTACAATGTTCCAGCTTATTTATGGATGGGAGGACAGACAGAAAGACAGACAGACTGCAAGAAAATCAAGGGATCCAATCTTTCATCATCTAATCCACTGATTTTTTTTTTTCGTTAGCAGGTAAAACGCAGAGCGAAATAGAAATAGAGCAGTCAAGCTCTTTTTGTGCTCACATGGGAATACTGCAAGTAACTACGACTAAATCCAAATTATATAAACATTTAAATGCACTGAGTAGGCACTGGGAGATATTAGGTAAGTACATCTAAGATCAAAGCCTCTGGTGCAGAGAATAGAACCAAAATATCTGTGGAGGAAAGAAAGCCATTTCTCTTCTTTGAGATGAGCAATAGGCTCAATAACTCTGGCATTATTCTTCTAAGTCTCACTGCTTAGGCCATGCTGTTAGTTTTCTCCCCTCTTCTTTGCTTTTGCTTAGTGCCTGCTCGATATGGTTTCAGCTTTTGTGGCTTTTGTTTGTTTTGTGTTTGGGTGTGACACCTCCTTCAGATTGCATCAGCCAATACACCTGGTCCTCAATGCCTCTGCCAAATTGCATGTTCTTCCTCATTCCTCATCTCATCAGCAAACAGCATTTAGATCCCAGTTTTTCAGTCATTGTTCACAAGATTGCTCACTGTACTTGGCTAGCAGATTCTCTCGGGCTTCCTAGGTCTCCATCTGTGCTTCAGGTTCCTACTCTTCCTCTCCGCCTCCAACTCTGCTTCAACCAAGCTTGCCTCATCAGCCACGCCAGCTCTTCTCACTCGTCACAGAGCTGCATGCAGCATTCTTCTCATCCTCTTAGTCACCCAACCACCACTAGCACTGCAGCTTCATGTTATTATGCTTTAAACCTTGTTAAAGTACTTTTCTTAGCCTAAATCTGCTTTTGGGTCTCAAATTCTCATTGGTCATAACAACAGGATCACACAATTTTAGATCTAATAAATGTAATCACTTTTGCACCGTGGGTGCAATAAATTCTTGATTCAGAATGACTTGAGGGATGTTTAATTTCAGATAAGAGGATATAGCTTTTACAAAGTGGGTCTTATCATTATTCTATATTAATGTGCTGCTGTGATGTGAGCATGCTGTCAAGTCATCAAGCTCCACGGGATGACTAAGTAAGACTAAATTCACAGAATTTATTCAGGTGACTATACTTTGCATAGGTATATTCAACACAGGTAATTTGTCACGTGTCAAATTGGGTAGCAAATTTCACTGCTCCCAACAATTACACTCTTATTAATTGAAGGTAAGTGCTCATTTCAAGCCCTGGTAAGCACCAATATACAGACTGCTTCAAAATAAGCTCCAACAATCCACGTTTATTTTCACAGTTGTTTAATCTTGTGTTACTTGTGGTCATGGTGCAGCAGTGGCAGCGGTTGACATTTTTTAACGCTTCTGCGGGGGTAGTAAGATGAATGCTCAACTGCAAACTTTCCCAGTGTCTTGTTAGCTTGTTTGATAAGATCTCTTTCAACAAATTCTGGCCTCTGCACTTTCTGACTTAAAAGCAAAATAACCAGTTTCATAGATTTGATCTGACTTGACACATGAAGGAAAGATCCAGCAAATTAGATGACTCAAGTATATAAACCAAGGACATACGGTGTATTAGAGCTGTTTTTATAAATGTCCTAACATCATCCACACCAGAATCCAAATGATAAATCGTTATCACTGTGATGAATAAAAGAAATGATGGCCGAATAAATATACGAACCAATAAAATACACAAAAACATAGAACACAGATTTTAAATCTGAATATTGTATAAATCAATCAAACTAATGATTAGAAGTATGTACACAATACATATTTTGCTTTTATATTATGACATAACAAACAGCTTTTATTTTCTGGGCACTATGTGGCTGGAGTATGTATATATCCCAATAAAAGTCAATAAGTATTTCATTGCAAATGAGAATGAGATTAAAATGAAATGCTCTCATTTAACTTCCCTTGGCTCTGATCTACACATATAGCTGGAAATCGCACAGCAAGTTTCCTAACAAGATGGACAATGCACTAATGTGATTATAATGCAAGGACATTAAACAAAGAGAAGCACATCAGTGAAACAGTGCAATTCCTCTTTGGTAAAAATGTTTCTTGCGAGAGATACTGACGCTCAGTGTTCTTTCATAGATGTGTTATCTAAGACTCAAAATAGAAAACAAAAGCTAAAAGAAGTATTGTTTAAAGCAGAGAGATTTTTTTCCCCCTCTCTGTGAAACACACAGATTATTTTAAAGATTTGGAGGTCTTATTTGTGTAAAATGAACTCATTGAGGCAGGGGACAGTTCGCGCTCTTACAGACTCTTTGAATTCTTCTTCACTTTCTCTTTGCTGATGCTTCCCACATCTCCCTTGTGCTCGTGTAGCATGATTTAAACAACCAGGATAATAAAAGACTCGAAATTAGATTGTGGCATAAATCACAGCAGTGGCAAATGGGCTGTGACCAAGACTTGAAACAAAAACAAATATCTGTGTTAAGGTACAGCAGATTTTTCCTGTGCAAAATAAACAGCTCAAACATGTGTGGTAAAATTATAACCCTGTGTAACTAAATCTGATGTAATATTTTCACTTTTCATTATAAAGGCAGGTTCTGAAAATCTAACCTAAGAGAGAGGAAAAGACTGAAGTGAGGGAAATTTACAAGGCTGCCTGTCTTTAACTGTGCTGACGACCTAAGGTCATCACATTGGAGCGACTAGACATAACAAAGTAGACAAGGACTCACTCATCTGTCTGAAAGTATGGAAATGGGCTTATTTTTCTTATATGTGCTGTGATTCATTAAATGTATAGATGGAAGTTTTCCCCATAATTTGTTTGATCAAGCTGACTTACTGTAAGGTCACATTTTCCAGACAAGTGACCTCGCGAATCTGAATGTCTGTACTCAACAAGAGTAGATCATTTTTAAAAAATCCTCCATGTTTATGTTTATCACGGTCTAATATGTGGCCCAAGAGCCAAAACCGGCTGGCCGCAGGGACCAATACGTCCCACTAAATTGCTTTGCCAAGTGGGAAATTTGCAGAGGCGTCATTAAAATTTTATCAATAAAATGAAGTGCTATTCCAGCTGTGAGGAAAGCCTCATTACTATACAAGAAAAATTATAAGAATGTAATTGTTTGGGTGATAAAATTTTGAAATAATGTTGCTTCTATCAAAAACCTGACATCTGTGCTTTGTAGATCCTTTGTGATATAGAAAATTGTAACGTACAACTAACAGCAGCTGATTGGAAACATTTTGCTTAATTGTACTTATTTCTCTTGAGTGCCTTATTTCAGGCTTTTAATCATCTGTTTTGTAATCACTGAATGTGAACATTTTCAATTTGTACATTTGTACAATAAAGGGGGCTCTTATACATATTATTAAGCACTATTAGCACATTTACATATAAGAGGTGGTCTTGGCAACATCTAACCAATCTAAATGGGACGTTTTGCAGGCTATATGACTTTTCTTCCAAAGAAAATCATCCCTATTAGTGCCACCTACAACAACACACACACACACACACACACACACACACACACACACACACAAATATATATATATATATATATATATATACACCAGTAAATTGCAACAATGTTGTAAAAGGGACAAGTGATGAATGTTGTGGCAAATCATTAATCTGGCGATTTAGTGCACAGAGTGGTAAGATAAACAATTTAATTCCAGTTAATTATTTTATCTCTCTGTGGTGCTGTTTATTTCTAAGGTGACTGCTTCACATTGTGCATCATTTTATTTCAGTGTTCACAGCGTCCCTAACTGCAGTAGCAAAACTACCCCACCAAACCTGAAATGGGGTAGCCAGCTTACTTCATTGTTGCACTCCTTCGGGTGAACAAAGTGCCTTCTGAGCCAAATATTTAAAATTTCCATTCTTCAATTCAGATGACTTGCATCAATTTATCCACACACAGGTTTTTGTGTTTTCATGCATAGCTGAGTCACTTGGCTTCAGTGAGCTGTACGGGTGTACCAGGGTCCTACTGGTTTCTGCCAGTCCAGTGCTGATGTTGCTGCTGGTCATTTTCGAAAGGAAGTCAGCTTGATCTGTCTTTAGTCTGCTGTGCTTGGTTTTCTTTGCCAGTTCCTCAATTTGCAGTCCTCAACCATGTCCTTTCCTTTGTGCTTCTGTAGAAGAGCCAATATCTGGCAACACCTGTCTGCTGCGAATTTTCTGCCTGACAGAACTGGCTGATGCACGATGACCAGCATGTGTCTTGTTGCTGTGTTCACTGTTGCCATGGGATAAAAAATTTTGATGAAACAAGTTTCTTTAACATCACATTAAACTTTAGTGTGTGTTTTTTTCCACAATATAAAAAAGAATAAACATGTTTTAGTTTTCTGGTTAATTATGCTTTGGATTTTTCATCTGGAAAGTGGACTGTCTTACATAAAGGTATGATACTGGCATATTTCTTAGTTTGCAGTAGTTCATTGGAAATATCATACATTATATTATATATTATAGCCTAGTATATTCAAATACTTATATACTTATGCAGACGGCGTAAAAATAAATGTCAAGGGTGAGTCTTTTTGTGTGATCTGAATTGTATAAAGCTTTTGCACAGCACTGAATATATTTTTGAACACATAAAACAACTCTTCTTCACTTTCTTTGCACTTAAATACAATATAATAATACATTACAATATAATTTTGTAGGGTGTGATATTTCAGAAAATGGGGATTATCGGTGAAGTGTACTTAAATGACTAAATCCGTTTCCTTTAGTGCTATTTATTATGTAACTTCATTATGGTCAGAATATGTTTAGTGTTTTATCACAGACTGTCTTATGTCAATGTCTTTAAAATCCTGTCGAAGAAATGATGATTTTCATCATAAATAACTGCCTCCTACAGACTTCATTACCATGACTTTTTCTGCGTTACCTGTCTTGTTAAACTATGTTTTCTTTTCTTATTTACACATCTTGATCTTTACGCATCTTGATTAAAAATTAAAACAATAACTGAAATATTAAATATAGCTATGCAATTCATCAGTGACGGCATGATTAAATAAATGTAAATAAAAAGCGTAGGAGTGTGCACAGGTGACAATAACCTGAGTAACACAGGTTTCAACCCTCGACAATAACTGGCAGACAGCAGTAATTTCTCTCACTGAAATGACAGCTTTAGTGGCACTACTTACTCATGCTGTCAGCTCTAGGCTGTAAACCTGACTGACTAGATGGAACGTATGACAATCAAAACCTTCCAACAAAAAGGTGTAAAAGCCACACAATGTTAGTTCTCAGTCTAATTTTCATTAAAATTGTGAATATATTATTCTGTAGCCTACATAAAACGGTTTAATTGTTATACTGCACTCCTAAAATTATTCGATTGTTTAAAATTGCATCAAATATGCAATGTAATAAAATGTTACATTGTTGCTCACAGTGTCCCAGTAAAAGTAAACAGTATGATATTAATATAGAGCCAGGATGTTATTGTCAAGTGCTAGTGCTATGTTACAATTTGAACCCCCACAGCCAAACTCCCTGGAATTAAAAAAATAAATTCAAAAAATAAAAATTAGCACAAGTTTCCTCAGCTACCAAAGTGCCCTTGAGCAAAGTATTACCACCACTATTGGCTCCAGTAGAGCTGCTAATTGGTCTAAAATTGACTCGGAACATAATGGTTCATTTGGGCAGCTCCCAGGTGTTCATGTTACTGTGTGAATATTAAGCTTGCTGATTAAATAAAGAGCACACAGGCTCAGACTTCTCACTTTTTTAATTTACAAAACAGATATTTAAAGATTCATCCAAACATCCGATGAGCTGATATTTGCCTTGTTGACGGTCGTCGATTTGTCGGCAAATAAGATGACATTTCCTCATGGAAGTGGCTGTTGCTTAAGTGTTGTGTCCAATTCCAGGTTGGCTGTACTTATATCACAGATTCTGTTTTATATATTTCTATGAATACATTTGTGCTCAATGAAAAATAGAGTCATTATTTTATTGGGGAAAAATGTTTAGATACAAAACATGGATCAAACATTGATTTCTGCCATGTGAAATCAGAACAACAGACCAAGGGCCACAGGCTAACACTACAGAAAAGACATTTTTCATTTCTTGGGACCTTTAAGCCATTAGAGTTACACAGGTATCATTTCATGTCTGCCAATACAATTATGTTTACTATCTGAACATTCACATTGCATTTAAGTACAATGCCTCTCAGGAAATTACCACTCTAGGTTGTTTCAACATCATACAGCTGCCCCACTATTTTGTGCATTGACCTTTTCAGTCCTCATGAAACCCATTTATATTATAGTCCCTCAAGCACAATGGCATTAATTCATGCTGAAACTCTATTCTAAGCTAAGGATTTGAACTCGATTGCACTTACTGCAACCCTCTCACCTTTGTTGGTTTTGACTTTCAACGACAGATCAGCCAAGCACCTGAAGCCTAAAGCCTATTTAGTTCATCGTCTTCCTGCAGCAGCTGACTGGGTTAAGGTGGCCATTGTAGCCACTCTCCTGAAACACCTGCACTTTCTGCAGAATGGAACGTGTCACTGTGACAAAATGCCAAATGTCAGCATCCATGTGACATTCATATAACATCAAAAGTGTCAGTTTCTATGTACTCAGTATCACTGATCTAATAAGCCTTGTGAACTTTAGGTGTAGTCTTCTTATAATTATTTGAAGAACAAACAGCACAGGCTGGCAAGACTGCATTCATTACCATGTTGAAGAAGATTAATGGGTTCAGCCATGATGCACCCCAACTCAGAAAACAAAGCAACACAAGAGCACAGCGTGAATATACACAACTTTGACAAAGCTCTTCATAATGATCTTAAGTCCCTTATGAACAGATTGGGCTGTCACAAAGTAATTTCTATCATAGGGCATCTGTAATGTTAATGGCCAATTCACATGAGATAAGATCTCTAATCAGTCTCTGAAATTATAGGGATGGGAGTCTCTGCACCATTTACAGAGGTGCCTGGTCTATTTATGCACCGCACTGACATCAAAGGACTTCTCATGTAGAGTCAAAGCACAATGATGCAAATCAGAAACATCATAAAAGGCCGCGCTTGACAATCAATTTTAATTTTTAATTTTGTTTTAAATTTAACATTGCATTTTAAAGATAAAGGAGGAGCAATAACAATGTTTAACTTGAGTGAGATGTTGTCTTACACAAAAGACGTGGAGGATAGTGTTTATTAATCAGATTGGTACTTGTTAATCAGGCATCTTTACATTGAAAGATACCTTAAGTCGCAGTATTGGTTAATGTATAGGAAATGGAAAAAGTTGGATCAGCACAAGTGCACGGATGCTGAGAGTGCATGTGACTCAGAGCGTGGAGCGGGTGAACCATATCAGATACTTTAATCAGAAGGTCAGTGATGTGACCTGCGGCTCCTTTTGTCTGCATGTAGTTGTCCTTGGGCAAATACTGAATTCCAAATGTCCTCTGATACATCACCGGCATGTAAGTGTGTAAATAAAAAAGAACTCAAATAAAACTGCTCTCAACTTTGAACCGACAGCCCACTATTTAACAAACATTAATTAAGTATTGTAAATGAACAAGAACCTCAGTCTAATCTCAATAATAGCACATTAAATGGTAAAGAGCAGGTGGAGTGAGATGATGCAGGAAACAGTTTGACATGAGCTCATCAGTAGAGTAATAGTGAGCGGTGTCAGGTTATAATGATGCAAATCAGCCAAATCCAGCATGACTTCAGCGATCTGCCTGTGCTGTTATTCTTCTTATTAGAGGCACATTATGTCCAGATGGGCCAATTATAATGATTGGCAAAGGTGTCTTTGAGTACCTTTCAAAGGAAATTACAGAAACGGTCAAAGACTTACCAAGTATTTTGACTCCCATGGGAGTATTTAAGTCAGATCCCATTTTTATTTTGACAATATTATTCAAATATTGAATATCCTTATTAAGTATCAATAGTAATTTTGACTGTTTAACACATTTAACACCATTTCATAAAATTTATTTCAAAAGTTATAGTGTGATTGTAAACAACCAGTACTTAAGGACCAGCTCTGGATTGTCTATCTGTCCAGACTATTAAACTCTCTGCTCTCAAGTCCTTGTTTTGTCATTTCCAATATTCTCCAAATGGCCAAAGAGCAATTCCCTTTTCATTTCATCTTATCTGTTCTTGTCGAGCTGAGCCATTCCATCTTAGATCCCACACTGGAGAACTCACTGCATCAACTCACCTGCCTGCCCACTAATTAGTGGTCTCCCTCCGATTACCCTCTCTGGAGTTGCAAAGTAAGCTACATTACTTACTTTCCAAATCATTATTTGAAACATCTCTCTAGAATCTCTATTTAAACCTGGGCAAGATACACCTGGACTAACCTACCTCTCTTTTTTCTCATTGACACCTCTCCCAGTAACACACTCAGTCTCCTCAAACTTTCTTCGTTGACATTCTCTGCAGTGCAAATCCACCTTGGTTCAATATACCAGTGAAACTGCATGTCCTGGGTTTTGCTTCAGAGTCTGCTTTCCATTATCGTCATTTTGGCATTTGATGTGTTGTTATGTGAACAGCGTCCCAGAGAGCAGCCATTTGGCTTTTCTACCTTTAAGAACAAAGTAAATTATTCTGGATTGTCCTTTTGCACACGTAGGCCAACCTTGGCTTTTGCAGGATTTAGGTTTGTCTCCTAGGGTCCTTTTTTGTTGCTGTGAGGAAGGACTGCAGAAATGTAAAGAAACACCTTAAAATCCTGTGTAACAAATTAACTAAGCAGAATCATATTGTTTCAAAAATGCACAAATTCATTTTCTTTCTTTTAAATCTAAAGGTCCATCAAGACATGGGTTCAGGATGATTCTGATTTTAAAATAAATAAATAAATAAAACACAATATTCAGTTTTTCTCTCTCATCCACACTCTGGTCAGGTAGATACTTTCAAAATGAGGGCACTGCAGTGTGTGTTTTATATTCGTAGAGCAGCGGCTCTATTAGTGACTCTGTCAGCAGCCATATTTTAACATCTGTTCCCACCCCTCTGCTCCCAATAACAAACATCATAAAGTGTCAATTGAATTATGAGCCCTGGTTTCTGCCTACTCATTTTGATAATAGATTTTGAGATAAATCACTCTGCTTTGTTTGGTGAGTAATGCTGGACTGTCAGGACAAAGCTCTCCTACTCTGCAACCTCTAGATCATATAGAGAAGTAACAAGACACTGAAAGGGTGTTTCTCACAACATCATTTTACACGGGAGACCACAGACTGAATTTCTCCACATCTTCCAAATCCATGGGTGTTAACTACACAGAGAGGAGAGAGAGTGGCCATAGCTTGGCTGAGTACTGCAAAGCATCATTACAAATCAGACACGGATCCTTCCTGTCGTGGTAAATGGACCCTGTTTAAATTGCTGGAAGCCCACAGCACTGCAGCTCTGCAGTTTTGCATTGTTCCACTGCCAATTAATAACTTCACCGTGAAAGGTTTGCGGGTAGTGCTCATTGATTCTATGCTATTAAAACTCCCAGTGCTACCCATGAAGTCTCTCGGTCCGCTCTTGCAGACTGTTAAACAGAAACTCCCTCCCAGCAGTCTGCTCTTCTAATTTGGGCTGTTTGTTATCGATATTGATTGGTTCTTGATACACACTTCAGCTGGCTTGTCTGTGAAACTCCACACTGTAAGTCATTGCTCACCAACATGTCAATTATTGTAAAAGGGGAGAGCACCACTTAATGAAAGCAGATGAGCTGACAAGCTGGACATGTTGCTTCTGTAGCAGATATGAAGGCCTACACAGGGAGTGGAAGAAGCTGACTTACAATGAAAACTGATCCCAGCAAAATATAATTTGACTTTAACATAGATGTTCACAATATCAGCTGAAATAGTGTGAAAACATTGGTTCTGAGATATTTCCAATATTTCCATTCTACTTTCCAATTGTATACTGCCAACAAATTTGTATTATCAACTCTTTGAAGGGAAAGACATGTGCAACCAATAATGATCCAAACGATTGCACAGCAAAATATTATGGCAATGAACTTTTAGCATAGAGTTCATTTTATTGCTTTTTTAAACTATGTGATTGTGACGTGGGCTAAATTTGATCCCAAAATATCTGTATGTGATGCAACGAACGACTAAATCCGACTTCCAGCTGCATCCAAAAACAGCCAATCCAGCAAGGGTTGTAACAAGGTAAATCACTGAACACCATGGACATGTCTTCACACAATCACAGGCCTAACACAGACTCCATTTTCATCTAGAAGCTATCAACAAAGGCATAATTAAATTCCTTACATATCTTCCTTCACTTCCTGACACTGCAATAAAGATGACAATGGAAAACATACCTCTTGTCAGACATCGACATTACATACATATCCTTCAAACTGTAGATAGTCTGTCCCTAAACAAACAGTGAACCTAAAGGGGAATTTTTGAATGATTCAATTCTATTATATGGCCTCGGTACCTCAGTTCTGCTTTCTGCAACACAGGTGTGTGAAGCTGTTAGCCACATGGATGCAGCCAACAACATCATCCAGCATTGCCAGCTTAAGGCTAAATTCAGATTTAGGTGCAATAAGCAATAAATCAGAAAACAGGGTAGACAGCTGTTGGATATGGAAGTGCTTTAGTTGGCATCTGCTGGAGTATAACGGTGAGAAAGCTAAAGAGAATTATATAACCATTCAACAAAAACAACGGCAGTTTGACTTTTCACTGTATACAGCAGTTCAATTACATTTCAATCATCTGTCAGACTTCAGCATAGGTTCACAAAACATTTCATAAAAGCATGACTCAGAAATTAAACACAACCCCTGGCATCAAGACCTTGAAGTATGTGTAATCACGATCCCTGAAAGCAGTTATTAGTACAATTTAGACTGATGAGCTATTAACACATGTCAATGGAGATGATTACTGAGATGCACATTTCCTCACCACCTGCTGCATTTGATTATCACAGATAGAAAGGCGGAAACGCCATCCCGAACTTCAAATCAAAATCTCAATTTGAAAACTTTTCAAACAGGTACAGTATGTATGACAGTCTGATAAAGCCAATACACTCCACACGCTGTCTAAACAGTTTTCATTACTTGAGGAGAAGTTTGCGATTTTCTCTGACGAAGGAGCGGGAATAAAGGGTTTGAATTGGTTGCCATTGATGGAGACTGTTGTAAAATTTAATGAGGCCATTTTCTACACATCCTATCTCACTGCAGCAGCTGACTGATGAAGCGTCATGCATGAACAAGGTTGATTAACGGAGAGGAGTTGCATTCATAGTAAGCGTATGATCACTAATGCGGGGAGACGTGAATTATTTGTTCAATTTCAGATTAAAAGTGCCCTCTATTATCAGAGATGATCGTGAACCGAAAGACAACGTGGTGGGGGACAGAAGAAGTGGCGATAGGGTCACTTCAGGAATAGTGCAGGATAATAGAAAGAGAACAGCGTGCTGCAAATTACTCCTTAAAAGCACTCTTGTCTTCCCTGTGATGTACATGTGAGTAGAAGAGAGGACATCAGAGTGATGTTGAGAACTGAGAGGGGACTGGGGTGTTGGCACATAATATAAGAAATGGGTGTGAGAGTGCTCCATTTTAAGGCATGATAGATAATGGCATTGCAATCAACTTCCCATCACTATAGCTCTGCCTCTTACCTGTTCCATTACATTGCACTCATATGCTCCGTGAAGAATGCCCTTTTGGTTTTTATGGGTGTCATATGCTGTTTATGCATTCTGAAAACATCTCCACAAAGCAGTTAACACACAAAAGAAAAGACATGATCTGGGGTAAAAAAAAAAAAAAAAAAGGTTATAAGTGGATTTTTATATCTTGTTTTTTTTTTATAATATAATATAATATAATATAATATAATATAATATAATATAATGTAGGTTGCCAAAGAAAAATTATTACATAATTTAACATAAATAAGTATCTTTGATGTGAAAATACACACACTGAATATGCACAAAAAAAACAACTTATATAACAATCCAAAGTTACAATAAACTTTTATTTTTTGTGGCAGAACCTTTTGCAACATTCTGCAATAATGAGATAATTCTGAGTACTGTCTTATAACAAGCTGTCTTTATGTCAAGTCAGGCTCCATTCATTTGGCAGGGAGTGTGTTTTTGATTGGTCTTTTTGCACACTGCTCTAAGCATCATAAGTCTGCCAAACCAATGACCAGCTGACCATTACAAGGATGATGCCATGTTGCTGGACAAGAGTGCCTTAAATGCTGGAAAATCCACAATATTTTCCTTCTGAAATCAGTGAAGGGCTCTAGCGTGACTCCACACTGTGAAACTTGTTAAAGTAGAGTCGAGTTATGCACCAAATTGCATGGTATTGCTCACACTATTTATATTTAACAAGGTTCAAGAGTCAAAAGGGTCAAAATTAAAACATTTTTTTCATATTTTTCTGTAACAATTTTTACAATTCAATAACAATTATTGAATACTTTTTTATCAGTATGTTGAAATGTGCGTTCCTGTTTAACCCAGAGTTCTCAGTGTTGCAATAAATTAATAGAGACACAGTCAAGAAATTAATATTAGTATCTTGCAGTCACATTTACATGATGGCATAGCACTGGCTTGTCAGGTTTAATGAAGAGCAGCCTTTTCTTTGATACTGGAGGTATTTTGACAGCAGCTCTGGAAATAAAGATGTACGTAAGGTTACTGTTGATAAGAAATTAGATTTGCAGCATATATGAATCAGATCATTTATAATGATAACCTCAGACAATATGAGCTCAAATCTGACAACGACCAGTATGCAAATAGCAGTCCCAAAAGAAGTTATAAGTGATGAAGGAACCTTACACTTTGTAGTTAATTGAGTTGACTCAGCATAGATGATAGAGTGTCTAACTAGTTTTCTGGGCCTAACTTTCAACTTGGGAAGCTGGAATATCTCCCAAGCGCTGCTCTCCGTCAAAAAACGTTGGTGTTTAATTACTGTCGCCACACATGGCTCAGGTGGTACACTGGGCTGTTCTGTAATTGCAGGGTTGGATGCTGGATAACATACATGTTATTGCTTTGTGTGTGTGTGTGTGTGTGTGTGTGTGTGTGTGTGTGTGTGTGTGTGTGTGTGTGTGAGAGAGAGAGAGAGAGAGAGAGAGAGAGAGAGAGAGAGCTAGCAGAAGAGGTGCAACAAGTTCCTATTGAATTAAACAAGTCTTTACTTTGACCAGATCTTAAAAAGCTTCCACTAAAAAGCCTCTTATGTGGGGCATATGTAAATACGCAGTGTGCACAATCGTAAAAAACCACAAGCAACTGACCAGTGATAACTGTGAAAGATACCACACATCAGAATGTAATGTAAGAGATGCTCAGACGTCTTTGAATTATTGTAAAAATGTATCAGTATACTGTAATAATGTCTTTTTGCTATTGCTAATAACACACAGTATTTCTTTTATGTAAGTGCTGGGTCTCCAAAGAAAAATCTAATGTTTGAAAACACATACATGCAGTTGAGGCCTAATCATAATTGCTGCAAGACCTGTGGTAATCATGATGGTATTAGGATTTCATTCTAATTTGTGTTGTACAGTTATTTCATTTTTAACCTTGATTTATATTTATTCCTTCCTAGTTAAATTTACCCTTTTTAATTTTTCATATTTATTTCCTATCTTATTCATAGCCTTTTCCTTTTTTTGTTTTCTTTAGGTCACGAGCAGTTGTCCAAGCATTTCACTACATATCGTACTGTGTATGACTGTGTACGTGACAAATAAATTTGAATTTGAATTTGAGGATTGTTCCCCATTTATGTGTTGTACAGCACGATCAGGGGATCTCCCACATAGTCAAATCTGTAAACGTGTCTTCAAATTGAACAATAGATTTTTAAAAAAAAAACAACTAATCGTTTTACTCCAGATAACTTTGCATCATTTAAGTCATCAGCATGATAAGAAACAGGATGCAAACAACTCTGTGGGGGGGGTGAACGTGATGATGGTGGTGCTGGACTTGTCTGAGAAAGAGACTGCTGGGCCATTGATCTAACACAACACATCACTCCAGCTCCATTTACACAACCAATCACATCCCCTGCTGATTGATGTGTGGATAATTGAGCTGTCACCAGGGTTTCCATGTTTCTCCTCTAGTTTGCTCCTGACTTTAGGAATTGTATTGTATTTTACTTTAAGTCCATTTACAACAAAGGACATCCTGACGTGTACGTATGTCAATATTCTGCCAGATGCCTGTCAGGGAGACAGAGAGATGCTAACTCGTGCATCAAGCATGATAGACTACTAGCCTGTCCAGGCTAATTAACCTCAGGGGCCAGGACTCCGGCAACCCATCAGGGTCAGTCTGTTTGGCAGCTGCTTCATCAGTAAGTCAATTCTGACTATCTTATCACCACACTGTACTAAACATTGTCCTTTGTCTCAGACACTTAAAAAACAAACCAGATACATTTTGTTAACTGGTAAAGTTGGGGCCAAATACTAATAATAAAAATAATCTTTTGACTGGTCAGTAAGTTTCCAGTTTGGTCAGTCAGTCTGTCAGTTCATTCCATATAACAGGTCTAATAAAGCACAAAGACTTTTTTCATGTATTACAATTTATTAATGAATATCACATTTCCCTAATTCAATATGATTGTAAGAACTAAGTACGAATCAAGAAAAAATATACTACGTGCTAAATATTACAAAGTCACAAGTAAATTAGCATAATAAATGTATGTATACCTTATTAAAGTTGTGCAAACATTTACTTTTGGAAGCAAATGGAAATTGAGAATGGGAAGGCTTTTCTATTTCTTTTTATATGGGCTTGCCCTACTACTAACACACTTCTCTCTGTATCTACTCTGTTCAGTGAATGAATGTGGAGAGACAGTAGTAGCAAACATGAAAGAGCACATGCTGAGTGTTGTTCTTGTGGTTTGTCATGCAGAGGCTGTGCACACTAAAAGAGAGAAAAAAGAGGACGGCCTATCTAAGTGATCGTTTGAGTCAAAATAGCAGCATCACTGTTTCTGTTTTTTTATGCACTGGATAATTCTGTAAATTATCTTATAACTAAAAAATAAATAAATACATAACAACTTTAAAGATCTTAAATTAAACTGAAAGGCAGGTGTCCTTCAGCACCCTGCTCTTTTCCTTTAGAGCACTGGCTTTTATATTCACTGATCATTTTTTATCATTCAGAGGTTTTAGTGGTTTTGCTGATGTTGTGTTTTATGTTTGGACCTAGCCATCTGGTAAACCTGTCTCTTCTCTTTTTGTCCTTAGATGGAGCCCTACATGAGATTGGACTTTTATTCTTTCACAATGACAACCATTTTTACTGTGTGTGTGTACTTTGCTCTATCTCTATTCTGTAGTTCAACTTTGGGTTTGCATGTGTGTTTTATCAGTACTGAATAGACTTTACGCCAGCTTTGTGGGGCTTTTACAGCCTATTTTTAGGCCTCGAACCCCTTAACACTAACCTGTCAAATGAAAATTCTGCTTCAGTATTTTGACTGAATGGCATCAGCCCATTCAGTACCAAATGACACATTGTTCTCAAAGCAGAAAGCCTGTGTGTAAGCTTTTTTTAAGATAGCAATACCACAGCAACAGCTTCTTACTTTAGAGCAAGAATGCATACGCAGCAAAATGGTACTTTCTTACCTCTTTTGTTGTCTGTACTTATTGAATCAATATGTGCTGCACACCATTTTTACTGCTAGAACAATTCTTTTAAGCTATTACTCTTACTCTCTCTAAGCTACTACTTTTTTTTTTGAAGGAAAGAAAGAAAAATGCATTTAATGCTCTAGGATTGACACTCTCCTTATTCCTTTTGCTGAGTTATAGCATTTTGAATAGTTCCCTATTCAAAATGTAATTATTGTAATGTTTTATCAAAACCCGTATTTGCTGTTCCTTTAGTGCATTTTTTAGATTAAATAAACAGGGACATCACAAACTTGTATAAATATTGTGATTATTATGTAAATATGTATACTTGCTAAGATGGCATGTCAAACACTTCAAACAAAATGCAACAAAGAAAGTACAACAAATAAAACAGAAAATCGAATGAATTTCTTATTTTTGCTTTGTTCTGATGACAGCTAGGCCAGATGGCAGTTTAGAAGTGTTTAGGAGAATTTTTCCCATCTAGTCCTGTCACAGTGATAATGAAAGTGGGTTTTTCTCTGTACTCTGAGCAGTGACACTTTGCAGAGCACATTAGCACATGAGAACCTCCTATGGTTCCTTTCTGCCTGTGAATGGCCGAGCAGCAGGTTAACGATGCCCACGAGGCTGCTGCCAGAGTATTAATAATTAAAGCGGCTCGGCATCTCTTTTTTTGCATTGTTCCCTCTCATGATGGCCGCAAGCTACTTGATTATCCTTTTCAGCGCCTTCTTTGCAACATTATCATCTGATGCCCACTGATACCACGGCCATCAACTAAAAACTGGCTTTCCAGCAAAATGCATCATTGCTCTCAGGCAATGACAGCTTCATCAGAAAATCCAGACATGTACTGTGATAGCTAGTGATAATGCTTCAACACAGCAGGCTACATACACCGCCTTCTCCCTCCCACTCTGAACTGCTGACTAGTGGACCTGCCTTTTACAGCCTTTCTTAAATATTAATGTCATTATTTTCATTTACATATTATAAAAAATTCATACAAACCGTAGATGAAGTGGGTTACACTGATACATTGATTACTAACGTTGTACGTTGCATGATTCTTACAGAAACATTTAAAAAGAGCTGTATAGGTATGCGGTACATTAAGTCTGTTCATCAATCCGACTGCAAAGTTTGACCTAAAAAATGTTTGACACAGTTGGATTCAGGAAGAACCGTGGAAAACTGGAGCAGCTCTTTATCCTCTCAAAGATATTCAAGTGTGCTTAAGAGTTACACCGCCAAGTCTACATCTTTTTCCGACTAGGACAAGTTGTTTGACCACGTCCCTCAGTGTAGTAAAAGATGCTTCAGGAGTATGAGGTATCTGTCCCGTTGCTACAAGGTATGTCGATCTCTGGATAACCATTGTGAGATCTTGTTTCCCATTGGATGTTGACTCCACCAGTGCTGCTTTTCATCATCAACTCTGTTTGTAATTTTTATGGACATCGTTTTCCACTTTGATGGCATCAGAATCTCATGTCTGCTTTCTTCCGATGATGTGGTTCTGTTGCCTTCATCGAGTGGTGGCCTCCAGCTCACACTGGAATGGTTCACAGGTAAGTGTGACATGGAATTTGCACCTCCAAGCCTGAGGCCATGGTTTATAGTCAGAACAGGGTGGCGTGCCCACTCCCGGTCAGGGAGTTGTTACCCCAAGTGGAGGAGTTTCAGTATCTTGAGGTCTTGTTCACGAATGAAGGGAGAGGGTAACAGGAGGTAACAGACAGACTGGGGCTGCATCTGAAAGGATGGGAATGCTGCACCAATCTTTCATGATGAAGAGAGAGCTGAGCTTGAAAGAAAAGCTATCAATTTACTAGTTGATCTACATCCCTACAAGAATGAGGTCGCGGCTACAAACAGCAGAAATGAGCCATCTCTGAGAGGTGACTAGCTCTTAGAGATCGGGTGAGGAGTTTATGGGCTCAGAGTAGAACCGCTACCCCTCCGCACCGAAAGTAGGTGGTTCAGGGATCTGCAAGAATGCCTCCTGTGTGAGGTGTTCCAGGCATGTGCTGCTGGGAGAAGGTCCCAGGGAAGACCCAGGACCCAGAGATTATTTTTCTCAGCTATCCCCTTGGATAGGCTGAAGCAGATGGCTAGGGAGAGAAAGGCCTGGGCTTCCCTGGTTAGGCTGCTGCCCCCCACAACCTGGCCCCCTAGATGTCACTTATTTGTTTTTCTGATGAAAAAGATGAAATTAAGAGGGAGTCGAACAAAAGTGGGAACGAATCAGTTCAAATGCAAATATGAAGGGGCCTGGATGCATTATTGAAATGCTGCATGTGAAGATTGAAACTTGGCAATAAAGCACATAGACACTCTCAGAAGAGCACATCAAATAACAAACTGATCGTCTTATTTTGATCTTTATCTGTATCTCACAGAAGTATCCTGGAAGCATCAATAAAGCAAATTGCCATTTGAATCTTGTCACTGTCATGGTTTGGATTTTATTTCATATGTCTCACTAACGCTGTATGTCTCCTGCACTTCTTTGTCAGTGGTTTGTTTATATGTGTTTTCTGTCTCGCTTTTAATTATTTCATACTTTAAAAATATCTTACCTTACTTCTCTCCAGTGTTGTCTTCTATTTTTAACTCATTTCCCACCTTTGAGATTGTCTTGCCTGCCGTAATTGATTCCACCTGTTTCTTGTCATACAAGCAGCCCTGTGTGTATTTATACAGTTTTGTCTTTCTCTCAGTCTTTGTCACTCTGTCTGTTTACCCACCTGTTCACCTGCCTGTTTTCCTCCCTTCTCTCCTTGTATTTGTCACCATATTTTATTTTCATGTTCCCCATGTCTGCTTAGGCGTTTGGATTTATTTGTGTGTGCTCACCAAACTTCTTACCAAACTTCTGCAAATCGTTACCAGTCTCTCACTGATGCTTGCTTTATGTTTTTCAACCAGTTTGCCTCGCATGTGCTTCGTTTGCCATTAGAGCACATAAATACAATATAATAATTAAGTTAACCAGAAGATAGATTGAGCTGAAATTTTAAAAAACACAGAACATTAAAAGGTTTCAATAACCAGCATTTAAAAACACTGTGCAGCACTGTACATTTACACAGCAAATCAAAAAGCATAAAAATAAACTTATGAATATAAATACTTAGATGCTGTTAATGATACCTTACAATAATTTCAAAAGTATTAAAAAGAGGCAGTATGCTTACAAAGTTCTATATTTTGAGGACAAATGGCTTCATCAATTATATGACATAAAATATCCATGCTGTCTTTTAGCACTGCTGTCACACTTACGGGAAGAATGATATGGATGCACATTCCTATCCTTGCCAGATGTCCCTGAAGAGGAGGAAGTAAACCCCTTCATTATGTGTTGGCTTGACTTTGATTCATTAGGCATGTGGAGATGCTTAAAAAGTCGCCCTTTGCTCTTCCTGTGCCCCTTTAAATTGAAAGCCTGAAATCCACTGCTGCCATTGCTGTGGACAAGAAAAATAGTAGCACACTGAAAGAGACACAGATAAGAATGATTTTGACATTTGTTTCGGCGGTTGTCCCAATTTAGCACGGATCAGTGTCTGGTGCACATCAATTTCACATGAGTTAGATCTAAAAGCAAACACAGCCAGAGGAGCCATGGCTCCCTGGTTCTTGCATCTCTTGGAATGAGGCTTCTGGACATTCAGTACCAGAGAATGAGCAAACAACATATGCTTAGCAGCTAACCTGTGTCTCTTAATTGTATAATCTCTGTTGCATCAACAGGCAACATATGCTCTATGGGTCTTCTAACAGCAGGTATATGTTGAAATTTTTTGCTCTAAAAGCACCAGTAATAATGAAATCCTCTGTGGTACATTCAAACAAACAACAGGCCAACAGTAAGAGTCCTCTGAGGGCCATATGTGTGGCTTAGCTTTTATTTCCTCATATGCAGTCTAAAGTTAAACGGATCTGCTTGAGACAATTATTGGAATGAATCAAAGGAAACGATCTCTTTATATATTTATAAGCTTTCAACTACACTGTTACTCTTATTGACATTTCTTTTATTGGTTGTGTTAATCTTTATTGAAGAATGTCTCAAAATCGCATTAAAACCGTCGAAAGAACAGCCTGCTTTGTAATTTCAAGTTGCTCCCAAGTTGAGCATTACAAGAGCAGAGTCTTAAAGTTACAGCTTAGAGATGTTTACTGCAACAGGCAAAACAGGAGCTCTCTGAAGTGGAAGAGATAACACTGATATGTGCTTGACAGTTTGTTGGAGTTCTACAAATTAAAGGGAGGCCATGGTCCTCAAGTGAAATAACAAATGCTATAGCAGATGGACAGATAGATTCTAGTCTTTGGGCAAAGTGAACCAAAAAGCAACAGTAGATGCATCATCAGAGAGCAGGAGTGTGGTGCATTCATATTCAGTTTACTAGATAGATAGACAGACAGACAGACAGACAGACAGACAGATATTTCATAGTAAACTAATCTGAAACAACAGCTACAAAATAGACCTCTGCTTTCAGTGCATGTCATCTTATTTGATAATAGGACAATAACAATCAACAATCAGTCAGTTTCTGTCATCATAATTTATAAACGCTTTTATGAACACAGTTACTTAGGATATAAAACATGCTCAATGCCTGTTTCTGTATGAATTGTGGTATGTAGCTAAACCTTGAGACATCTTGAGAGCTCCATAGAGCTAAAGATAAAGACTATTCATAATTCTAATTAGCTGTTTATCTAGTGATAGAAATGAGCTTTAAAAAAGGGAAAAGGAAAAACAAAGAAATGTTAGTTCCAGGTCTATTAAATGTTGAAACAATAATGAGCTGACTCATGATTATTCCTCAGAAATTAAAAGCACTACCTGCATTATATTATTTGATAAACCCTCATGGGGAAATTCATCCTCTTCACTTGACCTACACTGACTAAGCAGTGAGCAGCAGCTCCCTTTAACTGAAGAAGAGATTACACCCACGGAAGGGAAACACCAGAAATTCTTGGAAATGTAAGGAGAGCAAAATGTGTCCATGTAAATTAACACCTCTCGTCTGAAGTACTTAGTGAAAGCAGTCAACAATAAAACTTTAATGCGACCTTCCAGTTGTGCTGTGGAAATTGTGGAAGGCGGGCTAAATGCACGCACATAACATTAAGTTGGGAGGGTGTCGCTGAGCAGGGACAAAGCAGGTCCTGCTAGTTTCAACGGTCCTGGCTTAATGAACAGTGACATAAATAATCTCTGCAGCCAAGTCACAGGTGCACACTCCAGGCTGCTGTTAACTCAGTCAATCTGACAAACATTGATCAAAGGCAAACTGGCTCAGGGATCCCATACAACACTGCTTCTGTGTAGGTTATCGGTCACAGGTTTAACTGTAAGAGAGAAACTAGTGAACACTAAAAATGCACTGCAATTTTAAACCAGACATACCATTTCATGCTCTGCAGTGACACAAATAATAGAGGTAGCATATTTTGCAATCCGGTGTTCTGAGCGCCAATTACATAATTATTATGTGAGCTTAAGGCAGGAGAATCCCGATCTGCTAAATTTCATCATATTTAAGTACAGACATTATTAACGGACATCCCAAGAATCTAAGTTTGGAGTAAATGCAGCCATTTAAATTTTTAATTAAGCCCTTATCTCATGGTGTGGCAGAGAATTTTTACGTACTTTTACATTTACGATCCCCATCACCCACTGACAATTCTGTCTTGTAAAGAACTAGATTCATGTTCTACCACGTCTTACTGTGAACTGAAAGAATCGCATGATTAAACAGGTCTGTCTGTTATTGCTCAAACTTGTTGTGCAATTAAAGTGCAATTAAAGGAAATCATTACATTTAATGAAATACTGAAGTGGTGGTCCACTCCTTCAAAGGTTTTCCTCATTACAGTGGCCCTGCAAGGTCAAGTGTATGTGATTCTGCTCTGTTCTCTATATGAGTTAGGTCTTTCTCATTACACTTCTTACCCACAGGGAAGGTTTGGCTCACCAACTTATTGAGAGTACTTAATGACAGCTGTCTCCGTATACATATGGCATTAAAATAGCTTTTAAGCAAATCCTGTTTCAATCATTTGAGTAACAGTCCATGATAAATTGATATCTCACACTGCCACTCATCGCTCAGACATGCTTTTTTATTTTACATATTTCATGATCCAACAAATAGAACGTAAATATTTTCAGTTTTCACTCATGTGTAGCTGATTGTGGCTAATGTATTTACTCTTGCTTCCTAAGGTGCAGGCTCATTTCACACCAAAAGCGATGCGTTTTTGTGAAAAATTCCCTCTCGAAAAATACACTGTGGAAAAAAAACACATCAAGCGACGTTGTACATCGGGATATTAGAGCCACATAAAAAAATATTTAAATTGGTGTTAATTTAGAGATAAAACTGAAAAAATATTTTGAGAATAAAATTGAAAAGTACAGATTACAGTTCTTGTTTGAAGTCATACAACTAACACAGCTGCTAAAGACCACCCTGTACAAAATGCCTGTGCGTACAAGTTATTGAAATGACTTAATCAGCTGGGTTTTTTTTCCGAGTGAGCATCTGGTGTTTTCCACTGCCTGCCTGTGTTTACCTGTATCCGCTTTCTGGGTGGAGTCATTGTTCTGAAACTTACCCTGCTTACCTGACATCCATCCATCCATCTATTCTCTTCTGCTAATGGCAATCAGTGAGGCTGTTTAAAAGACCAGCCCTGCCATCATTGCTCCACCAGTCTGTCAGCTACCTCATGGTGGTAACTTGGCCTCAATGCTTCTTGTGATTTTGCTCATGCTTTGTACTTAACATGATTTCCCCCTGTCTACAGGTCTCCTCATCAAGTCATCACCTTGCTCACCTGCAGTTAATTATCTGGACACCGGTCATATCGGCAAGATTCACCACACCTCTCTGCATCTAATCTAATCTAATCCTTGGAATCTAAACTACTCGTCGTGTTCACCTACTTGTCCTCCTGCCCGCCTCCTCTGGATCGTCAGAAACATAAAGTTGGAACCTCACTCACTCAATCACCTTCCGGATGCTCACTCGACTGCCTTCCCTTAAAGCTTCACAACCTCCACCTGCAAGTAAGCGCTAAGATCAGTATTCTTGTCACCTTCTGGTACTCATTCCTCACTCCCAAGTCTAACTACACTCTCTACCTCTGTTGTAGTGCCTCATGTCAGAGACCCTACGTGTCGTACCCACGCCTTGTAATTGTTGTCCTTGTGTTTGCAATAAATCTTAGTGTTGTTTCTGCTTGGTCTCTGCGCTTGGTCCTCTCCCATGTACTGGCCTCCAGTCCCCTCTGACACTTTTTGTGTTTTGCGAGCATGTAACCTCTTTATTGCATGAGGATTTAACCATTGGTACCCTTGCACCTGTCCATTGTCAGCTATTTTTCACAAATCTGGCCAACTCTTCCAATATTGATGCAGCTTTCTGCACCATCTCTTGAATGTCATTATACTTAACACCATACTATGTTTATGGGCAAAAAGTAACTAAAGCCAATTTTGAAGTACACTCTTAAAACAGATGTGTTAATACTAACACGATTATTAAAGTGATGCCAATTCCTAACACAATGTGTCTACATCAAAGTGAGGAAACAATAAATTCCCATTTTTTCCCGAATATCTACAATAGAATTATGTTTTTACAATGCCCGTACAACTTTATCATTATAAGACTGAGCAATGAGCTACCAGAACTTTTTCTTTAATTTTATAGATTTATTTCTATAATCTAAGCCCAAAGATTTGTGCTTACAGATTTAATTCATTAACTACAGTAGTAATACTTTATCATGTAGAAAAACTGAGTACTGTTAAAATTGCACTTCTTTTCAAGAAGTCAGGGGATATCAGAGGGATTAAATATGCAGTTAAATTTCTTTATACTCGGGATTTTTACCAGTCCAGCCCACTTAAATTGAAGTGGGCAGTATGTGGCCACGGTCTATAATGAGTTTGACATCTCTGGTTTACAACAAATATAAACCACTGGTTAAGCTCAAGAACAGGAGGGTCAGATTAGACTTTGCCAGCAAGTATCTAAAACAGCCTGCACAGTTCTGAAGGGGGAAAAAACATTTGGACAAGTCACACAAATCGTAACTTGCACCAAAATGATGAGATGAGAAAAATATAGAGAAGTAAGAATTCTGGCGTGTGCAGGATTATACTCTTTGCTCAGATTCGAGCCCAACCTTACAAATCTGACTGAACTGTCCTTCAAAATGCAGTAAGCTGAAGACAGAAAGGAAGTATTCTTCCATGACTAAGTCAGGCAGCTAATTGCAATCCAACAGAGGATGCTGTTCAGTCAGGATAGACATACAACCAAGCAATAACTTAAGGTCCTTGTAGTAAAGGCCTAGCAGAGCATCTCAAGGGAAAGAAACACAGCACTTGGTAATGTCTGTGGGTTCTAGACTCCAGGCAGTCAAAACTGCAAAAGATTTTCATCAAAGTATCGAAACCAATCCTTACATCAGATATTATGTTGGTTTTTACAATTACATTTAAGCCTCTGAAAATGATGGCATATTAATGAAAAAGACTTCAATTCCTAATCAGTTAACACACCACTTTGGTTAAACCCCTTGAATTAAAGCTGAAAGTATGAACTTCACTCACATCTTGATTTGATTTAAAGTCCAATGTGGTGATGCACAGAGGTAAGATTACAAACCTGTTTCCTTGTCCAAGTACTATTTGTAGATGTTAGTCCTTGTCAGGCAACTTGTGTAGTCAGTGTGAAAATGGTCAGTGACCAACAAAAAAACTATACATACTATTACAGCACTGCCATTTCTATCTTCCAACAAATTATTTTACTAAACTGGAAAAAGTCAACTAAATGACTTGAATGGACAGCTGAACTTTCTATTAATAGAAGAGGGTGCTCTAATTCTTGTAGACAATGATAGGCCTGTCGTTTCAATGGCTGCTGAAACGCCGTGAAATCTTGCAAGAAGCTCAAACAAATTCTGAATTATTGAACATTTCTTATAGTCTATAACAGGGTCAGTCACACTGGTGAACCTGAATGTCTGTCCCTCTCTGGCTGGCTAAGTGACTAAGTGATGAAGTCACACCATTGGCTGGTGAAGTGTTTCGCAAACTGACCACTCTTCACTCAAACAGTGAAGTAGCCATCAATAGTGACATTTGATGCACTGAAAAGATCCTTCACAGATTTACCACCATGCTGAGCACTAAGCAGGGTTCAAAAGTCTGGTCAGCATAGAACTGAATGGTTTTAAACTCTGAGTCCAAGTCAGAAACCAAATAATATTTCAGTTCAAGCGGATTCTCTGCTTCCAAGAGTTTAATCAAGAACATCAGTGCCATTTCCAAATTCTTTGTTAACAAATGATCTTTTCATCCATCAGTTTCTTAGATTTAGATTTGCAATAAATTTAAAAGCTGGATGCTTCTTGTTCGAAGTTGCTTCATCTGAAGCCCAAGCTCACTAATTAGGAGTACGCCAATATCAGGTTGCCCTGGGCACCAGCCTTGGATAAGCATTTGTGAAGGTCATCCCACTCAATCAGTTTGGCTTGTTATTAAGTCAGTCTAAAATTCATGACTCACAACACTTTCATAGGCTGTGAACATCTTAACCTGTGACTCTATTTCTTTTAATTCATAAATAATGAACAGATTAGAAGGGAAGGTATGTTTGGGTCATTTGAAAACAAACACAGGTTTATACCCTAAGAGAGCAAAGCAAAACATACCCTTAAACATCCTACACATCTTTTGTGATGTCCTGTCCTCCTTTCACTTTGATTAAATCTCTATTACCCAGATGGTGTTTTGCAAATTTCCCACACATTTCTGCACACTTAAAGTATATTAATTCCACATCTTTCTTTTTAAATCAGACATTCTCTTCTATCAAAGCAGCAGCTTTGAATTACAACTAGAGGCTGACCTCCTGTGCAGATTTTTTAAGACAAGATGTGACCTGAATGTGGCATCTAAACTTAGCCATTGGCATACAGTCAGTTACATAGTGAAATGCACTGATATCTTTCAAAAGCAGGCACAATTATATGGTGTGTCAAGCTTTGTAGAATTAAATTCATTTTAAAGTTTAACATATGTCTTTGTGCTCTACTGGTTTAATCACTGTGTCATAGGAGCGTACACATTCTTGTACATGAACACAGCAAGAGCCTTATACTTTTTGCAAATATAGGTATAAATCAGTGCAGGAACACAAACAAAAAGCCTGGAATAACTTAATGGAATCAAACAGCAAGCCTAAGACTTAAGACAGATTGTGCTGTAAATGATTGATTATTGAATAAATACGACAAGCATATGAGGCAGCCTATAGTGTCTGATTTTCATCCTTCTTGAAGCGTAGGTAGGACTCCTGAATTTGATTCTTCTCTTATGCTCTGGTGCCACACTGCCAGAAGCAAGGAAATCCAAGTAAGAATGAACAGCAATGTGACAGGCTTGAAATTTAAGTGCTGGATGAAGGTAATTTTAAAAAAAGAAGAAGAAGAAAAAGAAAGAAAAAAGGCTATACTGAGCTGAACATCAGTATAAGCATGAAAACCCTTCACAAACAGTTGTCAGGGTAACAATTTAACCATGTTCTGATTTTTCGCCAGGAAACGTACACATTTTTTTTTTATTGAAAGTTTTGTAATTATGACAGAAATCCACATGAAAAAAAACAAAAACAGTAAAAAAACCAAACAAACAACTCATGGTCATCGCTTCACTCTCATGGTATGTTTAGACCAAACACAAATCCCTCTTTTCCCATGATTACATATAGAGATACAAAATTTGAGCCTCAGTCATCTTTATGGACCGCCAGCCCTGTATCATTCAGCTTTGATATGGAAACAGAAAAAAATAGGAAGGGGAAAGTTTGTAAAATCAAAATTCATTCTATATCTCACAAATGTTCATTTCTGTACAGATTGTACCTTCTTATTTTCCTTTGGCTTTGCTAAAATATAACGTCTTATTGCAGATTATATTCTGCCACTGAGAACCTCATAAGCTCTTTTATAAAAAGGTACTTTAATTTAGCAATACACACAAAAAAACAAACAAAAACAAAAAAAAAACCAACGTACACATTTTGATGTCATTCATGACATAAAGATCCTGAATGAAGATCTGTACCTTAAAGTGTTAGTGATTGAAAAGCACTGTCTTCAAGTTTACTCAACAAACAATACAATGTTAAATGTAAATAGACATGACAAATGAATGCTTCCAGTGTGGAGATAATTTAATGCACAAATAACACTTGAATGAATGAGGGTCCAAGCACCACCTATGTGACAGAATCCTGCCAAAATGATTGAACTACTGAGTCAGTGATTGAATTATCAGCAAAATAAATGTACTGTATAAAAGTAAGTGAATAAAAAATGCACTAGTGCCATGCTTGGCACAAGTGTTTATATAAGACCACATATAGATTATCTTGTTTCATGAGGTGAATACATGAATGCATAAACCCACTTTAAAAAGATGCACCTTCGTTGTTAGCAGGTTATTCACATCCTAGTCAGATCTGCTTGTTTGCAACCAGTTTCATTTCAGGTGCTCTTGCAAGAGTGAGTTGGTCATCACTGAAAAAAACTTGCTGCGTTTGCATTCATAAATCTGCAGATTGTTGGCAGAAAACTTTCCACTCAGTGCTTTTCTGAATTGCGACCGCAAGCAAGAAGTCTAGCTCATAGTGTTATAAAGTTGTCAGAGTAGCTGACACGACCACCAGAGACATGAGAAACTATCACTCGTGATACATGACCTACAGCTTTGAAAGCCACCAGTCGATATCTTTGTTTTCCAGTAATAAATAAAGAGGGAAAGAATGTCATCATGGCTGTGCATTTATTCAAGTTGAACAAAAAATTATCACTACTTGTATACCAGGACATATATAAATACTGTGTTGGTCTGACAAGACCAGTATTTTTTCTCATCTCTTTGTTTTTTGTTTTCTTTTTTGTTCTGGGGGGTTTTCTGTTTTTTTCTAATAATGCATTCTTACTATGACCAAAGAAGGCCATGTGTCTTTAAACTTTGAACATAATATAAGACCTGAAAGCTTTTAGCAGTGAGTTTTTGGGTTACAATGACACTGTGAGACCAGTGGCCCACTTCTTTTTGTTTTTTGGGTGTCAAATATGTGGCCCGGGGGCCAGAATTGTGGTTTTTTGTTTGTTTGTTTGTTTGTTTGTTTGTTTGTTTGTTTTTATTTTTTACAATCCAAAATTAAATTATCTGTTTTTCAAAATTTAGCCACAGTGAACACATTTTATGTGAATTAACAGAAGCTTTCCATTTCATAATTACAGCACAGTCTGGCCAATAAGCTGCCAGCACTTTTTTCTGTAATTTTACACATTTCTCACAATTTAAGTCTCAAAGAGTTGTGCTGACAAATTTCTTCATTTGCCGCAGCAGCATTTCTTTATCATGTACAAAAATTGAGATTCACTGTGAATTTCCAGGTCTCCCTTGAAAAAGAGGTTTTTAATCTCAATGGGATCTTCCTGGTTAAATAAAGGTTAAATAAAAAAAATAATAATTAAAAAAAATCTTGTCTTTAAATTTAAATAGCGAGAGGTTAAATGGGTAGTTAACTTTCTTTAGACAGAAAGGGGAGCTTCACCCGTCTGGCCCACTAGAGATCAAAGTGGGGTGTATGTTGACCACGATGGCTTTTGTGATCTTATGTATGCAGTCATGGGTTGATTATAAGGACATTAGTTACCCTCTGACTCTTCTTCTAGCTTTGCTATGATACTGACATTTTTGCTTGTTTGTCTTTGTTTTGTTTTCTAAGATAAAGTGCGTTTAGGGGGTGTATGTTTGATCCACAGCAACACAAACACTTCTAAATAGTATGGCGTGTATTGTATCTCTTTAATTATATAAATGTGCTTCAGGAATGACATTCTTCCCTTTGCTAGGTGTTTTATCTGAAGTTGTTCAGTACAACTTTACCTGTTCTACAAAATGAAACACAGCTTGGAAACTATTCCCTTATTGAACATCACTGAGAATACAAATATCTGCCTTTACCCTCAGGTGCTCCATGTCATGAACAATGAAAGTCTTTTGGAAAAAGGAGAGAAATCTGAGAAGTACAACACACGAATGCACTTGAGACAATCTGGCCACATACCAGACTGCTTTTGATTTATAGTTTGTTTTTTCCCCATCCCTTTTTCTAGAATTTTCCTGCATTACTTAAATGGGAATACTTAATTGTAGCTTCTTTTTAAGCTACATTTTTCTCATCTGTGCATGCTGACTACATAATCACACTAAGACAACAATAGAGGGAAGAATGTGGTTTAATACATCAAAACATGTTACAGAAGCAAAGTGATAAAATAAGCAATTATCGCTGTCATGTTTCTCATTGAGCTTTCCTGTCGCTGCTCAGCGTGCACGCCCAATATTGATATCTCTATCTACCTTGATCCTAATTATGCTCAGAATAATAGCTTGCTGACATGTGAAAAGCATGGCCTTATGGGAGCAGGATACTAAGCATAGTCTTCAGAAGCTTTCATTATGATGTTCTAGGGGCCTATAATTTACCACTAAAATCTGTTTTGCTGTTCAAGGAGATAGGAGTTCACAGTCATTTACAAACCATAGGCTTTTTTTACATGTACCACTGGCAGTGATTTGCTTTTGCAATATTTTTTATTTGCTTTGCACCTTAGCAACAAATCCCAAATGGGAAAACGTTTGGTAAAACTGAAAGGAGCGTCAATTTAGTCTCGTAATAAGCGCTATCAAGGTGATTTTAAGCAACATACTCATACATACACATGCTTATCTCAAGCTGAGTGTAGACAAATCAATCTAAATACTACCTAAATCACCACTAAAAATACTGCTACTTGACATTTAGAGTACGTTACTTTTATGCCAAGTCTGCTTTAGCACAAGGAGAATGTGTATTTGGTTTCTCCCCCAGATTTCCGGCTTCACTTTTGACTAACAGACCAATAAATAGTCTGGTACATCTGCGCAAACTCCAGATAAGTGAGGCTTTCAGCTAATTTTAGCAATATTTTGTGACTTTTTTAGGTCTGGTGTCTCAATGGTTGCACAGTTGCACTTTATCTGAACTAAAAGATATCACTATGGGATTTCCACAGTTAACAGCTTACATTAAAACAAGATTACATTACAAGATTCCTGAAATACTGTTTATAAATATGAAAAAGATGCAGTAAGTTTGAATTAAATTGCATACATTTTCAACTCAGAAATTTGTTGGACACTGGTAGAAAACATTCACTCACAAGGCAGAAGGGACAGAAAAGGAACACATACATGTAAGGAAAGGTCTTGATATATGGGTTATCCCAACTGGATCTTCATCAAGTCAGGGAATATGCACTGGAAAGAAGGTCAGATGCCAACTAGGGAGAAACAGGATGACAAACGGAACAACAAAGTCATCCCTTATGTAACAGGTTTGCGGACAAATTTTCTCGAAACGCGACATCCAAGTGTACTTCTGACCCTGCTACACCCTCAGACAAAAAACTAGTTCATCCCAAGGACAAAACTTCCAAACACAAGCTAAGCAGCAAAGTTTATGCTGAGCAATACAGCGAGGAGTGCTCTATCCTCTACACCTGAGGAACCAAACAGCCACTCCATAAATGCATGGCACAACACAAAAGAGCCACCTTGATAGAACAAAACTCAGCAATACATCTGCACCTAAAGGATAAAGTTTGAACTTTCAAGGATGACAGTGTTCACATTTTGGAACGAGCATTAAAAGAGCTCTTCTAAGTCAACTGTGAATGACCATCATTGAACAGAGGTGGTGGCATGCAACAACAACATGAGATCCCTTCCCAGGCTTCTCAACTCCCACTCACATCTTCCATGAGGTGACCTCAATAGGTCACATGATAGGGTATAGCAAGGTCTCATTCATTTGAAACCTCTGGTGGTAAGAACACGTGCTTTTTTTTCACTACTTGGCTCATTTCATGGGTCACATGATTAATAACGGGTCAGCAACCACTTCCTAAAGGATAACCCCCACTAGGGTTTAAATACATGGAACTGTCCACCTGCCCAGTCAACTTCTTTTCAAGCTCTAAAGACTTTCATGACTGGATGATTGAGGCCACTGTTAGATTTGTATTGTTGATTGTCATTTATGCTTAGAAATATTTAACCATATATTCTTAGAGGTGTATAATCAATTGTGTAGTGATAGGTTGTGTGATCTTTAACAGGCTGCAAAGGCTTGGTGTGTATTCCACACTAGAGAGAGGGAGGTCGTACCTTCTCTTATTGTTTTATGGTAGGATTAACGTAGTTGCATCTGTTCTAGTCTAAGTGCTTTTTGTTTAGATGAGCTGCAGGACTTCCTCACCATGTTATCTAGGGTGAGGGGGAGGCTACCCTCTTCCTGACCAAGGATGTATGACCCTTTGATCAGCAGTACCACACACACACACACACACACACACACAGTATTCTTTGTTCACATGTATACCTATGTAAGATGCTATATGTTAATGACCCTATGCATATTCATGTAACCACAATAAAAGGAGTGCTATGGGGAGCCTGGCTGAGAGTCTGATGGAGGTCAGGTGGTGGGACGACACTTGGCTCTAGGCAGGTCTCCCTCATGCATGAGTAAACCAGAGAACTTTGGTGCCTTGTGTCTTGCTTTGCTGTGTAATTATATTGTCTTCAACGTTTCAGCGAATAGGTTCAAGCTACAAACCTATCAGCCACGTACACAGGTATTTTTAAAAATGGAGATTTTCAGTTTTCGTTTTTTTTTTTTAAATCCTGTCCACACGTAAACGCCAAAAACGAAGGAAAAGGCTGCTAGGAACATGCTAAAGCAACAGGTGGCGATATATTCCTAACTGTAGAAATGTTGGCCAATCAGAAGTCTAGAAGCCTGGGTGGGAAAGACTAAACAAAGATGGCCAATAGAAGCATAACTGAGTCCTATGTGTGGAGGAACAGTAACTGTGTGTGCATATGTAAGCATTTAAACACTGCAGAGAGTAAAATTAACAGTAACAATATTTTGTTTAAGTCCGCAATGTAGAAATTGTGACGTCAAAAAAGGCGCACACCTTTGACGCTGAGTTTTCTCCTTTTCCTGGTCCGCGTAAATGCAAGAACTGAGTTTTTGAAAATCTCCACCCTAGCAGGAGTTTTTAAAAATCTCCGCTTTCAGTGACCGAAAACGTCGTTTGCGTGCGGACGAAAGGTGCAAATGCATAGGAAAATCTTTGTTTTCGAAAATACCCGTGTACGTGTGGATGTAGCCTGAGAACCTACCTACAAAGATACTCGGACTTCCTTGCACCTCTACTTCTGAAGTTAAAGATATGTGCTTGTCATCAAGGATGTGGGTGGTACTGTACCTCCCATTTATATCAGCTGTGAACATCAGAGTGAATTCAAACAGCATCACTTCACTCAGGGAAACACCAGGCTTCAAACGAAAAGAAACCAACTCAGCTATAAGGCGCGGTTTGCCCTGTGCATGTCCATCACATTCTGACAGGTATTTCAAACTGTCTCTTCCTCTTTGTGAAAGCTTATTCAGGATTTCTTCCTTTGTGTAATAAACAATTTAGCAGGATATTAATAGATGCATCTGCAACTGACACAAAGGATTTGGTCTCTTTGAAGCATGGTTAGTTGGCTCATCGTGCTTTGAAGACTCATATCAAAGAGCTAATCGGCATGCTTTACAGTTGATAAATGCTGTTAATTGCCTTTGAAAATTCTAATGCTCATGTTTATTGAGGAATTTATGAATGAATGAAAATTAAAAAGTGACTTTTACATTCAAGTGTAGATGTCATTTCCTCTGCTTCTCTAGAAATTGTGTAAAGATAATCTAATCAGCGTTTTTGTTGTCTGAGTGATAAAGCAGTCCTCATTAGCTGCAGTGTAACACCCACCACCTGAATCAGTGGATGACACCAAGTCATGAAATGCTTACTCCCAAAGGGTTATGTAGCTGCATCACAACTAAACTGCTTGCAGTAACTATCACATTAACTTCCAAATTATTTAAACACTAACATTTAAAAATGATTCATCGTACAGAGATTTAAACAATCTTAACATTTTCACGGATTATTTCATAAGTTTTCTGATAGCTTTATTATGCATCTTTCTAAAAGTGATGTCTTATTATAATCACAACTTATCAATTCTAGTGTAGGTACCACAGAAAACTATGATAAACTATGTATAAAATGAAATTTACTTGATTAGTACGCATTTACATTATATCTAATGATTCAATATTTAAATATATATATTTCAGTTGCATTTCATGCAAAATTATTGCTTTATGTTTATTTTTTACACCAACACTTTTGCACCAGTCAAACACAGATTCTACATGTTTTAGCCTGACGCCATCCCCACAGGGCTGCAGATCAGTGGCCCTGAAGTGAACACTTTGGGTCACAATCATACTTTCAGTTCAACTCCAAAGAGAAACACTTACCTGATGACTTTGTGTTAGGCTTAGATTTAAAGCTGTTTGATAAGCAGTTTGCAGAACTAATAAGAGCGGAACAGCTTTGTTAACAGTAGTCTTGGGAGGGGCAACATTCAGCTCGTATTTCATCAGGCCTCTGATTGCAGGGATTAATTAACTCTGCAATCGCTGCATGTGTCTCGGAAGAGTGTTTCCATTCTGATGTGGGAATTCTTGATGCAGATTTACTGTAGCCTAATTGGTTTTGGCAAGATTACATAGATTTTTTTTTTTTAACTTACGTAAAGAAACAGGTTTTTTTTGAAAGACGAAACATGCTGAAGTAGCACACTCCATGACATTGCCCCATATGGTTTGTGAACCTGCCATTCATGTTACATTTCACTAAAGAAAGTAAATAAACAATGCTTTAACCCACAACGCTTAGCAATGTAGTAAGGAGATAATAATTGCCTGCTGCACATCAGTCACACCCCCCACCGCATTCCCTATAAATTTTATATTTACAACCAAAAAGAATGTAAGAACCAAAATACATCCACAAGCATTAGTGTAGCCCATCATAAAATGCTATACAAATAAACACATTATTATGTTTCAGTAAGACATCATAGTGAGACTCTATACTGCTGTTTTGCTAATTTTCTGTGTTCTTTATTGCAACATGGGAGATTTCTCTTCTGCCAAATGTGAAATAAAATGAATGTAAATAAACTGAGTTGATAACATTAAAATAACACTAGTTATCTTTGGCTTTGGACTGGTCTTGGGTGATGTAGTTTAGGAGGTAGAGTAGGTCTTCTACTAGTTTGATGGTTAGTGAATTGTTCCCTGGCTGCTCCAGTCTGCATGCATAAGCATCCTGGGCAAGATACTGAACTCCAAGTAGCATGTGTGCATGTGAATGGGTTAATAAGGCATGCTGTTTAGAGTGCTCAAGTAGAGAAGAACTGGCAACCTGTCCTGAACTACTGAGATAGGTAAGTACGAAAGGTGTTTGTTTGCTTCATGTTTTGCTTTTTAATTGCATCACCTATAACTGCAAAGAGGTTTAGGGAATAGTGCAGGCGCATTGATGGATGTATGCTAGCTTGCACTAGCACAAGGTTTATATGCAATAATGTTTCCAAGAAATACAGGCTTATTATGTGGTTGTAAATATCCTCAATATCCTATCCTTGTGTTTTGAACAAAATATCAATGTTTTATGTTTTAGCAGGAGGTGTCATACAGTTACGTTTACACTGTTATGGTCTTCTTTTGGGTTTTGTTGGGGGGTGTTCTTCTTTTCTTCTTATTGTTTTAATGCAGCAGTGCTGTTTGTTTGTGACAATCTGCATACATTTTATTTTTTTTTTTGACTGAGTATTATTTCTAAAATTCTGATTAATGAACCCACAGATCATTTCTGTTCAGAGCTGATTGATTTCATCAGGGTACGTATATATATTTCGAACAGATAAAAGCTGCAATACACCAGTAAGAGAAGTGCTAGTTCCAGTTGATGTAAAGTAATTTTAATAAAAACAGACACTGCTAGCTAAATGAGCCTCTTAGTGTGACCTGCATGTTTTTGACATTCATCATTTGTTAAGCTGTGGCTCCATTAGTACCATGCTTACTATGCATATGAAACGGACCAACCCAGCAGAAAGTAAAAGAAAAACACATCCTTCTGGGTGCAGTGCAGTGTTCTCTGAATAACATTTAATCTGCAGTTGTAATTATAGTCTTTTAAACAGTGTTTTGTTTTCTTACAATGGATAAATAGTTAAAAACTGAACTCTCTCTGGATTCATATTCATCTTTTCAGCAGCACCTGTAGCTACACACCCACACCAACAGCCTCTTTTGTTTTATGCTTTATTTCTTTTTTTTTGTTTTCTTCCATATTGCTATTTCTGGTTTGAATGCCCACTACGGGAGGTTGTGCTTGCCAACAGAGGATATCGTCACACTTTTTATCTTGACCTCAGGTCCACCTTTGTCATGGTTTTCACACTTTCTCTCTCCTAGCATGAACCTGGGGGTACAGAAATGGTAAAATGTTCAAACCTGCCAAAATATCTAAAGGGATAAAGGGTAAAGAGGTCATGTAGTTTCATGTAACCGCAAAAAGTTTGGCTGCCCAGTGGAAGGACATATCTGGCAGTATATGTCTGCGCCTTGGCCAGTGTGCAGACAGGACTGAGTGGTCCTCCCTCGGGGCTGCCACTCTCTGCCTGCCAAGAGGATGAGGCACACTGTTGAGGTCTCTCTACACAGCAGCACCCCTGGGACCTGAGTGCATGGGTGTCATGTGAGCAGGTTTGGTTTACTCTTTTAGATATATTCCAACAGAGGCTCTAATGAGTTTCAGTTTTATCAGGCACAAAGAAATGAATTTTCCTTTCAACAGTCTTCCTCCTGCCATTTCAAAGAAACCAGGAAATAAATCCTTTCAACCAGTTTGAAAGGTTGACAAAACCTGAATGTCTAGCATATATTCCTGCGATATGAGTTTCTGCAGTGTTTACCAAATAAATATTTTTATTACCACATTTTTAATGCCAGTGTTATTTCATCTTTGTCAAAGGAACGAGGTTTATATTAATCAAATATACTATTTGTTTGTAAGAGTTTTTCAGTACTTTTCAACACTAATTCTTATCAATGTAATTGATTATCTTGATCTGGAGCTCAAATAGTAGCATTAACCCCCAAAAATAGCTAATTTTAACTTTTGGTTCAAAACGGCTTCCCTTGTATTAAGAATCATTTACTTTTTAGCAGGTTTGACTAGAGTTTGACTAGAGGACAGAGCAGTGTTTCCAATAGGCCTGAATTAAAGAGGACTGGGCTGCCAGGTTCATGAATAACTTATCGTGACAGCAACAGAAAGCGAGAAAAATGCATTTCATGATCTGCACATGTAGTGAGAAAAACCCAAACTGCAACCTGTTGCACTTTTATTAAAGAGCAAAGTCATTCAAATCTACTACAAAATTGCTCTATAAGAATAGATCTGAAAAATAAAGCCAGTCAGTCCCTGGAGCCCCATCCTGTCTTCACCTAGGGCCCAATTAGAGGAGTTGTAGTGACAAGTGAAGCATTACTGGCCTGAGCCAGCCAGAGAGATCTGGACTCTTGTTTATCTCTTATTTCAATTGTAGAAACCACATTAGAATTCTTCTTGGCACGCTATTAATAAGTGCCAAAACAACGTAAGCCGCATGGCAAATATAGGTTCAATTAGGATTACCCAGAGACACAATTCATTGAGAGTGTGTAGTTCAAGTCTTTGTGGAGCTTGTCAAACTGCACAAACTTCCATACAGCTTTAAAGGGTTCGGATTTGCAATTAACTAAAGCAACAGCGAGGAGAACAATGCACCTACCCAGCCACCCCCGCCCCAAAGCCTTTCCATTATTTTAACAAGCACAACAACATATTGTATGCTAATAGATTTCCTCCCAGTCCTCTAGAGCTCACCCTGCCTGTTGTCAGTCTTGTTGATTAACAGGAACACAATTAGAATTTCAGGCTCCTGTTTAGCATTAGTATTCTTGATATACAGCTTAATGCAGCTACACGGTGCTCTAAGGTGTCACCCACATCCTTTACCTGGCTATTTCATCCTCTGGAGGTGTATTTATCTGACCTCAGATGAGTATCATTCTTAACCCCTTTATTGTGTTAATTTGAGTGATTGCATCTCAAACAAAGCCCCTAGCCCTTCCAAGCGCATTCTAATTCTAAAATACAATACTGTACGTGGAAAAATTGAAGAAGATGCTACTGTAATTTGACTTTTACTAAGCAGGCTAATTCAAGGCACAGTTTTAGTACAAAAACAAAAAGGTCTGGGGGAAAAAAAGTATTACTAACATTTTTAAACATAAAAACACATCATGCGGTCTTGTAAAACAAAGTTAATTAGAGCTCCATCCATCCATTCATTTTCTTTCACTTATCCATTTCAAGGCATCAGCAAGTGGGTGCCCATTGCAGATGTCATAAAGCAAGTGCTAGGGTGCACCCTGGACAGGTCACCTGTCTAATACAGAAAGACCGACAGTCATCACATTCACGTGTAAAGCCAAATTTGAATCATTAGTTAACCTAAGAAAGCAGCTCAATGGATTGTGGGACACCCACACAAGCACAAGGACCACATGCAAACTCCACACTGAAAGACAGCCAGTGGATTCAAACCCAGCACAGTGCTTATCTATCAAAAAGTAAAAAGAATGAGGAAAAGATTAGATAAACTCATTTCTGATAAGTTAAAAATTTGATATTTAGAAACTATCCTACAGTTCACTGGAGAAAACTGTCAACTTTGTCAGCCATGGCAGTCCGCTGTAGTTCTTGTGGTCTAATTCATGAACTTTTCTAAAGGATTCCCCCTTGTTAAGTCACTACAAGCCATTTTCATCCATCCCCACACACATTAATGCAGTGCTTTATTCTGTGCACTTTACGCACTCTCACATCCACACCAATGCCTTAACTTAATCTAACATGTATCTCTTTTTACTGGAGGAAACTGAAGCACCCAGATAAAGCCAAGGAGGGAGAGAGCTTACCACTGCATAATCCTGCTGACCATTATGATACTGCTATAAGCCTCAAATTAAATAAGTGTTTACTAAACTATGACAATCCCCTGTCACACAGACCTCAAAACTGGTTGGCAGCAACCAGTTGTCAACCACCAGTTTGGGGGGAAACTAGATGAATGCAAGTGGTTCCTGGCAGTGACTCTGAACTTGATTGTTAACGGCCCATTCATGAAGGTGAAGTGGACAGTTGGTGTCATAACCAATGAGACTGAATACGCAGGACTCGGGAGATCAGATTTAGTGAGTTTATTTACAGTGCTAGTGAAAAAGTAGCTATTTACAAAATCGTCATGAAGGGACAAATCCACAGTCTCTATTTACAAAGCCCTTGACAAGAAAGGCCCATTGGTCCATTAATAATAATGGATTGCATTTATATAGCGCTTTTTGAGACCCTCAAAGCGTTTTACAATTCCACTATTCATTCACTCTCACATTCACACACTGGTGGAGGCAAGCTACAATTGTAACCACAGCTGCCCTGGGGCAGACTGACAGAATCGAGGCTTCCATATTGCACCATCGGCCCCTCTGGCCATCACCAGTAGGCAGTAGGTGAAGTGTCTCGCCCAAGGACACAACGACCGAGACTGTCCAAGCCGGGGCTCGAACTGGCAACCTTCCGATTACAAGACGAACTGTCAACTCTTGAGCCACGATCATAGCATTAGCGCTACAAGGGTTTCTCCACAAAAGACAGAAACGGGTAAAATGATTGTGGCAAGTAAAACAGTTGCACTAACATGTTTAGTTCAACACCCAGGAGACAACTGAAGGTTTGCTCCCAGCATAAGTAGTGGTAAACTGATCGGCAAATGACAAACATGTGAGCTTGATTGCTTCAGGTGTACTGGAGAGGAGGGTGGGAATCTCAGAAGAATCCCACCCCTTCGAGGCAACACACACACATAAACACACACAAACATCCACACACTCATATTCAGAGAGAGGAGAAAAAGAAGCCAAAGATCCACAGGAGACTGGAAGACCATGAAGTGTCAGTAATCACCAGTCACTAGAGAAAAGTGTATTCTGTGACCAGCTGAACAGTGTTTGCTGGAGGATGCTTGCTGTCAATCAGCAACATCCAGTAACCACAAATTGTTGATGCTGCACTGCAAACCCACTTGCTTTGGTCATTAATATTTAGTCTTAGTCACCCAGCAAATACTCACCAAGTGGTAATGCAACTGTATGCTCAGCCTTAACCGGAAACAGTTGACCTTCAATGTAAAAGTTGCAACTTTTGAAATGTTGGTTACAACCCTAAGGAACAACTTTGACTTTCCTTAGGGCTTCCTTGAACATTCTTAATTTCCAATTTGCATTGCACTTTTTCAGATTTCGCTACGGTTAATAAAGTAAATCACAGGCAACCATCACATTCTGCTAGCAACCAACCAACTGTAGCCTTTGTGATCAGTTTTAACTAGAAACAGCCAATAACCTCCAACAACTATTCACCAGCAAATCTGGGAATACAGTTTCTTTTTTTACCTTTGTTTTTATACAGATATTTCATTACAATACTACATGGCATATTTATGTAGTGTTAAGATAAAATCACTGATGAAAATAAGAAAAAACAGACAGACAGACAGACAGACAGACAGACAGACAGACAGACAGACAGACAGACAGACAGACAGACAGACAGACAGACAGACAGACAGACAGATAGATAGATAGATAGATAGATAGATAGATAGATAGATAGATAGATAGATAGATAGATAGATAGATAGATAGATAGATAGATAGATAGATAGATAGATAGATAGATAGATAGATAGATAGATAGATAGATAGATAGATAGATAGATAGAAGCTGTGCTACCATGTGAGAGACGTTCCCCTGTAGCTCCTCACATCAATATTTATGTCAGCCTTGAAACCTTCAATACCAGTAAGGTTCTAATCAAGAACTCTTTGAAGTTGTTAACAGAATAAAAATTCCTCTACAGAGGATTCACTGTTTTCTCCTCCATTTTATATCACTGAAATTGTTTTTTTCTTTTTTACTAATGCTGTTCCAAATCAGAATTTACTGTATGAACGTGTAGCATGATTGTTCAAATAAAAGCTTGTTGCAAATGAGACATTAGCTGTTGTTAGTCATATTAGTTGTAATTCAGTAGATCCTGCTTCTATCCCCACTCCTCCACAGACATCCCACACAGTTATCAGGCTCTATGAATAATATATTCAGAGCACTCTACCAGTATGATAATATGTTCGAGGGACCTGCCAGTTAATGATACACTTGTGATTCTGTGTATGAAAGGTTTACAGACACTGAAAAGTACACCATCTGGTAGTCTGAAATTTTACTTTTCAGTTCCTGAATCATGAGTCCATGAATCCAGCTACATATTTTACTTAAGAACAACAAGACACATGTAATGTATGTTGTACATGTTTAACATTGATGTGTTTACTAACACCAGGGTTAGTTACAGTAGATACCATTTTATACACATTTTAGAATAGCAATTAACTCTTCCTACACACCCATGGAACAGAAGGACAATTATGGTTGCGTATTGTGCAGCTGTTTGTTTGCCTTTAGGGTACTATTCTCAAGAAACACACAGTCAAATTATCACCTAGATAATGTGTTTGGTTTATGGAGCTTAGTATGTGATTTTATTTAATTTTCCGCTGGTGATGTTACTATGCTTGAAGCCTAAGAAAACTGAACCAGTGACCAAAATATTGACATATCATCACCATTTGAGCTGTTATGGCATTAAGTGGTCAATATTTTATAATAAGGAATCTGATAACTATGTGTGAACAAGAGATTCGGTTGAATCTCAAAGAGAAAGATCACAAAATTACAATGCAGAGTAGTTTAAGTATTTTGTTCTGTTGTTATTTATTTATGTATTGGTTTAATTCTTAACATAGTCACCAAATTTGACAAGCAAGAACAGATAGCTGCTCTGATGAACTACTTGCAAACTACCTGCACTGACTTGTGACATCACCAGCTTGATATCACAAGTTCAGTGTCCAGTGAAAAGTGCCACTTCACGTACATGTTTAATACTTGCCTAGACACAACCACTATGGTGTGCATCATTTTTAGTTTAGCTAAACAAAATGGCAAACTATTTATGGATGTTACATTTTGTGATCTGTCACAAAATGCATACGTGAAAGGGAAGTAATAACAAAAGCAAACATTAGCAGAGGTCTAAATACAAAATCCACATGACAGGAATCCAAAAAAGTCTCAGCTATAGAAAAATACATGGATAGCAAACAGTCTGAAAAGGTACAAAGAAGAAGAGCGCATGATACATATACAAGACGCGTTTTAACCAACATGACATAGATGTAAGTAAGAAAGTAAAGTTTATTCATTAAGCACTTTTCGTGGACAGGCAATCACAAAGTGCTGTACACGGAGGTTAAAATAAACACAACGTTAAAGAGTGAGACACAGGTGAGCAAGACACAGGTGAAAACAGTCAAGCCACAGCAGCAAATCACATTAAAAGAACTCACACGTGAGAGCATCAGGAAATCAGTTAGAAGGCAAAAACAGGAAGTAAATATGAAAGGCAACACACAAAGCAAAAAGCAAGAACCAAAGTAAAGCCGGACGAAAACCAGGTTTTCTGCAACTAATTTTGAGTTTGACAGTCTCGTCCCACTCCACCTGAACCAGCTGACAGACGCTTTGATTAATTTCATCATTCTTGAAGTCGCTGTCAAACCTCAGAGCAGAGTGAATTAATCTGTTTTCTTCTTACAAACACTGAAATCCCAGTTAGACATTAGTTTGGTGTGTTTTGTACTTAACGTGATTGCTTTATATTCAATCAGTAGTTAGTGTAAGGTTACAAACAGCAATTAAATCAGATTTATTATAAGCGAAGAATAAACTCTATTAACTCTGTGAGTCTGGGCAGTAGGGAAGCTGTCAGGCTGCCTACCAGTTTCCTTGAACTGGACACATTTATGTTACTGTAGCAATAAATGTTTAAATCACACTTCTCCGTATCAAGCTTTAGACACATAACGAACTCATCTGTGATATCTCATTTACTGTGTTGCAATCAGTGGCAGTGGTGGAAAAATGTCTGTCACAGTTGGAATCTTGGAGATGTTGTGAATCAAAGTAAAAATGACTTTAAGATTGTAAGACCTGGGTTAAATGTGCTTTAAAGTGTTTTTTAAAATACAGCCTGCAGACAGTCTGACTGTGTTCTGAACATCTCTGGTTAAATTTCAGTCAAAAGAAATAACCATGTCAAACAACCTTTTCCAAGGTTTAGAACCTAAAATTTAAAGTATGAACCTCACTAGCTCATTTTTCACTGAAAATCACCTAAATCAGCCTCAGTGGGTCTAAAACGAACCAGACCAACCCAAAGGTAGTTTATCATGGCTCCATAAGCAAACCATATCTGACATAACTGAGGGAGGATTCAGGGTCACCTGATCCAGCCCTAACTATAAGCTTTATCAAAAATCAAAGTTTTAAGTCATATCTTAAAAGTAGAGAAGGTGTGTGTCTTCTAAATCTTGAGGGAGCTGGGAGCTGGTTTCACAGAGGAGGGAAAACTGAAGGCGCTCCAATTCTACTTATACTATTGGGCTGATGCAGTTCTATGAGGTTAAGATGGGGCCTGAATTTTTAAGATGTCGTGTGTCAGGAGAATGATTTTAAATTTAAACTGTGAATTTAACAGGTGTCCAATGAAAAGAAGCCAATATGGGGAATTTATTATATAATGTTATACAATAACATTATGCAGTAACTCTGTGTAATTGCTGTAATAGATTATAAAGTGAGAAAAATATAAGAATAGTTTTTCTATGAATCTTATCAAACTTTAATGGCAGAAATAATAAAATCTTCCAAAAAAAAAAATTTTTTACAGCTCATAAGTGTTTTATGTCTTTACTGAATTTTTTCGAAAACTGGTGCAAAAATTGTTTTGGTTTTTCATTTTATGTAATAAAAAACAGACTTGAGAGCAGATCTGCCCAGAGTTTATTCATGTCTGAGTTACTGCATCACTGGTCCATCAGTGAACTGTGGCCGATCTGTTTCTCCACATTTTTATTTTCAGTCACACTGTTACAAAAAAACATCGTAAAACGACCGTGAAATAACAGAAAATAACTGTCCCATAAAAATACGGTAAATTACATTACATTACATTATGTTATTTTACATTTGCCGTGTCAGATCACAGTCTACTTATGTAAATGTAATGATATTCTAGAAAAACAGTACACAACTGTAAACTACACAGTAAAATACTTTGACATTACTATTTTTTGGAACAGTGCACCTAAATTTTGGTCCTGTCAGGTTACACCTGAATAATTTGATTTAAAACTTAAATAAAATTCTAAAAAGTATGTGTGGATAAATTATAACCACAAATGACAATAGAGTGGTCCAAGGTAATTAAAATCAATATTTTCTCCCATCCTGTTTTTTTTTTTTTTAAGATAAACCCACACTGACACACATACATATCGTTCAGTCCACTAGATTAAAATGGAAGTCTGCTTTTTATTTAGCCATTGGTGAATTATGCTATCAAAGCTTTATTGGTGATTGCTTTCTTTCTACAGCCATGCGTATGTTTAACTCATGGTGAACATACTCAGAGTTGATTGGACTTATTTTTAAAGCCACAGTTTATTGAAGATGCTTCCAGGAACAGGGCCTTGTTCTTTTCAATGTGGCAGAAAATGTTACTGCTCTTTCCCGGTGAAAGAACAGCAGTGATACATATATAATTTTATCATTATAAAACGTGGCCAGATTTAGTATTAATGTGATTGCCTTAATTGGAACTGGATACTTTTAATCTTACATTTTGGTTTTAGATTATATTAAATTATAGCACTTCACCTTTTCTTTCGGTTGCATTAAAAAAAATGAGATGCCAATGAAACCAAAAAATATGAGCTTCACATCAAAATGGCATCCAAACTGACAATTCATGGAAAGTGCAAGGCTGGCATTTTGGTTTGTTGAGCTTAAATGCATTGGTGTTGACATTTTGGTAAATTCTTGCTCCTTTCAGACTTACATTGATGTCAGTGAAACTAGATATTTCAAATGGCTCTCTTTGATTTACCTTCAGTTTTCTCTCTGCCTATTTATAGCTCCAAACTGCTGAGATTTCAACCTTGTAAATTTTAATCTTTAGATTTACCAAGCCAAGAACCACTTTGTCTTAAAGCTCAAAGTTGCTGCTTCTATCTTTAATGAGCCAAGTTCATCCCAATTATGTAAACATCAGAAGACACTCACAAAGCAGTGAGCTTTATTCAGATTAAAGGAAATGAGATGACAGACTTGTATTCCAATGTTTATCCCATTACATTTTAAGGGGTCCTAATACTCTGAAGCCTTTTTTTGGTGGGCTTTTTGTTCCTTGTTTTTTATGTCTCGCAATGCCAGCATCTTCGTTTTTATCCTGATAAAGTTAGTGTTCATTAAACAACAGTTTGATATTATGCACTCCTGAGAGACATATTTTTACAGTCTTATAAGCCGCTTTTTTTTTTCCTGTTTAAGCAACTCCACTTTCTATGTCACGTGAAACATTAAAAAGCAGCTAGGTTGAACTTAGATGGCACAGAAAATCTAGTGATTTAAAACTAATTAGTACAATTTAATTAATGTACAACACCGGTTAATTTTTGTCCACAAAGTAACACATCCACCCTACACTCAATGGCAGCATCTCTCTCTTCCTCTGCAACAGGAAGTCTGGCATATAACCATACAACCACACACGGCACAGAGTGGAAGAAAGAAGGCTTTTGTCACAACCGTTGCCAACACTTGCCAGATTCAACAAACTAATGTGCGTACGCAATATAATCCACTACACAATTCACGCCAAAGTAAAAATACAATTATTGAAGAATTTGATTAAGAATTAAGGATTTGATTTGGATGTTTGTAAATAAAAAGAATAAAATAAAATAAAAATTTTCAATTTTTGACTGATGTTTTTGCTTTGGTGTAACTGAGGACAACAATTAGAAACAAGTAACATCCTTTGTGTGTGTGTGTGTGTGTGTGTGTGTGTGTGTGTGTGTTCATTATCATTATTATTCAACTTCATTAATGTGTTAATTTGACTGGCTGCCTGGGTGGCTTTCACCAATTCCCCATTTTCCCCATGAGTTTCTGCTTCCTTACCAGTGTTGGTCAAGTTACTTGAAAAAAGTAATCAGTAACTAATTACCGATTACTTCCCCAAAAAAGTAATCCCATTACTTTACTGATTACTTATTTTCAAAAGTAATTAATTACTTAGTTACTTTTTAAAAACACAATTTACAACCTGAAGAGGTGATAAAGCGATAGATCTTTCAGCCCATTTCTACTTTTTCTACATAATCCATCATACAAAATGTAATCAAATGGAAAAGTCCCTTTTTAAAACTTGTTTTTTTAGTTTTAATCTTTTAACTTTATACATCAATAATTATATGCAACATTCTCTGACTGGAAGAAATTTGCTTAACATTTAAACTTATCTTCTGCACATTCCAGCACATAAAATTTTTTTTTTTTTTTTGTGTTTACACTCACTCTTTCAAATAGATGCAAGTAAAACACAGCAGAAAATAAATAACATCAAAGACTACCGGTCCTGTTGCTCTATTTTCACCTGTAAAGCAGGACTGGCGTAGGCGGAGGTTTGCCTTGGTGCAGGTGTGCCGCGGCGGTCAGTTGAAGAATCCACGAGTTTCTCAGCGCACTCGGTGCTTGCTTGGAAGTTTAGGGGTTTTTTTCGTGGTAAAGAGAAGTTTTCTTCCCACGCACAACGGACGATAATGTTTTTGTCACTTTTTATGGAATTAAACTCAAAATAAGGTCAGTACTTCCACGCTTTAAACGCTGCACGCTCATACTCTCTCCTGCATTCCATATATGATCCATTGTTGATCTGCACACAGCTGTTGTCACGAACGTCGCACTTGCTTACGTCACTGTCATGAGACATTCTGGCAAAAAAATCACGGTTTTAGTAACGCAGTAACGCAGCGTTCCTACGGGAAAGTAACTGTAATCTAATTACCGTTTTTGCAATAGTAATCCCTTACTTTACTCGTTACCTGAAAAAAGTAATCAGATTACAGTAACGCGTTACAAGTAACGCGTTACTGTAATCATATTACTAACTATGTTGATTACAAGTAACGCGTTACTGCCCATCTCTGTTCCTCACTGCAAATAGTTAACCTCATTCACTTTAACCTTATTCCCTTAAGAAGGGCCACCGTGGGGAGTCAAACTAATGAGGCGATTTTATTTATAGAACCTGCTTGTTTTTAGTGCCAGTGTTTCGAAAAAGTATTGCAAGAAAACGCGATAAAGTCTTTTTATAAATTGTCATACCCCTCATTTGAAATCTGCATTGATGTATTACACTGCTGTGCTATGGTCTAATTTGCAGTGCCATATTCAGGTAAAAAATGTGAATGTCAGTAGAACAAAGACAAAATATAACATAAAATCTATTTACACAGAATAAGTCACGTTAATGACTGATTACCTAATTACATTATGTAGAACTAATCAGTATCCCTCAAGTGCTGTCACTTTACTGTGGACCGCTGTAAGACATATTACTAACTATGTTATCGGGATTTTTTGGTTTTTTTTGAGTAACTACTTTTGTACTTTCAAGCATTTTCTGTGACAAAATACATTCTTGAGTTTAGATTTTTACAAAGCACTCTTTTTCCCCTCCTCTGGTCTCCACAGGAATTTCTCTCCGCAAGTAATCTTTTCTGGACATCTTAACATCCGTACATTCAATTCAATCAATACTTTCCATTTGGACAATGAATGGATTTACGTAATTGAACCTCTGGGGTCTGCCAGTATACCATTCAGTCAAGTAAATGGTTCAACAGCTTACTGATAGCACTAATTTTGTTGCACTGAGCTGAAAACAGTGAAAACTGCAATATAATGACTAGAATAGTGTTCAGAGAATATACAGACGTACAGTGTAGCACTCACAGATGTTACACTGTATACAAACAGTAAGCACTAAAGCCAGCTGAAGGAATTTCCTCTGATGTCGCATTATCCTTTGATAAGCCTGTCAAAGACTCTGTAACATCTCTGACAAATCATGTGCAATTTCAGGAAGAAGATGGCATTTTTTGAGGGGGGGGGGGGGGGGGGGTTCTGCCATTTTAGCAAACAGCATGAACTCTGGTAGTTCTACCTGCATAACAGATACTTGTATGATACAAACTTAATTCAGTAGTGCATTTTTCTCACAAAAGAAACAGACGTCACAGTTTCCTTTGCACCTGCAGCTGATGCTTTCCTTCCAATAGCTCTTTTTTTTTTATTTTTTTTTTTATTCCTATTTATTCTATTTATCCCCTTTGTATATTTTATTTATATTTGTCTCTGTATTTATATATGTGTGTGTGTGTGTGTGTGTGTGTGTGTGTGTGTATATATATATATATATATATATATATATAACAATTCTGTAACTGTAACTTCGGTCGTTGCTGTGCTTTTTGGAAGTCGAATTTCCCAGAGGAACCCACCCGAGGGATTAATAAAGTTCTATCTTATCTTATCTTATCTTATCTTTTTTTCTCAACTGCACTGCTTGCCTAAATGCAGCAATTAGATGAAGTCATTTACACCCTAGGGCTCTTTAGCAGGCAAGACTTCTCTTGTCTGAATACATTTGTATTTCTGAATTGCATGTTAAAGAGTCATAAAAAGTGAGGAAATGTATTTGTGTGTATTTAAGCGCGTTTTCGTCTGTAAAAGACATCTCAGGCTATCTGATGTTTTGTCATCGTCACAGATTCATCCACAATTGCAAAAATCTTGAGGAAAAAGTGACATAGATGTGTTGTTACTTATTCTCAGAGGGATGGAACAGACTCCAATTCTGATATGATATTTTCAAGCAAGCGTCTAACTTTGATGTTGCAGTTTTACAGAACTGCTGCACTCAGTCTGAATAGTTTGCGGTGCATGAATCCCATCAAAAATTACGGAAACATGACAGAAAGCAGCCTCAAGAGATTACTGTAGATTTTCAGTCCAGTCGAGAATGCCTGAAATACATTTTTTCTGCTCACAGAGCGTGGAGTTGTTCCGCTTTCATGTAAACTAAAAGGAATTTTGAAATTAAGCATTTCTTTAGAGAAGCAAAGGTAAAATGTAAATTAACAGTTAAATGTCACACAACAGGTGGTTCCTTTTTCATCCAGCTCCACCTGTGTTTGTCATTGATTCAGTGCAAAACAATGATGTTGAATAATTATGCCTTTTAGCAAAACGTCCAAAGGACTGTGAAAGCACTACCCCACCCACAATAACACTAAACAAAACAACAGAACATATATTCATTTCACTACCGAATATAAGACACATTTCTTCTTATACTTCTTTAAGACTGTAGGCTTTATCCCTGCCCTTTAGTTTTTTTCCTGTTCTGTAAAGTGCAGCAAACTCAGGAATTACTGCTCCCAGTAACAGGATGAACACTATATCAAAACAATAATTTGCAATACTTGTGATGCTTACATCCTTGCTTGACCATTTGAATCTCCGATCTGATTAAAAGGCGACGAGCCTTTCTTAACACATTTGCACAACCTACTTTTATTCATGCAGATGTCATGCATGTCTTCAGAGGTGCATATAAGAGATGTGCTTGGTTTCAACTAACTGCTCCATGTCACATGTACTGAAAGCATGAAGCCAGCAATTATTACCTTTTAGAAACTGTACATTGGAAGCTATTCCTGCATAATGCAGACACTTCTAAGTTGTGATCCATCTCACTAACTACCCCCCATTTTCAAAGTCAAGGTGGTTTCATCACCATATTCCCACACTAAGCTGCAATGTAACAATAAGGTGATATTCACTTAACATTTAAAGCAATTCAACCCAGTACAAATACGTTTATGTGTTACTATAATACACAAATCTATAATTGTTTGCCTTGAGGTCCTACTACACCAACAGGAGTAAAGAAATCAAAATTAGCACCTGAAGGTTCTCATCCAAATCGAATATTATCGACAACAGCATCTAATTTATGCAGGTTATATTATGCCGTCATCATGTTGCCTAGCAACCACCTATGAATGGGGTAAAAATAACTCAAGGTGTTTTGGGGTTTATGAACCTACAATACCTTTATAAAAATTACCTATCATTTTAATTCCCAAGCAATAAAATGCAATTTGTGTCTGCAAGACTTGAATGCATACATGCATGATATTTTATGATGTCATTGTGATATTTAGCAACCACTTAATAATGGGCTAAAATCACAGGTCAAAGTTTTCAGATTATCTATCAGTTTTGAAAAAAATTAAAAAGGCTCAAGAACAAACCCCAACATAGAAAAGAACTACGATTCATTTGAATCCCAATAAAGTAAAATTAAATGCCCTTTATTTGTGATGGTAAGCATGACTGTAAAAGAAATACGTTCAATAAGAAGTTCAATAAGGTGAGATCATTTGAAAGGACAGGACCCTACAGAGTCTAGATGCTGGTGGTGGTGAAGATGATTGAGGCCTTGGTGGAACACTGAATGATTTGGGTTAGGTGCAAATGGGGAGGAGGTGACTGATGGGCTCAAAGATTGTCTCATAGAAAGTAGGTGAGAAGATGATTTGACTAAAGAAATAGTGTCAGTTTTGAGATTGACAGTGTGGGAAAGTAGTAGTGATGAACAAACTAGCAGCCTGACACCCAGAAAAGCAGGCAGATGAGTGATTTAGATCTTCCTTATTAAACAATATGTAATACATCTATTTTTTGCCGCTTAACGGAGAAAATAGATAGGGTCATGGGGTGGGCTGGAGCCTATTCCAACTGTCACAGGACAAGAGACAGGTCAGTTGAACAGGTTGTCAATCTGTCACAGGGCTAGCACAGAGAGACAGACAACTATTCACACTCACATTCAGACTTATTCAGGATTGCCAATTAACCTATCTCCATGCTTGTCTTTGGATTATGGGAGGAAACCAGAGTACAGGGAGAGAACCGACGCAGACACGGGGAGAACATCCAGCCAGATGGTGGTTCTTCATGCTGTGAAGACATGGCTAATCACCACTGTGCCACCCTGTTTTTTGTTAGTACATTTTTAAAGCTCTTCTGACAGCATATATTGACCACGCAACTTTAACCAATTTGTTTTCTAAATGGAAGTTAAGTGGAAAATATCACAGAAAGTCAAAATATATTCTCCTGATATTCAATCAAACTAGAAGCATTACAATTGCATTCATGAAGCCAAATGAATGGTGGTGCAGTGGTTAGCACTGTTGACTCACTCACCTGGCCAGGTGTGTGTCTGTGTGAAGTTTGCATGTTCTCACTGTGTTTGTGTGGGATCTTCCTGGGGTACTCTGGCTTCCTCCCACTGTGGGTGGGACCAATTAGTTAATTGGTGATTCTAAATTTTCCATAGGTGTGAATGGTTGTCTGTCTGTGACCATAATAAGAATAAGCGGAAGAGAATGGAAGGGTGGAAGAAAAATTAATGAACAGTTTTATCGTTCATGAATTGCCATTAATCTACAGTATAAGGAACCTGCTACTTCTATTTCCTAGAACTTATTTTAATTTATGTATTTATTTAGCTCATAGAGCAAAGTTTGAACCCCAGGTAAGGTATTAAATAAAAACAATTTTACCAGCTTTAGTGTAGCAGAGAATTTGGCTCCCCTGTTAATGGCCCTAATTAAGGAGCCTTAATTAATAATACAACGTCTTAAAAAACAACATAAGTGGTGGATGTTACTAAAGCTTTAGTGCCATTACAATGTAACTGCGTTATTAAGTGTTTTTAAAGACGCTTGAATACTATCAGTCAGTTATGAATTACTATGGTATCATAGTAATTCTGTACAGAATACTGTTTGTTGTTGATAATAAATGGTATAACGTGTATTTCCCAACTGTGATTCTCCAATAAATTTGGAAAGGGAAGTTTTAAAGCTTTTTGTTAAACAGCAAATGTTTTATTAAAAGGACCTTTTTATATTTTTCATTTTAGAATATGAAATAGTGTGTGTCTGATATGGTTGGATAATACACTGGGGAATGTTTCACACCCCAACAAGCATGAATTACTGGGCCAGTAGCGTAAATGAATAAAGGGAATGTTTATCTTCCACAGGACATGTGTTGCTTAAATTTAACCACATAATCTTTCTCAAATTTGATACAAAATGCACACAAAACTGCTGCAGGTCACACCGTTTCAGTTAGCTCATTAATTTTGTGGTAATTATGAAAACAAATCCTACGGGCTGTGTTCTCTGTATTCTCCAACTGTAAAAAAGAAAGAAAAAAAAAGCTCTTTAATATTATTTAGTCGTACACATTTTATTTCTTACATTTGCTACATTTCATCACATTGTACATATTTACATTTTTTTAAAAACACTTGTGAGAAACCACAAGACAGACTATTCTAACAGTGAAACAAGAAAAAATCGAAATTAATCAACTGTTGTGTGTCAGATGACTGTTATCATTGTTTTTGCATTTCAAATTTTATGAATGAAAGCATTCAATTCTAAAATATCTCAGGGAAATCCAGCCATAACCAACTTTAAGATGAGAGGAAAATAATCTTTACACATTAGTCTCAATTCTGAGACTCTCTCTGGGTTATTTTCACCGCAGAAGAATGCTGATTTAATGTGAAGGGGTGTATATTCATTTCAGGGCACAGCAACAAAGCAACAAATGGAACAATTTTCTGGCATCGCTGACTCCGCTGTGAGATGCCAATGATGAAAGCATAAAGATGGCTTCATTCAACAGAACTTCACAAAATTGCATTAACATACTGAACATTCAACCGCCCTCTACCCACTTTGTTAGGTGTATGCCACTAATGCAAGGTTAGTTCCGTTTTTTCTTTTAATTCTTCATGGCATACATTCAGTGAGGTGTCGAAAACATGCCTCACATATTTTGGTCCATGCTGACATGATAGCGTCATGCAGTTGTTGCAGATTTATCAGCTGCATATCGATGATGTGAATCTCCCATTGCAACACATCCCAAAGGTATAAGATCTGGTGACCGTGGAGGCCATTTGAGTACAGTGAACTTTTGTCACGTTAAAGAAAGCGGCTTTTTTATCCTGCTGGAAGCAGCAAACAGAAAAATGATCATAAAATGATGGATATGGTCAGCAACAATACTGGAGTCACTTGGTACTTAGGGGCCGAAGAGTGCTAAGAATATATCCCTACAACATTATACTCCCTCTACAAGCATGAATGGTTGGTAAAAGGCAGGATGAACCCATGCTTTCATGTTTTTTATACCAAATTCTGACCCCACCTTCCAAATGTCACAATAGAAATCAAGACCCATTAAACCCGACAACATTTTTCCTAACTTTTGTTGCTTAATTTTGTTGAGCTTCTGCAAATTGTAGCCTCGGTTTCCTGTTTTCCCCTTAATTTTTTTTTTTTTTTTTTGGTCTTCAGCTGCTGTGCTGTACATATTTTAGTGATATTATCTCAATGAATGGCCTCAGTCTGGTCATTCTCCTCTCATCTCTGGCATTAGCGAGGCATTTTTGCCTGCAGAACTGCCACTCGCTGGATATTTTCTCTTTTTCAGACCATTCCCTGTAAACCCTAGAACCCTACACCCTAGCTCCTTAAATAGTCAGACAAGAACAACTGGCAACACTAACCATGCCACCGTTCTTTCATCATATTGATGCTCAGCTTTAACTTCACCAAGTTGTTTTAAGGATATATACATGTCTACAGCGGGTTCCTGCCTTGTAATTGGCTGATAAGATATTCCTATATATACAAGCAACTGAACAGGTTTACCTAGTAAAGTGACTGTTGAGTGTACATTTGAACATTTTGTTTTATATTTTAAGATCTTCTTTTCCTCCACTGCTCTCCTTTATTTATTTTTGAGAATCTTGGGGAGGTTTAGTCAGCTATGATGGCTAAACCTCCTTCCTTATTTGGAAAGAAACCTAAATCTCTTTCTGTACTGCTATTTTATTACATGGGAGGATCTGGGGAAATGTATAATACCACGTTTTTTCCTTCCCTGACTCAGTGGCTGGCCTGAGTCAGGGACTCTAGGTCTACAGGGTATTACAGGAACACTTTCACATCTCGTATTAGCAGTTTTATTTCTCATTATTTGTTTATATGACATAAATTAACAGCTGTTATGTAAATTAATTGTCATCTGTGTTATTTCTGTACAAACTTTACAAGATTTAATTAGTTGCAGGCCTGTATTGTAGCCGTTGTCATTACAGATTAATCTGCTGATTATTGTCTCCATAAATTAATTCAGTCTTTGGTCTATACCAGGGGTGGGCAATTCCAGGCCCCGAGGGCCGGTGTCCTGCAGGTTTTAGATCTCACCTTGGGTCAACACATGAGAATCACATGATTAGTTCGTTACCAGGCCTCTGGAGAACTGCAGGAGCTAATTTAGCCATTTAAATCAGCTGTGTTGGTTCAAGGACACATCTAAAACCTGCAGGGACACCGGCCCTCGAGGCCTGGAGTTGCCCACCCCTGGTCTATACTCTATCAGAGGATGGTGAAAAATTATTTTCCAGGGTCTAAGCTGATATACTGCAGGCAATAAGCTTTTTTTTTTTTATTGTATATCAAATATTCCGATAAAACATTCAGTACACTGGGATGAGAGGGTTGGGGTGTGGTCTCTGTTTAAGTAGACATAAACACTAATGTATCTCACACAATTTGCTAAGTGCAGTGTTATAACAGTTATCAAAAATAAATAGCTATAAATAGCCATTTATTTACCACATGTGTTTGCAGCTGCCACTAAAAAAGTAGAGTATGCTAAGTGTGTGCTAAGACAATTTTGTTAACATTAAAAGAATGGCAAAAAGAATAAAGAAATTTCATATTCTCCGCTTTTTATTGGAAATGAATTCTGCTAAGATACAGCAGTATCGTGTCGGAGCATGTCAGGCAGCAAAACGGTACAGTGGTTAGAAGGTTCTACAAAGGTACTCTGTCTTCTTCCCACAGTCTCACTAAGTATGTTAAATGGTTATTCTAAATTGGCTGTAGGTGTGAATGGTTGTTTGTCTGTTCTATGTTAGTTCTGCAATAAACTGGAGACATGTCCAGTGTGTACATAAAACCATCTGTCCTTTTGTACCCATTCATCTTGGCAACTGTATAATAGGAGGGATTAACCACAGTATATGTGTAAAATGCCACCAAAAGGGATTATGCTGTTTTATTGATTAAACTATTGTGTAAGGTGCTGTATATGGATTACGCGTGCCTAGCTTATGTTTGGTCACGTATGTTTTTCGAGGATTATCGAAGTATTTGTGGGCTGACACATAGAAATGGACAGCCTTGTGCCTCGTGTCTGTGGAGTGTTTAGCATTACACAGTATATTGGACAGTCTTTGGCACACGAAGTCTATGTGCAAGTCAAGTAACTAAAAAGTGGTGTGATACAACAGTCCCTGAGTTCAACATGGAAAAGTGAGTGCACTATTGCAGTATTCAAACATGTTCCTCTATTTTTTGACCAACACATTTTGGAATCTGGCCACAACCCACAGCACACTGGTGATATGAAGAAGATTTCCTATATATTATGTTTGCAGCGTCAAAGGTCAATTCTAACGTTCTATGTTTCAAGACAAAATTTTAAAAGATCATCTGGGACATTACTGCTCTTAAAATTAAACGCAACCTCAGATTAACAACAAAATGTGACATGTTACACTATGCCAATATTTATTTAATAAAAATACATCAAAATGTAGATGCAATGTGTGGAAAAACAAGAGGGTGAGTAGCACTAGGTACTGCTAATGAAATAAATCTGATTAACTGGTGATCAAGTTTTGACAGTTTGCTGAGATGGAACATTCATGTGTGTGTTAGCACAATGCCGAAGAGGAAAAGCATCAGCAATGATCTTAAAGAGGCTATTGTTGCTACCCGTCAATCTGAAAAGCGCTGTAAGGCCATGTCCAAACAATTTGAAGCCCATCTTTCTACCGTGAGAAAGATTATTCACAAGTCTAAAACATTCTATTTTCCCAAGAGTGGAATCCCCAGCAAATTCACCCCAAGATCAAACCGTGCAATGCAAAAAATCTAAGCGCTACATTTCAAACTCTACAGGTCTCAGTTAGCATGATAAATATTAAAGTTCATGACAGTACAATTAGAAAAAGACTGAACAAATATAGCTTATTTGGAAGGGGTGCCAGGAGAAAACCTCTTCTCTCTAAACATGATATGGCAGCATGACTTAGGTTTGCAAAATTGCATCTGAACAAACCACTTTTTGAATAATGTCCTTTGAACAGATGAGATGGTTTTGCACCCACAGATAAAAAACTGATCATTGTCAGACAGAAAACGATTACTTTAAGTTATTGCTGCCAAAGGTGGTTCCACAAGCTATTGAAGCATGGGGTGTCCTTAGTTTTTCCACACAGTGCTTCTGCATGTTGGCTTAGTTATTGTTAAAGAAATCATGACCTGGTATAATACGTCATGTGGTGTTGTTCTTCTGAAGATGAGTTGAAATCATTTTAAAACCCTTTTAGGACCAGATCATCTTTTTTAATAATGTCCTGATATGTAAAACCTTCTATTTCACATGATTATGGCTTGGAGCCACTGATATACAAGATGAATCTATAAATGAAGGAATGTTTGCTAGGAATAGTTTTGGTGATTTGCAGTGCAAAAGTGTGCGAGAGGTCAAAATCTATCTATTTTGCATTTTCATTTAGAAATGTAAAACAGATTAGACTGTAATGATTAGACATTATTCACTAAATTAAAACAAAATAAATAGTATGCAATCTATCAAAACAGTCGATATTGTTATAAAGAAAGTGCCACCTTGGTCACACTCTGTAATTGAAAGGGGCGCCTCAGAAAGTACATATGTCCCCGAAGAAGGAGGGGTGACTGGAAACTGGCTGTAAACCGCTGGGCAGTTGGCTGTCAGCTGGCTTGTAGTTGTAGCTTTATATGATCCCAATGTGCAAATGGGGTTTTTAGGACAGCATCCTTTTAATCCACTTAAGAATTAATCTGCAGGTTGCTGCAAGACCTAAAATCATAAACAACTTAAGAGCAGCAACCTTTTAAAGTTTTTTATTGAGCAGCAGAGTGCCATGTCAGCTCTAAAAGACAATGTAGTGTATTAGAAACCTGCTGTAGAGCTCACATGCAGCTCACAGTTTTTGAAGTTTGCTCTGTGTTAACTCAAAGAAAGTTTAAGTTTGGTTTGTCCTTTCCCATCTTTTTTGATTTTCACATAGAATATACAGTAACTACAAAGTATACAGTAACCGTTTAACAATAAAAGCACAGAGGTTTTGCGCAAAAACATATTTGTAAATTTCTTCTTATTGCAAACATAAATCTCTACTACTGCTGGATTTGGTGTAAGACATAAAATTCTAGAGTCCGCTACAACCAAAGGAGCCAGTAAGTCGACCAGCAGACTCTAGTTTTTATATTCAGAGATAACATGGCTATTACCCTTACTGTAATGACTGTACATGGCAGCTCACTCAAATTTATCTCTCTAATATGAGAATCGCCACCTCCTCAGGTCATAAACCCTCGCAAATATCATATAAAGGAGCAGGAGAATTACTATGTGGTTAACAGTCATATAATAAGACGATTCCGCTGCAGATGAGTTACAGGTTTCATAACTTTATTGAACAAGCTGGAAAACTGCAATCCCCAGTGGCTGATAATTTCGCTATGTGTTTTTGTCTTGCGACACGTCTTGCAGCATGAAAGTATACCTCACAAACACCTCAAAATTTGAAGAGAACCAACATAATAATGCAGTTGAACAAGATTAATGCCTCAATTAACTGTTATCATCCAATCAGGAGCAGCGTCACAAAGTCTAAGATGCTCAAGATTTACAGTGCCACCTGATGGAGCAGATCTGACAAGCAGTGTGTTCAAACAGTGGTTCATTTACACGTGTGATAATACTAAATAATATAAGTTCAATGGCCATGTTTTGGTCTCTATTAACTCATCAGAGAAATATGCGGCTCTTTAGGAGGTAATTGCTCTGTTTTGTTTACCAGCTAGTTGCAAACTTTATCTTTCTGACATTTCTTGCTGGACAAGTAGCGAAAGTGGATTTCTGAAGTGTTTTTGTTCAAAACAACTGTTTACTGGTTCCAAAAGGTCATGGAATTAGGAACAAAATAAAAATAAATGGTAAAAAGCTTGGAAAATGAATTCAATAAGGTCAGTCAGGGCATAAATAATTGTGAGTAAACCACTAGAAGCTTAATAAACATTTGTGATTAGAGCACTTTTAAGCATGAAATTGAAATGTTAATGAAAGCAATAAAGACACACGCACTGCTTTCAGTTCAACAGTCTGGACCTGCAGTCACCTGCTAATGTAACCCACATGTAGATGTTTTAAACAAGTTTCACTTGCTGAGCGTCAGCGCTAAAGATACATAAAAGTGCCTGACTGTTGGCCTGAATTAGTTGTATGCCGGGGGCTGTGCCCAAAGAACTTCTGCAATCAGGTGGGGAAACGTATGAATACCGTGAATGAAGAAAAAATGGAGTAAAGTCCATGACATTTAAATGTTTCATGCTACATGTGATACAAAATTCTTTCCTTTATTATTTCATCTGTTAAATATTAACATGAATGTAAATATTCAGTAGATAAGTAAGTAATAAGCCCAAAGAACCTGGAATAATGCATATAATTCATACAAAAACGTACTACCATAAAATATCAGTGACTATTGCTGTTTCATTTTGTTTTTTTGTTTTTGTTTGTCTATTACTTTCATACAAAAATGATTTTCTCAGTAAATACTAATAACCGTCTTCCCTAAAACAGTAGCAGAAATGCCTTCAGGGCAGATTACCACCTTCTCGCAAGGTTTAGAAATGCAATTAAAGTTATGAACAAAATTACTCAGCCAAAGTAGATTTGTTTTTGTCTCCTCCAGTTTAAGAACAACCCTCCGATGATAAGTTACTCATCCATTGTCACTGTGATTGCACATCCAGTTCCATGATAAAGAATAAGCTCATTTCAGTTTTGTCATGGACAATGTCACCTGATTTTATGCTGCTGAATCACAACAAAACAGCGATCAAAGTATCCACATAAATCATCACTGACAGGGCATTTAAAAAGAAATATACATTAAAATTTCAGATGCAAACTCATACCGTGCCTTGGCTGTGCGCAGACGTAAGCTTGGCAACAGCACACCCACATCTGGCACCAGATCATCAGTTGCATCTCTGTTTTCTACTTCTATCAGTATATTGATTAATAGTGACATTTTATTTATTTATTTATTTATTTATTTATTTATTTATTTATTTATTTCATAACTGTAATCGCTTTGTGTGCAACAATGTAAACAATAAGCAGCAGAATACAAAACCAGATGGACAGCAGTATGGTGCATGCGTAACTTCCCTGGCAGTCAGTTTGGATCAGTTATACCTTTCAGCTACATGACTCACCAATTTGGATGAACACACAGAATCAGGATATCATCGAACTCAGATGCGCCACTGGCACAGAGACAAATTTCCTGCTTCTTGGAAACACGCAAAACATTGGCCAGGAATAATCAGCGAGTATGCTCTGCCATTTCTTTCACAATTCACACTGAATGACCTGGAAACATGCTGGTGTTCTTCTCTCCGACGAATAACAATAATATCTACCTATAGTCCTGTTGAGAAGGAGCAGCTATTTCCATGTTTAGTGCTGCAGTTGTTTGTCTGTAACACTGGAAATGAACCGATAAGACAATAGAACTTTTTTGTCATTGAGAGCAAAATGCAACAATCCAACTCAGTCTCCCCGAGAAATGACTCTATAGTCATAATATTCAGCAGTGATATTATGTCATTTTCAGCCCTGATGGCGGCGTATCAGTCGTTCAGTTCACCGCTGTGCTTCAGACTGAAATGTCCCATCAGCTGTTGGAGGGATTACTGTGAAATTTTGTGAAAATAAGGCTCCATCAAGAAAAGAGTGTCTTCTAGCAAAAATGTTGGACCAAGCTAAACTTTTGCTGCAGTGCGATGAGTACTGTACTTTTTCTTTAAATTCTTTAGTTGCATTAATATATTACTTAAAACAAACATTGTCCACGCTTTTCATTGCCTTATAGGTCAAACAAGGCTAGTCAATAATAGGTCAATGACCCCCAACGACCACAGGTTATTTGGGAAAAATCTATGTATGTAATATGCGTATTCCCTGACTGGGTGGCAAGTAGATTCTGAAGATTGTGGTAGTCACTAGGTGAAACTAATCATAAAGAGGTTTAATATATTGCACCAAAAACCTCCTTGATTTGGACACTAGCAGGTTGTTGTGGTCACCCATTATTTGCATAGAAGATACCAATTTGTGCAATACACTCTTTGTCAGAATACACATTTTTAACTAGCAACCAGTGGTTCCCATTAACTGGTCTCTAGACCTGTATGACTAACAGGGGATTTATACTTCTGAGTTGAATCTATACGTAGGTATGTCACAACCTCAAACTCTACCCTAAACCCCTACCCTGATGTGCAGCTTCCAGGAGGTGATACTACACATCACATCAGCACTGCTCACCACTACTGCAATTTGCCTGTTCTGTGCTTTTAATACCTCCCATGCATTTCTGGTTACTTTTTTGTGCCAATTTTTACATTTTTATCAGTAAGAGAGCCTGAACATAAGGGAAAATAATAATAGCCTCAATAGAAGGACTCGCAGCTGTCAGCTAATACCTGTAAGGAGATTGCTGAAACAGAATGGATGCGAGGGAAAGTACAAAGAAGTGGAAAAACTGGGCAAACTTGTTTGCTTACAAAAAAAAAAAGAAATCACCACAACAAAGAGTGGGAACTCTAAAAAAAAAAGGTGCATCACTTTACTTGTGGCTATTGTGGCTGGCACCACATTAAAAACGTGGAGCAAAAAACATAAAACACCAAGCAAAAGCATGAGTGCTGGTAATGACATCAGCCACTTACAAAGCTTAGATCTTAGGCTCTACAAATATTTACTACAGAAGTCTAAATCAGCCACAAGGTTTACTAGTGACCTTAAACAACATGTGTCTCCCATTTACATGGGTGTTTTCCATCTGCTTACATACTTTTCCACATACTTTATTTTACGATGGCATTGACTCCTTGTCTTGATCTCCCTCTGTATTTATCTTTCTTCAGTCATAACCAAATGGTTCCGTCTTGTTCTTAATCACAAACTTGGAGTTGTAATGAGCACTTTTTTCCCTAATCAGCGCACAACTGATTGCCACCCCTCTTACAGCAGCTGAAATGCCCTCCATATGAAACAAAACTCTTTCATATGGAGGGCACTGTACTGTAATGGCTTTTCGAAACAACAATGTTAAAACAATCTGTTGTTGTTTGTCGTTTCGTTCCAGTGAGCCGTGACTCATGCTGGCAGCTGCCCTTTAAGAAAAGGACTGGCGCAGGTGTGTATGTATATGTGCGTGTGGGCCGTGTTCGGTGAGCACAGTGATACAGTTCATGTGTGTAAATGTACTCAAAAAATGGGGAGAAAAAGTTGAATTGAAGATGAACATTGTGTTTTCACGTTTTCTGTTTTATGTCTTTATTTATGCAGGGAATGTGAAGAAGAATTGCCTAAAAACGCTCCAGGGCATTAAATAGTGCCACTCTCCAGGCAGCGTGTTGTACAAAATGAATACAGCAGTGTAATATGTGCAGTCATATGCATCTATCAAAAACGTTAGAAATGGCAAATAGCTTAGCATTTTACTTGAAAAAGGTGCATCCCATAGACTATTGCAAGGTGTAATGAATTCATCCGTCATAAGACACAACGACAACAACACGCACAAAAGCAAAAATGTCGGCACATCAAAACTTTCGGTTAAAACACTAGCAGGTGAAGTGACTTGCCCTTTAACCTGGTGTGAAGAGGACTTTTCTGGTTACTGTGAAGAAGGGACAAAAATAATGAATTTACTGAATCGATGAAGTCCTTGATAGTTTAAAGTAAATTTGCCAGAGAATGCTTGGATGAGCATGATGTCATAAAGTTTCATTTGGAGTGAAAAGCTGTTCAAAGTAGTCACCCTATGTTTTGGAGTCCTGCTCGCACAGGTTCACTCATGCTGTGTGGTTTCTGTCATCTCCTGAAGCTTTTGTGGTTTAATTGCCATTCTGTCATAGTTAATGACGATTTCCTCATTCGCTGGCCTGGTTCGTTGCGGGTCTGATTGCTTCTTCCTTAGCAATTCAGAGATGTCTTTGGTTAGACAAATTACAGTTTTCTTGAGGTAAATTCTTACTTACATTGTTTTGGTGCTCTTTTGTGCTCTTGATTTCATGACATTTTGTCCTGGTTTAACTTACTATTGCAATGAGTTTGTTTCAAAATACTTTGGAAACATGCAGCTCTTCTGACATTTGTGTTTCCTATAACAATATTCACAATGCTTCTATTGTTCTAAAAAATCAGACATATTTTAGATTTCAGATTTCATACAATGAGAGGACACTCAGGCCATAAATGTATGCTTTACAGAACTGAAGGCTGGTTTTGACCTGCTGGACCTTACTATGATTCTGGCAGTTTCAGAAATCATCTTGGTTTATAAAGAACAGGAAGTCCACTTCTCATCTAATGAGCATTTCCATATAGAATACCTTATGTTGTTTCATCATGTCTCTTATAGTCTCTGCTGAGACGATATAATTACCACTGCAGAAGATGTTTGCCTGCTGTTGCAGTTTCACGGGGTGCATTTTCAACACCAAAGTGGTCCCCCGGGGTCTTGTCAGTTCATGTGATTGTCATTTGCTTATGGTGATCCTGACACAACAGAGGGAGCAGGCTGAGGGGAGATGGATGCATCATTTATTAGAAGCTGCAAAAATGCATAACTTTTGGCTACTTTCTCCATAGCAAGTTGTGATTTTCAAAAGTCCAGAAATGAAAATGTTCAGGTGTTAAAACTATAAAGAGCAAGTCTGGAGCTCAAGCTGATTTAGCTGCCAATTTTGTCTGCTGCTATTAGCTGTGTTTTCCTGAATTAAATGTGAAGCAACTGTGGCATTATTGACTGAGAAGTCCCATTTCAACACTCAGCAGTGGAAGAATTGTGTTATCACCATGACTGCAAGCTACATAAACTTTCACTCTTGAGTAATAATGCTTTAGATTAATCAGGCAAATCGTGTTGTTGTGTGTGTTTCATCAACACACAGCAAGCCAATACTTGGTCCTTTCCAGGAATGAACTGCCACACTTTGGAAACAGTTTTTTCTTCTTTTCACATCGTGAATGAGGAATTGAATTGGGCTTTAGTGGAGTTCTCAACAATGTACCATAAAATTGAGGCTGTGGGCTCCAGAGCATTCTAGCTTCTTCATTCCAGCAGCAATTGGTCACAAGTGATGAAAATCAGAGCTAAAATGTTCCTAAAACAGACAATCAGTCTACAAAAAAACCTGAAAATATACAAATATGTGAAACTAAAATGTTTAACTGTCCTTGCTCTGTGGAAACATAAATTATGTAAAAGATTATCTATTATGAATTAATGTTTTAAATACATCCTTATGATACTTAATTTTAAATGTTATAAATCTTATAATAACTTTTTTTTTTTTAATCTAAAATCATCTCTAGCCATAACTGGATTATCAACAGGCCTAACAAACACAGACCTAGGAGCCCAAAGAGTCAGAAGTTTGGGGGGCAATCTGCAAAACCATCGACTTTCATACCAATTTATCCTCTTCGTTCTTGGGGCTTTTAATTTAGCCAGCTGATATTCAGGCCAAGACTTCCTGTTACACATTGCTCTGACGCAGAAAGTATGGCAGGCATTTCAACTGCCTGTGGCCCATGTTCTTTGGCACCTCATCCTCCCATGCCACTAGATGTGAAATTAAAACCAAACAAGTTCCTCTGAACACGCAGAAAATCAAGCCAAAAAGAAAAACCACTGGTATTAAAAGTCATATTTTTAAAGACGACTAGCATTTTACTGTAATGTTGTTTGGATCTGCTGGGTCAGTAACCAGAAAGCCTGTCAAAAGGCAATATTAATAGTTATTATACCCTTCCATTATATGAACCATCAATACTATGGATGTTTTTCTACAACTTGCTGCTATGATTAACTCACTATATTAGGACTCCTGGGCTTGTTTCACTTCCAACCGCAATCAGTGTCTTTTCTCTTTGTTAATGGTCACATGATCCTGAATCGTATTTTTAGCAGCAGAAACATTTACTGCTTTGCTGACATGCTGAATCTGGATTATGTGATAAATTTCTCATGCCTGCTTTAAAAATGGAAAAACACCATTGTCAAGCATTTCATTTTAGTCAGTCAATGAACAATTTATTGCAAAAGGAAGAATTAATGCAGAGCTATTTTAGTCATCTCTCTTCATTAAAAAGAAAGTCCACTACAATTCAGTATTGAAACATGCTATTCCCTTGACTTTCAGAGTGACCTAACTTCATAATGATCCAGTTCTTATGAGTGAGTTTGGATTACTCTTCTGTCTTACAGCTCAAGCAGCAGAGCCACGAATCTCATGAGGACTGTTAAGCTGCTGCATTGGTAGTGATTGTCAGTTAATGACTGTATCCTGAGAGGCTGATATGAAGCCTAGTGGTCAGAAACATTTTGTCATTTTCATACAACTAAAATATAAAAAAATATATATATGTAATTTCCATGCATTGTATTGCTGCATCTAAAAGCATGCAAAGATTTAAAGATTAATTAGTATGCACACTTATTATAAGACTTATTTACCAGCAGAGCAAATGCATTAGACTTTTCAGCAATATTACAAGCTTAAATATCAGTGCTGAGGTCTCCAGCAGTGTGCCATCAAGTCTTTTGGAGCAAACTGACAATAAACCTGCACTGATCATTTATCCAGCCAGACAGACACAGGGGCTTTCTCAGCAGAGGTTAAAATTTTGCTTCATTAGTCATTCTTTTTTCATTAATTCACATTCAAATTGCATCTCCTGTTGAGAAAAACATCCAATTGTTCAACATCAACAAAATGCACCAATTTTTTTTGTCTTTTTGTATGACATAGTCGATTTAACACGAACATGTTTTAAAAGAAAAGCAACCAAAAATACTGCCTTGGTTTTCAACTAAGCTGCTGCATTTTGTATGGATTTTACTCAAACAACAGTGTCCAACAATACTGGTGGTGTTAGTATCTGAATATATTTTACTGCCTGATTCATAAGCTCTGAGTTGCTGATGTGCTGTAATGGATGAAAATTGATGCTTCATCCGGGATGCCTCCAGAAGAAAGACTAGCATGCTAGAATTGTATTGAGTCTTCTACCATGGTTCCCTCAGGTAAGGTCAGGAAGGGGTCGCCATCGATCATGTTTGCAGACTACATCTTTAGCGAAAGTAGAGAACATGTGGAAGATAGTCTGGAGTGGCGGGTGTGTGCACTGGAAACAATAGGAAGCAACACAGAATACACCGATCAGGTATAACATTTTGACCGACAAAAAGGAGTAAATAACATTGATTATCTTTTCATCATGGCACCTGTTAGAGGACAGGCTTCTAGCACATAACAAATGTTATGTGCTAGAAGCGAAAAATGGGACTGCATAGCCTCAGACCAGTCAGGGTGCCCACGCTGACCTCTGTCCAGTGCCAAAAACACCAACAATTGATGCATCTGAACTTGACCAAGAAGCCATGGAAGAAAGTGGCCTGTCTGATGAGTCATATTTTCTTTTAGTCACATGTACACGTACCTTGCTAGTCACAAGCAAGGTACGTGTGTGTCACTTACCTTAGGGACACCTCACATAAGAATCAAAATGTCAAGATGGAGATGGCAAACAACTTGAGGTTTTATAATGACTAATAACTAATAAGCTGACTAATTAACAGGTGATGCAATGGTGATTAGGTTTGTCATTTAGAATCTCTTGATTTGAAATAAACACCATGAGACTTTGGACACCCATGTTGCACACAGGAAAAAATTGCCTTCTATTGTATGATTAAAGTTGTGAAAGAGTGCAACTCTGGCCACTGTAATTTATGGCATTGCCAGCCCTCCATTATTATCTCCAACCAGAAAGTGACGGTGGCAAATAGTTGGTTTTCATATTTCATCTGGCAAAAAAGCAACAGCTTGTATTGATGCTAAAGGGGCAAAACAGTGCTGAGAAAATAAACTGTGGGTAATAACACAAAAGGTTCATTTATTTATTTATAGGTATTTTCTGATTAATAATAAGTCTAAAAAATACACTTAAAAGAGATTGTGGTGCATTCTTTTTATTGCAGCTTGCTGTGGAAACTTTCCAGTCAGCAATGCAACGAGGTTGATCGACTGACAAACTCATTTTGCCATCTCTAGAGCTTTGACAATTGGGTGGGAAAATATTTTCATCCAGCAGCAACAGTGTTTTCTTCAACTTATACAGGCTGTGTTTAATATTCAAAGATATGGCTGAGCACCTCATCCGAAAAAATATAAACTGATTATGAATATAATGCAGATATTCTGATGCAACACATGTAATGGCCACAGTATCACGGCAGGCCACTGATATGAATAATTAATCAGATCCCTCTCTTAAAAAGCAGTACATAAACTAAAACTCGAGAAAAGGCGGTGAGAGCAGAGCTCTACACCGACTGCACAGACCAGCCAAATAAAAGAACAGGAAATTGTATCAGAGAGAGTTTGTTGTTCATCATGCTTTCAGTCCAACTGAGAACATTTTCTGCAAGAGATAGGATACCTTCATCCAACCAAGGTTATTTATGAGATGGAAATCTACTTTGAAGGAAGTCCTGGCCAAACTGCAGCACAATTACATTATATAAAGCTAAGGAATCAGCACAATCATAAAGAATAATCACAACAAAATAACAAAAAACTATATATTAAGTCTCCATTTACAAATTGCTAAGACAGACAGACAGACAGACATGTATGTATATATGTGTGTGTACACACACGTAAATCCTATAAATGAATCACAATTGATAACACAAAAGGTTCTTGCATGTTTTGCTGCTGTGCGTCTGAGAGCCTCTGTTTATTTGGGAGGCAAAAGGATGGCAAAAAAGAGACAAGGACAAAGTGACCTGTGTGGTTATTATGTTGATGAGAGATATCATTTTGGCTGCTTTGACAATGGTGATTTTTCACTATTAGGTTCCATTAGTTTTAGTTTAAGACTTTATCAAGGAAATTACCCAGGATAATTTTCCATCACAGCACATGAGATATTGTAGTTTGGCAGTTACACAGCCTCCCCAACAAGAGTTGTTACAGATTTATGCAGTGGAAGAGCAAAAAAAAGTCACATTAAGGGTGAAACACCTTTTATATTTCTGAGATAGAGGCTTGAGGTCAAATTTAACAATAAGCTTGGTAATAAATATGACAAAAAGACACCTATATTCATTTAAGAAGAAAACTCACATTTGTTTCGAATAGAAATATTTCTTTCAACATACAGGAACGGCTACTTAATGCTATTTTCCCAAATCTATAGCACTATTGTGAGGAAACAGAGGAGAGAGGACTAAAAAGCAGGATGCAGGCAACAGACTGAAAAAGTAAGATGAAATTATTTTATTCAGACTAAGAAGGTTGACAAACAAGTCCAAAAAATAGGTATCACCAAAAAAAGGAAAAAACAGGAGGAATCATAGAAAGCAGAAAATTGAGGAGCTCAACAGAAACGTTGACAATGCACAACACGAAGACTTCTACTACTTATACACAAAGGGCTGCTTAAACAACAGGAGACATGTGGGGAATGACAACAGCTGAACACAATTAACACAGGTGAGAACAATCAGGGAGTCAGGGGAGATAGAGACAGGAAGCAAAGCCAACAGGGGGCATGAAAGAAAACTAACCTTCAAAGTAAAATAGGAAGCGTCCCAAAAGACACATTTTAGATAATAAGACAAAAGTGAGAACAGATGAAGGCAACACTGGAGGAACAGATGGGGGAAAAGTAACAAACAAAGTAAAAAAAGTACAGAACGCAAAACCAAAGCTCATCACTGGAATAACCATAAACTAAAAAGCCGATTTGCCAGAAGAGAAGGCAATGGAATGTTTTGTGGGGTTTTTGTTCATGAAGACATCGGTGAAGAGTCCCAGATATTTAAACCTTAGTGGGGTTTTCCCCACAAAGGATCTGTGAAGGTGAAATGTCTTCACATGTGTGACTGGGTGAATAAAACAAGCCATTTGATTGCTCATGTTATGCTAAGTGATTAAGACGCAGACATAACTCAATATGTCTCTTAATGTTAACATGATTAACATGATTACCTTTTAAGAGTCATAAATATGTAGTTATAATAACTCTATTGTGGTGATGGAGGGCAGGCGATGTATCTTCCCTTGTTTTCTCCAGAGTTCAGAATTATACCTTACAAACCTCCAGTTCAGACAAATTAACATCATCTATCTTGTGCTGTACTAGTTCTTGGCAAACAACAGAAATATAGAAAAAAAATACAAGCACAAAATTTGATTGAGTCACCCAATCAAATTTTGTTTTGAAAATGGGAAATAGGAGTTTATTGAAATATGTGCAAACGTGAATGGAAATAAAGTAATATAAGGCAAGAATGCAGTATGTACAATTCTGATGAGCTTTGAAGATCCTAAGAAAGACTGAAGATCCACTGCTCAAGACCATTAAGAAAAAAAAGGAACACCTGGCTCCTTGGAAGCAAAATATAAAGACATTAGGAGTGATCTGAGACTTTCACACACTAAATATCTTTAAAACGATGAAGTTCGTAATGATAACATCTGATACATATTGCTTTAACTGTGTAGGAAGATTGAATAAATGACTCAGACTCCAGGTGTGCAATAAAGTATAACACAGGCAATGATGCATAAGGTTGTGCCCCAAAAATCCATACTGCATAATGACACTGAATCCCTACCACAGAAATAACAAAATAAAGAATATTCAAAAGAGACATCATGCCTACTAAATACAGTAGATTTGAGTGCAGTCGATACAGAATATTCTCCCACACAAAGCGAATGGAAGAGCTCCAACTGAAGAAGACATAAAACACTGTGGGTGGTGGTGAAACACCTCAAAAAGAAGTCGTGCAAAAACAAAAACAAAAAAGTAACTGAAGTTTTGTAGACAGTATTTTGATGTTTAATTCTCAGTTGCTTTGCAAAGTTGGCGTTTGAGTCACATTCAACATAGTTTGACAGTAAAAATGCTGAGGAGCACTGATAGTGTGCAAAATCAGTCTCTACAATAACAGTGTCTACACTGTGAGGGAGCATAAAGTACAGGGAATAGAATTAGTATGAACTTGAAACTAAGCATCAGTCTTCTTAAACTCATGTGCACAGAAGCTAAAAAAAAAAAAAAAAAAAAAGTCACTCAGCTGCCCTTTCCCCATACTCTTCTTTTCCAGTTTAATCTTATTCCATTCCAACTCAACTCAGCAACCTAAGCCAAACCTAGTAAAACTACTATGATGCCCCCAGGAAAAGAGGCGCACAGCAACAAGCCCAAAACACCAGAGGGAGGTTTTTCTTTCTTTTTCCTGAACTCTTGCTCTTTCTTTCCTCTTTCATTTCTCCCAACCAAAGGACATAGCAAAAGAGGTTCATTCATTTACCAGCGAGCTGAGGAAAATGGATGATAGAGCAATTCTGAAACAAAATCAGAACAATAAAATGGGAAACAAAAGGATTGCTCATCCCGCAGGGGCAGGCGAGTCTTGTCACAATTGGAGAAGTTTTCGAAACGTCTCCTGCTGAGCCTCTCCTGCACCTGAAAAGAAATGAAAAGAGGAGGACGGCAGCAAAAGATTATTTTCATGAAATAAAGCCCATACAGCAAAAGATGAAGCCACCATATGGCGAAGCAGTGGGAATAGGTTGTAACTGTGCTGAAGGACGGGGACAGATATGGAGAGTTAATGGGACTCAGCTGCTGCTCGTTGCCTCATCAGGCCACCCCTCACCTCTCTCCGCCTCCTGACCAACAACCTGACGCGACCTTGGTTGCCACATGCATCCATCTTTTAGGGAACTTATTTCTTTGGTAGTTTTCATACCGATTGAATCAATGTAGTATTCTTGAATATTCGTTTTTTCAAACATGTCAAATAGAGAAATAAGCTAATGTGAGACATCTTTCCCTTGTTGTTTCTCAAAGCACTCACATGGAGATGAGGGTTTCATTAGCAGCCTCCTATACAGTTCACTTCAAAGCCTTTTTTGCAAGTTCCTGTGGCATTAAGGCAAAACAAGAAACATCCCACAACATCCACTGTAAACACACAAAATTCCCTCTTAAATCCCAGCTGATTATTTTGGAGACAAACACTGGATTAAAATCTGTGGGATACTGCAGAAAAACATATGCACCAAATAATTAAAAAGAAAAGAAAAGTGAGTAAAACATAAATAATAGCCTGGATTTTAGCTTCTGTATCCGTGTATCAGTGATGCAATGTTTATTCTCATAGCTTATTGTATCTCAACACTGATACTGATGCACTGTCCTGAAATTGGATAGTGCTTCAAGTTAACACAAGATCATTGCAAATTATATGAATATTTAAATTCACAGCTTGAATCAACCAAATGCAGTATCTATAACAACTATAATTCATTCTTCTTGCATAACAATGAGGACATGTTTTTCCTCTACATTCATCAACCTCCTGCTGCTCTCCTCTCTGAGAGAATGTTAGATGCCTTGCCAAAAGTGTTATCTTCCTCTCCTGCTGATAGAATGACAACTCCCCCAATAGGTGAAGTTTTGCACCTTCCAGAAATGAGACAAGTCGACCATAACAACCAGTAGAGCACTGCTGGAGCCGGCAGACACCTCATCGGACCTGTTTTTCATTCTGCATGAGAAAAACAAAACCCAACACAGCGCCTCTGGTTGTACAACCAGCTCTCAGTACAGCGCTGACATGAACCCAAGGGGCGCTCACTGTACAACCACGTGAAGTCCTGCCTTCAGCATCTCTAGAAAAATTAATGAGCATGCCCACTCCAGAAGATCCCCTTGCTTCATCTCTCACTTACTAAGTAATCCAGTGGGCTTATAGTCATTACCTGAGTTGCTAAATGGATGAACTTTACTTCAAAGGCTCAGATTTGATAAACATTCTTCATTTATATAACTACCGCTAAGCAGACTTACATAAGCTTTAACACAATGGGAATGTTGCCCGATCTACTGAAACATTTTTCAGCATTAAATGAAACAATATTCACCAGCTGCGAGAAAATGTGTATCTGCAAGCAACAAAGCGTGGTGTAATAAATCTGTTCAAAGCAGCTCCTCTTATATTTCATAAGCTGGAATTAAAATAAATTAAGTGCCTCTGTCTGGTCACAGTTACATGAAGTAAGATGTCATACAATTTGCCATTGCACCATCTGTCTTTAACCCAGTCTTCAATCCCAGTTGTATTTTCTCATTTGTCTGCTCACCAGCAAGCAGACTGGCTACAAGATCCCCAGAAGATAGATCCGCACCTGTCCCATGGTAAGTTAATTAAATGGAAAAGAAAACAACATTTAAACTTGGATTTCATAATTCTGTTGTTTATGGAGAGTTGCTACTTACAATCTTAATTCCAAAAAGCTGTTATGCTGCCTGAGACATAGATTAAATGTGTTAATAATATGTTAAAATATGTTAATAAAATACGAATAAGTTAACTAGCAACACAAGGGTGGAAAAGTAAGTGGCACTAAAAAGAAACAGCTCGAAGAACATTTTGCAACTAATTAGGTTAACTGGCAATTGGTTGGTAACATGACTGGGTATAAAAATAGCATCATAGAGAGGCAGAGGTTCACCGATCAGCAAAAAAAAACAAAACTGCGTCTATAGCTTGGAAAACAATTTCAGAACACAAAACAAGACTTTGAATATCTCATCATATATAGTAAACAATATCATAAAAAGATTCTGAGAATCCGGAGAAATCTCTGAGTGCAAGGGACAAGGCCAAAAATAAATATTAGATGCCTTCAGGTGGGACTGCATTAAAAACAGGCAAGGGCTGAGGAACATTTTAGGGAGAAAATATAAGTGCCACATTCTTCTGACAAAAGAGAAGAGGGACCATCTAGACTGTTATCGGTGCTGCATCTCTGTTGGTATAGGGGTGCATTAGTGCCTATTAGCAACCCCCGCATCTTGAAAGGCACTATCAGTATGTACTGGTCTTAGGGTAACGGATGCTTTCATCCAGATGAGATTTTTTCATCAAAGGCCTTGGGTATTTCACCAAGACAATGCTAAAATGCATACTGCATATATTACAACAGTGTAGCTTCATAGTAGAAGAGTCCAGGTTCTAAACTGGCCTGCGTGTAGGCTGGAAGCATTTGATACAGCATGAAATGAAAAATACAACAAAGAAGATCTAGGACTCTTTAGCTGCTAGACTCCTATATGAGATGAGAATGAGACAACGTTCTCCTCCCAAAAGCCCAGAAACAGATCTTTTCGGTTCTCGGGCATTTGTGGAGTGTTGTTAAAAGAAAAGAGGATGGTACTCTGTGGTAAAGATGGCACTGACCCAACTTTTTAAAGACATGTTCTTGCCATCAAATTCAAAATTAACTTATTGTTCTTTAAATGGTTCATTTTTTCAGTGTAAGCATTTGAATTTCATATGTTCAATGCTCAGTGCTCTATGTTCAATCAGATTTTGTTTACATTTTCACAGCAGCTTTTCTTTCTTTTGTTGCATATTCTAAAACAATGTTGATGCAGCATAAGGATTCTGCAGCAAAAATTATTTGTTTCTAAAATATCAAATTGGGAAATATGGAAAATTATGACATAAAAACAACATGTTAGTTAAAATAAAGTATATTTGTGTAGCCTGTGGTCCAATAATCATCGGTCCAACAACACTCAGAGTAGTAGACTGAGGATTTTATGACTATGTCCCCACATCAGATCTGGCCATATATATTTCCTGTGACATTTCTTCCAATTGAAAAAAAAAAAAACTAAAGTTGATATTTCTATATAAATAATTACCCAAAACTACCTGAGTTTAACACATCCAATGAAATTAAAATAAAAGAACTCAACTGAACCAAAGAAAATATTGCACTTAGCCATATATTTGTTTAAGACATTAACTGTTTTTACAGAGGGGAGAAGGAAAAAAAATATGTGGTTCCTGAGGATATGCAGTAAAACTGCAAGAGAAATAAGAATCCGGTGGTCTCAGTCAGTAGAATAACAATCAGTCATGAGTGTGTGCACTGGTTTTATGCAAAGAACCAGGATCTATGAAAGTCTTATCCTCACAATACATATTTGAAGTGAATTATTATCATGAACAAAAGAAGATTTATGAGTTCTTCAGGGGAAACAAACCACAATGTGCTGATCATGACTCAAATTCACAGTCAGACACACTGTGTGCAAATGATTGAGATTCAAAAACAGTATCAACCTCTACAGAACCAACAAAGATTGCTCCAAGAGCAAGACGTGTGATAGCCCTGAAAGTCAAAAAGGTAATTTCTAATAAATCCTATCTAACACTGGCCACTGTCCATGCTCACAAGTCCACCATCAGGAGAACACTGAACAACAATGGTGTCCTTGGCATGGCTGCAAGGAGAAATCGAGCACTCCTCAAAAAGAACACTGCTGCCTATCTACAGTTTGCTAATCACGAGGACAAGCCAGAAGGCTGCTGAAACAATGTTTGTGGGTGGATGAAGCCAAAATTAAAGTTTTATTTTTAAAATGAAAAGCACTGTGTTTGGATAAAGGAAAACACTGCATACCAGTGGTATTACTGTGTCGCAGCAATGAAACACGGTGGTGTGAGTATCATGGTTTCAGTGGTATTTTTGCATCTTATAACAGAAATAAGCTTAATTTTAAGTGAAAATGGATTATGCAGCATGACAAAAAGCACACATTGTACCAAATACTTGCCAAAGAAGAATGAAGTCGTTTTGGATTTTTCTCCAACATTGGTCTGGAAATCCACCAACATTCCCAATATCATAATAAATTTACTCCTGAAAAAATCATATTCGCTTGACTACATTTCAAGGATCTGGGCAGAATGCTGATTTAAAACTGATTTAAGACTAGGATCATTCAGGAAAAGACATTTGTTCAATATTAAATAAATCACAATTACTATTTAAAAGAGCAATGATTGATATTGTTTTTCAGTTAAATTAATATTAACACTGCCAAGAGATGTGAGATATTTCTTGGGTTTGAGTATACCAGAGATGTTCTACAGTGGGATTTGGAGATCAGGGAAGAAAGAGAGGATTTACAGTCTAATGCAACATTCTGAGTCATATTTCAACTGTGTGACCTTTAGTCAACAGATATTCCAGCGATGTACCTGATCGAACTAGTCTGGTCTTTGATGTTTGTTATTTTGACTTTTCATGCCAGAGTTAAAAGTCCTATTTTTTTTTTTATAATTTAATATGTGTTAAATATATATTGTATATGTTATTTTTAGAACCATTATTAACCTCCTATTTTAGCAAAGCTGAAAGGTTTTAAATGATACAAAGCGATTAGACACGGAGGAGGGCTTCACAAAGAAAAACCGAAGGAAATCAAATCACGTGTACTCTTTAGCTGATTCATGGGGAACTTGGTGTTAAGATCTAACCATTTCAAATGCTTGAAGTGTTTGCAAAGACTGATAAGTGGTGTTCAGTCTTCAAAAGATAGCTGACGGTAATAATGAAGCATTATTATTCCAGAGCTCCAGTGGGTTTAAATCTAAACGTCAAAGGGCGTATTTTTTTAAGAGCAGCCATTTTTTAACATAATGTTTCATCAGCTCAGACCTCTTAGAGTAAATGTTGCAGTTATCAGTTTACAGAGTGCTGCCTATAAAAAGCAGTAAGTGTAACAGTAGTGCAGACATTATGTTACTGGAAGATGTGGACATTATGTAATATTCAAAGCATAAACACAATTGGCATATTGTAGTAATAATGTTGATCAAGCACAGACAAACAACCAAGACAGAATAGTAGGTACGAAAAGGCACTTTGATAACTATTAGGGGGGGGGGGGGATTAAACGCATAAAAGGTACAAAGCATATAAAGAGCCAAATGAAGACATGAAAGCTGAAAGTGAGAATCCTAACAAGGAAGCTGACAACAGAACAGACACAGACTAATGAAGAAAAGGTAATCAGACACGACAAGGGTGGAAAAAAGTTGGGAAGTAAAAACAAAGAAGCCAAATGAGGGACTAATCTTCAAAGTAAAACAAGAAGTAAACTGAAAGGGAGACCAAGGGTGCAGTCAGATGATTAAATTTGCAGAGGGACACTACTAACCCAGTGAAGTGACCTGGAAAAATCTCTCTGACAGCCATAATTGTTTGATTTCTCTAAATAATAAGGAAGGATCCCTCATTGGAACAGATTAAAGGTTAACTACAAACAATACAGTGCTGTGAAGAAATCTGCTTCTTATCAAGAAATGATCTTGCATTATAGAAGCTCTCTAAATCAATATTATGAGCTACATTAACTGATCAAAGTGGTTTTGCATTTTGCTATAGTTCAGTTGGCATTAGTCATGTCCATTCCTGTATTTTCAGTCTCTAGGATTATCATAAAGTGAACTTTGGGTCATCTTGGATAGGCGGTGAAGGGGAGCAGGGAATTTTATTTTGTGGACAGAAATCTTCAACAAAAAGGTGGAAAGGGGTTACCCTGGATCAGTCTCCAGCACAAAATATTTCATTTCAAAAATGAATATATTTTATTTTTTTAGGCAATACTTTACTTTTTCTGCAATTTGCAATTTCATTTTTTGTAAGTTCATCTTCTGGACATTCTAGTTTCAAAAGGACAGACATTCATCATCACATTGTTAAGAAGTCTAGTGCAAGTGCCGTCAGATTGTCCACATACTTCACATTTCCTAAGCTCTTATAAATTCAGTTTCCCACCTTTTCATGACATTTTCCACTGAGGTCAAGGAAAAGTGATTAGGAGAAGGATTTAGGAGGTCAGTTTTCTGGACCATATGTCTGTACTCCATCATTAAATTCACCTACAAAACCAGCAAGACAAAGACAGTGGGAACATAAAAATGGCAAACACCCTCAAATACACAAGGAAATAAGAAGAAAAAAGATAAGAATTGAAAACACAAACAACAGCTTATTAATAGGACCGTGACAACAATATTTGATCACCATCTTCTTCTTCTCTGCACTCTTTTATCACACATTAGTTTACTAACCCAGTGTGACAAATCACCAGAAAACATCCACACTTGCAAAAATCTTAACACAAAGTTAGTTCAAAGTTTTTATCTCTCGGTTTCCCTTTTCCGCTCTGCCCCGTAAATGTCAGTAGATATGGGGTTACAAATGTACACCGTGCTTTGTTTATCCTCAGTGTCTTTAACCCTCGTACCACATCCAACCTTCACCCCGTTTGCAATAATGTTCCTGACATTTTTCTGCAGGGCTGCTGCAGCCCCCGATGAGCAAAGATCAAGATTGTTCACTGATATGTGTCCTTTTGTATAACAATGCCAGGGAAAAAGACACAAAATACCTGTAAGTTTTTGTGTTTTGTTTTGTTTTTTTACAGTTGTCTGAGAGGCAATGAGGCACTATAAAAATGATGTCTGAAGAGAATATTTTCCCTCCCACGTATTCTTAGAAACACGCTTGTTTACCAGAAAATTTCCATTATATTAAATGGCTTGCCATCATGAACTAAAAGAGTTTCCAGTAAAAAAAAAAAAAAAGAGTTGCGGTCTTCATACAGCCCTAAGATTTCAGATTCTTTTTTTCCCCCTGTGAAGATGGTATGAAATTATCATCATAATAGTATTCATTACTTTACGTCAGTGAATGCCTGCTTGGCTCAGTCTGCTAACATTCAGGGACAGGCACTGGGAATGATGAATGTTGTCAGACGAGCAATTCATTTTGGCAACTCAGGTCAGCCAAGGGAATGAAAGGCACGATGGTTAGAAAAGATATTTCCATTTCTTTAATTTCCTGCCAATTTGAGAGTTCCACTGTGTTAATATTAGAGGCAATGTTTGTTTTTATTAGTGGGACAGAGAAAAATTCAAAAAGGAGGTCTTTTTTCCAGAAAGATTCAGAGTTTTTTTTTTAAACCGTTTTTCCAAAAAAATCTGTTTGGTAAGAGATCAATTCTCTTTTCAAATCATTTGAGGGCTTTTCTAATTGGCGGTCCTCTGCATTCTTTTGCCACCAGAGTGAATAACATCAGATTACATAGGCTTAAATGTATTTATTATTCATGTGAACACATTTTTATTTATAATGTAAGAAAGGTAAGAAATTTCAAATTAATTCCTGATTAGGATGACACTGAATAGCTGTTAATTATATTCTTCTGCCTTTTCAACAAAATCTCAGCAACTTGTCAGTAGTACTTTTACTTCTTGTCTTACAGTCAAGGTAAAAAGCATAAATTATAAGGTTTACATATCAAGACATAATAAAAGAAATATCTGGTCTTTAGTAGGTCTTAAATACAACCTGAGATTAAAAATAAAACATGTATTATACAGATTCATTATTTAATAAAAACTAAACCAAAACACAGAAGAAGTATGTAAAAAAAAAACTTAGTAGACCCTTATTGCTTCCGTGGGAATTAACAGGGTTAGTAGCAGCCAGGTGGTAATTATAAAATGAAGTTGATTAATTGATCATGAGCAAGTGTCTGTAAATCAGACGTTTTGCCAGTTTGCTGGTCTGGACTATTCAGGTGTGTATTATTACAATACCAAGGAGGAAATACATCAGCGCTGATCTGAAAGAAGCGCTTGTTGCATCCTGTCAATCTGGGAAGGGTTATAAGGCCATTTCCAAACAATTTGAAGCCTATTGCTTCTACAGTGAGAAAGATTATTCACAGGTGCAAAACATTCCAGACAGATGCTAATCTTTCCAGGAGTGGACACCCAAGCAAATTCACCCCAAGGTCAGAACGTGCAATTCTTAAAGAAATTACAAAAAACCTTGAGCTACATCTAAGACTCTACAAGCCTCAGATAGCATGCTAAATTTTAGAGTCCATGACAGTACAATTAGAAAGACTTGGCAAGTGTTTCTTGTTTGCCAGGAGAAACCCACTTCTATCTAAAAAGAACATGGCAACATGACAAAGGTTTGCAAAGTTGCATCTAAACAAACCACAAGACTACTTGAACAATGTCCTTTGGACAGATGAGACCAACATGAAGATATATGGACCTAATGCACAGCATCACATTTAGATAAAAACCAAACACAAAGCATAGGCAAAAAAAATTTAAAAAAAATACTTTGTGCCACCTGTCAAGCACAGTGGTCAAGGGATGATGATTTAGGCTTGTTTTGCAGCCATATGAACTAGGCACATTGTACTCACTGAGCTGACCATGAACTCCTCTGTATACTAAAGTAAACAGGATAATAATCCCAATCACACCAGAAATCTACAATAGATGCTGCTAAAGGACGTTGGAATGTACTTAGAGTTGTAGTTTTTCACACATTCTGCATTTTGGCTTTGTTTTTGTTAAATAATATGTCATGTTTTGGAGTTCATCTGAGATTAAATGATCCAGATTTTGAGACCTGCTAAGGATAGAATACTTTTTATGAAAAGTAAAGTTCATATAATCCTTTGCAGCAATAACAAACCAAAGAAGTTAAAACTGGTGTTACGTGGCAGACTGTAAAGGTAATTACCACATCTCAGCAGACAGATCTGAATATCAAAATTTGTGGCTTTCTGTTTTCCTCTCTTCATTTACTATTATTTACAACGATACCTGCAGCTGTCCAGGGAAGAATGAATTAGCCTGTGAATGAATCATCATTTATCCTGAGCCGAAACACTCGAGTCCAATGGAATTTACATAAATCCCACAGTAATTCTGAAATAATTTAAATCTAAATAGCAAAGGGTTGAATAATCAACAAGTAATGAGAAGTAAAATTGGTCATCTGTTCACATCTTGCACGATCAGCTTCATCAACAGGCATGGCTGCTCCTGTTCATTCTAAGCAATCATCTTTAGGGGTCAGTCTCCCTTCTATGCAGTTAATTTTACCAAGAGGCATGAATGTTTCAGTTCACACTGTATTACTCATCACTCCTGAGACAGAGAGGCCAGATAGCAGCCATATTCATTTATTCATGTGAGCAATCTCTTTCTTTGCTGCATAAATGCAAATTTGAGCTCGATTAGGATTTTAATTTTCTTTTTATGGCAGGATCAGACTTTGAAAAAAAAAAACAATTTAGGACTAAACTGATTTCAAAACAAGAACAGCTTGTGAGTCATTTATTATATTGTATTTTCATAAGGAATAAAATATTTTCAGTTACCGTTTGTGACATAGATATATTCAGATATACATTCAGCATTAAACACATTTGGGGAAAAAAGGCAAAAATGAAATTAACAGAATATTCATATTCAGTAAAATTACATTCAGACTTGAGCCACGCCTCTTTCTTTTTTTTCCTCCAGGGAAGCTATTCTTTTTTTGTGTGTTTTCATTGAAGTAGTTTTGTTTCTGCATCAGTTCTTCTTTCTTTCTGAAGGTCTTTAAGGCCTTTTAGTTTTCTTTCTTTGGACATTGGCTGGTTTCTTCACTCATTCTCAGTCCCGTCTTTGCACCTCACCAGGTTTCTTTTGTCTTGTTTTGTTTGTTTGTTAAGCCAAAGCACTGACCTATAAATCATTTAAGCACCAAAGAAACCAAAATCAGTGGATGAACCAGTGTTGTGCATACACATAACAGTAAGCAAATAATCCATTTGAAAATGTATCTTTGGGTAATTTGTTACCAACAACCTGTCAACAAAACATAATTGGTTCCCATTTCTTGCCAAAGATAAAACAGTTTGAAAAAAAAAATACTATTTTCTGACCATCAAGGCGATTCCCAAAAAACTATTAGCTAAAAATGTCACATCTTGGCAGGGTGTGTGTTATGTTCTTTTAAAAAAAAATTGGAAACTGGACAAGTAGAGGACAAAAGAAGTGTCAGGCCTAAAAAGCAAACTACAGCAGATTGCACATGGTCCTTCATTTGATCCATCTACTGTTCGCTGAATCTTCATCACAAATGGTCTTGGTGGAAGGGTGACTGATGTGAATTCCTTCTTAAGAAAGGAAAATAGGGAGAAAAGACTGAGGTATGCCAAAGTAGAAAAGAACTTGACCAGACACACCAGGAAAAAATAAATAAAAAATAAAAATCAGGAAAAAAATAAATCATTGCCCCCATTTGAGATTTTTCTAGCAAAACATTAGGAAATATGAGGTGGCTCAACATTTTTGCACAAATTTAAAATCTAAAAAGCAACATGCACATCCTCTAAATGTTATGCATATTTGACCTCATTACTCAACTGTTGTAAATTACTAACTTCCAAACATTTCTACCCAAAACCATAAGAGAGCCTCTTTAGGCTGTTTATCTCTCTAGAAACTGGATTCGCTTTGACTGCAGTACTAAGGATTACTATACCTTTAAAAGCAAATTTAAAGAACTTTATTTTTATGGTAGACTTGTTACAAATCCACCCACAAATTAATCAGAATTCAAAAGAAAAATACTTATTTTACTTGAGATCAAGCTATCGTCTGGCTTGACCTAAGAACCAAATGTTTGCCAACACAGATGTTAATCTTTTATACTGATTTATTTAACCATGAAAGACATACGAGCTGTAGAAGTATTCAGCAAATTGCATCTCTGTTTATAAAATGAATGGAGATTTTTCCTTTTAGAACCAGGGGTGCCTGAAATAACTCCTTCTCCTTTGAACCTCTGCGCTTGGTTGCATTTCATTGTTATTCACTCATTTGTACATGACAGAGCCCTTTTGGCCAAAGGGTAAAGCAACATCCCAAGTACGTGTCCAGCTGGAGACCTTTGTGGCAAGTCATTCCCAATCTATTTCTGTCACTGGACTAAAAGCATAAAATGCCCTCCAAAAATGATAGTTGCTTGTACATGAAAACGAATGCACTAAGACGGGAAGAGAAGATAAAGATATCGCATCTGGCTCTGGTGAATGGCGCTTCAAGTCAGGACAAGACTGTGACACTATACGACTACAAAATGTGCTTTTATTTCATGACCAGTTGTACTAAAAAATAAAAACAAATGAAAGTGTTCACCTCAGTGATTTAAAGGAGATCTGTGAAAATATGAAAGAAAGAAAAAAAGAAAAACTGAAATGACTGTGCTTATCACATTTTCACAGGAAATGGACATGTTTTCACTGTCAGAACCCAATAACACTTGAGTAGCATCCCACTTCCAGTTAGTCATACTGTGTTTGACTCTTATGTATTAGTTTTCCCTCTCTGTGAGCTCTCGGTGAGAGAATTATTACATATTTCTACATGGCTGGCAGTGCAAATTATTAGCATAAGCACCACTGGTAGATGACTTTCTGTAACAAAGCAAATACCAGTCTGAGTGTGTAGAACAAACACTTGGGGCAAACAATAACTTCAGAGAAGCACTGCATTGGGCTCTTGAGGAATATCAAACTGATTCTTGCATAGGTTTACATATTACTGATTCACTGCTGCTGTGTTAAGTTTGCAGGGCTTAAAAGCCAGCATCACAGTGTTTAATGTGTTTGCTTCTGTGCCTGGAGCAGTCAGCCTTACCGATGCCTCAACAGTGCCATCTTTTGATGACAGCCACTAAGAGAGCCCCTTCGTCATGCTCAGACTGAACGGAGCACACACTCCATAATTAAACATCACTTTATTGGCCTTCTGTACATTCTAGCAAGGAAATATCGTTCAGCTGAGTCTTTTCTGCTGGAATCTGGCTTTAAAGTCCGAACACTACTGAACACACTTGAGAGCGTTTCCTGCAGTTTATGAGCAAGGATCCCGTCCCAGTATTTACAAAGAAGAGAACCCTGGGGCTGTAAAATTTTCTCAGCCAAGTCTATCAAAGACAAACACATTGTGATGAGTTTCTCGTGGTCCATCTCTCTGAAACCGCTGGCATTGGGTGCCATGTCGCTCAGGATGACATGAGCCTTGCCGTGGGGAAGAAGCTCCAACAGCTTGGCATGTGTGGCAGGGTCTGTGACATCGCAATTGGACAGGAAGTGAGCACCATCCAGAGGCGGTATGTTCAGCAAATCAATGCCAACAACCATACCACGAGGCAACTCTGGATCTAAGGTAATAGGAAAGATAGTGACTTTAATTTACAAGCTTATTTTTTCTGTTATTTAAGGCTGAGCTACAAGAAAGACAAGTCTGGATATAAAAGCCAGTCTATTTCCTTGCACGATCAACTAGAGAAGCAAGACAACTCATTTGATAATTATAATAACACATAATTATATCAAATTATAATAGCACATGTTCTATATTATCATCAATACACGTTTCTTTTGTGAATTTTCTGCTTTTATTAATGCATCTGCCATAGGCTTCAATAACTTTCAGCTTGGTAATACATCACAGTCTATCACATCTGCTTCTGTTTTTTGCAGAGCACTGCTTTTTGTTTGTGTGGTAAATGTAGTGCAGACTCTTCCCATCAATCTGCATCACTAGGAATAAACGCCGACATGATGGATATTAAGAGCAGCTTCGGTTTCTGAATGCTAATATTCAAACCACACTGCAGATATTTAAAAACGAAATCAATCAATATGACATTTTATGATGCCTATATAATCTTATTAGGAAAATTAGGCATGAGCCACAATACTTTACGCTTGGAAAACTACAGAACCGCTACGCAATAGGGAAAAATCGGACAAAATATTGTAAGGTTGGGCTCAAAGTCGTCCCTGACATACAGTCTTAGCAAAAGCACAAACTCTAGGTTAAACGTCGTAACAATCATATCATGGCGCCCCTCCCACAAACCTGTGTGATCTCACCTGTCCTCTCACCTGTCACACCTGAATTGACCCTCTGGACTGCCACCTGGCTCCAGGCTCCAGGAGCAGCTCCGCAGTCCACCACAGTGTATCCAGGTTGTAAGAGCCTGAACTTGTCATCTATCTCTAGAAGCTTGAAGGCGCTCCTGCATCGAAAGTTTTGGACCTGGGAAGCTTTGACATACGGGTCTTTAAGCTGCCGTCGGAGCCAGCGCTGCTCCGCTGGCGTCTTACCCTTCAGTTTCTTCATCAAACACAACGAGAAGTGCAGATATCTCCTCTGCAAGGAAAACATCCACATTGTTATTACAGTGCGCAGTCACGTGTACCGCATGCTGAACTGCGCTTGCGTCGAAATACACGAGCCCCCCCTCCTCATTGGTTAAGGGCAAAATCGTTAGGTGCGTGCCTATATACGTCCCCTTACTGCAAAACATGTACACAACAAGTGTTCCTATCTGGGACAGATTGAAGCTAATGTGCCTAATTTATTTTTCCATTTGTTTTAAGTTTATACAATACTGAGAAATCCTAGGTCACATTTCTTTATTTATTTTTTTACTGTGTACAAAATCTTTTAATGTGTGGAAAACAGGCAGGCTATATTAAGCCAGACTCTTATTACAGTGCTGTAATATGTGCAGAAGGTGTGACACTGTCAAAGACAGACGAGGCCTCCCCTAATGGAATAGATTGCAGCATATGTAAAGCACAAATGCTTTCCAAAACGCTTTGGAGAGTTTGATTGGCGAATAACACATTGGCTCACCAAGGTCACCAATTCGATTCCACTCTCTTTGGGGGTTCTGTCAGGAAGAGCATCTGATGTAAAACTTTACCAAATCAAAACATATGGAGCTACCAGCTGAGGCAAGTACCATGACATCCAAGTACTCCAAGTACAGGAGACGAAGTGGCATTTCTTCATTTCCCCTGCAGTGATTTCACATTATGGAATGTTGTATGCTGTTAAATGTAGATTCAGTTGAGGGCCGGGAGACTGTCAGTAATGATCTTTACATGCAGATAGTTCTCCAGATTCTCTATAGTTCAGCCATTCATCCATTTTCCTTTATTTATTCAGTTGTTTATCTGGTTGGGTTTCTCTATAAACTTGTAATAATAATATGGGCCACAAAGATGATTTGTTGCAATTTTAGATTGGAAAATGTTCTTCAATTTTTGAATGGTAAACTGAACCTTAAATTTTACAGATTTCAGATGGAATCTTTTTTTGTAAGGCATGACTAAAGTGCATTTAAGTATTATTGCTTTTCTTATTATTACTAATAGTCTATAGACTATTAGTAATAATAAGAAATGAAAGCAAGTAAATATGCTTCTAAGGCCTGGATGACTGAGAACCATCAGAGACATAACGAAGCTTTTAGAAGCAGTTTTTGTTATATTAACAAAATAAAAATAATCAATCAATAAATTACTGATAACCTCCATTTGTTGTTGGGTTATCGTGAGATAACACGTGCTGTAACTGCAGCATTAACCAGCTGCAGTTTCTAGTCGAACACATTTCATGGTAACCACGGTTAACCGATCTAGCAAGAAAGCGATGGACCCGGTGAGCTGAGTTTACGTCAATCGTACTCATCCACGCTCTTACGTATCAGCACATCACGTGACAACCGATCTGCAGCTGCACGCGGGAGTTGTTGAACTCAAAGTATACTGTTTTTATAAGCAGTTTTTCGTCTTTTTTCTTTCGGCCACCGCTGAGAAAAAATTCCTTTTTTCAATACGCTAGCACAGTTTTACTTAGCAGGTAACCATGTTAGCACACAGCGGAGTGTGCAGCTGATTACGCTTACTGTGCAGCACAGTGGAGATGCATTGCGTTAGTTTAACATCAGATTTCTTTACCTCCACACTCAGGCGAGATGTTGAGCTCCAAGCTGCTGACCCTTGTGCTCATTGTCCAGCCGGGCAGAGTGCTACTGGGTATGAAGAAGAGGGGCTTTGGTGCTGGAAAGTGGAACGGGTTTGGGGGCAAAGTTCAGCCTGGAGAAACCATTGAGGACGCTGCTAGGAGGCAAGTTTAGTTGCGTTCGACATTTTTTATATTAAAAAAATAATAATTATAATAAAAATAGACTCACGATTTAAATGATTTTGAAATGAAGTGGTCTTAAGTGTGACGAAACTAATTGGGAAGCTACGTTTCTCATGGGGACCAAAATTGGACAATAGAAGACTGGAAAAATGTCAAATGGTCTGAGTCTCAATTTTGACTGTGACACTCAGATCATGGGGTCAGAATTTGTTGTAAACTACAGGAAAGCATGGACCCATTCTGCCTTGTATCAGGGCAGTATTGGTTTAATGTGTGGGGATATTTTTTTGGCACACTTAGGGCACCTTAGTACCAGCTGAACATCATCTAAATCATAGGTGTCAAACTCTGGCCCGCGGGCCAAATTTGGCCCGCAGCCTAATTACATTTGGCCCGCGAAGCCATACCAAATTACTATTAGAGCTGGCCTACTGGTATTATACAGCTAATATATATATTGTTTAGTATTAAGCTTTGCTTGTTCCACATTCAGTTTTTCAGCAAAACTTGTTTGAGTCCATAAGAAAAGATTCATTCTTATATCTGGAGGAATAAATATATTTCAATAAATATTAACGTTAGCCCGCGACTTTGTTCCAGTTTTGAATTTTGGCCCACTGTGTATTTGAGTTTGACACCCCTGATCTAAATGCTAATCATCTAAATGCTACCAGCCTACCTGAATATTGTTGATGACCATGTCCATCCATTTATGCACCACGGTGTGCTCATGTTCTAATGACTCCGTCCATCAGGATAATATGCTTCATCCCAAAGCTTAAATCATCTCAAACTATTTTCTTGAATCCCCACCACAGCACGTTTGGATGTGCAACTATGTTTTTTTTTTGTTTGTTTGTTTTTCTAGTTGGGTTTTTGTTTTTTTGTTTTTTTGGGGGGGGCACAAATTTCTGCAAACACAAAGCATCTTTTAGGGTTTTACAGGTGTAATTTTTATAGCCCTTGTGGTTTTATCTAAAGTAGTTCTAAATCTAGTTTAATCAGTTTCGCAGTCCATATTATCACATCAATATCCACTTTGATATCTGCCAGGGTATCAATACACTTATAGCTTTAACATGAACCATTAAAAACATATGACAAAACATAACACTGGGTTTGGGATTTTAAGACGAAACTCTGTTTGTATGCAACAGCAAAGTACCAATGTTGTGCAAGGGTTAAGAAAACGACTGAAAAAGAGGGAGTTTGATATGTTTTGAGTACTCTGTAAGTGTGTGGGGGGAAACACATTAATGTGAAGTCTGGACAATCTGTGATCAATCATCTGCAGGAAATTTGTTTCAAAGCAAAGGAAGGAAACCCCCAAAAAGCTATCGGGCGAGTTCTCAAGCCGTTTTTCCTTAAACACGTAGTGAGACCAGCTTTGTGTTTAGGATATTTGGATGCAATGGGTAACAAGACTGAGTTAGAAACACTTAGTTCTTCATGTAATGGTCAGGTAAGGGCAATACTGAAAATCATCTTAACCCACTTCTCAATCCTAGCTTCACTCCTTCCATTTAATAAGTCCTGGTCAGTGAATAGGCCAACACCAATCAAAACATTTCTTTTAGTGAAGGGAACTTAAGGTTGTGTTTGGCTTGAGTACTGGGGACTAAAAAGCTAAAATGAGGACCCTTAGATAACGTGCTGTGACTGAGAATATTGCTAGACAAAAGAGCTTCTTTTAAAAAGTGTGATTGATTAAAGAAAAAGAAAAAGAGGAAAACTGCAGTTTGTAATTAATAGTCCTAATCATATAAATTAGTGTCTGTTAATATGTTGAGTGTAATGTATAATATTCTGTGAAAGGAACGTTAAAATTCACTTGCTGCTGGCATCTACCAGCAGCTTTTAATGTGGAGTGTTTTCTTGGATGCTGCTAATGCATAATTTTTGCAGTTGTTGGTTTTTTTTTTATGATTGGGATGAATCCCCTGAAAATAAAACAAAAAGAGCTACTGCATCGTTCCAGAAAATCTGAATTTTTTTTCAGTCTTTTAAAAGTCGTCATCCCTGCCCCTAACAGTTCTTATCTCTGAAGCTCTTGTGATGAGTAAGATATGTATCAAGTGTACCTTTACCAAGATTTAACATTCTGTAAATGAATGATGACACACACGGCTGCAGCTTTCCAGCCACCAGCCAAGCACAACACCAAAACAGGAACTGACAGGACCCAGTACAAACTCTTTATGCCGGCGAGGCGTGATTGCGGATGCCGCTCAGGTGCGTCCGCCTCCTCTGCAGCGGCACCGCAGACCACGCCCTGCCACACCTTCATAGAAAGCGACAAAGCTCTTATATTAATTTCTTCTCTGACGACACATTTTTATTAGAAAGCACGTCACATATTAGTGTATTAATGGTAAGTTCATGGTTAGTTACTTTTTAAATAAAGATGGGAGAGAATAAAAGTACTACAAATTTGACATTCAGTCAACCTGAACATGCTATTTTGGCATATTTTACTACCCTCTGCAGTTTGCAACAACACTTTGACCCCGATCTCAATGTTCAGCCCACAAGCTCTTATCCAGACCTTTCACTCTCATACTAATTTTTTTTAATAATCTTAAAATGTTTTGTGTAGAGGGTAAAGCAAATGCCACAAATAGATTGTGTCCTAGAACCACCGATATCATTACTTTGCCATTTTTAGTTGCTTTTAGTGCCCGTGTGACGTCTACGGTGAGCTTATTTTTAAGACCCACGTAATTAATCATTTATTTGATGTTTTTTTCCTTTCAGAGAGCTGGAAGAAGAAAGTGGTCTCACGGTGGATGCACTCGACAAGATCGGAAATATCAAATTTGAATTTGTGGGAGAAACGCAGCTACTTGATGTCCATGTTTTCAGAGCCGACACATATAATGGAGAACCGACAGAATCCGATGGTATCACATCCGCTGCACCACACTGAAAAATGAAGAAATCCAGTGGTATCATAGTTTGAAAGTGGTTGAAATGAGAGGAAGGAGAGAGCTTGGGGTGGTGAATTTTAGTTCACTGTTGCCTATACGTTTCAGATAATGGTGTCCTATGAGAGGAGATGCAAAGATTGTTTGTTGCACAGTGCCTAACAGTTTGGCACGAAAATATTTTATATTTTAATATATTTATAATAAATATAATTGAGTCCTAATAACGTGATATAAACCATTTTTTGTAACTTACTGTTAAAGTGATGTTTGACCCAAACTTATATCAACAGTTCGTTTTTCATATCTGTCACATTTCTTATTGAAAATAATATTTTAAAGGTTTTATAAAATCAAATTTGTTGAATATGCAAATCCATCCACTTTGGTGACCCCTTAATAATAAGTGAGCAGCCGAAAGAAGCTTTTTAAATGGAGTTGAGTAGAAATGTTAAGTAGCAAGGAAAACTATAATATAGCTAATAATTGCGCAGTACTGGAGCAGATGTTCATAGTTAAGAGTTCTATGAAGTCTGTGAAAAGCATTTGACCTCCTCCTGACATCTTCAGGGGGCTTTGTTTTGCAGGCTCTTCTAGTTTTATATTTTTCCAGCAAAATTAAAAGTGAAACAAGCAGTCTGAGCAAAGCAATTGAAGCCAAATTCTTCTAATAACTAGAGTCAGGCGTCACTGGGGGGGTTTCATGGCGTTTGCGTTCCATGCAAGGTTTATGATAGCAAGAATAGGAATAGGCGTGATGTGCAAGCACTTTGTGGTTTTTGATTTGCACTACTCGGTCCTCCCTGAGTAGTGCAAATCAAAGGTAAGGTACAATAACTTACAGCAGACAGAAGATTGGAGTGTGTGTTCAAAGCAGAAGGTTACAATAAAGGTTTGATTTTAGTGATGTTTCTTATTTGAAAGAAATGAGTACATGAGGCTAGAGAGCTGAGGTTCAAAATTCAAATGCTGGTCAAAATAACTGCAAAACTCCTCACAGATTATTTGATGTTGCAGGGCTAATGACCGATCTCCTTAAAGAAGCTGTCAGGCCTGAACACATGGGCCTCAGTTTTGAGATACTTAAAGACACTCAGTCGGTAATGACAGTGAAAACTGGTTGATAGGTGTAATAGGAAAGTATAGCTACATATTATCAGATGAGCAGCAGTAAGAAATATGAGATCTCTAAAACATGAAATATGTAATGAAAGCAGAAATGGTACAAGGGTGGAGCTTTGAGAGATGTCACATGGGAAAAGAGAAGATAAAGACAAAGTTATTATGAATTTTGAAGTCTCTGTCAAATAACTATTATTAAATTTGAGAGCAGTGCCAGAAATACCAGATCAATAATATGTTTGTTGGTTTGGTCTGGTCACTGGTATACTTTTTTTAAGTACAATGTCCCTCAACCAGCTGAAAAAGCTGGTAAGCAGTAGTTTTGCGAGTTATTTTAGAAATTAGTAGAAGTCTGGAAACGGGTCTGCAATTGTCTAAACCAGTCGTATCCTGTGTTGGATTTTGTTTGACTATTTGACTGTTTTGTGTGAGATACACAGAAGTAGGAGCGTGTGTAGTATATTTGTGAAGTGGAAAGAAAAATCTATAATTGTGCTCTCAGTGGTAAAGATTGTAAATAAACAAAGAAGAGTTGATGCCCTTAGCAGGAAGAACTTGCAAGGATGTCTTTCCAGGCAATTTAGCCAAGGTCAGCAAGGTGAAGTCTGGAGGCGCTCGGCAAACCTCAGCTCCTCGAGCGTTCAGGCATTAGCAGTGAACCAAAGAGTCTGGAGGGTAAAAGAAGTCAAACAGTCAGGAGGTGAAGTGATAAGTAGAGGGAAAAAAGCTTAACTGAAATGTGGTGAAGTTAAGGGAAATTGTGTAATGTGGTTTTAACACTGATTTAACAAGACAGAAATTAAAGTTGGAAAATACTAATAACCAATTGGGGGATTAATTAAGTATGAGGTTTGTTTAGTCAAGAATAGTCTAGTCAAGCCATTAAATTAAAAAAAAAAAATAAAGATCCAACCATTTCTATCATCTTCTTAAGGTTAAGAAAGAATGAATGAATATGGTGGAGTTTTTTCTCTCTAATCTTTGACTAGAAAAATTCTAAAAAGAGTAATTTTAGTGACAATAATTATTTCAGCACACTTATGAGCGTTTTAAGGCACATCAAATAACATTAAGTGTTTGATTTTAACAGCTTATCATATAAAAGTTTTGTTTTGTATAAAACAGATAAGATAAGGCAGGAAATGAGTGCAAGTGTTATCTGCACTACTGTAATACAGATGTCTGTTGTCTACTTAGGATTGAGGTCCTAAAGCAACTTGAATTGATTTAATAATAATTCTCTCCATTCTCTGGACAGTAACTAAGAAATGACAGTGAAAAGGCAGATGATATCTGAAGGCAGATGATAAAATGCTATTTCATTCTCCGGAGGTCTAATTATTTTTTCTTTTGTTTTCTAGAAATGAGGCCCCAGTGGTTCGAACGTGACAAAATTCCTTTCAGTCAGATGTGGGCCGATGATATACTGTGGTTCCCTCTGATGCTGCAGAAGAAGAAATTTGTTGGATACTTCAAGTTTCAGGGTCACGATGTGATTCTCAGCCACACGCTGGAAGAAGTGGAGGAGCTCTGAAGGGAAATAATCGAGCTGTTACTGGTGGCATTTACATCAAGGACCAATATAAAACCTGTGAGAAATACCAGGAATAATCCAACGGCTGTTTTGTGTCATTATGCGGAGGAAACGAAGATATCCTGTGGAGGGTTTACATGTTACGCAGCTGTAACACAATTAGAAACCTTTTTATTTCTTTACAGGGATTTTTCCCCATGAAAATCAAAGCAGCACTACACTGAAAGAAAACATCCATACTCTCATTTTATTTTTAGAGTATCTGATTCAACACAATTCAGGAAGCACCTCTTTAGTGGAATATTTACAGTATATACAGTTCTGAATTCATTAGGTTTCATATTCTGTGCAGCACGTTTCCAAAATTAAGGCGATTACTAAAATAATTGTTTCATACTGTATGGGAGTTTCTTCATAAAATACATGTTTAAACCAGTTCATTTGCAATTTGGAACATAGCTTCTTTAACATGAACCCCAAATTGCACCTTTGTTACATATATTTGAGTAAAGTATATTCTCTGTTATATGTGTGTACAAAAAACCAAAAATGTACATAATTTTAGAAAAGTACAAAGTCAGACAGTGAATGAGAAGAAAATCCAGCAAAATTCAGACATTTTTGTCCGGATAATAATACATCTGTTGGCTGATGTGCGCAAAAATCTTCTTAAAAAAATTAAAAGTGATGATTGTTAAAATGGGGTGATGCAGGAGTCCTGCTTTTATGTACAGCAAAGGAGTGTATTTAGGCAGCTTTGTCTTTGGTAGTAAATCAATAGCTTATAGTGTTATTATTGACATTATGTCACTAGTGCCAGACATTATCCTTTCATAGATCTCACCTCTGCCCTTCATATTATCCTACAGTTTAAGGTCAGATGTTTGAAATAGCTTATAAAATAAAAACTGGGACGCTTGCAAATACTTCAGGCAGCGAAAACTCTTGTTGTAAAAAAAACAAAAAGCAGGAAAAGTATGCCAATACACATCCCTACGAACTAACATTTATAAAATAAAATAATATACTGGTTCAATGTTATTAAGCAAGAACATTAAGGTTTTTAATAGTCCCACCCTTTAATAAAGTCAGCCTTTCTGTCCTTTACTACTTATTTCATCTTAGTGTGGAAAATTTAAATATCACATACAGGTGCTTTAACTAAAGCAGAAATTAATGCACCAGCCTTGTATCCGTTGTAAAATAACACTTCATAGGATTTTCCTGACATGTTCAAATAATTATAAAAAGTTAATGGTGAACTGGACTTTACGCAGAAGCAGAGCATAAAGTGTTTTACGAGCCAGCTGTTCCATGCAGGTGATATGGCCAATGATCAGACAAAACAAAACTGAATGAAAAAGCTCTGCTCCCCCCCTTTAGCATTATTTTGTAGTTTGTAATCCTCAGTGGCTGTGTTTTTCCTTTTTCATCTCATGTACATTTAGGTTTCAGATGGAGTGTTTCAGTCCATTGTTACCGCTGAAGAGACACCCAAGCTTTGGCTGCAATTCACTCCACACCTCCCCCATCTAAAAAGAAAGGGAAAACAATAGTGTATTTTACTGCACAGAATATATTGCTCAATAGTTTCCAGCTTTAAAAAAAAAAAAGAAGCATTCAAGTACTTGAACCACAGAAACTGAAAACCAGCGATCAGAAGGAAGTACATAACCATTACTGCTTTGCTTGGTTTCTAATCCCAGATGAAAAAGTTCGGTCTGTTCAGCTGTACCATCCATCAGTTTCAGTAGCCAATTTAAAACTTATTTGACCTTCCTGGAGTGGTGTCGCCATAAAGGCGGATCTGTAGAAAAGTTATTTTCAAAAAACTGTCTCACCTCTCGGTGTCCTTGGACCTGGGAGTTAACAAAAGATCCGAGAATGTGCGAGGTAATCGGAAGGTAAGTGAAGATAAGCTGTGTTTCTTGATGAAGGCAGAATAGGGAGAAGTAGTTACGCAGCTCCATGGTCTGGATGGCATTTTCTTGCTGTTATTAGAATAAACATACAGTAAGATGTCTTTACCGTTTATTAAAGGATGGGAATGATTAGAAATAAAACACTTTATATAGAGTAAGCATTGTCTATTTTCATATGTACAAGTGTTGGTACTAAATAAGGAAAAAAAATAAAACATGATGAAGCTCTACTCTCATTGCCAAAACAAGAAGCACACAAATTATTCAATTACATTTAAAAGATTCTATAGGATTTAAAATTTTCCATTTTGTGTTGTCACGTCAACACTGCAATTACCTTTCATCATTCATTTATGACTGTTGTACATAATAATACATATCTCACATATCAGTCAACTAATAATCTCTGTTTTTAGAGAGCATTATATGCATTGATGGGACACTTTATGTATATTTTGTCTGCATAACCATCTCCAGGGTTTACAGAGAATGGCTTGAAAATGCTTTGTTAATGACAGAGGTCAGAGTGGAATGGCCAGGCTGCTTCGATCTGATAGGAAAGCAACAGAAAAATAAATAAAAAGTAGCAAAAGAGCGTCTCTGAATGCACAACACATCTAACCTTGAAGCAGAAGGGCTACAACAGTCAAAGACCACACTAGATACCATTTCTGTCAGCTAAGAACAAGAAGCCGAGTCTATAAATTCACACAGATTCACCAAAACTGGACAACTGGAAACTGATGAGTCTTGATGTCTGCTGTGAGATTCAGATTGTAAGGTCAGAATTTGGTGTAAACATTATGAAGGCATGGATCCACCCTGTTTCGTTCAGGCTGGTGATAGTGATGTAGAAACACGGGGATATTTTCTTTGCATACTTCAGGTGCTTTAGTACCAGTTAAGTGTTTAAACAGTCTATTGAGGAGTATGCCTGTCCCTTTATGACCACATTGTCCCCATCTTCTGATGGCCATTTTCAGCAAGTTAACATGACAATGTGTTCACTGTACTCGAATGGCCTTCATAGTCAATACATCTCAATCTAATAGAGCACCATTGGGATGTAGTGGAACAGGATAATGTGCAGCTGACAAATTTCTCTCATCCCAACATTTATTTTTTATTTTTTTTTAATGGCTCACAAGGCTATAGCTCCATTCATATGCAAACCCACACAATTATACGGTCAGTGTGTGTGTTTTCAGGGCACATGTTACTTTTATATGAACTTCAGTCACTGTAGAATTTTACTTTTAAAGCAATAAAGAAGTTCACACTCTAAAGGCTCACAAAAAGAGAAGATGAAATGATCACCTGAACAATTCGCGATTCCAGCTGCTCCACAGATGCCTGCTCTTTGTGCTGCACAGTGGCACTCATCATCTGCCTCTTCATCACACTGTACTTGTGCAATGCTTTCTGGTGCTCATGGAGGACGCCCTTCTCATGCCGCTCACAGAGATCCTTGAGAAACAAAGTACTTCTTTATTTGACTACAAATTGTAGGGAAACACGCTGTGCTGCACATAGCAACCAGGGGTAATGGAAGAACGTTATGCATGTTGTTTTTTGGTTAATAGATTTGATAGACGCTGTGGAAAATGATTTCTTGTTAACCCACCAGCTGCTTTGCAAAATCAAAAAAATTCCACCCACGAATAAAAACAGCAATTTCAATGGAGTGAGGTTAAAACAGTCCATTACATAATAGTCTGACTTTGGTTACTAAATGCACTTCAATTTAAATTTACAAATATTTATTGTGCTTCTATCAGAAAACAGCAGGCAGAACAAAAGTAACTGCCACACAAAAGGTTGAGGATCCCCTGGAGGTGGAGTGAAAGGCGAGAACCAAAAGTGAAACTCACTCACCCTGTACGACTGCAGCAAATCCAGGAAAAGATTCAATTTTTCCACAACATCATCTTCTTCTCGCCGGCCCTTAGGACATTAACAAAACAACATTTATTACCCAGTGCCAGTTTTGGACAAACACAGCAGAGCAGGTGGTGAAGATGAAAGACTGAGGGCTGTACCTGCTGAGCAGCTTTGTCAGACAGCACAGCAAACTCCACAGAAAGGCTCTTCAGCGACTGGCGCAGGGTCCCCCAGGTGCTTTGTGAAGAGGCCAAGGAGGGAAGAGGCGAGGCATCTGAGCCCAGTGTACTGCAGAAAATACAATATTACAGAGGGAGAAAGTAATATTGTGGTGTGCTAGCTGCCAAACTCATTTCAAGTTAACAACCAGGAACAGAATCACAGATAACACTGAGGATTTGAACCTTATTACCAAAAACTCCAATACCTGCGGATACTACAGAAAGATTAAGTTTATACCCGTAATAATAAAATACCTGAGCTCTTTGCCAAACATGAGGAGATCAGATGCATTGTCCTTAGAGCGCTCCACCATTTTCTCAGCTCTGTCCCGCAGCCTCTGGAAGCTGTTGTGGATATTTCTAATCATCTCTCTGCTTGTCGAAAACTGAGCCTGAATGTCAACTGGGAGATATTCCTGTAACGCAAGCGAGGCAAAGCTCATTTGTGCCGTCTGAATCTTTAAAAGCAGGCGATTCTTTATGAGAAAAGTACAACTGGAGTCATCAGCCATGTGCAAACCTTTGCCTGAGTTGCGATTCTGTTAATCATGAACTCGTCACCCGTTTTCTTACAAGTGTCACGCAGCCTAGACTGAACATCCTGTGTGGGAAGAGGAGGGTGAGGAGGTCAGAGTTTGGGGGGGGGGGACGACACAGATTAGCTAAAACAGGATGCATTGCACTGTCAGTCATCATGACCATAATGCTTACTGTGCAACAGCCAGCACAAAAGAAACAGGGAGTAAGTTAAAGAAACGACATACAGAGCCACTGAAAGTGAGGAAGGTCTTGACCAGCTCATCCTCTGAGAAGAAAGGATGTCGAGCCACCAAGTTAAGAAATCTGCCGAGGCCACGTCTCCTCCCCTCAATGAACTCCCGCTCGGAGAGCGAGGTCAGGACTGTGGACAGACGCAGCAGAGAGCAAACACGATGAGCAGTTTGACCAGGAGTGTTAGCACTGACAGAGAGGGGTGTTCGGGGTATAAAAGGGGGCAAACTTTAGCTTAAACTTGAAGTCCATGTCAATTTACTCAAAAACCATAAATGGAGAACTCTTCCGATGTTATTCATCAAAAAGCACCAATGGTGGAAAGGTTGATTTGCATATGATGATGCATTTTTTTTAAATATTCTACAGTTGATTAAGACGTAAGGGAGTCTGTGTCTAACCAAGCGTGTTTGTGAGGATTCATCAGTGCATAAGAATCTACATAAAGAGGAAACAGCTGGATTTTTACACATCACTAGTTTCTTTATTCTTATTATTTATTCTTTACCCGCCAAACTGCTTGGCTACGTGTTTGTCAACCATTCTGTCGAGAGTATACACCCAAATAATCTCCAAACAAATCTGAAGTAACAGACATGTTCAGCTAAAAAAAATAAACTGTAAAATGATTCGATGCAGAAACAAAGACCCTGACCTACCTCCTTTTAACATCCTTTTAGGTGGCAAAGCTGGCACGACTCTGTAGGCAAATCTCTGAAGCAAAACCTCGTGGAAGACATCAAAGTCGCTATAACGCCGGTAAACTGATATCTTATAACGCTGAATAAAACAAAAAGACAAGAAAATTTAAGAGAAAGAGTAATAGTGTAGTAGTTCACATAGTGTTCTAGACCATTGTAACACACATATTTAATGTATCAGGTTTTACCTGGCTGGTGACCTGGTACTCCACATGTTTGAGGAACAGGCCTTTCTTCTCAGGAATGAGCTCCACCTGGACCGTGTCTTTCCCCAGAAGCTCGTCCAGCGTCTGCGACAATGTCAGCACGTCGTCCTGAGCCGGCTGCATCCTCAGCGTGCTCAGGTCCCTCGGCTCCCCGAGCTGAGGTTTCGGTAACTCTGACAACCACACAGCAACAACCAAGATCCAATATTTGTTTTCCGTGATTGAATCAATGAATCTAGAGAGAAGTGAATTTCCCAACTGCGAGGAATGCCGATGTTAAAACCAAGACTACGTGTTTCCCTCTGTTTGTCTCCTGCTAGCCCAGTATTGTGTGTAGCATTCATGTGATCTGCTTTTCATTTCTTCTAGGACATTCCAGGAAGAATGTGAATTGAATGTAATGTACTCCCACAAATGCATAAGACTCATTCTGGAGCTGACAAGGAAGTGGCATGCAGCAAGCTGCCACACTGGCCACACCTGAAATAACAGAGAGAGCCTTAAATAATCACAGAAGGTCGGGGATGGATCTAACTCAAGCCAGCATAATGGCTACCTCAATGAAAACCATAAAAACCTCTCCCCCTGTCATCTTCCCTCTGTGGGGCTAGTGAAAGAATGCAACACTTAAATATAGCAAAGTCTTCCCTACCAAAATAAAATAAAACTAAATGAAGCCACGTGAGGCAAGTGAAATGAATATTTTATGCAGTTGGTACTTTTCAGTTTAGAGCTGTCATTTTAAAAAAAAAAACTTCTATTTAAAAGTGAAACCTTACATCTACATGGTCAATAAAAAGAGCGACATTTGTATCTTTGCAAATGATTTATCCTGACAGCAGAGGAAATGCTGGCGTTGCCGTTTTACACACTGAAGACTTTCCAAACTACTCATTAAGTAAAACATTTACTACACTGCTGTCACTGTCCCCTACCTAGTATGCAGTTCTCCAAGAGTTTGGGACTCGGTTGCTTGCCCTGCTGAGCGAGAGCAATCAAAGCGAGTGCTTTATAGAGTGATAATTTGCTCAGGAATCCATCGGAGGAGTCAAGATGCTCAGCAATCTGAAGAGAACAAAGACAATATGGCCTCAGGGTCACAATCTTACAGTCTGACAACCAAATTCAAATGTGGTTTGCATTCCTTTTGCGAAAAGTGCGCAGTATACACAAAGGCAATGATATGCAATGAGGTCAGGGAAGGGGAAATGGGAAACCTGCAGACATTGTAACTTCAGAGGAATTTCATATTGTGGATGTGTTGTACATCTCAGCATTAATGCAAACAAAAACCACGGGGCTACACCGCTATGTATTCAATGCCTACAAGCCAACAATACTTCCTGCTGATAAGATATTCATCCCACTATCATTTGTCTCAACCACTCCTCCAACTCAGGGTGACAGGGGCACTGGAGCCTATCTCACAGTGGCGACCTGATAAAATATTATGTCTTTATCTACTCTGTCTGCATTTGCTAACACTAACTCACAAAGCATCCCTTATCAAAATTAAAGTGAACAGTTGAGCAAAAATGTGGCATAGCAGCCCATTTAATTTATTAAATTGTCTCTTTGACTAAAGGCTTCAATTCACCAGTCTGTAATCCTTTTCTATGCCAGCCTCATGTCACTATAAAACTGTGAGTGCATGTGTCACATTGGTAATATGCAAAAAATAGGGATGAGTCAATGGGATATTCCTCTATTATTTCGGTTCAGTGTGGGCTGTATAGTCCATTACAGTAGGCTGCTTTGGGCCAGTGCCGGTTAATAAGTAAAAGTTACAGTTTTAGATAACAATGCAGCCTCTACCTGTCGCAGCATGAAAGCTTTAAATGTGGACCCCGCACCTGGTTTAAGACCACCTTGGAGAGATCGGTCCTTTGGAGCAGCCGCTGAAAAACCTCAACCTGCACTCTCTCATCTGTCCTACAGCGGATGGCCTCATGCACTTCCCTGTAATAGGCAGGAACTGAGCCTAAAAGAGGAACAACACCTACATAGCATCACAACTGCCCAAATATGAGAAATATGCCATCATTATAATGAAGTGGTAACCAGTGCAGGGGTCACGAGAAACTAATTTTATGAAACTACAGGATTTATTTCCTACCTCGTGGTTTTATATTACCCCTCATAGAAATTACAGGCTACTGTGTTGCCTTGAATCTTTTAAGGCATCCAAAAAACAGACAAAAAAACAAACAAACAAGAAAGAAAGAAAAAAACATCGGGAATTATTATATTAACAACTTCAGTTTTAGAGCAGTGCGGACTAGATAAGATTAATACAGCTCAGATAAGATCACTACGGGGTTTTTAGGTATTTCAGTGGACAAGGGAAAGTTTTCCAAATGGAAGTAAAACAGCTCCCAAACTAAGTAGCACTGTTCACCGCTTACATAACCTTTACCGGGAAAAATCACCAAGACTGTAGCTTTACTGGTATCAAGAAAGCATCAACTGGTGAGATAAAAACGCGCACATGACGGCTTTTCAAAAGAAGATTGATTCCGATCGTAATGTTGCCTACTCAGAAATTCTCATAGCGATTTTAGTTCGCAGGAATATTCACACTTTAAACTTTTCCGACATCGCAACGTCGAGAAAAATAAATAAATCCAATGTGGAAATCATTTGGCGATACTGTCATAAAAAGGACTTTTAAGAAGTTTTGGCACTCTACCTTCACTGATCTCTCCTGCCATGGTTCAGTCTGTCATGTGAGCACGGGAGCACCTCCATGTGATTTCCTGAAGAAAAGAAAAAAAACATGCAATTTATTTCTTAAAGTTGTAGCGATCGCTGGCGCAAGTCCGAGCCCAGAGATGAATAATCCACATGAATTAAGTGCAGTAATTTACTTACAGCCACAGTTAATCACCAATTGTGCCTTTAAACTGCATTAATCCGAACCAAGAAACGGATCTGGGGTGTGAAGAAGCGATTTATGAAGCTCCCAACTCTGTGAGACCGAGGTTTATCAGACTTGCAATGGGGGAAAATGTCTCGAAGGGGGATATTTATTTCATGGTTTCACTTGGGAGGTTTAATTTTAGTTTATTCTCTGTTCCTCATTCTTTAAACTTGTCTGCATGAGCAATGGTGCCTTCACGTGCTCCTTCTATATTTTAGCTTGAGGGATAACAAGATCCACAGGCAGAGAGTTTAATTGACGTGATCGTTGTTGCTGTACACATAACCGCACTGTTTTTAGCTGTATTATCTTTACGTGTTGTTGTTGTTTTGTCGTAGATATCAACAATAAAGCAGAAAGAGAATAGAAACATGAAACAAAATAAACAGAAAACACTCTCAGATTATCAATACACATTATTTTCAGGAATAATGTGCAAAAGGCTTGAGCCACACTTATTTCATTATATTTTGTTAGAAATATGAAATACAAATTGTAACCGTGCTTGCCGAATACTATAAGCTTGAAAGTCAGTGTTTTTGGCACGACTACCTTCATTATTTAATACAGCCTGAAGTCTCTTATGGTTAGACTTTACTGTAATTTTTTATTGTAAAAGCATTTTTCAAGAATACTTCTCCAGGCTTCTTAAAGGATATTCAAAGCTCTTCTCTGGATGTTGGCTGCCTGTTGTTTCTTTCTTTGTCAGTAATGTTGGATCCAAGCTCTGGGGAGGCTAATCCATGACTAATAGTGTCCCACTGTGGGTTTGGGAGTCTTTTTTCTGTCCAAGTATGCTTTTACTCCCGTGGCATCATGTTTGGGTTCATCGGCATCATGACAATTGAAGCTGTTATCAGTCAGATGATTTTTTTAGATAGCACCACATGCAATCTGGTGGGTGTTGGAGGTTGTTCTGATTTCATAATTCCATCAAGGTTCTGGTGTAATTTTGTGTAATTTGGCATTTTCCCTCTGTTCTCCTTCCTTAATATTTTTTAGATAAGTTTATTGCATTACTTTTACAAGACTTTTAATTTTTCTTCCCGCTGTTCAAAAAAAATAATTAACTATCTTAAACCCCTTAGTGGAGACAATTTTCTTAGCTATGACTCAATAGACAGCTAGTCATACTTTTTCCGACATTACCTGAACCTCCCAATAGCCCTACGCTGCGGCTCCTCTGGGTGGCGCTGTTGGGTCATGTTTTATTTTTTAAAACATATCGACGGTGTTGGGCTACTTTTTGCGGGCCGGGGCTGGGTTGGCTGCCAGCTGGGTGAATGTCGTGAACAGTCGCCGAGTTGGGTTGGCTCCAGCCTCCCGCACGAACGATAACTGGTTGGAGATCTCGCTCGGTAGTTTGAGTCGTTGCGGTGGGATAAGACTGCGAGAGATGAAATGAGGAACTATCAAATGAGCAAGGCAGGATGCAATAAACCGCAGAGGAGAATGCCAAGTGAAACAAAAGAGACTGGTTCTTCTGATTCCTCCTCGACTCTCAGCGGACTCAACTAACTAGCAGCTAAACCGGCTAACGTTAGCAGACTTAACGCTGGCTAACCTACTTTACGGGTATAAGTAGCTCTTAAAAAACGAAGATTTTATGTGATTTTAAATGGACTTCTGTGCTTGAGAGATTACAGCTAACATTAGAGCAAAGTTCCAACTGTCACACAACGCCAGAGATAGTTAAGTTGACAGAAAGTAACTAGCATGACTGAGGTTTACATCGAGTAGTTAAGGTTAGCTAAGTGCTAGCTGCATCAGTGTTTGTGAAGTTAGCGAGCTGTTGTTTTGTCCGGGCTCGTATTAATATGTAATGAAAGCATTTAGGATTTTATATGTAGGTAAAAAATAAATGAATGCAATGTTTATGATTGTCAGAGTGAAGAAAACACTTAAACATTACTGCATGTGTTTTTGTCATCCACCCCGGCTACAGATTGACTGTATGAGGTGGATTCCCCTCCGTGTTTACACTTTGAAGCGTCCCCTCTCTCCAGCCCGTTGTCCGTGGATCTCATTGACATTTGCTCCCCATGGCAGCGGTGGTTAGCTACACTCCACCATGGTGGGTGAACCTGCTGCACAGACTTCCACATTTCAACTTAAGGTTCGAGCAAACGAGCAGTGACTTCAGACCAGAAGACTGGACGTATCAACAGGTAAAATAATACCCTACAAGTTCCTAGACTCACACTTGGGGCTGTGATATTATCAAGTGCTTGTTTCGGTATCAGTTTGATAAAATCCCAAACCTCCATTTCGCAATTGTAGCATGTTTGGGCATGCTGGGCTACAGTCTGTTTTTTTTTTTCCTTTCCTGTAAGGTTGTCATTTAATATTATTAGTTGTATTGGTGGCAGCTGATCGTTCTCTCCACCTTTTGATCCCTGACACCATCTGTGTGTGTAGCTTTCCAGACACTAACCAGCTGGCAATGTATAGTGTAATCCAGGCCACATAAGCTGACCTAAGCAACCACTTCCTTATGTCTTATTTTCCCTGTAATCTTATCATGGTCAGTATTTGTTACACCACATGGGGGGCATTAAGACTCTGGAGTACCCAAAGGAAAAATATATTTATTCCAACAGACTCACATCGGGGAGGTTAAACTGAGAGCAGGGGTTAAGGAGGATTCTGCACAGTCTAATGAGTAGTTTAGACTCTGGGGGGAAGGGAAAGCAGGGTGTTTGTTCATGTGATTAATATTAAATAGAATCTTCTAAATTTAGGTCACATAAAGTGAGAGTTTTGGAGAGTCTCTGCAACTTGTTATGTTCATTATAGGTACCCAGCTCTAGGTGGTTATTCCCTTCTTCAGACCCATTAGTTCTATTGTCCTTTAATCAATAAATACCTTTGAATTGCCATGAACAATGCATTACTTTCTTTTTGAATTTATGTTCAACAAAGATGGTGTTTATCATCTGTGAAAGCCATGTTGTTAGATCCAGGTAACACTTTGCAGTCCTTAATTGTGTGGAAACTGGTACAGCTAGTCTGATAAGTAATTGTTTTTATTTAGGTTTTAATAAAGAGAGATCTGCAAAAAGGTTTGATAATAATTATAATTATGACGACAGACTTAAATTCCTCTTTTTATCTATGTTCTTTATGCTGTTGGTGTTAGAAAGTGCGTCATTACCAAATCCTGAGTACTTTTGTGGTTTTTAATAAAGCTCTGGGTCAGTGATTACTAAGAGCAGGCAGACTAATGTAGAGGAGCATTTTGAAAACAAGTGTAAAAATCTACAGACATGAGTTAACTTTAAGAGATGCATCAAGATCTAACCCCGTTTCCCTTTTACCAAGGAAGAAGATTCAGAAAATCGAGAAATGAATCACGATTCCTCTGAAACGAGGAAGGCGTGTTCCAGACATGCGTCTGCAATTCACGGTCATGGTCCAGATCTTATACAGTTAAAAGGATGTTTACACTTTCACTTCTGATTATTTCCCTGTTCGAACTAACATGTTACCTGCTGTCAAATTCCTTTAGTTAAACATTGATTTTAATGGTGCGATTAGATTTTAGTTTGGAGCAAGTGAGCATTTTAAGGAGTATAAAGTTCACAGCTTTTCACAGCAGCTATCCTGGTAGGATATGATGGATATAACAAAAGAATAACAGCTCTCAAAAACCATATTTCACTTCATGCCACAACTTGAGAAAAAAAGAATTCCTTTGGTCCCAGTTTGCGAAATGTTACACCCCTACTGGATAACAGCTGTTCAGGAAGTTCAGTGTGAACAATATCTCTTTAAAAGCAACAGATCCCTGTTGCTTTTAACAAGACTATTAAAAGGGTAATCCAGCTGTTATCTGCTATATGTTCCTTTTCTCAGTTTTCTCATGACAAGTGCTGCACATAAAAGGTGTTATCATTGGGACAGCTTACAAACCATAATTATTGACTGACTTTAATTACAGCCTGCTAATTATTGCCAGTGCAATGCTCCCTCTCAAGCTTCAGGGACATTCTTGACTCATCCAGATGGCTGAGACATTAATGGGGCTCAGGCTGCATCTAGGTGATTCAACTTTTGAGTATGTCATTCTTACATCTTGCCCAGATGGTAAAGATGTGATGCACCAAAATTAATCCTCATTGTGATCACAGTCTTTCCTCCTGGTTGAAGTATGCAGAGCAGCATGGATGAGGCATGGCATTATTTGTGTATGTCACTGGGAACACGGGGAGTAGTCAAATGCTGGCTGTGTTCACTCGCTGCTTTGCACAGGTCACTAGGGCGTGTCATTCACTGCGATGCTTTGTTGGGGAAACTGAACGAGTAGAACAACACTGGGTTTTTCACAAAAACAAAAGTGGATGGAAATCTGCCCCAGCAATGAATCCTCAGGAGCATGCAGTGAACACATAGGCCCTCTGTCTGACCTACATACGAAGAGCTACAGTTAGTGGAGAGAGGTTTGACTATCACATTGTACATCATTATACATTCTTGTGGTTTTTGCTGCTCTTTGCAGTTGTGTCTCAGATCAAGTTCTCAGTTAAGTCTTTCAGTTTGCAAATCAGTCAACAGACTATTTTGTCTTCATGTTTCTGTTTAACATTGAAGCACACACCACTGTTTAGACTGGGTGTAAAATAGCACTCAGATAAGATAGCAACATACTTGAAGTCGTGTGCATTTCCATTGTGGGACACTTTAAAAGCATTTTATCCCAGTTGTTGTTGTTGTTGAGGAGAAACCAGTAACAGCTATGACGTTTTCCATAACTCCATTCTTCTTTTTACCAGTCAATCCTGTTACTGGGAGGTGTGGCGCTTGCCTGTCTGGCTCTGGACCTCCTCTTCCTGCTCTTCTATTCCATTTGGCTGTGCTGCCGGCGGAAAAAAAACGAGGAGCAGCCCAACGCCGACTGTTGCTGCACAGCTTGGTGTGTCATTATTGCAACGCTTGTCTGTAGGTGAGTATTAACATGGGACTGCAGTGGTGATAAACAGTGTTGGTGATAACATATTACTCTTGAACAATACAGACAGCCTAAACACTGGCAATGGTTCAGTCCATGATGTCAGATCCCCAAACACAGAAGTTGGCAAAGGATGCATCTATTGAAATGACTCCAAAAAAATCCAGAAATGTTTTGGTTTTTCTGATTATGTTATAATGAAATGGATGTTTGATCATTTTGGTGTTTATGAATTTCCTTCTTTGTTTCTAAAGCTTGGAAAACATGGCAAGTGTGACTGTTTATTTAGCGCTTGTAACTCATGGCGCTACTCTTGTTCTTCTTGTTTTGTAATAGTGTTTTGTAAACCAATTTTGGTTGAACAAATTGTTATACGGAGTTATGAGGAGCCCAATGATAAAATGAAATAATTCAGTCAATGATAGCGTTTTCAGATAACACATGGTTTATGATTTGATTTTGTTTTAGAGTATGATTAACAGTATGAAGTGTTATAGAAGTTTGCTTGGAGCAAATCATAATGGAGGTACTGCACTCGGCATTAAGATTTGTCTTTTTGTTGTTTTGGGGGTTTTTTTTGGTACTGGTTGCTTTGCATTTGCATAGCCAGAGATAAAGCCTTTGAAGCATTGGTAAAGGGCAGTAAACCAATCTAAAGCCATTATTAGCTGAATATGCAAATAATGTGGTCAGCTGCTACAGATTCAGAGTGGGTTGAGCCGTGCTGAAACAAGCAGTCCTTTGTGACATAGTTCATAGGGATGAATTCAATAAATACCTAAATTTGTGCAGTTTTATAGTTTATTGGTTCACTGTGGTATTATCATATTAAGTTTGCAAAATTGGATGAAAGTGCTTACGATGTTGGAAAATAACCACATCGAAATAAAGCCCAGACTTTGTATCTGATGGTTATTAATTAGTGGAAATGTCAGGGTCTGTCTGCATAGGTAACTCTCTAATGTATTTACAACCTGATCTAATGTCAATCAGCAGTATCCTTTCCTCAAGTTGATAGTCCCATCAATTGCTTGTCACAGAGTTGATGAAAGTCTAATTACTGGCCTGCCTACTTTGCAGTACTAACAGCTGTTTCGCTTTTGTTGCTACAAGTCACCTAGTTTTCATTCAGTGGTTTCTGTATTGTTGCTAATGTCTTCCTGAACCATCTAAGGCAGTACATCACTCACACCCACACTGAAAGCCTCCACATACCATTGTATACAGAATAATTTAAAAACTGTTGCATTCCTGTGTATGTTGGATTGTTGCCACCACAACTGTGCTGATGGGAATAAACAGTGTGACAGGAATTTGCGAAGAGGAGGATGTACAGTATATGAGCATTATGTACTTTTAGGTTTTACATTATTATTTTTTTAAGTGCATAGTGTAAGAATTGTACCATCTGGACACAGTTTTTGTCCTTGGAAACTGAATTTGTTTCCTGTTTTCCTCCTCCTGTTGATGGGCCGCAAGAGAGCCATCACATTTGATTCACAGTAGCACATAGAGCTTGGGGACCTGATGAGTACAAGAACTGCATTACAATCACCGTATCTGTGTGCGCGCTTTTACCCGCGCATAAATGCTGAGCAGGGGGGAAAAAAAGTTGGAGAGATCTGACATTTCTGTTTTGCTTTGCTTTTGTTCGTTGACAGTGGGTCCACGCTCAGCATCACAGTATCATTGCACAAGAAACTGCATCACTTAAAAATAAAGGGATTATCTTCTCACTTTTTTTTTCTTTTTATGAATAGTATAGAGTTTCCACAGGGTCACATCTCACCAGGGAGTTTAGTTTGTTTTGTACTGTGAAGCTGCTCCTATTTACCTTTATCACACTGCAGAGTGTGAGAGGAAGAGATTAGCAGCACTCCAGGAAAACGGAAAACCTTCTGATCTACTGAGTGCTGTTGGCTGAACACTTTTAACCCACAATGGTTCATTCATAATCATTTCATCTGATACAATCTGTTTATAGGATGAATGTCATAGCATAAGTGCTTCCAAAATGTCCACATCTGCAATGCAGGAACTGATGTCAGAGCTAAATCTTTATTATTGTGCAGAATTGGAGTTGATATTTTATCACTGAAATATTAGAATATATCAAACAGTTTTATTGTAAATATAGTTAATTCTGTATGTTTTCAATGATATTAGGATTTTAATAAATGTGAAACTGTTTTTGCCATCGATGTGCTTTCGGAAACTGTTGCTCATGCATTAGAGAGAGCTGTTTTTCTGCAGCTTGAGGCCTGCCTGTGCTAATGGGAGCAGACCTCCTGCCTCAGTACAGCCTTTGTCAGTCATAGTGTGGGGCTTGGGGCATAGCTGGTCCATTCCTCTGTGTTTCCATGGTTCTGTATGGAGTCTTTCTGCAGAAGCTCAAAGGAGCCTGTTGACTGGGGTCTGAACCGACAGGGTTAATGTAGAGTTCACACGCCTCGCTCCCTGGCTAGCTGTCCCCCTGGCTTGCTCTCTTCTCTGTCTCCTCTCTGTGTCTTTTTTAGCTAATCCCTCCTCCTCACCACCCTGTGTCCCCTCCCTTCCTTTTGTCTCCCTTCAGCGCTGGTATTGCCGTCGGTTTCTATGGGAACGGCGAGACTTGTGATGGAGTGAATCGAATGACGTATTCTCTCCGCCATGCTAACCGCACGATCACTGGAGTGCAGAAGTTGGTAAGACACAGTGCACAAATTATACCAAGAGGTTTAATAATTAATCGCTTTGCTGCCACAAGCAACCCCAGTTTCATTAGAGCTGTGTAGTGAGCCCCGCTTTTCTTGTCTGAACTCTTATCATGGCCTTGTTTGGCCCTGTTTTGGCTCTAGGTCTATGACAGTACTTCCTCACTGAACCAGACAGTTGATGACAATCTGCAACAGCTTGAGGGGCAGTATGCACAGCATGCAGACTACCTGTCCATCATCCAAAAGCTGCAGGGCCAGCTGGATGAGCTGGTCAGACAGATGGTGGAGATTCCCTTCTGGGAAAACTCCAACATCTCCCTGGATGAGTTTGCTGGCAAGATTGAGCTTTTTGACTGGTACAGGTAAGACTGGGACAGTGGAGCCAAAGCACCACTTTTTGCAGTGGTATAACAGCAGGCTAATTATCTCATGCTACATCTATTTTATTAAAATGATGCAGAAAAAAATTGAACTGTTTTACTGGTGCTTATTACAGCATTTATATTTCATTGAAATTTAGTTAGTTTTTTCCTAGTTAGACAGTGCTGCTGTGTTGGATGTATTTCTGTATTAAAATGTCTTAAGTGATTCAAGTTAGCAGGATGCAATGGTAGGTGCAAGCAAGCAGGAATTTCTTTAAGTTATTCAGCGCATAATTAGGTAGCTGACGTGCTTAAAAATTGCAAGCCTGGACTACATTTCTCTGCTAGAAAATTAAAGCAGTGTTTAATTTTCTCATGCATAAAATATATCTTTGTTTATCACATGGTCAGAAAAGCCAGCTGAATGTACAGATTTCTGTCAAATAAGGTTACAGAGACTCCTTGCCTTTACTATATGTGGATCAGTTATGCTGATATCTGCAGCACCCCCAAAGGACAACTGTGAGTGTGAGAGGAAAAATACCCTGGAATTGTGGTGTCAGTTAAATATACCAATTATATCCTTGAAGAATAGGTTCACAGTCTGTTAACAATAAACCCTTTCCCATAATACTTGCTCTTACATGCATTCGAAAGATGTGATTTAATAGTTACAGGGAAGAAAAGGAATGCTACCACCTAGCTACAAGCATATATTTTTGTTTAAATTGTGCTCTTTTAGTATCTTATTTTATCCAAGTTGCAGGGACAGCAGCCTAAAAAGGCTTATTAGCCTCGCTCTTCCCAGCCACATCTTTCAGTTTAAACAGGTGGACACGGTTTCCAATCTTGGGTCTTGCCTGGGGCTTAATCAAATTCCCAAACCACTTCATTTGTGGAGGAGTAGTGGCTCTACTCTGAGTCACACCCAAATGACCAAGCTACTCGCCTTATCTCTAAGGGAGAGCCAAGCCACCCTTTTGTATATGCAAGCAGAAGTCCCGTCCTCAGTCAGCCAATCCACAGGCACTGCTGCAGACCTCTAATCAGTATTGCAGAAAACATTGTGGAAAGCTGTTGTGGACAGCCCCATAATATCCAGAGTTTTAAGAAATGCAGGGCAAACCTCATTCACCTAGCCACCCAGAAGATGTTTAACTACAGTGACCTCCTCTCCTGCGAGAGATGAGTCACCCCCGGACTCTGCTTCTACTATGGAAGGCATGTCAGCGGTATTAAGGAAATCCTCCCCAATCCCCATTGCATTTAGAGCAATGGGCCAATTTAGAGTAGAGCACCACTTCCTCCTATGAGTTGTTCCATAGTCTCATTGAACTCCTTGGACGTGAGCTATTGCTTCAGCTACTGCCAGAGCTGCACTTTGCTTGAGCTACCAATATCTCTCAGCTGTCTCTGGAGTCAAACAGGATAACCAAGTCCAACAGGACTCTTCCAACAGCTCCCTTCAACTCTGATGTCTGTGCCAGCACCACAGCTCAGCTCCTTTCTACACCCAAGTGTCCAAGTTATACGGCTGCATCTGATCATTTGATGATCAAACTTTGAAACACTTAAAAACACTTATGCTTGTAGATGGTGTTCATTGTGCACTAACTGTAGTTGGCACAGAAGTCTAAAAACAGAACACTACACAAGTTCACAGTGGGCAGACCGTTCAAATCCAACCAGGTCGCACTGTCATTTCCCATGTTAGCATTAAAGTTCCCCAGTATCGATGACTCACTCTTTCACCTGAACATGCAGGGAGGTACTGAACGAGGAGATTACAAATATACCCACTCCTGCCCACCACCACTCACCTAGACAACTCCTGAGTGGACCTGATGGAAGTTCATCCATCCATCTAGGTTACTTATGACATGTCACTTACAAGTTGCCCCAAGACAAGTATGACTTAACCTCAGTTATTTTCAGGTTCTCATTTCTTTATTTTTTTTAGGTTTCATGTTCAAGTGTAACAAACCTTTCAGGAGGCATGCCTATAATACACAGGATAAGCTGAAATCATTGCGACTGATGTTAAGAGAATTACTTCTTTACTGAGAGATGGTTAGCTGTGCTGCTTTGACCATTTGTTGTTAATGACATGTGTCTTTACAGGTGGCTGGGCTACATAACCCTGCTTCTGTTCGATGTCCTCATCTGCCTTCTGGTGCTGTTTGGCCTCATTCGCAACTCCAAAGGAACACTCATAGCGTGAGTCTCACAAGATTCAAGGGGAAACTCTTGTGACCTGGGAAATGATTTAGCTGAGTGGTGGTTACCATACATGAAACCACTTCTTCATTACTGTTCAGTTCATACAAAAAAGTTTGTTTGAAATTTCAGCCCTTTTAAAACTAATTTCACAGGAGCATCACATCATGATCAGATCAGTATTTTTGATAACTACTCTTGACACAAGTGACATTTTTGGCCTGACAGGTTTGCATTTATTTTGTTATGTACTATCTTTGCACATAATAACACAGACTCTCAGTATCACTTCTTGATATTGGATATCCTGTGTTCTTTTTGGATCACTCAATATTGTTCAATATTGTTGTTTAGCTGCATCTGATTTTAGTTGCTTATGTAATCTATCCATGTATGTATGTTGGTGATTTCCTTTGCTTTCCTCTTCTATCCTTCTGCCTTTGCAGCTGATGCTATTCTTTAAGATTGATCTGCACATCTTTGTGTGTTGAATAAATTGTCAAATTTTCTATCTTAAATATCTTTCTTTCTGCAGTGGATTAAGTTGTTTTTGCACATGAAAGCTGCTGCTGGTTAAATATACTTCTCACTTCCTTTCTCTCCCCAGGGTGTGCCTATTTGGTGTAGTGGCTCTGGTAATCAGCTGGGTCTCCCTGGGGCTGGAGTTCGCTGTCTCAGCTGTAAGTTTCTGCATCACTGCATGATCCTGTTGGGAAAACAGTTTTTGTGGGCAGCCTGTGGCTGCAGAGCAGAGTTTTATTTCATTTAACTAGTAGAGTTCATGAGTCAAGATATAAGGAGTAATACACTGAATAGTCATGAAAATAGCAGTGCCTATGAGAAGGACTATGCTACACAGGACCTGTTTATTTCTATTGAAACTGCTTTTACTAAGTTATAACAATTTACAGGTGATTTATTTTTCTAGGTACTTATTACAGAAATCCTTAAGACTAATGATATTGATTAAGATGTGTGATTAGAAGCAAAATAACTGGTTATTATGCACTATGGGGGTAATATTGCAATTTGTGCTCCCAGAAGCAGAAAGTGGTAAAACTGGCTGCTTCACTCAGGTTAAAAAATAAATCCATATATTTTGTTTATATTGTTTTGTATTACATAATTTAAAGAGGCATTTTAAATGAATTTTCCAGGAGGTTGAAAAATGTTGATGAACATTAATCTTTATTTATGCAAATTAAATATCCCTGTGGAGGATTTCCTCCCCTGCAGATGAATCAAGCTGTTCACACCTAAATGTGCTTATTTTTTATTTATTTAATTTATTTAATTTATTTTGTTTGATTGCTCTCAGCAGAGATTGAGGGAGCCAGCGACATGAAGTGTTTATTTTTTGGTTTGTTTATTGTTTTGTTTTTTAAAGCTGCAATCAGTTCATCAAAGATGATGATTCATTTGCAATCATGCCTGTGATGGCGTTTGACTGCATTTGAATGCAAATGTCACCAACTGAGTCCTCTTCATTTATAAGTCTAATTTGTGTTGTTTTTCTAGACCACCAGTGACTTTTGTGCATCTCCTGATACGTATGTCACTGAAGTGACAAAGCAGTATCAAGTCATCAATAAAGGTATGAGCTCCTCTTATAAAGATCATTATGTGGTAAAGATTCAGTAAGTTCTTCAAAATAACTGAATTTTGAAAGGGCAGAGAACAGGATCTGAATGCTTTGTTGTGCTGCACTGAGGTCTCATTGTTCTGAAGGGTCATCCTTGCTCTTCTCCATAGACCATAGCAGGTTCCAAGTACTACTACCACATCTGCATTGGGGGCAGAAGGACAATGGGCTGCTTTTTAAAAAACCACTACAGACAGCTCTCAAACTGTCTGATTTTAGTAATTGCCCTATCTGTCTCATGATGGGACACATGTAAGAGGGAAAATAGTGCCTTGGATTTGCATGAGGAAGATAAGAACCAAGGAGCACAGTATCCAGGGCGCAGTATATTTCCTGCATCCTCCTTCAGTCCTTGGAAGGGGGGAAAAAGATAATGTGTCTCTGAAATAAGACCCATAATCACACGTTATAAGCGCCACCAAGGATTTTGGTGCTCCTATTTCTGCTTAAAATCCCTTATTTGACATCAGCTTAACAAAATATATCTTCTTCTAATCTCTTAAACATGGAGATTGCCATGCTTTGGGCAGAAACCAGGACATTAGCTTTAAATGCTCCGTTGTATGGTTAATCTGAACAATGAGCACTGGCTCACTATGCACTGAACTGTATAATGCTGCAGCTTTAACGCTTTATTTTACCCTAGGGCTAATTTATGCAGTGTGGGGGTTTTCAGTTTTGCTTTTTTTCTCTTAAACACATGCTAACTATTTAGCAGAAAAAAGGAACTCACTTATTATTACTGTGATGAGGCAGTAAGTATATTGCTATTACAGTATTAACACAAAGTGGGGGGAAAAAACTGCTGTAAGTCCAGACTCTGTTCTTGTGTTTGTCTTTTTCTCCCTTACAGCTTTTGCCTTCATGAAATTGGACTAGACAAATCTCTGGATACCACAAAGTGTTATTACAGCACTGGATTTATTGCTTTTCTCCCCTCAGTGGTTGTGGTAGCATCATTTCAACAACACTCAATGTTATTTTTCATGCGTGTGCTTTCTCATTGTGTGGTTGTTAGGCATTTTATCAGAGAGAAATTTAGGCTGCATTTTGTTCTGCTGCAGCCGGTTTTTCTCTATTATTATGATGGTTTGTTTTCAACACAAATGGTGGCAACAGTGACAAAGATGAGCTGCGACTCTGAGCAGGCTTGAACTCCAGAAACTCCATAAATGCTCAAAACGGCTACATTTGTCCGTTTGATCCCTCTGTGTTTGGAGGAAGTTGGTTCCTTGTGAACATTTGCTTATTTAGTCTATATGACATCTGGTTTTCAACACATCCTTGTGTTTGGGAATACTCACAGTGCAACTCATTCATTTGTTCTGACTACTAAAAATCTAACCTAGTGCAGTGACTGGATGCCAAAGCTATCTTGATGGCATAATACCGAACAATACGTGTTTGTTGTCCTTTCTTTTGAGGGTTCCTCACAGAGTTATGAGCAAAACAAATTCTTCTACACGGGGAAATGGCATAATACTGTGAAAATTGTATAAACCCACTTCCTGTCTGTTATATTTATTTGATCATGAAAGCCATAACTGAGTCATCATTTAACTATGTTCTGATACCAAGTGACACAAAAACTGATCCCAACCCCATGATGAGGCATCCGTAGTTCATCCACAGACTTCAGGAAATCTGCTCCTCCTGATATAAATGTGTGGGTGTAGTTGTGAGAGTTGGACCAACAGAAGCTTGCTGATATGTACTTTTAAATGCCGGAAATTCGCTTCTCATGCTCAGCTGTGTGGGAAAGGCTCCTGACACAGCAGTGAGTTTGGACGTCACTAACACCATGTGTCAGGTTGGTGGTGTTCTTACTGCCTCTATCCGTGGACATTTCTGTATTCCACCGCTTCTGAGTCACGCTCTCACGCAAAAGCATTTCTCATCCACTCCTTCTCAGTTCTGTGATTTTTAACCTAACTGAAGTGGCCGGTAATAGCAAGCGAAAGTCTGAAAAATTAATTAGTCTTCTTTGGCTCATCGTGTACTGCAAGCAGTTGCAAGTATGGTCATGTTGTAATTTAACAATGACTCTAGAGGTGTTGTTTTCCTGAAGCTGTTTGCAGTAAAGGCTTAATCCTAAGTCTCTCTTTGGCTGTGTAGTGCTGATTGTTCAAGTGTTGCTGCGTTAGGAGAAAAACACATTTCCATTTAACCTCAAAGCTCATGATTAACTTGTTCATAGTTACAGTAGCCATCAGTGTCTTACAAGGCAACATTCAATAACTCAAAACTAGACAGTAACATAGTATATTTTGGCCTTGAATCTTAATGTCTGAACCAGTGACTCTGTGAAGACGAAGCACAGTGATGCAAGAATGAGAAATATAGAAAAAAGCCATAGCTGTCTTGTCCTGCAGTAGTTATAATCAGTACTTTTTGACAGTATCTCATGTTTTGAAAGTGGTAACTTGTACTGATAATCATGCAGAGAATCTGATGCCCACCTTTACACAGCCCTCTCTTTTTTCTTTTTCTTTTTTTTTTCTTTTAGTATTTAACATTGTAGGATCTTTAGGCTTGGTAAAGCCTTGAGGCCATTGTTGCAAATTGAAATTGCATAAATAAAATTTGATTGTTGAACTCTGGGGTTCACAATAAACATTCAGAAACCTGCTGCATTGCCTGGCTAGTGCTAAAAGGCCGACACACAAAGTTAGCAGCTGAATACCTCTGTGTACTTAATGTTCCTGGACTCCGACTTGTACTAGTAGTAAGTTGACTTTTTATGTTAGTAATTTGTTGTTGTTGTTGTATGTTTCCCAATGAAAAAGTAGATTCTCAAACATGGCTATGTTTTTAAGACCGAAGGTCAAATTTGCACAAATAAACTCATGAGTCAAAAGCTCAGGCTTCATGCTGCTCTAATTGTGCTGTTTCTAGCACTTGTCTATTTTCGGCTTGACGTCAAAGGGGAGGGATATCCTTAACATGGTCATTGCAAGCAGTCGGCACAAGTTGTGAGCACAGAAGTTTTACAGATCTGCTGTGCAAGAAAGCTAAACACAAAAAACCTTTAAAGGGGCAGGAGCTTTAATAACTACTTTCACACAATGGATGAACTGAGATAACGCACTAAGGCCCAGTATTGCATAAATGCACATTTGTTTTTGAACTGTAAATCATGCAGAGCTATATTACTAGACTACAAGAATAATATATGGTCCTTGACATTAGCTTACTAGTTCCCCTTTAAGGTCAGCTTATTGTGATGTGCAAGACATTTGGACCATGTTACAAAATCTGACAGTGATATAGCAGTTTTTTAGCTGCTGCTAGAGGATTAATCAGCTACAAATCTATTTGATGGTAGGGGTTTTTTTTAAGCGTCTTAATTTGTCTCAACCTATGAAAGCAAGGATTTCCTTTCATAGGTTATGTGCAGGTTGTTTGTGAATATATTTTGCTCTAATTTTTAGTGCATTTTGAGTTAAGTGGAATGTGTTGTCATATCTGTTTTTATAAAAAAGTGTTTATCAAACAGTGAAGCTAACGGTGCCTGTAATTAATTACGTTGCAGGCTAGATATTCATTGTATAAAAGACAAAGAAGAATAATGAATATAACAGTAATGCAATCAGGATAAAAAGAATAATATTAATACATAATAAGCAACATGCATGTCTGTTTTCATACATGAGCAAACTGAACAAGTGCACATGAAAGATTCCTGGTTCAAACGCATATCCCTGGAACAGTTGCGTCAGGAAGGGCATCTGGCCTTAAGGGAGCAGCTGAAAAAGCTGCCACATTTGCCATATGATAAGCTAACAAATGTTGTTAACCTCTTTGCAGTTGAATAGAACAAACATCCTGAGGAAACTTAAAAGTTCACATATTTGGCAGTTAAAACCGCTTTCAAGTTATGTCGTCATAAAGACTAGCCGCAGCCCTACATGTAACTTCTTGTGCCTCTGCCAACATGTTCATATGTGTTCTGTTTTTTCTTGCAGAAACCCTTCAGTACTACCTTAGTTGCAGTTTGGAGCAGAGCAATCCCTTCCAGCAGGTTTGTTACATGTGTTATTAGATCCATCTTTGTGCATGTTAAACCAAACCATTTCAGGCTCATAATGCTAAAATCTCAACAGACATATTTTCTGCATGATGTATGACCTTGTTATTAGGAGGAATGCAAGTAGGCACCATGGGCCACTCGCACTGCCTCAAAGCAATTTTTTCCATGTATTCCATTCCAATACAATACATTTCATTATGCCAGCAGGAAAGCTGATGCAGAGCAGCACTTCCTGTACGTCCATGGTGATAGTGTGGGGCTGCTTCAAAGGGTGTTGGGCATGAGAGATGTTGTACAGAAGTTACAGTTACTGTGAAACTGCGGTTTTCTTTAATGGAGTCCCTACATTTAATTTCTCAAGCTCCATGAATAAATTAGAAGTTTTGAGTGCAGCTAAAGCTAGGCATCTATTGTTAGTCCTTGTGTATAGAGAACGAAGCGCTATATATACATTATATAAGCCTTGAAGCTCTATAAACTCAGCGTGATTTCACAAGACATCAGCTTGACTACAAAAGGAGACAGCCACTGAAAGCCTCTGGCACTGATTTAAAAAATGGAAATACTTTTGAAATATGCTGGACTGCTACAATATTCAGTCTTTTTTTCTTTTCAGAGGCTTTCCGGGAGCCACAAAGCATTAGTGGAAATGCAGGATGATGTGTTTGAACTGCTTCGATCTGCCACCAGAGAGTATATACAAACCAAGGTATGTTTCCTACACCAATAAATTACCCTTTACTTGTAGTCCCACATTACATGGTATCTCTAACGGTTTGTGATGACACAACATACAAGTGAATGGGGCCTGTGCGGCCTGCAGAGAAGTGAAGTGCACCTGTCCACATAAAGGCCTGCTGACAGCCCACCTGGGACCTGCATTATGTGCATTAGGCTTTCACTGGCCCTTGTCAATACAACACTATGCTATTGTCCAGGGATGGTCCTTACTCTGTGTTGACAGAGGCCTAAAGGAGAGCTGACATAGGGAACAGAGGGAGGCATATTTCACTTCACATACCCACACAGTGAAATTTGCTGAGGTGACGGAAACACTTGTTTTTTTTTATCTGGCAATCAGACATTTTCTGCCAGATCTTAAAAAAAAAAAAAAAAAAAGAACTAGAGGGAAAAAGGGAACTGTCCATTAAAATGTATCATACATTATAATCTGCTTTTTCAGCTCTGGCTCCTTTGTACTGCTGTATAGTGAAGCGAGACAAATCCCTCATAAATGTGCATTGAATAATCACATTATCTCATTCTCCATTGTCAAGTGTTTAAACTATTAACCGACAGGATGAGGAAACTTACTGTGTAGTGTGTTTTCAGGTAAACAATGAGAACTGCTCTGATTTTTACTTTGTTCCACTTTTTTTTTTGTTTTCTTTTTGTGGTTTCAAGCCATTGAGCCATTTTTCAACAGTGCACATTTTGAGTTTCCCATCGCTAATTTACAGGGACGCTTGGAAGAGATCCAGAGGATACTGAACACCACAGAGATCAGCCTACATCAGCTCACTGCATTGGTGGACTGTCGCAGCCTGCACATGGTGAGTAGAAGAGTTACAAACTGAGACACTGTTAACTGTGGGGTTGCTCGTTGTCTGATTGAAAAAGGGCCAGCGGACTTGATTTGTACTGACATCCTTGTAGTGCAGCTTAGTTGTTTAAAGCAGCCCGTCTTTTATGCCTGTGCAGTTGACTACACCTGCCATCATAAATAATGTTTCCTTTCCTGTATGCAAGTTCTTGTCCAACTGATGCTGGCTGTGTACCATTTATGAAGCTGGCTGAATGACAAGTACTTGGCTATGTCTGTGCTTTGGAAGATTGTCCCTCAGTGGCTTCCAAATTCCAAGTGCACATGTGTAAGTGAAGCACTTTTCTCGGTGCTATCTGCTCTCGTCTCTCTCAAAGAGTTCCTTGGCTAGCAACACAATTATTTTATGTAAAGAGAGAGACTTTAGCAGAATACAATTTTTTTTTTTCCTGCAGTGCATATAGTCAAAAATTTTCAGTCACGATGAAAAGATGAAAACCTACTCTGCTCCTCTCTAGTTTGCCAACTGTGATCTTATTTGTTTGACCTAGTTTAAACAAGAAGTCAAAGCAGATGCATGTTAAAGACCCCTTTTTAACTTCTTCCCTTCTATTTTGCCCTTTTCCCCTTATGTTTATCAAAAAATAAATAAACAAAACAGTTTGAACCTATTTAAATCTTCCAAAAACTAAAATGAACACCTGTGCTTGTTACAGGACTACGTCCAGGCCATGACGGGACTTTGTTATGATGGACTTGAGGGTCTCATCTACCTCGTGCTCTTCTCCTTCGTCACTGCTCTCATGTTCAGCTCCATTGTGTGCAGTGTGCCGCACACCTGGAGAGGCAAGCGGTACGACTTTCATTGACCTCATACAGTTTGCACAGTCCTCATCAGAAAGACCTTGTAAAGTGGTGCAAAAGCTTTTAAGCTAGGTTTATATTGAGGACTTTATATACAGTGAGAAATAATTCAAGAGGAAAAGCCCATTAATTAATCATGAATTTGTTGCATGTCTTTGTAGCCACTTGTTTTTACATTACAAAGAAATTACATGGGCAGAGAAACATGATTGTTTTTCTGTAAGACTTGCGTTTGTCTGTGCTTGAAAGACTGGTTTTTGTTCACTGCTGGGACAGGTCCAGGAGGCTCTAGCTGCATCCTCAAATAGATTACTTCCTGTTAAACCCCCATCAAATGTGCTATCTCACTACGTTTTTTGGTCTTTTGCAGGGGTGGGGTGAAATCATTCTGATTTCTCTCTTATTAACAGCAGATATGGTTTGCTAATAGGAATGTGGTTTCTCAGGCTCAGCTCAGCTGCTCCATATAATTAACTTACCATTGGGGGGGCATGTTCATCAGTTTGATCTCAGCTAGAGCTTCCTGTTATAAAGCAAGGGATTACATGCTACCAGTCTGTTTTTCTCAGTTTCCCTGCCAAGCTTGTTTTATTTTATTGCTGTAATAATGCAGCTAATTACTTAACAGCTTGAAATGGCAGGTCATTATCAAGATGTGCTTTTAGTATCGAAGTTTAGCATTTCCAGTGCATTAGTGTTGTCAGTAAGTTATTAGCACAGTTTTCCTGACCATGTAGAATCAAGTGATTGTATTGTGAAGTGCTCTGAATGAGATTCCATGATGTCATGGATTAAAAATGCATGAAATCAGCCTGTGGGAACACTAGAGGGAGACAGGCTCCATGTTGCCAGCGTTATTGTTGCTCTGTTTTGACAGGCCATGTTTAATCAGTTAATGTTATCTCATACACTACTGAGCTTCCATGTTTGAAAAGAACCAAATAGAATCCCATTGTTCTTGCAGAAGTAATTTTTTTTTCTTGGTCTGTTAAAAATCACATGCAAAAGTAGGGCTCTTTGAAGGAGCAGGGCCAATTAATTGAGTCATCTTCTTTGCTTCAAAAAGCAGAGACCTTATCTTATTGTCTCCTCCCGAAGCAGAGATGAAATTGAATCAGAATGTGACTCAGACTAATGAAAAACGTGACCACGTGGCGTCTTTATGTTCTTTTGTTATCAGTGAGATGGGACACGGGGTCCCCCTGGTGGTGGTTTTATATTGTTGTGTGGTGTTTTGCAGGAGCGAGGAGGACAGTGAGGACGAGTCTCTGAGCCATGGAGGGAGGCAGAACCATGATAATTTGTACCGGGTTCACATGCCGAGCCTGTACAGCTGTGGTAGCAGCTATGGTAGCGAGACCTCCATCCCTGCTGCAGCCCACACCGTCAGCAACGCACCCGTCACAGAGTACATGTAAGACATTACTGTTGAAATTTAAAGGGAAAACCACATTAAAGGCAAGAGGGGTGGATGATATATTTTTACAAGACAGCCCAGATTATGCACAGTGAGGCTGACATTAGATTCCTTGTGTATTCAGGAGCAAATTTATCTGTCCCCAGACAGAGCTCTACTCCTATAGCAAGCCATGTTATGTGCAGCAGATGCAGCTGGTGTTCTCCAGCTGTGATGCCTGTGAAAATCAAAGCCGTCTGCCTCCTGAATAATGCACACATTTTGGGAAACTTGAGGAGGGAATGATGATTTTTATCGCTATAATTTACTTGGAGATTTTCATGCTTATAGTGTATGGTTTCAAATCTACAAATCTGTTTGTGAGTACTGACACTGTAGTTGTGTGGTCACTGAGTTTGATCCAATCGTGTTTTTTCCCCTTCAGGGCTCAGAATGCCAACTTCCCTAATTCTCGCTGTGAAAACACACCACTGATAGGACGAGAGTCTCCTCCACCTTCGGTAAGTGTTGTTTTTCCTGTCAAAGCACCTCATAAAAGTATTCAGTCTGCACCTTTACACCAGAGGAAAAACTGAAGAACTAAACTAGAAACTGTTAACTTTATTTTTAAGAGACATGTTGAATGAAGCTAACTAGACAGGTGGTGTCTATATACTGCCGTGTGACTTTGATGCTTCCTTGGAGTTTAATTAATTAATGGTAAGCGGACATAAAAAGGTGGAAGGAGAGACAGAGAACTTCAGAGCATCTGTCTCCACTGCACATGATGCACTGACTGTTTGATGGATGTTTATCTTTGCTTAACGGCATTGGCACCATGAAACTATCGGGAGATTGTTCGCTTTCTCTGCTTAACTCGCTTTCCTTTCTCGTTATCACCCCCTGCCTCTGCCCTTAGGTTGTTTACACACATTTTTCTTTTAATGTATTTGAACAGAGAACCTATTCAAATTTCTTGTTATAAGAAAAAGTACCCATATCTTTAGTTTTACTACATAAAAGCTCTAATCACTTCTTTGTTTTGTGAATCGTTGAAGAAGCTGTGGTTTCCGTGTTAGTCGTGGAAAACCCCAGTAAATTCACCAGAACCCGCCAGATTTAGTTCCTGACTTCCTTAAAAGATTTTTGGAAACTTTATGCTGTGACAGTTGCCGTGCCAAAAAACAAAAGCTCATTTGTTAGTATAAGCCTTATAGAGATGAGTCTCTGGGAACTGTTTTGTTTTTTTGATTTGGGTTTTTGTTTTTTTTTGTTGTTGTTTTTTTAAGGATCCACCCTTCTGAGTCTTAATCAGTCTCTCCCAGCTTTAGCAGTGCTGTGCTGTACTTGATCTTGTTAAAAGAAGGGGCGACAGAACTCTTGCTTTCTCCTTCTTGAAGCTCCAGCTTTCTCCCACAATTTAAAAATCCAAAAGGTGACTTAATAGGGAACTTTAAATTTCCCACAGATGTGGATGTGTGCATGAATGTTTCTCTGCCTCTCTGAAGTTTCGAACCCGTCCAGGGTATAGTTTCTTCATAACCCTTAAAAGAAAAGCTACCACAGCTAATGGAAGTGCCATGCTGTCACCAGTGTTTTCTGTGTGTCACTTGAACAGTTACAGAGAGGAGAAAAATCCTGCATACTGTCCATAGTGCGTTGCTTTTATTGGTGATCAGAAGTTCATTGAGTAAACATAATGTAAACAAATGGCATAACACAATGCTATAAATCCCTGTGCATGTGTTTTGATGCCGAAGAGTTATTAAAATGGTGTTGGTTTGTATCACGAGGCAACCTCGTCTTTCCCTTCTGCGTATACCTGGCCTGAACATCACCAGATTTCCTGCTCTCCCCGGTGTCTGTGTGTCTGTCTGGACCTCGACACTGCTTTGTGTATCTTCTCTATATACTCTCTTCTTGTCGTTTTTGTTTTTGCTTCTGCGGATCCATACAGTTGTATTTGACTGCTGCGGACAGTAACAGCGGTCACTGCTGGCAGTTAAAGCCTTCGGAGAGTTCAAGATCGTTTTGGTAACCTCATCTGCTATGCTAACAGGTACTAAACATGCCCGCTTCCTCCCCCTGCTGGCCTGTTCCTCCCCTGTACCACTTCCCAAGCTCCCAGCTCTACTCTCCCTTTATTTAGGACCCACCAGATCTAATGGACCCCTCACCCTCACTCCCCCTCTCTCCCGACTCTTGCTAAATGTCCTACCTGGTGTCTCACCTGATGTTTGTTTCCTGTGGCCCCAGGCTGCATGTCCATTTACCCCCTGCAACTCTGATATATTGGGAGGAAGCTGTAACTCTGCCTTAAGGCACACCATGATCTATGAGTCAACAACAGTCAACATTAAATTAAAAGTCCATTAAACCATTTCAGTGATAATGTGGATGTGCTTTGTCTTGATTCTTGGCTTCGAGGGTGATCTCATGGGAGTTACAAGTAGACATTTTAAAGTATTTTAGGATTGTTTACTGGCGTGTAAAGCAGGGACATATCACTTAAAGGTACTGACTTTGGTATGACCTTTAGTGTCTTTCTATTTTCTAACATTTTCCTCACTGACACTACATTTGATGATAAAAACAAATTCATCCATCATTTCTTTACATTCTCAAGCACCACCATTATCACTACAGTGGTTACTGAGTATGTAAACGAATAGTTAACACCTGTGCTTGTTAGTCTCTGTAAGTATTTATGACAATGTGGATGAGAAAGTAATGACGGTGTTCTGAACTGAATCCAGCATTGCCTGAATTCTTGCATTGAGAAGAAATGCATCGTGGGGGAAAAATATGAAAATACTGATATTTGTTTTTAATTTATTTATTTTTATTTTGTTTCTGGACTCGAAACATTGAGACAAACTAGTAAGAAAAATGCAGGGTGCTGACAATGTTTACAGACAGTTCAGCCTTAATAACTTTCCCCAGCCTAGAAGATTTTAAACTGTTCAGTAAAACTGGAAAGATTAAATTACATTTCATAACTTATTTTTAGAATTCTAATCCTTTTTGCAAAAAAATAAAACAAAAAAACAATGAAATTGTAAACTTAACCTAAATTATTATTGCCATGGTGATTGACACTGTTCCCTAACAGCAAGAAGGTCCTGGGTTTGAATCCCACCATCTGACCTGTCCAGAGTGTATCCTGCCTTTAGCCCTGTTGTAGCTGGGATAGGCTCCATCCCCACCAGCCCCCTGAATTGGATAAGTGGAAGAGAATGGATGGACAGACAATTACAGCCATAGATTGCGTATAAAACCTGCAGATAGCTTTAAAGTCTTAAAAGTGAGCCCAGTGCACAAGTGTTTAAACCCCGCATTCTTTCTAATAGCCAGAAGGGGGCAGTTACTTTACCCGAAAAAAGTCTGGAGCCGAGAGCAAATGTCGGAGTCCAGCAGTATAGAAGTCCTTAGTAAAACTGACCTCGTGTCCTTTTTGATCTGTGACTCATATCCTGATGAATTAATTATCTCAGACACTTTTTAAGTCTTACGTTGTGTAAATTATAATCACCATTATAGGCAAAAGAAAGAATCCAGCATTGCATGTTTCAGGGCGTGGCTACCTATTAATTAATAAATCACTGCTGCATGGGGGTGTAAGGTGTGGTATCTGTCAGTTACACAGTCACATCTGTCCCTTTTATCACATCTAGTTTAAAAAAAGAACAGTGAAAATGCTCAGCTAAGCTTTATAGCAGGACTTAAATAACTGATGGCACATCAGTAACGGCACAGCGGCTTTGTCCCTCTTTAACATATAGCCTACGGTTACAGCCCTTCTAATGTTGAATATTTTACTTAAACGTGCATGGTAAGTGTTGATGTTTCAGCCCATATTGTTGGAAATACTTGGCTTTCATATCAGCAGGCTGTCTGGACGGCTCTGAGGGTTGATCTCAAAATCTGACAAAGTGCCAACCAAGTGTTTCGACAGGAGTGTGAAATGCAGCCTTTGTGTTTGCATCACCTGTATTCAAAGAACGCATGGCTGTATCCTAAATCTATATGAATGTTTGGCCCTGCAAGCGAGCACGAAGTCTGGCAGGATAAGAGGGTCAAAATGATCCTAAATTGCGTCCAGCTCTTTCTAGTCTGATGTCTGTGTACTCTGTAGCTGTTGTACATGTATGTATTTTGTATGTCTGTTTGTTTTTCTGCTGCTGCTTACCTTTTCTTTTTATTTATTTCTTTTTTTTGTAAGGGTAAAAATCTGCCTTTTGAATCCTACACAGAATGTGGTTTCAAGTATTTTTGAGGAGTGGTACCTGGAAAAAAGTGAAACCATGATGTGAATTGTCTTTTTCTTTTTTTCTTTGTTTTTCTTCACAGTACACCTCCAGCATGCGGGCAAAGTACCTCGCCAACAGTCAACCAGATCCCAACAACACTCCAGCGCATTAGACCCCGACAGGCTCATCTGGTCTGCAGCACTGATGCCACTGAAGTCACTCAGAAAGCCCCTCCATCATCTTTTTTTTCCCCCCATAGATAATTTTTCTCTCAGTCTCTTGCTTCTTGCTGCCTGACTTGACTTAATATATGAAACCAAATGTGCTTTCGCTGGCTGGTTGAAGCAGAGCTTTGGGACATCCATCAAATCTCATCTCATGAGTTATGAGTGCAGGAACTTGTCTACATCTCCTCGGCTTACGTTTACTACTGCACGAATCATCATTGGTGCTGGGAAATTAACTCTGACATGATGGTGCCAGGGCTGACTTTGAATCTTTCTTTTCTTTTTTTGTCTTTATGAATGCACCATGACACGTACCAGTCACATCTAACAAGCATTGCTGTGTCAAGGACTCTGGAAATGCTCATAGACTAACATTGATTACTACTGGTTGTTTTGATTTGTAAAGTACTGTACCATACTCAGAGAGGAATACATTGCACATTCATACAAACTTTTTTTTTTTAGATCATGTATTTTTTTTGTCTCCTCTAAAGCATAACATACAGGAAAAAAGAAAACTTTTTTTTTTCTCAGTTCCTCAGCACTGCTTTCTGCTTACTGGCTTAAAAGTACAAGGTATTGTTATTTTTAATGTCTACACGTGACACATGCACCACACACTTGGATTTCTCTGGCACTGGCATGCTGTTGCATTTTTGTCTTAAACCTGATTTCTGGAAACCGCTTTCCTGCAGTATTGCACGTCTTATAGTCCTTTGAAAGAGAACTTTATTTTCTTTTTCCTTTCGAGACCCTGTTATTTCCTGTGGAGTGTGCGTGTTTTATTTTTTGTTTGTTTTCAGACTGTGTTGAGCCCCTGTTACACAGCCAGGACTGTGTGAAGCTGTGATTGTAGCTCATAATTTGGATTGGACAAAGATGAACTGTGTTGTAGGGAAGCAGCACTTAGTGAGATGATTAATTTTTCTTTTATATACTACTGGAAGCAGTAAAAAAGCAGACACTTTTAACTATCTATATATATAGAGAGAGAGAGAGATGGTGAAGCAGGGGAGTGTGTGAGATTTCTTTTTATATTCCTTTTTATTTTCTTTCCCCTTACACACTTCAGGATAGTATGCATTAACCATGTTCCTGTTAAATAAAATCATGTGCTCCCTTAGCAAAACTGGGACTTGTCCACACACATCTATATCCGATGATACCCTTCCCTGCAAAATGAAACCGCTTCCTCCTCCCAGTGACTAACTCTCTTAATCCAAATGTGTATATAAAAAGAAAATATGCATATCTCAACAGAAATTTCAGGAGAAGCTTCATGCATAGGCAGTGCAGTGTTTCTCAAATGTGTTTTAGCATTTATAATCAAAAACTGTTACGGGTGAGTGGATGCTGTGAAGGGATTGCAACAACTGTGCTCTCTGTACAATCTGAAAATTCTTTGCTACGTTTCCTGTTGAAGCATGACAAACTTTGCAACGTGCAGTGAGATGTTTGTACTTCTGCTTCCTCAGCTCGCTTCTTAGATGTGCTTCGTGATCAGTACAAGAGGTGATGTTGAGACTGTGCCAACAAGTTAAGCACAACCCTTACTGTTTTGTTTTGTTTTTTTAATCTCTTTACTTAAAGTCTGTTGAGAAAATGAGCCTGACTGGTTCGAACCACCTATATTCTGTTAAATGTTATTACACTGATGCAGTTTTTCTCCTTTAGATAGTCATACTCTTTGTTGTTTTGTAATGCAATGCTATTATACTGGTTATAAACTATTACAAAATGAAGAAAAAATTGTGAAATTGGCATTTTAATTTCTACATTTTTAAACAACTTTTTTTTTCTATTGGGTTTGCTAGTTTATTGTTTTTAGTTTAGATTTGTAGAAGCACCGTGTGTTACTTCATTAATGTGAATATGGTAAATAGACTTAAATTTTTCATTAAAATTTTTGTGGAGGAAAAAAAAATCACTGTAGATGTAACTTTTTTGTAAACACTGTGGTCGTCTTGAGCTTGAATGCTGTGTTTCAAAATTAAAGAAACCTTAAATGTAGTGCAGTAGGTCATCGCACTTCTTTGTGCTGTTGAGACAGAAAATCCCTCCTGACATCCAGTAGGTAGCAGCAAAACTTCACTGTAGTTCTTATAGACAACTGTTCAACTGCTCAAATATTTAATCAGCCAGTTACATGGCAGCGACTCAATGCATTTAGGCAGGCAGATACGGTCAAGACGATCTGCTGAAGTACAAACCAAGCTTCAGAATGGGGAAGAACGGTGACTTAACAGACTGTTGCATGGTCTGATAATCTTATAGATTAACATACAAGATTTTCTCACACGACCATCTCTAACGTTTAGAGAGAATAGTTTGAAACTGAGAAAATATCCAGTGAACAGCAGTTCACCAAATTCCTTCTTGATGCCAGAGATCAGAGAAGAAAAGTCAGACTACTTAAAGCTGATAGGAGGCAACAGTAACTTATTACAACTAAGGTTGAGAGTGCAACTGAGTTATGCACTCTCTGAACTCTCAACATATGTAACCTTGAAGCAGAAGATTACAGCAGCAGAGGATCACACCAGGTAGGAAACTGAGCCTACAATTTGCACAAGCTCACCAAACTTGAACAATAAAAGACTGGAAAATATTGCTGGTCTGATGAGTCTTTATTTCTTCTGTGACATTTGGATGGCAGGGTCAGAAATTGGAGTAAACAACAAAGTATGGATCCATCCAGCCTTGTATCAACAGTTCAGGCTGGTGGTGGTGTAATGATTTGGGTGGTACTTCTTTGTGTACTTTGGGCTCCTTAACATCAGTTGAGAACTGCTTAACCTGAGTATTGTTGCTGGTCGTGACTATGCCTGCATCACGACAGTGCACCCATCTTCCAGTAGGATATCACGCCATACCTCAAGCTCAAAGTCTCTTGGCCGTCCCTTGTACAAGACTAAAGACTAGGAAGGACAGAGCCTTTCGGTCTGTGCCACTAAGGCTATGGAAAAGCTGACCACTCCAGCTCCATTTAGCTGACTCTGCAGAGTCTCCTGCTACTTTGTTATGTTATGTTTTAATGTGTGTGTGTGGGTGGGTTTGTTTTATTTGTTTGTTTGTTTTTCTTTTGGGGGGGGGGGGGGGGGTGTTTTAAGTCACAAAACACTGTTCAAGAATTATGTCTGTGAAAAGCACTATAAAAGTAAAGTTTTACATACTTACAAAGTTCAAATCATTGCAAATGGATTTCTTGAAAATGACAAGTTTGATGGACTAACAGTCACCAGATCCTGATCCAATAGAGCACCTTTAGAATATGGTGGAATAGAGGTTTGAAATTATGGATGTGGAGCCAACCAATCCACAGCGACTGTGTGATGTCATCACGTCAATATGGCCTAAAGTGTTCGAGGAATGTTTCCAGCACCTTGCTGAGTCTATACTGTGATGAATGAAGTTAGTTTTGAAGGAAGGAGTCCAACTCTGTACAAGCAAAGCGTACCTAATAGAGTGGCTGGTGAGAGCATACATCTAAATTGATGCTGTTTAGAAATTATGTTTTATGTTCACTTTGGTCTGTTTATGTTTTTGTTTTGTTTTTTTGGTAATTCTCTTTAAGCATCAAGTGCTCTCCGATGTCACTACATTTAATGTAAACATACAGCACAAACAAAACAGGATATGAGCTTGACTATTTTAAACAGCTAAGTTTCTCAGAAAATGTCAAGGTGATACTTTCATTTTCAGCCCCCACATGCTGCTGTTTTCAGAGACAGAGCTCTAAAATTACAGTACGCTGTTGGTGAACTTCGTGCAGCATTTAGCAGCTAAAATGGCGGGAATCCTTTGCAGTCACTGATGCAAAAATGACTCCAAATAACTGAAAATGTTTAAAATGTTTCACGCTCTTTAAAATGTGCTGATAAATCAGCTGGTTTAAGAGCTTTTTGGACCCTGAGGGGACATTTGTGAGAGCTCAAACTCCAGAAATTCATTTTAAAATGTGCTCCTCAAACTTCAAGTCTTCAAATCGACTGAAGTCAGCATTGAAGAGGAAGTGTCCTACTCAAAGAAATCTTTGGCAGGCAAAGTAAAACTCATGCAAACATGGATTCACCTCTGTTTGCACCATTTTGTTATGAGCTGTTGCATCTGTGGATGCCAAAAAGAAAGTCTTCATAGCAGTGACTGGATACTGACCTGAAGCTAACTGTCTCCTGCATGTACCACATGTAGTATAGATAAAGCTATAGAATTTAAATTTACCAAGCCAATTATCAAAACTGGTAATAGTTCCATGAACCTTTGAGCAAGGCATATTACATGGTAGATACTATTGGAAACACTTCGAAAAAGCATAAACGGCACAAATAGAGTGGAAATCATCCAGAACAAAGGTTTTTTAACAAGGCTGTAAACATGTTTATTTCTGCTGCTGAGTTGTTGTAATTTGACATTTTAATTACTTTTGAGACAAACAAGATAAAAGATAAATCTTTGCACTTTAGATATTTTGGTAATGTCATTTTTATGGGTAATGTGTTATAACAGTCTGATTCACTCACTGACTAACTCTGTCTCCTAAAAATCATCAATTCAGTTCAATTCAACAGTATTTACATACAAATGAGCTGGACTGAACTGAATTAAAGGGGGGAAACCCCCAACAATCCCTTACGAGGAAGCACTTGGTGACAGTGGTGAGGAAAAACTCCCTTTGAAAAGGAAACCTCCAGCAAAACCAGGTCCAGGGAGGGGCATCTGCCTCTGGATTGGGGGGTAACGCTGGCCTCATTTTCTTCTTTTTCTTGCAGATTCTCCTGGAGTGTCTCATTTTGGGTCTGAGAATGATCTGGTTTGGAAATGTTGGACTCAAAGGCTGCCGCAGTACAATCTTCTCTTCTTCTGTTTGCTGGAGTTTGTTTTTAATGTTTGTGTTGTCCTGGTTTTACTTCTCTGCAATTTCCAGGTAGAAAATTTTTTTCCAGTTCTTGTTTTAAGTTTTGTGCCTTCAAATAATTTTTTTCACTAAGGGTCTCAATAGTGCAGAGTTTGACTCTGAGCTCTGTGATCTCACAGCGGACTTCCTCTTCCTGTTCTCTGCGTTTTGCAATTTTCTCTTCAAGATTTTTGAAGAGCTGATCGCAGAGTCGATTTCATCCTGCTGTTTCTTACATCGGATCTCCAACTCAGCTTCTCTTCTGCATTTTCTCTACTCCACTTTAGCTGCAGGCAAATCCAGTCATTCTGGGATTTGTTCTTGGTACCTTTGTGGTTTCCAGCTACCAATTTGTAGTGATTTGTTTGCTGCCCGTGCAGATAAACCTTCAGTTGGAATCTCAGCACAGGAATCTCATCTCTTATATTACATGGACGTCTGTCATCATTGGGTAGAAAGTGAGCATTGGGCCAATGTTTGTGTTTCGTTGCATACTTTTCACGTGCCTCATCTTTATTCTAAAAGCTCACTGTAAGTCTGAAAGGGAAGGTTTACTAGATAGTAGTGAGGCATCCTATGAAGTACAGTTGGGAGATAGTAGCACTGATAAAAAGACAAGAGGTCAAGCTGAAGATCCCAGAATCAACAAGAAGATGATGGTAATTCACATCTTTCTGGTTTGCATTATAAATTTTAATTTCCAGAGTTATTTCAGTTACTGTAGAGAATACATATGAGCAGGTTTGCCTCCTCCGAGGAATTTACAAAAATTATATTAAAAGGAATTGGCAGGAAAAATTTGTATTACCATTTAAAAAAAAGGCTGAGAGGGGTTTCCAGTTGCCTCATAAGTTACGGTGTAGATTTCCCTCAAAGCATAATTCAAGCATAAAAGCATCTGTTTCTTCAGCTAAAACGGGGGCGGCATGTCCAGCTAATGTGTAAAAATTACATGTGCCAACATTTTGAATGAAATGTAGAGGAGAAAATTTGAAGGTTTTGGGGTCATTGTTGCCTTCCTTTTGCAGAAGAGTCTGATTTTTTTTTTTTTTTTTTGTCTCAGGTTTATTTCTGTCGCTATGCAGTAACATACGACAGTGTGGTTGTAGTTCAATGTGAGCTGAGGAGAATAGGCAGCCTTGTGTTTGTGACATCTCTGGGCAGACAGCAGGCGAGAGGTCAGTGTCAGCACCGGGCCACTAGTCTGGTTTTGTCAACTTCCTTCATACCGCCAACCAGCTGCTGTTACCCCGTTTGATACTGCAACTGATCATTCAAGAACAGACAAACAGACTTTTGTATTTTAAAAATACCCCTTTTTTATCTTAAAACTAGCTACTTTATTTTAATTCTTTAACTATGTGTCACATTTGTCTATCAAAAATGTCTCTTCTTAGTTTAGCCTACTGAAAAACAGTTGTAATATTCAGATTCACTTTTTCCCCGAATGATAAATGCCAAGATTACATCATCTCCCGGGCTCCTGCTGTTTTTTGTGCGGGCTGAGCAGTAAACAAACAAAGCACGATGGAGGCAGGGAGGTTTTCACAGCCCGTCTAACACAGAGACGCAATTGAAATTTCACACAGCCTCACTGTCGAGGAAATTGAATTACACTGCTTGTTGCTGGACTGGAGGAATGCATTACTAATGCTTTGAGGTGACGAGCTGAATGGAGAAGGGGAAGGAGGAGGGAGCAGTTGGGGAGGGTGAGACTGCACCCTCTGACCCCGCCCCCCCAAAACCCTCAGACAGACACTTCCTGAGTCTGCTTGGGCTCTCTTCCAGATGGTCGGACCATGGCTTTCCTTCTTCTCTGCCTTCTCAGTGCCAAGCAGCTGCATGACTGACGGCCAGGAGACACACAAGAGTTGAACCTCACAAGGCAATTAAGACCTCCATTTAAAAGTGCACCAGTGTAATCAGCCTAAACCTCAGGGCTGATATTGCCCCTCTGAAATCTTTCTGGCGCATCCTAATTCAGCTCTTATATCAAACAGCAGGCATTGAAAAAAAAAATAAGAGGATAAGCAATTTTAGCAAAAAAACCCCCAAAAAAACCCCAAACAGAACTTTATTTGAATTTATTTTTTCTTGACTTTCTGGAAGCATCAAGTTTCCATTTGGCAAGTGAAGTTGATGATAGTTACACACAAAATACCTCTATCAGGGTCAAGTTGGGCTCCGTCTGTCGGCTTTAAATGTTGACCGCCATTCACTCTCTTACATACACCATAAAAAAGAAGGTCCACCCTCTTTCAATTCAAAGGTTTTATGCATTAAGATATAAACTTTTAGAAATGCAATGTTACAAAGTTTCTTAAGTTCATTGAGGCTTGCAGGCATTAATTTTTGCACAGATTTCTTAAGACCCTGCTAGCATTGTGGTACATTGAGGTCTGGCCATTGCTACACTCTGTTATACATTTGCTGTTGTCCTTGGGATCATTGTCCTGTTGCATGAGCCCGTTTGAGCCAAGCTTACCTTGAATACGTTGGTATACCAAAAAGTTCACGATCGACTCAGGTGCCCCGCTCCCGTGGCTGCAATCATCACTGCTACATCTTATTGTCTGACAGTATGATTTGTTTGTGCTGTGTTTGGTGTTCTGTAAATGTGGTGCTGTGCATTATGGACAAACATCTCCACTTTGTTCTCGTTTCTCCAAACGCCGTGATTCCAGAAGTCTCGTTGTTTAATTAGAAGCTACAAGTCAAGTTTCAAGTCAAGGTTTTGAACTCAGAACAGCTGCTTTTATTCAAAGTAATGCAATAAGAGCAGTGAGAGTGAAGCAAGAATAAAAAAATATGTGTGCTGACTAACTAAATGAGGAGCAACTGCTTACTAAGTTCATTAAAATAAAGGCCTCCTCACGTTTGTCACAGCAATACAGTCATGTCACTTTTGTGGGTTGTTTTCTGTGATTGACTCAAGGAATGAATCTCAAGGAAGCTGACTTTTTGTGATGAAAGACACTCATCGGAGTAGAAAGTTGAAAAATGTTGTTGGTATATTTGAATATTTGAAAAATACACACAACGGGGTTAATGATCATCATTGTTGATATGCAGGCTAATTAAAATAAAATAGTAGAATCTTTTCAGAAGGTTTGAGAGATGATTAATGAAAGACTAAAGTTCCACACACTTTTCTATTACCTGTGATTTTAGTGAAATCACTTTTATTTTACAATTAGATGGCGTCAATTATGCTGCCTTTGTGGTCACAAACCTAAAAGATGATGACCCACTGGTGTTATTTTAAAATGTGTTGTACATCCTAAGATTATCATAGCTTTTGTATTTAAACTACAGCTGTAAGTGGCATAAAATGGAAAAGTTCCATGTAATTATGAATGGTTCTCACGCTTTGCCATTTCTCATCTTGTCATCACAGTATAGTTGAGGCAAACTCTACACGTGAGCACCGCCGTGTCCTGTCACTGCTTTGTTGCTCAGCGGGAGTGGAGGAAACCGGGCGCCTGGCTTGTCCCTTTTGTGGCAAAGCTCCGAGGGAGGCTGCTGCGTCCTGAGAGTCAGCACTCACATCATTCACACCTCACCTCCTCCTTTGTGCACATCACCCCAAGCAGTCAGTGGGAGCACGTAGCCGAAGAAAGATTTATGGAGCAGGCCATTTATCCATGTCCTTGCTTTTTTCCCCCCTTTTTTCTGAGCCCTGCTCACTGAGATGCTTCACGACTTTCTCAAAGTTTCCTTCCTGTTCTTCTGTGTGAAGAATTTGTCATGATCCAGTGGTTCACCACCAACTCCAAAGAAAAAGCCCACATAAGACATTTAACCACATGATCTCATCTAGCAGCCAGGACATTAAAGTTTTCTTATTACCAAGGTTACGAGAAACATTCAAAAACACCGTCTAAATGAGGAGAGAGTCACAGTTTTTGCATTCAGACACATCTAAAAGGTCTTTTAGTGGCTTTGGTCAAATATTATGAGCATAATGTAAAACCTTTGGTTGCTTGGTGAGAGTGTTCCACCAGCTGTCCTCCACATAAAAGTCTGGTGCATATCAAACCAAAAATATCCTTAACAGTTGGTTACCAGAGTGTTGCATTGTTATGTGGAGATGAGTTATCAGTGCCTGAGGTCATACACCAGCGTTTGCACCCTCATTTGCATTTATGCAAAACCTCTTTAACCTTTCATGCAAATGACCTTCAAACAATAAATTTACATAGCAGTACCAAATAATTAAAAACCCAGCTCGCCCGTGATAGACTCGAGACCTGTCCAGGGCTTACTCTGCCTTTCGCCCTCTGACAGCTGGGATAGGCTCCAGCCTCCCTGCGGCCCTGAACTGGACAAATGGTTGAGACAATGAATGTGTAGATGGATGGATTAAATCACCATGCAGAAATGTAATGTTAGCCATGTTATTTTAATGCAGAGTTACTGAAATCAGTCTTTTAAGCCATGTATATACACGTTGGGTCACTGTGTGAAATGTAAATTTAAAGACAATGAGTGGTACTAAAAAAGAAACAGGAGGAGGAACATTTTAGAGTAAACTGACAACAGGTCATAACATAACATGGAAATCATTGCATAGGTTTAGGAACACTTCCAGAAAGCTTACCGTGCCATCAACAAATGCATGTTTAAGCTAAAGAACAAGCTATGTGTGAACATGGTACAGAAACGCTGCAGTCTTCTCTGGGCCAAAGCTCATTTAAAACAGAATGAGACAAGGTGGGAAACTTTTCTGCGGTCAGACGAATGAAAGTTTCAGATTCATTTTGGAAAACATGGACACCGCATCCTCCGGGCTAAAAAGGAGCGAGACCACCATGCTTGTTAACGGGACTCGGTTCAAAAGCCTGCAATTCTGATTGGATGGGGTGTGTTAGTGCCCGTGGAATTGAAAGCTTGGACATCTGGAAAGTCAGTGCTAAAAGGTATATACATATTTAATGTTCCTGATGTTTATGAACTGTTGCTTAAAAAAAGAAAAAGAGAGAGAGGATGCTAAACAGTGGTAAATCAAATTCAAACAAGCTTGTGTTTTTCTTGATATGATAATAAAATATGGTATACGCAAATCCTCACATTCTGTTTTTATTTCCATTTTTCTAAAAATTCCAACATTTTGGGAATTTGAGTAGTATGTAAATCCAGTATCTTTTTAGATGTCATCATCTTATCCATGTTTGTAAAGCTGATAACTCCCGATCAGCTGTGCAGCTGAATGAGAAAATGAGCATGGCACTTACAAACCATCTATGCTCTGTTGAACATTTCCAAAACATCATTACACTGATGCAGTTTTCTTGTTTGGGGGAGCTGTCATATTCTCGTTGCTATGTGTTACCCAAGGCATATACGAAGTGATGGGTTTTAACCTCGTCATTTTGTATTTTTAATCTTATTAAAGTCAGTCTTTCTAACACTTTTAGTACTTTAAAAATCATCATGTTGAAAAATGTGACCTTTTTCTCCCACGAGCAGCACAGTAACACGGAGAATATACTCATTTTAATTGTTCATTATGACTGTTTTACTTGTCTGTCTAACTTTTATAAACTATTTACAGCATCTCATGCAGTATAATCTAACTGTATTGATTACTGCATGTCAAACACTTTAGCTGCTTCAATAAAGGATCAGAAACTAAATCCTGCGCAAACAACCAGGGGGCCACAAGCCAGTGTACTCCTAGTGCTGGTCCCAAGCCCAGAATAATGGGGAGGAGGGTTGTATCAGATCTTAGCCAAATCAAATATGAAGAAATGAGCGTTCCATACTGGATCGGTTGATGCCTGAGCTAACAACAACCAGCACTGGTGTTGGTGCTGATCAGCAGGCTCCCATTGGAAACGGTTCTATTGTTGGACGGAGTTTGGACTGTGACTTGTATAGGAGAGAGCTGGCTGATATGATGAAGACCGGGAATGTAGATGTATAAATTATACGTACAGAAGACCAGGTGGAAGAGAACGAAAGGCTAGAAGCATCCAAACGGTTCGACCATGATGGAAGTAGGGGTGTGGACAGGATTAGGAAAGAGGATGTCAGAGGGACACTTCAGGTTGAGTGGATTAGACATGGAGGAGGGAGAGTGGACACAGTAGACAAAGGATGCTGAAGATTTAGCTGCTGAGTAAGAGCACCACAGAGGAGGTTTATGGATGTAGAGAAGAAGCACATGCAGAGAGTTGGTGTGACTGAAGAGAATAAAACAGAGGCACTATGGTGACCTCTAAAGGAAACAAATGAAAGAAGAAGATGGCAGAGTACAGTAGAGTATAAAGCCCAGATACTGATGACAAAATTCCAACTAAAATAAAGAAATATAATTACAATTTTGTAAAAATGTCAATGCTTAAATTAAACAAGATTTCTGTTGGAAATCAATCAGGACGATTATGTGACTTTTTTAAACATGAGAGCTGAGATAAGATTTCTCTACAAGCTGGTTTTCCTCAACATTCCTCAAGCCCTCCACTCGAGTGCTGCTTAGTAAGTTCAAGTCGTTCCATTGCCAGGATACGTGATACCTGGATTATGGTAAACTCCCAATTTAGGATGGCCTATAGAGCACATGCAGAGCAGGATTAAGTTCTGTGCCAGTTGTTGTGAGATCTCTCCGCGGGCCCTGTCCCGCCGCTCCTAATCCTGCAGACAATGCAGGCTGTTAATTGGAGACTGACTGATATAGCAGAGGAGAGTCACGAAGACAATGTGCGAGTGGCCTGCGTCGCTGTAATCCTCTACACTCTGAGGAATGTCCCTCTGTGGCAAGCATCCATACCTCACCAGATCTACTCCCAGCACCCCTTTTCCATACACACACACAAGGGGTTTTCCATTCTACTGACAGTTACAGTGTTGTTAATGAGTGAAACACGAGGAGGGGAGCACCTTTGCAGAGTTGTGAAATTTCACATTTTCCTCTCAAAACACTGATTGGAGGTGTAAAAAAACACACGGGGGTGTTTGTGTTTTAAACAGACTGTTAACAGGCTAATTCAAGTGTTTCCGTCATTCCAGACCTGTGACACTTTTAGATCTGAAAGATACTGACATCTCTTCATCAAAAACTGAATCTAAATACTAATGTGTATTAAACAAACCTTAATTAAATAAACTATCAATGCTGTCGCACAATGACAAAGAGTAGAAAGATCCCCAGGCTTTAGCTAACTTTACATTTCTTTTATTCCTATTTTAGATATTTTGTGTCTCTTAAGTCATTTTGAATTTTGTTATATTTCTCTTTGCGGCTTCTTTTTAAGTCTTTCTGGTTGTTTTGCGTCAGCTTGTCTCGATTCTTGCTTTGTCGCTGTTGTTATTGTCTCTGTGGTGGTTTTGAAAGTCTTCATGGTCACAGTTTCGATCATTGTGTGGTTCCAATGTGTGTCGTTGTGGTTGGGGTTTTGCCTCTTTGTGTTGATCTGTGTGTTTTGTGTGACTTTTTGTGGGTTGTCAGTAATTTAATGTCTGTTTATTTTTTCTCCTGTGATGATTTTGCATTACTTTAATTGTTTAGGCTCTTTGCGGTTGAGTGTTTGACATTTAGCATTTCACTTCATACTGAGGTTCTGACCCTGGCTCCATACCTGGTAGGGTAGGGTAAACACTGTGGATGGCCATCTAAATACCAGGTGGACTAGTTCTTTATCATTTTGAACTGAGTGAAAAGCTTTCCCAGGAGTCATAAAACACTTAAAACCGCTCTCAGTCTGTTGGGTCATTACATGGGTGACAGACAAGACTCTCCGTGTTTTTATATTCAGTTTCTCCCCCTCGGTGAAAACATGTGGGTGGGCAGAGAAGCTGCATTTCTCCTAAACCATGACTCAAACTGAGACAAACACAAGTCATGTTGGCTTTTTTATGTTTTGTCAACAGAACGCAACAGACATTTTGGATACTGGATTCTTTATTAGTGAACAAACCCAGAGAAACAGCCCCCGGGTAACATTTCACCACGGTTCACCGACGGGCAGGTGCTCCGCCTGAGGTGCCTGTTTGCGGTGACAGGTGAAATCGTTCACCTGTTCACATATGCAAAACACTTGAAATCATTCCACCTCTTTCAACCAGTCATTCTAAACTTTCCATCAACATTTCCTACGAGCCTTTCAGTGACATGCAAAGTACCTGATTCAGTTTTTACTGGACTAATTACTCAGGTAGTAAGCACACTCTTTTCATGTTTTGCAAAAACAAAAGTATTTATAGCTGTTAAATATTGCAGTTTCTTTTTTCTTTTTTTTTTCTTTTTTCTCTTTTTTTTGTGTCCCGTTTGGATCTTTAGCCATCAGAATTGTTGTCTTAAGGCCAAGAAAGATGCCAAGCGGATTTATTTTACCAAGTGGATCATCATGGCCTTGCCATATTGGTCCATTTGATTGACCTTTATTATAATTATGAATTTATTTTATTTTCAGTTGCTACAAACGGGACAGACATGACTGGGGGATAGGACAGGGAGAAAGAATGAAAGAAAGAGTTTCTAAGAGTCTGATTGCTGCTACATTTTGTGTCCAACACGCTCTCTTCTTTAACAAAGCTCTGTTCAATCAGTCTCCCTGTGTGAGGGTGAAGACTTGGCCTAAGCTCTGGGTGGAAATTGAAATGCTAATAGCATACACTTAAAGCCTCAGCCTGGCTGTGTTATCCTGCATTTGCTAGCTGGTAACGGATATAATTAGAATAGCAAGGAAGGCAAATATTGGAAAACCACCAAAAGAAAAATATGTAACAGTGATAATTGTTTCAGAGTTGCTCAGAGATCTGAATTACACGTAACCTCCAGGAATTGGTGTTTTCCAATCCTCTCTTGGCAAATTTGTAAAAGCATCCAAACTTCTTTTTTTACTGACTTGTACTTTTAATGATTTACAACTGGGAAAACTCTGTAAAACTGCAACCGACTCTGAGTTTTCCTCCAAGGTTAAAAAGATTAAAGACAGATTAGACCGAGATTCTAATGATTTGTTGTTTATATAAAAACCTTTCCCTCTTGCAGGAAAAGATCAAACTGCTGCTGATCCAATTACTGTTTGCACATTCACAGTTTAATAATACAAGAGTTTTGCACTTAAGCCACATTGTCTTTTTCCCATGGGTGCAGTGCCAGGGAACAGATCTTTCTCTTCCTCTTAGCAAGACGAAGAAGCAGAATAAATGTCTACGAATCAAAGTGCCTCTATTGCTCACTTTAGTTATATGTGTGAAACCCGTGTGCAGATTAATTGGAAATGTTTTGTGAGTTAAAACAGAAGAGAAGCGGGGAAATTTAGGTTGCAGAGGGCTCTTGCTGTGTTTGAACATGAGCTTTAGACACATGAAAGACTCAAGCTTTTCCCACTATACATCCATGGAAGACAAAGCTGTGATTATGGTTTGTGGTGAGGATGTTTGCTGTGAGTGATTTGTCTCCCATGCAAGGCTTTGGTGATGGATCTTCAGTTCAGTGTCTCCCAGAGTTCAGCCGGGATGTGCTTCGTTTCAAGTAAACTATTTATTTTAGGATAAAAAAAAGAAAAAAGAAAAGTTGTTTTAATTAATATTTCATTCTTCACAGTGCAGAAAATAAAGTGTGGCAGATTTCTGCCTTCTTTAAAAAGTTCCCGTGTTAGTAGTAATTTGGGGGGCTTTTTGTTCCTTTGACATGTTAAATCCCTTGTGGGAAGACACTGAATTGCCGTCCGTCATAACAAGTGGTGGAAAATAAAAACTAGATAAAAATAGCAACACTTCAGTGTAAAAAGAGTCCATTACAGACAAAGCTGATATTGTTGATACATAAAAACATTATTAAATATAGGGCGGAAAGTGTGACCCACCAGTAATTTTTTATTTTGAGCCCAGCATGAAAAAGTCCACTCCTGTACATTTAATCTATCACATCTTGTTATAGCAGCACACAAAAACATATCATTTCCCTTAAATGACAACTCTTCTGGTCTACCTGTCAATCTAACAGTGAATCTAACAGCCACCCCCACTGATAAATAAACATATAAACTGACACAACAATCAAGAATTTGTTGTGTGTGCGGTTTTAAATTTCTTTGGACTCTTTTTTTAAATATTAACCAGGGTGGCTGTAGCACAGAAGGTGGAGTGGCTTGTTAAAAGGTCAGCGGTTTAATATCTGACACTTCTAGTCTGCGTATCAAAGTATCCTTGGGCAAAACACTGAACCCTAAGTTGCCCATGATGAATCCATCAGAGTGTGTGAATGAGGTTTGTGTGAGTGTTCAAATGGAATAGAAAATCATTCTATGAGTGCTTTAATTACGTGGTTTCTGTTTGGTCTTGTTGTTCTTAGATTTGATGATGGTTAGGCTCTGATTCCTGTTTTGATGTTCATTATCATTCCTGTGATAACTGGAATGACTGCGCATTGGTTATTCTTGGATTTATAGAGTTAAGTGTTAGTTTTGTTTTATTTTAGCTGTTATTTGTGTTTCATTTAGTGCTCCTGTGTCTAGTTTGCACATTCTCCTCATGCCTGTGTAGATTCTCACTTGGTACTCTGGCGTCTTCCCACAGTCTAAGAACATGTGGTTTTAGGTTAGTTGGGGGATCTAAATTGTTTGTAGATGCCAATGGTTGTCTTTATGTATGGCAGCCAGTCTAAGAAGTACCCTTCCTCTTACCCTATAACAGCACGGATAAGTGCAGGGAGGGCTGAGAACACCCGGGCCTCTGGCTGCTTCTTTCATCATAGTAATATCTGTTGAATATTGGATTATGAAAAGCCATCTCTGAATGTAGAGGGGATGTGTATCATGAGCACAACCACTACAATTCATGCTGAAAGGGTCATTTTCTTTCATTGTAAAGTCATGTGTACTACAGCTATCAAATCCACACAGAGGAATTAAAAATAAGCCTCAGCTATAAAGTAAAACTGAAATACTCATATAGACCAGTCTTTAGCATAGTCACAGGTCTTTAACCTGCCAGGCTGTTTGTACAAAGTCTGATATCTAAATGCAGCAACGTGAAAATCATCATCATCCTGTGTCTTGCAGATTCTACTAAGGCCGCTTCCACACCTAAATCAAACTATTTCCTGTACTGATATGTCATCTGAAACAGGCTGTCTTTTGTGGTCTGTTACTCCCGAGAAAGGACAAGTGTGGAAAAAAAACCTTGAATCTCCCAGTGTCGTCCAGAGTTCACGAGTGACAGTTTTGTTACAAGATTTAATGTGTGATTTAAGTTCAAGTGTCCATAAAGGACCAAGTACTACAAATAGGATTAATGTGAGCATTAAGTGTAACATCTTAAGCTTGCAAGACAGTCAAATAAAAACATTACCAAAAAATGGAAAGTTTCTCAGTGGTTATACATTTTTATTCAGAGTTTTAGGTCCCACCGTGGGTCCCATGGTAGTTAATACCAGGATCAGCTCATAATCCCTGAGGAGCCAGTTATTGGGAATGAACTGGTCAAACCCTCCAGATACTGGAGAATAAAACACCACAGTCATTTAGCACAGTTTAAAGCAGTCCCACAAAAAAAAAAAAAAAAAAAAAAATACAGGTCATTAAGTGTATGTAAACCACAAAGGGGGAAATTACATTCTAAGCATAGACAATCCCTACTAATTTAAACAAAGGCACAGTACACAATACTGTAATCAAGCTGTATAGCGTAACCCAATATGGGTGAGAAATGACACAGAGGGAACACAGACACCTCCATGAGGAAACGCTGATGTCGCTTTCACCTCGCAGGCCTCAACAGTAACCAGCTGATGTTATGTGTAAATAAGGAACATTCATATTGACAACAACACAGAGGCTCAACAGTCTTTTGTGCAAACTATTATAGACTGCGGCTCAGTTTACCCATCTGGTTCTCCTTTTCTGTGCTACTGATTCAAACTGCTCTTGCTTTTCTTCTTCGAATGGGAATCATCCAAACTAAAAAGACTAGCGACATTCTTCTCTGTTGTACCTTTCAGAGGTGAGGAGCAAACATCAGCCCATTTGAAACACAGCTGTGCAATATTAAAAAAAAAGAAAAAAAAAAGACTTGTCAAAGCAAAGCAAAGGTGACTATAACCCCAAAGCAAAATCTCTACCACTCATTACTTTTCCTTGATTGTAACTAATGCAAGGAGTGTTATTAAATACATCAAAAGGAGCAAATGTTGAGATTTTGAGGGGTTATTTTTGGGTTTTTTTGTTAGTTTGGGACAAATCTGAAGTATATCATTAGAGGACGTAAACTAGGTAAGTTCGTGAAATAAAAACAAAACTATGAGGAAGGGAAAAGTGCTTTGTCCTGATACACATCAGATTGGATCGCCAAAGGATGCATTTGAAAATCTGCCAACTGCCAGCTCAGGTTATGGGGAATATAACACTGTTAACTTAAAAGCACAACAACATCTTCATATTAGAGCAAATGTCCGGAGTCATCTGATACAAAAGAAATACCCAAAAAAGCCAATTAAATGAGAAAAAAGCCCAAAGCCTACAAACATAGACTTGAAGGGCTCTGCATTTTAAAAAGCAAAAAAAAAAGTGTTAATGTAAAGCTGGCAAAAGGCTCAAATATAAGACAATACATTCTATGAGAATAGCAGATACATTTACAAGCAACATGTACATCACAAAGCTCAACTGATTGCCTGCAAAGCTTAACGATGAAAGCTACTTCCTGCAGAGCTGAAGTCCTCCGACCGTACCCCATAATACGGGATGAGGCTCTGGCTCCAGAGAGGAAGGAAGAGTCCCGAGGCGGGCCGCACAGCAGCCCAGTAAAACTATTAAAAACCATGCACCACTGCAGCAAGAATACAGCAGCCACATGGTCTAATACCAAACACTGGTCTCCACGAGCCTTTCAGATACCGAGGCAAGACGGAGACGAGGATGAGAAAGGAGCGGTCGCCCTAATAGGGAACCTGGGGAGGACACCACGGGGTGTCTGGGTACAGGAGACAGTGCACAGACTTGAACCTGGAAGACAAGAAAAAGACTTAGATCTATGTTGAAAATGTGCTTAAATTAATACGTCTTATAATTAAGTAAAACAGCCCCTCACCTTGATGGATCCTCCTCTACTGGAAACGCTCCTTTCAAATTGATGATATTGCTCTTGTTTTCAAACATCCCATAACTTAGAGTGATCTGAAAAAAAAGAGCAAAAACGTGAACACCACATTCACTCGGATTTGCCCTTTTCTCGAGGATGCAGAATGTCCTATAAGCCTCTCACCTGCTTGTGAATCTCAGATCTGGACACCTGTTGCAGGTTTTCCAGGTGGGAGTGGAACAGGTTGCTGCGGGTCAGGGGGACCCCCAGAACCGACTCGATGATGTAGCCGATGGTGCAGTCGTCCGGAAGACGGATCTTCTCGGCTGTGTTCATGAAGTGACCGCCACTAAAAAATAAGAAGTCACCTGGTCAGTGCCAGTGTACTCTGCTCTACTGTACGAATCCTTTCTACTGACAGGAAGTCACTTTGAAATTGTAACATGCCTCTGAAACACCTAAAGCCTTGCACCTACTTTCTTATAATGGCAGTTCTAGAGTCTCTGGGTGTTGCAAGCTGGTTACAGATCCAAGTAAAGACACGCCCAAGGTTGGCATTGTGATGTGGGTGGGGATTTGGGGCACTACTTCTTGCCTTTATTTTTATTGGGCTTTAGCTTAGAAATTTACTATTCCAAATGTAGTAATCCATTGGATCGACTATTGAGGACGTTTGGGGGTTTTTGTAGTTTATGTGTTCACTACAAGGCAAATGCAATCTTAGTGCAGCATAATTACAAATATCTTACCTGGCCCATGGGCTCATCTTCAGCGCCAGACCCCGACTCACACAGAAACCTGCTCCTCCTGTTGCAAACCAGAAATTCACTGGTTTCTATAAAAGGAGAACGAAAAGGTTATTAATGCTACCATCTGGCGAGTCACCATTAAAATATATACTGCGATATCAACAACAATCTTCAGCATACCATCTTATTGTCGCCCAGCCTCTCTGTGGCCTCTATTGGCCGGTCCAGACTGGGTTTGCCGAGGTACATGTCCTGGGTGTGGGGGTACTGGGACAGGTGCTTCACCAGGGCCCGAACATTCACGTAATTGTCATCATCTACGTGACAGAACCACCTGCAAAACAGAATAGTTATTAGATCAAAGACATTCTCGGCTAATGCACAAGTGAGCGTTTTCTAAAGCGATGCTTACTTTTTCCCCGACTCGATGAACTTGTCATATTCCACCGCCATCTTGCAAGACAGAGCTTGTCGGCTGTGTGCCGCAGAGCAGTTGGTGTTAATTGCATGACTCCCTGTGGTGGTCATGAAAGAGACAGAGTTATGGCTTAAAACATAAGGCATGGCATCATCAAAGAAGCATCTGTGTATTTCAAAGTCATCTTTCACAGAGGCAAAAAGCTCAGAGCAAAATTTTTATGGCATTTAAAATGGGATTCGGTTTCTCATTGATGGTGCCTTTCTCAAACAAAATGATCTTTGTTGGCAACTTGAAAGCTCCCTCATAAAACTTACCAATTTTCTTCTTCAGCTCATCATCTTCTCCATCTGTGAAGATGTACGTCTGTAAACAAACAAGGGAAGTCACAGATAAGGAGACTTGGCCTTTAGAACCACAAAATTATAGCTACTCTGGCTGATCATGTGAAGTGGCCACACGGTCTTATTCAACAGTGTGTTCAAAGTCTCTCTCCGTCACATCCAGCTGGTGTGATTAGCATCAATCAGCATTGCTTTTATGCAGTGGAAAACGCATTGAGTTAAACAGCCTCCTGCTCTAATAAAGGCCTTTTGTCCTGCATTTTACTCTCACCATGGCAACTATGCAGCCGCCCCGAAGCATCCCAGACAAACAACAAAGGAGGAGGCAGACTGTCCGCCTCCCACACACACACCCCGTTCATGTATCACATCCCGTGGCTGAGCCTCGTCGCTCTGCTGGACCTGCTGCCGAGCTTCAAAATGATTAATGCTGATAAAAACAGCAGCATGGAAAAAAATGTCTGTTTCTTTGTCTTCGCATCTGTGTGACTGACAGATTCAAAAACGTTAGAAGAATTAAAACCACCAGACTGCAGGCACTTGTTAAATGTAGCAATTAGTCATAAAAGGAGTAAAGAACAAAGGGCACCTTACAGGAACACACTTAAAAGAAGCGGGAAGAGATTAGACTTCTCTTTATGACAACTCACACAGAGCAGGTGCGAGCTGCTGAATAGCGGTGATGAAAAGGCGGCCGGCCCCAGGCTTTGTAACCGCCAGTAGTCTGTTTACTCTTCACCTCAGGTGAGGCAGCACCTGCCGAACACCACGCTATCCTATCTACGCCACGTGTCTCTACATGCCAGGTCATGCTCCCTTAACCCTCACTAACAGATAGAGCTCTAATGCCTGCACGTTCACCACCATCGCCCTGCTGCTGAGCAACTGCAATCTGTGATGTGCATCTATAAGCAGGCCGCTGACTTTACTTGAATTAAATGAAACATCGGTTGCTCCAGTTTACTTTTTGTTTTTCCCCCCAACACAAAGCGAGGCTGCTCAAGCAGTTTGTGGAACAAATTCTGAGCAGATGTTGCTCAACGCTAAAGCCATGAGCCTGTATTTGTTTAGGGAACAGTGGTGGTTTCGCTGGTGAAGGGATCAGAGGCTGGCGCTGTTTGCTTTAAAGCTCGTTCAATAGACAGCCTAATCACTGAGGCAGCTGCCAGAGCTGCCTGGCTACTGACAGAAAGAGGAGGAGGGTGGATGGAGGAGCGGTGGTGGGATTCTCACTGCTGATTAGTAAATCAAAAACCGTGTGTGGCCAATCACCTCCTTTTCACCCCGTCATCTCCCCCCCACACACAGCCAGAGCCTCTTGAATAGAACAATGCTGTGAGTTTTCATGCTGGGTAAAGTCTCCACTGGGTAAATGCTTGCCAGCATTTGCATACAGCTGCAGGAGTTAACTAAAGAGAAATCTCCCAGTGAAGTTTTTTCCTTAGTCATTGTTCCTTCACTGAAAACTTAAAAGAGCTACTTTCATGGAATACTAATTCAAACAAAAAGAATGCACGAGAGAGAAAAGAGATGGTCCTGTGTGGAGCAGAGATAAGAGGCGAGAGGGCAAGAGGTGAGGAGAAGAGCGGTGCTGCGCTCCTGATCACAGGAAGGTCTGGCACGGCCCTGTCTGAGCTGAACGTGGTGCCTGGCTGGCTGCCTCCAGCTCCACAGGAAGGAAGGGCACTGGGCTCCCTTCTTTTCCATCATCCACCTCCACCCCGATTCCTTCCCCTTTTTGTCCCAGCTTTTCAAAGCATTTCAGCACTTTTTGTGCAGACTAATAATTTGGCAGACATCACACAGGATTAGAATTGTTTCATCAGGGATGCAGTAAAAGATAAGTTGATGGCATAAAACACATGCATTTGTTGATTTCCAAATCAGAAGTTGCAGATTAACAGCAGGATTTCCTCCTTAATGACATCCACCCACTTTCTGACCGCTTGTATTTTATTTCTTTACACTGAAGCCATTTGAATAACTGAACTGCAGCTCCAAGTGGGGTTTTTTTTTTTCCTAAATGCTAAAAGATCTCATTGTTGGACGGCTGGCTAATTATCAGACTCTTAAGAGAGGAATGCATGGCACACCACCGTGAAGATGTCAGTGCCAGCTGTCCAGACACTTGAAATAATTTTGCACACTGGAGGAAAAAAAAAACGCTCATATGTGCCAGATTTCCAAATGAACTCTGGAAAGAGAGAAAGTAAAGAGGATGGTTAGGAATTAAACTTTAAACGTAAAGTCCCAGCTACTGAATGTTTTTTTTCCAAAAGCATTTATTAACAATGTGCATAAAGACCCAAACAAGCTGGATTTACAAAAGTGTTATTTATGCTATGTATGCGCTCAAAGATTAAGAAGGCCACAAGCACTATTGTGTCAACAAACCTATCACAGAGATAATCTACCTTCCCTGTTCTCACAGAAACACCACCAGATCACATACTGAGCAGATGTGAGAAGCAAGCAAGTGTAAAAGCCTGCAGAAACATACTTGCTTATACAGAAATAATACTTTTTGTCCCTTGTGTCTGATACTCCAACATTGATGCAAACTCCACAGATGTCCATCAGCTGAGCGTGAGAATCAAATCTGATCACAGAGGATGACCATATGTACATGGTGGGAACTCATGAACATCATATGGCTGGCATTAAGGCCTTCCATTGTGCTGTCTCCCCTGACCACCTGGCACCCCTTCTCCAGGAACTCCTTCATGCATTGTGGTGCTCAGTCTGTCCTTTTTGTCCATGCAGCCACCTACCAGCTGCCTGCCTCTCAGCCCTGCTGATAATTCTGTTTTAAATGGGTTAACTAACATCATCCACTGCAGTAATTGCAAACAATTAGCAGAAGCTGTTCGCATGTAAGCAGCTGTTGCAGATCATGGTTTGATCTACTCCATCTAATCATTACTCCTTTTCACACAGTGATTGTGACAGTCTATTATTATTTGAAACCCTGGCATCAAACAGATCCCCTTCAACTTTATTGCTGCTTGGAATAAAAAGAAAGCCTTTATGTGACTGTAGCCGAAACAAATTACAACGACTTCTGCAAAAGCGCATGTGAGGTGTAGGATAAAATCACTTTGACTAGCTACCGTTTCCTCAGCCTTGTCTTTGTGCACCCTCTAAAGGAGCTTGGTTTTCAAGGACATTTTCATACTCAGCGTGCTCATTCCCAGCATAAGCAAGCCTATAGATGCACCCTTTTGTCCCAGGCATCCCCTAAACGAAGCCCCCACGTTCCCATCCCTCCACTAAGCTTGACCCAGACTCAGCTCCCACGTTCCCATGGAGAGAGGGGAGACAAGGGGCTGGGAAAGCTTTTCTTCCCCCTTCAGAAAGAAGCTTTGTTAGCCCTGGAAGGGGGACAGCGTTGGAGTCGGTGGCTGTGAAGCATCCATTGCACCGGGGACATTCACAGGGACACCTCAAAAGAGGGGGGATAATAGAGAGAGGGGAGAGAGGGGGGTTGAGCAAAGGGGAGAAGAGGGAGTTCTGAAACTGCTCCCTCCGTTCTCAGGGACATCACTCAGGGGAAAATAAAAAGTGACAGAGCAGAGGGAATTCAGCATGGTGAACAGTGTGGCCGTTTCAGTATGTCATCTAGTGACAAGGGGAACAATAAAGCACCGTGAACAGCGATGAAACATCATCATCACCTGCATGCGTACACTGGATTATTGTTACAACTATGCAGTGCGGGCTTAATAACAATGACATAATCTACAAAGTAAATCACTGAAATCTTTAATTTTCGGATTGTGCACGCGCAGTGTTTTGATAACGAGCTGAATGTTCCATGCTACATTTTTCCCATTTACCTGTTGCACGTTTCTGGAGATCCATGTCTCCAGAAGCAGACTCAGCCGGGACTGGTGGAACTTCTTGGTGGTCTTCACTGCGATGAAGATGTCATCCGCGCTGATGTTCTCAGCTGGAGGGGGGTCCGCGAACGAGCGTGCGGGCTTCTCCACCTCCCTCCGTCCCCGGGTCAGTTTGGTGAAGTAAGCCGAGAATCCTTTCTTATCCCGTGCGCTCTCGGGCGGTGCGCTCTCCCCTTCCCCCGGCGTGGCATCTTGGAGCAGAGAGCGCGTACCGATGTCCCGTTCGCTCGTCACCTCGCTCACCTGCACCCGGTGATGCTGCACAGCAACCAGGAGCAGCAGCAGCAGGCAGAGACATGCTGTGCAGGCTACTGAGATTGCGGTCTTCTTTCCATTATTTTTCAACATGATTAAACCTAAATACGACTAAAACCTATAAAGCGCCTAAACGAACTCCCAATGCAAAGTCCATATGGTATTTTTTTTCCTCAATGAAACTCAAAAGGACAAACACCAATTCAGTAGCGCCGCATAGCTGTATAACACAGGAGCGAACGTTCACGAGGAACATATATAAGCTTCGACACTTGGCCACGCCTCGTGGGAGGTCCGTGAAGCCAGCGTTCAGCCTGTGATGCAGCAACGGGGCGTGCGTGCGTGAGTGCAGCTTGTCCTTTCACATATCATGAAAGTGAACGTTTGACCCAAGTAAAACAAAAATTGCAGCTGGTCACGAAGAAAGGTGTGTTTCAGAGACTGCGCCTGGAGAAAAAGTGCATCATCCCCACAATGCTGTGACTCATCAGCTAATAAAAGGATTCTGTTCACCACACTGAAATCACGCTTATTTTTCCCCTCTTTAAATTTCTTTCTTTTTCAAAGTGAAGCTATTTGAATTCGCCCGAGTGTGAACCGGGTGTTCACCAGACAAACAGCCTCCATTGTTCTCCATTGACCTTGAGAGGCCACTAAACAGTTGGCCATTCCTGAACACTTGTTATTCAGATTTTGGCTCTGGCAATGGAGTGCTGGGATGCTGACCAAAAGAGATTCATTTAGACCAACATTCAGCTGGTGGAGTCTCAATAACCCGCAGCAACCGTCAGGTTTAGGCAGTCTGGTCAATCACATGGGCAGTGTTGGTCAAGTTATCAAGTAATCAGTAACTAATTACTGATTATTTCCCCAAAAAGGTAATCCCGTTACTTTACTGATTACTTATTTTCAAAAGTAATTAATTAGTTAGTTACTTTGTTACTTTTTAAAAACACGATTTACAACCTGAATAGGTGATAAAGCGATAGATCTTTCAGCCCAATTCTACTTTTTCTACATAATCCATCATACAAAATGTAATCAAATGGAAAAGTCTCTTTTTAAAACTTGTTTTATTAGTTTTAATCTTTTAACTTTATGCATCAAGCAAAAATGTAATTATATGCAACATTCACTGACTGTAAGAAATTTGTTTAACATTTAAACCTATTTTCTGCACATTCCAGCACATAAAATAAAATATTTTTTTGTGTTTACACTCAGTCTTTCAAATAGATGCAAGTAAAACACGGCAGAAAATAAATAAAATCAAAGACTAGCGGTCCTGTTGCTCTATTTTCACCTGTAAAGCAGGAGTGGGGTAGGCGGAGGTTTGCCCAGGTGCAGGTGAGCCGCAGCGGTCAATTGAAGAATCCGCGAGTTTCTCCATGAATTTCCCATTACGTGGTAGCGTGGTGCTTGCTTGGAAGTTTAGGGGTTTTTTCGCTGTAAAAATAAGTTTTCTTCCCACGCGCAAGGGACACTAATGTTTTTGTCACTTTTTATGGAATCAAACTCAAAGTAAGGTCAGTACTTCCACGCTTTAAATGCTGCACGCTCATACTCTCTCCCGCACTCTATATATTATCCATTGTTGATCTGCACACAGCTGTTGTCACGAACGTGGCACTCGCTTACGTCATTGTCATGAGACATTCTCGCAAAAAAATCACGTTTTTAGTAACGCAGTGTGCAATAGTAATCCCTTACTTTACTCGTTACTTGAAAAAAGTAATCGGATTACAGTAACGCGTTGCACATGGGTTTATTATTATCACAGTGTTCTCCTAAGATGATCAACAGTATCCAAATTAGGATGAAAAACTGCACAGACCATAATGATTGTAATACCAGCAAACTAACAGTGTCCCAAAGACTAGGCGTATCAGGGGCATCAGGAAAAGATCAACAGTCACACTTGTCCAAGTCTGAAGTCTGTGTTCCTGTTTGACTCTCTAAGTCTTTGCAGCAGTTGCAGTTCAAGAAATGAAATCAGTCTTTTTAAAGAATATGCACAAGAACAGCATATTCTCCGCTGCAGGTGTTTCATTCTGTCTAATTCTGAGACACGCAAGACAGAAGTTACTTCTCCGCTCTGTTGCTCCAGACAAGGCTCTTTGTCCACCTTTTAACAGTGAGCACAGAAAGGCGTCTAAAAGAAAGCATGAGAAACCAGGCAGAAGGGGCTGTCTCTGTGGCCTTCATTAATCTTCAGTCAAACACCTCTTTCTGCTGGGTTTGCATGGATTTCTTCCTAGCAAGGAAACTGTGTTTTGGCTCTTTAGATTTGTGAAACAATGTCAACTGTTAAAATGGCAAGTCAAAACTCTCTCCAGTCTTAGAAGCCTCTGCTCCCTTTCCCGCCTCCCTCTCGGTTCACTTGATTTCAGCCATTTGAAACGCTTTCAGATGCCTTTCCTCTACCTCCTCTTTGACCTCTCCATCTAACATTACTGCTGAATACCAGCGGTATTAAACCTAGTTTCTTCAGACGAGGCCACTTCCTCACCACATTGACCACAAACCCACAAATAAACACACAGTGTGCTTGATTTTTCCCTTTGAAGGCATCAGTCTGTCAGGGGATCTGAGCCCAGATGATAAAATTAAAGGGTTGCTATATATAGCTCTTCTATTTCCAAAGGAGGCTGCATGTGAAACACATACAGCAGGTAAAGAAACCCAGGATGAAGTGGGACAGCGTGATCACCCAAGCCCACAAAAAAATCCACAAAAACCTGAAAACACACTCGGCTGTAAGACAGCATGGAAGACATTAGCTCAAGGCAAGATTTTCTTTCCATTTCTTTCCATTTGTTTAACATTCCCGAGGATGGCTCCATGAATGCTGCTGCTTTTTGAAGCCTTTGTTTATTAGTGAATATTTCAGTTCCAGTCTTCCATGGTATATGCCATGTTGCTTCAGTACCGAATCTGTGACTTTCACACAGTGTCAGCAGACCAGGTCAGGACATTATTTGAAGTTGCCCTTTTTCATATGCAGTCTACTTTGAATGCAATCTCATTACTGGCAACACTCCATTTAGTTTCAGCAAGAGAGCTGCATGGACAGAGCTTGCAGGAGGGAGCATGGATAAAGCACGCTGTCTAGAGCTGTGTTTAAACAAGAACTCTGGAACATGTTAAGAGAGTCAGATTGGAACAGTGCTCAAAGTTTTCTCTTCTGACACATGCAGGAGGTAGAACACAGGACAACAATAATAATATGCCAAATTATTGTTACCCTGGCACAACTGGAAATCACTCTATAGGGCTACTAGATATGCACCTGATTAAAGATCATCCAACAGTGTGAAAAGAACTAATGTCTCCTTTAATGTTCCTTAAAGTGGGCTTAATAATCAGATCTCAACATTTAATAAATGTTTCTGTGAGTTTTGCATTTATGAGTAACACATAAATACTATTACTTAGGATTTATAAGTAGATAAATGTTTGATAAATTGAGTATAAGACTCTGTATTTTTGTTCTAAACTGATTTAAAAATAATTATTTAGCTAATTTCCTAAGGTATACATGAGTTATTACAACTGCGTTTCACTTGTCATTCATTTTGGAGGATTTTGTTGCAGTTACTAATATAATTTCTGACATTATAAATGCTAAAAAGGGTGAAATGAAGTATAAACTAGTCAAGTTTGATTACTTTCATTTAACTTGCTGAACTGATCAAATGAATGTAAAGAAGCAAGCATATAACCAGTATGCAGCGCATGTTTCAGATATAGCACACTGTCCAATTTTATAAAAACACTAACCACGGTGGAGGGTGGTACTGGGCACCCTGATCAAAAGTGGGACTGAATCTATAAAAAAGTACAAATGGAATAACACCACACTGAGATGGGAGCCAAGTGGTGGGATCAGTCTTCAGTTCTGTTTATTTTCCCACCGTGGACACACTATCTCTGATGGGATTACAGGTCACACCAGAAGTGAGAGCCAGGGGACCGGCCGTCCGCCTCAGATCTCGGTTTCAGTTTCCCTCCTCATGCTACATTAGCGGAAACTCTCCAAAGACCGCAACCGAGAATGCTTCAGCTGCTTTGAGAGGAGTAAATATGACCCATTTTTCTTGATTTACACACAGAATTCCCAAAAGTCTGAAAGTAGTTCCTTCACGTGAGCACAATGGAAGAACAAAACAGAGTATAATACAAGATAAAGTTCAGATAAAACACGCAAATACTCCCATCCTGAATATTATTTTCATACTGTATTAGTGTGGAGATATTCAGATAGTTTACTTGAAGAAATATTGCCTTTTTATGTACATTTTAGATTTGGTTGGTTTCATGAAATATCTATACTGTCCATCCAAACTGTTGCGCTTGTGATACACTTCTCTGTTTTCACAATAGGATGTTTGTCTCTAAATTGTACAAAACCACCTGTTGCCACTGGAAACAAGACACAACAGCGATACTTCACAAAGCTCTCAGTAAACCCAAGAGACCACTAAAAGCTGATGAATTATATAACAGGTGAATTATTTCCATATCACAATGCGTACTGTAAGAAGTAAGTTGGTGGATGAATAGCCCAGAAAAGCTCGTGTTTAACAACAACGCAGTGTTATTACATTCTTTTCGATTGCATCAGAGCAACTCATATCCTGTTAATTGTTTGATGCATTCCTTCCTTCTCATTCCATATTGAAAACTACTGCAAATGGGTTTTGCCTAACCCATCTTTTCAACCGCAAAGTTTTCTATGTTTGCTTGCCATCACATTGAGTACACTTAACTTTTGATTTTTTGAAGAGGGAATCAGTAGCAATAAAGTTTTTTCTTAGATAAATATAAAGGAAAAAAACCCACAGCAGTCTGAGCCAAGAGAATTTTTTCCTGAAGAGGAGAAAACCATAACTCTGCAGGTCCAGTGAAAACAGGAAACTCACTGCTGGTAGCTGATTTTAAAGTTCCACACACACCGCCGTCATATTCGTTCCCTTCACACTCTCCTCTTTGGTACTACAGCTATTTGCATAACTGTTCAGACCTGACAGTCACCCCCTGCTTCTGCCCTACTTCCAGTCTGTCAGCCTAATGCTTCCCAGCACTCTGTCTTTGTGGCAGCTCTTGTTGTTCCGGGAGCATCAAATGATCAACATATTAAACTGGGAGGACTCTTGTCTATTCTGGTCTGGTCTTCTGCCTCACATCCAAGGCCCCAGACTTAAATGCATTTAGTGGGTTGGCCCCAATTATGGATATCGGCTGGGGGCTGTCATGGTTTCCTACTTGTTGTTTCACCAGTGTTACGGGGGGGCTTTATGTTGTGAAACACCGAGAGTTGGAGAGATATGATCTCTGTGTGTATTGTGGTGGAAGAATAGGGCTGTGGGATCTGATACTGTGGAAATGACAGGGCAGTCTGATGTGTCAGACTCTCACGGGACGGCAGACACAGTGGAGAGAGACTCTGGTGGGAAAGTGCTGAAGTTTCACTCCAGGAGTGTTTGTGTGGGTGTTATATGTATTGTGTCATTTGTCTTTTCTTTTTTTCTCTTTTTCAGATGATCAGGGTAACTTGTGGATTTAGATGCTCACAGCCTGAGTGAAAAGGTTACAGTTTAAAATGTGAACCAACTGGAACAATGTTAAGTTAAAAAAAAAAAGACAGTTTCCCACAGACTGCAATCGGATGAAGCGTTCTACTTTGTGATTTGTCATTGTCATTTTGTCATAGCTTGCTGTATGGGGGTATAGCTCAGTGGTAGAGCAATTGACTGCAGATCAAAAGGTCTCTAGTTCAAAGCCAGATGCCCCTTCCTCTTAAGTATAAAAGACTCACTGCACAGGACAGTACTTGACAAATAGGTGTTCAGTTGAAAAGGCATTTCAAGACTCACTAGGCGGACAAGTTCATGTTATTGAGGATCTTACAGGGGAAAAACAAAAGCTGTTTTAAAAGTAGATCTAGCAGAGAAAACTCACCCAAGAATGTGCAGACTGCTTGGGATTCTCTTGCTGTGAGGCAACAGCGCTAACCACAGAGCCGCTCTAAACCAGTGATGCCAGCTGACAGAGGAGTGGTGCACCAATACATTATTAGCATCTGAATCCAGCTTGTATGGAAGACTTTTATGATTCCCTCTTTCCGGTGGATTTGTGACCAAATAAAAACTCCCTTTTGATCTTACACTTGCAGAGGCTCTTGTCATTCGATCTGTTAACCAAACCTCTGCTACCTCTTTTTCCAGGCCTTTGGATTTAGTGGAGACCTCCTCCAGGCTAAAAGGAAACTACCACTGAACAGTTGTCATTGGGGAAACCTTAATATCTCTAAGATGTCCTGATCCCCTGAGCTTTTTTCACAATATTCACGTCTGATACCACAATACCTCACACGGCGCAACGGCAGATGCTCAGTAATCTCTGCATCATTCTACATCTGTTGCTGTTTATGACTTTTAATGAATGTTTACTCTGCAGCCGAAAGTCTATTAACAGCTAGAAAGAATAAACACCCTGCTTTTAATTTCACAGTCTACAAGGAATCAGTCTTTTACATGTTGTTTTTAGGACTCGTGAGGACTTTCGTTCATGTTTTTGTAATGCAGAGCAGCAAAGTTCAGGCTTTTTGTTTACTGGGAGTGAACTCTACAGGGAGGGGGGTGATATACAGCAACATGAGGGACTGGGCAAATTAAGGAGCCATGACAATGAAAAGCAGATGTGACTGCTGAGCAGTGAAATGACTTTACTGCCATGTGAAAACATTAGACAGTGCAGCAAATACCAGTTAATTGTTGAAGACACTTGCACCAGTAGCTGGTTGAAATCATCTAATTTAAAGCATGTAGGTGACTTTTTTTTCTCTGCATATCTCAGTCTCACAAACTTTGTTTTTATGACTGGCTAATACCCTTAAAGTAGTATTTACACAACTTTGGGGGGGGGGGAAGTAGCTTTTTTAGCCCATTAGATAACACTAGTGGAAACTTCAGAAGTTTTTCCTCTGTAAAATGAGTAAATTTGCATAACTTAATATAGACAAATGAATCAGAAGTAAAATGTTGTTCTTTTGATTGCTTTGTTGGAATCCAAGGGTTGTGGTTTTCTCATTATTTTCTCAGCGTTGTAAGCTCTTTTAGTTTCATGATCTGATAATAGCTATTAATATCAGGGAGCTGGTGTTAACTGATAGCTGGATGGCTCGGTATTAAAGGATGAAGCTTGCAGTAATAAGGCCAAGTACGGTTTGCCACATGGCATGGTTTGAACATGCCACCTGTCAGGAAATCCTGCATGATTATGGATCCCACAAACACACACTTTCCTCCCAGACTGGCCACCGTGGTCAGCGGAGGGAATCTGTTCTGTTTTTGACTGGGATTAATTCCTGGCACCGTCACTGGTTCAGCTCCAGCCGGGAAACAAGAGCAGCTTCCATCCCACAGGGCAGCGGTTTATCTCCTGTTGTGGGTCCAACTGGGCTGATCCTCTCATATTAAATGGATTAGCGGAGGCCTTATTCTACTGTCAGTAGGATTGTAGAATTTGGGCTTTTTTTCCCCTCCCAAAAAGTTAAAAAATAGTGAATTTGAATCATGTATTTATAAAATCTGATCTGTGTGCTTTTCTTTGAGGTATTTCTGCAGACTAGTGTCAGAAACATGATTTTCACCTGATCTCCCTAAGTACCAGTCATGTTTAACCCGCGTTTAGTCGCGTTTAGTCCGTGGGAAACTGCAGCATTAGTGCTGCTTACAAGCCTTTTGATTTCCCGTGGGAGACATCACGACAGAAGCAGGTTACTTTGGCACCCAAATGCTGCATGGCATGACTGCAATCGAACAGATCATATTATGCAAATTTAGGAAAAACTCACATCAAGGCTGATCAACAGATGCTCACCAAACATTGTGCACAATCACAACTTTACATCTCTTTTATGATGCCCACTGCAAAATTTTTATCAACCTACTGTCCACTTTCTGGAAGATTGCACTTTAACAACAGATAGCTTGCTGCTGGATCTCTGCCAGTCTTGAAGCAGATTCATGAAAGGTGCACCTCCCTGTCTGTAGTCTTTTATATTAATCTCCTTCAGGCAGCCGACTGAATCAGCCTCACGGGTTTCCATACAGGTGCCACTCTGATCACACAGTTTAATAGGAGGCGATGTCTGACCGAGCTGAGATCAAGCTAGCCACAAACAACCCTGACCCTGGAACACAATGCCTGGAAGTCAAGAACCAGGCTCTGTCAGCCTATTTCAGGCCAACAATGTTAACATGATCTTTACAGTGTTCTTGCTGTAATGAGGAATTTGTGTCACTTGACAAAAAAGGCAGATAGTGGGTGTATTGTTGGGGGTTTTTTTTGCCCTTGTCAATGTTATTTAGTTTTGCTTTGTTTGCTAAAAGTTCCCATCCACTGAAATATGGTTTTTAAATTAGTATTTCACTTTTTGACCTTCAATGTTCAAAATGATGTATGCACAGCATTTAAGGGTTGGATTATAAGAACTGCCAAAACTGAGAAGCCCAAAGACTCCAGTGGAATGGATTTTCAGCAGAGTAGGGAACATCTTGTGATACTCCATATGCAGCCAAGCTTTAAATATCCACTGTTTTTCAGTGATTTTAACCACTGAAATTGGATCTTTTGTTTTCCTTAAATAGTTAGTCATAAACACTAGACTCTTACAAGCAAAGGGTGGAGAGAGAGAGAGATCAAAAAAGAAAAGTAGGCAAAAACAGGAAGAAAAAAAAGTTTTTCAGAAGTTTTAGGAATCTTTACTTGGCCACACTGAGCTAAAGTTTCCTTTGAAGACCTTGAAGGCTGGAGTCTGAAACGATGCTCATCAAAATCTAACATGGTCGAAACTTCCAAATGCATCAGTGTAATTCAGTTTAACTCAAGTGCATCTGCAACTACATAAAAGAAAATTTGACAGTATATAAAAATATGAAATAAAGCTTAGGTTATATCACCCTGATTTCTAGTAGTTTTAGCACTGTGATCTACACCAAATCACCCCCACCTTATGATGGACTGAGATGGGCCTGCTATCGTTAAAGTCTTATGTCCATTCATTGAGGCTACACTTACTTATGGGCCCTTTCCCACAACCTCCAGGCACCTTGGGGGAAGTCATCCATGCATAACTGTGTTCCTTATTCAAAGGCTGAATGTAGAAGTTGTCCCAGAGGTTGGCTGCTGCAAGTGCGGCATTAGCAAAGCACATGCTCGCCTTTCAGAGGGAAACAATACTGCCCTTTGTGTTGGGCCACAAGTGTCTATTTTGATTTTGAAGGGGATCTCACAAGTGGATAGACGATGAGGGGACTTACAGGAACAACACACAGGATACATCAAGGACAGCATGCTACCAGAAAATTAACAAGTCCTCCAGCTATAAAACAAAGTGTGCTTTGCTGCAACATTTAAAAACAGCCACGCTCCACCAGATCTGATATCGGAGGAGATATTATCAGGTGCCTGAGATGGAGAGTAACATTCTCTGCAGCTGCTGTGACAGGTTGAATTTATCTGTATTTTTAACTTGCATAACAGATTCTATTGGGCCAGCTACAGACGTCAAAATAAGAGCTTACTGTAATGAATAGAGGAAACTACAGGATTCCTTTACCCTGTAAACAACAGGAGAAAGCATGACAGCCAAAGCATGCTTGCATAGCTGATAATTGTCATGATCATACTTTTTTTTTCTTTGTAATTGTAGCGATCTTTAAACTTTGGGTGTTTAAGTAAAATTCAGTTTTTCAAGTTAAGCAATAAAGTGTTGTCTTCATCTCCATCCCCCTTCTTATGGCCTCTTCACTGGTTTATAAATAGCAATGACCCATCTTTAAATAGGACATTGCTTTGTCTATTGTCTTTCCATGTCTGTGCTGTCCTGATCAGTGATGCTGAAGAAATGCAGTAAACATCCTCTGACCCGGCTAACCCAGGACTCCAATTCATAAGCTCCCTGTTATTAAACCTTAGTTACATTACTAAATTCTCTGTGTGGTTAAAAGCAAAAGCAAAAAAAATAGCCAGTATTTGCTTTCTGTTTTTAGCACAAACTATTGGCCATATAGCTTCATTTATATGTTTATAGTAGTAAGTAGTATTTATATATAGTATTTGGTATTAAATATTAAAATAATACATCAAGGACAAGAAGAATCATTTTAAGGAGCTTACTGTTTACTTCCTGGGGATTACACTTCCTCATACACGGATGTGACATTTTGTCTTTTCTTTACCTTCTTAGCTAAATATACTTTGTTTATTTTGGAAAAACTAAGTTTCGGTTTCAAAATCCACTGTGGTGATGTACAGAGGCAAAACTGCAAAAACTGTGCCATCGCCCCAAATCTGTACTTTCTCAGCTCTAAATAGCACACAGAAAAACATCATCTAGTGAGCATATAATAGGATTTAGTAACTAAAAAGTTGAGCAAATTTCCTTTCAGAAGGTGGTTAGAAACACAAACTGAGCTAGAAAGAAAGTAAGAGTTGATATTTACTTAAATTCAGGGGCATCATTTCCAGGGGGGGTTACAAACCAATGAAAAATGCTCTTCCAGAAGTACTGAGTGACTAAGGTTGGGATTGTTGTAACTTGCAGATAAACAAGCAGACAGCTGTGGACACCACGAGAGGATAATTATTTCTGACTAATTCTTTCAAGTCTACATGGATTCTGCCCTGAGGACACAGTTTTTCCAATAAAATGGATAAACTGGCAGGGTATGAAAAGCAGAATGGGCCAACACAACAGTGGCAATTGTGGATCAGAAGGAAAAAATAAAATTATGATGTGAAAAACAAAAACTGCTCAGATGAAATAAGTTTGTTGTGTATGAACCGTGTGAAATAAAATAGCATCAGACAAAATACACAATCAAATAAAACCAGCATTTGTTTAAAGATATGCTTTAGTGGAGCTTTTCTTTTCAATGTTGTCTGGAAGTAGCCTCAAATTTAAATAAAACATGGATAGTAACTTAATTTTTGCCAAGTCTTGCTTCAAGAAAAACTTCCATTTTGAACCAGTGCTTCATTTGGTAAAATAGTTTTCTTTAAGTTTGTTGAGATGGTAAAGAGGATAAAAAAAATGCTTGCTGAATTCAGTAAATAAAACATGCCTAGACGTGCCTTCTCTTTTTAACATGATTAGGCTCAGCATCAGACTGTTTAAGAGTAGTCCTTTAAAGGAAGTTTAGGGGTTTGGGGCTTGGGTTGTACTGGAGTGGTGGCTCCCTATTCTTCTCAATACCCTGCTTTGCATTTTCATTGGTTTGAAGGCCATCTATCAGGATCCCCTATAGGCCTTTTCAGAGCCAAATAAAAGGATCACTGTGGACAGACCTGTCTGTGGGTTGCCCAGACATTGGAGACAACAGATGTGTTAAATGTAGCCCTCTCCCCCACAAAAAGCCCAGAGAGCTGGGGCTGCATACTATCTAATGGAGAGGCAGCTTTATGTTAATTGCTGAATGGAGTCAGTCAAAGGTGCTGTGAGCTTTTGGTGAGCATGTTCAAGGAATCCCACATCATAAAGAAATCCTCACTTCCCTCCACTTTCAGGAAGAAAGCACTACAAAGAAAAGGCCATAAAATAGTTGCCGGGGTCTGTAACTGAACGGCAGCATTAGATCCTACAAAAACCCACCATGTAACTTTATCTGGGTGTAAAACTATGCCTGGACCTTGGATCAATGTGACTTTAAACCAGGGGGTGCTGCACTGAGCCACAGGGAATCAATATGGCAATTCTTTTTGTGATATTGTTTACTTTATTATTATCTATTATTATTATTTTTTATTTTATTTTTTTGTTTCACACATGTTGCAGCAGTAATGCATTCCCATACACAACATTCCTTTCAATTAAAGTAACACTGTTTCCATGCATGAAAAGGAGCAGGAAGAAGAATAAATTCTTATTGATACCTGCCCCCTATCTGTGATAATACAAGTAAGCAACCAAAATTACACTATGACAATTTTCTGCACATAACAAAACAAAGCAAAGCAAACAGAACAATATACTCAACAATGAGCAATACCACTAAATATCAAACTAAAAGGATCATTTTTCTACAATTAAATTCTATTCTTTTCAACTTCTTCATATTGGTTTATCATTTTACTCTAATAGCAGATTTTAAATTGGGAAACATTTATACAACACTTAAGATGATCACTGAGAGAATTCCAGTTTCTTATGCCTATGACTGTTGGACACATTTGCCTTTGTGTGGTTTGAGCAAACCGGTGCTTAAAATAAAACTTCCTTCTTCCGTCCCCATTTTCTGAACACAATACAAATAAACTTTGTAACTTAAGAGGTGGTGTTTTATTTTTCGCCCTAAACATAATAGTTAAAGTCTGTAATTTCACTATGTCTTCTAGTTTTAACAATTTCGATTTTATAAACAAATTATTAGTGTGTTCTCTATATTTAACATTATGCATAATTCAAAGCGCTCTCTTCTGTAATAAATATAATGGTTTCATATTAGTCAATATTCTCATTGTCTTGTAATCTAATATATATCTAACATTACCCAGGATATAAATACTTTTAGCCAACTTTTTTTTTTAACATGTTCAATATGTGATTTCCATGTTGACTGGAATCTATTATGCGGAATGGGAGTCCTTTACCAGACTTTTAGCACAAATGCAGTAAAATAGGCAGAATTCGAATCTTTTAAGGTACAGGTGAAGAATTCATTGCTAGATTAAAAAAATCAGCATGTTGATGTTTTTCCAGCAAAATGCAGGACCAAATTTTAAAAAATCACTATACAAGGGCACAGCTATAGAAACTAGTTAAAATATTTAATTGTGCATGTTTTGCTAATGCAAATTAAGGCATCATAGCTTTAAAAACAGATAATAAAAGTGCAAAGTGCAAATGCAACAGATGTCTACAAAGTGACTCAGTAAAGTATTTGCACACAATAAAGTGCAATAATCCATCTTACTTCATTTCATTTTTTTTATTTATATAGGTCAGGAACTAGTTTAAATAGTAAATTAGAAGAGCTTACAATATCAAGAACAACAAAGGTCTGAGTTCTTAGTGATGGTGGGAAAGAAGAGCTGAAAGCAGCACCATCTGAGACAAAAAGGACCACATAAACCTCCCTGTATGCAAAAATAATCGAATTGTAGTTTTTAACTGTTCATAAAAAAATATAAAACTACTGATATCTGTGATTCTGACGCCATTATCACACTTTTTAAAAAATAAATTTTGTGGTTTCACAAGGCTCTCTTATTTTGACTCAGTGCTTTGGTTGGAGATAACAATAGAAAACATGGCTTCTAGTACGATAGCAAGCTGTGAGAGCTTGCTGCTGTTTCCCTGCTGGGCCCACGCTTACCTCCTGTATTCCTGTGGGAATCAGGATAATCCTTGGTATCGCACCCTTTTGTCACAGCATTAGTGTTTCATTTTATTTACCCACTATATCTTATACATACTTAGCTTCCTTATTCATAGCAACATGCTGTATACCTTATATTAAAGCATATTTTCAATATTGGAAACTTTATTGGTGTTACTAGAATTAGAAGGTTTAAATTCAACTTCAGCATCCTAGGACCCTTTGTGACACTGAAGGAGGAGGAACAAAGGTTCCTGCATCAAACCCTTCGGTCTAAACAATGGCAGCTTGGCGTGGTTAGCCTGAGGCGAAGCCATCTGCCACTGAGAGTGGAGTCTCTTTGTCGGCTATTGTGGAATGTGGAAGCAGATTGATGAGGGCCGGGTGATTCCTTTAGGCCCCGATGAGGCAGCAGGCAGCACAGAAATCCGAACAGACGCCACTGGGAACTCCCTCTTCTTCTGTCTCCACAGCAGTCACATGACGGAGCAGCCAGACACCAAAACCTGGGAACATGAAAAGGGAAAGTGTTTTCAGAGGTTGATGCAATGTGTTAGAAAAATCAGTAAAACTTGTGTTCTCCAGGATCATTCTAGGAAAAAGGCTTTATTTTGATCTGTTGCAGTGATAGCTTGAAGGAAAATGAGAAGAATGAATTTTCTTAACTGTGCTTCTTTCTCCTCTGCTATGTGGTGTGGGGGACCAAGGCTGGAGCCCTGCAGGTCATGTCCTTGCTGGGATGATGACCTCTAACCCTCTCAGCAGGTGTGTGTGGATGGCCTTTATTGAGAAAGGCCTGTCCAAAAGCTCTGCAGCTTTTGGAGTGGGTGGCTCAGTGAGGGGGGACAGGGCAGATGTTGTATGTGAAATCCCCCAGGGAAAGTGTGCCACCATTGAGGGAAAGGGTCAGGGCAAAAGGGCGGATCTCACACAACCAATACAGCATGCAGCCATGGTTTCCATGGCAGCTTGCTTGCATCACTAAGCTTTCTGTTGTCTGGGACATAAAATGGCAATTTAGGCTCTGGGATCTCTGGCAAAACAAGGCTTTATTTTGTTTCTGGTTGCAGATATTCTGCAGAACTTGGTTCAGAACCACAGGCAGGATCAGGTTTACTTTTGAGTAATTTTGCAGATGAAAGAAATATGAAGTGACAGTGAAACAGGAAAGCAGGACTCCGTGAAAACAAGCAGATATAAAAACAAAACTGCTGATGGTATATTGTTTAATTTTTTTTTAAAGCTGTAGCAGCCTGAGAGGATCTTTATTTACTGTTCAAATCATTCACCATTTTTTAAAATAATTTTTACAGTTCAAAAGTACTGTATGTGACTGTGTGCGTGTGATTTTCTTGCATACTTTTCTGTACACCACACAAACATGAAATCTTTATCTATAAACAGTCACTATAATAAGAAACCTTAATGTCTGTAGTGGTTTCAGCTGGGAGAACTGCAAAGCCACGGGGTGCTGTAGAAAAGGCAGAGATAAAAAAGCAGACCTTGACGTTCTGACAGTTTACTGTGGCTTCACTGTAAGTCATTTCCTTTGAGGTGATGGCTACAGAAGAATCAAGTCTTTGATCAAATCCTGGCTTCAACATCTTATCTCACCAAATGGGCAATAAATCATTCGCTTAACTGAGTGAAAGGCAGCCCAAAGATCCTGCTAAGCTAATTATGTCTTTATTGCAACTTTAAGGGAACTTTTTGTTCTTCAGCTAAAATCATTGGACAGGATTATATGTCATATTATGATAACATGTTACTCCAAAGCTTGTTAAAGACAATTTATTGTGGGAGTTAAACACAATTACAACTTTTATCAATCTTTAACATCAAAGCAACATTGACTATAAATCTCAAAAGTCTTGCAATGCTGAAATAAGGAAACCACAAAGTATACTGCAGCATCAAGAGCTTTGTTCTTCTCAAAGGCCGCTCAAATAAAGAGCCAGCTTGAGTTATAAATGGCTTGAGGAAACAACAGACATTACAAATAATTAAGCGGAAGCATTTTTTGAGATGGCATTGACAGCAGAAACCTTACAGCATTTTTTCCCCTGCTAAACCTTGTATGTAATAAACCATTGGGCTAGGGGGTCCCTGTTTTCATACAAAGGACCTTTTCTGCAACAGTGCTCGTAGGCCAAATGCAAGAGCTATCAGTCCTGTGATGCATGACATTTGTATAACATCACCAGGGTCACGGCATAGACTGGAGTGGGTCAGGACTCTGGACAAACTGTGGATTTCAGTCGGCATGAAGAAAGCACAGGTCAGAGCACACTTAGATATGCATCTTAAGCCAATGCTTGGCCACAGTGACTGAAAAAGGGCCATCGCTCTATAAAGCTACTGTTGAAGAACAAAAGGAACAGTCTCAGAGGATAAAAGAAATATTATACAATATCAGCAGATGCATCAAAGGGTTCAAAAGTCAATTATTCTGTTCAGAAAACATGAAATAAATTCATTACAAGCCTTTTTAACTCAATAATGCCATAAAACATGGCAATGGGTATATGAGCCGAGAGTTATTCACAATGGTGGGAGTTTTACTATGCTGATCTTGGAATAAATTATATAATAATTATATAATATACTTAAATAATTATATAATAGATTATGGTGTATGTCCTGTATATGAAAAATGGATGGATTCATTGTCACCTACAGGTTAGTGAAGGCCTGTTGTGAAGTCTAAAGCTGACTAGTTTCTTGGTGTTTTGAAACATGGCCCATCATCTGACTCACAGGCGAACAGCTACTCGGCCATGAGATAAATTTAACTCTACTGTTTTTGTTATTCTTTTTTACTTTAAAAGGGACTCTATTTTACAAAATAAGACTTGAAACTACCTGCTGGGGCCATAAACTCATTAGGAAAGAGTTGGATGGATGGCAGTGGTTTGAAAAAATTTAATATTTAGGTCAAGTTTCAAGTTTGGAGCCATTTTTCTGCTAGCCAAAGCTGCATTTCATCAACCATGTTTGTCTTCTGTGGGGCTAACTCTTTTTATATTTGCAGTGTGTACATAACAACTAAAGAAAGGGGAATAGTAACATTAAAAAATTACATCAGAAGCACAAAGGAGATGTATGGTCTGGACTCCAACAATGGACATCTGTTAAAGATTCAAATGTCTCAACAAAACATCATAACCATTCAGCTGCCAGTAATATATTCTAATCTAGGCCAAAGTGGTTGACTGACTGACAGCCAGTGTTTGTTATAAATTCAGTCATGTCCCACTGTCACTGAAAATTGAAATACATTTGAGGTGACGAGAAAATGGACATGGAAATTAAGCCTGAATTAGTTTTTCAAGATGTGGTTTACAATAACTTTATCTGTGGATTATGTGGTCCAGGAATTTGGGCAAAAACTATGTGAAAGGAAACTGAATAATTACATTTACAGGGATTCAGAATTTAGGCAGTGATAAACAAGATTAATTGATGAAACTCTGGCTTCCTCTCTTCCATGCAAAGACAGAAGATAAGTATCTGTATCATCAACTTGTGCCAGAAAGGATACATGTACCGCCAGGCGTCCACGAGCCAACACAAACATGGAAACCTCTTCACTGTCAGAGCAGAGGTAGAGGGAGGAGACCTTCCCTCTGATTAGCTGGAAAGGGTCATCATCCCCTGACATCTCTTTGTCTCTGCAGTATTGACGGAAAGATCCCGATTTCCCAGGTCACTACCGCTGCTTCGTTGGTCTTGGCCAGAGTTTGCCTGACGTGTCTCGGTGTGACCTTTGATGAGACAATGAGAACATAGTCACATATTCAGGAAAGGTGCACATGGAGATTGTGCCTTTGTAGTCGTGTGCTGTAAATACCATCCAGGAATAGCTTTTCTTGTGATATTACAAAAAAAAAAATTGTGGATGCAACAATGCATCAGGCTTATTGGTGTGTTAGTATTTAGCAGATAATAAATCGGTACAAACATAGCATGATAAGTATTATAAATGTATTTTCCCTGTCCCACACAGTAGTGAGGGGTTTACTTTTACTCTCAATACGTTTAACATCTGAGGATGGTGTCAGTGTTTCAGCCATGAAAAACATGACATCGGCCAGCTTTAGCCTCCGGACTCAGCAACAGCCTGGAAAAAACATGATACAGGCCACGCAAATAATCACAGAAGGATATCATATATTGAAATGCCATACATCAGTCGGACAGTCTTCAAAGGCTTTAAGGACTTTACACTTGCCAAGTCATGCCTTAAGGTTGGATATAGAGTCCTCCGTAGATGAAAAATGACAGTTAAGAGCAGTATTCTTTCTAATTATACTCTTTTATATTGGTTTTACACGACTTTGCGGCAAGGTCACCCCAAAGACCGCATTTTACAACAATTCTTAAAATCCTGCGGTTTCCTAAGTGTCATTCCATGCTTTCTTGTTCATGAGTTGTAGTAGTGTAGAGTTCTGCAGTTTGTAGAATTTTCCATATGTTGCCGAGCCTTTAAAGAAGGCTTTTTGAGATGATTCCCTATAGCCTTATTCCCCAATCGGGATCCCACGTGTGTGTGTGTGTTGGCGTAGATTAGAATAACAGGACAAACACTGAGTAGGATGTGAGCCACCCAACTCTGACCTCCATCTGTGCGGTTTCCTCTCCATTCTTCCTGGGTGGGACTCCCCCCAGGAGGTCCAAACTTACACATACCTACTGTACCCCAGTCGTGTCTTCCATAGTGCAATGCTATGACCTCTTGGACTAGCTGTAGTGTTTCTCAAAGTGCCAAGGTTGGGGACCTTCATAGATGTGATTTTGTTGCAGTTGGGCTACTGCCAGCAGAGATATGAATCTCCAGTCATGGTGTAGGAAATCAAAAATAAACTGCAGAACACATTGAATTAGTGGGACCGGCTAGATAATCCACCTTTATCATAACAATTAAGTTAACAGACTTGTTTCTCAGAAAACATGTAGTGTTGACATCATTTATATCTGAGGAACATCATCTTAACACAAGACTTTGTGGGAAATGAGCTGCAGCAGCCTTCAAGGCTAAACAATGAAGCAAAAGAACAGCAAAGAGGCAAAAATTACACTTCCTTATTCTTTTATCAGCAGGGAACCATATATGGCCAAATGATTTGCACCTCCAATAACACTCCAGGGTTGAAAAATCTGTATGCTCTATAAAGGCCTGAGTCAGAGTTACAGCAGAAAAAAGAAGAATGTTTGAAGCCTGGTACAAAAATCACTTTTGTTTCTATAGTGAATATATCCCATCATAACAAACAGTGTACTGGAGCCGATTTACTTTAATAGATAACCAGTTTAATATTTATTAAGGCTTAAAACTGTGTGCACGAGGGTTTTAAATGCCACTGGTCACCAGTGACTCTGCATCAGGGTTAGGCAGTTCATTTTCTTAAGGGGCTGCATGAGAATCTATGAGATACTATTGTGATGGACATCAATAAGCTAAACTCGGTTCTGTTCAGTATTAATTTTATCACTCTATAAACCACTACTGGCAAGATTAGATGTTACAACTAGGCCCTATTTGTGGCCTGTTGAGAAAATTAATTGGCCACCCTTGCTCTATGAGGGTATGAACCGATGTTTTATTGGCTGCTTTAATTTGAACTATGAGTGTGATGAAACAGTTCAAGAGACACTGTTAAAAATAGTTATTTGATTTCAAGTAAAAATTAGAACTAATGAAAGAGAATTAACAACAGTGAAATATCACATCAATTCAATTTTATTTATACAGTGCCAAATCACAACAACAGTCGCCTCAAGGCGCTTCATATTGTAAGGTTGACCCTACAATAATACATACAGAGAAAACCCCAACAATCATATGATCCCGCCATGAGCAAGCACTTTGGCGACAGTGGGAAGGAAAAACTCCCTTTTAACAGGAAGAAACCTCCGGCAGAGCCAGGCTCAGGGAGAGGCGGGATTTATAACAAGTACGATTCAATGCAGATGACTGGAGAAGAAATACTCAATCCATCATGGGAACCCCCCAGCAGCCTACACCTATTGCAGCATAACTAAGAGAGGATTCAGGGTCACCCGGTCCAGCCCTAACTATATGCTTACTATATGTTCATCATGCCAATAAGGTAATGGTGATAGCATCGGTATGTTGATGTTTAGTAGCAATCTTAGTTCATTTTCTAATTAGCACCAAATACAAAGCACGACTAAGGCTGGAGGAAATTTTATTCTGACGATAGCAGCAGGTAAAAGGTCAAAGATCAGTTACAATTACATGATTGATACACAAGTTATGTATCCACTGGGGATGATGAGTTTATCTCTTCAACAGTTGTTAATATCATCCCTTAGAGCCATACTGGTAGCCCATCTTTAATACCAGGCAGTGTGCACTACACCTTTGGATACTGTTAGACCTCCATACTGAGAACAACTGTTTGTTTTTTCCAGTTGTTTATCTGTCTATCTCAGGGGTGGGCAATTCCAGGCCCCGAGGGCCGGTGTCCCTGCAGGTTTTAGATGTGTCCTTGAACCAACACAGCTGATTTAAATGGCTAAATTAGCTCCTCAACGTATTCCAGAGGCCTGGTAATGAAGTAATCATGTGATTCAGGTGTGTTGATCCAAGGTGAGATCTAAAACCTGAAGGACACCGGCCCTCAGGGCCTGGAATTGCCCACCCCTGGTCTATCTTATTCTTCTGAAAGTAGTACTGCATATCAAGAACACTTACAGATACAGAGCTGGTACAAAAGTCCCCTAGAACCAGGCATGAAATGATTAGAATTTGGTAGTCAAAGGTCACTGAAGCTCAACTATTCCTATGCTTATTATGACAGCATTTTAGACAAATTTGTAATGAAATCAAATGAGAAAGTGCTGATATTAAGACCATGTTGATGTTCTTCCTTGTGATGTTGTTATTTTATCCAAAAATAACTTTCTAAGTGCCATAACTCAAGAACAGAAGTCAGATTGTGTCTGTGTTAATTTGTGAAACGTTGTTTACTGTTATGACTACAACTTTGTGTTTTGTGTTTATGGGCAGACAAAAAAACACTTAATACTTTTCATTAAATTCCTTTAAAGTCTCATTTTTATCCAGTATGTGGAGACATGTAAACTCTAACAGCTCTGAGCTGGCTGGTGGTGGTAATTCTAGTTTTAAGCCCTGAAAATATACAAATGCCCCCACAGCTTATGTCTGCTTTTTTTTCACATGCAGTCTTTTAGGTTTTGCATACAGATACATGCAGACAGAGATGCAAGCAAGAATTTGTCTGGTTGGCTGGAACACTTCCACCCCGTTATGAAGTATGGGGTTCAGTCTGGTGTAGATCCCAATCCCCTCAGGAAGTGTGTGCATCAGAGCAAGCAAAAGGAAGTTTACACTGCTGCTCAACAGATCGCTGTTTATGTTGGGGCCACCTCTTGAGGATGCATAGGGGCTTTGATTTTTCAGTGTACCATTAGATGAGTCACTTTTTTCCATATGTTAAATGAAAAGCAAACAAAGTGATTATGTTGTTGTTGCTATTTGAGGGTTACGGACCAGTGGTATGGTGATTCTCTGAGTCTGGAAAGTTGGGAAGGCTTATTGTTAAATCTAAATTCAGTATCAGTTGATTGGAATACTCTAGCCAACAAAAAAGAATCTGAAAGCTTCTTAATTACAAAATCAATTGTTTTTATAGCTAAAGAGCTGACAGCCTCATAGATAAAGACAGAGTGACAGACAAAAACTCACTGACCATTGTATGACCTTTCATAAGGTCAGTCAGAGTTCATCCATTTTCTTTTGCTTGATTATGCTTTTGCTTTGCAGATTAAGCTTATTCTGTGAATACAGTTCAAGTCAATCAGACAGTGATTGACTGTGTTTTTCCTTTTCTATTTGATGTCTCTTGTTTTATCTTTACCTGAAAGTTGCTAAAGCAGAAAAGATTATTGTTGCTCTGCTGATCAGAGAAACTGACAATGAAACAGATTGTCGAGAAACTCTTTGTTTCCTTCCCTCGATTTCTCCACACAAGCATAGCAGTACTTGCAATGATGTCCTTCTTTAATGGGTCTGCCAAGGCTGTGTTATGCATATTCCTGTACTTATATGCCTAAATGCACTTGTCACAAATACAATATGAAACAGCAAATCTCTCAACTACTGTTGTGTCTAATTGTTGATTGTAACATGTTGAGAATGTTTTCATTTGGAATTTAACAGGATAGGAAAAAGTCGGAGAAGTCTTCATTTTTAAAGCAGTAGTGTTATAAAGATCCATACCATTAACTAGGCTCTTGAACCGAGGTTTCTTTGGTCAAAGTGTCTGGATTACTTCTTTGTGTAGCACCTGCTTTGGGCTACTAACCCATTACACAAGCATAGTTAACAACTTATATAAGTGTAAAAGATTGTTTGTGCTAGAGTAGTCTATTAGTCTATTAGTCCTTCTTCCCACAGTTTTGTCCACAAGTGTGGCCTAGCTCCTGCATTTTGCTTATAACAAAAATAGACTTGATGTTAAAAGCCAGGGCTTTTTAATTAAGACACATTTGCATGTTTAGCTAATAAAATGCACAACTGGGGCCAATTCGATATGGTTCATGTCTCAAAATAAAGCAGCTTGAAGCATTTTCTAAAAAGGGTTTTATACCAACTATTGGACGTAAATGTAAAACTTATGCCCTAATAAGTCTCCAAACACAAACACACACCAATCTGCTCTCTCTTCTTACCAAATATGTTTTCATACATGTTACAAAATGCCACTTTGTCCCAAGAGACAAAACATTACAAACGATCAGATTTCCTCTCTTTGAATTATGGTGGTCTTACAGATGCAATCTATCTTAAGAAACGAGATTTGGTGAGAGAAAAATGACGGCTTTGTTTTTTCTGTTGCGGAATGTTTGGGATTGGCTGTTATCTCCAACATGTTTTACGCATTGCAATGAAACAGAGATGTTCTGGCAGCCAGGCACACAATGGCACAGGGTTATCAGCCGTGTCACTTCAGCTTGTCTTGCATTGAAAACACCCCCTCTGTTTCACGGGAAGGTGGTCTAACATGTGCTTGGCCTGCAAAAGAAGTATGTCAGTCGGGGTCATAACTACCACTGAGGACACGGGAGGTGGGTGGGAGGTCATGCATTTTTTGCATTGAAGCGCTAGCATTCATTTGTCACAAAGGGTTTGAATAGGTTTTTAAGGTTCTTGTTTTCAGGCTTCTGTTGGATTGTACATAAAACCTCTCTGAGTAAGAACATTTCTCTAACAAAGACATGCCAAATGTTATTTATTTTCATTGTACCAGCCTACATCAACAACTCTCGCCCATAAACTGAACACAACAATGTCATTTTGATAGTACTTTTCTTTGATGTTACATTGCAGAATTGTTGGGGGAGTTTCTACTGTGTTATGAAGAAGGAAATTCAACCAACTATCTGTGAGGTCTGTCAACATGTGTGTTCTCCTTTTTCTGTCAGTGGAAAAGTTGCAGCCTACATCTGAGCCTCATCCAGAGTGAAATATTTTAATAATCTTATGATTATGGTGAGATTTTTAACATTACACATAACATATGCATGGTTGATTTAGAGTAGGAATCCTGCCAAGGTGGAAAGACACAAGATATCCTCCAGATTTCCTGAACTATGAATCACAAAGCTCTTAAACTGAAATTGAAAATGTGCCATCGTGTTAAATTTTATTCGTTTTAAGCAGGTCTCACTAAATAACCAGCATTTAAGTGGCCTTTAATGCTTAAGGAGGTCGAATTTGTAGGAGATCCCATGTGAATACATTCCTTTCTCTTGACTAGATACAGATTGTATTGCTACAAAGGGAACATAATTGAAATCAGTCAGAGAGTTATTGGGTGTGGTCCTTCCATCTGATCTCTTTTGTTCTCTTTTCAGCTGTAATTTACTAAAGAAACAAGATACTGTTTTTTCCATTCATAGAGAAAATAATAAAGAAACAGGTCATTGTGAAATCCCTTTCACTTCCTTCCCTTAATGTGTGCAGCACACAAGCACAACTAGACCCCAAACAAAGGCTTTTAAAACTGTCATATGTAGCCCACACATTTTTTTAATAAGCCAACAAAAAGCCAGAAGAGATTTCTGCTGATTTAAGATGATATCATGTTGAAATTTAGTTATTTTCTTTAGAATTTAAGAGATGTCAGTTCATCATTATTTAAGAAGAAACTGGACATTAATTTACACATCATTTGGTTCTTTATCCAATCATCTGCATCCAAAATGTAAACATTTATTGCACTTTTGCACTCTGTGAATTATTTGTACGTAAATAGGGCCATGGCACAACCCAGTATCAGCCATGCTTTAGCTGTCAGGCAGATGATCTCACATTTGAGTCTAGAATACTTTTACAGACAAGTTCATGGTTGACTCAATGACTTCAAGGTGCCCAGGTCTGTAAAACAAGCCCCGATTCCCTGAATGTTGCATACCAGTAAACTGCCCAAACGTCTGCTTTCATAGAACTGCTCACACTTGTTGATAATCAATTAATCAAGTGCATTTGATTAGCGACAGAACCTGCTTGCCAGTTGGTAGTTTTCTTCTCTTTTTTGCAGTTTTTCTTATCATTGTTATTTGGGATGAATTTGTTGGGACGTTTGGGGAAATTGCGGTACTGTTTAAACACACCTGAATGATCCAGATCAGCAAACAGCCAAACTTCTTCTTCTGAGTTGCTCACACTTGCTGATTATTGCTCAATCAAGTGCATTTGATTAACAGCCAAATCCCTGCTTGAAGGTTGGTATGAGGTGTGTGTGTGCTCATCTGCTGTGTTCCGTTTCCACCAAATGCGATGTGATGCTCGCCAAAGGACATTGTTCGACAAGTCTTCAGAAGCTACTTAAGCTGTTCTTCCATTAAAGACAAGAGCCTTTCTCTTGGCAACCCTTCCAAACAAGCCATACTTGTTCACTTTTCTAAATGTAATGTCATAAATTTTAAAATTTTGCATGCTAACTGAGGCTTGTAACATTTGGGATGTAGATATTAGGTTTTTACAATTTAGGACCTGACCTGTCTGACCTTGAGATGAATTTGCTGGGACTTCCAGTCAATTAACTGATGATCAGTTAATTGACTACATTTGATTAGGAGCTACCTATTGGCTGTCACCTAATGTCCTATTTCCCATAAAAGCAAAAAAAAAAAAAGGCTGCATCAAGTCCAACAAAAACTTTATTTATTTATTTTTAAATGACTTCATGTGAGATTTGGGGGAACTTGTGGATTTGGAGTTAAACACCTGTTGGGGAAGTTAGAAATATAGAGAAACAAACCAGCAGCTATAGGATTGACAGTACAGTATGTGCAACTGGAAGCTATTGTCTCCTTAATGTAGTCATTGTGTATAAGCAAATGCATTCACTTCAGTGGGAACCGTGCCCCAGGATCAGTTATGTAAATACATTCTGAACACAGAGAAAAGAACTTGCTTACAAAGTATAAGTGGATTATATTTGACAAAAAGTAAAATGCCAAACTTACTTAACAAATACCCCTTTTATTATTTTTGACCTAGCAGGTCATTTTCCCATCTTCATTTTTACTGATGAGGTACACATTCAGACTGAAGTAATGAAAGTCTAATTAAGTTGGGCAGAGCCCAGTGAAAAATGGGCCACTGTGACCATGTCTGTCTGAGATGTGGGAACTGAGGTCACACATGAAGAGGAGGGTTTTTTTTCTCATGATAAATGACCAAGTGAAAATGAAAATAGTGAAGCACAAAAATAAAGAGGACAACAACAACAAAAAAGATCTTCACAATACTGTGGTTTGGTTAAGTAGGTTGCGCGAACAGAATTTTTAAAATGCAACTAACTGTGGTTACCCAAGGCCACATAGCTATGGTCTGTGAACACTTTCTGAGCTAGATGGCAAGCAAGTGGAATTTCTTCTGTCTATTGTGAAATTAGACTTTAGACTGATGAGACGAGACAAAGAGCAAATTAAATGCCACTGTGGATTTTACATTACATTGTTATAATTCTATTTCCTACAGTGTATGAGGGGCACTGACAGCTGATTTATTAAAAATAATAATAATAATAAAATAAGATTGCGCTCTAAAAACAGTGGCTGTGAAAGTCAAAACAATCTGTGCTTTAATCACAGACACCACAGTAGTTTGCTGCAATACGAGATAAGAAATAAGATCCACCAGAGGAGGCAGGATGGGGAGATCGATTACTCTGAGGTTTCCCATGATTCTGACTCTCTCCGGGGAGACCGAGCTCCTGCTCCAGCGCTGCGTGGGTCTCTTAACTGTCATTATCACCAATGGGAGCCACAATAGGTCAGGGAGATGAGATAACATTGTGAGCAGTGGAGCAGCAGGTGAGAGGCTCAACAGGGCATGATTAGGTATCCGGGTCCCAGGGTGTAGCATTGCCTGGGGCCTCGGGGGCCTCGGCCCCACCATCTGCCAGGGTGAATTCTTCTCACTGCACAGGAACTGCTCAATAATAGCACAAACTGTTGCTGAGGGGCGTTCCTTTGAGTTTCTCCTGTTACACTTCATAGGGAGAAGTGTTACACTTTACAGTGCAGGTCTTTATTTACCTTCTCAAAACACGAACTCAAAGAATTCAACAAAACAAAAGACTAAAACTTCTGGTATTTCTGTAGTAATTCTGTTATTTATGTAGTTTGTATTCATTAGCAATAGATGCCTGTTCGAGTACAAATGAATATACATTCCATGAGGACACAAATCACCTGGTTTATCTGAAAATAGCACATGTTTAATATGTAATCCAGATTCTGCCTGATCAGGGCTCCAGTGTGAGGCCATCACTCAGCAGGAGCACACCCCGGGGCTGCTCTGATGACAGCCATGCTGGATGGTTCACACATGACCCAAAATTGCTGCTGCACACAACACCCTGTCCTGTGACCCGCCAGCACCAGCCGCCCTTTTGATCTGATGACATGGTGTAAAATTGGAGATGCCCACCGCAGTCACACATGCCAAACATGCAGTTTGTATGACAGGCAGGCATGGACGCCGAGAATATTGAATTAGTAGATGTCGTGTAAATCTGCAGTGTAGCTGCATGGCTCTCGACTTACCAGACAGACCAGGTGAGCAGTTATCAATCAGCGTTTTGTAACAGATACTCTTTGAAGTGTTCGAATTTTGCCCTTCAGCGAACGTTCACTCACATGCAAACAGGAATCATAAGGTTAATAAAAGCATGTTTTTACAAAAGCACCCACAAACTGATGAGTCTGCAAGTGAAGAGCAGCAGCCACATCTGCTAGATCACTTAAAATCAGTTAAGAAGCTCAAGGTGCTGCTGTAGATAACGGACACTGATAACTGTGACCAGAACCTTTAACCTTAAAGACATAGATCTTGACATGCCTATTAGCCACCATATCCACTTTCACTGGCTTTAACTGAAGGCCATCCAAACCCATATTTAATATATATGACTGCAGTGTGCAGCCTGACCACATGGCACTTTGTTTGTGGCCGAGAATCGTGTCATAATAATACGCCTTTGGACCCTTTTTGTCCGTTCAAAAATATAATGGAATGGCCAGATGTGGAGGGTGACCCCATGTTGACCTGTAGTGGAGTCTATAGTGTTTGTGTTGTGCACCCTAGCAGGCCGCCACAGGGAAGTGGTGGGTTTAATGGTTCTGTATTATATTGCAGTAGAAGAAAAAAGTCTGTAGCAATATAATACATTTATCCCTCATAGGGTAGACTTAAATTTAGAGGTGATTTTTTTGAGATTCAGGAAACAAGCTTACCTTTGTGTTGAGCAGTCTGTTATTTTGTCTGTAGTACAGACCACAGAGTGAAAGACTTTATCTGTTAAAGCCCAGGCTACTCTGTATTACACAAAACAGTCTCTGCATCTGCTCAGTCCATCAGGTCTGATGCCGTTAACAGCCTCCAAACAGCCCATGATCAGGCTCCAGCTTCGGTGACTTTGCAACCTCCTGCTGGCTCACCAGAAGGGCTCTGTTTTGATTGTTTGATTACCCTCACTGGGATGACCCTTAAAGTTAACATCCCTACCATTAGGTACACAAGTAAGCATGGCTGCAAGCATGCTCCATGACTCTGGGTAAACATGTTGGCAGACTGGAGGAATGTGAAGTGACCTGGCTGTGTGTCCACTGTCATGGCCAGAAAATATATAGATAACAATGTTTAAAGAGTACTATTGAACAGAAGAACATGTTGCAATACTGCTGTTTGCAGATATTAGCGTGCTGAGACCCCTTTTATATGAGTGTGCTAAAAAAAAAATAGGCTTTTTACAGAATACATTTGTTTCATATGCACAGAGGGCCCGAGTAAGCCACCAGTGATGGATGCTCTACTAAATTCCACTCTACACAGAATCTATCTTCACTTTTTGTGATGCCTCCAAATGGAAACTTGAAATTAGTTTAGCAGAAGCGTGACTGGTTTCTCCATCTCAAAGCTGAGCCCTGAATTGCAGGGCTTGTGTTTCAAGAAGTGAGGATGAAAATGCAAATCAATACAGGTTTTTTTTTGTTGCTGTTTTTGAATTCAGCAATCAGACTTGCGTGGAAGAAAATACACAGAACAATGGCACAAAGAAATGTATGTCTGCATCTTGTGCGTCAGAAGTTTTGAAAACTCTTTAGCTTAAATGATTAGCACAGTTTATCTTAGCTTTCTGGATCTATGCATAACAACAGCAACATCGCCAGGCTTATCTACCCGTACATATCCATCACAGTTTTGACAGTCAGTTTTGGTTTATTATGGTTGCTCAGACTTCTTAAGGGATCAGACCTCTGCCCTCAGACAAACACTCCTTGGGAGCATGCTTGCACTCATGTGGGCTGGGGGTCCTTCAGGGCCATCATGCTCCCTGGGGTGTCTGCTTGTGAGAGAGCCTGTTATTCCGAGAACATCCTGCAAGCCCTCCCACCCTCCCGTAGTGTCGGCAATGAAGGAGAGAAAGAGCTGGGAAAGCCCCGGTACAGAGGACAATTTGTGGTTTGAAGCTGGGACACTGCTGTTTAGGTAAACACTGCAGCATGGGTGGAGAGCTACATTATTATTATTACAGCAAAAACAAAAGTAAAAACTGTAATTGAGGGAAATATTTGTTTTTCCATAGCAAAGCTTCAGAAGAACAGCTGCTCAGTCTGCTAATCATTAAATGACTTACATGGCTGAGCTCACATTAACCACTTTCTCCTTTTCACATCATCACCATATGTCCCACAATCACTAGAGCACTGAGAAAAAAGCATGTACTGTTAATAGTGACTCCTCTGTCACGGCACTCAGCTAGCAGACGGTAAAGGGGGTCGGGGGGCTGACTGATTCCCACACAGAAGAGCTGTCAGCTTCTCAAGCAGAAATAAGGACAAATGCAAATGAATCAGCTGAGAAGCACACTTGTTGTGTATTTCTCTGAATCTCAGACACACTGAGCATCTTTGGGCCTTAACAGTACAAAATAATGAGGTCATATTGTGGCTGCAGCATTATGCAAGTGTCATTTTCCATATCCAAGAGATATGATTTGAAAAAAATCAATGTAATGTATTTTATTTATTATCATTATTAATTCATGCATTAATTTTACATTTAATTACATTGTGGTTTGTTTTGATTTGTTTGTTTGTTTTTTAAGTATAACTAATACCATTATGTTTAATTGTACATACATACAGATTAAATTCAAACTGAATTTCTGTTATTGCTGCTGCCCACCTGCAGTACCTTAATGGCCCAACAGGAGGCCCTGAATCACACCTTTGGAATCACTGAAATAGACATTAATGTTATTCAACAGTAATCCAATATTATTTTATATATTATTATATAACTCTTCTTTCTGTGAGAGATGAAAATGCATATTTTATGCATATTCATAATTCATTTGTACTTTTCTTTGTTTTATTTTTTTTTACCACTGTTGCCACTTTTACTTTGTTGTTTAGTTATTGTATTGTACTATTTTGTGAGATCAATAAAGTATATTCTATCTATTGTTTTCTTATTATTATTATATTTTATTATTAAAAATTCTATTAACATAATTTTTATTTACAAAGCAAGTATTGTCATTTGTTTCATGAATGATTGCAATCGGACAAAATCTGGTGGCTAATCCATTTACCACATATGTTAGATTCAAGAGTAAATAGATTCAAACAGCTATCTGTTGCCCCCTGCTGGTGATAATAGGGAGATTGGTTAGGAACAGGTTGATGCATTTTGATTGCTTAAAAAATAATTATGAATACATGCTACAGCATGACCCAGTGTTTGAGTGAGACACTATGTGGGTTTTTTGTTTTTTGTGCACAAAACTAATTGTTTTTTTAGACTCTCAAGACTCTCAAGTGGAAAAGTGAGGTTGAAGAGGTCCATTTGCATCTTCCATCTCATTGGTCCAGTAGTCATTTCATAATCTCTTTTGTGCTTTTAGTGCCATGTCTAGCAACTGCATGGATTTAATGCTTTTTACAGGCTAATTAAAAAACATACTTATTAAGCTAAATGTTCCATCATTGCCAAGCTGCTTTAACTAGTCTTCAGTTAGGAAATAACTCTCTTTCAGCCTTAGGACACCCAAGTTATTGAAGGTAGAATTATTTACAATTTATCACTAAAAGCATTTGTAGGCTACTAGAAACACCTGCCAGCTGCAGTAATGTACCTTGTAGGGACAATCTATGGGATTTATTTTATTAAAACAGTAGAGCAGCCACCCTGAGAAAGACCAATAAAGCTGGTAAGTGAACTAAAGCACTGAATATAAAAATATAGATTCAACTTTATCTACTCAACTTCAAAAGCCTCACCTTGTTTGCATTATTTTGTCTACTAGTTTTGAGAAAAACAATGTACACTCTCTTTCATTTCTAAGGTTTAATTTATGAAGATGTAAAACATGTTTTCTGTAGCAGGGCTTACATGACCTCAAACTATAGTCCAGATGAACTACAAAACATATTACACCATGCGATTAATAATCTGACAACAATTTGAATCAAAATTCAAAAATTTCAATTCAAAATTCAAAAAAAATGTGTGTGAAAATCAAGTCCACCCTTATTGCTTACACGGGAAACAATAGGGAAAGCAGCAAGTGTGAGAACATCTATAAAAGAAAATGAAAGAACTTCTATTTTATATCCCTCTCTTGGCAGTTTGCTGCAGCATTCAGGTGTTAAAATAATGTTGAGGAGATAAATTGTTAACAATCTGGGAGCAATTGTTCCTCGGACTTGGGAACAATGCTCTTTAAATCTTGTAGAGCCAAACGTGAAGCCATCTGTTTGACCAATAAAGCCTGGTTCAAACCTGGTCATGCAACAGTATAATGATTCCAAGCACAGCAACAAACTTACAATAGTTGAAAAAGACAAGAATCAAGATGTTGTATTAGCAAAGTCCACACAATTAAAATGCTGTGCAGAGAAACCCTCACTAATGCAGTAAGAAAGTGAGCCCAAACTCATACCCAATAAAAAGACTGATAGTCTTTGTATGCAGTCACTACAGTTCATTGTGCTGTTTTTAAAGGTGAACAGTTTAGAAACACGCTGTTGAATCTTGATGTATTTTAACTCACTGCTTCTGCATTTTTCTTTTGTTTTTGTTCACTCACAGTATGTTATTTGTTGCTGCTCATCCAGGCTTGTATTTAAATAATTCTAGAACCAGAACTTTTGTGCCCTGATAAATTTTAGAATTGAAAGAGAGTGTACCTTATCATGACTGCAATTCCAGATTTTATAGACTTTTAGACCAGGAAGCAGAGTACCCAAAATTAAAATACTTAATTTTCATACAAGTACTTCATAAATGCATCAATAATATTGTTACAGTGACCATTAATACGTAGAGTGCCGTCTCTTTATTATGCTCAAACTACTGGAAATAAATCCACACAAAAATGTTTTATATTTCAGTCTGCTCCGGAAAATTTAACCAAGATTTTCTTTATTTCAAAATGAGACAAATTAGCCGACGGCAGACATCTCGTTCAAAGTCACATCTAAAACTTCTGGAACTGCTTCTTGGCTCCAGCGGCCTTTGTCACTTTGAGGACGTTAAATCTCACTGTCTTGCTGAGGGGTCGGCACTCCCCGACAGTCACAATGTCTCCAACTGTGACGTCTCTGCGGAAGACAAAACAAACAAAGAAAAAAAAAAAAAAAAAACAGTGCAAAGGGGAATTTAATATGGGTATGCATGTCCAAAAATAAGTTGACAGAAAATGTTGTCATACTGAAGCAAAGCTGCATCAGTTTTTGCCAAAGGCAGTGTCGTCAGAGCTTCCTGAGCTTGGAAGACCATCGTGAGAAAAAACATCATATGCAGCAAAATAAGAGGTTTTGAAGGAACACAGTTATTAACTAAAGGGTTATTTAACAAAACATAATGTGAGGTGCTATACCTAAAGCAAGGTGACAGATGGACCGAGAGGTTCTTGTGCCTCTTCTCAAAGCGGTTGTACTTGCGGATGTAATGCAGGTAGTCACGTCTGATGACAATGGTCCTCTGCATCTTCATTTTGGTCACCACACCTTCAGACAGACAATGGACAGCATTTTGTGTTATACCACTTTCTCTAGTCATAAAATGGCACTGGATAGATTTAGAAAACTGCTCTTAGAACTTTTGTCACTAGACTACATCAGTGTTGCCATTAGGCATTGTCGTCAGAACCCAAAGGGCTTGGAAGACCATCGTGAGATAAGCATCATTTGCAGGACAGTGACAAAAAAGGAAGACATGTGGTTTCTAGTAAATTACACTGTTCTGGTTTCATTTAAAATAAAGTTAAGTTTAGGACGTCTGTAAAAACACTTGTCTGTGCTACGAGACATTCAACTGACCAGAGAGAATACGGCCACGGATGGAAACATTTCCAGTGAAGGGGCATTTCTTGTCAATGTAGGTGCCTTCAATAGCCTGGAGAAAAAACAAACATGTTACTGTATATGAATAAGTGATAAGACTATCAAATCTAACATGAAATCATAATCACAAGTTTGCATCAGTGTTGCCAAAAGGCATTGTCGTCAGAACCTTGCAGGCTTGGAAGACCATCGTGAGAAAAACATCATCTGCAGCTTACAACCAAATAGTTTTAAATGTATTTAAACGTTTGAAAAATGCCTTGAAATGATTCATTTACCTCTCTTGGTGTTTTGAAGCCCAGCCCAACACTCTTGTGGTAGCGAGGAAGCTTTTCCTTGGTCTCCTTGCCACCATCTGTGATCAGAACACGCTTTTTGTTCTGGAAGATGGTAGGCTGCTTCTGATAGGATCTCTCGGTCTGGTCAGAAATACAGATCAGCGAGTTAAAGCTTTGAAATAGAAATCACATCACCTTCACCACGCATTTCTCTCACACGCCGCCGCTCGTTAGTCGACTTAAGACTTACTTCCTCTCACTAAACCTATGTTCACTTTTGGTTAATATGACATGCAGCCTAACAAGTTACAGAAGACGTGCCTAAAAGCTAAGACTTAACACGCACATCATGCAAAGAGTAGAAGCCGTATTAATAGGGAATGGTAAGTAATAGCACGCTAAGCTAACCAGGCTACCATTCCGGCTACTTGAGCGCTGCACGAGGGAGTACAGAGGAGCAAAAAATGTTGACTATAAGCGCGTAAATGTAGTTTGAAGTGACTCAGGAACAAATATAAGAACACTATAATGGCATATACTTAATTCTAGATGAGTAAAATGTTTATTAAAGTGTAAATATGTCGATTTAAAGTCACCACGCCGTTTTGCCGAACATACTTGTGCATCCGCCATCTTTGCCAGCCGAGTCGTAAAGAGGCCTGTGTATGCGCGCGACGGACGGAAGACACCGAGGTACGGGAAATGACGTTCATTTAGGCGAGGCTAAAAAAAGATTTAACAGACTTTTTTTGGACTAAAATTACAGAGTTATCGTACCACTTTACGTGCGGTAGGGGGCATTATAGTTTTTCCCTATTTCTGTTGCCTATAGTTCTATTTGTATATTTGTAAATTAAACTAGAGGGTGAAAAAGTGAGGGTGGCAAGTGTCGCCCACTGGTACGAACAAATAACTGTTATCACGTGATTGCACGGGAACCAGAAACGACCCAAACAGAAAAGAAGATGGCATCACACCCAGGAGGAGGCGATCAAGGTAGTAGCAGCTATCGTCAACAAATAAAATACATATATTTCGACTCTGACAGTGTCGGTGGGAGTCCGATAGACGCAGATAATGTGGCGCTTTAACAGTTAACATTTAGTTTGCCGCTTTATTGCTTGCTAAGTGTATCGTTAACATGGATAGGGCTTAGCTTAGCAAAAGTAGCTAAACGTTAGCTTTTCGTTAGCACTGCGTTGTGTAGATGTTCGCGTTACAAAGAGTAAGCAAACGCGTTTGACCGAAAGCGAAACGTACACATTTGGAAACGGCATCCTTTTGACATTAAAAAAAATGGCAAATTTCGTCAGTTACGACAGTGTTGAACGCGAATTAACTTAAATTAATACTATCAACTAAATAACTAACACCAGATTTGATGTATTGCCTTTGTATATGTTACGGACAAACAGGTGTCTAGAGTAGAGTTGAACAGGAGATATAAATAATTTACAAAAACAATAGTTTTAAAAACGTGTTTAAACTAATTGTTACGAAAAAAATACCTACGATGAAACTGAGAATTGACGTATAATTTTTCTGTCATCTAAAGTGATCTCATAATAATTTGGCGCAATGCTTATTTATCAGCATTTGAGTCATCTAATGAGTGTCTACCTTTGTCTTTCAGGGAATTCCGGAGATCAGATACTGGAAGTCGGAACTATTTTGTTACAGGAGTGAGTACACACTACACTCTTGGGTAGCAGTTATATGTGGAATATATCATTTTTGTGAAGGAAATCAACTTGATATAAGGGGTTAGGTGTAAGGAGTTTGAGTGCCTTTGTTGACTTGTTTCAGAAGGAAGAGCTGATCACCTACCAATTGCAAGGCTATTTGTTTGATCTTCTAGGTTGCATGTCAACATAAATAGTGAATCTCATGTTGACCTTGACACATCCGTCAGAGTGCTAGTGTCCTAACGTTGGGTTAAAAGTGCTTTGGCACAGAGAAAATATGTATCATATGTGAACGAGGTTTGTTGTAAGAAAACACATTCAACGCTCAAAGAGAGTAGTAAAGTGCTATATATAAGTAACAGTCCATTTTGAAAGTGCTAATGTGCCAAGGTCCAATGATGACAACCAGCTTAGGTAACCAGGTCATCTTAACCCCTTCACTTTGGTTTCTTGCTGTTGAACTAGAGAAAGTGTAAGATGGCTTGCTGTTGTGTATTTGTGCTGTATAGTTTCATCTATGAGCGAGTTCAGAGGCAAGGAGATGGCAATAAGGCAGTGACGAGAGAACAGCTTGGTGGAAGCCAGCTGACTGACCCAAAACATAAGAAGCTTGCTCAGTGCCTGCAGCAGATTGGAGACGAGCTGGATGGAAATGTAGAGCTCCAAAGGTTGGTAACTTGTCTGTGTGCCTCTTCAGGCAACTTTAAAGGCGTGGAGTATTATGATATGCAAGTTTGTTCAACTATAACTGTAATAACTTAATTATTTGCTTACCATTATTCAATCTTTTTCCCTAGAATGATAAATGACTCTTCGCTTTGTCCCACAAGAGAGGTTTTTATGAGAGTGGCCTATGAGATCTTTTCAGATGGAATATTTAACTGGGGCAGGGTGGTTGCACTGTTCTACTTTGCATGCCGACTCGTTATCAAAGTACGTGAAACTGCTATGTTTGGTATTTTAAAATTAATAAATAACAAAAGTAAGGCATGTATTATTGAATTAAAAAAATCTAAAGATCTTCTCTTTACACCTTTACAGGCTCTTGTAACTCAGATTCCGGATATTATCAGAACCATTATCAGTTGGACCATAGACTATCTCCGGGAACATGTGATCAACTGGATCAGGGAGCAAGGTGGCTGGGTAAGGAGCAAACTAATAAACCTAATTTATTAGCAATAATCTATGTGTCCATATTAAATTTCCTGTCTTTTCGGCATTTTTAGGAGGGTATTCGCTCCTACTTTGGCACACCAACATGGCAGACGGTCGGAGTTTTCTTGGCAGGAGTCCTTACCACTGTTCTTGTCATTCGCAAGATGTGAGGGGCAGCATGAAGAGCAGAGAGGAGAAAGACAGCAAGAATTACAATTGAGGGAAATGGCACAGGAGGAAGAAGAATGCAGAAAGAAATACACTCAACAGGAAGAACTTATCTCGAATTAATTGTTCTTCATTTCTGCCTCTTATTCATATGTAAGAATTGGGAGTTGGACTAATAGCGCTGTTGCACTCAAGATGCCTATGCCACTGGGGAAGCGAGCTGTGCAGGATTACGTGCACAAAATTGAAGGATGGGGAGAGGTTGTCAAGACTTGAACAAGGAATGCATTTTAATTAATTTATTTTTTACTTGGTACACAAGTCACTGCATTCTGTTTTCTACCTTAAATGATATTATGAGAAATGTTTTGATCAAATTAAGAGTTTCCCTTGTTTTGTTTAGTTTTTTGCTATTTTTTTTCACAGAAATTGCCTTTCTGCTCTTCCCACTCTCTCCATCCTTTACATCATTGTCTGTATGCTAGCCAATCCACATTCTCATGTATTTGTGAGTGTTCACTGGTGTAAATCTGTAATGTTCTGCTGGCACTGAATGTGTAAGGTGGTCATATTCGATGGAGTTAAAGAGATATTTTTGCGGAAATATTTAGAAAACGGTATATACTAAGAGAACTCTGATAAAAGTTTGGGTTTAATTAACCCCCAGTTCATTTCTCTTCTTCCAGTAGGTGCAGCACCCAATTCTTCTATATAAAGTTATGTTTACGTTTAACATGAATCATCAGATGGTTAAAAAACAGTCAGATAATCTCTCTGAAAGGATAGTAAAAGAACTGCAATCTTGTGTAATATACAATCATATGGTGTTTGGGGGCATTTTGACCAGCATTCTGACCTTAACGTGACACTCAATAATTCTGTTACTTCTCGGTGTTCTTTTGGTCTACTGAAGGTTTGACGCTGCAGACACAGAAAGCAATGGATTGCTCACAGATTCTTACCTCACTTTACACATATTCAAAGTACTGTATTTTGTACGTGAGTTATTCAAAATGCGACTTTGTCTAAACAGCAAAAGTCTTTTTATACGTTCTTCTTGTTTGTCAGTGCCTTGGTGGTTTTTGTTTTCTTTTTTAACTCTGAAATCATTTTGATATTCTCAAGTTTTCACCTTTTCTATATCATATTTGTAAGAGTAAAATTTCCTTCAAGTCTCCCTTGAAATCTTTTTGCAGTGACTTTGTATGCTGTAATATTAAAAATAAATCTTTCAACTATTATCTGTAGCTGTGCTTTAATCACACACAGAATGTTGACTAGGGCTGCCACGATTAGTCGACTAGTCACGATTATGTCGACTATTAAAATCGTCGACGACTAATTTAATAGTCGACGCATCGTTTGAAGCTTTGTAAGATCACAAAGGACGCAGGAATGAGTAGTAGGATTTAAGAGTGTAATAACGGACTGAAACAGAAGATGGCAGCACTGCATGTACAAGGATGCCAGCTGCCGTTAAACCCCGAAGAAGAAGCTGTGTCCCAGAATTCATAGCGCAGCTGTCAACAATGGCGGCAGCTAGTTAGTTTTAACTTTACTCTTACGTTTAACATATTTTCAGGCGAGAATGTAGCTGTGTAAACCTCAAATATCTGCTCAGTTTATCAAGACACCACATATTTTCAAAAGCGCTCCGACGTTTTCGGAGACGTCTGTTACCCACTAGCTCGTTAGCTAGGCGGGGGCAAGGCTAACTAGAGCCGTGAGAACACCGGACTCCCGGCAAATCATTTTCAAACCCACCGCAGTCTTTCGCTACTCAGGTTAAACATATATATAAGTCACTTAGATAACTTAAAAATGTTATTGTTTGGCTTTCTTTAGTATTTTATTTGTTCCTGAGTAAATCGGTTTGGCTGAGATTAAAGTTATAGTTTTTTGCACAGCTAAAACTGTCAAGCAGACAGCTGATTATCAGAAGTGTGAGACTCTGGAGAATATACTCCGGTGTCCTGTTATATTTTAGAAAGCAAGGAGTTTATTAAACTTCACCGAAACAATCTGCAAATTTCATTAAAAATTAATAAACTACCATCTTGTCTTTATTTTTAGTTAGCACAAACACTTCAAGCTGTAAGCTAATGATAGTTATATAAGACCAGATGCTGCCGGTGCAATAAGCAGTACGCTGTATGTCCAATGGATGATGATCTGATTAGTCGACTAATCGCAAAAATAATCGGTGACTAGTCGACTATCAAAATAATCGTTTGTGGCAGCCCTAATGTTGACTATACTAAAAAGGCTTACAGCAGTATGATCTCATAAAATATGGCTCAGACTTTTTGCCATCAGTCACACCCCCTACTTTTTCTTACGTCAGTAAATCAGCATACCAGCTATTCCTGTTTTCCTGTTCCTAGAAAATGCATATGTTGCTGGAAATGTAGAGACAAATAGAAACTTAGTCTCCCGAGAGGTGTTTGAACTTGTATAGATCAACACAAACAATGTGCTAGTTAGATTATACATTAGTGTCAATTTTTAATGCAAAGTAAGACGCCAGGAAGCACACTGATATTATTTAATGTCCAAGTTAAGACATCAACCTTTTCATTTTTATAAACATAACCCAAGGCTTAGTAATCCAAAGTATAGCCTTCAGATAATTTTGGAGAAATGGTGGATTATCAAACTGGTAAATAATCTTTAGATATTAATAATGTCTTCTCTGGCATTAGCCTTGCTCTGCACCAAAGTTTCTGATAAATATGTCATAGTCATCAGTAACCAGACTAAGGCCTTTCTTTTATCATTATTATTATTATTAATTAAAGGATATTGGATATAACCTTAAAAGGCTGAAAAGTAAAATGAGACCAACTTTATCCTAATAGGAAACCATTATATTTATTATAGTAATAGTAATAATATAATTAGTAACTATATAGCTGTAACTTCTAAATCATGTGAACTATCAATTTATAAGTATTACAAACTTGTTTTTTTTTATGAAATAAAAAGAGAGATCAAACTTTTTTCACAGACTTCACAGTTTTCTATTTATTGACTCAACATAAACATTGACACATGCAACATTACAAGACACAATGCTAAAAATCAATCCTCTTTTATATTTCATTTTATTTTTAATTTACGATATTTTAGGCAAAAGCAGTTTGTTAAAGTGGAGGCTCACAAATGTTTTATGGTCCCTCACACATCAACAAAAGCCAAAGACACTTGTTCGAAGCACAACATGAAATGATGAGCGGTTAATATGAAATTGCAGCTGGAATAAAGTAGCTGAGGGCTCTATCGAGTTTCCAGCATGCCATCTTTGATTCTCCATCTCCAAGAAGTGCTGAAGTCTGGAGCTGGAAAACAGCGGAGCTCCAGGCCGGACTCTTGTACCTCCTCATCGTGACCAATCTGCTGGCCGTGCTCAGTTTTCAGTGTGTAAACCCTCTCAGAGATCTAAATCAGACACAGATAAACGTCAAACTAGTATAATCTTCTATTTTTTCTACTTAAATGGACAAACAACATATACTTTTTGGATATAATAGTGTGGGATTCTGTGAGTATACCTCACCTGATCACTGATTCCAGTGGCAATATGGCCCACCTTCACCCGACGCATCTCTCTGATCCGGATTTTCTTATCACTAAAGTCTCTGATGCAGACATCCACCCCTGGACCAATCATAAAGCAGAGTGAGGCACATGACCAAAGAGAAAAAAAATTATATACAATTAGGTATCATATTAAACAGAAGAGCTTTTTATCTCACCTTCAAAACAGCAAGGTGGTGGCTGCTGTGTGTGACCCAGGAAATCCAAACTGAACACCTGCACATCTGGCTGGCTATTGTAGGAGAAGACACCGGAGCTGAGGTCGTCTCCTGGGCTCAGAGACCAGCGGCCAGAGTCCTGGAAAAAGGGGAACACAAACCAAACAGTAGGTCTATTATTTCTGCTGTTAACCAAAACAATAGGCCGCCAGAGAAGTTCTTTTAAAAACTGTTCGCCTAACAACATGTTTTCCCTGATATTTTGGCTTTATTTCTGCTCTGCATTTTGATTTACCTTTTTGTCCAATGGTTCCCAGTTCGAGTAAGGGTCACTGCTGAGGCAAGACAACAACTGCTCCTGCATCTCAGCAGAATGAAGCTGGGAGAGGCTGCTCAGATAGAAATCTGCAAACAAACGAAAAAACAAAAGCATACAGAGTTCAAGCATCTGCCATACTTAACACCTGAAATTAAATACAGCTTAAAGAAAACCTCACCTCCAACCAGCTTCCGTAGCTCAAGTTCAGGTACCGTGGTGATTTTGTTGTCCCTCTTGTGGCTCAGCTCCGAGATCAGCATTTGTGGTTCATGAGGCGAGCCTCGTTTCGATTTCTTAGAATCAGCGTCTGCCTCTTCCTCATCAGTCAGTTTCTTTGTCCTCCTCCCTGTTGTGATCAGCTTTTCCATGGACTCTTGGTGCATCTCTTCATCCTCAAAGTCAGCACTGCTGCTGATGAGTTGCATGGAGTCACTTGGTTTGTTGGGGTTAAGCAAGGGCTCTAAATAGGGACCCTTCACTGGGTTGGTGAGTCCTCCAACTGCAATCAAATCAATAAAAATTAAATGAACTTATGTACCTACGATAAACTGATTAAAAAATGTATAGCAGGTATTACTAAACTCAATGTGGTCAACTGATGGTCACTAAAAAGAGCATTCCATACCATATAAATGCAAAATAACAAACTCTCAATTGTCTGTAAACTCACTGCTGAAACCACCATCAAGCCAGATGCAGTGCAGATTTACCTTCTCTTAGAGCTCTGTCAGTTTTTTCTCTGAGGTCAGTTGCTGATGATCTCTTCAGTGGATCCTTCTGGAGTCCTGCTTTTATAACTTCAGCAGTGAGAGAGCCACAGTCAGGTGGGATCTCTCTCAGAGGCGGGGGCTCGTTAGCAATCTGTAAACCAATCAACCAAGGAAATTCAGTCAAGGCTTGATACGAGTACTCTAAAGAACAAACATCTGTCAATAAAGTATTCGAAGAATACCTTCAAGTAAAGGCGACAATTATAGTATCTTGTCCAAGGCTGACAACCATTGAGCATGTGCAGTAACATACAGCAGCTGCTCCACACATCTGCTTTAGCTCCGCGGGGTTCTCCTTTTATTATTTCAGGGGCCATGTGAGTCTCTGTGCCCTTCAGATCTGTAATCAAATACATTGAGAAAATTGTGAATTCGGACATGTAAGTGGAGAAATTGCACATCTTGCCAAATTACTCAGTGACAAAGTATTTACCTTTGGACCTACTGAGGCTCTGACCCTGATTGTCGAGCCTTTCGGCATGTCCAAAGTCACATAGGAAGGTGTCTCTACCATCGTCCGACAGCAACACGTTGTCGGCTGTGAGAAACAAGTAGAGTCAGTAATCCATTGCATTAATCTGTGTGCTGCTGTGTGATGTCAGTGGTGCTTGGTTGATTTCCATGACTTGTGCTGTGTAGTTTTTAGATGACATAATTAGAAACAGGGCAGCTGCTTAGACAAAACAGTCTAAGACAAAGGAGCCAAATGAATGGAAAATATGAAGTCACACAGGGACAGCTGCTGTGCTAAACTCTTTAATGTGGAATGGATGTGGAAACTAGTCACAAACCGTACGCAGATAAAGAAGAGATGTGGTATTATTGTCTAGCTTTTCCTGAGAAATTACAGACAGCAGATGGCGCTTGAGATACACCACAAAACATGTCTTGTCAGCTCTTAAGATATTCTCTGTCTTTTTTGCTCTTCCTCAATCTCAGTTTCTGTTCTGTTTTTGTGTTTCCTTTGTTCTTCTATATAACCCTTTCCACTTTATTTTCATCTTCTGTATTCTTTCTGTCCATTGTACTTTTTCTCCTCTTCTTCTCTTTCGAACTACTTCCTGCTCTTTGTCCCATCCCCCCCCTCACTCCGTTTTGTTCTCCCTTTCTCTCTCGCTCTCCTGATTTTGTGCACATGCGCCGTGTCTAGAGAACAGCAGTGAGTCACACTGTGGGAAATTCCCAGCCCGTCTTTTTCTCTGTGGTAATCTGGTTTCACAACCCAGGTGCTTGAAGATCAAATCTAGACTGTATCTATGACACTTGTGTTCCAAACAACAGCTGCGCATAGACACAAAATCCTCTGATGAGAACTAATTACAAATCTGACTTTCTCTCTGTCTTTTTTTCAACTTTCCACTACCACAACAAGTAAAAGTCAAGCTGACACATTTCTTAGTTTTACTGTTATTACTATTGTTCTCTAGCTGTTAATGTTCATAATGAAAGTGTTGTGAGGCAGTGCCAATATCGATATATTGTTACTTTTTTGGATTTAACATTTACATTCCATACTTTATCACTCGACAACATCACCAATATTTAGGAAGTCACAGGAACAGTCCCAGTCATTATTAATTTGTACATTATATAGAGATAAAAAGTGGATAAAACTTAACAACTTCACTTTGTGGATTTATTTGCTGTTGTAAATTGATTAAATTACACTAAATTTCTTATAAAAGCTCACTCTTAAGATACGTGTCATGTTCAGTCATAAAGTGGGCACACCAAACATCATAAATATGAGGCTAACATTCAAGTCATCTAAGATTTCAAAGGTATGGTATTTGTATAATATACCTTTAATATCGAGATGCACCACCCTTTTCTTCACTAAGTACTCCAACGCTGTTAAAACTTGAGAGTGGTAGTGGAGACTTAAATCCTCTGGCAGTCGACCACGTTCCACTATCAGCTGGCCCAAAGAGCCTGGAATAACACAAAATGTTAGAGCGGAACAAAGACTGCTGTCTTAGCAATATTTACCAACAGAGAGCATCTGATTAATCTTTTCCTCTGGGTTATGGCTTGTAAAGAAGCCAGCATTTAATGACAATGGAAAAATGTGTCAGGTATATCAATGTTTATCAGGAAGGGAGCTTGCGTCACACGTTTGGTGCAGTTTGGACAAACACTCTTTGAGTAAGGTCAACAGTCATTTCGAGCATCCCAGAAACACCCACTTCCGCATCTCAACACTAATCACATCCGTATTTTTCTGCACTTGAACTCAGTCGACTCAAGTTCCATGTACTGTACATGTTTGTGCACTTAATTGATTCCATCTGTTTCTTGAGTTTAAATGACAACAGGAGTAGTTAGTATCAACAACATACGCTGTGTGTGAAGGGAAGATAGTGGGATTGTTTACCAGCTTTGTGTTCCATCAGAAGGACGACATTAGGCCCCTCTCTAACCACTCCAAAGAGCTTCACCACATGAGGAGATCTGAGGGCACTCCACGCACCCACCTCCTCACTGTTGAACCTCTTCAGGGCAATCTTTAAGAAAAAGATGGAACGTAAAATACTAAGATTATGTACATACTTTTATACAAGACTGTTTTTATACAAATCGATATGCTGTAAATTACCTTTTTGGCAGCAAATTTGAACCCACTGTTCACATCTTCAGCACTGTGTACTTCACCATAGGAGCCTTCCTTGATGAAGTGCTGGAGGACATACTCTCTCCCTTCTTTGTATTCTGAGTCCACAGGCTGAATTTTCTGTCAGGAAGAGACAAACAGGTTAGTTTGGTTCAGCCACTTTTCAAATCAAAACATACCGAAGCAAGCAGACTGAAGCAAAGCAGAACTTACTTCATGATAAAAAATGAGTCCCTCATTGCTAACAGAGTCAGCTTCCGAGAACTCGTCTTCGTCTTCCCTAGTCTCCCTCTCCACTTCTTTGAAAAATGGCCCTGTGTAGCATGGATCCCCCTGACTGACAAGGCCTCTGAGCCCAGCAAGGGCCAGTGAGCAGTCTCCCACACTGCTAGGAGAGTCTGAGCTGCTGTTGTGCTCATATGACCGAACACTGGAGAGGTTACCCAAAACTGGCCAGTTCAAAGGGGAACAGCTTGAGCCTTTGTTGTAAACTTGTTGGCTGTAAAAAGAAGCCCTTCGGGCGTCTTCCTCTGAGCTTTCAAAGCTGCTACAGCAAGAGGTACTGAGATCGCTTCTCTCTTCAACAGAAGAGTCCCCCTACAAGAAGAAGAAGAAGAAAAAAAAAGTTCTTAGACAATATAGTGTTTACATCCTCCGATAAATTTGCTCTAGGCTTAAAAATTCAAGGCCGAAAGAGGCGGGGCTGTTGGAATTCAATGTTTCACTTCCACAATTTAGGAAGGGTAATGTTTACATGGGAACTTCTAGAGATTAGGACCCTATTGTTGAAGATGATTTAAATTCTTTTAACAGCACAGCATACTAAATATTAACACATTTTTGAATCCAGTTTCATAGTCAAGACTCAGAGAGATGTGAAGAGTAACCTCACCAGGATCGGGATCAGAGAACTTCCACTTTCTTGTTCAGGCACTCCAGAAGGCATTCGACGTCTCTGTCGCTGCTTGTCCTTCTTCTTCTGCTGCTTCTTCCTCTTCCCCTTACGTTTCTGTCTCCTATGGGTACTCTTTCTTGAGGAGAGTATTGATGTGCTTGCTTCCTGGATGGTGGCCATTGTTTGGCACGCCACATTGTTTTGGTCAGATGAAAGACTTCAAAAGAAATTTGAAGAAAGCAAAAGGAATTTAAGGCATGTTTACACAATTCAGCACAGACCCTTAAACAGAAATTTAATTTATAATGCGGAGAATGTCCCCAAGATCTTACCTGGTGGTTAAGCATTTAGGGAAGGCACGGAAGGAGCGGTCATAACAGGACGGGCTGAACTCTTGGGAGTCCTGGGTTTCACCTAAACGAGCACAGTGTTAATGTAAAATTGGCTCACAGGAAAGTTCATTGATGTGATACACTATAAAAATAAGATATATTTACATTCTGCCTGAGCAACAATGGTTGAGGTCTTGAACTGCATTTCTTCCACTTGTTCTGCAGTTCCATGTGTCAGGAGTTTAGTGAGTTTATCAGCAGACCACTTTTGCGTAAATCCCATTTTGCCATCCTTCCCCTCATCTTGCGCCTCCTCAGTCTCCTGCTCTGCATTGGAGCATGATGGATATGTCCCCTTCAGGTCAGCTTTTGGTGGTCCAGTGAAAGGCGCTGTTGAGTTGAAGAGCCTCTGTCTCACCGCCATGTTATCTTCTAAATCTGCAAGAGACACAAGCAGCTGATAAATAACGATCTTCCTTATCAACTGTCTCCTGCCTTTATGTTTTGTCTTTAATCTTAAATAAGAGTTAATCAATTTCGTTTTAGTTATAGATGCCAGGGTTGTTTGTGTGGCTATAACCAGAGAGTTAAAAGTAACTTTTTTAGTATTATTATTTAAATATTAATTAGTGAATTTGTCTTTGGTCGAGGGCAACATATTTGGCTCCTTTATAAACCGAGCTTTCGATTTTGATGAACACGTTACTTCAGAGCTCACAGTGCGTGATATTTATTCAGTTAGTCAGATGCTTGCTGCGACTCATCAAGAGTGACCTTTAGAAATGTTGTGAAGTTTGTATAAGCATAAACCATTTCTCCAAAATGTAACAAAGGACTTTTATCTGCTAATGTGAGCGTGGGAGTGAGGATACCTAAAAAGGGGAACAAATGGATTCTGAAAACTAAACACATCTCAGGTTAAAGGTTGCAATGCATTTTGCTGTTTGTTTTTGTTCATTTTTTCTTAATTTTTCATTCTTAGTATTTTTTCAGTTTGCATCTATGGCACACTTTGCAAATACTTTCCACGGTGCCATTTGCCTGCTGTAATCGAGCACAACAGAAAAGCTCATAAATCTGACTGAAGATCCGACTGAAAGGTTTACGACGGAAATATACACCCATGCATAAACGCAAAAATAATTTGATATGCTTCATTATGGCTCGTTTGAAGTTTAACATATTTTACTGCGCCACACATGGTTAGGAGCGCAGATGAACTGAAACTGTGAAATTTGAGGTGGGCAGATGAGACAGGAAATTAAACCCCGGCCTTGTTTTCACAGTTGCAAACTCTGTCGCTCAGTGCATGCAGTCTGTTTCAGTCAGAGGAAGTAACCTAGGCAATGCCTGGGCTGCACAGCCTGGGCTAATTTGAAATAAAGATTTGCATGGCTGCCTGTTCACACCTTAAAAGTTATCACCAGCACAACAGGTAGGACTGTAAAACCAACACAGGAAAACTACATGCAGTTTAAAAGGCACAAACTGAGAACTACATTTAGAGCACTACAGTTGCAATTAGTTGCATCAGTTTGTCCATTACACTAGCAGCTTATCACACAAAGATTAAGCCTAAATTCTTGACTAAAACAATCACATGCACACTACATGCTTTTGCTGCTGACAACACCAATAAAGTATAGATACAAGTAACAATACAGCAAAAAATAACATCAAAACATAATCAAAATTACGTTAAAGCTGTTTGAGTTTATTAATGATACTACCTTATACGCAGACTTCATGCACCGCAAGATTATCTAGAGCGAAGCAACTCAACTGTCACTTCCGTCTTAAGACGCTGCACCACCACACCCCAATGAATTTACGTGGAAAGGAAATAGAGAAAACCCCACTGCAACAAACAGGCACAAAAACAGACTCTGTATGTGTGAGCCGACGTAGCGGGCAGACATACCAATAGATGCCAGTCTGAACTGCATTCTCAAGTATTTGTTCTGAATAACCTGTCATCGACACGAACTAGGTGCTCCGTTTGCGTGCCTTCATGTTCGACTTTTCAGTAACGACTCGGCTCAGTCGCTGCCGCTTTGCTTTCTGCTCTCTTGATGCTGGCTTTCAGCCAACTGGGGGGAGGAGCTGGCTGACTATGACTTATGGGAAATGCATCTACACTTCCCCATATTCCCCCCTCCTTCTGCTCCCTCTAACAGGGCTGGTTTACTTGCTCTGCCCTCTTGAGTACTACCAATTAAAGGATCAGGTTTGCTTATGGGTATGGTGACAAACATAAAATGTGAACTATGAACTGTGATGCAAGTAGTGGTAATATCTAAACCCTTTCAATCTTTGCATACTATCAAGATACAGGGTTTTAATGAGGAATAAGTAAAGGATATGATTAGTACAGCACAGCACTGAATTCAAATTTGTTCAAAAAGCAAAAAATCAGTTAAAAAAGTTTCTTTAATGGGTGAAAAACAATTTCAATTCTGTGTGCACTTTAAACCAGGTAGTCTGATAATCACCTGGAATGGACAGTCAACTTTCTGTACACATTCACACCACTAAATGTGAAGGGATTTGTGGCCTTTCATTTGCTCTGATATTCTAATAAGTGCGTGCCCTGTAGCAAGCCAACATTCAAGAGCCCGTCACATGTCATGTCACACGCCCACATTCTCCACTATATGTCCTGTTGTTAAAACAACAAAAAGTTTCTTTCTTTATGAAAATGTGGCAGTGTGAAAACTCACATTATGAGCATCTTCTTGCAAAAAATTATTTCCGAAAACAGTGTTTAGACTGAGGCAAGCGTATGAGCTGTCAATAATCTGATGGCTCTATCTGAAATAATCTCACTTGCTTTTCTCTTGAGCAGAAAAACAACTTAGTCATATAAAAACCACTACAGGAAACTCGGAACACCACTTGACAGGTTCTGGTACATGCCATAATCGAAAAGCTCAATGGAAGTTGCTCACTCCACCCCTACTGATAAGGAAACTGTTTGTCATGACAACAATATCTCTGCTAAACCGGCATAAGTTTAAGGACACAGGTACAGACATTGTAGACAGTCAAAGCATTTAGAATTTTGTTTTTGATACTCTATTAGTCACCAACTTCACATATTATGACTCATAAAAAAGGCAACAATTAGTACAAATTATCAGTTCGTCTGCCAATCATTTTCTCATTTACTCATTCTGTCTAGAGCTGAAATATTTAGTCAGTTTAGCCACAACATTATGTGCAACAGATTAACTGTGTGACAAAAAAAAACTGTCAAAAGTTACTAGCTCAAGGTTCAAGATTTTAAGGTTTCTTTTAAGATGTCACTGTGACCAGTGTTTTTTGGGGTGAAGTTGTTTTTTGCTTTGCAATTTGCTGGCTTTGATTTTTAAATTTCATGTTTTTAATTGCCTCTTCATATTATTAAAAGCTTGACAGAAATTCTGCTTTGTTTTGGATGGATTGTTTTAAGCTGTGAATGAATCTGGAAACAGACTGTTAAACAGATAAGTATCGGCCTATACGTCTCAGCTTGGGGCACACCACCAATTCTGACCATATTCCAAACTTCATTTCTAGAAACCCTATACCTGAAATGAATCTCCAATGTACTTCACTATTGCCATATATTGCTCATGCAGTCCTGAGAATATTTCACTTTTTGCAAAAGAAGTCTGTGCAACTCTAAGGTCATTTTTTAACTTCTGTTCCAACTTTCTGCACTGACAAGCATGGCATTTTACTAACTGGAGAAATGGCAATGACTGGTTATCAAATTCTGCAAATTCATTTTGCAGGTCAAGTAATCAACACTAAAGTCTTTTCATTTACATGCAAACTGAACCTACACTTCCCTGTCAGTGTCACCAGAAACCTAAACAATTATGCTTTAGAGGAGTTTTGCACCCTAAATGTCTACACATATCTAATAAACATGTAACTAATAGTGCACACTATAAACTTTAATCCATAATGACCTTTGCTGTGGAAATCTTGAACTAAACTGTAACAAAACATACAGTTGGTGACTGTACAGCTTCTGCTGCTCTGTTTCTCTCACAGAGATTAATGAAATTCCAAAGCCTTTAGTAACGACTGCTAAAAGGAACTCAGAAAACACAGGCAAGAGTTCCTTAAGAGAACCGGTGGCTGCTTCTCAGGAAAGCATTCCAGTCCTCAACTACACATTCTAAAAGATTGCAAAAAAACATCTGCAGGCACACATTTAAATGCAGCTCCAAGTACTCAGTCATACCTCTTGTCTAATGTCTAACAACTTCCCTTTTTCTAGTTACTTCCTCAATATTAACTTCAATGAAGAAACAGTCAGTTACAGTAAGAATGCATAGTCCTCTCTTTGCTGGACATTATTTCCATTAAACTGAGATGTTCTATAAACTCCTTGCATTTTAAAAGAATAATTACCCAGGAAAATTCAGAGCTAAGCCATTGTTATTAATGTTATCCCAGTTTTTCTGTAAACATTACTGGGTTCTTTGACAAATTAAAATTAATTCGGAAAACAGTTTTCTCATGAATCAATAATAGAAATGTGTATTTGACACCTCACGAAAAACATTCTTCTCCATTTCCCAATGCTATCCAACATAGGTTTACTAAACATGGCCAAAGTCAACAAATCTAAAAGCATGTATATTATAATAATGTTCTACTAAGCTGCAATCTTTCTATACATTTTCTATATAGTGAGCTCATCTTAATACAGTCATATTTGCACTTTCTTGCTATCTTGCAAAGAAAATGAGAACAGGATATTTGCACAGGAGGAACAAAAGGTTTTTCGTTTAAGGGTGGACTTGGACCAGTGCTGCTTCGCTTGTAAATGCAGGCCAGGAGTTTGACTCTGGGCCAAGAAAGATCCAGCAAGCATTGGTGCATTATGGAGGCCCAGCATAACTTGGACCTGAAAAATAGGACCTGCCAAGAGTGACTAATGTAAACAATTACATCTGGTGAATGTAATTGTTTAGCTCTATCAGATTACATGAGGGCTCTAATGTTTAAATGAAACAGATAAGAGCATAAAAAGATATATGACTGCATATATTGCGACAACATATAATAACATACATAACGGCTATTCTTATGAGGACTCCTATAACAAATATAGCAAGTTTTTTTTTCTATCACTAATATGCTCTTAATTTTTTTTTACCAGGTAAGAACATCAACATATCCATGTTTAGAGTTAGTACAGCCTTTGTGACAAAAAATAAAAATAAAATGAGGGTGCCACTGAGAAGTATAAGCAGTACGACGGAAATTATATTCTGTACAGTAAAATCTACAGTAAGCCACTATAACAATTTACCTACCAATGGTCACCTTTGATGTTTAACTATTTAGCGATTCATTTAAAATGAATATAATTTGACTAAACAGTAATTTCATGTGTATACACGCGCTGTTATTGTGTGCACGCGCACTAACTTCCTTCTAGCCACATTCACCGCCATTTCACATAAAACTTAGGCCCAAAATGTTTGAAGTATTCGTTAAACAGTCAATCATGTAAATCGAGAAATCGAGTTCTCGACAAACAGCGGGAAACACTGAAGTCAGAAAGCTCTTAACTTCGTTAAACCGTTTATGATAAATACTATATATTCTTCACTTACCGTATTTCCCGTAACTAGGCGTCGGCCGATGGCGATCTTGACATCATGTAGCTTCTTTCCTGTTTCCGCTTGAATTTCGAAGTAGTTTTTGGGTTCCCTTAATTTTTACAATAACAACATTTAACGCCAGAATTCAAAGACATATTGCGCTATTATTAATCACTGACTGTAACAGTATGTTTAAATGTTGCTCGGACCGAGCACAATGTTTGCGTGTGGCTGTAAGGTATAGTTGTGCTTTTAATTTGAAGATAAAATGCACTCTCTTCATGTAAGCGTCTGTTTTTAATTTAAAGACAAGAGGATAAGCGGTCGTGCAGCGGGAAAGGGGAGCTGTTTAATAAACTGCACATAAAAAGCCTTTGTTTGTCTGTTTGTTCTATGTTGTTAATAAACTATTACTATATATCGAGGTCTTGCTTGCTTTCTGCTGAGATATAGATATTTGTATTTTAATATATATGGCGTTAATGATGTATTTTACCAAGATGAGTATCTACAGTAAATCTTAATTAAATTCTCCTCGCTGGAGATTTTAACTCGCACTGACTATCTTCTGTCTCAGACAGTTTTACATTTACAAATATTAATCTCACGGAACTAATTTACAGTCCTACTTGTCCAAATCTGAAATGCCCTCTTTTACTAACTCTCCCCATAAATATTCCCATATTGGTGTTTTGCAAATGGTGCCAGTAATCACTGTGTTATAGATGCAGTCAGGTAATCGATACTCCTGAAATCAAGACAACAAATTGTTTTTTAAACAACATTTTTTTTAGCAACCTTTCTTCCGCAATTCACTGTAACTTGAATAGAACCTGATTAGTGATATTGATTTGCCATGGAAATACATTTTCATTAAAATATTAAATAAACATGGCCCTATCCGCAAATTTAGAGTAAAATGCTGTCCAGTCACCTCAAAGAAAATGATGGTGGCTGGGCTAAGGCCAGAAAAACTAAACCTGGTTTATTCCTAGCTATAAAAAAAAGTGACATTCCTAACGGCTTTAATAAATATTTGGTTTCTTCAGGGTCTTTATTTGAATCTTTACATAAAGATTTAAAACAGTTTAATGAACAGGTCATCTTTGCAACTACTAGAAATTAATCTTGTATTCAACTCTTCAGCTTTTCTTTTCTGAATGTCATGGCGATCCACAAGGCTTTAAAGCTGCTGGCTACAATGAATTCAAGACCACATCAATTTAAATCTTATTTTCTTAAGCTGGATGAACCACAAACTTATCATTTTTAATCGTATGCTTTGGAACAGTGGTGATATGGAAATATAGAAATATTCCCTTTTTTGATGATAGGGAGGTGATAAGGAGGTCGTCCTTCATACGTTAAAAACTACAGATCACACAGTTGGGCATGTAATGTTAATAAACAGACCGAACAATAGTGGTTTATCAGTAAAAACTAAATGACTTGTCAGTTAAAACACAGTGTGTCCTCTTTGCTGAGTCTTCTTCTTTGTTTCTCCCAGTATCCACAGCTCCTCAGAGATCTATATTGGGACCACTCTTTATCTCTCTATATGTAAATAACCTTTGTGATATTTTATCCAAATACTGCATTCCATTTATCTGTAGATGACACAGTTAACTATTTTTCATCCCCTTGAAGAGTGCAAACCTTTTAACACAAACCTGCCTTTGAGGTTTGTGTTAAATCCAAGTTCATGTTATTCTCAAATGGCAAAAGAAGTTGTTGTCTACGCTTCCTAAGAGCAAAAGGATTCAAGTAATTGAAATTAAACTGGCTACATGTTATAAATATCTAGGTATCATTGCATATCATAATTTGTCAGGTGAAAACACACTGAAATGCTTGTGTCCAAACTGTTCTCTGTATGGTGCTGCCAAGTAGCCAATATCCATAGACTTTCCCATTGGTTGGTTTTTATCTGAAAATATAAATGGAAATCTCTGCTTGGGCTGATTCCTCCTACCATCGGGGAGTTTAAGTCCAATTTAAAGGAGCAGAAGAATAGTTCTTTTGGTCAGAGGGACTGTTTTTATTATTACTCTTGTACTCGCCTCTGTCAGTGCGCAACAGGGTGGCTGTGGCTACAATGTAGCTTGCCATCACCAGTGTGTGAATGTGTGTGTGAATGGGTGGATGACTGGTTGTGTAAAGCGCTTTGGGATCCTTAGGGACTATTAAAGCGCTATACAAGTACAGGCCATTTACCACTTACCAATGATCTGTTATTGCATATCATCCAAATGTTTGTCTTGACATGTCTGTACTGATTATCATTCGTATTTGTTTTTGTAATTGTTATAATTTTATGTGTTGTATTTGCTGTAACATCTGCTGCCCTCTTGGCCAGGTCTCTCTTGAAAAAGACTGACTCACTGACTCACTCACTAAATCTCTCTGAGAGTTTTACCTGGACAAATAAATGATAACAATGATGAGTAATCTAACACAGCATATCATCAGCCCCTACGTCATGGTGTAAGAAAAATATCTGTATTTATATGAATCTACCACAAGATGGAGCGATAACCTACTTAAGTCTTTTACAGGTTAATACACGGGGCCATACGACATGCATTGTCCTCTGAGCTTCACTGATGTGAAGTCTAAGTTGTGTGTTTAAATTGGTATCTTTCACGCTCATTATTTTTTATAAACATTTCAATCACTTGTTGAACAGGATAATGCACTACAGATGCAGCAGAACTCACTTGTCCTAAAGAACATTTCAGGAAATCATTCCTACAGTGATACATTCCTACATTCCTACATTCTTCTACTACTCTATAATAGATGAATACACTTGTCAGGTAATAGGTTTCCACAAATACTTATAGATTTCTGTATTATACCTTACTGCTCATTTCTTTGATTTATAGTGTAGACATTATATATTAATACTATTTCCACTACTCTTTTGCACAATGTCAGTCTCTTTTTTTTCCTCATGAATATCTAACTTCTTAAAATGTTTGTCTATCTGCTTCTGCATCTCTAAATGACATTTTTATTAGCCACCACCAATGAATAAGGATTTTGTCATTTAATTTTAGTGGCCAAAATATTGAGTTTTTAATCCAATGTTAGTTTCATTTTTAAAGACAGGCAATTTAATTTAAATGGGTATTTAAAAAAACCTTTTTAGATTAAAATAATTTTCTTAAAATCCTAAACTTCGTGGAGGTTTTCACCTCAAAAATCAAACATGTAAGCCTATGCGCAAGGTAGTTTTAGCAGTTTCATCCATAGAACCATGTTGATACTTATACAATGATGCTGATCTCTCAACGGATCTTTTTAACGATCACTGTCTTTTCCATTTTGTCTTGTTAGAACAGCATTAGCTTCTGTTTTAACCACTTTCATGGAGCTCATCCCACTGACTTCTTCCTAGAGTCTCCCATTTAAATCTTGATAATGTATTGATAATGTTAAGTAATGTAGGAGAATGTTTCATTTTGCTAATATTGGACTTGACCTCTGCCTTAGATATCTGCCTTGACCATCACATTATGCCTCATAGGCTGGGATACTGGATACTGGAGATACTGGTCTGTTTTGGAGTGGTACTATCTGTATAAATGATCTGTTTTTCTGGCTGCCTTCTAAGTGAGTGCCACAAGGTTCTGTTCTGGGGGCTTTACTGTCATAGCTGCTTGCTCTTCATTGCATCTCAAGAACTTTTGATGTCATTTCTTATCACTATTATGCAAATGACATTCAGTTACATATTTGTACCTAAGGTAATAGAACCCTAGGTTCCCAGGCCACATTTGTTAAATTTTCTACCAGGAACCCTCTGGCAACGTTTGCTTCTGCCTTCACTGTGGATGATCATTTTAAATCTCTGGTTCACTCTTGTTTTTTGTCACTTATGAAATACAGTCAAATTGAGTTCCATTGTGTCATAATTTGACTCGGAAATTGTTATTCATGCCTTTATTTCATCATGTTTAGATTACTGTAATTCATTGTTTACTTGTATCAACAAAGCCTCATTGGAACATCGGCATGTTGTTCAGAAAGCCAATGTGAGGTTTTTGATTAAGTCTTCAAAGTGCTCACATTGTTACTCATTCAGCTGCACTGGCTACCAATTAACACTAGAGTCCACATTAAGATTCAGGTTTTGACTTTTAGAGGTCTGCATGAAAATGCACCAGTGTACATCAGTGAACTTTTACATCCATATATCCCTAAAGCAGGCCTTGAGGAAGCTCAGAGTTTATAGGCCTGCTCATTGTGCATCAGACAAGGCTGAGAACTAAAGGGAACAGAACTGTCTCCCACTGAGCTTGAGCACTGTGAAGTTGGTGGATTTTTAAAAAGTCAGCTTTTTAAACTTGCATTGAAGTTGTGCTATTTTTGTTGTAAAGAACTTTGTGATATTTAACTTGAAATGTGCTTTACAAATAACATTTTGTGGCTTCATCTGAAAAACGTTCTGAGATGCCCTTAGGTGTGGATGCAAACCAGAGAGGGTGACAGCCCGGGAGGGGGTACGTTTCTGTACGAAGTAACATTTTTTGACACTTTTCTGACCAACGGCAATAGATTTTCTTAGCTAAGTATTCCACTCAAGCTGATTCTGTCATTTACAAGCATCTTTGAGACAGAAATGCATTTTTGTTTCCAAAGTAGCCTAGCTTACAACTGTCTACCAAACTACACGTTCCAGACAGAGAAATCCTGTGTGCCTTTCTAGTTATTTGGTATATAGTGCTTGACCATTGTCTTTTACCTGGAAATTGTCTTGCTTGTTTTAGCTATTTGCATACATTATATAGCTACTGTTTGTGTACCTCTTTACATTCCATTTGCATTGTGTATGTAATCTGTCATGCACCCATCACTTGTGCAAGCATTACACAAGATATTTATTTGAAACCAACCAGTTCAATACTTTTAGTATAATATACCATCTGATTAATAACAGAACACAAACAATCTATTAGATGTTGGGTTCAAGCTCATTTCTAATTGATGCAAAGTGGAAAACTATCTTCTGGTGTGACAAACTAACATTTGCTTTTAATTTAGGCCAATATCTTTAAAAATACAAGGGTGTATTTGTACAGGTTAAATGTAAAAGTTAGACATGCTGCTATCCTTTTGACATATTTTTCTGGGAAGGTCTTGCCTACTTCAACAAAACAATGCCACATTTTACAAGTATTACAACAGTGTGGCTTTGTAGAAAAACAATGCAGGTGATAAACTGGCACACCTACAATGGTTTCATGCCACACATTATGCATCATGAAACAAAAAAAAAATATGAAAAAGAAAGCCATGAACCGTAAAACAAACAAGAATGTCAAACAAGAATAAGAAAATAGTTTTGCTTTCGAAACTACAAAACATGCTGCTGTCCCAGCTTTTTAAAAATGTAGGCCTAGATGTTGTTGAGATCAAATTCCAAATAAGATGTTTCACCCTAACCCCACCCCCCAGATCAACAGGAGTTGAGAAACCAAACCAAAAGAAGTACATCTTGGGCCCCTGAAGGTATTTATCTATATCAGATATCATGGCATCATCGTGTTGCCTAGTAGCCACTGAGCAACAAAATAAAATCACCAGTTATATAATTTACGCACTAGTAACACATAAAAGGTTCATATAATGTTTCTTTCTCATTTATATCAGCAAAGGTCTGATTATACATCCTTAGCAACCACCTAGCAACGGTCTAAAATAAGGTAATTTTAGCATAGAAACGACATCTACAACCTCTATTTTTTGAAGTTTTCTAGGGTCATGTAATGCGCAAGGGGAGATACTTAATAATTCTATGCTAAATTGCACATAAACAAAGCCTTTATTTATTTGTTTAATTTATTTATGTATTTGTTCGTAAGTAACCACCTATTTAACCTATTTAAATTTCTTGCTGTTGTTTGCATTCTGCTATGATAAAGCAGAAAGCACTTTAAATATATATACATGCTTATCTTTTAGTTTACTAAAATGAGTAGTCTATTTAATACAATATATTATCATGTGAGAAATGTGTTGATCTAAGGCCCTTGGAGGTTCTTATCTATATCAGATATTATGGCATCATCATGCCTTGAAAGTAATTAACAGAATACAATGACCCAATATTTTTTGTTTGAATGCTATTTCCAACTTATTAAGTAAACGTAAGCTTAATTTGTTTTTACTGTCTTAGGGCATTAAATTCAATGAAACAAAAAACTAAGTTAGTTTCATTCTTTGTCATTGTTATTTTGCTCAAATATGCCAAACACAACCAGAATGAGAAGAATTGGTTCCATGCCTTTAAGGAGCCCCCTTTTGTCTCACAGCTTTAATTCAAGTGAATTAATTCTTTCTATTATTGAACTGCTCTTACCCTCTTAACCACCCAAAGACAAACTAAAATTAACATGGAAAATATTAAAAACTAAACAAAAAAGAAACACTTTAACAAAACTGAAATGAGCAAACCCACTGTAGAACCTAACAAATTAAAGTGACAACAAAAACTAATAATTTTAGCTAATGTCCTGTCCATTTGTCCTCTTTGAGGCGTAATTTTAAAATTAGACTCAATCAAAATGTCGGTCACTGTCTCAGTATTTGAGATAAAAACGTTTGTGTTGTCTCGCAAAAAGTGGGACACTAGGTCACTCTGCTCTCCGGTTGCCTAACACTTCAACATTCACACAAGTAAAATACACATTGTGTAGACGTAGTCATGTTGATACGGTCTAGCTTTCCATGTACAACGCTGGAAGTTGTTGGTGGATATTGGCAGTGAAGTGTAAATTCACCGCAGAACGTCCTCCCCACCACAGCGCGCTTCTGTTGGACACAGACTGAGCGAGTACACAACTGCTGCTGCGTTCAGAAAATGGCCGACAGATTTTCTAGGTTCAACGAAGAGCGTGATTTCCAGGTAATGCATGTTAAATATTTGGTCCACCTCCATATTTTTTAAAGTGTCGAGGTGTTTCAGTAAGTTAATATCTATTTGAAGGTTAAGGACAGTTTTGACGTATCGTGTACACCATCGTGCATTTCGCTCTAGATCCCCGTTGCTAGCACTGCAAGCTAGCTATGCTAACGCTAGTGCACTGCGGCTCTTTTGATATTAACTTGCCTTACGGCTCAGTGTTCGCCTGAGTGCTATATTTGACCCATGTCTTGGATTATCGTCTTCATTATCAACCGTTTCTTTCTGAAACTACAAACATTTAACCACGCAACAGCAAAATAGATACTGGAGTCCCAATTAGCTCATTAGTGACCTTGGGCATTCTGATTATTTTTCGACATATGCTAAGGATGGATAGTGAGCTAACATAGCTAGCTTGTACGCACATTGAGCTGTTGTAGCATTAATAGCCATAAATGACTGTATTATTTTGACAGCTGAAATTCCACCACAGTTGGTCATCATCAGGTCAAGATGAATCTAGCAACAGATAGCTGTCGGATATTATTCAGAAATTGCCCCCGGTATCGACTTGAAAACACAGAGTGTAAGTTAGGAGCATGTTTAGCGACACATTTTAAGTACAGTGTCCTTGGTCATTCATATACTGATTATCTGCTAATGTAACTGTGTAAATGAACTGTCTTTTAGCATTGGTTTCACACCGATGACACTTTTGTTTTGTTTCCACCCGCATTTAAACGTCTGGCTGAATATTGACACAGTAACTGGGAGTCTTTGTAAATATTTTGCGTTATCTTAATAAGTACATCTCCGATGCCAGTTAAAAATCTTATGTTTGTCACATGACGTTATTCAGGTTGTATATTTGGCTTGGTTCTGTAGCTGAATAGATTAATTTCACAACCTCTGTTTGAGCTGTTTGTCCCCCACAAGCCTATCTTGGATCTAAGACCGCACCCAGTAGAAACCAAATACTGTTATGCTTACTAGACTACAAAATAAACTTGCATCTTGACTGTTGGTATTGTTTAATTATAAGCCCTTCGCTAGAGGGTCATTCGTCCACTGTGTGTAACTCAATTCTTTCAAACATCTAAACCTTTTTTTTTTTTTTTAAATTCTTGTGGACTTCCCACTTTTGACGTTGTTGTTGTTGGGCGGTCTATAAGCTGTTACTGCAAGTGAGAATACAGTAACTGTTTTAACATCTGTTTGAAATGTGTTATCTGGTTCAAAGATACTTCAAAAGAGTGGATACATGGCAGTGTGGCGATTTGAATCTCAGATATCATTCTGATGCACATGTTAATGCTTTTCTGTTCTTAATTACAGTACACTAATGTGGAAGGAGTTTTAATAAATAAAACAAGCCCATCACCAACACATTTAGCATGGAGATTTCAAAACACTGATTCTAGGAAGCATCACCCTATCTATTTGAAAAACTTGCATTGCCTCATTGTACATACATGGACATAGTTCAGTTCTTTTTGTCATGTCTATGTCCCCTTTATTTTATACTTTTTGTAAAAAAGCAGGAGACTTTCTGTGTTGATAGCAGTGTTCAGGCTGGGTTAGTTTATGAGTTTAAAGCTTTTAATTGAATGCTAATCCATGGATGAATGCTTGTATCTATGATCTCTGCTCGTATTTCTTAGATTTTTCTGTTCCGTTATTAAGATACATTTTAAAAATGACATTAAAGCATGTAATCTTTTGGGCTGGTGTTAAGCTTTTTGGTTAAAGTTGGGTGTATTTTGGTAATAGTATCAAACATAATTACAGTTGGAAATCAGCTGTTTCTTTGAGCAGTGTTGTGACAAACTACCAGACATGCAATTAAGTTCTAATTATAAGCTTGCATATAAGAAACCATTTTGTTTTTTCCCCCTCTGCACCCACTGTGGAACTTGTTTTTTTTGCTGGTTTGTCAGTGAGAGATGAATTGCTGTGTGGTCTGAATGAGTCTGTTGAGGGCAGCTCCAGCACAGCACAGTAGAGCTCTGTATGTGAGAACTGCTGCGAAGGCATTCATATGCTCAGTATTCAGAAAGTTTCTCTCTGACTCCATGGATAAAAGCTTGCTGCCAAGCAACACTATTCAGGAAACACCCACAGATGGTCTACCTAATATCTATAGCACAACTAACCCAACAACCCTGTCCTCTTTAATGACTTAGCAGTGCTGTTGGACCTGTAGAACATGACTAGTCTTGACTTGCAGAATAATATAACACAATTCATGAGCTCCTGCATAGAGTAACTCTCATTTCCTAATGCGATGTGGTATGGGACATCTATTTAACTGCAATAGCACAAGTGGCAGTTTACTCTCGTAATGCAGATTGGAGAACATGGTCAGAGTCATTTCTATGCAGCACTGGTGTGGGGTTCATGTATTAAGAGTCAGAGTGATGAGGAAGCAAACGGCAGTGAAAATTAGAAGTCATTGTGGTGGATAGAGGCAGTGTTGATAGCACATTAAGTGGTTTGGACAGAAAGTCTGTAGAAGAGGAGATGAGGGGGGAACTGCAGGGAGCCATCGATTTGTTCACAAATAAGCCCTTTGCGCTTCCCAAGCAGCTCTTCTTCTCATAATCCCCGGCTTCGCTCATACTGATGCAGGGTCCTGTTTCGTCTGAATTAATGACAGCAAGTATGGCATCTCATCACCTCATTATAGTAGGCTGAATTAAATAGTTGCTTATCTCTGCAAAACCAGGCTTCCTGAAAAAAAAGTGCTGCAGTTCCATTGCCCAGCCACATAAGCATTGGTTTCTTTTGTTTTTAAACAGACATTTCTTTTCAGAGTTTCACAAAATGACCAAAGTGATGTATGCTGTAGAGTATTAACAGTTATCATCCAGTGCAAGAAGACTTAGGAATATAGAGGGAAACTAAATATTCTTCTGCTTACAAAACTTTGCTTCTTTTTCTTTTCTATTTTTTTTTAATAGTTGCTTTTGATTTACCTGTCCACACTAACCTGTTTGTAGATGCTACAAGTAAATAGTAAGTAATACACCGTCCAATATCTTTGTAGTCTTTCATAATTCTGAGGGTAGAATAAAGCAAACTCATAAACATGACCTTTGTCTCTCCTCTGCTGCCAGAGAAAGGAAGCCATCTGTCTCTGAGTAGAAACTGCTCTGTAAGCTCACTCCTTCAGTTGGGGTGGTAAGCCCATTACTCACTCTCAGCCTGACCCAAGATTCAGTTTGTATTTCTAAAGCTATGCTTCATATTCAGTCAGATATCCTGAGGAAGCATTAAGTCACTGTAACTGCTGGAAGAAATTTAATGTGAAATAAAGAAATGGAACTCAGCTGTCACTTTAGTTTTTAGTCAAGGTTATCAGATCTTTTAGTTATTTGTGTGCTGGTCTGTTGCTCAGTGTAAAGGGCGGCGTAAAGGTGTACCAGGCACAGGACACTCCTCCCTTCATATTGCTGTCTCATTGTTTTGAAAGTGCAGACATAAGAATCAAGCAATGTGTTGTCTTGAAATGCAGATTTTATGTTCATTCCTGAGTTCTTCCTACAAATTTCTTCCTGTGAACTGCTATCAGTGCTGCAGCAACTAATGGTTATTTTCACTTGCGTGTCTAAGTAACAGCTATTTTCTCAATTCAGATGAATCATTTGATCTCTGAAATGTGAGAAAATTGTGAAAAATTACAGATCTTCGTCTGTGTTTAAAAAGCGTGTTTTGTCAAATTATTAGTCAGAAGACCAAATGATGTTAAGTCATTTTCAAATAAAAATATTAAACTGCTTCTTTTATCAAAGTAGTTGCCAATTATTTCTTTATTAATTGACCAGTTTTCTACTAGTTTTCTACTTTTCTGCTTTCTGATATATTTCTACTTTACACTTTTAAATGTGTCCATCAGGGTGGGAATCACTTTGACCAGTATGAAGAGGGTCAGTTGGAGCTGGAGCAGGCATCCCTGGACAAGCCCATCGAATCGGTAAGGCTGCATCCATCATCCTGCACCATTGGACCAGCTGTGAGAGTGGATATGATTGGTCCAGGGAGCAATAAGAACAACACCTTTTACTCCATTCATACTGTCCGTGTAGCTGCATCCAGTGTTTTCTTGAACACATTGCCACCTAACTTGTAGAATCACTTGTCTCATGTGCATTAATATCCTTTAAGTCCCCCCGCCCCACTTCCCATGTCCTATGCCTACTCCATTTCTTGTGTGACAGTTCAAAATAAGTATGTATAGGCTAGATGTTCCTGTTTTATGTAGAGCTTAAAGATAATCGTTAGATTTTTGTATCAGTTTCCCATTAGTCATTGTTAGTCATCTAAGCGCTAGGAGAAGAAATTGCTGTGAAACCATGGAGTGGATGAAGCACTGTCATTAGTGGCTGGTTTTTGAGTACTTACAGAAAAATTCATACATATTTTAATATGAAAACTGCATACACGTTACACATAGGTGTAGCATGAGTTTATATGCTAAACAAAGCTGGTCACTTATATTTTTTTATGAGTCACTTTGAGATTTCAAGGCTTTTTTTAATTTGTATTTTTTTTAATTTAATTTATGTAGTCCTAAATAAAGTCTTAAAAAAAGGAAGACCAATAGAATGCATTTTGCAGTGCAGATATGTTTTTAAAATGACCACATTAGTTAGTTTACAGTTGTATATCTGATTGTTTTGCAGTTTGTCAAATTTATGTTTATGAAAACTATGCAGTGCTTATTCCACCCCATTTAGCAAACAAGCGAGTGCACATTAGATGGTGTGAGTGGATACATTTGTGTTTGAGTGAGTGTGTGTCTATGTAGCTTTAGAATTTGTGTGTTAGTGTTTGTGTCTATAGGACAGTTATCTTATTGTACACAACTTGGGGTGTTCGACATTTCTCTCCTGCAGCGAATTGGCCCCTATTAGCTAAGCAGCAATGACCCGGTTTGTATTTGCACGCTCTGCTTTCTTACTCCTATCTTTAGGGTCCTTGTAACGCTTCTCTGACTATCTTTCTCTCGCTCTCTCTTGCTCTCTCTCTCTCTCTCTTTGGCTATCTCTGTTTCACTACTGTTAAACTTTACATCTATTCTCTCTCTACCTCAGTTTCTCTCTCTCTCTCGCTCCCTCCCTACTACACAGTGATTCGGTGTACAGTACCCTCTGTCATTCTGTGCTGGCATGGTGCTTGTGCAACTGGGACTGCATTTTTCGCTGAAAAGGCACTTCGATAATAGCGCAGGCAGCTGTCTTCTTTCTGTCTTTCTTACTTTCTCCATACCCCCGTTCTGTCTCTCAAGCAGTGTGGTGAGCAGGCTCAAACTCTGCTTACTTTCAGTTTTAGGTCACTTTATGAAGCATGTCAGATAGAATCAGTAACCACATAGAGTTAAATAACTCTGAAATACAATTAAATTATTATAAAAACAGAAACAAATTCTTTAATCACAGAGTATACAATAGTAAATGAGTATAATGATGGATGAAAAATTATGAACTCAGGTGAATTATAAGTACTGTAAAATAATTTCTAACCTCAATATTAGCTTGAAAAATAACCTGCATGTTTTGGATTAAACATAGCTGTATGCTATAAAAGGATTTTACCGAGCCCTTGATTTGACCAAGCCTTGTTGAATTTTTAAGAAAGGGTAGTAGGTAGTACTCTGTTAACCAAGAACATTAAAAGATTCTATCTATGTAGAATTTTATGTATGAAGCAGTTCCTCACAGATACAAAAATGATTGTACCGTGTGGGTGAGAGAGGGAGAAAACAGTGAGGGGGAGAGAGGTGGCCTGCTCACCCGGCTTAAGTGGCTCTTTTGCTCCTGCGCTATTATTTGTGGAGGGGTCCTGAGGGCCATGCTGCAGCATCACACAGCTCCTCACACGTCAGCAGAGGTGTTGTCAACTGTCACTTAATTGCCAGTACCGTTAGTGTTATTGAACATAATTGTTTTGGATGGTGCATGCTCAAAAGCAAGGTGATTTTACCGACAGTGCTGTGCAAAAGTATTTAGGCACCCACCATTTATTCATATTTTCCTTTCAAATAGCTAGACCTTCTTGTAATTTTTTTAAGTGGCCTTGTGCAATAGCTCTCCAGTCTTTCTGAAGGTCTTTAAAGGTTTTTCTTTGGACATTAAATACTTTTTCATGTATTTTAAGACTAGCTCTTAAAACGAGAGGCCATTTTCAGAGGCTATTGTTTCTTTGTTTTTTGTTTCTTTTCTTCTTCTTTTTTTAATGCCACTTAACACTGACCTGTGAGTAGGGATGGGTATCGAAAACCGGTTCTTGTTGAGAACCGGTTCCCACTGTTTCAATTCCTTGGAATCGTTTGCCATTTTTGCAAACGATTCCCTTATCGATTCCAGTCGCCCCGAATGACGTCACCACGTTGCGGAGCGTCATTTACCTGGCAGGAAACATGGCGCCTAAGCGGCTCAAACGCTCAAAAGTTTGATTATACTTTATGAGAACCGATGACAACAGGGCAACTTGCAAAGTAGATATTTCATTTAAGGGAGGAAACACTACGAATATGCAAAAGCATTTGCTCACAAAACACGCGATGACACGCGTTTTTAATTCCGCTCCGGACTCGTGACTCTCAACCCAGCAGCAGCGCTAACGTTTGCACGTCCTCTCCCGTTAATGCGGCAGGTAAATAATCAACTAACAGTGCATATTATGTTAGCGCAATCTGCCTTATTACAAGACCTGCCATTACTGTACATGTAGGTGACCATGATGAGAGAGACAGACAGAGTCTGGCTCAGATGCTGGCAGTTCTCGCTGCAGTCTACCGGTAGCGTCTCCTTTCAGGCCAGGATAGACGAATGTCACCGAGCAGTGTCTAAGTTTGTGGTCAAAGGCTTGCACCCATTTGCTACAGCAGATGCCCCCGATTTTTGGTAAGTGAATGTGTTTAATTGTGGGCAGGGACATTACTGGATATTCTTGTGTAATTGCCACAGAACAATTTATGTTATACTTTGTTATTGCTACAGAAGAATGTTGCAGCTTTAAGGCAGGGATGACTCCTGGAGTTGCTTTCTCACTGCATATGCTTTATTTCACAATCAGATCGATTCGATAACAAAAACATACAGCAGCTCCTCTCCTACTCCTAGCCCTTCGCTGCGGTGGAAAAAAGAACGACTTCAATCCCCTTCAAGGAACATACGTACAAAATAGTTTTCCTGATACACCAATGGGGCGTTCAATGCCATCTTGTAAATATGAGTACTCTGGCAGAGTAACAGTTCAAATGAAAAATACACCAGAACAAACAAGCAAACAAAAAAAGAAGTGTGGGGTACCTTTGAACCAATGAACAAAGTATAACAATTTATACTTTTTAACATAACCCGACCCCGTCAATATGTGATATGTCTCACAAGAATATTTATTTTATTATTTTACATTTACAATTTTTTTTCCTGGGGACCCTGTGACACCCCATTGAAGAGCCGTAGGCTGGATCTCTCAAGATCTCACTGTTGGGTTTGTAAGGCCATGTTACTCCTAAATTTCTATCTTGTTCAAAGAGAAGATATAAAACAAAGCTCTGAGCTAATCGACCTTAGTGTTCTCCTTTTTTAAAAAAAAAAAAAAAGAATCGATAAGAGAATCGATAAAGAATCGAATCGTTAAACAGAATCGAAAATGGAATCGGAATCGTTAAAATCTTATCAATACCCATCCCTACCTGTGAGTCACTGGAGCATAAAAAAGGCACCTTTTCAAGATTTGAACCTGTGTTGTTTCTACTCTACTCATAACTGAAAATGTAGCAAAGAACCACATTTAAATAATATCCTTAGGCACTTTGTCACTAGCCCCATGTAATGTTTTTTTTTAAAAATATTTGAGTTTCAAGAACTGGAGGACAAAATGGCAGGCCTTTAACAAAAAAAAAGCAAATAAATTTATCTGAAAGAAAACATTAAACGTGAGAAAAAGAAACATGATATTGTTATCAATATGTGTGGAAGAGTTCAGGAGAGGGGTACAACCATTTGTAAGACCTGTTGTAGGCTCTGTCATGGTTTGGGGCTGCCTTTCAACCAGTGTTGTTTAAGATCTTTTCTAAATTTAAGGAATTATGATCACAAAAAATACGGGCAACACCTTCATTTTTCAGCCTGACAACGGTGCAGTGCAGTAAAGGCATGCCTTTTTATAGAAATGCACACTTTGGAACATTAACAATCATTGATTGGTTTCCCCAGACCATGGCCCTCAACATTATTGAAGCACTGTGAGATCATCTTGGCTGAACTTCTGTTTTTGAACAGAACTTCTGTTCTGTTCAAAAAGCAGCCATCATCCAAAGAAGAGTTTTTAACTGACCTCTAATTAGCCTGGAATACTATTCCTGAGGACTGCTTAAATAAATGATAAGAAAGCTTAAGAAGGTTCAGGGTGTGCTGATGAATAAAGGTGTTCATTCCAAATTTTGACTTTCATACTCATTAGAATTGTACAAACTGTTTTTTTTTTTTTTTTTTTTTTTTTTTTGCAGATGTTTCAATAAGTCGCTTCACCTATTTCCCATTCGCTAGCAAAATATAAATAACCGAGGGGTGACTCACGACTTTTGCACAGTACTGCAATGCAAGGAAATATCAGATGATATTTGGTGATTCAGAAGATATTATGAGGCTGTTCTTAATTTTAAATTTTTAAAAAAAAGGTGTAGTACAGTTTTTAAAGCAAAAAACGTAACTATATTACGCTGACCAAATCCCCAAAAGCATGTTTTAAAAACAGAATTTCATACTTGGATGTAAACAACACATAAATAGAAGTAGATCTAAAAGTCTGCATTAAATTTTAAGCGAAGTTTTTATGTTGACACTTCTATCACAGCTTCCTTAGTGAAAACTTCTAAGGCAGTAGAATTTGTGGCACTTGATCACCAGTGTTACATCTCGGAGCTGTTGGTGAATGCTTTGGCCCAGCTTCTCGGAGCCCCTCTCCAGCCACTTATTGTGTGTGATCTATAGGCAGCTAGAGGTCTGTGGTACTTTATTGGGATCTTTTTTTCTCTTCCTATCTTTCCCATTTGGTCTTTGCTATTTTCTCTAACACTGTTTTTTGCATTGCATGTGTTAACTTGATAGCATTCAGTACTATTTCCGCTCAACACTCTGTCTTAATCACAACTACAACCTTTTCTCCCAGACTCATTTCCCCCACGTCTCTTGACCCTCCTAGTCCCTCAATCCTACCATCCTCCTTCCTTCCCTGACCTGACCCAGTACCAGAGCGATATGCAGTGGGCAGCCTCAGAGCCACAGAAACCACACAGATGTGCAATCCAAGAAACATGAGTATTCAGGCCACAGGGAGATTTATTTCTTTATTATGTATTTCTAGGCTTCTTGTAGACATTATGATTGTCTCAAAGTTACCAAGGTTCTAAGAGGAACATTTGGGTGACAGTGTATCAGCTGTTACTGAAGTATGTAGGGTCTTGCATTACAGCCAGACAGTATCTGACACAGCTGTTTGTCCTTGTTTGACGTCTGTCACATAAAAGGTAGGAAGAACAACAGCACAAGCAAAAGGTCAAACACAACTGACCCACATTTTCACAACACCACAGGCTCTAAATTTACCACAGCTACCAAAGGGGTCATAATTGAGACTATCACAAATGATTTAAGTAGCTATTGGACATCAACACACTCTCACACACAAAAAGAACAGGAACACTTATCTGTTTGGAGGTGTTTATTTCTTAACTACACTGCTAAATTCCCTCACCTTGAATTGTGGCTTCAGAATTATGAGGTAAGTACGTGTTTTTAGTTATTTTATTTTCAATAAATGAAATAAAATTGACCCCCCCCCCCCTTCTCCCTAAATTAGTAAGTGAAATCTTTAAAATCTGCCACATCTACACATACAAATAGGCTTATTATTTTATTTTTTTGCCTTTTCATGCTCTTAGATGGTTGTTTTCATTTAGTCATATGTAGAGTAACTGACAACTACAGAGCTTCACTTTCAAGGCAATTGCTAAAATGAACGAGGAGCTGCAGAAAGCAATCTTGTCTACCACCACTGAAAATACGTGGTTTTTGTTAGCTTCGGTCCATACGTTTATGAGTATGCCTGTCCAGTGTTGGCATGTCTTTATTAATCTGAGCTAAAGCAATTTCTCACACCCTGACAGGGACACACACATACTGTCTCATTAAAATGGCTGCATAGGCTCTCACTAAAAGTAAATACTCTGAGGTCTCTAAATGGGGTCCCCTGCATATCACTTTCCTTTTTACATATATGTTGCCATGCACTGTGCCATTGAAAGCACATTGCACACTCTTGAACACCACCTCTTGTAGAGGTCTTTGTTTGGATAACATTTTCTATTTTTTTTCTTTCTCTTATATTAACAGTCAGTTGGTGGATTTATTGAAATGCCTACCTTTTCTGTTTGTATACAGTATTATGTTTGTTTTAAAGCAGAGAGAGATTTGTATTTTTAAGAACTAGAGAAGCTAGCAGAATTGCAGTTGAAAGCGTTTGGCCGGTTTCTTACGTTGTGTCACGTGTGACTGTTTTTTTGACAGCCCAGTATTTTAAAGCCAGGTTCGTATGGAAATGCCTTCACTCCACTTGCACTGCTGTTGGACTCGCCGTCGTTGCTTTCATCTGTCTGTCTGTCTATTCTTTTGGTGCACTCGTCTGTTCAACACCCAGTCTGCTCCTCATCTCCGCCCTCTAACTTTTGCTGAACACATTTTGAACGCATCGTTTTCTTACTGTCAGCAGTTGGAACTGTTGCCTCATCCAACATGCCCTTGCTGGGTTTTTTTTATTTGTTTGTTTAGTTGTTTTTTGTTTTGTTTTGTTTTTTTTGGGGGGGGGGTTCCTAGTATAATTACTTGATTTAAACTCAAAAGATTGATTTGTGAAAGGGAGCATATACATTTATGGCACTTGAGTCTGAGTCTTTTTTTTTTCCTAACAACCACATTTTGTGCTGGAAAAATAAATCAGCTAACATCAATTGCGCAGGGGATGAGGGAGTGCCTTTCTCAGCAGTTAGTTCAGGGTGGATTTTATTTTCTCAATTCCTTCTTCATAGGTCAGCTAATTCCCCTCATCAATAAATGCTTTTCTGTGTAGAGTCTTGTCAGACTCCAATATTGCAGTTAAGGACAGAAGCAGGTCCTGTGTCAAGAACAGGAGTGGCTTTCACTGCAGCAAATTCTGCAGTGTTTTCCCCTAACAATAAATTCAGAGCACATTTTGTCTATTAGGCATGAAGAAATGATCCTTAGTGGCCATAAAGCCTCTAATTCATATAAGTCCTTGCCCAACTGCTAGGCAGCAACAAGTAATAAACAGTGATTTGCAAGACTTTTTAATTTAGCCTTCAGTGTCCTGATTTAGGAGTTGATTCAGGCAGTCTGTCTCCAGTTGCCTTCCTGCCATGTTAGTCCCAGCGCATATTTCTCTCTTATCTCATTCTACAGCGGAAAGGATCTGACATTTGCACAGTAAAGGAGTAAAAAAAAAACCAACCCATCAAACTGTAACAGAAACAAGACGTGAAGAATTTGAGTCTTTCTTGAGCATTTGCTGCAAACATCAGCCAGATGATTTGGATATGTTATTCTTGTCACCAAACTGCAAAGTATTTTTAAGTTTCCTGAGTATGTCATATTGTACAAGTATGTCACTTGTAAAATAGGGCAAAGGAAGGCAACAGTTTGCTTTGAAAAACCACCTTAAAAAAGGGCTACAGCCAGATGTATCTCAATTAAAGTCTCGTGGGCGGAGATGCAGTATGCACACTGCGTGTGTGAGTACCACTCCCCTTCACATGCACTAACTCATACAAGCCCAGTTCACTTTCACCACCCTAGAAACTCACCCTCATCATGGCTCAGCCTGCTCTGTTCTGCTCCCAACCTCCTGTTTTTACCAAAGAGAACTAATTGAGCCCCGTTGAGCCATCACTTTCCTCTCTGTGCCTGAACCACCTGAGACTAACACAGTTGGAGTTTTGTTAACCCGCCCACACCCCTCAGCCCGCCCCACTCCTCTGTATGTGTACCATTCACAGTGCGCTACTAACACCGACGATCCTTTTTGTTAAAACTCTTTAACAAAAAGCTGCATGCAGTTTTTTTTTCTGTTTAAACCCCTTCACTTTCTGTTTGTGAAAGTTGATGTCAATCTCTTTGTGATTATAAATATCCTTTTTGTTTGGTTTGTATGTTTTTTGGTAGAATGCAGCACTCTGGTGAATGTTAGACAAGCTTGGAATAGTTATAATCACAACAGCAAAACACTGCTTATTAAGAAATCTCATCGTTACCTGTTTATTTGTGCTTGAGGATGTACTGTAGTGTGTAGTGGTGGGACGGTCTTGCATTTCACTTAATGTTTTTGTTTTCTTGCTGACCCATACTAGTGATATAACGGTCTCCGACATGCACATTTGGCCCCACAGTGTGCTAAGAGTTCCTGTTGTGTATGTTTTTGCACTCCTCTTGCCTCTTTGGTTCATTATCAGTTGCTTGATCTTGTGATGCATTTGTCATAGAAATCATTAGTATTAAAAGAAAAGCCTTGCACGCACGTTCAGAGGCCTCAAGTAGTTTGAAGGTATGTTTTCTCATTTCTGAATACTAATGGTATCTATGAAAATATCAAATTATAAGTGTTGAAATTGGTGGGATGTGACGATTGATAACAGACCAGAGCCGCTAAGGATGTCCAAAAACAAGCACAACAGCTATTTTTCGTATATCTGGTGGGGCTACATGCACACAATGTGTTCCTCTCTTCACCTGCACACCCGCATATCCCCTCACACATGCATATTCTATCCACCCTGGGCCTTGTAATGGTAATCCAAGGCCCACTAGTTCCACTTCTGTCTCTTCCTGTTGCTATAATTTTTTTGTGACAGCTGCATATGTTTCATGGTGCTCTCCTCGTCATGGTTACAGAATCACAGCAAGCTTGGAGTTTCTGGTCTTTGTTTTGTTTATGCTAGATTTCCATACCTGTTCTGTGTTACTTTTCTTTGTGTACTGAGATCTTGCTCTGTAGTGGTTCATATATGTATGCGTGTGATACATATATCGCCCTCTCCTTCCTCCTTCCTACTCCTCCTCCTCTTAACTTCTCAGTTAGTGGATGTGACTTCATGTGTTACCTTTATCAATGGAAAAATATAGAAATAATCACGCCCAGTTTCTTTGCCTAATAAAGGTTTTTAAAATGCACTCCTACTTCAGGAGGATATCTTGTAGTTTACAGATTACATATAGCCTCATGTATTGTTCATAGTTGAATTCAACCCTTCCTCTCAGTCTCCCACTTTTTATTCCCCCACACCCAGCCTCCCTTACCACTCTTTGTGCTGGAAGACACTGATTATTACACGCTGTAGGTGATGACGATAATGACGATGGTGTTGGTGGTGGTGGTTGTGCTGATGATGGTAGCGTGATCTGAGTGTTATTTATTTATTTTTTCTTTGTTAGTGTTTTTTTAATTTTAATTTTGTTTTTATTTTATTTTTCACCCGTGCTACGGGTAAAGCTCCTCTTATTATTGGAATATTTTTGGTTTTTTTCTTCTCTTCTCTCTCTGCTAGGATAACATCGGGCACCGGCTGCTTCAGAAACATGGCTGGAAGTTGGGCCAAGGCCTTGGCAAAACCATGCAGGGTAAGGGCACACTCTTCTTTACACTTAAGTTCAATGTATGATGGTATTGGAACACTATGTATCATTTTCTTTCCTCTCACATTCCCCCTTTTGTATTATTTTATTTTATTTTTTTGTGCTAGATTTTCTTTTCTCTTTATCTTTTCTCTGCCTTCTTCCTTTGTATCTGGTAGTGTGAAATTGATTGTTATTCAAGGAAACATTGTAGTTGTTTTTTTGCTCTCATACTGCTGTTACTTTAAACTGAAAGAGGGAAGAAAATATTCTTGACCTTGATTAAGACTTAGGGAAGGGACTTTGGGGCTTGGGAACTAGAATGGAGCTAGTCATCTTCACATAATGCTTTAGTTGACAGCAAAGTTGAATCTGCCCTTTGTTCACATTCAGATTCAGTGCTTTTGAACATACAGTTTGCTGATATGGTGGTTTCTTTGTTGCCTCCAGGGGACATATTTGTTTTATCTATTTCAGATCATGCCCTGAACTTGAAAGCATGTGCTGATCATATCAGAATTTTCTAAATATGGGATAAATAAAGTGTTTATCTTATCTCATTTTTAGCTAAATTGGATTTCTGTTAAAAAACATGTTAAAACATGAGTATTTATTTATTTTAGTTGGATAGGGGTGCAAATAAATGAGAACACATTAGCTGGGTTTTTTCCATTGCAAGAACCTTTCCCAGGGACTAAAGACTTTTGAAGGACCTCTTGATTTTAACTACAGAGGCCCAGAGACCCTCTGGGGGAGTTATTTTACCCCACAAGTCCCTGAACGTTGGAGTGAGACTTGTAGCACTGATTATTTCTGATTCACTTAGTTACCGACTTGTAGCATTTTAACCAGCACTTTGACCAGGCTCATCTCTCGGTCACATAGATGGTAAAAACCAGTTTTGTTACTGTAAAGTGAACCTCATAAGCTGGCAGTTTATAAATATGTTAATCAGCAAGCTAGTATTGAACAGAGTGATGATTCAGAGAAATGCAAAAAAAAAGAAAGATGGTTTTACAGCCATTATGTTCTAAGTTCCTAATAAACATGCCTACACCTTCGCGCACCTCCACAACCCTACAGGAATGCACTGCATTGCCATATTTTTGTAATCAAAAAGAAGTTTTTATGCTGTCCATTGTGTGGTTGCTGTGTGTGTGCTGGTCATCACACGACCTACAGCTCTGAGACCGCAAACAGAAGTTAGAAATAGGGACCATAGGTCCACTAGTAGCTAGCAGACATTTGATCAGACACTGTGTTGGACAGTCCCATTAGTTGAACACTTCTTGTATCATTAAACTCAGTGTTTACCCTGTATACCTATGACTTTATACAATTGATGAGTCCAGCATTTAATCTAAAAATCTGCTTTTCTATTACTCTAACTGCATGCCCAAGAACATATTACATTGTATTACTCTATTAGTTTAAGGATTGCTTTGTATTTTGAGAGTGACTCTGAAATGCTCAGTGACCTGTGCACTAGAACAAATTCTCTAAGATGTAAAAGGCTTTAGACTAAAAAGCTGCATTAAGAGAGGTTTACTTTCTCTTGGCCATTCATAGTAATCTAATGGCCTTGTTTATATTGAATTGCACGAACTTAGAAGGCTGCACATAGCTGAGCGTGCGGGTTAGACCTTGGCCGACGTTGGCACCTCATTAGCTCAGACCTGCTGTGCTCATAGGCTCAGTGGCTCAGTGGCAGTGGTGCAGAGCCTTGGCATGTCTCCACCAAGCCATTTCCTGTCTCTTCACTGGCTTTCCTGTTCTCATCAGCATCTTCATTTTCTCCTTTTCCTCCCCTTTCTGTTTCTACTCGTAGCCTCACCCTTCCCTGAATTCTGCCCAAAAAGAGTGATGTATAGCATTCTATATGAGTGATGTCAATGCCTTCAGGGCAAGCGAGTCCTTGCAGTCTGTTAAGAGTGGAGCTTGTTTTTCTACATAGCTTCTGGTATTAATCTTATCTGCCTCCTCCTCTATGTCCCTTTCTATCCACTGGATCCATAACATTTTAGTCATGTCTGACTTATCCATCTCCCTCGCTCACTTAGTCTTGCTCAGTTGCAATGCTTTCTCAAGTGCATTGCCCTTCCTGTAAACCTAGCAGCAACATCTGTTTTCAATATTGGCATTTTATTGAGAAACACCACTAATACTGCAAAACAGTGAAAAGCACACGCCCAAATTACATAGTTGTCTTAAATGTGTTGGGGCTTAGGCAGAGCTTGTATCTGGGTTGCTTAAATTTACTTGTCTTATATATACAGATCTATAAACATGTGTCCAGGATAGTGCTGCTTAATTGTTTTCATCTAATCCAGATTTCCTTGTTTACATGGTTCTGGGAATAGGATTTTTCAGTACACTGTATTGCCAAGTAAAAGAGTGAGAAAAGGGGGTCTTGAAAATGTCTTGGACTGTGTGCTTGACAAAATTTGAACACAGACTGCCTAACTAAACAGTGTCCTTAGTTTACCAGAATAATGGTAAGTGTTGACATTTGGCTGACCAGTAGAGGAAGACGAACATGATGAATCCTCTCTCTACTGTTAACATAGAGCTGTTATGTATTTTTTGTTGGTTTTATTTGAGTGTAGAAAGGTATTAAAGTAAGGTAATCACTATAGTCTTTACCTTTTTTGCTCATGCAGAATTACAGCATGCACGGTCTGTTCTTTCCATGTTAAAATGTTGCTTCTAGGAATCACTTGTCCTCCAGAGACACTGAGCTCTCGTGAGCTCTGGTTGTTGAGTTTTATTGTTGCTGCCACCCTAGCAGCTCTCACATGTACATATATGGCCTTGGCTCCTAGTGTTGTCTCTCATAGGTATTCTCAGGCTGACCATAGCCAAGGACCAGAGTAGGCCAAGAGGCTGCTTCATTTCTTTCTGGGCAGGCTGACAAGTTTATGGAGGGTAACAACAGCAGAAATTTCAGAGCTTAGCGTTCAGTAACCATCATTGTTTATTTCCATCTGGCCATGAACTAGTGAATAGCAGACTATTTGATGTGATAAGGATGTGTGCTTTGTGTGGAGGAGAGAACAAGTTGCAGAGGCTGACTGTGCTCTTGTTTTTGCCGCTGGCACCAGTCATGAGATTATGTAAGCATCCTGCTTTGTGGGCAGATGAGACTGCGGCAAATTGTGTCCAGTTGTTGTGCTGGAATTAATGGCCCAGTGTTGGAGCACGCTATCTCCTGTTGAATTTTGCTAATATACTTAGGAGTAGGCATATCACATAGGTGAACCATTGCATCTCATTGAAGTCTGCTGGATAATCACTATAATCTTCCTCTTCTTTCCTGTCCTCTTTGCCTGAAGAGACGGTTGATGAAATTTGACATTAAAGCATTGTGTCCCCTTTTTTAAGTTTTTCACTGTATTGACTCTGTTCTTATTCTTCTTTTGTCCCTTTTGCCCTTTTTTTAGGTAAGGTTTGTTGGATCCTCTGTATGTCAGTGTGTGTGTGTGTGTGTGTGCGTGTGCGTGTGGGTGGGTGGGTATGTGTGTGTGTGGGTGTGTTTTCTTTTCCCACTCTGCAGTTGACCTCAGTGTAACACCCCTTTTACAGTTTATCATAGGCTAATGGCCTCTGTCAGCTTCCTCTTCTTTGCTTTATAATCACTAAACCTTTATTTCAATCTGCTTATGAGTAATGTGCTTCAATTTGAACAAAGGACGATCCATTTTAAATCAAGGTAGATTTAGGAAGCCATGATTCATTCAAAATCCTTAGAATCATCATCTCCGTGTATGTTAGATTTTTCCCCCCCCTTCTTAGAATTTCTGTGGCTGCTGTTGGGTAATCTGATTGGCTGTAACCATGGCTCAGACTGTGAATGGCTTGCAGAGTAGACAAGTTTTCTCCCCTCTGCTTGTTTGCCTGTTTCTACCTCCAAACCTGTGAAACTCATGTGTATGTGTGTGGTCATTATGTGGAACTGAGATGCGTGTGTGTCTGCTACTGACCGGGCCATAGAGTCAACTTGCAGGGAAAACCTCTCCACCTCTTACACCCCAATTGTCTCTGTCCCCATGGTCACATGCTCCCATCCTCCCCCCGTTTCTTTGCCCCTTCAGCATAGCATGTTTGTCCCAGAGGTGCACTTCTGCCTGCCTCCAACTGTCATTCACCTGGGGCTTTAAGCAGTGTTGGAGGTAGCACACTAAACGACTACGTTCACATGATATAGGACTATATGACAAAACGATTGGATGCACAATTAACATCTTTAGTTGTACTTGAGTAACGTTGCTGTTCCATAGCAATAAAGAAACTACTCTAAGCACTGCTCAAAGCCTTGCTGGCTCTTCCCTCAGGTACATTTTATGTGTAGTTTGTGTTCACTTTTTCCATGGTTAAGCACATCCCAAAATGAGCTTGCTGGCGGTAGGCTAGCGAGGAAATGAAGGAATCTCAGGGAGATTTGCTAACTGGGCTGACAAGCATCTGCAAGGAAAAAAGCTCAGAGGGGGAAAATGGTGGTCATCCCTAGAGACACCTATTGTCTCAATCTAGATATTTGACCACATCTTTAAAAAGGCAAAAGTATATTTTTGATTCATTACTTTTCTTAGGCGGTAAGCCTCCCTCTAGACCCAAAATACTATCAGACGTGGCAGTTTCTAGTCTTTTTACGCAGAATAGCTCCTTTAACAGTTCTTATTTGATGAGATTTCACTTTTTTTTATTTCCCAAGCTAAAATATGAGGGATTTCCAGGGTTTTTACTAGATGTAAAACCAACCTGCTTTTCCACTACAGGAACTCAATGACATATGAGAATGCATACATGCATGTATTAGTGAAATGGTAGCATTCGTCATGATAAAGTTTAAAACCATGTTGTTTGCGCTATGTTATAGTGTTGGTTCATTTAGCACAATCTCCTGAGGGGAGCTCAGATTTTGCTTCCGCAACTCCCACTGCCCCATTTTTTAGCTTGTGTTCAGTTACAGGTCACAAGTTCCCATAGTGGAAAAGATGTAAGGGGTGGTAATTTGTTTTTTGGGATATATTTTGTTTGAGAAACAAGATGACATCAGGCTAGGGGCCTGGGGACTGGGATAAGTGGTTGGGAGAGAGTGGTGAGAGGAAATCCCTGTAAGCACCTAGCCCTGAATGAAGGGATGAGGGGGGGTGGGGCGGTTGACACACAGTAGCCCCTCTGGTAATGAACCCCCCTAAATCCCATAACCACACTCCCAACCCCACCCTCCCTTCTCTATGTGCCTCAATCTTCCTGCTTAACCAATTGGTGTTTCTTTTTTACAGCGATTTGATCCTGCCCATGTTGTGCTGATGGTAAACTTAGTGGTAAATGTTATTTTATCCCCCAATTGAATTGTTTTCTGTTTGTTTTTATTTCTCCAATTTTTTTTTGGTTTGTTTTTCCTTTCATCAGAGCACCAATGCTACATAGGCTTTAATTCTCTCTGTATTAGTCTTCATTCTGCTGCTTGTATATTACCATGCATATGTATTACTCTTAGAACATTGTCATTTTGTTTGTTTTCAGTTTTTTTTTCTCCAAAAAACCTTGTGATTCACACCCTGTGATTTAGATGCACATTGTTTTTGTCTGGTCCCTTTCTTTTTCACTGGAATGGGTAATGTGGAAGTATTGTCACTGTGTTTAAAGATTGGTGATAGTTTGGGATGACTGTAATTGTTCATTAATCTATAATTCTAGGCCTGACTTGTGACTTGTCAGAGAGACCACTGCAGTGGCTGGCTAACAGACTAAACCCTGTTTTTGGTTTCACTTCTGCTGCTGCTTGATAAAGGGCATGAACTTACATGTCCAGGCTATCAGTAGTCTTGTGATCTCAAAATCAGCAGTTTTCTTTCACTTCCTTAGTTTGAATATGGCCAGAAAAATCATCCAATCACTGTTAGGTATTCTGTTTAAGAAAAAAAAAAAAGCCTGCCTAGGTGACAGACACTGCCGTGGGACTGAGAGTGCAGGCAGACTGTTATACAGGGTGCTACTATGCCCATGCATTTGTTTTTAAAATGACTATGTCATTGGGCTATGATGGCTAAAAGAAACAGAGATTTGCAATAAATTTTTTCTTACTTTCCTGTCTAGGAAAGTAAGAATGTGTAAGAAAGCCACTGCGGTTGTGATAATTTTGAAATTTTAATCAAAACCAAAAGGTTTTGAACATATTATTTACTCCATTACTTATGTTTCGTTCTCTTGATTGAAAATCATCTGTATTTACGAATAGGAGAATTCTATTTTCTCTTCTTTATATATGGCACCAACTGGTAGTAAGGTTACATCTTATTTAGCGCCACTGTAATTAAATATTAGTAGTTTTTCCATATGCCCAATGGTATACATAGAAATTTAATTTGTGGAAAAACCTACATTGGATTATTGGATTTGTGGGAGGGGAAAAAAACTGAAACCAAACTGAATTGATAATCACTATCAGTGTGATTAATTATTACATCTGGCTGGCATCAGGAGCAGCAGACTAGTCCAAATTCTCTTTATGCCTTTTGTTTTGAGATTCCCCTGTCTGTCTGTCTGTCTGTCCCCCCCCTCCTTCTCCTCCTACTCATGCCCATGTTTTACCAGGTAAGTATCCCCCATCCCTTGCACTGTCACCATGGCGATACCTGGCCTGTGACGTCACTCTGCTGTAGTTCAGTGCTTGTGTCCTTTTTTTTTTCTTCTTTTTTTTTTTTAATTTGACTCTTTCTCTCTGCTTTGTTTGGCTGATTATGAGTGGATCAAGCAATTCAGTGTCAATCTCCAATGTAGTTTTGATTTACATATATTTTATATCTTTAATGTTTCATTCTGTTTTTGTTTTTTTGGTTGTCTTTGGTTTGTTTATTTTTCTACAAGTTAATTTCCTTCTGATCTAGCTCTTTTCACAGCTTACATAACATAGGTTAAGTAAACGGAAGAAAAATCTTTCAGCTTCAGTCATAATGAGGAAAGGGGGGCCTCTGACAAGGGAACAGGTTTGGACCTCAGGACAGTAAATGGTCAGACAGACAGTTCAGCAAGAAGTGATGCAATAGCCTTTAGATAATATTGGGAGCCTTTGTTACTCTCAAGGAGGATGTCGCAGTGGTGTTTTGTGAGCAGTAGCAGCAGCTGCAGCTCCCCTCACACACACACACACACACACACACACACACACACACACACACACACACACACACACAGTCCCTCGAGCTGCAGCGTCCTTGATAAACTTGGCATTCTGGTTTAACAGGACTGCAGGAATGAAAGGATGGAGGAGGGGTGCCAGAGAGGCACAAATGAAAACATACCGGCTTAAAGATCAGTATGCTTTGTAGTGTACTTCTATATCAAGACATTTTACTGAGCAATCCTGATCCCCTTGTCTTCATTTACTCCATCAGGAATCCAGTGCAGCTAATTTGACTCATTCATAATGCAAACCAGCAGCCCGGTCAAATGTAACAGGAAGGCTAAATTGGTTTGTAGCTGGTGGCTGCAGTAAGCTGTGAGAATGGCTGGTGTTTGGTTCACTGTAGCTTTCTGGTCTCTTTGCACTTGAAGGCAAAATTCTCTAACCCCAGCACCCTATGCTCTAAAAGCAGGCTGTCTCCGAGTTGGTTCTTCATCCAAGCATTAAAAAAAGCTCACCTGGTCCTCTCTCTCTCTCTCTACCCTTAGGACGCACTGACCCTGTGCCCATCATCCTTAAGTATGATGTCATGGGGATGGGACGAATGGAGATGGAGGTATGATGCTCATTTTTATCGATTTGTACATTTTCTTTCTTTCTTTTTTTTTTTTTGCACCTTAAGTGCCCAAGTAGTAGTTTAAGGTGTTTAGATAAATATTATGAACTTGTTTTGACACTGGGGTGAGTGCTTTGACTGTGAAATAGAAATGACTTTGAAAATGAGCAGTTGAGCTAAAATGCTGTGTTATACAAGGTCGCATGGTTTTGAAAATCCCATGTTTCAGGGTTGCTCCTGATGAGTCAACCAGATAGCCTCTGGACCAATCATCAGGAGCTCTAAAGACATTTACATAGCATAAAAACCATACTGTTAAGTATTAAGAAACACTTTGTGAGTGAATAATTAGCACAAATTTTTGTATATCTATCTATCTCATAGTATGGGATACATTCCTTTGCTAGGTCCCTTAAGAGAAGTCTCAAGGCTATGGCACAGTGACTTCCTACAGGACTACTTAAGTATAACGGGTCCTGTTCACAACACGCAGTTCATGCAGAGGTGTTCTGTGTTCAACATATTAAAGATCTTGACTGCCATGGACAGTCTTAACCACTTCAAATACCTTCAGACATGAATGATGAATGATTCTATTTAATGAAAACAAAACATGTAAAAACCACAAAGAAGAATGTGACACCAACACTGCCCAGCTAAATAAAACTATGCTTAAATTTTCAGCGAGCATCACTGTCAGTTATTTCAGCCTTTAGTCTTTGATATTTGTCTTGAAATAACATTCACCTACCTTGGTCGCATAGATGTTTCTACAGCAAACAGTCAGTCAGCATGATAAACGTGTAGCATGATAAACGTGTGTAACAGCACACAAGCGACACAAACTGACCAACTGTTCTTCTTGGAGTTTCCATGTGCTGTCTTCTATAGTCACTGTAGGGACTCGATGCGTTCAAGTCACATCAGCTCTTCTATGCACCATATTAAACTCATTTTTGGTATATAAGATGAACTTGGACTGGCTTTGACAATGTTGTTGCTTTATGATGTGACTTTTTTGTTTGTCCTAGCTGGATTATGCCGAGGATGCCACAGAGAAGAGGAGAGTCCTCGAAGTGGAAAAGGAAGATACAGAAGAACTGCGACAAAAATACAAGGTGAGGTTGTTTATCTCTTTGTCACAGTGATAATAATTGTTATCACTTGTATTTTTTTGATACTGTATTTTTAAATTTCCCACTAAAAACAGGACCAGATGGAAAAAGAAAAAGCCATCGCAAAAGCTCTGGAAGACCTGAGAGCCAATTTCTACTGTGAGCTGTGTGACAAACAGTACACCAAACACCAGGAATTTGACAACCACATTAACTCTTATGACCACGCTCACAAGCAGGTACTGCTGTTTAGCAAGCATTGCGGTGTTGATGTAGATCTGTTTTTAATTAAAGACACGATGAAATGATGTTCCCGTTTTCTCTGTCTTGCAGAGGCTTAAAGAGCTGAAGCAGAGAGAGTTTGCTCGTAATGTGTCATCACGTTCCCGGAAAGATGGAAAAAAACAAGAAAAGATGCTGCGGCGATTGCATGAGCTTGCTGAGCAGAGAAAACAGCAAGACCGGTAAGTATTTGTTCCTGGAGTGCCATCTGCTGGATGGGTTGTGTATATATATTTAATGGGACATGGTGAAATTACTTATTTTATAAATGTCACTGGTTCAATATGTTAGTCCAAACTAGACAAATTCAACAAAATGTATTTCATTTCACTTACTGTAAGTTAAAACATATTTTTGTATATTTTCATCTTTTCCAGTAAGCATGATAAAAATTAACGTCAAAGACCTCGATAGTAAAAATTTGTCCAGCATCACATTGGTGTAATGTTTTCTTTCAGAACTCCTGGAAGTGGACCTATGTTCAAAACAACTACAGTCGCTGTTGATGGAGAGAAAGGAGAAGACAGCAACAGCATGACACCCGAGAACAGTATGACACAGTCTTTGGCAGACACTGCCCTGGAAGGATCACTGTCAGATAAAACTGGTCAAGCCTCCCCAAAGTCTGGTCCAACCTTTAGCTTCTCTCTGGGAAAGAATGCCTCATCCTCGCCAACTTCCAGCAACGCATCAAAAGTCAGTGTATCATTCTCTTTTGCCAAGAAAGCACCAGTAAAACTGGAGACAGCAGCTGCTGTTTTTGCTGATCATGGTGAGGAAGCTATGGAGACAGAGGAGAGTCAAGAGGGAGAAAAGGCTGGAGGACAAGATGACACATCAGGCTGTGGCACAGACAGCCCTAAGGGACTGTCTGGAGGAGGTGAAGGAGGAGAAGGAGGTGATGCAGCAGGTACAGAAGAGGTGCAGCAGCCTGATGATGGAGGATCTTTAGCATCAACGCTTAGCAAATTGAAAATGATGATGAAAACCAATGAAGGATATGTTGGACAAGAGCCTCAGTACTACCACTATGTACCACCAGCTCACTGTCGAGTAAAGCCACACTTCCAGTTTTTGCTGTTCATGAAAGCCTCTGAACAGTGTCAGAGCAAAGATGAAGACGATGAGGAAGAGACACAAGAGGAGAACAAGGCTGAAGAAAGTCCAGAACAGACAGAGAGCGGTGTGACAGAGTGCAAAACTGAAAAGGAACATGGCAATGTTACTGTAGATGCTGACCCAGACCTAGTTCCTCTATCAGCTAACGTAAAGGCAGAAGAGGAGACCCCTTCATGTGCAGAAGATGCAGCTCCTGCTGTACCAGCTTCACCCACCCAGAAAGCAGAGACGCGTGATACTGTGGATACAAACGCTGGTCCGAAAATGCCCACTGGTCCCTTCTTTCCAGTCCTGAGCAAAGATGAGACTACAACCCTGCAGTGGCCATCAGAGCTCCTTGAATTTACAAAAGCTCAACCTTCCCTGTCTTACAGCTGCAATCCCCTCTACTTTGACTTCAAACTGTCCCGTAACAAAGGAGTGCGTGGTGGGAAAGTGGCAAAGTCCCCCAAGCCTGGTGAAGACACTGATGACAAGGGACAAGAAGTGAATGCTTCACCATCTGAAGTAGAAATGGCTACTAAACCTGGAACTAGTGCTGACAAAGACAAGCTAGTGTCAAAAGGAGAGTCTGGGCAGCCAGAAGGTGAAGAACAAAAGCCCACAAGTGGAAGTAATAGTGCAAAGAAAAAAAAGAAAAAGAAGAAGCATAAGAAGTCTGCAAAGCATTCAAAACGCAAAGGAAAAGAAAAAGGAGCGAGAGAAGATGCAGAAGGTGAGACTGAGGTAACACAAGAAAAGCCCAAAAAAAAGAAAAAACACAAACGTAAGAAGAGCAAAAACAAGGCTCAAGATCAAGCTGAGGCAACAGGTGAAGAAAAGGAAAAACCTAAACCAAAGTCGGAAGATAAAGCTGCTACCTCCTCTGTACAGCTGACAACTGGAGGGGAAGGAGCTACAGGAGCAGAACTGGGGAAGAGGAAACGTGGTGCTAAGGAAGTGCCTTGCAAATCTGGAGCAGAAGGAGGGAATGGAAAAAGTACTGACAAGGCCAACTCATCTGAAGAGCACAGTGGCAACAAAAGACAAAAGACTGACACCAGTGCATCTCAAAGTGCCTCGTGCTCCACCTCAGCCCAAAAGAGTCCTGGCTCTGGTAGACCTCCGAGCAGTGAAAGTGAAGAAGGGGGCTCTAATACCCAGCGCTCACGTCATCACAGGTCAAGCCCGAGGGAACAGCGCCGCCACCATAGTGAAGAATCAGGGCGATCCTGCAGCCGTTCATCGAGACGGGGGGAACGACGAGGTAGCAGTCGCCGACGTCATCGTGGCCAAACCTCCCGTAGTCGCTCTTATTCCAGCAGCTCTGAGCGCTCCTCAGCAGGCAGCAGTGCCTACAGCCACCGTAGCCGAAGCTACTCAGACAGCTACAGCGACTATAGCACAGAAGGTCGCAGACGTAGGCGCTCCAAACGTTCATCCGACTCAGAGTATGACCGCAGGAGTAGCCGAGGACGTAGACGATCCAGGAGGCATCAGTACACATCTTCCTCTTCAGAAGACTCACGCTCACGTTCACGCAGCTACAGCCGCAGGAAGAGGCACAGACGGCATCATCGGAGCAGCTCCAGAAGCTCCAGCAGCTGGAGTCGCAGCACTAGTGCAAGATCCTGGAGGCGGAGCTACAGTCGTAGCTACAGCTCTGCTAGCCGCTCCTCCAGTTCAAATAAAGGGTCTCCTCACAGGCGAAGCACTAGGGGTCGAGAGGATAGTGACACCCATCGCAGAGACTTCAACCGCTCACGCATCTACCGCTCCCAGTCTCCACGGTCTTCTTCTTCACGAGGCCTTAACCGTAACACCCATTCATCCAGCTCGCTGGGTCTGAGACCAGGGGGGTCTCGAGATGCAGGAGAACAGAAAAACACTCTAACTGCACGACAGCTGTTGGAGAAGGTTCAGTCCAAGAAAAGCTCTGAAGATTCTACCACAGGAACAAAATCTGGGATTAAGATTAAAGACCCACCGCAGGGCTATTTTGGCCCAAAACTACCCCCATCCCTTGGAAACAAAGCCATGCTTCCACTAATTGGTAAGCTGCAGGCAGGGAAAAAGCCAGCAATTCCTTTAATCAGACCTGAAGAGGGAGAGAAATCAGGGACGGGGAAGAGCTCTGAACCTGAAGGAGAGGTTATATTAGTAGAGCCTATAAGGGAGTTCCCACCTCCACCACCACCTCCAGCTCCACCAGTTCAGAAGGTTGAGGAAGCCCCACAGAGCACAGTGACTCAAGAAGAGACACAGCAGCCTGCAACAGAAGACCAGGGGCACCAAGAAACCCGGCCAGTATTTGAACAAGAGCCCTCCATGATGATGCCCCAGTACCAAGGAGAGTCAGGACAAGACCTTTCCCAGAACCAAATGATGGAGTCCATGATGCCTGAAATGCAGCAGCAGCAGGCTGCCATGCATGCCTACCCTGGTTACCCACCGCCCAGCTTGGAGGAGGATGGCATGGAGGCAGAGGAGGATGGACTGGCTCCTTTGGAAAGTCAGCCAATTACATTCACACCAGAGGAGATGGAGAAATACAGCAAGCTGCAACAGGCTGCACAACAGCATATTCAGCAGCAGCTTTTAGCCAAGCAGGTCAAGACTTTTCCCTCAGCTGCTGCAGCAGCCGCTGCCGCAGCAGCTGCCACTTTGGCCCCAGCGCCCCCTCCACCAGCCCTGCAGCAGATCCATATTCAGCAGCCAACTGTGTCCGTAGCTTCTGGCACATCCATCACCACAGTGCAACACGCCATCCTTCAGCACCATGCAGCCACTGCTGCGGCAATGGGCATCCACCCAGCTCATCCCCACCACCCACATCCGGCACATGCCCAGCTGGCCCAGGTACATCACATTCCCCAGCATCACCTTACCCCCATCTCCCTGTCTCCTTTGGGGCCATCACTTGGTCATTCTCTGGGACACTCACTGGGGCATGCAGGATTGATCCCTGCCCACCCAACAGCCTTCCTCTCTGGTCAGCCAATACATATTATCCCTGCTTCTGCACTTCATCACACCCCCTTAGCTCTCCACCATGTTCCACACACAGCCCTCTACCCCACACTTTTCACACCCCGACCCTCACAGGCTGCAGCAGCAGCAGCGCTTCAGCTCCACCCACTCTTACACCCAATATTCTCAGGACAGGACCTCCAGCACCCCCCTAACCACGGCTCTTGAAAACAAATGAAAATGAAGTAGTGTGTTCACAACAACCAACCACTAAATGAAAGACTCAACCTGAACTCTCTTGGTTTAGGGTTTTAAATAAAGTCTTTGTTACATCATGCAGGCTGTAAGATGTGGATCTTATGAGAACTTTACTGGCCTTCACAGTGCAGCACGTCACCACAAAGTGGTTAAGACTGCTGGGTTCAAAATCAACACTAACATTTTCTTCTGGTACATGTGAGATTTTTATTTTCTCATTTTTTCACAGATTTGTTTCTCCCCCCTCTACAAACTGTAGACACTTCCTCTAGACCATTGGTTTATATTCCAATTTGGGGAATAGTAACAGCCTCAGAAACTACTGGAGTTTTTTGTTTTTTTTTGCTTATTTTGGCAGCCAAAGAGATACATGATGGCTAAAGGTGTAAGCAGAATCGTGTTACGATTCAAGGAAGTGGTTTTGTTCTAGAGGTGAACATTTTAATCTGTGTAATCTAATTTTCAGAGATGGACTCTTTCATGATTACTGATCTCTTGTTGTGTTTTCAAATGACTACTCACTCTCTATTGGATTCTTGGTTTAAAAGTAATTTGTAATGCAGTAACTTGTACATAGGTCAGTGTGTAATGTGAAGAAACCCACCAGTGACAGCCATATGAAAAAACAAAACCGATATGGTGTCCAAACAAGTATGACACTGTCATACAAGAAGCCCTCTCTAAATCAGGGGAAATGTGATGAAGGGGTGTAAATCTCCTGAATACTCTGAAGCAAAGCTCTTGTTCCCTGGGATGAGGGTACATCTGAATCAATTGCACTGAAATCTGTACATCAAGATGGTGCCTGTGCATCATATAATAAGATTGTAGTATACTGCAATAATTGTATTTTTCTGTTTTTTAAATTATTTTCCAAAATGCTCTTCAAAAGAAGAGCTGTGTTTGGCTTTTTTTGTGTGTAATTTTGTAAATAAAACTGCTGTAGATTAACCTATTAACGTTCTACTGGGTTGACACTGCTGTTGGGGGGAGGGGAAAAAGCAGACAAATGACAAATTGGATGGGAGGTGGACACATGTATTTTATCACGGTGGTTTGTTCATCCCTGCTGGGGTGCCAAACAGCAGTGACCTGTTTAAAAAGAAAAGTAGCAACTCTGTATTTTTTAAAGACTTAACTCTGTTTCACCAAATAAAATCCTGAGTTTGTGTGTCTTTTTCCATATTTTTTTCATTATTGAAATTGCCATGTAAATAACTGTAGATGGTCACATGAAGGTCCTGCCTTATTTCCATAAGCTTCATCTGACGGTCAAACAACCCCTGCAGATGTAAATGTCCAACAGTAGATGGTGCTGGAGTTACCTGGAATAGGCTTCGCGAAAACAGTCAATCCGTGTGAATGCAGCATGCATTTAGTGTATCTGTTCACAGGCTATGATTAATACTGTTTACTGTAAAAGGGGAAACAGTCCTGTCAGCACTTGCAGAACCATTACACGAGGCTGTAGAAAGAAAATTATAGATTTAATTTCTTTAAAATCACTCACATAGACGAGACCAAGAATAAATGAAAGAAAGCATGTGACAGAAAGGGGCTGCTTCCATTGATTTTCTTTGAACTATTACCTACATATATTATCAGTTCCCAGCTTATTAGGTACAGCTCGCTAAACCTAATGAGGCTGTCCACTAAGTCCTGCCTTAATACAGGATATAATGTTTGTGTTGAAAGTCTCTAATTTTCTGGTCATTGTGCCTAATGTATTAGAATTGTATGGCATCAACTCGATCCTACTTTGTCCACTACATTAGACTGTATTGACCAGGTGCAGCTAATAAGCTAGTAACTGAGTTTACACCATAAAACAAGAATTTCTGGTGAGAATTCTTAAGTTGCATTGTGATGAAACACTGAACATAACATTTTCGTACTTGTATTTCTTTAAAAACCATGTTTATCAAGGCGGAAGAACACTGACGGCAACTTGAGGAACAGTTAAGTATTTATAAGAAACCATCTGTGTAAAATCACAGGAGAAATTTACAGTTTCAAAGTGGTTTTGGTAAAAATGGAAAGTGGCACACTGAGCTTCACATGGATTAAAAATACTGTCTGTAGTTTAAGGTCTTTGCCAACGTCACCATTTTATCAATAAACATGATGGAAAGCCATTAAAAGAAAACTAAATGTAAGGGAACAACTTATGAAAGTTGGTTTTAATGTTAGAAATTCATATCATGAGGGACGATGTGCTGCAGAAATGTCCACGACTGATCAAAAAGCCGCCCTTGTGGATGGTTGGAGGTCAGCCCAGGTATCTGATTACCAGGAACATGAAGACGCAGGTCAGCAGCATGCCTCCAATCATGATGAACTTATCTTGAGTGGCTCGCCTTTCTATAAGTCTCATCACTGTGTTTGACAGCCCCAACATGTTAGCCACATCCAGCATCTTCTTATGAGTTCCCTGTGCAGAGCCAAAACAGCCACACTCATTTCAACAGTAATGATCACATGTGACAGTTTATAAGAGCCATAAATAAACGAAATGTTTCCATGACCACATTGTAATTATCTCCACTAATTCCTCTGATTTTGAGAGACGTTGAGTGCCAACGCCCTCCCTGACGCGCCACTCCGTCAGAGGTTTCTCATGGCTAGACAACCAGGCTGAGAGTGCTGATCAACAGACACACCCTGATAAGAAGAGGCCTGAAGCAAAACCAGGAAGCCCATCTCCTCCTTGGAAACACAGACTCGCCCTCTGAGCATGAGCACACTAACAATACGACTATTGTGATCGTCGTGGACACCAGAAAGTGGGTCAGGAAATTTAATTCAGTCCACCTTCTATTCCGCTTCCTTGTTTAACAAATGGTTTAAATAAGCTACAGATGTAGACTTGTTTTTCTGCTGTGTTAAATCACTAACCTTTAGTGTAGATCTCTGATCTCTGAGACCATTAAGGATGCTGCTGCCACTGCCGATGAGGTCATCAATGCCTTTGTGTGCATTGTGCAAGTTGGAGTTAAACTGTAGGGTCTCATCTATGGGGATGGAGGTATCTGCGTCCTATTAAACAAAAGGAATCTCTGTAATTTACACAAACTCTAGATTCTTTTTTTAGCTTAAAATGTTGCATTCACATCAATACCCATCACCAGTTTGATCACTATTAGACAATTTACATACATTCGTGGTGAAGGTGCGGCTCATGAGTTCCTCCCTCTCTCTCTCCTGGGCCTCTCTGGCATAGCGTCTGTGCTGGAAATTTTGCAGGGCACTCCGGAGGTGCTGGACATCATACTTGAGCTGGTCCACTCGTCTGAGAGAAAGAAAAGGATTCAACTGTGTCCAGTTTTACAACTACAACAAACATTTTCCAATTTAAAGTTGAGGGTCCCTGCAAATCTTTACAAAGCAATCCAGTCACCTCAAAGAGTAATCTATAGAGATTTCAAATGCATTTTTGCCCACTGTGGGAGGTAACAGGCTACTTGGAGTTTTTGAACACTTCTCAATTTAAGCTTGCAGTTCCTATAATGTGCAAGTGCTATAGCCAGGGTGTGATTTGTCAGGGAGGGATTTCTCCCACTCTGGTCTACACATCCCTGTCTCTGCTAAATAATTTTTCATCCCTGGCAGGGGAAAACAATGTATTCCTCCCTCTGACTTTTAGCACCGCATCAGCCAAATCAGGAACTGACTTTCAGCACTCAAGACCCTGTTACAGTAAGGTTCACACTGCATGGAGTGGATGATCATTTCATTAAACCAAATCCTGCTGGGTTTTTTAGTAAAAATTATTTTTAACTAGATAAAAGAAATTAACCAGATTCTGTGTTGGGAGAAGTTACATATGCAACTATGCACCAGGCTGCTGTCTGTCGACATCCTCGTTAAATTGTACCAAATAAATAAATAGAATCAGCTGATTATGAAGAGGACAGGAGAGGAACTTTTAACAGATTTGAGGAATTTAATGTACTGTCTCTCCACCCTTGTTTGACAGTGGTGCTAACTCTTACTGCACCCTGTTTTTTTTTTTCACAATTCAGTGTATCAGCAGTTGTACTGAATAAGGAGAACATTTATTTTGCTCTCAAATCTTATGTGCTTGTTTTGAAGAGTCCCCACAACCCCCCACCCCCTTCCCCTCCCTGAGTTCACTCAGGCCCCACCAGAGACCTGCTAAGATTAAAGGAGCGCTGTGGAATGGGGTGCACTGTCCCCCCTAAGGCCTGTTTATCCAGCTCAGAAATGAATCTTTGCCCAATGCAGCAAGAATGCTGGTGATGACGGGGGCTTCTGAGGAAATGTTTTCACAGAGCCACATTGCCACAGGGCAGGACGCGGCTGCCTCTTCATCATCTAACCCTCCTTCTGCCTTTATTGCATATGATACATCCAGCTGTTTCTGTGTCTTTATGGTCACCGTCTATTGTTTAAATCCAAACTCACAATTTGGCATTCTGGCGGCGGTTTGGCGGTTCCTTGCTGGCCAGGATCTCAAGGCGTTCTAAATGATTGAAGATCTGGTCGATTCTAGCTTGCAGTTCATTTTCTAACACTTGTAAAACAGAGAGAAATGAAGAAGAGAGAATTGCAGGGAAGACATCAGTTAAGGCTGTGAAATTACAATTCATAATTTTGAAATTTACTGGCTAATTTACTTACATACTGAATTGATTCAAACATGTCTTCCAATATATATAAAGAAAAGAGTGTGGGATGCTGTTTGTCTTCTAATAATATACCCAGGTGTCACAGGGTAGCATTCATCACTTAAGCGACCCCAGCTCATTAGTAGCTGCGTAAGTTTACATCCTCCCCTGGGGTTAAAATAAACCTTATGTCATCATTTGTGAAGGGGAGTTCACTGCCCGGCTCCCACCATTATCTGCCATACCACCCACCCTACTACTTCCTGTCTTGGCAACAGCTGGGCACAGAACTGAACGGCCAGGCACTATCCACAGAAAACAATTAGCTCTGGCTTTTATCATTATATATGTGAGAGGAAGAAGCAGCCATAACAAGGACCCGGTTCTGAGCAGAAATTAGAAGCTCTTCAAAGGGGATTTCATCAGAGGTGGTGCCATTAGGAATGACAGCTTTGTACCACAACAACACTCCCACACAGAGCAGGGGCAGAGCCCCTTACAATCATGACAGCTGGTCACTTACAATGAACTGACTGGCGGTCTGTCTTTTCCAGATTTCCCATTAGAGACTGAACCTCCTGGATTTGCCTAATCCACAACGATCATACCGTTAGTGAGCAGCAATAAAAACAATTTTTGTTTTAATTATTACTGTACATGAACATATTGGTATGCGCCATATTTATAGTTTAATAATCGTATTATGCTGATATAAGCCTGCTGCAGCAGAAGTAAAAGTGATAATAAGTTAGGCTCATTAGCAGTGGTAGCTAACGGGCACCGTTTCCACATCAGACAAGAGAACTCACTTGTTGGTCTGGTGGTAAAGCGTCTCCATTTTTCCCGATCTAAGAAACGCTTCGCCCTCCCTTTACGTTATCGTGTTATTTTTGTTATAATAGTTTTAATTGTGACAAGCGGCTCTGTTAGCTTGGTAGCTAACGTTAGAGGAGTTTACACGTCATCAGCGGAGCTTTTGTGTACGGAACTAGGAAACCGGAAGCCGCGCGACGTCATCACACAGAGAGAAATATAGAAGAGAGCTCACTCCTTCTTAATTACACATCTCTGTCAGCAGACTGTAAGAGGAGTGTTTTTATTGCGGTTTTTAATGTTTTAAATAAAAATCTTTTTTTAAAAAGTGACGAAATGAACACATCCAGAATACCCCTGCTCCTCTATTTATATTGACCAAAAGTGGAAAAAGACATAGATAGACATAGATTGTGGATTGCACAACACTGGTCACTACATTCTTCATTTCCGGTTAATACTTGTACAGCTGCTGTTATTGTGTATATATTTATTTATATTTATATTTCTTCATACATTCTTATATAGTTCTATATTGTGTATTTTGTTGTACAGTTATTTTATTTTCAACTTTAATTTATGTATTTTATCTTATTCTTTCCCAGTTAAATTTACCCTTCATTCTAATTTGTGTTGTACAGTTATTTCATTTTTAACCTTAATTTATATTTTATTCCTTCCTAGTTAAATTTAACCTTTTTAATTTTTCATATTTATTTCCTATCTTATTCATAGCCTTTTCCTTTTTTGTTTTCTTTAGGTCACGAGCAGTTGTCCAAGCATTTCACTACTGTGTATGACTGTGTACGTGACAAATAAAATTTGAATTTGAATTTGAGATAATATACGACAAATACTGCATTAACAGTGAAATGAAGACGCTTTATTTTTTCAGTGTCCAGGATATACCATGTAAAGCATGTCATGGAAAGGTTTATACTGTATTACTGTATATTGATTATTCATGTGATTTAAGTGTTGTTGTTTATATATATATATAATATTTTATGTTAATTAATTCACTTGTTCAAATCAAATTGGATGCACTACTGTACCTGGAATACTGGTACAGTCTATTTCATAATTGTCAAAGGTTAATATGTAATACATTTTATTTTTCCTGTTCTTCTCTTAGTATTATGTTTTATGCATTCCCCCGGCACTTTGTTCACCTCTTTTTGATTGGAAGCCTTTTCATGTACTGATACTTTTATTATGTCACTGTTTATGTTTCAGAAAATTTTATGGGAGAAAAGACTGCTCACTCCTCCTCAATTTTGGACGCTGAAAATGTAATCCCTTACGTCTACCAGTCTTTTTAATTCCTAAAATTATATTCCCAAAATATATTTATAATATATTATAATGTTATATTTATATACAATAATGTTATAGTTTTATATTTTTTTAATGTATTTTTGCTTTAATTTTACTCTTTTTTGTGTGTGTTAAATTCCGTTTAGTTCCAGTTACTTTTGTTACTTTTATATATTTTTAAAATATTATTTGTTATGATAGTACATAAATAATGATAATAATAAATATATGACACAAGATAGTATAGTAACACAAAATGTTGGGAATACAGTTGGCTCACAGACTCAAGCTCAGTAAATATATAGAACATTTCGATACAATACAGTTCAAAATTGTAATTTATTTTAATGACTTTAGAAAACAAGAATCATGACTGACTACAAAACAAAGGGTAATTTCTTTTTGCCAGTTGGACTGAACAATAGTCATGGGTACTCAGTGAAAATCTCAGAGAGAAAACTGTAGATTTACACAAGTTGGAAAGGTCTGTTGGACAGAATTTCTAAAGGACTGCAAAATGATTCTCAGCATTATTGTAGAGTCTTTATTTTACAACATAAAGTGTGTTGAGCGGACTATTTTTTTTTATTTTTAATTTTATTTCGTGCTACATAAATAAAACTACGTTGAATTGAATTGAGTCAAATGGAACTGAATTCCTGCACTGTATCTTTGGAGGACTAAAGGTGAGGCTTTCAAACCTAATAACTCTGTTATTAGGTGTCAATCTGGTGGGGGTCATGGTCTTAGCCAGTTTTGCTTTTGGTGCTACATTGCACAAAGAAGATGGAATAGCTGAGGAAGAAGACAACCTCTAAATTCTTCAACTTCACCTCAATTATGGTTTTGGAATGGATAAAGCAGGTTATTCGCTTCTGAAATGACCTTCACAAAGACCCGACTTCAACCCTATTCAAAATTTGTGTACTTCAAAGTCAGGTTTGTGCCAGGAAATCAACCAATTTTAATGAACTCTACCACTTCTTCTAGGAAGCGTCGTCAAATATCCAGGCAGAATTATGCACGAAGCTTGTTGATGGCTTGCAAAAGCCTGGTTATCGTGCAACTTGCTAAGAGACATTTAGCCATACACTATTAGTGGGAGTGTATAGATATATTTGAGCCTGTAAGTATACTTTTGACCGTGTGGTTTATCCAAATTAAATTCAAACTTATGAACTCAATTCTTGTTTGTTTTTTTCAAAGGTGTATGCCGTACAATCATTGCACTCTGTAAAAATAAAAGTTCAAAGTAACCACAAAAGGCCAAAAATTACCATGACATTCATGCTTATGATGAATGTATGTAAACATCTGACCATAAGTGTACATAAATAACGTGAAAACCGGGCATGAAACTCCTGTTTCTGGACAGGCTGTAATTGGACAATGCTAAACTCCCAACGTATAAATCTGAGCCTTAGGCTACATTTTCCATTGCATTTGATATTCTTTTAGGACACAGAGGTCTTTAGCCTACAAAGACAAGCTTTGAGAAGATACAGCATAATCTGTTGACACGTAGACATGTCACAGGAAAGACTCTAAGAAACATGTCCTAAGGCGAGCTTTTGTCAGCTCTCCCTGACTAGGTCTAATTAGGCCATCCTCTTTTTCCACAGTCAGGTGTCAGAGTGTTCCTGTTTGTCCACCCAGAAGCTGTTCTCCTCTTCTTGCCTGCAGCCAGAGTCACCAAAACTAATATTATTAAACTTCATAGTGAGATTACAATTCACAAACACTGAAGAGAAGATGTCAGATTTGCCAGCCACAAACTGGCTCTGTCATGGAGTAGGGTGTGAAAAAACTGTCTAAATTTCACAATAGTTCCTTGGTGATTTATTATGAGGAAAGCACCTTGGAGCGCTGCCTGGCGCCTTAATAAAACCACATCTCAATCACCCTATACATACCCTCCATCAGTGTGGTGTCTACCTGTTAGGGAAGAAAGAATAAATGAGTGCAAGGGAAAGCAAGGGAAACATAAACATTAACATACTTTGTGCTCCTGTTTGGAGGTGATACCTGTATTTGTTTTCCTCATTCAGCACAGCAATCAGAAGTTGGCCCAGACACTTTTCCACGGCTGCCTGATGCTACATGAGTTGATGGTTGTATCTTCAGGCAAGACACTTCTGAACAGAGGTCCTTTTCACCCACCCCCACATGTCAGAAATCTTGAGATCTGTTCATGCCACTTCTTGCTCTTGCAGTTCACCATTTTTGGTTGTCATAACATATCCTCGGGGTAGTGGCTGGATGCGTACGGCTTTAACCTGTTGCTCAGAATAGACAAGAAGTAGCGAGAAGGAGGAATAAACCCTCTTAAACCATTTCTGAGCAATACATGAGGCACATCTCTGGAGGTCGTGGGGTTCTCTCCGTCTGTCCTTTATGTTTCAGCCCTGAGGAAAGGATGAGATGAGCTTACTGGTTTTCATCCACACCTGATCACCACGGGCGCAAACTGGAATCCAGACTCCAGGTGTGGAGCCTTGATCACTTTGACTGAGCGAGTTAGCGCCAACTGTCACTGTCATACCTTAATACACATGTCTATGGAGCACAGCTGGTGTAACATTCATCCTTTTCTCCCATTTTAATTAATTTTCTTGTAATTTTAAGGAATTTGGATGATGATACAGAACAGAATTATTTTATTGAGATACTGCTTTAGAAGAAAACTGTATTACAATTTTGTTACGTACTTCTGCTTTCTACAGCACTACAATATTTACCCTCAGTTGTAGTATAAAGTAACAGATAACTGAACTACTGAGGGGTAATGTATAGATTTTACTGCACAAAAGTGTTTGCATAGTATTGTGGAAAACCTTTATATTTGGCAAAGAAAACAGGAAACATACATAAAAATACAGTAAATAAGAAAAAAAAATTGTTTGCAAAATACTGATGAGCTTGAAAAGTACAATTTAGAATGACCACCTTTATTTCTTAAGGTAGCCAGAACTCTCTTTTGTAATTTCTTTAACTAGTCTTTAGGACTCGTTCTCAAGGTTTCTTTTTCCATTTTTCTTAAGGACATGACTTTCAGATACTGCTCATCTGATGTACATACTTTTTATACATACATTTTCCTCCACTTGTTGTGAATCCTCAATTTTTTTAAGAACACGTTGCACACCATGCCGAAAAACGTCAAGTTTACAACAAATAATTCTTTTGGAATCACCTTGTTGGTTCAAAAATGCTATTTCCCGTCAAACTGTGTTGTGTTTGGCATTTTTCACAGATTCACCTAAATAATGGGAAATAATTTAGTGTTTTTATGACACAAACAAAGTGTCTAAAGATACAATTTCTAATTGGTTCACTACTAAGTTGTCTGTTATGTGTAGAGACAACACTGATTTATCACTTTGAGTCCAAATAAAACTCTAAAAGTCCTTCAGGAAGCCTTCTCACGACCACTGTAAAAATTTCTGGCTACTTGGAAGCAAAATACAACATAAAGAAATGCGAGGTGGCTCAAGACTTGTATGTTAACAATGATTTTAAGAGAAGCACGGGTATGTATTAAATATATTTATATGAGAACATGCATGTATGTTGCTGCTTTGTTGTTAGGAATGTGATTTATCTTAGCCCCTTTGGAGGTCTTGTAACCAAACAACATTTAGTGCTGCATCAGTCTCCCTGCACTGCTTAGAAAACACAGCAGCCTGGTTATTGTTCAGTAGAGAAATGAAAGCACTGGATGTGCTCAGAGACTTACCCCCCACCCCCGCACCCCAACACTGTTTTGTTCATCAAGGGAAAATGATATGTTATTGAATCACTTCCCTACAATGTACTTAATGATGTTTTCCAGGCAGTATAACACATCATAACTCTACAATGATTGCCCAAGACAGACACAGTGAAGAAGCCAATTATGAGGAGCAAAATTGCCCAGGGTCAACAATTTCTGGATACCAGTCATTTTTTTAAAGGCACACTGATCTTTTCGCTTCTTCCCTGAGGCAGGTGAGCCACTCGTCTTTGAAGCTGTGGCGAGGCGCTGAATGAAAGCAAATGAGGGCCTGTCAGAGATGACAGGAAAAACTCATAAGCTCCCAACATCTCAGTGGGTTTTACTGTGAAAGGAGTCCAGCTGGGGGTCCAGAGGGCAACACCCCCTCCTCCCACAGGGACAGTCTATATGACCACCCCAGTTGCTGCGACAATATTACTTTTAATGATGAAATGTCTGCGAATAGCCACAAAGAGACTAAATAAAACTAAAAACAGATAAAGGACAACAACATAATGATGCAAGACAACCGCAAATAAGCATAAAACCACAGGGTGATTGTCTTACATCAGCCCATCGCTGCAGGCTGTGTGGAAATACAACTGCCCTCTTTACTCTTTTTATTTCAAAGTGCTCTAAAGTTTGTATTTGTTATTTGGTATTGATTTAGTGCTATTTAAGAAATAATTGGTCTATTAAGGTCTTGTACATGGTGTAAGGAGCTTGGAAAGAAAAGCGTCTGGACTTCTTTAGGTGGCTTGAAGACGTTTCACTTTTCACTTTTCACTTTTCTTTCCAAGCTCCTTAGACTACAATGACCTGGATGACTGAGAACCTTCACAGACATCTTGTACATGATTTGAGTCAAATGCATTTTTTGTAAATCTATAGATTTGCGGTTCCCAGCAACCTTTTTTCTCTTCAGTGGAGAAGACTAAGCTTTTGAAATGGGCACAGGTGATCAGCATTACTGTCTCCCTCTGTTGGTTCCTGGTATGCTGTATGCCATACACACATACCCACAGATATGCAGCCCTCTGGTTAACCACCTGTGACACTAAGACCTCTGAGGATGAGAGATGCTGTCCACCCCTGTGGTTGGATTTCATCTTTGCGAGGATGCGATTAAAAACAGCAGTGGCACGAAGTACTGCACCGGGGTTCCCCGGCCTGACAGCTCCCTTCCCACAGTCATGCAACCACTTTAAACCACACTCTCATCATCACGCTGTGTGTGTGTGAACAAAACTGTGTGGTGTACAGAGCTCAAAAGAAATGTTTTTGTCTACCTGCATCCCTTTAATGAGAATCATGATTGAATTGTGAACACTGGTGGAAATAAAGCCAGCAGACAGCATAATTGTGTAGGTATTGGTATCACAAATAATCACAGGCAACATACCAGACTTCTCTTTCAGAGATGTTGCCGGTTGGGGAGAAGACATAGCTCAGAACATTATCTGTGTTTTTCTTTCCTGGACATAGTTGATGTGGGAAAGTTTAGTTTTGATTGTGATGGAGGTCAGTGAGTGTATGCATGTGTGTGTGTATGTGTGTGCAGTGTGCACATGTGGCTGTGAGAGAAAAAGCAAGAGGAGTGCCATTTATCGAGCAGAGGAGTCAGTTATGTAGGTGTGTGGGCTCTTATCACAGCAGCTGCCATGTAAACTCTTCTGTTGGTGCTGCAGGTGTTTCTGTGGAGTAGCATGAGAACAGCCTCCCACAGGAGCTTCCCAATGGGTGGGTAGTTGTGGGGCTTGAGAATGGACAGTTCAAGAGGAATCGGGTAAACATCTGCAGGTATCTTTGTTATGTAAAACCAGTTCATCAGCACTCCTGTGTTATAATTTTTTTTTTTTTTTAAACTACCAGAAATCAACCCATTCTGTGTGAGTCTGCCTGTGAATGTGTCATCGGCGCTGTCATTGTAGTTTTCAGTACTTTGGCAGGTGTTTGTATGTGTTTGTGGAATGTTTTTGTCCAAACCATTAAATCACAACCTGTGAAGGAGTCTCAAGACTTTACAGATGGGTAGCTCAAACAAAAACAAATGAATCTCAACAGGTTCGAGAACCCAAACCTCAGGGAGAAGGAAGATATTTGGAAACAAAAGATGAAATCAAAGCTTGAAACTTACTGGAAAATCTATGGCTGCAAACTATGGGTAGTGACTGGTAGAGCTCTTGGATACAAGGAATTTAACTTCCTCTGTGGGTGTCTGGGCTCTCCCTCAAAGATGGGTGTCATTCAGTAGGAGTTTAGACACTAAATCTTCCACATTGAGAGGAACCATTGAGAAGGTTCAGGCATCAGACTTGGACGCCCTCTGGGTAACTCCTAGGTGAGATGTTTTAGGCATGTCCTAATGGGAGGAGACCCCGGGGCAGACCCAGGACATGCTGGAGAGATCATATCTCTTGGCCGGCAAGGGAACACCTTGTGGTCCCACTGGAAGAGCTGGAGGAGGTAGATGGGGAGAGGAAAGTCTCTGTGTTTCTGCTTAAACCATTCCCCCTGCAACCTGGACAAGTTGCATAAAATGAATTCAATTCATGTCAATTTACATTCAGTTTTATTTGTATAGCACCAAATCACAAGAACGGTCCCCTTGAGGTGCTTTATATTGTAAGGTAAAGTCCTTGCAATATTACAGAGAAAAGCCCAATAATCAGATCTTCTCTTGCAATTCGTACCCTCTTTCTGAACTTAAAACTATGCATACTTTAAGGTGAGCTGAGCCTAAAGCACAGATGACACAGGCTTTTGCTATAGTTGCATGTGTTGCAGGGGATAGAACCTCACCAACTCTCCACATCTTTTAAATCCCACTTGAAGACACATCTTTACGCCCTAGCATTTAAATGGGAGTGAGTTTATTACATTTTAGTTTTGTTTTTTAATGTGTTGTCTATTCCTTTTAGTTGTACTGCACTTTGATCAACCCATGTTGGGGGTGAGGGGAAAGAGAAGAGAGCAAATGAATGCACTAATGGACCTAATGTTCTATTCAGTGTGTAAGCTCATGAAGTCATCAGGATCAATTAGTGAGGTCACTGAACAAGGGAGACGGGACTATTTTGCTGCAAATTTATTTAAAACCGGATAATTTTTCTGAGTCTTCCCTCGGTGACGATGAAAAAGAATGCAGGCTTAAGCCACTGCCTGTGATCTTCAATTTTTAGACCAAGCTACATCCATCTATTAAACTGTCTACAGTGCTAACATGCTTAAAAACACCATAAGCTTAGAAGGATTTAAATTGGAATTAAATCAGTTCAGTTTAGAAGAAATGAAATTAATTTTTGAAAAATGTGAAGATCCACAAACGGTCAACGATGATATCGGTTCCCTCTAAGAACCATGAGGCTGCTTATCCCTTCCAACTCTGATTTATGAGAGACAAAAAGAAAAGAAAATGATTTCAATGTTTTATTGACAGACAAAATAGATCCTCATTCATTCTTCAGTTGATTACCTTGTCAGTAAATTTCAGCTCTAAGGCAAAGCCTGTACTCCAAGTTTCATATTTTTCCTTTGATTGATTTAGTATACTATATTAATTTGTATGAACTAATCATTTGTATTGTAATACCTGTCAGCTCTTCTTGTTTTTCTCCATCCGCAGGTGAACAAACCAAACTATTCATCATTTAAACCTTGTGCCCGCTTAATTGACCATCAAACAGGCATGCGCTATCTCATCACCTACTGCGAGGAACTCAGCCACCATCCCAGTCCAACCCAGCCCTCTGAGTTCGAGGTATGCACTCAGCCTTGTCATAGCTCTAGGCAGTGCATGTTCTTGTTGTGGGTTGAGCAACTGCATTAGTCATTTCACATTCCAAATTCCTACCCCATGCTGTATTCACAACTCTCTGTATCTCTCTTTTTCCTCTTCTTCTTCACCAAATCCATTCCTCTCCTCGTCGTCTTCATTATTTAATTATCTCCGTGTGATGTCAGGGTGTGGGGATTAGGCACAGCTCCAATGCTGTCTAAGAGTCTCCTCTCCAGAGGCGGAAGTCTTGTAGGGTGTAGATGTTTGACCTGGGGCTCAGAGGTTTCGATTACAGGACAGGACTTCGCTTTGTGTCCTTGAGCAAAGTATCTACCAAGCCTTCCACGCTTGAGTTAACATCTACTGTTCTTACACAAATGAGTGATGTATAAACCTGAAAGCTATGTAAGTCTCTATGGATAATATCTTTTTGCTAAGCAACGCAAATATAATACATATCTGAAAAAATGCCCCAGCCCTGATTTGCCAATTCATCTTCATCTATCACAGCATGGTGCACTGCTGCAGCCCAACCCGGCATAGTAACCTTTACCTGAACCAAGCCGGTGAAGACACAGGAGATAGTGTTACCATCAGCCTTAACCTACATTATCTATGTTATTCAGTGTCTCAGGCAGACAGAGAGAAGCTCCGGCACATGGCAGGGTGACTATAGCCCACACCCGCACATGAAGACCTCACTACAAACACGGCTGAAGTGACCACAGGTGTGCACTCGTCAAGTATGCTCACACACACATATGCAAAAACTGTTTCGCCCTCACCTGTCTGCTGTCAGGACTCTTTCAAACACATACACAGGCGCTTGGCTATTGCACCTCTGCTCAGTCCAGCCTCCCCACCCAGCTCAAAGCTCCCCACCCCTGGGGCTTGTGCGTGCGAATCCAGCCGTGGACTCAGCAGCCCCCATCGCCGCGCCCCCTCCAGTGAGGGTAGTGAGGGAAATGAAAGCTTTAGGAGTTCATTATAAAACAACAAGAGCAGCAGCAGGGGATAGGCCTCCCGGGGCCACAAGCTATCCCTTCTCATCCCTCCATCCTCATCTTTTTCCTTCATGTCCCTCAATATCTAAACCCTGCTCCACCTTTCTTTCCGTGACACACTCCGCCGTCTTGCTCTTTATCCTGCAGCTTTTTAATACATGACATTCATGATGAATAAAGTTAAATATTGATCTGGATTATTATAATATGATGAGTTAATGTGGTAAGTCAGTAGTCTGACCACACGAACTGGTTTGACCTCAGTCATTGGAGAGATGCTGACGCATTTTGTGTACTGCTGAACTGAATTTTTCAACTTTATTGTCTGAGAAGGGAAATTAGTTTTGCAGCAAAGGACACATTCAAAAGTTCAAAGAGGCAATACAATATAGTTGCTGGACAGACCAAAGAATCTTGCTGCGGTCCAGTGGAGATCACATATCACTAAAGTATGAACTCTTCAATATCTAAAAAAAAAAAAAAAACTGCCCTATTTAACCAAGTGATTCTTTAAATGATCATGTTAGCTTAAGGCTTTGGGAAAGTATGTGAAACTGTCCTAAAGACTATGGGAAACAAAAAAGGTGAAATATCATAAAGTCAGAGTTAGAGTAAGCCGCTGGTGATTCATAGTAAGCAGTGGTGCATTTTATTGCTTGAGGTAAAATACCTTTAAAGGCTCTGCAGTGGCTTTAACGAGCTGTCAGAATTCAAATCACTAAAGCCGGATATGTATCATAGTGAAAATACATGAAGTTTAGTAAAACTGAAACTTTGAATATTTGCATACATATGTTTGGTTTTGGAATAGTTTTCGACAAAAACAAGAAAACATTTAAGATTTTTTTTCTCTATTACCCAAGCTAACCTTTCCCTATTTCCCCAAGGTGACATTTGGCTCTCCATAAAGTTTTGCCATTAAAGCAAACAGCTGTTTTTTTTCTTCTATGCAAGGTAGTCCTAAAAATTCATTAAAATATCTGAACAGCCAAGACAAGTTTACTCATCTTACTTAAAAACTAATTTGCCCCAACAATAACTTGCTCTACATCAATAATATAAAGTAATTAAAAAAATTATCTTATAATTTACTGCAATGCTTTGGGTTTTAAGTGAATGTTCTAATAAGGAATAATAATGCGTAATCACAGTAATTAGAGAGCAACATCAAAAGCACCAGAGAGCACACTATAAATACCTTATACAATAGCCCTCTGTATGCTGTAGGTTCACTGATGCCTTGCAAATGAGTGGAAAGTTATGATTCAGGGATAATAGCACATAAACTGCTCTCATCATCGTTGTGGGGCGGTCGATTGTAACTTTCTAATGGTGAATTGGGGGTCAAATGCTCTGAAAGACAGCGCTCCTCTGAGTCACCACCTTTGTCATCATCTGCATTATGGTTGTCATCGCGGCTGGTGCGCTGGCCAGAGGCACAACACCTGTAAGCGTGTTCTCCGCGCACGCAGCCCTCGCCTTTCGGTTGGGCGGTTGATGGCGATGCAGCACGACCACAGGATTTTCAGATGAAAAGGAGGCCAGGCCACCATGAGCAGGAAGTGGTTTTTTGCTCAGTCGATGCACAGAGCCGTGTTTCGGGCAGGTGTATTGCGCTCGCTTCCTTGTTGCGTGTGAAGTGTGTGTGTGTGCGCATGGTTTAGTGTGTTTGCCTGCAGCAACTGAGCAAGACACAACAAACACGTAGGCCTTGTGACTCGTTGTCCATTTATTAACCTTATTTGTTTTAAATAAGAATGTAAAGCAACTAGATTTTTATAAAAACTTGCTTTGGAAAAATGAGTATTCATATATTACCAAATTAAAAAGAGCTGTACAAACATCTCAAATATGATATTTATAACGAATGCAGAGGGGAAAACATGTATCTACAGAGAGGATAACTCTGCATAGCTCATAAATCTTACTGATATTTGCCAAAAGATGAAGTGAGGTAGAAAATTATGATTCCACATTGTCAGACGCCAGGACCCCTGACATGAGTTATACTCAGATTATATATACAGTTCAGAGTCCCTCAGAGAAAACATTAACTGGCCAATAAAAACAAACCTTTGGGGTCCGGCACGCACTTTTGACCTGCACACATGGACACATTGAAGTTGAATATATAAGGGTAGTAAACTGGGTGATTGTCTTTGATTAGCAATTTTAGCAAATAAGGAGCATGATTAGCCCACTTCAAAGGCAGTCAGAACAAAGACGTGGCTAAATTAGACTTTGAAGACCAAATGGTTCGGCCAAATAATTTTAAACTTGAAAGCATAGCAAAGTGTGTGTTTCTATAAACAGCAGAATTAGAAGAGCCAGGCTGGTATGCTGATAAATTAAGCAAAAAAGTGATCTTTAACCACAGTGTTTGGTGTTTCCCTCACTATTGCCCCAGGTATTTCCCTTTGTTCTACTGAGCCCACATTAGTCCACATGTAAAGATTTCCATAGACATTTCCATAAGAGCAACTGAAAGCCAGCTTCTCTGCTTGCACAATAAGCTTCTCATGCATCAGTTACAATGTAGGTTGTGTGGCATTAATCACTGCTCAAAGCTTCCAGTGATTCTTTCTAATCATATATTTAGGCCTAAAGACAAACAATTCATAATGCACATAGGATCTCATGAAGCAAGAGCAACTTAAGTGCTTTTTAGTCAGGACTGAACTTTAGCTAAAAGTTCACCACAGCAGACAGAAAGTCAGACAGGTAGGTTCCTTTAAAGGCTATTTTAGCCTCATTGATAACAATTGATTCCAAGAATGAAAATATAAAGCAGCAGTACAACAAAACTGGCACAATAAATAGTGAAATGGAGGGAGACAATTACAACACAACAAAATCCCTTTTAGAGCTTCCTTGCAGACAGGATTCAGCATCCGGTGTCTTCCAGTCCGGTCCAGTACCTGCTGTAAGAGCATTTTCCCTCCTCATCCTCAGGAGAGTGAGATTTCAGTGCATTCAGCGAGAGAAAAGCAGGGTAGTTTGAAAACATCCTCACCTACAGTAAGCTGTTGCATATCAATTTAGTGACTATAACCAGCAGTATAATATTATTACATTTGTATATTCCATGCAGTTCACAATCCCTTAGTGTTAAGTGTCTATAGGAGATTACAGTTCAGTCCTGTCCATGATCAGTGATTCATTTTTTTTTAAATCACATTTTCCATTGACTCAAAGGATCATTCTTTATTCAGGTCTTTGCAAATGTCTTTATCTCATCATGCAGCTATGCATTTTTGCAGGTATATACCTCCTCCTCTCTCACACATGTCTGACACTCCACGTGGCAGCACCAGCGTACCTGGCAGTGGCAAGACAGGCTGGTGAGGCGCATGGCTGTGTTATAACCACGTCCGCAGCACAGACTCTGACAGCTTGTGTCTTTGGCGCACGAACGGCCACCTGTACCAGGGGAGTAGCGAGAGGGCCTGCAGAAGCTGGGGGAGTCTTCCAGGTAGACCAGGTCGGTAGTCCGGAGGCTCTGACCTTGGCGACGGGGGCTTGCGAGTTCGGTCTCCCCGGTGGCTGCGTTGGTGACGCTCAGCACTCGCACAGCAGTGTCGTATCGATACTTCAACAGGCGTCCAGTGTCATGAAAAGGAGACAGCTGCTTCCAGCAAGTCCGTACAGCACAAGAGCCGGAGACACCATGGCACTTGCAGGTTGTTTTCAGTCCGCTCTTCACTGCCTGGGATAAGATGGGAGGTTGAGGGGGGTAGGAATTGGAGGGAAAAAGGGAAGAAATGTCAGTTCCTTCACTTTGATTCATTACCTGGCCTCTTATCTGGGAGGTCTATCTGGCAAGAGTGAGACAATTTCCTGCAGGGTGCATAGGGGGTTAGGAGTGGTGGTCCGCCAATATGTGCCTTTAGCTCACCTCAGTCAAAAATTTGACATAATGGATTGAAAGATGCTGTTCAGCATGTCATATTTCACCCCGCATTTCTCACTTGGACAGCTCTTGCTATTTTTTTTTCCTCGGTGTGTTGAAACTAGCTCTGTCGGCTTCTCTCCTGCCTCTTTCCTAAAGCCTGAGGCAGAGGTGACAAACAGGGGCGAGTGGAATCTCTCCACCCTGTTTTTAGTACGTGCCTGCTCATGGAAAACATCAATAAGAATTTCTGCGCAAGAAGTGCCAAAAACATAATGCAGCATTTGGTAGTGGTGCCCCTCATTTAGGTTAATAGTTCACTGAGCTTGATGGTCAGTGATGAGAGCAATCACTCAGCCTGAGAGCTGCTGTCTTTGCAGAGGCCAGAGACAGGTCATACAGAGAGACCCAGAGGGTACTTCTAGGTACTTCTGCTCAGTTCCTCCTTTTGCAGGCATGAACCCCTCGGGGGCTTCAGAACACCATTAATGTGAGATGAGGGATGCCGACCACTTTAAGTTTTTGTTAACATGGCTCCTGGTCTCTTCTGGCCACACTGGTGTCAACTGAGGAAAACATTTAACTCAGTAAAGATTAGATAAGATAGTTGTGTTTTTCCTTTTTCTCCACATCAGCCTTGTCTAGGTGTGAGCTACAGGAGTAGGACCCTGGGGCCTGCTATTTCACAGCTACACAGTGGTGGTTATGAACATTAGGTGGATTTATGAAGAGCACAGTGATCCAGTAAGTGGAAAAAAATGCTTGCTCGTATATTAAAAAGAGGCCACGGTTATAATCGTTCTCTCTGAAATGAGACCTTTAATTTTCTGCTGGCCCGCACAGCAAGCTTTATCATGCCTGAAAACACCTGGCTCCAACCATCCCACAGCCATCTTGTCTCCTCACTACAACTGCCTCACCCTCTGCCTCTGTATTATCCGCTCGGGCCGATGACAGCACCAAATCAGAGAGCATTTATCTGGCTGGCACCATGAAAAATATAGAGGCGAGGATTACAGTTCAATAACATTTGATACTCGGGACTGCGTCAGAGGTGTAATTGTCAGGTAAAATCGCAGAACAATTAATCGAACTGAGTGTTGCTAAGGCGTACGTTTTGTCGCCTCAGGCTTCAAGGAGTAAGCTGTTTTGCTGCAGAATAATTGATGTAATATTTCTACACTCACCCGAATTCCAACGTTGATGTTGTGGGCATCCACCAGAGCCCTCAGGTCCTTGCTGACCCTCTTTTGGCCGAGGAACTTTTTGAGAAACTTGGTGCTGTATTTCAGGTTGTCACCACAGACCCCCCACTGCCACGCTTCCCGATGCTGGATCCCGGGGGAATCGTCACAAGTGCACCTCTCCATTCGACCTGAGCTGCATGCTTTGGCAAGTGCATGGGTCAGTGCTGCAGAGGACACAGCCAGCAGGAATGCAGTCTCCTTGAAAGCTGTGGCAGAGGGATCAGGGGAGGTGGAAGAAAAGAAAAAATATTTAAAGCTACATTTTTTCAAGGCTTTGGATGCAAAAGCTATTGGTGCTCTGAAACATTTGCTCTGAAAGAACAAAATTTACGACAAAATGCTTTTTGCGTCACCGATTAACCTTTTAAGCCAGAATGTTTACAGAGGACTCGATGCGTTGTCAGGGTTTACAACAACATCAGCAATTCTGCAAGTTTTCTTACGTTGCAATTCCTCTCCTGACATTTCCTTTTGGTTTTGCACTGTTATTTGCTTCACCCAGAGCCATCACCATGGTATATTTTGATCCAATTAATTATTATTTTGACTAGGAAGGATTTTCCCAGATGAAAGTGGGTAATCACGCCACCCTTTTCCTCTGGGAATGGCCACTTTCCCGAGATAAAAATAACCACAGGGCTTGAGCACTCTGCACCGCACCACATTTCTTGGCTTTCTACTCCCTCATTACCTCTGTGCTGACCTGTTCATGTTCTCCCACACGCTGATATCCATATGCATAAAGCTTAGAAGATCCTAAAGGAGTTTATGTGCACAGGAGGGATTTTGAGCTATATGCAATATGGTGATCCAACGGTAGCTAATCAATAGGTGTATCAAGCCATGTAAATTATAAAGTATTCAAGTAAGCAGCTTCTCAAAAACTTTAAAAGGTTGTATCAAGTCAAGGGGTTCAGAGGAGTTACCGAGTGTTATCTTGACACATTCTTTGGTATACAGAATGACTTAGGAACATTTTTAACTTTAAATGAGATGAAGAAAATTAATTTTGTCACTGGTTTTCTCAAGCAAAATAACTTACCAAGCTTTTTTTTATATACAGGAATCATTTTCAGCACTTTGCTGCAAATAGTTGAAGCTCATGTCTCAATTGTTTATTTAGAAATGCAACAAACGACTATTAGGAACAAAACAAAGAACCTGTAAAACCTTATAAACGGGTGTATATTCAGTTTCTATCTTGTACAGCATGTAATACATCTTATTGAAAAAGTTGCTTCCCTGTGTGAGAAAGGGGCTTGTAAAATGTTGTATTGTTTGAAATAAAATAGAAAATATCAGTTTAATTATTTCGTTAAATTTGAACAAGAAACCTTATTGTTTACAAACTTTTACAGCTGTTAAACTGGTGGTAAAACGTTTACGCATAAATTTTTTTACTGGTTCATTTTTCTCATTTTCACTTTTTGATTGATGAGCTTATGTCGACAAAAACATGCCTGCAGCACTACAGGTGTGCTTATCTATAAAACATCCTGTTCTTACTGCTCAGCCATGCACTGCAGGTAAATAAAGACGAAGACATATATAATTTGTAGTTAGATAAAAGAGGATTTCCGACTTTCTCAGTGACCTTGAGCAAGAACCCAAAATTGAGGAAAGTGTTAAAGTGGCTCACCTCTTTTCAGAAGACTTCCCCGACCATCCATGCTGCAGTTCCAGCGTTCGTTTCTGAACTGATACCGACACTCAAGGAGGCTGAGGCGCACCGACTCCCGAAGCGTCTCGGCTAAGCCCGGCTCCCTGCGACAGAGTCTCTTCTGTCTCCTCGTCAGAGTCATTTGTTCGCACTGCTTCAGGTGGGCTTTTCCTGATGGAGCTTCATTGGAAAACGGAGCTGGTAAAAACACCAGAGGTTCCCGACCTGTCAGTCTAGGATTATAGAAGAGGGGGAAAAATCACATTAGAAATTGTATGTGTGTGACAAAATACACCAACACTGCGTCCACAGTAATGAAACTATTCTGTCACCACTCCAGCATATGTTGTTATTACAAATGTGTTCCCACAACGGTATTTTCTCCCTCGAAGAAAATCCAGGAATAAAACTTTTATGTTCATTTACCTTAAAATACATTTGAAATTGCGAATATGGATTTTTTTTTTTGTTTCAGTGGAACATATTAGCGTGTACATGGACTTCGAACAGCCCTATAAAAATATAATTACGCGTGCGTAATTCAGCTAAAGCTTGTAAAGGTTGTGGCTGTGGTCACTTCTAATGATTTAAACAGAAAAGCCAAACAACCGAGATGAAATGTACAAGTAAAAGTTCATTGCCTGACCCAAAATAAGCTGCAGTGTGCGACAGAAGGATGCAGAGTGCAATGATTCGCAATAGGCAGGCGGTCCTCGGGAGCCTGGAGCGCATGATGCCGGGTTGGCGCTGTTCCTCATCTCGCTGATTCTTCAATAGAGAAAGTCCGTGCCGTTTGCTCGGCGCTTCTCTTTAAGGGGCCCCTCATGCACTCAGACCCTCAATCCGCTGCGCCAGGCGCCCTGGTCCGCTGGGAGGCAGGACTCTTAGGGGAGGGTACATCATCCTGCCGCACTGTCATTGGATTCTCTCAACATTGCTACTGTATGTTCCCTCCCACTGTAACGCCACCCAGAAGATGCAAGATCAGCTCATAATAATAATAATAATAATAATAATAATAATAATAATAATAATAATAATAATAATAATAATACAATTAAAACTTAATTAAAGTCGTGATTGAATCTAAAGTTTGAGTAGGACTGTCAGTTACCTGAAGCAATGAATAAACAGTAGAACTGTTCAGACATAGGGTCTATATGCATGATGATGGTTATCTAACAGCAAGCATCTGTCTGATCAAAGGGGCTCAGAAAGCAAAAAGATTTTTTCTTTGCTTAACATATAAGTTCTTATATTGTATTATTAAAGAGTATAAATTCAGTGATCCTGCAAACACACTGAAAGAAAAAAAAAAGGATTTAAAAAAACCCCCGCATGGCTAGAAAGCAAAGGATCCGTGTCTGAAAATAGTTCTGAAATTAAAGGACAGAATCAGACACTGAAGTCTGTTATTCCAATCAAACCTATTCCATCTGGTCCCAAACAGTCGAAGGAAAAAAAAAGAAAAAGAAAAAACAGGCATGGATGGAGCCCCATCTAGAGGATTTTTGAAATAAAGAATAAATCTGGGAATACAAATGAACGTAGAGACAATAATACTAATGGTTTGGTTGTGTATCTACATTTGATTCACGTTTAAGCTAAAGAAGGAGGCATGGAGGGTTTTTTTTTGTTAAGGCAGTCCCATCCTTTAATGGAAAAGTCTGTCAAATTATGTTGTAAATTATAGCTTAATACTCAATAATATTACTTTATCAATTTTTTATTAATTATATGATTGGATATATCCATCCAGAGGCCAACAGCAAAAGTCTTGAGTAAACCCTAATTTTTTTATATTTTGCGAGAAAAATAGGTGATGTCTGCAAACACAGGAATACAGTCTATACGGGAAAAACTGAATTTGCACAATACTGACCAGCTGAAAAGTCAATATTTGGGATGGTTGCCTTTATTCTTCAATGCAGCCTGAAATCATCATACTGAAAAGGGAAGCTGTTGCCAACCAGACACTCCCCATAGTATTGGTTTAGAATCTGGTGATACTGAATGTATAGTTCAATCAATATTGACAAGATTCCCAATGCCACTGGCTAAAATGAAGCTCCAAATCATTGTGGAGTCTCCACTATGTTTTGTACATGCTCCTCTCCTGAACTCCTCTGTACTAATTATGATTTGAACCAAAAATGTTTAATTTGATTTTTTTTTCTCTTCAAATAAATCAATAAATCTTGAGTCCAGCTGTTGCCTGATTTGCCATACCTGAGTCTTTGTTTCCTGAATTAGATGGATCAATTATAGGATCATCTCAATCCCATCTCTCAGGTCCTGTGTCAGTCTTTGGGAGGATTTTTTCTTTTTCTGAAGGACATGACTTTCAGAAACTCTTCATCTGCCGTAGATAGTTTTTTCTTTATAGGGTTTTTTTTTTTCAAGCCAGCCACTACTTCTTCTGTCCTCCACTTGTCTAGTTTCATCAAATTCGTTCAAGGACATCAACCCAGGTTATGTCAGATTTCTGGATAATAATCTTTTGGGAATCACCTTGTTAGTGATTGTTTATGTGTTTTCTTTGTTACTTTTTATAGATTCACCTAGAATTGTGGTAACAGATGTGCTTTTGCAATAGATTGCTAGTAACAAAGTGCCTATAGACATAGTTCAAAATTATTTATTTGCTAGGTTATTAATATAACCTTGCTACACAAAATAACTTATTATTTAAAATTTATTTAAAATGAGTGGAAAGGCAGCCAAATGTCCAAAGGAAAAAAAAGTTTAAAGACCTCGGAAAGCCTGGAGGATTATTGCTGAAGACTATGTTTTTTTAAGATACTGAAGACTTTTGCAGTCCTGCACTAAGCTTGTAATGTCACCTTCTCACCATTTGGTGAAGCAAACCCTCGATTTTAATGTTTTCAGCCGCTTCAAATCACACGAAGAAGAAAATGGTGACGAAGAAGAACACGACGTCGCCGGAAAACGCCATTTTGTTGTTGAACCGGATCGGTGGTGTAGAAGCATCGAGAAGCGCCAGTGAAGGTAACATTTTTCTTTTCATTGAATAATACTATATAGTTAAGCCTTATGAATATGTATTTCATTTGAACACAGAAGAAGGCCGCTGATGTTTAAGTCCTGCAGCTCGGTTGGTTTGAAGTTGTAGACGCTTTGAGCAGGATACTTTAAAGTTCATAAGCTGTTTCCTTAGCAGTTTAACTTTAGCACCATTGTGTTGACTTAAGAAGTTTTTGACCGCTGGATACACACCCTTATTAAACAGTAATCAATAACTGTATTAGGCGGTGGCGTTTTTGAGCTCACTGTGATCTAATTGGCTAATATTACGCGTTATTCCGCTGGTTCTCGACCATAGCACAGTTAGCAAGCTAGCGTCAATGAGCTGTCACTTAGCGTTAACGTCACACAGCTCCAACTCACCCATAAAACCTTAAAGGAGATTAAAATAATTTCTTTTCTACTGCTTGGTGGCTTAAAGTTGCCACCAGCGCCATTTAAATTGCACCAGAGCACTGAAACTGAAATTTGTGTTTATTTATTTTTTGTTAATCAAAACGTTTCGTCTTACGGGGGTTGAGCGGCTGACCAAACTGAGGGACAGGTTTGAAACACAGAGTTAAGTAATAATAGTCAGTGGTTTAAAGACACTTTTAAGAGTTTTTGTCACCCAAAGGTTCCCAAAAAAACCCCAAAAACTTCGCAGAAACAGTCGCACCTCTTTCATTGAATGGAAGGATGGGTGGCGCTTCACCTCTGTGATCCTGTCAGTCCTGTTTACTCAAAGAACTGCTTTACACCTACTGAACATCACTTCCTCATTCCTCGGACCAAAAGCATGATGTTTGAGGATTTATAGGAAGCTGAATGCACTGCTGCTTCCCATGAGGTTCTTGGAAAGGTCACAGCACAGTAACTGGACCATTTTGGATAGAGTGAGTTGTGAAATTTTCAAACTCATCTTTTTTTCCTCTTTTTTTTTAAAGTGGTGACGTCACTCTCCCACCCAGCAGTGACCATCCCTCCTTAGTTCGCCTAATTTGCTGCAAACTAAGCAACTTTGTCACTAGACTTGGTGACTTTTAATACCCCGTTAGCTGTCTTTTCCTGGCTCATAATGACCCTGTGTGGGTTTGAGTAAGCTCAAGAGCATGGTTAGTCCACTTGTAGTAATGGTGATGAGTCTGTCTTCGATCACTTAACAGAAATTTGTCAAATTTCCTGCTATTTATGACTAATTGATTGAAAAGGTGTATTTAAGTAATGCACTGCTTTAAAAAATGGAAAACCTTGCCTTCTAAGCAACCAGTAAAGCACATATAGACAGTGCTCCTCTGTGAGGGAGGATCAAACTTTCTTGCAGAATCCAAGTGAAGTGCACTTCTGCACTTTGTAACTTTATCCCAGAGTTTACATGTAAACACAGACATTTTTTGCGGTTATAAAATTAAGCACAAGTCACCAGCCTTTTAACGTTAATGCTGCTTGCAGGGGTGTGTATGTGCATCATGTGCTCAACCCAAGAACCACACCTACCTTTAAACTACCAAAAGTGACCAGGTATGAGTCAGCGTCTCAACACAAAGTCTAGAGTTGATGTATGAAAACGGTTTTGACAGTAGGCATCAATTGATACTGAACTCCCTTAGGTCCATAATTATTCATTTCATTAACATTACAAGACTCGAGTGTGCATTAACTGGCCTAATATAGAGCTGGAAAAAATGTTACTTTCATCTATTTTTATAAGATTCTGTTCCATTGCTAATTTTTCTTTCAGCAATAATTACTTACTGTAGGATAATAATTAATATTTTTTCCCACAGTATTTTTAAATAAACTAATCTTTAATATTTTTTTCAGTCTTTCAGCTCTTCAAAAAACCTTCAGTCTTTGAATGATTAGCTAACACTGTAATGTTACATAACAGAGAAAAGACAAATATTGACCTCTGATGTGATACCGTAAAGCTGTCTTGTTTCCTGAAAGGCTGCTTGCTGATTCCAGTATGTTATTCTACCTCTAATATTTGTTTTTCTCAGTTCATAATAGCTTAGGAGATCCTATTATCTTTCCTTTTTTATTATTATTTTTCTCCCCAAACATGCATATTAATATTTTGAAATTTAAAATTTTAGTGCTCATCTCAAAAAGCACTTTAATTTGTTGATGAAATCGATCACTTTTTATAGTGTCCCTAAATATCGGTTTTCTAAACATAATTAATGCGATCTGTTTGTGAAACTGAGAGTGGGATGCATCCCAGAGCTCAATGCTGAAAAGATAACAGTAAATTTAGTTGGCAGTAAATCCACATATTCCAAATCTCTCTGTTAAATCGGTCCTTTTCTTTTCCTCACGCTGGAGGCCGATGCATTAATGTCGCGGTGAGCTTGTAACACTCGATTCTGGTGTTTTGTTTTGGGGGGTTTTCTTGTTTTTAGACTACCGCTATTTTTATCAAGCCTCAGGCATGCAAAAAGTCGGTGTTTATCGTGTGCATTCAGTGGGCGTTTTGAGGAAGTTTTTTTGGCACTGTTAAATTCGCGTCTTGGGTTTACCACATTCTTGCCAGATGATCAGCAGGAGCTGCTGGTCTCAAGTACATGTTGTAGCTGTGAAATGACTACAAAATACTGTTCACGCTTACAGTCAACAAACGGCGTACATTTGACCAAACGGAAGTGCTCATATTAATCCAGCTGTTGCCACTGGCCACATTATAACTCAAGTTTTACTTGCGCTGTATGCTCACATGTATGCTGTGATTACAGCTTGCAGTAGTGTAAAGACAATGATGGGCATTTACTGTCTTTCTTTTCTAAAGAAAAACTGTAATGGCAATTTATTACATCTAGTGACACAACATGAGTCAAATATAATAACAGAAGTAAACCTATGGTAGTGTTTTCAATGGAATATAATTGCTTAGCACTTTAGTTCCACAGTAACAAAAGGAACTTAACTTTAAAGTAACTCTTCAGTTGAATTTGAACATTATTTTTATTTGTATGTTGTATGTATTTGTATATGTATGGTACAGCTTTTTAGCAAGTTGGTTAAAGCGCTGCTTTTCCACCATGTAACCTTATTGGCAGGTTTCATCCACTGTTTGTTTCCTGTCATACAGAGTCTGTCAAGCCAGTGCTGCAGTAGTGGTGCTGTAGAAGGTGTAAGTGTTCACCTTTTTAGCCAATAACCCGTGAGTGACACATGTCTCTCGCTTTCAGATATGTCTGGGCTTGTTGTTGTGCATACTTAGGAATGTAAACACATGGTACATGAGATCTTTTTTTTTCTTTTTTTATCTCTCCCTTTTCTTTTTTTTTTATAGCACATAAAAATGTAAATAGAGTGCACAGCCCTAAGCCTGGTGTTTTCAAAGCTACTGAGTGGTCGTCCTGTGTTCTGCCTGCTGGACGCTACACAGTGCTCTTGGCTGTGTCATTTCCAAAGTGAGAACACAGCAGATGCTCACAAGCTCCAGCTTTATGCTACATGTGAGAAATAACAACTTTGGGGAGTGTCTCACCGTGATCTGACTTTTTCAGTAGTTTGTGTGAAAACAACTTAAGCCTCCCTTTTTTTAAAAAATTGTATTTTATTTTTTTCAAGGGAAAAACTTAATTTTACTGACTAGAAATACTAGAATTTAACACTAAACTGCACTGATTAGAACAGGTGTGATCCGTACAACTTTCCACCCTGCTGGTTAAGAACATTTTGGCTTCTTGCAACTCTTGTATTTCTTCTCCCAGCTATTAAAGTGACCTTTAATTTTTTAGGTGATTAATCCTATACATACCCTTATCCAGTATATATCATTTATCCCTATTAAAGGTATAAAAATGGTATTTAAAAAAAGGTATAAAAATGGATCTCATCCAAGTTTACACCAAATAAACTGCTGAGCAGCACAAGTTGGTTTGTTCTGTCTCATAGTCGTCATGAAACGTTTTGTAAAAGCCCTAAATCAAGAAGCAGGGTTTATGAGGAATAAAAGAAATTTTTGGTAAAAAATTATTTAAGCTGCAAATTTACTTTATGAAAACAATATCTAGTAAGGGTGTATGGTTTCCTGTATGGTTTGGGTAAAGAGTAAGTTTACAGGTTAATGTTTCGATGACATATTATTTTTCAAACAGTATCAAATCTATGTGCTTACACCTGTGCCTCAGACTTTGAAGATGAGACCACAATTTATGAGAAAAAGCAGAATTTCTGGCATTTCAAAAGGATTAAAATAAAAATGTTTTCCCTCTTCATCTGTATGTAGTGAAACCTCACCTCAGTAGTTCATCTGATCAGGTCATCTAACTAGGTTAAAAATGTGCTGTGCGACATTTCACTAAACTATATTAGCTAAATGAAATCTCTTCCGTCTTTTCTAAGTAGTTAACCAATTACTCCTTTGTTATTAAGACAACCTCTGTCAGCTTATTAAGTGTAATGCTTTGTACTGATTCTTGTTTACCTTAGCCACAAGCTTGTTGGATACCCAGGACAAGCAGCACTGCCACTATGGCCTCTGTTTAACTTGGGAGGTGTGTTTGCAGCAGCCGTTTACTTGAAGGGCAAATATTGTTTCATTTTAGGGCCAGGAGGATGTTACAGAAGTGCTTTTTACGGTCATTAACACTGACACAATAAGGAATATAGGGAACAATAATAATGACACTTTCCTGCATGAGATTCTTGTAAGCAAGTAAAATTTTATTTATATAGCACATTTCTAGATAAAAAGATCACAGTGCTTCACAAGGTATAAAACAAGATCTCAGGGATCTACTGGGGACATAGGGCTGTAAAAGTTCAATGATGTAGGCTGGTGCTTGTCCTTGAAGAGCTTTAAATGTCAGAACCAGTATCTTAAAATGGACTCTTAATTCAACGGGGAGCCAGTGCAACTGTATAAGCAACGATGTTACATGAGAGTACTTAGTAGGGGTGCAACGATACACAAAATTCACGGTTCGGTTCGGTTCGATACTTTGGTGTCACGGTTCGATATTTTTTCGATACAAAAAATGTTCATGCATTTTTAATTTGTCATTTATTAAAATTATAAATATATATTTTAACTCAAAAGTACAGTTTTTAAATTTAACCCTAACCCTTGTGCGTGTTTTTTATTTTGACAGCGAATGCGCACCTGCGGACCACTTATGTGCAGCCCTGGTTATTTAGCTCGTCATATTGCAGCCACAGAAATTCTTTTGTCCATGAAACCATAAAGCTGCACTTTCTTTTTGCCTTATAGTCTGATTTGTCATAACTTCTCCGTTTTGTGGTAAGCTTTTCTTTGGCTGTCACTTCTTCACCCTGACCTGTCTTATTTGGCTCAGCAGAACTGAAATGCTTTTACACACGCACTCACATAAGCTCAGCGATTCTCTGCGCGATCAACCTCTCACATGTTTAAGCTGCGGGAGATTTCACTTGTCATGTTTGCATAGTAAGCTAACGATTAATAAGACGATGTCAGAGGAATTGGTGCACAAATTATCATCACTCACAGATCAGTGCTGTCGCTCTCTATACACAGTTCGCACGATTGCAAAGTGAAAGCAAAAAAACAAGCGCAAATTCAAACGCGACTTCAATATGTCACATATTGACAGTGGCTCACCGATGCCAATGACATAATTACCCAGCTACATTTCTGAAAGAATGCAAAAGCATCGACATATATTTTTCCTACAATAGCCCGACGGGCAGGGAAGAGATAGAATTTTGGTAGCCCGACTGAAAAAATCGCTAGCTCCGGGACGTCGGGCTAGCGATATTGCAAGCTCTGTATCTGATTGAGGAATCACTCATCTTTGGAAAAGAGAGTTTATTACAGAGAAATGGCTCTTTCCAAAATAAAAGCTATACTATCCGCTTCTTCTGGGCTATATTCTCAGCAGCATAAGGAGAATCATGTGCTAACAGCTGTCTAAATGACTCGGGTAAAGTTTGTAGCATGCATGCTTGTTGTTTTTGTCTGCTTCCACTTGTCTTTGCACTAGGATGATGTCAGCGTAAATGTGCAGTCATATTCGTTGTGTTCCCACTAGTGCTTTCAGGTTAATCTCGTTGAAATGACCTTAACGCCACAACACGGCAAATCTCCGTTAACGAGCTACCGCCGATCGCTCCGTGCATGGGGCTAGACGGCCAACACGTTAACGAGCTAACTGCGCTAACACGCTAGCTCCCACCCATGTAATTGAGCATTGCATGGCACATCCAACATACTGTTTTACTTTAGTCCATGACTCGCTTACCTTCAGGGTCATACGTCACATGAAAACCAAAATAATTCCAAACGCCAGATCTGAATGAGGTTCAATTTGCCTGTTGCAAGGAGAGCTTAACTTCTGTCTCGCTAGCTTGACCTGCGCTCTTCCTTCTGACTGTTGAGCGCTCAGTGGATCTGCGCTGGACAGTGCAGCCTAGGCGGAGTAGTCGAACACAGATTCACTGAGCGCTCAACACAGACAGCATCGTCAGAAGGAAAATTGATAAAATAAATTACAAATGTTGTATTGTTCGATACATATGCGTACCGAACCGAAAGCACTGTATCAAACGATTCAATATCGATACGAATATCGTTGCACCCCTAGTACTTAGATGTTTTTGTCAGAAGCCTTGCTGCAGCATTTTGGACAATCTGCAGACGCTTCAGGGAGTTTTTGTTTAGACATGTAAACAGTGGATTACAGTAGTCCAATCGTGATGAAATGAATGCACGAATAACAATCTCCAGTTCAGTATGAGATACTATAGGGCTCAGAAATGTTTCTTAAATGATAGAAGCATGACCGAACCAGAGATTTGACGTGGACATTCAGGGTAATAGCAGAACCAAAGGTTACTCCTAGGTTCCTGATAGATGATTTCACAAATGTTGAAAGAGGACCAAGAGCATTCATTATGTTAGGTACATGTCTGTCTGGAGCACATACAAGGACTTCAGTCTTTTCTTCATTAAGTTGGAGGAAGTTGTCAGCCATCCAACCTTAGATGGTTTCTAAGCACACATTTAGAATCTGCAGCTTAGAAACATCTTCAGGTTTAAAAGACACATATATCTGGATGTCGTCTGCATAGCAGTGGTAGCGAATGTCCTCAAAGGGGCTCAAAATGTAGAAACTTAACATCACCCTCTGATTAGGTTTGTTTGTGGCGACTAATTTCTAAGTTCACTTAACAAGGGGAAATCAGTTGGACTAAATGACTAATTTAAAACAAGAAAAACTTGGATATCAAATTAATTTGAGAACCGTTTATAGGACAATGCCAAAAACTCTCGAAACAAAAGCATTTGAAACCATTAATCGCATTCTTCAGTAGGGAATCGAGCCACTTAACTGTGCAGCACTTTATATCATGGTTTCCAAATGTTGCACGTTTCTTCCGCGTTTATCCACGATCTTATTCTTTCACTTTTAAAATAACCAACAATAATTATTAAAAAGAATTAACAAAAAGACTCTGCCTAGACTAACAGATTCATGGTGTTTCTGATCAACGATGGTCCATCTTGTGGCAGATGGTTGCATAACGTTGCGCAACAATTTACCAGCATTTGACGTCAGTGGAAACGTTTAATAATTGGATTAAATGACTAGAACGTCTGGCACGACTGACAGCAGCAACGGTTAATTGACTAGTTTCGCACATTCCTACTTCTGATGTCAGCACTTCAGCTGTGTTTGTGAAATTGCTTTTAGTTTGGTATCACATTATCAGAGACCTTGCAAACTGACAGTTTCTCCTCCTGCAGGTGAGACAAGATGGGAAATTTTGCTAGCCTTTTTAGTAAATTGTTTGGAAAGAAGGAGATGAGGATCCTGATGGTAGGACTGGATGCTGCTGGAAAGACCACCATCTTGTACAAGCTCAAACTGGGAGAAATTGTTACCACAATCCCTACCATTGGTGAGTCATCCCCCACATTGTAATGAGAATTTCATTGCTTGATACAAAACATTGAAATTTTGGCATTAAAAAAAGAAAAAAAGGCAACACACGGTTGAAACTTGTTTAAACCTTCCATCTCTCACTTTAGGTTTTAACGTTGAGACGGTAGAATACAAAAACATCAGTTTTACAGTGTGGGATGTCGGCGGTCAGGACAAGATCAGGCCGCTTTGGAGGCATTACTTCCAAAACACACAAGGTGAGATAACTTATATCTTTTCCATTTTGGTGTATAAGAATTAGTTCATGGTTGCCCTCAAAACTGACCCTTTTTACTTTACTTTCAGGCCTCATCTTTGTAGTGGACAGTAATGACAGAGAGCGAGTGGGTGAGGCGAAGGAGGAGCTGATGCGAATGCTGGCTGAGGATGAGCTGAGAGATGCCGTGTTGCTCGTGTTTGCAAATAAACAGGTGAATTTGTGTTTGAGAAGTCAAAGAAGTCACCATATTTAACCCCCTTTCAGATGAAACTGTGCAGGATATTCAGAATTCATTACTAGAAATTACAGTTGTACTTGTATCAGGTGAAGGTTATTGTATTTATTTGAATACATCTTAATTTAAAATCACTCGAAGGTAAAAACTACACATCTGGCTGCATTACCTCACAACTACTTGCAAAAAATATATAAGATGTAAACATCTTATACATTTTTGAAATGTAAGGTCAATAATGATACAGTTCGTGGTTTCAACTCTCCTTTTTTTACTTCAAAATAAAAGCAAAGGCAAATTATTCGAGGTAACCTATCCAGGGGACGCTTGTTATTAACGGTTAATTTCTGCACCTGTAGGACCTGCCCAACGCCATGAATGCAGCTGAGCTTACAGACAAACTGGCCCTGCACTCCCTGCGTCACCGTAACTGGTATATCCAGGCCACATGTGCTACTACTGGAGACGGTCTCTACGAGGGTCTGGACTGGCTTTCAAGCCAGTTAAGGAACGCAAAATGATCAATCACTGCCAGCTCTGTGCGGTGTTTTGGGAGATTGCACTGGTCCTGGTCTCACGCTCTCCTCTTTTTTTTCCCTCTCTATTTTTTCTGAAGCGTCGGGCCTTTTGGCTAGTGCTCCCCTGCATTTGTACTGTATGTGTGTGTTTGAGTATTTTTGGATGAACGGACGAACGACTGTGCATGTACGTGTGAGCTAAGTCGGAGCAGCCCTGCTGTGCCTTGAACACAGTTAGCTCTCAAGACATCTCATTCCTCCAGTGTCAGCACATCCAGAGGCACTGGTTCCCACAAAACAGAGAACAACACAACATTATTGCTGTGGGTCATCTGTCAAGAATGTTTAGAATCACAAAAACCAAAAGGTAACAACAATTAGGTTTTTACATCAGCCTGTCATATTAGAATTAAGACCATTTTCACAACTGTTTTTTTTCTCCTCTCAACCTTGCAAGATGCACTGTGCTATGTAACTAGTGTCATTTTTGGTAAAATAAAGTATAATGTGTTACATCCTGGAATAGTTCATGTTCTTTTGAAAATTATGCATTTTGACATTTTTAGGGACTGGATAAAGTTACATTAAAAAAATCTTTTAATTCCATAAACGTGTAGATCCTGTTGATAATCAGATTGTAATTGGAGTCGGTGTGTCTGTGAATCTTCCACATTAACTTCCTTAGATTTTACAAAATTCAGGTCACATCATTTTGCTTCTGATAGTTATCTGTTATTGCGTCTGTCTTTTCATGGGGTCTTAAGTTTTTTTTTGCAGAGGATTAGAAGAAGCATCATCACTGGGTCTACAAAAGGCAATAAATGTTGCATGTTTACATGTGTGGAGGAGAGTGTTGTAGCTACTAGGTCATTGGTGGATGTGTGTGGGTTTCATATACTCCCCACTCATTGGAACAACAAGGCCTTTTTTAGAGTTGCTCCCACTCTGGCTTTTTATTTACTGGTAGATTTATTTTCTCTTGTATGTAGCTCCTTGGTTTAGGGTCTCTTTTCTATTATATTTTCTTTTGTTAGTCTTTATCCACGCATGGCCTGGTGTGGGTTTTTATTTTGTTGCTCTCGGGACCAGTTGGTTGGTTTCAGGAAGGGTTCATTGTGTTTGGTTCAGCACGAGGTCACCAGAGGGGACGCGCATATGCTCTAGACCACATTGTCAGCACTGTGACAGACGGTACATTTGTACGACAAGTGTATCAGTCAGTTCTGTAAATGCTTTCTTAATGCTTCAGTGTTTTCTCTGCATGTAGCTGAGGTGCTTCTCTTGGTGTCATTTACGTCACATCGGGCCATTTGCACAACCTCATCAGCTTGCACAACACAGGACTGTGCGAAGACGGCAGTTTATCTCTCAGCTGTTACAGAGAACCCGTACACAAATACGCTCCCAATTGCTCATACCAGCAGACAGCTGAAGTGTCCCAGTAACACTGTTACAGCAGTTCAACCAGTGACATCATCTTTTCCCTTACACCCACTAATTCTAAAGGATCCCACATTTAGAAAGAAACCAATCACCCCCACATTCCTTACTGAGTTAAGACAACTCTAAGGTCATACCTACTGACCTCAAAAGGGAAAATTAATGTTCCCTTTTTGTTTTTCTAAAACTGGACTCCTTTTTTTTAAATAAAGTTTGCTTAAATGAATGACTAACCTTTGAGCTTTCTTCATCCTATGTATCATTTACTAAACAGCAAGAAATACAGATGTGTGTGTGCGTGTGTATATATATATATATATATATAAAAAAAAAAAAACCTGTAAGAAAATGTATTTTAATGTCATCCACCTGCTCTTGTTCAGATGTGAAGCTTTAATTTTCGTTTCTGTGAAAATTACATGGTACGTGCATATGTATTTCTTAATTACCTTTTTATGCTTTTTTTTTTTTTTTTTAAACCCATCTTGTAACGTCTGATAAATGCACTATAATAAAGAGATCTCTATTGTAAGTCTTTCTTCTTGACTTCTTTTTTTTTTTTTTTTTTTTTTTTTACAAATCAAGTCGGTGTGATTAAATTCTTCAAAAGCTGCAATGTCACATTTAATATTGCATTAAAAACTGATTAAATAACCTAGTTGACATAATTCTGAGGGTCAGCACAATATGAACTTTAGTCAAAATCGCAGGCATAGTTTGGGTTATAATAGCTTGTTGCTGAAATATTTATGGCCTTAATCATTTCTATTCATGGTGATGTCAAGAATTGTAATTCTTTTTGAGTCCCATTTTAATTAGGTGTGTCAACTGCTCGTTAACACAAATGCTAAGTAGCCTCACTCTACCAATGTTCAGATGGTAGGGTCAGAATTTGGTGCAAACAACATGAAAGCAATGATCCATGCTGCCTTGAATCAATGGTTTAGACTACTGGTGGCACAGCGGTGTATGATGAAAATTGTTGACCACACTGTCCTATCATATCAAACTGGCTCCTTGACCATGACGATGCCAGTGTCCGCAGATGGCCTCCACAGTCACCAGATCTCAATCCAACCAAATCTTTGGGGCGTGGTGAAAAAGGCATATTTGCATCACAGATGCTCTCGTGTCAGTATGGACAAAAATCTCTTAGAAACATTTCAGGAGACGTGTTGAATCTATTCCATGAAGAATTAAGGTAGTTCTGAAGGTTAAAAAATAAACAGGGGTCCATCCTTGGACTAGCAAGGAGTACCTAATAAACTGGTTAGTGCACAATTTTCAAGATTAAATTGAAACGTAGTCTTGCAGTTCCTTGATATCAACGCTGGAGGGCACACTTACAACACCATATCACTAACCTGTTAAAGCTCCTGTTAGTTACTTCAAAAACAAAGGAGGAAAAAGTATTCAGGGCAGTATGATTCATGCTCCTGCTGGAATGATATAAATATCTTTATGGTATGGAAATTAGACCTTTGTTATTTAATTTTTTTTTAAATATTTCTATTTTTTATGAATACAAATATGAGTGTAAAAAAACACACTAAAACCTAACTAACCACACTAATGCATGTAATTGACACATGTCAATTACATGCATATGAGGGAAACTAATGACCCACCTACCCAGATCAGACATTAATCACATATTCTGACAATAACAGAAATTATTTTTAAACACGCCAAACTGTCACAGGCTTAATTTCAGCTTGCTGAGTATGGCATAATGAAGACCAATGTTCACTGCAGGACAGACAGCACCAGTGAAGACGAGGATGTATTCCTTACAGTCGGAGAGCCAGCAGACCACTGTTCACCCTCCTTTTCCACTCCATCTGAAATTCAGGTGGCCAATTCTCCATAGAGTTGTTACCTTGGAAACAGCACCTTATAGAGAGCAACTGAGAAACGCGGGAGACCAGACACGGACTGTGATCCAGGTTTTCATTTAGAACATAAAGGGCGATCCGTGATCACGGCTTCATAGAGGCACTATTTGTCAACTCGTATTAACTGCTGTTGCCCTTTATCTTAGAATTGCAAGATGTTCAATGACTAGATCTGGTTATTTTTATATTCTGAGGTCCTTCTCTGTAACTGAGACTGAGCTGAGATCATTATCATCTCGTCTGCCATAGTCTATCAGAGTCTCTCCCACACTCTGACTATCAAATAAAGCTGAAATGACCTGAAGTAATTTCTACAAGATATGTAGATTCACACTCTGCCCCTCTCACTCACATCGAGCTGCACTTGACCTTTGGTAGGCACTCACTGTGGATCCACTAAATCTCACCTTGAAGTGTGACATCACACTCTGTAGTTTCACAGCACATTAACTCTTGGTTCACCCCAGCATGACGTCCACTTTTCAGCGTGCCTCTTTGTGCTAACATTGTTACTTCTCTCTGACCTCCTGCTGTAAAAAAGTGTATCTAATCAAGAACTGCACAGAAGCAGGATTTTATACTTCACACATGTTTCCATTTTAACGCTATTTTATATTTTTGTGTCTCATTATGGAGAAAAATCTAAAACTCTTTATTGAATTATTTGTCATTGTTGTCATTCCATCCATTCGTCAGTTTTCTTCCACACAAAGTACACAAATTTTACGTATATTTTCCAGCATTTTTGACCCATCATAACTTCATACGTACAGGAGATAGCCACATGACATTTGGCTAGATGAAAAATCGATTTAAGCTCCGTTAAACTGACAACAAAAACCATTTAACGCACATACGTTTTCTTAGTACTATTTTGTTTAAGTATAACTAACTTTGAAGCTAAATATCATGTATTATGTCATAATCTCAAAAGCAAACCCCCATCGATTTAAAGTAGAGTAACAGAAACAAGGAATGGTATGAATGTTATATCGAGTTTACCTATTGATATTTTTGTTGTTGTTGTTGTGTGTTTGTTTTGTTTTTTTGATTGACTGGTAAAAACTTGGAAAAGTGCAGTTTGTGTAAACTCTCAAGAGTCATGCAGTACAACCATGTGGGACAGATGGTTGGTCAAAAAAAGTAAAAGCATGTGAAAGGTCTATTTTTCACTTCCGTTTTGATAACAGGATCTTCTTGCTCTGACTCCATCTGTTCATGCCTTCATTAAATATACTGAAGTTGCTGTAAATTAAATTAAATTAAAAAACAAAACAAAACAGCTTATTCTGAGGGCGTCAGGTGGGAGGCACTGACATTTTTTTAATGAAATAACCAACCAAAAAAACAGGTTCCTCCAACCTTCTCAAACCAAGATTCAGACAAGAATCTGTTTCTTCCATCCAACATTCTCTTTTATTGATGCTTATTAGGGGTGCTGGAGCCTATCTCAGCTACCACAGGGCGAGAGGTGGGGTACACCCTGGACTAGCTGCCAGTCTGATGCAGGGCTAACCTCTTTCTTATTTCATAAAAAATTGAGAGATAAGTCCAAATAATGCTGCTTACACATTTGTACAGGAGGACTTTATTTTTCCTTCTTTCCTATCACATTAATCATCTTGCTGCTCCTCTGTTTTATCCTCTGACACATGGGAGTTAGAAACTGCTACATCTATAAATTTTAAAAAAAAGAAGCAAAAAAAGCAGCAAAGTGCTGAATAAGGGAAGATGCATCAATATTAACAATCTCATAATGGATCCGTCACAGTTTATTTCTCTGCAGATTCAGTGCTTTCAGTGCATTTCGTTGTTTTGTTTTTTTTCTCTTAAATGTTAAAGAGCTTCATGTTCAATCAAGTAAATTTACACTGTAATCATCCATACACCCGAGTACAAGATCTACTTCTTTGACCACTGATGACCTCCATCCCAAGGGAGAGAAGGACTGCACCATTATTTTTCATCGATCAGCTGCACAAATGAGGAGCAATCGAGAGACACCTGATAATGAATCACAAAGGCAAGGAAAAGTACGCGTCTGTTTAAGGTTAAAAAGGTTGTATGCTTCGAGTACATATAATACTTGAACTTGCATTTCTATGTAGTCTTTTCCACCATAGACGTATGCATGTGTAACGTTAAGGGTCCCTTGCGTTTTGCTGGTGTGCAGAAGTCACAGAAGGTGCTCAGCAGTGTGCCTGCACATAAGGCTGGTATTTTGAATCCTGACCATCCTCCCACACAGTCACACTCGCCAAAGAAAACAGAGTTCACCAGCGACTACACCTTTCTAAAAGACTAGTCATCTCTAGCCTTTCATATCGCCATGGAAACACAGAGCTGGTCCACTTGATTGGCAGCGGATTAACACTGAGGGCAAGAACATTTTCACATTGGTAAAGAGCACGATGAAGCTTATTTAACGTGAACAAAGTATTTCATATAGACAAACTGAATTAGAATAAACAGATAGATTTCTGACACGTGTTCATGATATTTCTTTGTTTTCATTCCTCTCGTTGAGGTTTTCATATATGAGCAGTCATGCTGATCCAGCTCAAGAGGCTCTTTCTGCCAAATGTGGAGGTGTCAACAATGAAAGAGAAAAAAACACTCTGTTATTATAAAAGTCCTTGATCATAATCAGATTTTGGTAAAAGTACAAAAATATAGTCAGTAAAATGTGGAGATCTGGCTGTCTTCAAAGGGTCATAGTTGATCAAAGGGGTTTTCAGATGACTCATGTGGTAGGAAAGAAAGAATATCAAGCAACCGCTTTTCTTTCTTTTTTAAAAATTCTCTAATCTTTTGCTTGAAACTCAAGTAGCTATTTAATATAGCTTAGAAAAGATTTTCGAAAAACATCTTTTGAGAGAAATTGAATCTCTATTTGAACTTAGAGCGCAATGAGATGTACTAGGATACTGCTGATTTTAAGTGGTCACATGAAAGTTTGGGAACCACTGGTTTACTATTTAATAATGCATTATTTCTGATTTGTTTACATCACAGTCCAGTTAAATTATTCAGTGTACCACTCCAAAAATACGTTTAAGGGTGCAGTAAAGTAAATCATAATATTAAGTGTGATTTGATGCTTCAGCTTAAAGCGCTAAGGTACCTCTGTAACTCTAGGACTTAGGTAAATGTAGGCTATAACAGTTATTGTCCTACACAGCATAACATAAATTCAACGCACCCCTTTAGATTAGATGTTCAGCTTACTCATTTTATGTCATAAGCCACATACAGCCCACTTTATAATGTGGGATGCACTGATGAAACTTCAATTTCTGTCAGTGTAAATATTTAACTGCACATGTAATGAGATATCTTAATACAACATAAAATAAGAGCAATTTCAACTTTGTGTCTTAGTTTTTCTACATGATAAAGAAATGCTGCTGTAGTATATGTCCACATGACTCTTTAGGCTTAGATTGTAAGAAGTGATGTATAAAATTACAGAAATCTGTAATTGAATTACTTTGGTGTATTGTGAATGGCGACAAGGGAGGTTTGTATGGGTCCGAAAAGCTGTAAAACCTGTTAAAATACAGTTCAAAATTCTAAAACTTTATGCTCTCTTTCACATTTTGCAAAACCATCCAGCGGCCGGATTGAGGTCTTTGCGGCCGATTCTTGCCCCCTAGCCTTATGCTTGACACCCCTGGTTTGAGCAACTGTGTTGTTTAACACATTAAGTAACACTTGTTACAGGACTGCTGGGCTCCTTGTCTCAGTTCCCAGATTATCCCTGGCTTCAGCTCCCAGCTTTAATGCCTAACCGAGTATTTGTGGCCGAAGGTAAGTGTTTTGCTCAAGCATATTGCACAATGATGGGTTAGCAAAGCTAGTTGGATAACTGTGAGGTTAATAAATTAATTTCAAAAACACAACACCTCGAGTTCACAATAAAGACAAAACACTTGTCAAAATAAAATAAAGTTACTTTTATTTAATGTTTGTTTTTGCTCCAAGTGAACTGAGATGAATCAGTAAGCCCGATAAAATCTATCTTGCTATCTAGCTAGCTATGAATGTAATATGAGTCTCTTACTGTAACCAATATTTCACGAGCTCCAAAAATATTGTCTCCATGAACTTAATGGCTTTTGTGATCCGAGTGTTTTATTGGCTTTTGAAATTTAGGGCTTGGTGTTTGATTTCTATCCTTTCTTCGGGGTTTTTGGTTTCTTGTTGTTGTTTCTTGTGAAAGTTTGGTTTCATGATTTTTCTCTAGAGTTCTATTCAGAGCCACTGTGTTTATTCTCTGTTATTAGCTTATCTGTTCCCTCTATGTGGTCCTTTAGTGTAATTCATTCTGTTAAGTTCTAGTCTCTGAGTTCCTCTAGTTCCATTATTTTGGTACTCCTGTGTTCTGCATGTATTTTTATTTCCCCTGTGCATTATTCTAATTAGTTTCACCTGTTCCACAGCAGTGACTCATTCCCCTGGTTAGCCTGGGTTTTGTGTGTACAGCTGTTTCTGTGTCTATATGTAGTCCTGTCATTGCTTTGTCTCTTTGGTCACTTGTGCGACTCTCTCTGTGTCCTTGAGGATTTTCTGTGTCTTTGCTTTTTGGACTTAATCTTTTCCTTTGTGGATCAGTTTTTGTTTAATCCTGCTTGTCTCCTGAGTCTTCAATTGGGACCTTATCATGCAAATCCTGACAAGCACAAGACTTAGTATTTTGCTACTGTTTATAGTTTTTGTGATTTATTTATTTAGCCGAATGTTTCCCTAAAAGTTTTCTTCCCTAAATTATTCAACCCTTGATTTGTACTGTAGAGTGACAGTGTGTGCCACCTTAAAGACATAATTATCTGTGGTCTTTCACACAATTCGGTTGATGAAAATTATTTTTTTGTTAAATTTTAAGGGATTTGAATTATTTGCACAACCACAGTTGGGACTCAAGGTGCCCTGCATAGCTTTACTCTATTTCAGAGAAAGCCTTTTTAATTAAGCTCATAGGAGTTGATATCAGAATCTCTGAGGATAATTGGCATCGATGTCTTGTGTTACGAATTGTGGAAGGTGTTTCAGCAACAATATCTGGTGTCCCAGGTGTGTCCCCCTAGGCTTTTATCCCTGCGTGTCAGATGTCTTCCAGTCCAGTTGGAGCTTTTCCTCTTCTTCTAAAGCAGATTGCTGCTTTGCTCAATCTGTAAGTCATGAGCAATTTCCCATAGTGACTTGATGGCTTTTCAGAAGGGCTATTCAAAAACCCTGATTCTCTTCGGGAGCCTTGTTGTTAATGTGGCCAAAAATGCTCTGCATTCCACATCTACTGTACAGGGAACACCTCGGTACACCAGCCACGTTTTTCTGCCTTGCCTTGGTCTGTCTATTTTAGCCTTTTGTGTTTGTATGCTTCCCCCACTGCATCCTCCCATGGTGCCACTTCTGCAAGGTTGACCACAAGATCAGGATCTGAGTAGTAGCTAAATAACAATAACATAAAGCCCACTGCAAATGCCGATAGATTATAAATTGCAATTAACCAGGTGTGCGAAAATAATTAAAAAGGCCAAATATGTTTTGCAAATCCATACTGATGTTTTGTTTTGTTTTTCTGGGCAAAAATATCTCAAAAATGAGTCTTTTCATAGTAAAGGTTGATCTCTGGCCTTTGTTGGCATTTTTGCACAGCAGAAATCACACAACCATCAAGCAAGGAGTTATAAAAAGCACAGTGAGATTGAAAAGGTCAGTATGAAACATACATTAAAATCCACCCATTTTCTTCCAGGCATATCCCTAACAGGTCGCCAGTTTATCACGGGGCTAACACAGAGAGGCAGACAACCATTCACTGACAGCCAATTTAGAATCACCAGTGAACCTCCCATGCACATCTTTGGACCGTGCGAGGAAAACAAAGGACCTGGAGAGTATGCAAACGTCACACAGACTTTGCTCTTGGATCTTCTTGCTATGAGGTAACTCTGCTAACCAGAAGTTCACCATGCAGCATTACACTCACACTGAGTTACTTAACAGGCCACTGTCAGTTGGGACAAATTGGTTTTTAAATCAGTTTCTTCTGCATGTTGGCATATTATGTCTCTGACTAGACGATCTTGATGAATATATAAAATGTTGCCCAGATCTAAACCAAATTTTAATGAGCTTTTTCCTTGGTCATGCTCGACCTTTCTGCCAAGTGTCATAAATTTGACCTGATAGTTTTTGGATATTCTTGCTGACAAACTAAAGAGAGATGAAAGGCAGTGATCACTTACAGTGTGGTATGCGATGTTTCTTAGTGGAATGATCTGTGTTCTCAGGCTCTGTGTCCAGTGCAAGATTTTGGCAGGGATTTATTATCGTTCTTTGTGACTTGCCTCACTAAATGTGGCTCATTTTCTCCAGCGGGCATTGTTCTTTATTGTTCCCTCAGGAAGAGTCTTTTAGCACCAGTAGCAATGCTGGATTTGTGCAATGTTTAAAATGGTTTAATGATAAATGCTTATTGTAGAATTGGTTCACTATGTATTGGAGGTTCATGGCAGATGAAGAAAAGTGATATTCATTACTGCAGACATTAATCTCTAGACCTTACCTCTTACCTGTTATCCTTGGACCTCGAGGTTCCAACTTTCTGCTCTAATAGCTCTGAATGTATAGTGCCTTTGGGTATTGCTTTGAAGGTTGCAATGAGGCATATGTAGGTTTCTGCATTAGTACACATACTGTAAATGCAAATGAAGCGTTTACATGATTGCAGTGACATGTTTTTGTCTTTCTTGTACAGTAAGAAAACCTGTGTTCACTGCCTTCTAAGGTTCTCTTATATTTCTGCATCCAAGTCACGCTGTCATTGACATTCCTCCCCAGCCCCTCCTCTAATAACCTCAGATGGCCAGTTTCCACTGAAGCGAGGGCAGATCTATTGTGCCACAGAATGTGCTGAAGGGTTTCTGGGTCGATGAGCTCGCACAGCTGAGATGGAGAGAAGGAAAGAGGACAGCCAGGACAAACTGGGTTTCCTTAAACTCCTTCGGGACAACTGACAATTTCTTCTAAGAACATGAGTGTGAAACTTGGAAAATGAAAATGCGCATCATTTTTAGACTAAGTGCCTTGATAATTCTTTCTACAATATGGTCAGCTGCAGAGCCAACACTAAAACCGCAGCTGTCGCTTTATTAGAAAACAGTGGCACAGGGTGGTCATTGTCTCCTCGGAGCTACTTGCTCAGCAAGTTCCATCTCTGCATATGAACAGCTTCCTGCTCAGTGAAATATACAAGCCCTGAGGCAAAACACCAGCTTGACCCAATCTTTAGCATTATTTTTCTTAAATGTAGTAGACAGAAAGTTATTATGCATAGTTATTATGCACATGACAGCAATTATCTCATTATGTCAAGTGCAGTATCTTTTTGCTCAATTAGACCTATTGAAAAATATAGTCACACAGCAAAACACTGATGTTTCCACCTGAAAACTACCACTAACGAAATAAAAGAGTGATTTTATATGAAAATTTAAAAAAAAATCCTAGAAGCATTCCTACTGCACTCCCTGCATTACATCTACATTACCTACAATATGAGACATGCGGCTTTTTAATTCCACTTGTTAAATTGCAGCCATGCACCACGGTTGCAATTGCACATTTGCTGTTAGAAGGCCTTGATATGAAATGGTCTCTGAAGTGCCTGTATGGTTAGCTAGCTTTGCAAGTATTGGTATGAACGCTTTGATCGGCTGATAAAGAGGAGCAGCCACAATCCTGTGTGAAAAGCCAATCCCTAATCTGACCGTCCTTCACAGGTTCTAACACCTGCGGTCCATGATGCTGTAGAACACATTACAGAGCTGAGTTAATTTCTCATATTTGTTGACTCTCAAACTCTGACAGCCTGCTGCTGACTAAATTAAACAGGGTTGCCTTCCTCCTGTACAGAGATTTGCAGATGTGGGTGTGAAAGAGAGGCAGTGCTCTGCAGGAAAGCAGAAAAAAAGTCATCATCAAAGCAGTTTTTGGAATATATTGTACCAGAATATTTATTTATAATTGTTTTTAAAAACGTGACAGCATTTTGTGTTGCTGCATTTTGAGTTTGCTGGTGGAAGGGTGAAGCGGAAGGGAGATTTCATTCTGGCACATTAAGCTGTTTATATTGTTGCTGTGTTTGGATCACCTATTCTGAAGAGGAAAACATGACAGTGAGAATATTGTACATATTAATTTTATTTTAAAATGTTATATTTTTGTAACTGCTGTGGTTATAGCTACATTTAAGTTTGGAATTCGCTTAGTTTAAGTTCATAGTTATTCTGTAGGGTTCATGATGATGGCTGTACTTAAAGGCCTCTGATAGGATTAAAACTAGGCTAGGACCGGTTTGATTCCTGAATTATTTTTGTGGAAAAAAAAGCTTCTATAAGTGGAATAATAGGTCAATAAAAATAAATATCTGTCTGAGGTGAAAACTATGTAAACGAAGGAGTTTATATAAACTAAGTTTCATTTAAGCTGATCAGCAAAGAATCCCTAAAACCCAAAAGTTCAGACTGCTCTAAATGCTCAGTTTCAAGCTATTTTTTCCCCATGTCAGTGAAAGCAGGTGTCTTTGGCAGCACTAGCTGTGAACAGAAGAGCCCCGCCCACCAGCTGTTTACATTTATTTGCAAGGTGCAGCTAATCAGAAGAAAACAACTTTAAAGACAAGGTAAAGGAGCTTATAGCTGCTTGTTTCAGACGGTTTCTGTGCTTTCTAGTCGGCTGCACAAATTCCCAGTACAAGATGAATGAAGATTATTTTGAAATGTTTATCATGCAGAAGCTGAACTAGTAGCGAAAAATAAAAATGGAGATGGAAATGAGCCAAACACTTCTGTTCTCCTTCTCCTAGTAACCCTAGTTCTCCTTTAATATTCCACCAACAAATTTCACAGTGAGTTTGAGGTCCTTCCATACGGCCTTCTCATGTTGAATATTTTTAGACCAATATCTTGCTTCAGATATAAAGTAGGAAATCAAATATCTGTACAAAATCTTCTTTAAAGGATCGCCTGTCGCTAGTCATGTCAAGTTGGAAGTTAAATCTTGTGAAGTGGCTCTATAAAGCTAAAAGTAGATAATTAAAAATGTTCTGTGCTGGATTTAGTGTCTACTGGGGAACATAATTCTTACCATCTGCACCGTTATCGACAGCATGACTGCCGAAAACAGCATTTACTTTTCCCCCTTCCCATGTTTTACTTCTCTGAAGAACATTTTATATTATATTTATATATCTTAAACACACACACACACACACACACACACACACACACACACACACACACACACACACACACACACACAATGGAAGTGTTATGATGACATTTTGATCACTGAAACACTGTGACAGGGTTAGGCTTCTAGCTGAGGTGGACAGGCTACACAAGGCAGGCTGATGTATCCCTTCTCTGAGCCTGTAAACCAGCTGGACATGACGGACGTTCCAGTGTGCTGTGTAAGTCATGAGCAGGCTGATCATATATTATTCATCACTCTCATCATGAAGAGGCCCTCCATCCTCTTTTATCTCTCCATCTCCTGGCATTTTACTTTCTCTCCGTCTCTCTTTCCCCCGCTCTTAACTTCTTAATTCATCAGCACCCAGAGGCTGCTTCACTCTGCCTGACAGCAGTATTCTGGATTTCAATCATCCATGGCTTATACAATATTTGTCCCCGATTTCACACCCTATGCCTTCTTCTCTCAGCTACTTTTAACTCATTTTGTCCTCCTTCAGGAACACACAAGATTCATTTCAGTGTGGATTTGTCCCCCCCCCCCCCACATTCAACGGTGCTCTTAAATAGCTGAGATAATGTTGGACTTGGGTGATACTTATCAGGACTAAAAATAGTAATAATTTATACAAACATCCAGCAGGGAAGAGCGATGCTGAGGTTGCCCTCCTGTGGCGTCCTTTTCGTCATTCTCACCTGCCGCCGAGCTCCGGTTGTCATAGCAATCCCACTATAACCTCCCCTCTGGCCTTACACAGCTTTATCATTAGCTGATGTTGTCACAAGGATATTTCAAGTGTTCACTCTCTCTCTGTCTCTCTCACCTCCACTGTTTCTTTTTCTTTTAATTTTCACCCACCTCAGTCCCTCCCCACCTTTCCTGGTACAATAGATGCTTCAAGCACTTCTACCCCCCACCCCCACCCCTCCTGCTGGCTAAGCTCAGGAGCCCCATGCAGGACCATCTCCCTGGACTCCCCTTTATTACGATATCATGAGATACGCCTTAGACATGTAGCAATGCAGCGTGCCGCCTGTGTCTTTAAGAGGAGAGCGAGAGTATAATGTGTATTCAGTAGGAAATAAGGCATGGAGAGAGGAAGTGAGAGAGAGTGGGTGAGGGAGTGTGAATTTATCATGGGCAAAATTTGTGCTTCACTCCTAGCTGTGTGCTGAGCATCCCTGCACCGGCATGCACAGTCTCCCAAAGCTGCTGAAGATTACGCCCATCTCTTCCCTCTCTCTCCCTCACGCAAACACACCCAGGCGCTCCCACCCAGCCTCTCCCTCACACACTCGCATACACACACACACACGTGCTCGCAATCACACACGCGCAGTGCTGTCAGGAGCGCCGCTGCTGGACCAAAGCCATCTCGCCAAGGAGGTTCCAGTGGAGGGAAGAGAAAGCCAGAGTGAGACAAAGGGAAGGAGGACGGTAGAAGGCGAGGAGCGAATAGGAGCGCGGGGACCGGCACAAGGAAGGAGAGACCCAGCGATTTGTGAAGAACAGAAAGCGAAGAACAGGAGGAGGGGAGGAGGAGAGAGGAAAAAAGAGGAGGGGGAACAGGAAACGCGATCACTTTCAGCTGCAGCGGTCCGTGTCGCAGCATGGGCAATGCACCATCCCAAGGCATGTCAACCCTAATTCTATGCATACTTGTGTGGCAGGTATTTTTTGATTCTGTATGTTGTGCTACCCAACCAGCTGGCTGTCCTCCTGTCACACTCTGTGAAAGCAGGGATGGGGGGTTGGGCTGAGGGCTTGTGGAGAGCGGCGCTGCTTGAGGAGAGTGATGCCGTGAGGTAGCATCAGTTAATGGGCAGTAAGTCAGGAGTGAGGTGCCCCAGGAAAAGGCTTGAGGTGGGAGGCTGTTGAATGTGGATAGGGTGCTGGAAATACAGGGTGGTGGCACCATGTGTGAGCGCAAGATATGGGAGGGGACCGGTGTAGAGCAGAAGTACCATTAGTGAAGCAGGTGGTGCTGGTGGGTGTGAGTCTGTGTATGTGTATGTGTACATAAGAGAGAGAGAAGGACTCGAGAGATGTTTGTGTGTAGTTGATTGGAAAGTGTGATTGCATTGGTGTGTTGGTTGCAGCTGTTGCTGTCAGCCACATGGACAACCTCTGGGAAGTGAAGCACTCCAAAGTGTAGGGGTGTGTGCATGCTGGTGGGTGGGTGTGTGTTTGAAAGATGATGAAATGCATAAAAAAACAAAGATAAAAAAGACAAATTAGAAAAAACGGTGAATGTAATGATAGCTTAATGAAGGGACTAGGCAGCTCCGCTATCAGTGAATGGGGGATGGTATTGTAAACGGATGATCGGGTGGGTCAGCTCCTCTTGCTATTTCCTTCAGCCCCTTATCGTTCTTTTTTCGTTATTTCTTCTTCTTTTTTTGCATTATTGAAAAAGCAATCGTTGAAAATGATCTTAAAGTCTTCTTTTGAGAAGCAGGCAAATGTATCTACAGTTTGCACCAGATTTTCTCAAGCAAAATACAGTGCGCCTTATTTGTTTGCAGATTTTACACCCCCAAATAAACGAGGTAAAAATACATGATAAAGAGAGAGTATAAAAAGGGTGTGGGATTAAAGTAGGAAGAATGTACTTGAGGCATGTTGAAACACTCCTGGGATGGCAAGGCTGTCTGACAGGCAGCAGAAGATCCACTCTTAAGATCCAAAGACAGAAAGAAAGGACAGGATAAATGCTCACTTCTCAGAGAGATGGGCAACATGACACAGCTCCGGGACTTCATCCACATTCATTTCCCTTTCTAAGTCCTCATTCTCCCTCACTTTTTCTCTCTCCTTTCTTTCTCCCCTCCTCTTCATCCTCACTTGCCTCTCACCAAGGGACAGTCTGGTAGCTAGTGGTGAGAAGAGCAGGGAGACAAGTGACAGAAGATATGAAAGACGGGGAGAGAATGAAAGGAAACTCAAAAGAAAAGACAAAAAAGGGGTTTGCTCGTAGGTGGACAGGTAAGTCTTGCTTGGGCAGAGGCAACATAATTTTTTTTAAAAGTGCTGAGTACCTTTAATCGGTCATTAGTTGCAGTGATTGTGAGAGCTCAACAGTGGAATAGTAAACCAACTTGTTGGCTTGTGAGCTTATTCTGTGTTTGGTGTTGAATACTGATACCTTTAGCTTGTCTTTTTTTACTTTTTGCTTACAGATGACCTTTGAATAGTTTCATTTTTTCAGGTTGAATTCTTTGTAAGACACGTTCATCTGGCTCTTCAGATGGAGGGAAATAAGTTTGCAGCTTAGGTGAAGGCAGAGGCAAGGTACAGTGGCATACGACCTGTGTGTATATTGGATTTTTGTGCTTTATCGCTATAAAGCTTGGCCTTGGAGCTCTGTATAGTCAGTGTCTGTCTTGGAGAGATGTATCAGGCTGAATACAAACCCCTGGGTGTATTACTTCTAAAAGCAGACATTACATTTGACTGAATGTTTGCGCTATTAGGGTTTTTTAATTTTTTTACACCATCAGCAATTTTGGATAATTTGCTGAAACAAAAGATCTCCAATCACTTGCATTACACCTGCAGTATTCAGGATTGTCATTACTGCTGGTGGTAATTAACAGCACTATTTTATTAAAAAGCTGGCAAGACCGAATCAATTCAAGACATTCAAGTCACCAGCTGGAAAACAATTTCCTAAACCAGGCTTAACTTTCCCAACTCAACCAGTGAAGAAGTATGGCTCTTACACTTGGTTGTCACACTTCCTGTAACTGTAAATGGAAACATCTTCATAAGCCTATTTCAGAGTTTTTCCAGCTCACAAGGCTAAACCATAAAGAATAGATTAGCAGAGTCGAGCGTTAAGCCAGTGTTAGCCTGCCGGAGAGCTAACACTTATCGTAATGTTGCCATTGTACAGAGACTGTAGATCCTGGTAGCTTTTTATCTCCATGCTACCCTGGTATGTTCAGCTGAGGGTTATGTCAACATGCATGCCTGTCTGTCTTATGATCCTCTGTAAGAGAGGCAAAGCCAGAGCAGGGCCCGCAGTGCCTGAGATGCTGTTTTACTGCTGAAGTAATTCTATAGTTCATCAAAAGAGACACAAGTAACCTGCTGACTGGATGTTACATGTTGTGATTTGCTAGGCATAAATTCAGGCCAGTTCTCTTCGGAACAGTAACGGGTTAGGTGTGAGGTAGTGTGATGACCTCTTTGGCCACATTAGCCCGGTGGATTTTCTTTGATATACAGAGGCTTTGTCTTGACATTGGTGCAGACACATTGGCGCCATTACGACATACTCTGGGCGTCGAGGTAGATAAACTGCAGGAGGATTTATCTGAAAGGATAAACCTGTAAAAAGACAGTAAATTTATGTCATGCATTGACATGAAACTGCTTTTAACGACAGCTAGGAAAATTCAGGCCAGTTCCAGTTCCAGTAAAGATTTGCATTTGATGGAACAGGTTTTGTTTTGGAACAAGTCACCGAGCTGCTCTGTTTACCATTTTTTCATTTCAATACTGAAAGCAAAGACAGGTGGACTGTACGAGGTCATGTCATTATGCACCTGCCAGATATTTATCTTGCATGCAAGGGCACAATCTACATTGAACCACATTATATCCTGGCCCCTGTTAAATTCTATTTGAGCACGGATCAGATCACAAGTAACGCGATTTTTCTTTTTCTTTTACCAAAGCATTGTTCTAAGCTTTAAATGCCTGCCATTGACAGCAGCACAGTGTGGATGTCAGTGTGTTAGTGTACTTGGGCACCTGCTTATTCCCTAGGTCTGTGCCACACAAAGCCCCATGATTCCTGCCTTGTGATTGGCTGACGATGATGCAATGTTTTATGGCAGAGGAGCTGCATGTTTGGAGGGGATTTCTGAAGTAATTGACCCTGCTGGGAATAGCGTAACCAGAGTTGTTCTGATGTTAACGCAAATGTGCTAAACAAAATATTTATATGATATACACACTCCCCACATTCTGGGGCACAACCTCGAGCTGATAAAATGGGTTGAGCACTTAATGATCGTGCAATGATAAAATCCCAGGCTTCTCTGCCCAAATCTGCAAGCTGTTTAGATTTGCTTCACGCCGTGTCCTCACCACATATGTGCACCCACATGCATATGTTCAAATATGTACTTTGGGATGGATGAAGGATGATGATGACACTGATCGTGCTCAAGCGATGACATTTGTTCTCTAGTTGATCACTATATAAAGAGAAAAACAACAAAAAATCGTTCACATCGAATTTCGGAATCTTTGCTCAGGTTTCTCACCCTTGTCAAGAATTGCTTTAATGGGAAATGAAGTTGCAAGTCAGAGATCTTTGCGAATCTTTGTGCTGTTACTCCAGGGGGTCTGTTGTTGACGGTATATGATGAGTCTCTCACAGCTGCGGTGGTAAGCACACTAGTAAGCTCTCAAGGTCATTAATGATTCAAGGGTTTAAATATTACATGCATTTATCAAAGGTCCTTGTTTCCGTGCCACAACTGTGTGCGTGGTAGAGTTTGATATCTGTGCATGAGAATGGACACAATAAAATGGGGGTAATACTTATTGCTTTATTCAAGGGTAACTATAAGTATAAAAAAATCTGATTGTAGGTTCCTTTAATAATGAGCTTTTCAAGGAGAATTTTAACTAAAAGAAGAGAAGAAAGATGTTAAACATTTATTCTTGCTATGAAGTGTTGGATGTTTAGTTTTCTGAAAGCACACCAGTACAATAAATAAGTAATTAAAGCAGGTTAAACTTACCATGTGTGAATGAAATTCTCAGCAAATGGTAAACTCAAATACAACTCAATCAAAAAATTGTATTTCATTTATGATTTTAGTTTTTTAAACTGACGTCAGGTTTTAAAAAGTGAAGCTATTTAACCACCACCGCTGGGTGTGGAGTTAAATATGAAATGCTTGTTGCAAGTGATGTAACAGGTCCAAAATTAAAATACATTTTCTTTCTTGTTGTGTTTTTTTCTCTGTGTCATGAAGGTCTTTGTTTCTGCTGTCAGTCACATTAATTAAGCCATACTGCACCACAGAAATTCTTTGTCTCGTCTTGTCTTATATTAGAAATGATTTCTCAGAGACCTATGCAGTAGGATACAGCTTTTATGATGGGAACATAAGTCTGATCACATATTTTCTCAGCATGAAGACGGCGGTTGTCAATGACTTGCATTACCATTATAAGTCAAAGTAATGACTAGTACATGCCCATGCTATTGTTAGGCCTGGATGATTTCAGTTGCTATGTGATTACTAATCATGTATATTTCAGGTTTTGTGGATATAAATGTTATTAATGTGAAATAAAAATGATATGATGCTTTTATACATTTTTTGTAGGTGTATAAAGGCTAAAAACAGACCATTTTAGCCCATTTCTGAGTGGTTGCCAGGCAACATGGTGGCGTCATATTGCATGATCATCATGCATAATTCAGCATTTGTGTAAAGTGAAGTTTCACTGTTGTGAAAGAAAAACGAAACAACATTTTTAAGGTTTTATAGGTGCGTAGATGCTAACACAAAACCATTTTAGACTGTTACTAGGCAACATGATGATGTCATACAATACTGTTTATAGATTACAGACCGTATATAGCATGGATGTAGCTTCCATCGGTGTACCTAGCATCTGTTTTGTAAATCTTGGTCATACCATGTTTTGAAATTGAGGATTATCTGTGGTATACAGATAACTCTTTAGTTAACAGGTTGTCACACTTCATCAGCCAATGAGGGTCTGGTTTCACAGTCAGAGCTGTTTTTTTTATTTGTTTTTGTTTTGTTTTTACAACTAAGATAGCAATGCTTAACTTAACGCTTTTAAAATGGCACTTTGGAAACAACAGGGTTTCAAGCAACCAACCATGAACCAGGTTTGATTGCTTGACCTTGAAAAATCTTGGATGAGAAAAAAAAAACCCATAGATTTTGAGTTGTACTCTTTAAAAAAACAAACAAACAAAAAAACATACTCAAAGTGCATCTATTTGAAAATCTATATTAAACTTTCCACCACTTTCCTCTTACTTTAAAGCGAATACAGCTCTATAATTGTCCTCCAGCTGCTGTCAGTTGCAGGGTATAATCACCTCCTGTCAGCTGGTAAAGTCTGTACACTAATCAAGTTGAATGGTGCTACTCCTACTCAGCCTTCTCTCTAGTGCTTGCAGCTACTTTCTTGTAATTCCAAAAAGAGCAGAAACTGAGTAAAATTCCTCCACAGCAGCTTGTACAACATGATCCTGAAGCGATTGCACTGTGGGTCCAAGAGGGCAATATTTACTTCATTATTCTCGAGATCCCCCCCTCCTCCCCCCGTCACAGAGCTCTAGTTGGTCCACAGTGATCTGTTGAAAAAGTTGTACTGCCCTAATGTGCCCTTAAAAGCTACAGCCTGTGAGTCATAAAAACAACTTGTCGTATATTAAGGTGTTCTGTAGTGAGACATAACAATATGGTCTCTAAATCAAAAGTAGCTTTCTGCTGACTCTTTTGGAGACAGAGTGGTACAGAGCTACTTTGTGCTGCGGCAGGAGAAAGCAGTGGTGTTGTGATGGCAGGGTAATGAGAATACAAGATCTTGGCATATTAGCAATGCAAGCAAAAAAAAAAGAGGGAGGTTTGTTGGCTATTTAACAATATATCGGTCGATTTAAAATGTGCAATCCTGGTAATTACAATACGTCTCAACAGCATTTGAAAGCAACATCTGTTTTCTGCAGCAGTGACAGTTGGTACTGTGGAGATCAATGTGTGAAAAAGTAGGAGATAATGAGGTAAATATTCAAATTTGTTAGGGGAGAAAAGGACCTGTTTTATGTCAGAACTCAGCTTTTTTGTTGCAATGATTAATAGTCACATTTTTTTGTTTTGGGATCTTCAGTTGTGCAGACATTAGATATAAAAGGTCACCAGTTCCATCACTGATGGTCAGATCTTATACTGAAATATTCACCCAATGTGAGGCTGCAGAGTTTCTCCCCTCATCTGACTCCCAGATTCACTCAGACTCTGGTGATCAGCACTTTTATGACTGACAGCAAAGCACACTAATCCTGCTGTCAGTATTTTCAGTGTGGTAGTTACATCTTACTTATTCATTTTCACCCCATGCATTTTCACTGGATGAAGATATCAACTTATAACAGCTGTCTGTAGTGAACAGTTTAAAAAAATGTTGCGTGTCTGCATGTAAATTTTGATTTTAGCTTTTAATCAGATAAGCTCTGATGTTTCAGATGCAATTTTTGTTTGATCTATGAAAACAAAATTCAAGCGTGAAATGACTGAGCAGAGAGGCTTTAACATTTCTGCTGGTTTTTTTCAATTTTTTACCTCCACCATGTTACAGCTATCATTTACAATTTAGCCTTTGATTTAAGACGTGTCTATCAGAGCCAGGTTTCTTTTTCGGTCCATTATTGGACAGAAAATGCAACTAGTGCAAGGTGTGTGAATCAAATTCTGTTAGCTTTATTGACAGCATCCGAGGTACTAATTCAGCTGTTACTGAGGTTGTAGGTTTAGTGGTGATATTGCACTGATCTCATTAATGAAATGAATATTTTTCCCCTGTAATTTTAATAAAACATCCCAAACACCTCCAAGTTATGCAACAGCACTGGAGACTGCTACATCAATTATATTCATATTTAATTTGACACTGAGTATATATACACCCATCTGCCACTTTGTTAAATACACCTGTTAAACTGCTCATTAATGGAAATATCTAATTAGTCTATGTCATGGCAGCCAGTGCATTTAGGCATGTAGACATGGTTAAGATGACCCACTGAAGTTCACACTAAAACCTGCACAGGTTGCTTAAAATTGGACAGTAGATTGGAAAAACATTGCCTGGTCTGATTAGACTCCAATTTTTCTGTTTGGGTAGTTTCAGAATTTACCAAAAACATCATGAAAAGTTGATGCAGTCTGCCTTGCATCAATGGCTCAGGCTGCTGATGGTGGTTTAATTCTATGAGGGATATTTTCTTGGCACACTTTGAGCCCCTTAAAACCAACTGAGCGTCGTTTAAAGACCACAGCCTCCCTGAAAACATGACAATGAGTTCACTGTACTCAAATGTCCTCCACAGATCTCAGTCCAGTCAGCCACATTTGGGATGTAGTGGAACAGGAAACTCCCATCATGGATGTGCAGGAAAATCTGCAGCAACTGTGCAATGCTATCAATATAAACCAAAATCTCTGAGCAATGTATCCAGCACCCTGCTGAATCTGTGCCATGAAGAATTAAAGCAGTTCTGAAGGCAAAAGGGGGTTCAATTCTGTATCAGTGAGGTATACCTAATAAATTGTAAATATTCTATTGTAAAAGTTTGGACTTGTTTACCTGTTAAAATATTGCTTATCTGAATACTTTTTGTCTGAAAACAACAGCACAAACCTGATTTTGTTGTGTAGGTTTTTGCCATTTTTTCTCTTTAATGCAGCAACAAATAAACAAGAAACTACAGATAAGCTTTGTTTACCAGGAGGTTATTTCGTGCATGCATCTGCACCTTCTCATTTCTCCACACCTGCAAAAACCAAACGTCCTCTCTGCCTGTGGAACAAAGAGGTCTGATAACTGCACGAGCCTCACCTGGTGTTTTGCAGTCCCTGAAATAGCAGCATGCATATGCTCTGTTTTTAATATTCAGTGGAAACATTGTGTCAGGTTTAAGTACATCTACTTCTCCCCTGCATGGGAGAGCAATAGCCTAAACTTATGAGATGCAGATCATATTGCACAAGGTTGTGTCTTGTTATGTAGACATATTTTTGTGGTCGTTATTAAACATTTATGACCAAGTGAATGCTTAAAAGGGCTCAAAGCGTTTTGAGCTGAATCACTTACGAATAAGTCAGCTCCTGAGTGTAGGGTGAGACTGATCTAACTTACATTTCAGATACCTGTGGGCTAAAGATTCATTTCTGGAATCTGTGTTACTTCACAGAGTGCGCTGAACTGTGAAGCACGAGAAGACTAAATTATGGAAACTGCTAAACCCCAAAAACTTTCCCCCCAAAGAAAGCTAGGCAGTTAGAGGAAATGAACGTGGTGGTGTTAGCGAGGCGCTAGCAGAAGTGGTTATGGTGTTCTTTATTCTCAGACTATTTCCTCCTACGTGCACATCTGATTTTCCTTCTAAAGATGTTCAGGCAGGAATACAAAGCAGGGAGTGCAGGCTCTAGTGATTATGGGCAGATTATCCTTCTTCTGCTTATGACTGGATCCAAATATCCCTCATCTCATTATAGCCCTGGTCTCAATATACTGCTTCACTGTCCCCATGTTCAGACTAAATGTTGATTTATCAAACTGTAACGAGAGTTCGTTGGGGTATCACTTTGCGAACTGAACCATCAAATATGTCTGCATTGCCTTGGGGCTTGGCTGCGATTTTAGATTGCCATCGTGATTCTGCTCCAGTCAAAATTTAAACCTCCATCATATTTACTGTCAGTTGTGAACCAGTTTCTTAAGTCGCTCGTTCAGTTTAGTATAATTTGTGTGAGCCATGCTGCAGTTCTTCATGTGATTGTAAGTCTGTGCTGTCAGAAAGGCTGCGCTCTGCTGCAACTTTGTGGATCACTTTTCATTTCCTTCCTCATTTTCCCCACTAGGAGCTACCCTTCTCACAAGGAAACCAATTCCTGCGTTATCGCCCACTAATATACATGTAATGAGTTGTAACCGGCTGAGAAGCTGATACGGACTTGCATTATTGAGAAGTCCAGCCAAGCTTAAAAAATGGATTTTCTGTAACGGGGGATCAGTGCAGTCACAAACATTGCATGTGAAATTCGCGGATGAGCCCAAACTCGCCGCCATAAACTATTAGAGCAGTGAGTTTGAAAAGGTCAGATGTGTTTTACCCTGAGACAGACCGGTATCCCTCTGGTTCTTCCAGCGCTTCTTCCTGTGTTTTGTGTCTCTTGATCGATTAACTGGGCAGCATCCATCTCCTCAGCTGGAGGTTTAAATTGGAAACCAGTGGGTTTCATATTGCAAATTTCACTGGCTTTTTCTGCAACGCAGTCTATAGTGTGCACTCTGCAGCTTAATATAAAAATGGCAGAAGAGATGTCTAGGATGTGCTGAGATTGTTTTTTTTTTTCAATATGAGGAGGAGAGATGTTTTATGAAGTGTTATGAGTGGTAACGGAGAGAGAGCGAGACTGAGAGTGGAAAATGGCTGCTTTTAATATGACTGCGTGTCATGAATGGTCAGTGATTGTGTGGAGGTTAGTTATTATTTCTGGTGGTACTGAGTCACTTATGGGTCATGATTTCCGAAGCCAGGAGTTGCCTTCTAATGTCCGACCTTGTTCAATAACAATAGGTCTGTTGAGGACTGCACACAGAGGTAATCGCCGCTGAATCCCGAGCTCAGCCTGTAACAAGGGTGTTTGAAGGTTGTCATGGTGTTCCTTCTTTTGACGCTTTTAACTGTTTATATGCAACTCGTTTGCAACTGCAAATGCATTTCGAAGGAAATGCAATGCCTGCTGCATTACTCTTTCATTATCAACATAATGACTAAATGTTGTTAATTAACATTTTTGTTGTTATGTTTTATGTTTTGCCACTGGCAGTGCTTAGTTAACAGCAGGAAACTGGAATGGCCTGATTCAGAGTTCAGTGTCTTGGGACACAACATGTTTATTAAGATGCTACCAAAACCATGAGGGTTTTTTTTTTTAACTAAAGAGCTTTTGTTGCTTCAGTCAAATTGCAAGCAGTATTCCCAAGGTGTTAGACTCCTTGTCCACCTCTCTTAGTTTCCAGTGTAATTCACACGTGGAATTTTATCCCCCAGTGAATGTATGATATGCTATATATTCATTTGATAACAGGTAATGAGCTGCAGCTTAATTTTCTCTCAGTAGGCTCTTCAAATTAATTGATATCCCTTTTCAGTATGAAGACTCGTCGTCTTCCACCCTGGAAGTCTGTACCAGAATCATCCCATATCTTTTACAAAAATTCTCAATTTTTTAAGGCTGCATAACATGACACGTTTCCTGAACAGACTGGCTCGTACTTCTATGACTAAAACTGGTGTAGGATTTGATGTGCTTAATTTCAGTTGCATCAAACCTGGCAGAGCTGCAAATGATAATTTTTAGAACAGCTTAGTTAATGTCAGTGTTTACTGACTCATTATTATAAGGCTGTTATTTACTTTGTAATTTACATTTATAATCAGGTGTAGGTAAAATGTTTTTTGCATTATTTTTTCCTGCTTTTTCCTTTACTGTAGCCTGGTAATGAGGATAGACATTTACTATATTTCATATTTCTCCCTGGTGTCTCCTATACATCAAGCCTGAGGTTGCTCATTTTAGTGTAGCTGCATCTGAATACATTTCAGCAAGTTATTTTTTTTTCAGTCAAATAGAGAAAAAACAAACAAAAAAAGAAAACAAAAAAAGCTGAGGCTTAATAAGTGATGGGACAGCATGGAAATGTTGATTAGTTTTACATGTTTCGGGTCATAAACCAAATTATAAGATTATTTGCATTTTTACAAGCAGCTGCTGTTAGATGAAAAGGTAATGGGGCAGCAGTTATTATAATTTATCCTGAGGGAGTCATGATTGTTTGTGTTAGGTTTAATGGTAATCCAACCAGAAGTTGCTTTTAAACCACTAAAGCCTTTACTAAATATCGAGATGTTGAAAAGTTATATTTTCTCATCTGGTAATTGTCATTTCTTTACTAATTGTTTTCACTGGTTGGAGTATTTTAGTTTGGACCAAAACGTGCACCAGCTGTCGGACCGACAGACATAGTTACCTCTACAGTGAAAAATCATATATGTATGCAAGGAGTCCTGAAATTATTTAAAAATCAGTGCATGCATGCACCCAACTGTCAGAAAGATGACAAAAAAAGAGAAGCTCCTCCGTTCACCAAGCCCTGTGTCCCTGCCACAGTTACTAGGAAACAGGAGGCTCACAGAGCCGGCTGTTGAGGCTGTGGAGGTGCAGCGAAGCAGCAGACTGGCAGCAAGTGTTAACGTGATTATGAGAAGTGAAGCTCTGGGGTTAAATGCTGCACAAATTCCAAATTTTGTATACATTGAAAGATTACCGTGTCATCCAGTTTATTGGCGTTGCTTCAGTGACACCTGCACCCATTCTGCATTTTCTGTTTTGGCTGTTAGTTTCTTTCAGTGACAATCAATAGATTTTACTGAATAAACACATAAGCTCACGTATTATCTCTGCATCCTTTTGCTTTGTTTCCTCTGAGTCCAAGATTTAATTCTTGCTATCTCTGCTGTGATAAATGTGTCCACATTTCTAATGACCCTGCTTACCAGTTCTTTCACACTGATAAACAATGTATTAGGCTCATTGTGCATGCATGCTGGATCACCCACCCATAGATCAACCCGCTGATCTTCCAGTACGTGTTTGGAAACAGAGTGCAGCAGTCTTGAACTTATAATCTCTGCCGCTGTGTTGGCACGCATACAGGTGTATTACTGGTACAAATGTGTATTTGTGCATCTGCTTGTGTTTGTTTTGTTTTCGGTTTGGTTAATGTTCTTCAGCACTATTCATTCATTCTGCAGAGGTGGCTGTGATAGTGTGCTTCATACAGCCTGTTGGTTTGGCAGATGTGGGTTTTGTTGGCCAGGGAATTTGGAGCTTGTCATTTGTCTTGTATTGCAGCCTTCTGCCTTTTGGCATACTGGAGCGCCAAGAGGCCATCATGATAAAATATTAGCTCCACCTTCTAGATAACAGCAGGAATTCTGCACCACTGGCTGCAGAGAGAAGCTCCAGGGCTTTGCAGCAGAGCTCATCCAGTCCAGCCCACTTCCACCCACTGCCAAGCAGATGCTCTGGAGATGGTGGCGTATACACAGATGGGTTGCTGCCTGTCATTCAGACCGCTGTGATATTTGTTCATTGAGATGAAATGTCATTTCTAAAACCTGAACGGATGGTTCTTGCTCATTAGTCTCAGACACAAGTTATAGGGTTTATGAAAAGGTATGTTATGTAAGATGCTTATTAACCGCTTATTTTACACTTATTTTTCATATGATTGCTTGCCGCTTATAATGCCCTTTCAGATTATGCAAGCAATGTCTCGGCATCAGTTCATTTTTATCAATATAAAGCGCTCTTTTCTTGCTCTCACAAGTAACATTGACACTTACCCTGAAACTGAGCTTCAAATATTCATACCTTCATAGAATTATTAATGCGTTGTGTGCTCTGGGGGGAGTTTTATTTGACTGGTTTCATTAAAAGACATTCTGTTTCTCAGCGATGGAAAATGCCAGAAAAAGGTTGTTGAAGACACTGTGGACTTTCCCTTATTGCTTTGTGTCTTCCCCGGTGTGGTTTTTGAAATTACACAACTGCTTGCTTTGTCTTTTTTCTCACCTTCTGCGATGTGTTGAGTGCGACTCGAGAATGGAGAAGCTACATTTGAAGGAAAGATCACAACCCTTGGATTCAATTTGGATCATTGCTGGAAGAAAAGATTAAATTGTGTTTATGATTGCATCAATACATAAAGTGCATCTGTGTATCTGTGTTAAACTGTATACTGTAAATGCACTGGTTTGCGCTGTTGCCTCACAGCAAGAAGGCTTTGGGTTTGCCGGGTGCGCCAAGAGGTCTCTCCCTCAGTCGAGACGTGCGTGTTAGGTTAATCGGTGAGCGTGCATTGGCTGTAGTTTAGGATGTGTTTATCCGTGAATGGCTGCCTCTCACCTAATGTAAGCGATTAAGGAAATGGGCAGATGAATGAATGGATATATACAAGAAAAAACAAAACAGTAATACTCACACTGCAAACACTGGCATGAAAACACATTTGCTAAAGTAGTGTTTTAAAGCGAATAGAGCCCTTGGCACACATTAAATGTGATGTGGTTAATAAATACTGATTCCTGGCTTCGTACATAATGACAACTCCGTTGTGGCTCACTGGGTTATCATTGACTGTCCTGTTGTTTGTTACAGTACAGTGCGTGTTGTAATGCAAACGTATAGATAATCAATGTCAAATATGGAGACGGAATGTCGAGGACACAAAGTTGTTGTGCTCCCGGAGTCGTGCATCATCTCCGAGCACCGTTGCTTCCTCACACGGAGAGAAGGAGAGAGAGGGAGAGGAGTATCTTTGAAGTTGATCCTCTCTGCATTAGTAGTCTGTTCTGGTTTGGTGTGTAAGCCTGTTAACCACAAACAGTTGTTGCACACAGCATGCAAATGGAGTTTTTGTTGGAAAGAGGTCTCACCTTGTGGAGGCAAACAAAGGGCTTATTGTTTGTGATTTGCATGTTTCTGTTACTGCATTGCCTTGTGGTATTGTTTACATAGAGTGTTGGTAATCAGCGTATCATTTATAATATTCAGGGGCTGCCACTAGAGCTGCAATGATTAGGTAATAATTTAATTAGTTTATTTTTAACAGCAAGCTAAGTGACAACTGTTTCTTTGATTATTTAATAAGCAAAAATCCCTAAAATTATGGAATTTAGTGTTTTAAAATGTACAAAAATTGATTTCTTTTTCATCTTCCGTGAATCTGTAGTAGAGTTAATGTCTTCTCAGTTGTCCAGCCAGTAGTTTTAGATCATCACTTTGTGAAAAATAAAAAATAAAAGAAGTAAAGGAGACAGAAAAGCAGCAAATCCTTAGTGGAGAAACTTGAATCGGTTCCTGTCAGTTTGTAATTGAGACATGCCTTTATTCACATATCAGTTTTCTGCAGATGAACTAATCAGATCATCTAACTAGTTCTTTTTAACACAGTTCCTTCACACTTTTCTACATTTTGAGCATTTTTGGTTGTGTGCATATTTTTTGTACGGACCCCTAACTGTGAACGAGAGTGTGTATGTGTGTCTTTGTAAGTCCCCCCTGATGCTGTTTGTGGTAATGACAGCCGGCTGTATGAATGATTCATAGCTGAATACTAATGAGACCTGCTGCAGATGTCTTGGAAAAGTCAAGCTGTGCCCTTTAGGTGTCACTCAGCGCTCTGGGATGCTGGTCACCTGCACGACTCGCTCTCACAACTTCATGAAAAATCGGAACCGATCCATCGAGTTCTTAATTTCCTGTTTGTTCCAGGCTTAATTTAACCTTTACAACTTTGCGTTGTTATGGTAATTTAAGACACTCGCACAATGAGAACATGATTGAAGGCAAAATGATGATCACACTGAAATAGATTGTTTCCCTCAGATGTTCTACAATAGATGGGAAAGAGCACAATGTGATCTAGCAGACGAAGGTCACGGGGAGGAAGCACATCAGAGTTGTGCAGTGGAGGGGAGGCTATAGGGAGCTGTCTAATAACAATAGGGAGCAGAGTTGGCCTTCAAAATGTGCCTCATCGCTCTCTTCTTCTCCTCATCTCCTCCTTTTTGTACTCTCTCCCTTCTTTTCTTGTTTCATCTTCACGGTCGAATATACCTGATGCAGCCTGAGCATAGCATGAGTCACTATTGATTTCTCTTCCCTCTGCTCTCTTGTTGGGTGTTTGACGCAGGAGTTCAGTGACACGCAGGGCTTTGTTGTGGCCCTTTGATCCTTTTCAACGTCCTCAGTCCATCCATCCTATCCATACATCACAAAAATGTCCTATTGTTTTCGCTGTCAGGATGCCCCATGAACACTATCTGTACTGGTAGCTGTCTGGAACCCCACAGCAGTGGTATGACTTTTCACTGGAGCAGCAGGACGCTCACAGCAGTCTTTTATAAGGTGAGAAAAATATCCCAGTGATTTATTTTAGAGCCCCTTAGAAATCCATGTATATTAAACAGTTTGAAAATCCAGACATAGAGTAATAGAGTTTAAAATGGCTGTCGATATAGTTACTTGAATTCAGAGTACCTATAAGGTGTTATTCACTGCTCTGAGTGAGGATAAGTAAACATCACATTCTGAGCATTGCAAGACAATAGCATGTAGAGACATAAACAAACCCTAGATGGTCAGGTCTCCTATTCGCCCTGCGCTTCAGGATGCTTGCCAACAGCTTCAGCCACTGTTGTGTTTACGGTTTCATTTTTTGACACAGGGTCAGAATCATAGACTGTGCTCTCTAGGCAGAAATACTCTTTCCCATGTTGGATGGAGGGCAGACCCTGCTACAAATACTCACTATTCAATCTAGGTGTACAAAAGTGGTATTACAGGTTGGCTGAATGAGGGCCACTAACTTTATCAGGTGCAGTTAAGTTCATAATTTGTTAGACAACCACACAGTTTTTCTAGTTTTGTCTCTGTACACCACCAGAGTGGATTTTAAATCAGAGAATCGATATATGTTTGAAGTGCAGATGTTCAACTTCAATTCAAGGATTTTTACAAAACTATTCAAATACTCAGAATTAATGGGACAGTTGAGAGACCAGATGGCCAGATGAGGCATTTCCCCTTGTTATTTCATGAAAAATGAAGCAGACACAATATCTGAAGTTGATTCAATTTGTGGCAGCACGGTGGCATGGTGGTTAGCACTGTTGCTGCACACCACTAAGGTCCTGAGTTCAATTCCACTATCAGGGTGGGGTTTCTGTGTGGAGGTTGCATGTTCTCCCCGTGTTTGCGTGGGTTCTCCCCACAATCTCAGGCTTCCTCCCATAGTCGAAAGACATGCACTTAGTAGGGGTAGGTTAATTGATCAGTCCAAATTGCCCATAGGTGTGAATGAGTGAGTGTGAATGGTTGTCTGTCTTTTCATGTGACAGACTGCTGACCTGTCCAGGGTGTACCCCGCCTCTCGCCCTATGACATCTGGGATAAGCTCCAGGGTCCCCCACGACCCTGAAAAGTGGAAGCGGATGGATGATTCAAATTGTTGAGTTTAACTTTTCATAGTAGTTTTGGATGTCAGTGCAAGTGAGGGAGGCCAACATTAGGCTGGAAAACCAAAACAAAGCTCCCAGAGAGACAGGAGGAACTTTAGGAGTGGCCGAATCAGCAGTCAGGTTCAAAAAAGAGCAAAACAAAGATAGCAAAAGTGGATAATGACAGCAATACTTCCATGGTTGAGAAAAACTTCACAACATCTCACCAAGTCAAGGACATTCTTGAGTAGGCATTCTTGTTAAAGACTAAAATTAAGAGACACTTTCATGGATGGAAATACGGAGGGCTTACAACAAAGTGCAAACAACTGTTTACACTCTTACATGAAGGTCAGATTCAACTTTGCTAGAAAAGTCTAAAAGAGCATGCAGTGGTCTGAAAAAAAATCCTTGGACAGACAAAATCAAGATGAACTTGAGCAGGAAAAAGAAAAGTATAGAAGAGGAAAGAAACACATGAAAACTCATAATTCATTGCATAATGCATTATCTTTTAAATGATATTAGCATTATAGCATTGACATGTATGACTGTCAGTGAAACTAAGCCACTAGTGTTTATTGGTAGTGCGACTGCAGGGTGAATTGTGAAATACACTATGAGATTCATGTAAATGCTGCAAGCCTGATTAGACAGTACTTCAGTGCAAATGTATAATGACCAAAAGCATACTGCAAAAGCAACCTATGGGTTTTCAAGGTGAAGAAATTGGATATTCTTCAAGCCAAGTAATAGCTAAGTCAGTAACCTGATCTCAACACAGTATAGCCTGCTTTGAAACAGAATCCAGAGAGACTCATACATGAGCTGCAACTGAAAGTGCCTGTAGTGTAAAGGTTGGGCACAATATCTCAAGGGAGAAACCACAGCCCGTGGTGATGTTCATGGGTTCTAGATTTCAGGCACTCATTGACTGCAAATAGTTTTTATCCAAGTATTAAATACAATCCAAGAAAACCAAGAAAATTTCAGATTACCTAGGATTTTTCACAGTTTTCATGATGTTTAAACGCAATTAAGTTATTAATTGTACAGCTAATCTTAAGTTATTTAGACTGGCATTTTTGTATCTTTGTAATTTTGATGACTGAAAATGTTAGCCCTAAATTCTCCAGGTCAGATATTCACTTTTTTTAGTTTTTTTAGTAAACCATAGCTTCGATTATACTGATTAGTAACAACAACATGCTGTTGGCAATGGGGAGAAAGACAAGGTAGGAAGGGGGATTGGTCTGCACCAGTTCACACCAACAATCATCGCTGTATACTATAGGCTAAAATGCTCAAATAAAGGCTGTGACCAGTTGAGGGGATTAGGTGAAAGGGAAAAACAGTGGTCTGGTCGTAGGACATTTCTCCCTATATCCTGTTACTTTTCTGTTATCTTTGCTTAAATTAACATCACAGCCGTCAACCAACATAATGAATTCCATTCACTGCTCAATCCCTGTAGACCACTTAATTTGAAGGGACTAGTATCAGCCCCAATGCTTCTGTTTAAATCAGCCAAAGAGCCGTTAAGAGATATTGGGCTGTGACACCTGTAAATTCTTTCCACATAAATTACCGTCTCTGCAAGTTGAAGGGTTGGCTTTTTATCTCTCACCTCTTTACCCTGTGCGGTTACTGGCGCCACAAAATCTCCTATTTGGGATGGCTGCGCCTGGGTCTAGCTTTGCACCTGTGGCTCATTCCCAAAGTGTTGCATCTGTCATTATCATAATCATCATATTACTCTTTCTTCTCTGACACATAATCACTTTAATTGGACTGTAGCCATAAAACTGGTAATTTTGTGGTGAAGGTGACATGAGAGGAGCTTCTGGTAGAACTGAACTGAAAATCCTTTGTTTTCTCTTGTGGGTATATATATAATAGGTTTAGGGGTTACATCTGTGTGTGTGTGTGTTTTAATATTATCTTTGGGATTGAGAGGGTCAATCGTCTCTCTTAAATTTGGTACGAGGCCTTTGGTGAATCCGTTTTGTACACGTGCAGCGTAATATCAGATTTCACATCTTTTTGTATTTATCTTGATATGAGAGGAAAAGTAGGCTTCTGGTCACATTACAGCAACATCACTCTGCATTATCGATCTGCAGTCCTGCTTATTATAGAACAGACAACGGTGCACTATTGCTGTATCCAAGGCATTTACAGGAGGACTCTCGCTTCTTCTATGTGGTTTTTGTTTGTTGTTTAGTGATGTATTTGTATTTACATGTAGGTTGTTTTTAAATTGTTACTGTAAATGTATGATTTAGCATTCCTGAGTATCTTTCCCTTCATATTCTGATATTGAGGGTTATAACTGGGTTATAACTGAAGTTATTCCAAGTGAATCACGTTTGCATTTACACATAAACATGTATGTTTTAAATTGGTGTTCAAAGTCTCAATAGATTTTAATATCCTGGAACATTTCCTGTCAACACAGAATTACGTAAATATAGATTGTTCCTGTCTAGAGTTTGGTTCATGTCTCATTCTTGTACAGTTTTACCTTTTTAGCACTCATGGTTTAATGTGCCCCGCTTTCTCTCCAAGAATTCATCTTTACATGAGCAGACATTTGGCTGTTCCCTGCACAAGTCTCTAGGCCTTTTGCTCTTAGATTATCAGATTAGAAACCAGCACATCACAAAAAAAGTGTCTATTTTTGTGCATGTGCATGCTGTGTGAATATCCTGAAACAAATCGCATTGTCACAGAAAGCAGCAGATATAATGCAGCAGATCTATCTACATGTTACAAGGTGTAGCTAGTATTTATCTTATAGCGCTTCCCCTCTGTGTGTGTGCGTGTCATTGCACATTACATCCTCTCCATGTGACACGACGCACATGTTGTCTGAACACTGCTGGGATAAATCTTTTTGAGTAAGAGGCTGTTAAGGGGAACATCTTTCTGCTGTTGCACATGCACAAACTTTGGACAGTGGCGGTGTGCATCTTTGCAGGGCGGAGCAATTCTGAGTGAGCAATTCTGGTAGCACCTTGTGCCGGCAGCACTGTCTCTGCAATCACGCTCCCATTGAGGGCAGCCTTTCATCTTGGGCCTTTCACAGAAACCTTTCAGACAGAGAAAGGCAGAGATGGAAAGAGGGTAGATCAAGGCAGAGAGAAAGTGCAGAGGAAAGGGGAAGTGCTTCTGCAGCCCCGAGCGCTTGTCTCCGATCCTGATTGTGAATAAGCATGTTGCTGACGAAGAGCACAGATGTTGAAAGACTGTATAGTAGTAAAAGAGAGCAAGAGGTGCTGTTAGTCCCTATTATGCACGTTCACTATGTTATCAGTCAGCTACCCTATTTAGGCCTTTGTCATACTCTAACTTCAGTGTCCTTTAAAGTCGTAATCATTGAGGCGTAATGTTACTGTGGGAGGGAAGTGGTGTTGTACACTTTGAATACAGAAGATTACATTAAAGTACAGTATAGTACTGTGATGCATCACTCAGTTGATCTTACAGGTTTTCCGCTGAGCTGAGTAAAGCTGAGCAGCTTTAGTGGATGGATAGAGGCTGTTTGCTGGCAGACCAGGGGGAGGGAATGTTTGGTGAGGACTACCAGGTGTTCACACCTGATGGGCGGGCAGTTGGCCAGGTGTTAGTGCTGGGACCCATGGATGCTGTTGGAGGAGGTAAGCGGGTTCAGCTTCAGAGATGAAATCCTCTCAGAAATTCAGCTCTTGCTTTTGAAAAGTTTTATTTATTTATTTTTTTGGATCTGTTGCACTGCTGCAGAAAGCCCTACCTGCGCCAAGGCTTAAACAGCCTGTGGGTTTGAACTTTGTACCACTTCATCAAGAGTACTCTGAAACTCAGGAAATCTAGGTGCATTTTTTTCTTTGGCCAAGAAACTTTTGTCTTTCTTTGTTTGCCATCATCACGTTTGTTAGTTTTTGCTTTGTGTAGCATTTATCTAAAACAAACAACTGGCAAGCTTTGTTGTCGCTCATAAATCATTCAGACCTACTTTGTCTGCCAAGTGGAGCCCGGGATACCATTCACACAGCAGTGTGTCGTGCGAAACAGTTTTTGCTTTTGGATTCTCTTTGCTCCTGTATTCATAGTCCTCTGTGCTTCTACCATTACTGTGTGTCTGGATTTGGTGTGGTCTTTTATGCTCTGGCAGCTTTCTGTGTGAGCTACGGAGCTCATTTGATGTCCGCTAGAATAATTTGAGGCTTGAGTGGGGGTGAACAGGGGATATGCTGTAAAAATCCAAGCTGTGATTGATCAGTGGAGAAAGAATGGAAAAAGAAGGCAAAACTTCCTGTTTGCCTTCCTTCCCTTTTAGAGTCCCTGTCTGCCCCCCTCTGTTCCAGAGGCCAGGGTTGTATAGGCAGGAAGGCTAATTAGGCTGCTCCATCCCATTCAAAATGTTCAAAAGATTTTGAAGCAATAGAAAACCACTGACTAATGCAAAGAGTGGTAGAAAAAAAAGATCGCAAGGCACATTCCTTCCACTATTATCATGATGATAATAAAGCGTCAAAACGCAGGTAGAAAGGAGAGATTGAGCCGATGTCTTCCTGTGCATGTACACACTCCAGATGATTAACTGGACCAGCACTGATGTCATGTTTTTTTCCCAGTGTGATTCAGTATGATGATGGACTATAGATGCATATTAAGCTCACCCACAGTGCGTCCACATTGTGAACATCTGCTGGAGTTTTTAAGCACTATATTCTGCATACACAGGGAAATATGATGGTAATGACTTCCACCTCTGCGGCAAGACAATCAAATGCTGTTAATTAGTTCTGGCACTGTAGCACTCTCAATCAGGAGAAATTCTCTGCAGCTACGAGCCGGGATAGAGAAAATCCAAGTGTGTGTATGTACGTGTGTTTGCTCGATAGTCCTGCTTATTTTGTTGGATGATAATTATGACAATTATTAATCACGATTATTACCCTTGATGATTTGAGTAGCAGGATTTTGTCCTGCATTTTTGGCAGCTTGTATTGACAGCTTGAGATATTTTTATGTTAAATTATTTATTTCTTTATAATTAATGCAGCTGAAAAGGTTGTCACGAGAGGATACCCTGTGAGGAGGAACAGGTTACCCTATGTTAACCTAAACAACCTGCCTGTCACACTGATGACAGAGCTGTCAAAGCGGTTTTCAGAAAGATTTTGGAGGAATTAAGAAAACAAATGCCTCACTTCCCCACCAGTCATTATCCTGGTGACAGACTGAGAAATGCACCTTTGTGTGAGAAACAAAGTGAAGCAGGGCTTTGTGTGACAGCTGAGAGAGAGATTGGGAGGCAGTAGGAGGGATGGCAGGAGTGTGCATGATTGAGATAAGCGACAGAAAGATGGGGAGCCAGGCGCAAGTCCTCTCCCACACACTGGGATCCCAGAGATGCCTCCCACAGAAACGGTGAAGCACACTGCGGTTGCACTGTCACGCAAGGACACATGAAGGACGCAGGGAGAGGGAGAGAAGCAGAGAGCACTGAAACTGAGCAAGCGAGCGAAAACGTCAGACCTTTTCCTTTAGTGAATAATAGTATTGTAGCTCATGCTCTCCATCGTAAAAACGTATTATTGGCCAATTTGAAAGGATATATTGAAAAGTAATACCATCCTTTTTCAGAAGAAGTGAGCAAGGGCACTACACTTTAGCTTTTAAATAGATTAAACCTTAGTGAATGGATTTTGTGGTTGTTAATGACTTGTGCGTACAGTTTTATTTGCCACACTACTTGGTAAAAAGGGAATTGACAAACAAAGGAAACTATGACTATGATATGAATGTCATGTAAAAAAGAGAAGAGGCTGAATGCTCAAACATGTTCTTGACTTTCGGCAGTCTAAATGTTATGCTAAGTACTATTCAGGGATACTTTTCCTAAGAGGTGAATTAAGCGATTAAGCTTAAGCACTGTTGCCTCACAGCAAGAAGGTCCTGGGTTCGAATCCACACTTCCTGTGTAGAGTTTGTTCTTCCTGTGTCTGTGTGAGTTCTCTCTGTGCAATCCGGCTTCCTCCCACAGTCCAAAGGCGTGCAGTTAGTGGGGTTAGGTTAATTGGTGATTCTAAATTGCCCATTGTGAATGTGAGTGTCGATGGTTGTTTGCCTCTTGCCCTATGATAGGAAGAATAGGCTACAACGACTGTGAAATAGATAAGTGGAAGAGAATGGATGAATGGAGGTTCAGGCGTTCTTGAAAAAAATGAGGTCCAGCTGAATCAAAACACATTGACTCAGATAAGAACTGCATCTTTATTAGCATTCATTTTTCTTGGGATTCTTCCTGCTTTTGGAGCTACAGTCTTCTTCCTCATGTCCCTGTAAAGTTGCCATGTTAGACCTCAGTCACACGGGCCTGGAGACCAATTAGAAATGTGTATTCTTGGCTGGCAGTGGTTGTGGAGGTTGTGTGCTGGTGCCAGGTGAAATCAGTAACAAAGAGGGTGTGTTATTGGTTTAGTCACTAGCAAATTGCTGTAATCACCCGTTGGCATCGACTTATTCCAAACGAGCGGTAGTGAAACTAGTAGGGCAACACATACTGGAGATAAAGAATTCTCTCACTTTGAAAAAAAAAAGTAGTTCACGTCATCGACAATGCAGGTTATAGGGAGCATACAAACTCACTATTACACTGAAATTTGCAGATCTAGTGGAATTCCAAACAGCACGAATTCTGTTCAGAGCAAAAAATAATGAACTGCCAGGTGATAGTCAAAGCAAGTTATAATTTAAGAGGTTTTGGTAACTTTGAATGTGCGAAAGGTTTCATTTTTCTGTGCTTGGAGTGCAATTTAAAAACAGTTTGAGTGTGGAGTTGAAGCAATGTGCAAACATAAAGACGTTTAAAAAGAGTTATAAAGACATGATCTTCATGAGATATAAAGAAAGGGAAAATCATGGATTTCAGTGAATGTCTCTGTTTAGAAAGCTATTATTTCATGCTTATTTGGATTGTATAATTAACTTTACAAAACCGGAGGTATTCTCTTGATTGCATCATTCTGCTAGGTGCAAATGCATATGCCTCTTTGCAACCAGTATGACCTAGCAAGTGCCAGCAACCGCTCACCAACTGGCTGAAGAATATGAATTTTTCCCTAGTGACAGGTGGTTACCAAGGAAAAATGGACCGGTCTTTAACCCTGCTCTGAATCTTAGCAATCTTGTTCACAGCGACTTTCAGCAAATATTCACAACTTGCCAAAGAATACTTATTTTTCCCTAACAGCCAGTGGCTGCCAGGAGTTCATCAGCTGGACTGTGTGACTGGGGCCTCGAGTAGCTTGTTGTGGTTGATTCCTGAACGGGATATTTATGAGACTGTAAGATGGGAAACACTCATCGAGATTTTGATTGGCTTTTTACATTTTTATTTTCACCTGTTTGATCTTAATAAGCCACTCCCGCAGATTTCAGCGTTGAGAGGGTAATAACAAAGTTGACGTTGTCCATGTCACGTGTTAATTAACAAACGAGCCCCGCTGAGCTTAATGCTGCCAGTATACTCAATCAGGACATCTGAATTATTGTGACATAATGACATGAAATTGGGTATCTGTGTACAAGCATTTCTTAAACTTTCCAAAGCATCAGTTAGACATCTTCATGCTGTGTTCTTCCAGAAGGATAAGGGTGAGTTTGAACCCAATATTTAAACAGTGTATTTAGATTAATCTAGTTCTTTTTGCAGTTTAAGCTGATGACAGATAATGTAAGTCTGACAACTTTGTTTTAAAAATAACATTAAAAAGAACCACTTGAACAAGGCTGATTAATCAGTAAACATTGTGATCTTTCCCCGGTCACTATCTCCTTACAAACATCACAATTACATTTTGAATTTGAACAATTAGCCAGCAGAAAAAATCTAAATCTAAAAAAAAATAGCCTTAATTTCTTAAGATTCCCTTTCAGCCATTTTGTGTGCTCGGCCCCCACCCACCCAGCTCTCTGTGATTTCTCTTACCGCCCTGTGTAGCTGTATCCATGCAACAGTGTGTGCACAGCCACAGGGGATTGTCTCTGATTGGCACAAATGTTGACTTTTTTTTCCATTATCATGAATCACATTTAAAAGTATGCTTTAAAGTTCAGTTTTATTATTTTTTTTCTTTTCGTTTTGCCCTCCACAGCCCAGTAGGTTTCAGTGGCCTTTATTTCATGGAGCTGTCTATGAGGAACTTGACACCCTGTTGCTGGTTACTGGCCTAATGAGTTGGCTGCTGTGGGTTTGTATTGGAATCCAGTAGTAGATGCCGGTTAGCGTACGCCCTTGGCTTTGCATTCTCCTGCTCATTCTTGTCTTCCAGGCCAACAGTTCCGACTGGGGAGGACCAATCCTATGGGTACAGGACTAAGATATCCCCATTATTCCACTCGCTGTTCTTCTCAGAGAGTGAATCTGGGTCAGACTTTGCGTGACAGACAGCCCGCCATTATCACTACCACTCAGATGCACAAAAGGGAAAGGCCAAGAGCTGGAAAGTGCTGGGATGGTGGAGGGGAGGGGTTGATTGAGGGTAGAGAGTGCTTTCCTGTTGTGTCCTTCTGGCAGTGCAACAGGATTGAATGTTTCTCCCATGGGTGTCTGGTCCTGTGTCCCTTTGACACATTCACACTCTACCATCATCCCTGAAAGAGGAAAAAAAAATTCAGACATGCACATATGTAGAAGACGGAGCCAAGAAAGTCAGTATGGCAATGAGAGTATGATGTCTTGGCTTTCTTTTGCACTAAACCGTTGTGAACAGGTCTTAAGTTCGGGGGCTCATTTGGGTGATTCTCACTGTATTAACCATGACCTGTAGTCACTGCACGAGCTGTCGTCATGTGATGTTAAGGTGGTAGGGGAACATGCCCCGACTCTTTTTCTAAGCTGTCACCAGTTGACAGGGGTCACACCCGGACCTAGACTCCCTGTTTCCCTCTATTCTTTCCCTCACAGCTTACATGATACTTTTGTTTTCCCTTCAATTTTTCATTTATCCCTCATTTGTACAAATCTTTCTTTTGATGTGTGCTCCATTTCTTTTCAACCATGTTAAATGGCTTGGCTTTTACTCCTGCCTCCATTTCACTCTCACGGTCATTGTTTTCATTCAGCACACACTGCACGCTCCCTAATTTGTTCTGCTAGTGACACTGATGTGTAGTCAAGTAGAAGAGACAAATAAAGCAAATAGCAAGTCTTTCAACTGACCTGAAGAATTTGGATTTGATTATACCTGCATTGGTGTTCCAGGTAAAAAAATAAATAAATACAGGAACACATGAATGCTGTTTTGTGCATCCTTATTGCTTCTGAATCACATGCGTGGATCTGTAACGTGTCAGCTCCAGGACAATAGCTTCTCTGCAATATAGGAATCACATGTCCTGTTTGTTATTCTGTCAGGTGAACCACCCTATCAGGGTTCATCAGGGTCCCACAGGGATCAGTAGACTTTATGAAGACTGATGAGGAATCGCAGCACCTGAAAGTGGGATCAGAATAGATGGCTGCTTCTGATTGGAGCCCATTAAATATGTCTTACAAACAGCGTAGATGGCCAAAGGATAATGAATGTTGGACACTGGTGGAAATTTGTTCATATTAAGGTGTTTGTTGGTGGTGAGTTACACAAATATGACCTTTAATTCAACCTTGGTTTTGTTTTTTGTGCAGTTGTATGTTGGAGTTACACTTTTACACTGTTGTCATCTGTTTCAAATAAAGCATCACAGATCTGTTCTAGGTGTCGGCTGCTGTGTCGGTACAGCACAAGTAATTTAAATTAATCTACATGGAATTTTTATTATCAGGAACTTTTTCTTGTTTAGGATCTGTTCCACCAGTCTACCAGTTTCTTTTCTTTCACCATGGTCTCAAGGCCCCAAAAAAAAACAGCCATGAATATGGCGTTGGATATACAACAGACTGCTTCTCTCCAGTCCTGTAATAAAAAAAACTCAATTACATAACAGGCTAATTGAGTGAGAGACCACTGACACCACAGCACTTATCACTTATGTTGTGCTGTTAATTGTGATTTACAGCTTTGCGAATGGTTTCAGTGAAGCAGTGTTGTGAAAGAGATGCGAAGTAGTAGCAAAGATGTTAAGATGTTGTGGAGACTGACTGTGAGATGACTCGGGTGCACGGCTGGCAGAAAGTGCTGTGTTCAACCAATAGGGAAATGGTTTCAGGAACCGAGTGAGGTTGATGCATAATTAAGTTAGGGGTGTGGCCAAGCGATTGACACGTGTCCTAACAGGTAACTGGAGCCTCAGAGTCTGCTAGACCTCATCCACTAAACTCAACTTCTTCATTGAGTGTGTGTGTATGCATTTGTTGCCTGTCTTAATGGATTACCTGACTAATGTTAAGGCTTGCTCTGTCGTACAGGGTAGAAGAAGTTTGTGCTTCAGTTTTCGTGAGTGAAATTCTAGTATGTTATTAGTCCATTAGTAATTAGCTGATATTACATCCATGTTGCATCTCATATGGTTTATTGCTAACCAAGCTTATTTGTATTAGCTGATAAATTTGCACTCCATCCTTTCATCCATGTGAGGCAGGGATGGGCGATTAATTTTCTCAAGGGGCCAGACGAGAAAGTGGGACTGTTGTGGAGGGCTCCAAAAAAGCTCCAAAAAAGCCAGCATGGCAGAAGCCAAAATCCTTACACTGAAGTTCTAAAAATGCTGAATCCGCTGCCGTGGGTGACAATGAGGTGTCTTTAATTCTGTGTATGAATTATCTCAATAGAAAAAAAAATGGAAACAAAACTTCCAAATATTCCAAGTCACTGGCAAAAGCTTGTGGGGTATATTTGACTGATTACTTTTCAAATCTGGCATTATATATATTACAACAGCAGTTCCTTCCTTAAATTGCTTGGACTTTAGCAAGCTAGGCTTAAGGAGTGCAAATGATTCCATCTATTTAGGGCTAGGCTGCAACTAAAAGTAGGGTTTTAGATAAAGGCTAGGAGTGCCTTGTGGATCAGTTGGGCTTAAAGCAGTAAATCCACACGTCTCCCTTGACAGAGGTCAGGATTACTTGTTTCTTACCCACCTGTTAGCAGGGGAGTTTCCTTTGATTCTCTTCGCTGTTTTGGAATAATAGTAAAATCTTCAGTTATGTGTCATCACTGACATGTGCATGAACTTATTACTAGCTGAGAAGGCAGCTCTAAAAATCCCCTGGGACCCAACATATCCGAGAGCTTAAAACAGTATCTCAGGAAAAACAAAACCGTAGTTTGATCTTTGATGAATGCTTGCTTGGATCAGTGTTCATGTTCGTGCGTGTTTGTGTGTGTTTATCCATTTGCAAATATAACTGAGTAAGTTTAGAACTGTTCCATTCCCGTACAGTTTTAATGCTCCAATGAAAGAATATGCAAGATACTTTATATATCAGAGTGTTGAATGTGGACTGATTCGTGCTGCAAAATGATTTATTTGTTTTTTGTAAATAGAAAAACACTCGGACAGCATCGGATAAAGTCAAGCTGTTGACCTCAGCATTAAAATGTGAGCTTTTATTTTTTCTGTTAATTGCAAGCTCAAGTCTTATGATGTGAAGCTATAGAGCTCTTCTCACAGTAGCTGGTAGATGCAGACAGCTAGTAGCTCAGGAGAAAGGCTCTGCCCATACTGATGCTTTCTGCAACAGCAGCCCTGACCTCCTCACACACAGCGTACAGACTCCCTGTACGAGTCAGTGTTCCTGCATTAATGATGTCGGCGCATCTGCCTTTAGAACATGCAGCTGCATGTATTATAGCTGCTAATTTCTCACTCTGTAGTTTGAGGTAATATCAGCTGATATAAGCATATGTATTGTAAGTGTATTCTTTTGAACAGTCTAATAAACTCTGGTGGAACAAGCCGGAAGAAATTCATAAAGTGTGTCAGTATTTTATAGTTTATCTGCCAGACTTGATTTTTTTTAATTGAATTGTCTCGGTTTTTAGAAAAAACAAACAAACCAGAAAACATCTGAAATCCGTATTTGTTTTTGGTCATAAAGTGCTATTAGTGATCAGTATATTTATGAAAAATACACAGTTTTATATAGGACTGCCTCCTGAAAGCTGAAGTAGTAATGCATCAAAGCGACAGCAAAGATAAATCAATAAAACAAAGACTCATGAAGTCAAGCATTTGTTTACTTGCATAACAGCATGAACTGTGCTCACGGTTACCTCATGAGATGAGGTAATATCTACAAAAGTGATAATCTTTTCTGTTTCTACCCCTCTTATTAACCGGTGTGTGATGTGGGTCCAGGGTTGTGGGAAGTTTTTGATGAGTGTGAGCAGCTCGAGCTACTTTGCCATCAGCTGTGATTAAGCTACTATTATAAACCATTTTCAGCCAGTTTCCCAGACCTGGATTAAACCTAGTCTAGAAAACTTTGATGGAGATTGCTACTGGAAAAGTTTTTTTTAGTCCAACTCTACGCTTTATCCATGTCTGGGGAAACTGAGCTGTAATATCTAATTATGCCTTTTCAGAGTAATATTTATCCAAATGTTGTCTATCAGCTTGGCTCTCTATAATAAGAGAGACTTGTATGGCTCATGAAGCATTACAGCAGTCTCTATGGCTTCCTCTCCATTATCACAACAGACTCTTAAAACTCGTAAGAAGTCCTAATTTAGAGAGTTCTTGACTCCATTATAATAAAGTTAGAAAACACCTGTTTTGGCATTAGTTTTAAAAATGAATTTCATATTTCTTTAGGATGAGACTGGTTGCAGCATGACTTAAAAATGGGATTTTGATTGAATCTGCCCCCACTATTTATACTACCTTACCAATAGTTTTGCAATAAATATATCAGTGGTACTCATACACAACATTTTAATTACGATTCGATCATAGTTGTGGTGTTGACAGTTATCATTAAACCAGTGATTGATAAATGCGATTAAACAGACAAATATTTTACAGCTAATTTAATCATATATTAGGCTGCTTTGATTAAGTTAATAAATCGAGCGTACAAGATTAAATCTATTTAAGACATGTTTCATTTCACAATCAAACATTTTTGAACTATAATCTCTTTGCGATTGTAGTATACGGTGTTATTTATCTCACCTTGATACCCAAGCATATGTTGCCTGAATCTGACTCATGCTTTGCAGATGTACCGATGTGGGTGTGTGCTGATGGTTGACACAGAGCCAGGAATGAAGAGCCCAAATTAAATTTCATGAAAGGCCCCCAGAAGACCCAGAGCTGCCCTGTTGAGTTGAGAGACCAAGCATAAATCCTTGAATACCTCCATAAAACACAAATTTCAATCCCTCGTGGACAAAATCGGAGGAGAGGTGCATTCGTATAAAGCCCACAAGTAGTGGTTTAGTATTCTGTTGCTGTGTTTTTCCTGTTGCACAGCCACTTTTCCCCCCTCTATTACTGCACCCATCCTCATTCATACAGTATTCTACAATTTTGCAGCAGGATTTGACAGATATGGCAGCTTATTACTGCTATTTTAACTTGCTATTTGATACAGATTTCTCTAATTGCAGCCAATTAAACAGCCAATTAGTGGATTCATTGGTGATACTGTCTCTTCTTCTTCACACAGATTATCCACGAATCAAAACTTTACAGAAACTTCACTTTTACATTGTAAAAGTGAAGTTTCTGCACCTGATAAGAGCTGAATAGACTGGTGAAACTCTCATCTCACTGTCAGCAGAACCTTGTTTTCTTTCTTCCAAGGACGTCTGGATTTCCACTGATAAGGCTGGGTAGTTAAAAAACTGCTTGCTGAAGCTGTAAAGCCTCTTAAATACAAAGTGCTCATAATTTGCCTCTCTGGAAATATTAATAATATAATTCAGCACATCAGTATCAAAGCATGGGCTAAATGATTGATGAATGTGTTTAAGTTGGACATTAAAACAGAGCAGGAAAGGTGGGTTGAGGGTAATAACACAAGGAGAGATTTTAATAATACTGTATGGAGTCAGCGAATGTAAGTCCAGGTACGCACACGCTGATGCCCAGAAACATTAGTGTGTGTTTGAGCACTTCTAATTTCCCCTCTCCGGTGTAGTTAAAATTCCTGTCGTCATAGCTGCAGTTTGATGTAGTGGTCTTCTCCTGAATGTGATGGCTGCCAGAGTGTAGGGCAAAATGTTAAAATTCAGGGTGCAACAAATTAACAGCTGAAAAGGGGGAGTGACAGAGTGCAGCCTTGATGGTGATGGAGCTCAAGTGCAGTACTGCGTAGCCAATATCCGATCAATATGTCACATAGTTGTCCAGCTTACAGTTGAAACGGCTGGCCTACTCCCTTTAGATCTCCTTCAGACCTGACTGAGTCTTTGTGTCCTCCAGTGCTGAATGCTAATTTATCCACTGTGCCAGAGGTCCCATGTGCACTCTCTTACAGTCATTAAAAGCTGCTTAAGACGTCACAGGACACTGGGCTCCATTTTTTTCTTTGATGCTGAAGTGAATGTGTTTTTAGTCTAACTTCTACATATTTAATAAACTTTAATGCCTATTTGGGATTTTGTGCAAGATTTTTCGAAAAACGTGGACGAAGAGAAGCTGTCTCACACACAGACGAGAACACAGTGACTGCTCTCTTTAGACACTCATCCAATCACAGCCTTTACCGTGTTTTTGAAGAATTAAGACTGCGCTCTTTCTCGTCATAGAACTAGGCGGTCATCAGGGACGGAGGATTGATGGATAGACCTTGAGAGGGCACCTTCGCAGAACTGCTGATGTAGTACAGCAATGGGATTAATGTAAAGCCCTCCCTATATTTGGAAGCCTTTGTGATAGTGGTGTATTTGATTTATTGTTGTTTTTTTTTAATTCAAGAATGTATTGATGTTTTTAAAAAATCATACAAAAATCCATGAGCAAATTGGTTTTTGAAAGTACCATTTGCTGAGAAAAGACTCTTTATTTTAACAGTTAGTTTTTCACATACTTAGAGGGACTCTGGTGCATAATTAGCAGCTCATTTGTATTCTCCCCCCCCCCTTTTTTTCACTTTCTATTATCGCAGTATTCTCTGAGATTTTTTACATACAGAAGGACCTCGTTTTTTTGTGGCTGCGAGCCCTCTTGCAGAAGAAATAAGACTTTTTAGATTTATTTGGGGTCAGTTGCAGAGGTAGGTTACATTGTCTTGTGTTTCAGTGTGAACTAGAGTTAGTTAACGTCTCTGACAGCTTTTTATAGTTTCTTCTAAAGACTTTAAAAGGTAAAGATTTCCTTTCAAATAACAAACTGAAGCAAACAGCACAAATCTATGACTGCTCTTTATTTTCTCTCAGAGACAGATGCATACAAGGTCAAATGACATGGTTGTTGTTTGTAAAAGGGTATTAGCGGGTTTTATTTTATAAAATCTAACCAATGCTATTTGCTTTCCTGTCATAGAACGGTTAGATAAGAAATGATCATAAACAAAAACCGAGGTCTTCTTACTCTGTTTAGTACACGATCCAACAAGCAGCATTCGAATGCCTGTCTTCATTTGCTTGCAGTGTACTGTTGAGGAAGCACTTAGACAAATGGAAGGAAATTTTGACAGACATTTCCCTCTGAGAGAGCAGATTAAACACACACCGCCATGATTCTCTCATGCTCTTACACTGTGGCATTTTAAAAAGAAAACATCCCGACACGTCTCCGCTGTCTGTTTTGAATTCCTTGCGGTCTGATCACATGTAATGTTAATGCTGCTCTGCAGAGCTGACTCTTCGCTGATGGAGAAACTCACCCACACAGTGATGAACGCTGGCTGACACACATTCAACATACAGTCAAGCCTGGAAAAAGCGGAAATACAAATGGCTTCAAAAGCTGGTTTTACCAGTGCCTCTCAGTTTGACTGACTCATTGGTGATATGTCTGACTTGGGTCATTTGTCATTAGGTGCAGAAGCCAGGTCTGTGTGGTTCCTGATCACATAAAACTGAGTTATAGCACCCCAATAACATCGGATTACTGCGGCGTGGGCCATAGTACAGTCAACAACACCACTGAGAGATCCTCTGAGTGGTATTGAGGGAAGGAGGGTAGGTACAAAACCTAGATGCTGTCGGGGATGAGAAAAGATAGGAAATAGATGCGTGAAAATATATTGAATGGCAAAGTCACTGAAGGGATAGGATACCTAAAAACTAGGTAAAAAGTAAGTGCAGCTATACAAGAGTCTGCAGCTTTAAGTGTAGAAGAAAGCAAGAATCCCAATAGAGGTTGTTCAGGGTCGCTGATGATCGTGCCTCCAGCTGAGGATCAAAGGAAGGGGAAACACTTTCAGTTTTTTCTGATTTAGTTTACTTCCTTGACTCCATGTCGGCTCAGTGAGAGATGGAAGAAGCTACGGTATTTCTACTCTACAAACATTGTCAGTTACCTGAATGCTGACCCAAGGGCAATTGTTTTGGCTACCATTGCAGGGAACAGTAAGATACAAAGGCGATTGTTTGTTTCTTTGTTTGTTCTTGTCGTTTTATGGGAAAGAAGTGAAATGTCTTTGCGTTGCTGACCATTCTGTCAGTGACTTCCATGCATGGCAAGGACGTCAGAAAGATTACCTAAACGATACTCAAGTGTCCTTAAATGAGGCAATCTGCACAGCCCTGCCTATCCATTACTGTTAGCGTCTTGATTAGCTTGCAGCCATTTACTCAGCAAATCCATCTCTGGCTCTCTTAGCTCTCTTTCCACTTGCACTTCTGTTGAGATTTTCTTCAATTTTGTCAATGTCTGCGATTTTTAAAGCCGGTTCTTATCGGCTCAACCCGCCCGGACTTCCTCTTATCAGTGGCATGGCTTGGCCCTGCGGGGCAGAGATGTCCTGTGTGGCCAAGCTGGGGTATAATGACACAGGTACTTCCTCCTCAGCTACCCTCTCACTCAGAGATACGAGTTTCATCTCCCTTACACTACCTCTTTCTATATTTCTGTGGAGCAGACTGTTTACATGCCCTGTCAAAATAAGATCTGACCCAAAAGGTTACACTTGTTTTGCTGTGCTGTCATTACATTTACTTTCTTTTTCGCTCTCAGAGAGGAAGAGAGAGGATAGAATTAATTAACTGCAGTGTGGGAGAAGTTGTAGGCATCAGGGTGAGCTCCACTTATTTGGCCTATACCAAGCTTGTGCACAGCAATTATGTCTTGGTGATGTGGGTTTTCACTCATATCACAGATCCTCTCAGTCTGTGCTTTGTCTAAAAGCATCAAGCTATGGAGTGTACCTAAAGAGAGTAGTTCTAGCTTGTGTACAGAACACCTTTTCTGCTTTACATTTGAACATGTGCAAATGATGCACATGCAAATTCTTGTGTTTAATTTTCACCTCATGTAACAAATGTTGCTGATGTTTTTGACTATTTGTTACCTTGCTGTGCAGGTGCAATGTCCATTTGATTCCAAATGTCTAAAAGTGATGCAAAATAAAACGAAATAAACGCACGCACAAGTAAACAAAGGAAGAGTGCACTTGTTGATGGGTGAAGAGTTTTTTTGAATTCTGCCTGCTGCCTGATGAGAGTAGCTGAAAGGAATGGTGAAGTGGTCGTGGAGGGTCCTCTCTGATGAAGTCTGCTTTATTTTTTACTCTGTGACTGTGAGGGTCTTGAGAGTTGTGTCGATGATTTTGCTTGCTTGTGAGATTTTTCCTGTTTTTCCACTTTAGAGATGTTTTACCAGGATGCAGAGTGGATTGTGAGAGTGCGAGCGAGAGTTCATCACCTGCCTTTCCATAATAGTGCCATATGTCCAAAGGCAGCGTATGAGGTGACCCTGTGACAATGCTCTTTAAACTTTCTAATGTTCATTTTCAGGGAGTTTTCCTGGAATTAGACAAACTTGGCATCCACATTCTTCCTGTATGTGTGAACAGGAGCCCTCATCTGTCACATGTGCAACATGAGGTGATTTGAGTTTCAAGAGTGAAGCTTCTAGTCGCCGTATCTTGAAAAGTTAGACAGTGATGCTGCTGTGGCAAACTCCACAATCACCACCAAATCTTTGCATTCATATTCAGTTTGAAATTCATTTTTTTGGGTATCCTTCTGGTCCTCAAAATGGATTTAGGCAAAAGAGTAGAGTATGTCATGGGTTCATTCCTTTTGAGCATGTTGACCTCTATCAAGGTGCCGGCTCCCGAACAGCTTTGGTTACTGAAGTCAGGTGTCAGGGCTCTGCCTCACATCCCTTGTCTTTGGGTAAATCTCTCTTCCGTTTTACTTTTAAATCAGACCTTGGCTTTGTTTTATGCTTCAGCTGCCTTTTCAGTTCATTGGCATATTTTTTCCCTCTGATCTCACACTGTTTTTCAGCTCTCTGGGGTTGTTATTAGGATACAATCTGACCTGTTTAGTTGAAATAGCATCGTTACCGCAGAATGACATTTACAGGCAGAAGGAATTATTGAGTTCAGGTCTCGCTCCCTTCTCTGGCAGAATATCTCCTAGTCGGTGAGCTCAAAACAGCCTCTAAGTGTTTTCACAAAATTGTTATTGCAGATCTGAATTACTTTTGAATGGATCTTGAGTGTTTTCTGTCTTTGCCTGTATTTGGCAGCAGTAATCTTATATAATGGTCTGAGAAACCAAGGGGAAAGTGTTGCGTATACTTTTTCTGGGTATATTTCCAAAACATATGTTTAGTGTTCTGGTCTAACATGGTGATGCTATTGCAGTTAGGCATGCTGTTCTGTGTTATAGGTGTGTGCAGTGCAATAGGCTGGAAGCACGTCCTCTTAGCCAAGGACATAGGTAAGTTAAGGCAGTTAACTTGTGAGGTAGATAGTAAGCATGTAACAATGCTCATAATGTCATACAGACTCTGAGCAGATGTTTTCATGAACTGTAAAAGTTAGTGGCCCATGGATTATGTCATCATTTTCTGACTACATTGAAATTAGGATTTTTCTGGTAGTACATAAACAATTTTATAAGGAAAGCATCAGTGAACTTTCTTTGCATCAAATCATTTAAACATAAAAGCATTTAAAAGGATGGGATTCGTTCATCTTTGGGTGCAGAAGCTGAGCCCGTAAGTGATTAAAAGTGTGTATGGTTTAGCTTTAACTAGAGTGAGAACCCGAAGACTACCACCTTCAAACTTGACTACAAAATGTATGATGGAAGTACAGCTTCAGAGGAGAGCTTGCAAAAGTTTCAGCAGTACACTCAGATATCACGAAGGATGCAGCAAAGTCTAGAACAGAAGCTTGTTAAGACAGAGGGGAAATTTAAAAGGAAAAGGAATCATGTACAGGCAAGATGGTGAGGAAGGAAACAATTGGAGAGAGATGACAGAAAGACAAGGATGCAGGATTGTTATAAGCAATCCTTTGGTGACAAGCCAAGAGGAGGGTGGGTGGGACAGGAGGTGGGAGATGGGGAGGAAGAGGGTTGGTGGATAGGGCAGAGAACTGATTAAGCATCAGGATGATTGAATGTGATCGAGAGAGGTGGAGACAGAGCTGGTTTCCAGATGCCTTGCCAGAAGATAAAGAGAAAGTAAGGAGCCAGAGTCCTCTCTAGGGAAATGCTCAGAGGAAGGAGAAGAGGAAATGGGGAATAGGAAGAGGGGGGCAGACAGAGGGCAAGTAGAGTTTTCCGGTAATACAAGTGGAAAAAAGTAGGACAAGATGTTAAGCATCAGGAAAAGAGATGGACAATATATTGGGCCCTTTGTTCCATAACCAATTATGGTCTGTAATGGCCAAATCATTTATTTGCTGATAGAGCATAATTGCACGTCAGAGGGTTTGACTAGTGGTAACTGAGCTAATAAATCTCAGATGATTTACCGCAGTCACACGAGCATGCACACACACAGACACACACACTGATCATTTAGTGTACACGAAAAGAAGGGAGTGTTATCCTCTCTGCTTGCTGAATCACAATTCCCGCTCTACTGGAACATTAAGTAAACCTGCAGAGATGCTAATGCAATTACGGCACGCTTGCTCTGTACACAAATCAGAATAATTAAAAGGTCAAAGAGGACTCAGTAAGCCATTAAAATCTCATCTGTATGTATTTGTTGGTGCTAAATTGCTTGGTGGATAGAGGGTTGTTTTTCAAAGGTAGAGGATACGCTTTTTTGTTGCTTGTTGTTTACTTGTCCTTGCAAGGCATTAGCTCTCTGCGTTAGGTTAACAACACACTTTTCTTTCCTGTCACTTATCAACATTGGCAAAAACACAGAGCTTGAACGCTAGTACTCATGTCCCATACAATGCATACACATGCACAATGGAAATGCAGTGAATACTTTAATGTGTGTGCAAGTGTTTTAGTCTGTGAACTCCAGGGAGCAAAGCTGCGTGTTCAGCAGTTGTCAATCCCTATGTGGCCATTGTTAACCTTGCATCGCTCAGCAGGTGTCCCGCTGCACAGGGTAAATTATCTGTGGGTGTTCAGTACAGTGATAATGGGGGGTTGCCCTTTGTCTAACCATCCCAAACACTTAATTGAAAAGTGTGGAGATATGCCAATGTGGTTAGCACAGAGGACTACTTCATGTGCTTTAAAAAACTTAAAGCCTGAAGTGTGGCAACTTACTTTAGTGAGATTTGCATAATCATTTGGGGTGCTTTTTTTTTTTACTGCAAAACATGGCTCGATAAAAATGTGTGTAGCTTTCAGGTTTAAAAAGTTAAGTCATGGAATACATGCAAAACAAGAGAAAAGGCACACACTTTCTAATTCGTGATTGACAAGTGGATAACCTATGAAGATGTGCAGCGTCTCTCCATTTCTCTGTCAGATATCGCTCATCGCTTGTTACATCTGGTTTTGAAACACAAAGAGCCAGAGTTACTACGTGGGGGGGAAAACAGTGCATGATTGGAAGCCCCAAAGATGTGGTTAGTTCTATGGGTGATTTATAAAAGTTACAATGTTTTGGAGTCAGTCCATTACAGAATACAGAATTTAAAGGAAACAAAAAGATTTCTAAAAATGTTCAGATTAAGCCTTACGCATTTGTATTAACATTTTGTTGGATCTTTGTCATTTGACAGTCTAAACATAACATACGTTAATTTTTATTTATACATTTGTACTTACATGTCAAACATGAGTATTTTTTATATGATTTCGCAATGATAAGCTTTATTTTAAATATATATTAAATATATATTAAACGACTATGTTATTTTAATTTCAGCTGTCATTTTTCGATGACAACACTGCGCTGTCGTGCAGGCGCTATGGCGACAGTCTGTTGCTGCACATTATTTTGATGCAGCAGCTGTCAGATCCGGTATGATTTTATCCTATGGGAGACATGAAGTAATCGTATCGTACATCATGGAAGACAGTAACCCTAACAAAAGACTCAGATGCACTCAAAAGAAAAAAAGCAGCTACTTGCATTGCTTTTCGAGGGCGATCTTCATCCTGAGGGCTGCCTTGACCTTTTCTTGCTTTTTATGAAGGTCTCTCAGGTGCCGATCTTGACTAAATCTAACATGTTAATCAAACATTATTGCTGTTTCACAGGGGAAGAAAGCAACGGCTTTGCTTTCATTCATCTAAGATTTTGATTGATTGTTGCTCTGTATGATTCTTGAGAGCTGTTGAGCTAATCCCAGGCCCAGTGTTGTTAATTACCACACCTCTCGCCTCCCCCGCCTGTGATTGGCTATCTTTATCTGAGCAAGGATGCACCGTGGGGACTGTGTGTATCTGTGTGTGTGTGTGTGTGTGTATATATATATATATATATATATATATATATATATATATATATATATATATATATATATATATATATATACACACACCACTCTGATGGGTCTCTTTTTATCAGAGCACATAAAGATGCAAAGATTGACGATCTTTTCTTCTCCTGTGGGCTCTGCTGGTAAGGATTTGCAGATGGAGGAAAATAAATATATACACTCTCCCTCAGTTTATGCAAAGGAGAAAAAAAGGGAGGAAAAAGTGGAGGCAGATGGAGGTGAAGAGGAGGAGGAGGGGAAGATGAGGAGTTGAGGACGGGGGAAGCAGGTGGGGAGCGGAGGTGTTGCCGGGGTGACAAGAAGAGAAGGATGAAGTGGGACGTGCCAGTGGAGCGTCGGTAATCTGGGGCTCTGGCTGGCTGACAGTACAGTCATACACACACTTGCACACATACCCTTGCTCAATCTATGGCCTGAAGCGCACAACCAGTGCACACAGGTCTGCAGTCGGTGGCCTGTCTTCAAGGTGTTTTAGGGCCAGGGCGAGCCATGTTTTCTCCTCCTACCCTGGCACGGCCACTCAGATGGACATAATGTGGAAGATGAAGAGAGAGAGAGCGAGAGAGAGCAGCAAATAAGACAGACAGCTAGGGACACACAATCAGACAGAGAGAAAAGAGACAATGTTTGGAACTGGCAGCCTCACTTTTCTCTCTCTCGCCCTCTTTGCTTTCTTTGTGTGTGTCTTTCTCACTCGCTGCATTTCTTCCAATACTCCTACTCTCTCCCAACTCTTTCACAATCCTCTCGTCCCTCCCCGCCTTCCCTCGCTTTGAATTTTTTTTTTTTTTGTACGCAAATGTCCGCCCAAGCCAGTGTCCCAGTAAGGTGGCAGCAGCAGGGGATGAATGAGGAGATGGATGGAGGGATGGAGTGACCTAGAAGAAAACAGAGAGTCAGGGATAGAGAGCTAAAAGGAGCACGGATGGAGAATGCTGGGAAACCCTCAGGTGGGCAGTCGGAGTGGTCCCCTCACTCCTCTCCTCCGTTTGTGTGTCCTGGTCTCTGCTCGTTTTTGTCTATTGTCCATCTCCTTCCTTTCTTCCCTCTTTCTTTACAGAGTTTTCTTTGAGCATTGTTGGATTTGCTTGGATGCTTGTGGCTTTTAATCTTGATAACTTGCAGCACTGAGGGACTTTGTGGATGTGTTTGACAGTGTGTTTGTGCATCTGTTTGATTGTGGTTGGTTGTCATGAGAGTCACGTAGCTCTGCTGTCTGCCTTTGCTTGCCTCCTGTATGTTCAAAGGCTGTTGAGCTTGGTTGCTCCTTTAGGACTTGCTGCTGTTGCTGCCACTGCTGCCTCATTCATGAGAAGCTTCTTCATAAACTCTGCTTTTGTGTCCCATGTGCCCTTTGGGAGTTTTTAAGTCATTTGTAGCCAGTCAGTTGTAGTTCATTTGATTTCTATTCTTGCGTCTTCTGCTGCCATGCTGGTTTATATTTGTGGTTATTTTGCAAAAACTTTTCTTTTGCTGCTGTTGATGCTGATTTGTATTTACTGACTCTACGAGGGCTCCTACAATCCCTTAAATAGTGAACTTGTCTGTTTCCAAGGAGATGTCAGCTTGCCAAAATAAAAGCCCTCAGTCAGTGTTGCCACTCCCTTTTCATTTTCATTTTTCTCATATTCCTTTCTCTGTCCCTCTGCTGTCTGCACATATTTAGTACTAATATGATCCAGGGAAAACTAGTTGGATGATGCAACGGGACAGCTGGGCCAGCAAGACCAGTTATTCTTCACAATTATACCACTCTAATGACCTTAGTGACAGCATGTGCGAGAATTTGTCGGGTGAGAGCATCAATGATACTGTGAAGCAACTACAACTTCTCTTTAGATATTCCTTGATGACGACTTCAGCTGAAGAGGATTGTGGTGAGATGCTAACATGGCACCTTCGCCCTCCAAAGCAGGGATATGACAGTAATGAGGGTGTGGGGTCTGTGTGTGTTTTTGTGTATTGGAGTTCTCATTAGCCCACTGGGTTTTAGTCAATAGAGGCCAGCTCCTCTCCTCCCTTTTTTGTCTCTTCCTGACAGCACACTATAGCACAAATTGGGATATGTTTGCAGTGTGTATATCTTTCAGGTGTGCGTGTACTGGTGTGTATGCAACCTGGTCAGTAATCCCCGATTTACAAGATGGCCTTCTGTTTCCCTTTTTTTATTGTTGCTTTACAAGAAGGCTCCTTCTCCCTGTTAATTAGTCAGCTGAACCCCAAGAGTTTAAACCATTATTTATTCATCATGCCCTTAGTTCAATCTCATCACTTAATAGCGAGTTAATGTGTGTCTGTACGCGTGCTTATGCGTGCATTTAGGATCAATGCCAGAAGGATGCAGGGTTCACAGAGTCAAACCGTCTAGTACACAAACACATACACACATCTTTGCAGAGATTAAAACGCAGCAAACTCTTCCTGAATAAGCGACTTCCTTCTTCTACGTCTTCTAAAAACGCCTACAGTCTGTCGTCTTCATAAAATGAGTTTTTAAAGGATTCGAGACAGCTAGACAATAGGCGGTGGGAGATTAAAAGTGGGCAGCTGACATTTGTGTGTGCTGGGATTTCTGTGTGGAAGATCTATGTTATGTGAAGGATCATAGATAGTATGTGGGTGTGTGTGTGTGTGAGGAGGGAAAGAGTAAGCTTGTTTGGCATTTTAACATGTTTTATTTAATCTGTTATGTGCTACTCATCGTAAATCAAATGACAACTTGTCCTGACATTCGACACATGATAATCCGAAATGTTTAAAAAAAAACAAGTAATACAGTACCTTGCACTTTTTTGTAATTTCAAAAATATCACGATGGTACTGTTTCTTGTAAATTGTATGGTTTACAACAAAATGTCATTCTGGTTTATTTTCTATTATACACTATGTAACACTTGTTCTCTGAGTTATTTTCCTTACAGTGTTTTTGCATTTTAAAAAGCCGGGTTGATTAATGTTTGTTCATTTTTATTGTAAATATACTCTCTGGTTATAAACCTTGTCGAATCAGCTTTTTGGCTACAGTGGAATTTGTTTTAGAATCAACCTGATCTCTTTCCAAAAGACAGACTGTGAGACAGAGTTCCCATTTATAGGGTGTTAACCTGTGTGAATATTGATTACAGCACAAGTCTTTTCTAAATCTTTTTCATGCATTTGTCTTATATTGTGGACTCTCTGAGGAGCAAGATATGATGCTCTTTGATGACAGAAAATTGCTTAACAAAGTGTTTGTGGGGGTTTTAGTGGTGAAAAGCAGCAAATCCTCACATTGCAGCACCAGAGACCAGCAAAAATTGTCCTTGATGAAGGGCATTGACAGTTAATCATTCGATACATTTTGACAGTTTTTTTTTCCTTTGTTTTGTTTTTTACAACTAGTATTTCACTACACCGAGTTATTGCTCCTGTTAGTTAGGATTCACTTTAAAAAATGCAGCTTTGCTTTGCCTTTATTCTCCAGGCACAGTTGAAACAGCACTTGAAACTCTGGAAGCGCACTGTTTGTCACTACCATGGAAAAAAGGAGAGAGATGTAAGGGTAAAATTGTTTGTGAAGAGACAGGAGAAAGGAGATGATGAAGGGCTGCGGCAGCATTTTTGAGAGCCCCATCTTACCCTCAAAGTGATATTTCTTTTTGATACATTTTCTTCCTCCTTTTCAGTCACATTGACACGACATGAACAGTCGACCTCTGGCAGCAGCTCTCTGTGGAGATGTGTTCTCACCACAAGTGTCCAGGTTATATTTAGAATATCAGCAATGGCAGATTTTCTGAAATATAAAAGCGTTTAACCTCCTCTTTCCACACTTGGAAACATATGCATGATAATGCAAGAATTTCTAGGCATTAGTTGTCACACTGCAAAATCACATAAAGACCATTGTCATGGCTAAATTATGATGTAACATCACAAACCTACAGTGAAGTGTGGAGTTACGGTTGGTCACAGGGCAATTTTAGTTATTTGGTGTGTTTGCTTATGGCCAAAAAGAAACTAAGAGTGAGTCGAAACATCTACATTTCTATCTTTTTCTATTTGGAAAACCTCGTGTCCATGAACCCATACAATCAAGGATTTTCGCTATAAGCTGTTAAGCATTATAACACAATTATAGCACATACAAGGACAAATGTCTAAATCTTACTGCCTTGTATATGAGACACTTCAAAGCCAGACCAGCCTCTCTTTAACAGGGAATTATGACAATCTAGATTAATTGTTAATCCTAATATGATAGTCTGCATAATGAAAACTAGGAAGGACTTTCATCCTTGAAATGATAGCAAATCACACTAATCCCTAAATGTTCTCAAAGTAACAACAACATACTCTGACTACATTACATAATTAACAATCCAACACAATGGGCAGCACATTGAACACATTTTATAAGCGGTCAGAAACTTGTAAATAACTCCTGAAAGAATAAAGTTATGTTGAAACCAAGCACACCATTGTTTTTCTTGTGACATTACCAATAAGTTTGATGTGTCACATGGCCCTCTTCCTATTGAAAAAACAAAAGTTGTATCCAGGATGGCCGACTTCAAATGGCCACCATGGTCACCACCCATCTTGAGGAGTTTGCCCCCTCACATATACTAATGTGCCGCAAACAGGACTTTAATATCACCAACCATTCCCATGTTATTACGGTGTATCCATATAAATGGCCCACCCTGTACTTCTAGACCAGTTAATCTGAAGTAACATGTAAATGTAACCAAAAATAACCTTCTTAAAGATATTGCGTTTGTACTCATTTATAAATCCAGTATTTGTCAAACAAGATTATTTTTCATTTACTCCACAAAGAAAAATTGCCATCTCTCTCTGTTTGTCTGCCAGCAGGAACGTTAGAAAGTTTGCAGAAAGGTACAGCATCGGCAGAGGAAGACCCCATTAGTTTTCCAAGCCCCTGAGCATCCCGTTAGCTGCATCTTAAATGCTATACCACCACCAGTGGTCACAAAAATATGATGGATGTACATTTTTAACCATTTTCAGACCTGAGATACTGGTGGATTGCTTGGCTCCAGCTAGGAGACAAAATGACCGTATGACATGAATTTTTAATATCCATTAAAAATAAAAACACCCAAAAGTTATCAAATAGATTATTTCTTTCCATCACATCCGATCAAAATTTACTGCAAAGCTGTGAAAAACATGCTGACATGTGGTCATGTGTCAGCATTGCTTTTTGTCTCTTAAGTTAACTTGTTATATTGACCCTTGGGACCCTTTTTTGAGAAAACACAGTTTGTGGCGCTGGACCACTGAAAGTGTTGCAATAAGAAAGTTTTTTATAATTTTCTATTATCCTATTAGCTCTGAGAGTATGATGACATTTATGATGAAATCTTCAGTGAATGTCAGCATATATGCAAAGTGACCTTTGGCCTTTGCACAAAGGTCTTTTTTTTGACCATCTACTGTTCCATAAATCCTATACTTATTCAGGATTGCACTGCACGTGTGAAAACAGTTTTAATCTATTTTTTTATGACTTAGAAAGCAGTTTGTTTTCTAATGGTTCCAGGTCATGATTGAAGCATGGCTCTGGGCCTTCTTCATTCATTCCCTGGGCTCTGCCGCAGCTTTATGTCCTGTTGACCAGCCACAGTGTAGCAATGCCAATGGTGGATCTGGGCTGATAATCAGGAAGACTAGATTTTTGGAGGTTGAAACTATTTGTGTCGTGGGCAGGAGATGGTTTCGGTGTTGGGGGGTGGGGGAGACCATGAAAGCAGTGCTGTAGCCAGAGGCGCCATCTACAGACAGAAAAAAATGGAACATTTGTACACACATGCTTCAAATGGCTTCAGGGTGAGAGCAACAGCAGGTCAAAAGCAGAATATAACTAGATGTCAGATGGAGATGAGAGTGCTTAGTTTTCTTTCTTCATATAATTAAAGCCAGTGTTGCATTTTTTTGACTGTAGGGAAGATGTGCATATAAGAGCAGAGCGAGGCCGAAAGAGACAAAGAAGTTGGAGAACATGCCACGAGTGACTGACAAGCTTTTAAGCTGGAACTAGAAATATCTCAAAAGCATCTAGCGAAGCATAAAGAGCTCCACAGTCTCAAGTTGGAGGAAAAAGACAAAATATGGCCAAAAAGAAGCAGGGATAGCAAGAGAGAATGGAGGAAGGCTCTATGTTTGAAAAACTGAAGTTAAAACCTGTCACATCAAAAACAAAAGTGCTCTTTATGGCATCAAACGAATCAGGGTCTTTTTAGTGTGTATGCCAAAACCATATGAGCAGGAGACTGTGAAGCCTTTCTGTTTTGGATCAGATTACAAGTTGGTAAAATCCCCTGATTTGTTAAATTCAGTGACCAATAAATCCTGCACTAAATCTTTCAATCACGCTCTCTTCATGTGTTTATCTTCCACATTTTTGCTAAGGAAATATGCAGGTGATGTATACAAACACTAATTCATTGACATGTAGGAGTTATGAGGACTAACTGAAGATGACAGCCTCTACTTAGATGTACCAATTTGTGAATACACTTCACTGAAGTCAACTAATCGATTGCAAAATGCAGTATTTTGCAGGAGCAACGATGGTTATTCACCGAGTTGATATTTGCTGGATGGTAAGGTGGAAGCAAGATATTTCAGGTGTTTTTTGAACATTAACCTCCTAAGACCCAAACTCTTCCATAACATTCATTTTAAATTTCTCTTTGATATTTGGGCTGATTGGCACCTGATGAATGTAAAAACAAAGAATTACCAGATTTTTTTCTTTTTTTTTTTTTTTCCTAATTTTTGTTTCTGAGAAAAATGAGATCCACATATAAGGATATTTGTTTAAAATTTCAATAGAACAGTGGCAGTATAATGTCCTCGTAAGTGGATATCAGGCCCTTGTAGAGCAAAATGTAGTATTTTGGTGTCGACAACCCAAAATGTGATGTCCACATATAGGGACGCCAAGTTCTTTTTTCTGTCTTTGCAGCTATGGTATAACATGGGTCTGAAGAAACTAGGGAGCCAATGATATCAATACCTTAATTCAGCTGCTGTTAAGCCGTATTCCTCCTTCTAAGGGAGATAATGGGGATGATTCTTAGATTTAATACAATATTAGGGTTGGTGTAAAGATTTTTTTCCTAACTTTGTAAAGTAAAATGCAAGAAGTCTGTAACACTTTATAATATATCCCATGCCCAAGTGCATAAATCACCTGTGATTTTCTTTTAAATTACAATGCAATTGTACTTAATGGTAGATACACTATAATAGGGTGTAACAAGTCAGGCTTTTACAGGAGACTATGTAAGTCATTGGTAAGTAAGTAATGCTTAAAAACTAATGCATGAGTAACTTTAATTATTGCATAACTTCATTCAGTCAACTTCATAATATGGCCTCCCCCCAAAAAGTACAGCGTAGTTACGATGTAAGATGGGAAAATATTATTGATTATCATAAAAGTGCACACTACTTAAAAAAAACTACTTAGTTATGTAGTGCTTAAATTAATGTACTGTTTAGTAATTTCTTTGTTTCCTGTAAAAACCTGACTTGTTGCTGCCATATTCTAGTTGTTCTACCTTTAAATATTTGTGGTAATATGTAATATAATCAATATAATCAAATAAAATCTACAGAAATTCCATTTAATTACAGGGGATTTACACCCCTAGTTATGGGTTGTACTATAAAGTGTTGCTAATACTTTCACAATAAATAAAAAATAAAAATGCGGTTTTCATTTATTTGCACTCGTTTCAGTGTTGTACTCACTGTTGTACTATACGATGGGGTGATGAGTATGAGGTGCCGTAAGGGACATTATTACTGAAACGCTCTCACACACACTACTGAAACGCTCTCACACACACTACTGAAATTTTAGCTCTCACACACACTACTGAAACGCTCTCACACACACTACTGAAACGCTCTCACACACACTACTGAAATTTTAGCTCTCACACACACTACTGAAACGCTCTCACACACACTACTGAAATTTTAGCTCTCACACACACTACTGAAACGCTCTCACACACACTACTGAAACGCTCTCACACACACTACTGAAACGCTCTCACACACACTACTGAAATTTTAGCTCTCACACAACTGAAACGCTCTCACACACACTACTAGAAACGCTCTCACACACACTACTGAAACGCTCTCACACACTACTCAAACGCTCTCTCACACACTACTGAAATTTTAGCTCTCACACACACTACTGAAACGCTCTCACACACACTACTGAAATTTTAGCTCTCACACACACTACTGAAAAACCAAGGCATTTCAGTTGAACAGGAAGGCGTTTCAGTTGAACAGGAAGGCATTTCAGTTAAAAACAGGAAGGCATTTCAGTTGAACAGGAAGGTGTTTCAGTCGAACAGGAAGGCATTTCAGTTGAACAGGAAGGTGTTTCAGTTAAACAGGAAGGTGTTTCAGTTGAACAGGAAGGCATTTCAGTTAAACAGGAAGGCATTTCAGTTGAACAGGAAGGCGTTTCAGTCGAACAGGAAGGCGTTTCAGTTGAACAGGAAGGCATTTTAGTTAAACAGGAAGTTAATTCTTGACAAGGAAACTGAAGGAAAAAGTGTTAGATTTCAAACAAACCACTACACAGATGTCTACTCAGCAACCTGTTAGTTAGGGGTGGGTTTTTATAATCGATTTATTGATTAAAATCGATTCTGGCTTGGATAACGTGAAATCGATTCATTAAAATCCTGAATCGATTTTTTAATATAAATTTATTTTACCCGAAATCCCAGAATCTCTGGTGAAACCTCACAAAATTTCAACAACCACCAAACAGCTAAGACAGTAAATGAGAGCAGACACGGCTTCTGCACAAAGACGTAAACACACAGCGCGGACCCGCGGATCAGAATCAGTGAGATGTCGCCTTTCTCACCCGACAGCACGGACACGGTCGGGGCTGAAAGCCGACAGCTCGCTGACTCTGATCTGTCGGCAGGTCCGCGCTTTGTTTTCACCCCGTTCTTGCGCCGATTCTAAAGCTGTTAGTTTTATCTCTCTCCAAACAATATTGACTGAACCAGCAGCAAAAGAAGATCCAAACTGCGCTTCACATAAACATCGTCATGAATTCCCTCACTGTTTTGCTTCCACCACGATAAAATCGCACGTCATGCACAGCCCTCTCTTTCTCTCTCTCTGTACTTCAAGAACAGTTTCCCGTCTAAAAATCTGTTTTCTGTATTATTCGCTTGCTTGTTATGCACAAGTCTACTGTTGTTTACAGCGCAGTCGGCCGCTGTTTTTTTTTTTTTTGTTTCATTTTACATACTTCCGAAAAGAAAACCTAATTTCTGCCGTTCAATACTGAATAAATTTAAACTTTTTAAAATTATGCAAAATGCAAAACGTTAGCCGTGTCTCTAATAAAACCGCTGTAACGTCAGAGGTAACGTTCATATGTTAATGGTTTTCTTTCGTTTTTGATGTACTGCAGAATATTTTTTATAAAATCCCAGGCCAGGAAAACCACCTTCATGTTTTTATGTGTTTTATCTTCAGCTACTTTGACACAAAGGCATCTGCTGTGATGCTCACACCTTTGATAAAGTCTTGCGTGTGTCAGCTTCCTTTTTTTAAATACAAAAATATGTAAATGTACTGATCTGAATTATAATATTTCTGACTGTCAAAATTCCCCATAATCAAATCGAATTGAATTGAATCGAATCGTGGAACAAATCGATTCTGGACCTTAGTGAGACAGCTGCATTACTTAACAATATATTAGCCTCAGCATAAGTCAAAATTTAGAATAGCGGGAGACGTGCATTATCCTGGTTATTTTTTTTGGCATATGTGCTTTTTGTCTTTTTTTAGCAAAGAAAAATATCTTAAAATCATCAATAAAACCAGGGAGAGAAGGCTTAGCGTTCCTCCATTTAGCACAATGGATATGATATTTACTCAAAAGTATTGTTAAGATATTCATTGTGTGTACTCATGTTGTACAGTGTTTAACTGCATTATGGTTACTGTGGTTTAACAGAGACAGTATTTTAGTTGCCACCACAAGGAGGCACTGTTTCATTGTAAGAGCACGGATGCTGCGTCATCACGCCCCTAAGAAAAAAAAAAAGTATACCACAACGAAAATGGCACCCATGAGAAAAGTTTTGCCGCATATTGATGAGGAATAAAGTTCCCAAAAATATTAAGGACATTTTTGCCTCCATCGTCATTTTCCTTCGAGTTGATCGCTGTCGATGCTGCAATACTCAACAAGTATGATGATGTTAATAATGTCTGAGACATCCAATGCTAGATGATCCATATAAAAAAAATTATGATGTAATTCAAACAGTGGCACATCATTAATATTTAGGGAAATCCAATTTTTTAAGTTGCACCAAATACATTGTGTGATAGGGCATAGGAAAAAAAAGATGTTCTAGGGTTTCATTTTCATCAGTACAAAAAGAACACTGATCCACCTCAAAGCCAAATCTCTTTTTTTAGAAATTCTGCCACAGTATTAGTTTTGTTTAAAGTGTGTTTCTTTAACTTTAGGTAGAATAGGCTATTTCATAAATTTTTAGTATGCTTTATCCAGTGTATATGAAATAACTAAACTAGAACCATGCCATGTAACCATTCTGTTGTAACTATGAAATATTTTGTCTTTGAAGAAACTACTAACAAATTTCTTATTGCATTTTTTATCAAACAGCTGACATTGCCCTAGCAATAAATTTGGGAGCACTGATGAGAAATTATTGTATATCATAAAAATTTTAATCAAATGAAGCAGAGGCAGTGGGACCAGTTCACAAAATTTGTTATATTCTCTTTGAGAACAGTTTAGACAATATTTTTCTGAAAAGTCTGTGTAACTTAGAATGACACCGTTATCATCCAACAAATCTGTTATGAATATAATATTTTTGTTCAAACCAGTCACTCTTGAAAATTGATTTTTGATTAAGTGTTATTACCCTATTATTCCATAAGGTTGAATTATGGGGAGAAGTTGAAAATCTCATTTTCCCAAAAATGCAACGTCTGTTTTGGAAAGTTTGATATCTTTATGGGGATTTTATTTGCCGCAAAATCACATTTCAAAATAAAGTCTAATCCTGTATACTATTTTATTAAACAAGAATCATGGGATGTGGAGCTAAGTAGAGTCTGGCTGTGACAGACAAGATTTTAACCATTTAATTCTAAGGGTGCCAACCATAAATTCCAATTCTGGAGTTTTGATACCACCTTTATTGTATCCCTTCACAAGCTGAGATCTTTCTATGTAATGGGTTTTATTCCTCCACAAAAATTCGAACACATTTCTATTTATGGTTTTCATGGTATTTATCGTTTTTTTATTTTTATATCATTTACGTGGCGCAAAAAAGGTTGGGGACTGCTGTACTAGCAGGTTGCTGAGTAGAAATCCTTGTAGTGTTTTGAAATATACCACTTTTTCCATCAGTTTCCTTGTCAGGAAACAACTTCCTGTTCAGCAGAAATGCCTCTGGTTTCAGTGGTGTGTGTGAGAGCGTTTCAGTAGTGTGTGTGAGAGCGTTTCAGTTGTGTGTGTGAGAGCGTTTCAGTAGTGTGTGTGAGAGCGTTTCGGTAGTGTGTGTGAGAGCGTTTCGGTAGTGTGTGTGAGAGCTAAAATTTCAGTAGTGTGTGTGAGAGCGTTTCAGTAGTGTGTGTGAGAGCGTTTCAGTAGTGTGTGTGAGAGCGTTTCAGTAGTGTGTGTGAGAGCGTTTCAGTTGTGTGTGTGAGAGCGTTTCAGTAGTGTGTGTGAGAGCTAAAATTTCAGTAGTGTGTGTGAGAGCGTTTCAGTAGTGTGTGTGAGAGCGTTTCAGTAGTGTGTGTGAGAGCGTTTCAGTAGTGTGTGTGAGAGCTAAAATTTCAGTAGTGTGTGTGAGAGCGTTTCAGTAGTGTGTGTGAGAGCGTTTCAGTAGTGTGTGTGAGAGCGTTTCAGTTGTGTGTGTGAGAGCGTTTCAGTAGTGTGTGTGAGAGCGTTTCAGTTGTGTGTGTGAGAGCGTTTCAGTAGTGTGTGTGAGAGCGTTTCAGTTGTGTGTGTGAGAGCGTTTCAGTTGTGTGTGTGTGAGAGCGTTTCAGTTGTGTGTGTGTGAGAGCGTTTCAGTAGTGTGTGTGAGAGCGTTTCAGTTGTGTGTGTGAGAGCGTTTCAGTTGTGTGTGTGTGAGAGCGTTTCAGTTGTGTGTGTGATAGCGTTTCGGTAGTGTGTGTGAGAGCTAAAATTTCAGTAGTGTGTGTGAGAGCGTTTCAGTAGTGTGTGTGAGAGCGTTTCAGTAGTGTGTGTGAGAGCGTTTCAGTAGTGTGTGTGAGAGCGTTTCAGTTGTGTGTGTGAGAGCGTTTCAGTAGTGTGTGTGAGAGCTAAAATTTCAGTAGTGTGTGTGAGAGCGTTTCAGTAGTGTGTGTGAGAGCGTTTCAGTAGTGTGTGTGAGAGCGTTTCAGTTGTGTGTGTGTGAGAGCGTTTCAGTAGTGTGTGTGAGAGCGTTTCAGTTGTGTGTGTGAGAGCGTTTCAGTTGTGTGTGTGAGAGCGTTTCAGTTGTGTGTGTGAGAGCGTTTCAGTTGTGTGTGTGTGAGAGCTAAAATTTCAGTAGTGTGTGTGAGAGCTAAAATTTCAGTAGTGTGTGTGAGAGCGTTTCAGTTGTGTGTGTGTGAGAGCTAAAATTTCAGTAGTGTGTGTGTGAGAGCGTTTCAGTTGTGTGTGTGAGAGCGTTTCATTAATAATGTCCCTTACGGCACCTCATAGATGAGGGTATGGCTTGGGTAGGAAAGACTTTTCATGTGAGTTGCTGACTGATGAAATACTGTGCTTTGTTGTGGGAGATCCGTCTGTTTGTCTCTCTGTCCATCTTCTGGGAGTTCTCTGGTGAGATGAATGTCTTCTTGTCAAATTGTAGACTCCCTCCTGTCAAACACACACTCCCAATCCTATTTATAACCAGACACTCACTCAAAAATGCTAATGAGTCTCTGGGTAACAACCTGGATTCTGCTCTCTGCTCTTTCCCCACTGCCTTTCTGGCCCCCGACTCTAACGGTTGATTTTTTTTTGTTTCTTTTTTTTCTGTCTTGTTCGGTGCACACCTCATTTCAGCCCACTTCTCCACTCTCTTTCTTCACTTTTCAGCTGTTTTTCAACGCTTACCTGAAAACCATCAATTACTCCTCTCTTCACTGCCCTCTTACTGCCGGCCTCTATATTCCCATTTTTCTTTTTTTGCTCTCTAAGTTTCATCTACCTCAATACTTAGGTTCTCTTCCTGTCTATCTGTAGCAACCATTGTCTCTCTGTCAATCTCCATCTCTATTTCTCTGTCTCCCAGCTCGTTGTGAGTCAGTGCTAGTTCTTACTGGATCAGCCATGTGCGGCTCTGCCAAGTGCTCTGGTGCTGTGGGGCAGAACATTTAACAATTGTCAGATTCAAGCTTCATTCAGCTAGCAGGTGGCAGGAAGAAAAGATTGGAACAATCGCTAAAATAGAGACATTTTTGATGTCTTTTTTTAATATTAAATACTTCTGTATTCTCCCTTAAAGACCTAGGATCCCAAAAGAGGCCTGCTTTAGTTTTAAAACTGTGATACCCTGCCTATTTATGTGTGTCCAGAGAGGCAGCTTCTCTGTGGGTGTGATTGGCAGCATGAGGCCTTAAGATTGAAGGAAAAACATTCAGTCAGATTGGCCTTGGGACTCATCATAACTGACATTTAACTTGAGTAAATGTTACTTGGTGCTCTTGAGTTTTAGGGAGTAGGTGTTTTTGGCATGCCTGTACCAAGCCCTGCAGCTATTAGTCCCATGATATAATACAATAAGTGACTAAAAGTATACTATAGGGAGCACTGTAGCATTCAGAGCTTTTACATGGTATAATATGGAATCAAAAGGTTTCCTGTAAATTTAAATTAGTGGAAACTAAATGTTAAATGTACATCCCGATAAGCTATCTAAAGTCAAAAAAAGCAAACTAACCAAAAAGCAACAGAACTCATTTGATGTTCTCTCTCCTTTGGTTTGATTGATTTTGACTGCTGCAGTTAAAGTGTTTTGAAGTGGTGGCAGCAACATTGGCTAATCCTCGTCTTGCTGCAGTAAGCCATTTGGGAGTGAGCTGAGACACTGAGGTTAGCCTGGAAGGGCACAGTAAACTTTACTGCTCTATTTCTAAGTTTCATCAACTAAAATTGCTATTCACCACAATAAAAAAAGAAAGAAAGAAAGAAAACTCAAACTCAGAAAGTGACATCATTTATTGGTTTTTGAGGTTCATTTTTACCGCTTTAAGACCTTTAACACAAGAATTGCAAAAGCCTTGTGATTTTGATGATTTTGGCTTATACTCATGAAAAATGGAAATCCAGTATCTCGTTCTTTCAATAGTAATTTACTCAAATGAAATATTCTACAGTATAAATAGTGTGTATTTCACAGTCTAGTTCAGCTCATAAAGCTGTAATCATGGAGAAGACTGCTGACTTGATAGCTGTCCAGATAACAACCATTGACACGCTCCATAATCACTGTAAGCCACAGAAGGTCATTGCTGAAAAAGCTGGATGTTCGCAGAGCGCTGTATTGAAGCATATTAAGGGAAAGTTTAGTAGAATGAAAAGTGTGGTAGGAAAAGGTGCATAATCAACAGAAATTACTGCAGCCTTGAGAGTCTTGTCAACAGATGTTGATTTAAGAACTTGAGAGACCTTTGCAAGGAGTGGACTGAGGCTGGTGTCTGTGCATCAAGAGTCAGCATGCAGACGTCTTCAGGAAAGGTGCTACAACTGTTGCATTCTGTATTAAGTCCCTCCTGAATCAGAGACAACATCAGAAGCATCTTCACTGTGCTAAGGAGAAAAGGGACTGGACTGTTGCTCAGTTGTTCAAAGTCCTCTTTTCAGATGAAAGTACATTTTACATTACATTTTGAAATCAAGGTCCTAGAGTCTGGATGAAGAGTGGAGAGGCACAGAAACCAAGGTGTTTGAAGTCCAGAGTGAATTTTCAACAGTCTGTGATGATTTGGGGTGCCATGTCATCTACTGGTGTTCGTGCTGGTTGGTCCACTCAAAGCCAGTGCAGCTGTCTACTAATGTCCGATTGATTTTAGACATTATAACCAATATTGGCTATGTGCTTATCTATCAGTATCTGCATTTGCAATCCTGATAAATGACATTTAAAAGGGTAAAAGACAGATGGGAGAAACCCTTCAACCATGTTATTATTGCTGATATTAAATAAATTGTCCACCAGAGGGCACTCCATAATTTCCTTGTTGGCAACACAGATGTTTGGGAACGCCAGAAACACAAGTATAATCTGGCAGAGCCTAATTATAGTAAATAGGTAAATACTACGCTTAACAGATGTTAGGGAAATCTGTTTAATATTTCGTGTACCTAAAGAAACAAATATCAGCTGCTATATCAGAATGTTGGATTTTTAAATCCAATATTCACCAAATATTGATATCAGAATCCTACAGTGTTTGGAATATACTGTCTACCAGGACTATGCTTCATGCTTCCATTTGCCTACATCTTCGAACTTTCCACAGTGCCAAAACTACTAGTTTGCTCACTATGTTATTGGTGTGTTTGCTTGGCTAGCTAACTCACCTGACATGAATCAGGAAAGAATCTGTGGTCTGTCATCAGAAGAAGATGAGGAACACCTGAACCAAAAGTGCAGACGACCTGAAAGCTGCCATTTGTGGTAAAGGAACGCCAACAAAGTATTGAGTTTATAAATGCATGTACTTTTAAGAAGTTGGATTATTCTGTATTATATTTCTTGGTTGATCTTAGGAAACTTTCAAATAATCTGAGACACGTGACTTCTAATTTATATGAGCTATAAGCCATAAAAAGCCTTTGAAAAAGTTAAGAAATATTTGCTTAATTATGAAAATGTTTTATTAAATGTTTCCTCTTAGACTCGTATGGATACAACACACAGTTGACTGCTGAATGCTAACTAAGTTATTAAAACACTAAAAATTTTTCAAACCAAAACCATAGCACATGCATCTGAATGTGCTGTACCACATAATAATTCATATTATTTGTCAGGTAATGCCACTTAAATGCTAAAAATAAAATCTAAACTAGTGAGATAAAGAAACAGAATCACACCTGCAGTTGTTGTGAAGGGAGGAACGATCTCAAATCAGAACTCTTCAGGGGGTTTTTGTGCCAGACCATAAACGTGCTTTTTAATGGTCATTTTAACGTGAGAGTCTGTTGGGATTGACTCTCGTTTGGATCCACCCTCAAGTGTCCATTTGAGGAACTGCCGGTCTTGGCATCTCTGCATACCCGGAGGCTTCTGCTTGATTTCGCACATTAATTTTGTTTCAATTGGTCCAAGCTTGACCTAAAGTGGGTACCTCTTCTCTGTGGGTGGAACGGTGTTGGATTCATATTGATTGCTGTTTATAGCACCGGGCTTGTCGGGGGGTTGTCTCTGTTGTTTTTGTTGTTGCATTGGGCGCTGTGTTGTGTTGGCAGCGACAGCTTGTTAACGTCTAACTCGTCATCTCCTCCTCCTCTTTCGTGCCAACTGGCTGCTCTTCCCCGCTCACCTACAGTACATCACAACAGAACCCCACGCATCCATCTGTAAAACTGCCCCACCCCATTCATCTTTTTGCACGCCAACCCAAATGAAAGACATAGAGACATGCAGTAGAAACGCGAGATAAAGGAGGAAAGAGACATCTTTAAGAGGCATGACGATCACAGGGCACATGATAAATGAATAGGGAAAACAGACAAGTAGCATAGATTGTTGCAGAGTTTTGTCTCCACTAATGTGATGCCTAGAAGGACAATTGTTCAAGCGCAAGAGAAGATGAATGAGAAAGATGCAAAATTTTATTTAGTTAAGACAAGGTAACTCAATCTTGCTGTACTTCAAAAGCGATCGGAAAGCACAGCGACATGAAATAATGGTGCATTATCTAGAGAATGCAGCATCCCACTATTAAAGCATAATACTGTAAGTTACATTGAACAGAAGCAATACCAGCTACAGAGGATCCACTTATTTACTAGATGAAATGTCTTTCAGATGCCCTCTAAGCAAGCTGCTCTGCTTCTCTGTGGATTATTGGAGCAAAAAACACTTGAAATCAGGTCATGCCTTTTTTTCCTCATGAAAAGAAAAAGAAATTCTGGAAAATAGTCTCTAATGTACAGCAAAAAAAATAAAGATAAAATTCACTAAAACCATGCTTTTTAAAGTTTTTATAATTCCCTAAACAGAAGCATCATCAGTACTGACAGACGGTATGATCATACCATATAATATAAAGAACAGTAACATTTAAAAATTGATTTTATCCTCACCTGTGTAAAAGCTTGCACAGTGATGGGGAAACTGTTTTTTTAAGTAGTGAACTTAAAAATAAATGTACGCCTGGGGATCTTTGAGTTTTAGTTTCTCCTCCACGTACACTGTACAGTGAAGTCATTTCATTACATCGACAAATCCTGCCATAAACACAAAATGGCAAACATTTTATTGACCATAATTCCCAGTTATACTGTGACAGTGTCTCTAATATACTTTATATTTTCTGTGCTTGGCTTTTGACACTACCGAGGGACACATACTGAAGTAAATGGTAAAGTTCAGCCTGCCAGGTTGAATTTGTTGTTTTGACCTTTGTGATGAAGACAAAGAGACAGACAACGGAGATATGGAGGAGCAGGTGGAGCTGCTGTTTTGGAGTGTTTAGTCGAGCTTCTCCGCTACCCACATTGTGATGCCCTCTGGGGACTGGTTAAAAATAAGCAATTACTCTGACACCCCACTAGGGACTGCTGTGTGCCGTTCATCTCCCCCCTCTACTACTGGGATCACAGCAGTCATGACAAAGCCCCGCTAAATAAGCTGAAATCCTAGATATGGGAATTCCTTTCTGATCTGTGTCACAGTTTTCGCTTGACTTCAAATGAACATGGCGTCTTTGTGTTTGTGACACTTTTTCAGCATGCGCGTTTTCTGATCCGACTGTCCTAATAGATGAGGGGTTTTGTTAACACAAAAGCAGACGACTTGAAAATGTGATTTGAAGATGAAAGAGGCGTGTTTAATTTTTTTCTTTTTCTTTAACTTAGCCCTTTAAAAGCCGTTTCCTACCAGACATCTGGAGCAAAACCCACCTCCTACCTCCTATCTTCTGATTTTCTATTTGTCTTCTCTCTGATCCAGTTGACAGAGAGCAGTTTGTACTGTGACACATGATGATCCGTATCATAACACAGATTCATGTGCCATGTTGTCTCAGCAACTTGTAATCTCCGCTACCCTGCTTGTGCCACATCTGTCGCTAGCTACGTCTCACACCATAATGCTTGTGCAACCTTTAACCATATGCTTGTTGTGTGTGTGTGCGCGCGTGTGTTTGGGGGTTAGCTAACTGCTGACGGCTTTGCAGAACAGCTGACCTGTTGCCAAGGTAACCGATCTGCAGTGACAGTCGCTGTCAAACTCATAGCGGCTAAGTACTGGTTGTTTTGATTGATCCTTTATATTTCTTTTCCAGTTTCTTGTAGGTAAGTTTTGTGTGTGTTTTGTTCCTCCAATTAAAAAAAATTCTGGCAGCGGCATTCCAATTAAACTGTCAGGATAATTCCCATCAAAGAGGAAAATTGCTTCTGTTTATTGTCACAATTTGAAGGAAATCAGCAATTCTGTGACTGTGACTGCATGCCTGCCCCTCCAGGTAGAAGACATGAAAAGCTAATTGTAGCTTCTATCTAGGAGCCAGAAAACACTTTAGCAGAGACAAAGATGACTGTGGTAAAGGTCTAGCTTATCCTTAGGCTGTTAGGGCCTCATCATTGATCCTTTTGGCTTCACATGGTGCCAACACGATGCCCTACAGCTTCTTGTTCCCATAAGAGTGCCTAACAATTTCATTAGACCACCTGTCTTAAATAAACAAGAAATAACAAAACCTGTTATACACTGTTATTTATTAGGCAATAACAAAATATTAATATTTTTACAACCAAATTTAAGACAAAGGACTTATTTGAGCAAATCTGCATTAAAAAACGCCACTGTATCAGAAAGTACCCTATGTTTTCATGTGTGCCGTTTGAGAAAAATGAAGAATAGCAAATAGATTTGTTATCAAGTTGAGCACATTGACATTTACAAATGATAATGTTGCCGATTGAAAGGCAGCAAGGCATGCATTTGTTTCGGTGCCAATTCACATTTTTCTCAGTTTCACTGTACTCACATTTAATCCTGTTTGATTTGTGGAGCTGAATGCTTTAACTTCCCCCCCCTCAATTTTCGGGCATCTCTCTATTGCTCTTTCTACATCTCTTCATGCCATTTAATCAGCTGATGTAAGTAATGAATGAATTCCAGTACATAATGTAATCCACCACTTTGATTGATGACCCATGGTCAGAGCCTAACTAATCTGACAACAGATGTGTTCCTGTGGGAGATTGCTCGTTAGGTTAGCCTGTTGGCTCTGTCTGGAATGAAAATGCTAATACTACAAGAGGCTTGGCAGCAGGTCTGTTGGGAGGGGTGACGGCAACTACATGTCAGAACCGGCTCAGTAATCCTGCCCTATAAAAATAAGTAACCTTACCAGAGCTGTGGTGACAAGATTTAGTGTAAATTACACATCATTACATGATCATTTGGAAAACTTAGACACACAGCCTCAGCTTTGCAAATTAGGTTTTGGCTTTCATTCCAGTAAATTGATATTAGAATAGGCATAATCTTATTAATGATGTTATTTTGGGGCCGACTGTTTAATTAGATACAATAACAAGAAGAAACAGTAGTAAGTGCTTGCAGTTACCCTGCTTGCCTATGCAGTGCTGTGTTTCTTTAGCAGTGGAATGCGTCATTTGTTAGCGTTTATTCAGTGTAAATAAATTAATAAGGGTTGTAGTCAACTGTAAGTCATTAAAAGATCACACTCATTGTTACTGGAGAAGGTATATTAGCTCTATTCAAACAATATCATGGGTAAATTCCTTTGTCTTTGTCACCTCAGCATGCATTTTCTTTGTTACCTTTTAAGAGCTTTCAACAATCTGGTAATTTATTTAATTTAATATTATTCATCCTGTCTGATCACTGCAGAGAAGAAGAATGATTTCTCGCCCGAGGAAAGAATACCCTCAACACTTCCATCATGTACAAGCATTTTTATGTTAGTCGTCTTTTATTTCACAACTCTTTTCATTGTGTACCTGCTGGTTTTACCCAAAGGAGCATTTTAGAAGTTGAAAGCTGGTTCTTGCGGTATCTTTGAAGAGCCATTCCACATCTCTCACTTTTACCGAGATTCAGTTTGACACCTCGGGTGTCTTACCGAGACTGTTGACATACCTGCAGATGGATGTTTTGAAATCAGCCTGATGCTGCCAGCCTGTGGAGCAAAGAAACAGGAAAGCACGCTGACCTGTCCAAAGCAAACTTAATGAACCATCAGTCTGTACTATAACAAGAAATTCACTTCTTCTGCTTGAATCTATTTCTAAAAATGTATGTGCTTCTAACACTACTTCCTATAATTGTGCTTGTGGGTGGCCCTCAGAGATTACAAAGGTGTATTTACATAAGAGTGCACGCCAGTGAATCCAGCATTCCCCTCCTATATTGCCACGAAGGAGGGGAAAAATACATCAAAATTGATGCAGCAGAATGCTACCTATCGTGCAACTAGACCACCAACAGCTTACATAGCCTTTCTAGCTTCTCAGCCTCAGATTTTTTTTAAGTTATAGGGTTTAGACCCCTCTGTGTTTTTCAGTGGTACTCCCACAAACATTTGAAAAGACTTTTACGAGTAATATGGGTGGCGCTCTCCTTTAACGCTGGGATAATAGATTTTTTTGGCCGCTGGCAGCAGGGAGAGAAGCTGACAGAACTACCACTCAGACATTACATTATTTTTACATCCAGGATGCCAGGAGAATATGAAAGTTGAGATCAGAGGAAAATGATGTGCAATATAAAATAGGAGCTCTGTAGAGCAGTAGGGTTGGGTGGTCATTCTTAGTTATTGCACCAGTTATTTGCTTCATTATTATATATACCATGATTATAGTGGTCTTTATGTATGTTTTAATAGCTTTTTACAGTCCGCATTGTCTAAAGTAGGAGCATAATACGGGAACACATAGAAGCACAGCTGTAAAAAGCTTTATAGCTCTCTTAGTACTGCTCTCATCCCGTCTTGCCCCCTCTGTCATTATAACCCTGCTCATCTTATGAATATGTAAACATTCAGGTTATCAACACAGATAGCGAAGGCTTCTTAAATCTTCCTTTTATATCCTCAGATTTTCATTGCTGCCTCAGCTACTCGACCAGATTTCACATCATCAGTCATGTTATAGTTAGGGTGTGCTGCATTATAAACTCTAGCAAGCATCTGGATATGTGGATATGTGACTGTGTGTGTGCAGGTGTGTCCTGCTGTTAATAAAACAGGGCCTGTGGGGCAGATAATGACCCATTAGACCTAACCAATTTAAGATAGAGTTATTGTCAGCCATTATGGTGCTTCCTTTGTTATCTGCGACCTCTAGCAACGTTTCACTTCCCGCTTTCTAATTTTTAACTATGGCTCCCCCTGTCCTTCAGACATGGTTGTGCAATGCAGCAGCTTGAATGCTTTTAGTGGGAGCACCTCTTTTTTTCAAGCGGTTCATGTGTGTTCTTAGAGAGATTTATTTATTGATATGAGAGCAAGATAAGAGGACAGCTGGCAGATCCTGATTGGATGAGTGTTGTCATCCATTTGCCTTTGCCAGAGTTGGCCTGTTTGCAAGATAAACAGTCATGTTGAAACCCTCAGGAAAACTTTGGATTTTGCCTCTGTCCCCTTTCTCTCTCCCGAAATAGTTTGTTTCTCTACAATCACATTAACTTGTATAAAGCTCCATCCTTTATGTTTTTGTTTGGTGGTTTGGTGTTCAGTTTTACTTTTTTCAAGGCGTGATTTATTATGCCACTATATCTCGAGGTTTTTCATTTCCATCTTTATTTCCTTCCATGTTCTTAGCTGCTTATCCAGTTCAGGGTCGCAGGAGGAGTGGAGCCTATCCCAGATGCCATAGGGTGAAAGATTACCAGTCCATCACAGGGCTACTATAAAGAAACAGACAACATTTCATGCTCGCTGCTGCACCTGAAGCCAATTTAGGCACACGGAGTGGATCTAATTTGAGGACCTTTCTTTGGACTCCACTTGAATCAGTGCATGCAATAAGAAAACACGTCAAATCCCCAGAAAAAGGCCTGAGGGGACCAGTGGGTTCAAACCTAGAACCTGGTTTCTTAAAGTTGAGACATTTTGGCTTTTATTGTGATAGAACAGCAAAGAGAAGAATGTGAGAAAGACCAGGGGAAGACTTGCAGTGACTGTCTTTGAGGCCGATTCACACCCAGGCAACTGCATTATAGCCTTTTAGCATTTGGGTCACTTGCTACTAATCGGTAAACTAAATTGGCACCCAGTTATGAATTTAAGAAAAGGAAAATGCAGCCGTGGAAAATAACTGATTGTTTTAAATCCTTAAAAGGAAATTCAGTATTCCGCATGCAGTGACGTCCATTGTTTCAAAGTTCAGTGTGCTGCATTCGTCTAATGAAAACAAGAAAAAACAGTTGGATAAGGCCACAGGCGATGCTGTTTTTTTATGCTTTGTTTTGTTGCTCCTTTCATTACTTGACTCAAAGGCTCAGCAGTGTATTGCATCATGCTATTTTAGAGGGACAAGGCAAAAACTCCATTTGGTATTTAACTGTTCAGGTGCCACTTAGAGAGTGTAGTAAGCGAGAGAAAAGTGTATACAGGACCTTTTCTACCAAACCAGATGTGGTCCACACAATTCCTGTTGTTTGCTCTCTGCATACAGTAGAGTCAGGTCATTGTGGTTATACATTAACACTCCTCCTTAAATCAGTAGAAAAGAAAATAGACCTGGATTTTAGCGTTTCAACTGGAGTCCACATTCCTGATGTCTGAAGAAACTTACCTGAACCATTTACTCCTCTGTTACTGAAACTGTACTCTGATCTCCATGTGGGCAGGATCAGTCAGGAAGACACATTTGCAACAGCGATCAATGAGGAATCTTATTAGCTATAATAATGCATCATCATTTACAGGATGGACCCATGCAGATACTTTAAAAGGTGGTCTGCAGATTTCTACACCATCTACCAGTTTGTGCCAAGCTCTGCTATGTGTGTGCAGCTGATTGTGCCCAGTGTTTATACACTGTATATGTGGCAACGGGCCAATCTCATTACATCGCCCTGCCAGAGGTTGTATTGTCAGCAGCAGCTTGTTTAAGATGTTATGATGACTCGGGCATCTCTGTCATTCATACTGAGAGTGTACAATGTCCTCTTTGGGTTTTTTTATTGTTGTTTTTTTCTAGCGTTCTACTCGAGATGTAATGTGTCTCTAAACCCAGACTATCAGTTGTCACCATAATATTATCAATTTCATTTCACTGTTAGTTTTTATATGTATCTCTATCTCCTCTCCGGTGGTTTGGACCCTTCGAAGGTTACTGAGCGTGGCACATTCAGTGAAGAGGCGGCCTCATACTGCTGTGACTAAAATGGTTGTAGGATTTCATTTGCTTCATTTGGCAGCAGTGCAGCCGGGGGATTTTTATAACAAGTTCAATCACAGTCCGTGTTGACTGGACTCATTGGTATAGGGTTGCTATTTACTCCTTAATTTACAGATTTGATTCACTGGAATTAAAATATGTAATTTTCTAATCGCACTCTGGTTTGATAAGAAGTAGAAAATCTTTTCCCAAAGTGTCTCTTTATGGCCTATAAGGATAAGTTTAAGGATCGTTTTGGTGATGTACACACTTTAAATCAAACTTTGTAACTGCAACCAGACATACTGTGTGGTGGATTTACTTAAAATTGTTGTTTGGCTGTTGTAAATGAGCTAAAACACTGTTGAGATTCGAGGTTAGGTTGCAGCTCTTTGAAGTATCTCTCGCCAAACGTATTTTTCATCAGCTCTCTCTTAACTCTAACACGCCTGCCTGTCTCCATCTGGCAACCTATTGTAGAGCTCCCCAGTGAGGTAAATGTAGCAGCACTGATGTAATGTAGTGTGTTTGGAGTGTCTTCCTCACACCCAGTGGCAATACCATGCTGCCTGACCGGGTTCGACAACAGGCTGTAATTAAGAGGCTTTCTCACCTGCTGCTGGACTGCTGTTATTTTTGAAAGAAAAAAAAAGACAGCCAGCTTTTACCAGAACGATAAGTGAAACAAAGAGATGCAATACGCTAGCTACCACCACCTGTTTCTCCCCAGGTCTCTCCTCCCCTTCCAGAATGTCTTTGTCACACTTATATTCCATCTCTCGCATTCATCCTCCAGTTGAGTACACACACATTTGTCGTTTGCAGCCACAGACGGCCCCGGAGATGTTTCAGAGGAGCCGTAGCGTGCTCTAATTGCTCGATTGTGTGCCTTTGTGTATTAACAGGTGTTTTGCTGGATCCACATTACTGCTGCAATTTTAACTTGGCTGCCTCTGTAGTATTCCCAAGTTTGACACGGAAACAAAGTTAGAGGCTGCTGGGTTTGTGGGTGGGAGAGAGGCACAGATAATAGATAGACAGTGGAGGGCAAAAGGTGAAAAGATGGGCGTGTTGCTTTGTATTGTACATGTTTTAATGATCAAGTAGGCGTCCCCCCCATCGCTTTGTGTGGCGCAACAGATTACAGTTGTCTCTGTCAGTTATATGTGAGGCTGTCTGGAGCCTTATGATTGCCTTGGCCTGTTATTCCATCCAGCAGCTCAGACAGGCAGGCTGACTTTCTCCTGATGGCTTGCTCTCTCTGCCCAGCCGTCATTTTCACCCCTTTTAACTCTCCTCTCCTGGCACAGCAGTGCCTCTGAGCTTTTAGAGATTACCTTAATGGAGAGAAAAAACTGAATAGCACATGCCTGCTGGGTTATATGTGTGTGTGTGTGTTTTAACCCGGAGCCTGATCGCTCTAAGTGTATAGCAGACGCAAACAGTGAGAGAGCAAGAGAAGAGAGAAGGGGGGGTTATTTTTACAAGTTCATAGTCATTTTTTGGCGCTGTATTCAATGAAACTCAAATGGTTGCCTTCATATCAGCTACGGTAGATTTCAAGATGTGTGACAGCTTGCAATCACTGTGACACAAGTCACTTGTTGCAGTTGGAAAATCAGTAGCGACTGCATTTTACCTCATCTTAACCTTACCTGACTTTTAACCACCCTTGTTCTATCTTTGATAATGCAGCTCACAGTACTCTTTTTACGGCTTATTCATTATGGAGATATAGCCTCTTTCTTGAGTTGTGACCTGCAGGGTTTATAATGTCCTGATTGTTGGGTTTTCATGAGGTTATAGTTAATCCTGACATGCCCTTCTTTCCTTCTGGTTGTTTGTTTTAAGTGTTCCCACTGGAGTGCACCGAGTTAAAATTGCTAACAGCTTTAGGCTTTGCAAATTTCCTTTTGCCTTTAGCCTCAACAGACGAGCCGGATTTGCAATTTGCAGTTTTTTACCTACTTCTGCTTAATTTTACATCTTCCCCACTTTTTCACAGGTTTAATAATCAGCTAGTCTGTCCTGCCGCAGCCGGCATTCCGCAAAGAGCTTTGCCTTGGTAGCAGTAAATTAGATTGCCTTTACAGGGAAGTGCTCGCCTTGTTTTCCCAACCGTCTGCATAGGGAGGACATTGAGTTATAAAAATAAATACTTACTTCAAAAATCAAAAGAAGTTTCACTTATAAAAAATATTTTTGATAGCAACAACAGGGCCAGAGGGCCAATTAGAAGAGATGATTGAGTTTTTCTTAGCTATTGCTACACTTACTCGTTAATTTATTCCCTCTTGCCACTTCTGCTTCTTGCTGTCTGATAATGCACAGTCGAGACTATTGAAAAACACTAGAAAAAAGCATGTGCCAGAGTTTTCAGACACAAAGTAACTTAGAAAATACTTCATACTTTAACTATTTCACATTTCACAGATAGGAAAAATAGCTTTCTTTCCTCCTGTTTCTTACTGCCACCTAAATAAGTAGACAAGCAATCCCTCAGTTAGTTACTGATTAACTTGTTTAGCTAGATGATAGCATTTTAGCTTCTTTAGTGTTTCACCAGAGTACTTTCGAAAACTAAAGATATCACCTTTAACTGTTGGAAATGATAACAGAAATATTCATTTTTTTCTGACATTGTGCAGACCAAATGATTATTGATTAAAGGAGAAATGCTCCACATTTATCAATAACTGCATCTCCAAAATACTGTTTAACTGCAAGCATCATGTTTTTTTTTTATGTCAAAAGAATGTTTATTCATATTTGTATCCTCTCAAACAATGCTTATTCAGAAGCCTTAAATTGCACCTGCATATGGCACAATATGTGCAGACTCAAGTGTTTTGAAGTGCCTGTGAAATTAGATTTAGCTATTAAGGAATCCAGAGCTCTGATTATTTGCACCTTGCAGCTCTCTTATCATGCTGTGGGACTTAAAACTTCTCATACACCCCCTGCTCTCTCTGACCCACATGTTTAACATCCCGAAAATATAAAGCTGCACAGGCTGCCTCTTCCAAATCCAGCAAAAAGCGAATCCAAACCCCTTCTCCTGATTCTCCATACCATATGTCTTTGCATATGATGAGTAGCAAGTTCTCTTCCTGAGCTGAAACTCCAGCTCAGTGGGTGGCTGTAAGAACACGTTTTCGTATACAGTCCAGAATTTGGTTGTAGTGATAGAGATTAATATTATGCATGTATGTCTCTTAATAGTTTTTGTGGGTGGTTTGGCAAATACCTCATCAGAAACTGAAATTGCCTACATTTAAAGATAGATGAGAAACGTTAAGGAGGATGAGGTGATTATGGGGGGGAAATGACTAGTATGAGCCCTGTTTTTTAAGCAACTTTCTTTTTATGCATAATCTGTAATTTGTAGAAAAATCTTCACTGATGGAAGATGGTTTCAGACTTCATGCATTTTGCATAAACCGGGAGAAACATCACTGGAGTTGGACTGTGCAATCAGGCTGCATTTGTTGTTAGTTGTTTTTTGTTGGGATTTTTTGGACTGTATTATAGTATCTATTTTTCCAGGATTGTAATTTCTTCTCCTCTTTTTGTCTTGTGTTATCTCTCTGAGCTTGCCGCAGCAGGCTCTTTTTATTTAGACAGGTTAATGCACTTGACTGAGGCCTCTATCTTGGTAATGCAGCTCAGGCCTCATTGGGCTCACAGATCTTATCAGTTCTCATTGCAGGCTCCTGTTGTCATTCAAGTCCTCTGTTTTTTAGCTGACCAACATCCTGCAACTTTTCCCGGAGGCGCTTTGTAGTTGCAATTTGGTGCGCTGCAGACCCAGACTTTGTGACAGAAAGTGCTTTCTTGTTATATAGTGTACACTAGAAATCCTCCCCCAACCCGTCTTTTTATGTGTGTTTAAATGATGCTGCCATTGCGTGGGCTTTTACAGATTGTTTTGGCTGTCAGGGTTATTGTCTGCCAGCTTATGTGGAAATATATTGGCTGAGAATGACGAAAGTAAAGATGAATAACCTGTTTCCATTTTCTATTCTTACGCTCCTGCCCACACAACTTTTACTCCCGCTGTTTTTAAGATGGAGGGCTTTGTGTACAGCTTTGCAAAGAATATCCACAAACTGCAGTTTGGAAAGTTTTTGGGTTGGATTTGAAACGAGTGTTACAAAGAAATACTGAGTTATTCATTTTGGTTGACGTTTGCAAGCCATTTGACTTCTGCTATGACATAAAATCTTACTAAAACATATGCACAGCCACATAGCATATTGGTCTGAATACAGACCTGATATTAAAGAATTTCCAATTATCTGACATCTGTTGAACTCATTTTGAAGATAGGAAACATTTCTACACTCATCTTGTTTCCCTGAGATACATAAGCCTAAGGAAACTCCTCTGTAGTTGACAGATTCTTGATAATCAGACGTGAAAACATGCCTAGCAAAGGAGTATCATAAAATTATCCCCACTTTTTAAACTTAATTTCCAGGAGAAAGAAAGAAAATCATATACAGGCCAGTTTAGTTGCTTACGCCATCATTCTAGAGAACAACCGTGTAGTGATAATGTCCTAAATGTTTTTTTCCAGGCATTAACCAGCACTGATGCATTATTGTTGTTAAGAGGTTTGAATTATTTAGCTAACAGTTAATAAGGGCTTGCCACCAGTGCTTGTATTTTGCTGTAGATTTAGCCCTCGTTACCCTTAAAACGTTTTCCCATGTGTTGTCTTAACTTCAAGTAAAAATACTATTACTATATATCTAATTATAGTAGATATACTATATATCTACTGTATTTTAATACTGGCTGTAATGATGGCACTCGAAGAGCCAAATGTTTTTTGAGGGGGTATTCACTGTGAAAAGTTTCACAGTCAGTCTATAGGACTCTATAAAACTCTTGGCTGTACTATAAATGTTTGCTGATGTTTCGTTCTCTTCTTAGTTTTATGCCTGTCTATAGGCAGCCTAGTGTACTCAGCTTTTCACTGTCAACGCTGCTACTCAGTTGCATAATAAGCCATACTACATAGGCACAGCTTTGCCAGCCATTGTAATGGGGCCCTTGAGTCAGGTCCTTGTTAGCTGATGCACAATAAGCTCCAGCCTAATGAGGTGTAAACCAGAGATCTGGGAAACTGAGAGGGGGCCAAATGAGTATGGCCGTCAGCCTTGGTGTGCAGTGGAGAGCTCAATGCTAATGCTATTAGCTCGGAGGTCAGTCCATTTTGCCTTTTGCTTGTTCAGTTTATCAGCACTTCATAACGTGCGGGGTGGTAGGGCGGGGTGTTGAGACAGCAGTTCACACTTAAGTGCAGAATCTTTCGGCGAACGAAGAGAGTGAGAAATGGGTTCACAATGAGTGCACGGTTTGATTGCAGCTGCCATGGAGTGATCACAGACCTTCGGCTCTTAACAGACTCCTTCTGTGTTAAGGTTTCTCCACCAGAGAGCGTCGGAGCCTCCATCTGGCCGGCTTTCTCGTCACTTGTGCGTTCATTAACAGTCCATTTGTTGCTTCTGCCCCGAGGAGCCTCCCTCCGCTGCTCACTTGTTCAGCTCGTGCTAATGTTGCTGATGTGAATTTAATGTACATATGGTGCACTTCATTCAGCCCTATTAAGCCTCAGCACTTTTCATGCTTTTACTTTAAATAATATTAGTTTTTATTATCGAGTTGAAAAGAAAAATGCTTGTCTACCTGCTGACGTTTAATATTTTGTTAGAGTTAAATGTGTTGGAGTTTTAGGAAACATTATTTCTGTGTAAAATTCATGATTGTAGTCATTCACCATTCTGCAAGTTACCGTCAGACACTATTAGCATTCATAGAAAGCCATTTCACCATATGTGAACCCTTATGAATACATCACAATGCATATATAATGCATTAACTTATCGTAATTCAGACGAAGTGCTATCATTTCTTGATAGCCCTTTTCTGATGGTCATGTGTTCTGGTGTGTTTGGTTGCACATCTGTGCACAAACACATATATTAACCTTTGGCATGTTTCTCTTCTAGCCAACGCTGGGGCCTGTTTTCCTAAGCAAGGTAACTTACTGGTTGAAAGGTTCTCTGCTCTTTATCGCACCATCATTCATTCATGATTCAAGTCACACAATTATTTGTGTGTGTGTGTGTGTGTGTGTGTGTGTGTATGTGTGTAATCGCACTGTCTTCTTCCAACTGTCTCCTTTTCTGTCCTTTTCTTTCCTTCCACCTTGGGCTGTGTTGTCTGTCAGTTAGAGAGCTGACAAAAGGCCAAGGGCTGTCAGTTTGAAGCACCTCCTTAAAAATGGACAGCCGGATCAGTACCTTTCAGCAGAGACAGTAAGAATATGTAGAGAAAATGTCTCACGGGGTTATGGGATGGAGGGCATGCTCACACAGATCGACAGGAGTTGGTGAGGAAGGACAAGAACAGTGAGAGAAATGAAAATGCTGTTCTCTTCATGTTCCCATGTGACTTTCAATCACCTCAATTTTCAGTAGTTTGTTTTTCACTGTTTCTCCAAGAAAACAATGAAAGCCACTTAAGATGACAAGCAGGCATATCACAATGGAATATCCAGCAAAACAAATTCAGTTTGAGCTTCTTCCTTTGATGTACCGCAGAAGCATTTTACTTTTCTCATTTTTCTTCCCTCAGCATTTGAAATCAATAATTCTGCAAGGAACTGCTCTGTCCTGGTGGCAAATAGTCTAACATCCCATCCCATTTCTCTCTCTCTTTCTCTCTCGCTCTCTCTTGTACCTTATATTTCCACTCTCCTTCTCTGCTTCATTTGTTTCCACCTATGTGTGCCTGCTGTGTGTATGTACGTCTCCACCTTAAAATCTTTCTGCATGCTTGTGTGGGTGATGATTCACCTCTCTCCTGCATACTTCCCACCCTTCTTTCCTCCCTTTCTCCCTTTCCTTTGTCCTCCCTTTCCTCGTCTCTTAGATCCCGAGCGTGTTGGCGGTCACATGATCTCAAGAGATGACCTGGAATATCCACGGGAATACCGGACGCTGGGGAACAATGCTCGGCGCTTCTCCAATGTTGGTCTGGTGCATACGTCTGAGCACCGGCACACAGTCAGTGCGGCGCAGAGCCTGGAGGCCCTGACCAACCTGCACAAAGCTGACATGGAACGCAAGAGGGACGCCTTCATGGATCACCTGAAGAGCAAGTACCAACAACAGCAGCAGCAGCAGCAGCAGCAGCAGCAGCTTCAGCATCCACACCACAGCCCTCACCACAACCCACCGTCGCCCTCACCCTCCCACGCCAGCATGAGGGGTACATCAGAGCGATCTGCAAGAGAACAAGTAATTAATATTAATTTATTAGTTAATGTACTTGCGACTGTTTCTATTTTTCACTTTGTTGCCATTTCCAGAGATACTTCCAAAAGACAACTCAAGCTTGAAATGATTAATTTATTACAGCAGCAGAGCTAGAATTTGGTATCTTAGCCCAGAGAACATCTCTTCCCCCACAAATATCACACGCGCAGAAATTTGGGAGTGATAGGGGAGCCAACAGGTGGGTGCAGGGCTCCAGCAGCACTGATTTGTTATAGGGAGAGAAAAGTATAAATACACCATCAAATGGGGACAGTGTTATTGATATACGACAGCAGGACGTGAGTCATGTTACGTTTGTATGACATAGCGCAGCTCAAGTTGCTTGCCTTGAACCAGCTTGCAGGGTTTTACTCCATTTATGGTGCTTTTTTGGCAGGTGCTGCTTTTAATTCAGGACATACTACTGTTTTCTCAGTGGGTGACATCACCAAAAAACAAAACAAAAAAAAACCATGCTGTCTGTACACACAGAATGCCCCATTACTTAGGTGGAGTTAAATGGATTATTAAATGGTAAAAAAACAAGCATCTTGCTGGTGATATCAACAGTGAAACGAGCACGCAGTTTGACACCGACCTAGATAGAAAAGACGTGAAAGAGGTGCGTCAGGTAGTTTTGTAGGTGTAACAGATGTCATTATAAAATGCTTTGTTTTGTTTTACTTCTTGAAGAAGTAGCAAAACTTTACATAGAGTTAAAGATGAGAGATGTCCTCTCAAATTAGCACAAAATGTTGAAACCCTGATTAAAAAAATACAATGATCAAAGAACCGAGCCGGAGGTGCTGCAACAGGATGCTACTCAGCATGGTGCCGCCTTCAGAAGAGGGGTTCAGACCAGAGCAGGGGTTCTGCTAAGGTGCGGACACATCGAAATAATCTTTCTCCTCTGCTCTCCTCGCTTTTTGTTTTCCCCTTTCTAAATGTGCTTCATGCTTTGACCAGTTTCATGGCTCTCTGTCTCACACACACTACGCAGAAACATGCTCTCTGTGTTCCAGTGCAGCTGCTGTGTTAAAACCGGGTAGATTTAGTGTAATGATGTGACAAGAAAAGCACATCAGGGGCGAAGGGAAAGAATCAAAGAGAGTGACGGAGTGAGCGAGCGAGCGGGAGGGTGGTTGAACGGCAGGTGGAGTCCGTAGTTGCCTTGGTAACCTCTCCCATGTATGGTAGGTGGGGATATCGCATTGCAAAGGTCAGGTTGTGTAGAGAGGGATGAATTGTGCAATGAATCCAGAAGAGACAGGGGAATAATAAGCTCAAGGTAGGTGTTTTTCTCAAATTAAGTGTCAGCCTGTGGAGTGGACAGATCCATAGGTGACAGGGCATTTTCACTCAGGGAAGGAAGCAGCAGAGCCCAGGATTTCTTGTCATCTTGTGGTTTTGCAGAGCATGGACAGCAAGGAAGGAGGGAGGGTGGGAGGAGGAGCTGGAGAGGAGCGCAGCAGCCTGTGAAGCAGCCCACTGCTCAATTAGCCAGCACCAGCAGGACCCAGCCACCCATCTGCGAAGGAGTTAATCGGCTGGTGTTGTAATGAATTAAATAAAGAGTTTCCGCTGCATGTGCAACTGTAGAGCGAGACAGCGAGAGAGGGAGATTGAGTGAAAGAGAGGGAGGTGGGTAAGAGAAGCTCAGGGAGGGAGAGACAGGCGAAAGCACGATGAGGATTCACTGTACCTGACGAACAGCCTGGGATGACTGGAGTGGTGGACAGGCACAGGTGCACTGCAGGTGAGATGAGACTGGAAACTGGAGGCTGCCGCAGAGAGTTTGTGTGTTTGTGTGTTTCTGGGAGGGCATGTGCTCGCTGGGATTAGAGTGCATACCTGTTGTGCTTGTTGTGGTTGTATAGACGGCGTGCATATGCTCACAAAGCAAGCTACACGGGGGCTGATGTATAAGCTGTTCACAGCGTCCTTTGTGTCTCTGTTTGAGCAGTAATTTGCTGATTAATGTGTGCGTTTTTAAGAGAGAGAGACGGAGAAGCTGCTGTGATGTTTAGACACAACACCGGACTGGAGGAGGATCGAGGGAGAAAGAGTAAGAAGGGTTGATTTGAGGGGGGCGGGGGTGCAGAGAGGATGACGACATGAGAAAGAGACAGAGGTGGAGGAGGGGTGGAGCGAGTGCAGCCTGTTTTACATGCAGGTCAGGTAATGCAGCGCTCCACTCTGCGAGACTAAGTCCTTCTGTTAGATTTCTGTGGTTAACCCCAGTAAGTGCACAAACACAAGCTTATGCGTAAATATATAGATGTCTTAACTTTGCAGTGAAAAATGCATTTAACCCTCCAGCCCTAAGTTCAAACATCTATCAGTAACTTTGTCTAAGTGGGGCTTGCAGCCTATTTAATTCAAGTGGAAGTTAAAAAATGACAATGTGTAGATTTGAGCTAAGTAGCAGAGCTACAGTCAAGAGTTACTCTGTCATCTGTTCATCTGGGATTAGAGTGATAACGACTGGCACTATAGGCTAAGGTGTTGAATATGATTTCTTCCCAGAAGATGTTCTTTAATGGCAGTGATTATTGCCTGCATGGAGAACTGCTAAAGAGAAATAATCTACATTGAAATAAGCCCTCTCCAGTTTGCTCTCTCTCACATTCACATTCGAATATTTGCAAATCAAAGTCCAAGTGAAGTGTATCTGCAGCTGTCAAAGCAGAGCAACGGTTAAAGAACAATAAAAATGTGTTTACTTTAGTGTGAGTTAGCCTCATTAAAGCAACAAACAGAGAAACACTGGGAAGAGACAGACACACAAGACCACAAATCACTTCTGCACCATTAAAGCCAAGCCTCTGAGTCATTCAGCTTTGTGGGAAAATAAAATCATTAAGGTTGTCAGAACAAATGAACAGCAATTATTTATGATGCACCGGTGCTGCCCCTGAGCTCCTGTCAGTTCGACAAATTGTCAAGGACAAAACTCAGTGGCTACAGTTAATAAATGATGGACTCATGATCAGGTATTGAAGTTCAGTTTAAGTCCAGTCCTGAAGGATTGTGTATTGGCATATCCCCAAAAGCGACCCACTTTATCACTGACCTTCAATCTCTAACTGAGAGTCTGCTTTTTGACCAGATGATTTACAAATCCAGTGTGTTCCTGTGAACAACGAGAACTTTTTAAAATCATCCACAAAGAGTTTTCTCTTTATTATCACCAATGTTGGTTAATTTAATCCTGTGGACTTTGAAGATGAGTGGTTTTCTATGGACAGCAACAATATAAGGCATTAGAGTTTGGCAGGGGACATCACACCAAAGAGTCATTTTCTCTAGCAACTGCTTTGACATGTTGGTAGAAATTTATATACCACGGGGAAAAAGAAGCGTGGGTAGAGATTAAGCGCCATATAAATTTGCGTCCCACTTGTCTCAGAGCCAGTGAGCCTAAGCACAGTCATACACATTTAAAATTATACTTAGAACAACTCCACTCTACACTAGCAAAACATTACTTGGAGAATAAAATAACAAAATGGCACACAATGCTTTGAGTGAGATTTAAAGGTTTCAGTCTTTCATTTTTTAGGTGGTTAGTTTGTTACTGTTGTTCGGCCCATATCACAGGATTATTAAACCATTTTTGTATTGTATACTGTGTAAGCTCCAAGCAGGTTTTGTTTATATAGTGGAGATGCAGTATAAAAAAAGAAGAGACAAGCACAGATGAACTCAAAGACAGCAGCCACTTCACGAAACCTGAATAATTTTAGAGCAGCCTTCTAAAGCTGTTGTCTATCATATATAACAAAACACAGATTTGTAATGAATGGCGCAGATATTCTGAGCTATGGATATTTTTCCCTTTTTGGGATGTTCTGGTAGGTTGGTGCAGTCGATCCCAAGACTAATGCTGAGTCCAAACTACATGCTGATTTAAAGATAAGATAAGATAACTCTTTATTGTCATTGTACAGTCATACATAGTACAATAGTATGATGAACTTGGAAAACTGTCGCACGTTGGCACTATATGCAACACAACACAACACATCACAGTAACTTAACTTAGTAATAAAATGAAGAATAAGTCTTTGTGTATTGCACACTGTTATTATTGCACATTAATTATTGTTGCACGTTGTTTTTTATAAATATTATTATTGTTATTGTTGTTCCCCCCCAAAAAAAAGTCCAGGGAGGTAGTCAATCAGGTCAGCTGTTTGCACTGATTAGGGCCATTGCCCTGTTGTAAAAGCTGTCCTTGAGTCTATTGAGTCTATCGGGACCTCAGCAGCCTGAACCTCCTGCCAGACGTCAGGAAAAGCAAGATTTAAAATATGTTGCAAAAGTCTCAAAATACTTCCAAAACATATTAAATGGACTTTTATTATTCAAGAGAAGTGTACAATCAGTGCAGGGTAGATATCAGGGAAACATGGAAATGTATTTTGATATTTAGCTCCCCCCTCTCCAGCCTGTTTGTGTGTATATACAGTATCTTCTGTCTAAAAAAAATCAATAAAATTTTGCTATTCTGGCAACTTTTTATTTTTAGGTAACCATATAGACATGATTTCCGTGAGTGCTGTAGATGTGGCTGCTTCCAGCTGCTCCTTTATTCACAAGGGACCCACTCGGCACGTTTGATTTGGCATATTTTTTTTTACGCTGGATGCACTTCCTGACACACCCTCAAAAGGATTTGTCTCCTCCTGGGATGGGATCTTTTGCTTGTTAGATGGCGTGAACCGCTACACCATCGAGCCATCATGTGTGCTATTGATGCAAAAAGTCAAAGTACTGGGAAAAATAATAATAATTCATCATTAGAATAATAAAATTTTAGTAGAATAGCTCTAGAAGTAAAAAGCATTTATTGTCTTTTTAGTGCATTTGTGATTTTTATTTTTTTTTAAATTCTTTTTGTTGGTGTGGCGTTCAAGATTCACACTTTAATTCAAAACTGATAATATAAAATAATTATCTGTTCATTTATGTAAAGTAGCTACAAAACATTTAAAGTTTTCCTCTCCTGTTTTCATCAGAGCCATAAAACACCTTGTATACTGACTGAAAAGAGCTGCAAAGGGGGTTTCAGCACACAGTAGTTTACTGCTGCTACCTTCTTGCCCAGGAAACTTTACTGCTTTGTATTAATTTAATTATAGCACTTCATTCTGTGTCAAGGCCAAGCAAACAGTTGCATCTCGATACGAAAAGAGAAGACGGAAGGAAATGGAGTGACAGAAACACCTGAGCTGAAAAAGAGTGAGGGAACACTAAGTGAAAGCTTGGGTTGCAATAAGTTAGTAATCACTGGCCCTGATTCTCGTGTTTACAGAAATAATCTGGCTTTTGTTGAGACTGTATTAGAATGGGAGGCGGGTAATGAAAAACCACCAACTATCATAAATCAAAACTTGTCGCTTAAAAAAAAAAGAAAAAGAAAAAAATTCATCTGCCAGGAGACTAATGTGGGTTCTGGAGAACGGGGACTGAATGGACTGAAAATTGCCTGCAGATAAGAATAAGAACAAGAATAACAGTTTGGATTAGAATTAAAATTCATGGACTTTTGCAATCTTTTTTTTTTTTAATTTCCATGTCAGTTTAAGGTATTTTGGAGCCATCAGTGGATTGGCCTGGATTTGACTGTGGGGTAATTATGGCTTTATAGAAAGCCAGAGACCTCTGCCAAAATGCGAACGCCTTTTAGTATGTGGCAGAGCAGCAGGAAGGGCAAATGGACAGATGAGAAATACAGCATGCACTGGCGAAAATAAGCAGGTGAGATTTCGAGGTTCTGATGAAAAGAGCGCAGCTGGTGGATTGGGAATGGATGAGACAGGAGACGGCAAGCGGGAGGCAGAGTGCTCGGTTGCCTGTGGTGGTGAAGTCTGGGAGAGAGGCCAGCGTTGCCGCTACAGAGTGGGTTGCTTGCTTGATTCGATTTCACTCTTTTCATTTCCTCACCTTCACCAGTTACAGCCAACAACGCAATCTTGTTTTAGGTACGCTGGAACCCAGTGCTTGCAAAACACAGAGACCACTTGCATTAACACCAATCATTTAATACTTCAGAGAGCCCTATTAGATGAGGCTGTCAGTAATATTAATGAGTTCAAATGACGCTTTCTGGAGGAAAATGCAAAACTTTTTGTGGCCTGCAGCGTGACTCTGTCTTGTAACTAGTTTACTTTGCTCTGCGCAATATTCTGTTTATATTTAACTTAAGCTATAAGCAGAGACATAAATATCTAACTATTCTCTCTGTCTCCCTTCCTGAAACTTCACAGCAACAGCCCAACTACTGGAGCTTTAAGGTCAGTGCTGCTAGTTCAAGTTTCCCTGTGTGTTTGTCATTTTTCCTGTCCGTTGTGTGTGTTAGTGTGTCCATTTGAATGTGTCTATGTGTGCTTTGTGCTGTGGCATCACTTTCAACCCTCAGGCATCACTAGCCTATCTCCATGCTACTTTGGCTTCAGTATCCAACTCGCTTGACATCTCTTGGCTCTCTGTGCACTGTGTGTGTGCATGTGTGTGAGACTTTTGTCTCTTTATGGGTGTGTGTGTGTGGGTGTGTGTGTGTGGTGGCAGAGGTGTCAGGGGGTGGCAACAGCTTAAACTTCTCCCGCTCCATTTAATCTGCAGAAGATGAATCTCTCTGGATTTATGATACCTCAGTCAGCTGGCATTAATGGATAGCAGCCATGTGACACTGCTGACGTATTACTGAGTGAGACATTAAGAATGCATTTCAGATGTGCTACTCAAGCATTACTGAAATAATGCTTTGGCATTAGCACAGAAGCTTGAGTCATGGCTAAAGATGCTAAATGTATTTTATCCACAGGTTTATAAAGGAAAAACATGGGTTATATACACTGGAGAACAGGCAGTGATATTGACTGTATAAATCACTTACGCTGAATTGCTGGCTTGCATGCAAGGTTGTGTGTATCACTTTCTGACTTTATAGATCATAGTGGTAGGCAGGGAGTTGTACTATCTAAATAGAAGAGGTTAAAGAAGGTATTGATATGTGTGAGGGAAGAGCCCAGGGCTTGTCTGAGTTGTACTCTGACCTCAGTCTGTGCTCTCAGCATCATTTGGACCAGGTGGAAATGTCACTAAATATCAATGGCTAAATGCCCTGACCCTTGGGGAAGGGTAAGCAATTTATCCCCTATTCCCACAACTAATTTATTCTGAATAACATGAATTTAGAGTTCTGTCTGTCACATAAATGTGCCACACAAGTAAACGATTTTGAACTCTGCAGGACATACAGGTGGGCTGCCAAAGCTCGGGGGTGTTTGAGGAAGAAAAATAGCATTTGAAACAATCAATTGAACCAATTATGACTTTTGAGAAATGAAATAACAAGACTGAAAGATTTTCTGCAGAAATACTGAGAATGCTATTCATCTGCCTCCAACCCTTTGTCCTCCTTCACTATATCCATGAATCTTCCTCTTTTCCTGCTTGGAAGCTCCACATTCAACATCCTTTATCCATTTGTTACCCAACATATCCACTATCTCTCCTCTGCACATGTGCAAATCATGTCAACCTGAGCTAGCCCTCTGATATACTCATTTCTAATCTTATCCATCCTGCTCATTCCCAATGAAAATGTTAAAATGATGTCAAAATAATAATAATTGAAACTAATAATTATATTTGCATTTGAAAATGTGGGTTCTTGATTAGCAATGAAGGCCATGACATGCTCATCGGTATTCCCCAAAGTCAAGTTGACCTTTAGGGATGTTTAGTTTTTTTCCAACCGTTAATGAGAAACTGAAAGCTGCGTTATACAAACTGTGAAGTGTTTAGAAGAAAAGCTTTAGAAAAAAACTAAAATTAATCAACTCTTCTTTAGTCAAAGTAGTTCATGATTAACATTTTCTTTATCAGTGATTTACTAGAGATTGTTTTCATTTCTTTGCATTTATTAGTGCAAGTTGCTTTTTTGTTATTCACGTATTGTTTTGCAGCTTTGCACTAAATTAGGTTGTTTTAATAACACAGTAGTGAGAAAGAGAGAATTTATTGATTTGTTCCAGAGATGCAGCAGCATTAATATAGTGTCAAATGAAATAAGCAAAATACTCCAAGTGATCATAAATCTAAAGATATCATATATTTAGATTTTAACACAGAGGCTGTTGTTGACATCTTTTACTGTATGTCGGCGCCTCATCTTGTTCAATTTTCTCCATTTTGCACTAGAGCTTCTGAAAGCCATGTCCTGCTCCCTCATGCTATCATCTCTAATCTAAGGCTAATTCTCCCTGAATTACCCTCCCTGCTCAAATTAAACCCCCAAATGGAAGTAGTATAAGGACTGCATACACTCATGGTTTCATCTTTGGCATAAATATGTTTTCCAGGGATCTTATTGGATTGTAGCATGCTAAATATAGACACATTTTTAAGTCTAATTAACAAGTTGTGGGTGATGCATGACTGAACATATCCCTGAAATGAAACTGTCAAAGTTTCAAAACTGCTGTTTCTCTCGGCCAGAAACCCACCTAACACTCTCAGTTATAATATGGTGTCTTGAGGAACACTGCGTTATTATCACTATCTTTTATAAGCAAACCTATTGCAACAACTTACAATTTATAGCAATTTTACAAAGCATTTTGTTCCATGCATTGATGATTCCTGGTATTCTAAAGAGAAAGGACTCTGAGAGTATTGGGGGACTGTGTGAAAAGATGAAAAGCTATAATAACGGAAAAAAGCAAGTAGAGCCAAATGGATGTGAGAGATGGATCGATTTAGGGGGCTGTTTTCTCTCCATTTTCTAAAAGTGAGAGCTGTGAACTTTTTTTTGTGTGGGAAAAGAGCCAGGTTGTGGGTGGAGGAAAAACATTAAAAATGCTCAAGATGTAGACAGAAACAACACGAGAGATGTACCTGGATGTGGCTTTGGCCTCAGAGACTGAGGGGGAAGCAGATATGTTCACACAAAGCAGTCGAGTAAGAATTAAAGGAGGACACATGAGTGACAGGGGATAAAAGGTGGGAAATGAGGACATATCACTGGAGGCTAAGACACACAGAAGCATCCAGGGAAGATAAAGATATTATTAGGAGGGGCGAACAAAATAAGCTGGTGGGGGGAAAAAAGTATGAGATGTGGACAAGGTGTGAGGTTTGCAATTTAAAGATTTTACACCTCGGGAACCAAAGGCTTCACTCACATCAAGCTGTGTTTGGCATTTTTATATATAGTAATTTTCAAATCCAACAGAATTTAATGTCACTTAAGAGGAGAATTACTGCTCTTGCAGAAAAGATTAGAAAGAGGCTGGCAGCAACCATCATGTAATAAGCCAGCCTCTGGTTTTAGACTGTTACAGCAGTGTTCAGCCATTTTCTTGTCTTGTTGGATGCTCAGCTGTATCGTAGCCAATGCCGACACCTCGCACATGAACTCCTCTTAACTTAAGCTTGTGCATCACACGGTTCATATTTATTCACATTCTACATGTTATGTTATGAGCAAGAGGAAAATAGGAATATATAAGGACACAGAGAGTTCAAGTTCAAAATATACTCCAGAATTTTTAAAACAAGCTCACTTCACTTTTATGGCCAGATCACTGAACCTTCAGGCAGTTAGTTAATCAGGCATCAACCACCTCAAACTGAGCACAATATCAGAAAACAAGTTCAGGGTTTAAATTAAATGTAATCTTCACAGAGAGATAACTTTGCAGATGCATTCAATTTTTGATCGCCCCAGAAGTATAATTACAGTATGCCTGATTAAAACATTCTGTGGCTGAAGTGAAGTTCACCATTTTTATTGAAGAAGAGATAAAAAATCTGACAACTAGTTTGCAGTCTAAATAAGACGACCCTGAAGTACAAGATGGAGTTTGATGAGAAATGCTCCCCCAAACATAGAAAGCCATATACCAAGGCTACAAGGCTTTTGACCTTAAAGCAGAGTAGACCATTGTGTGTGTGTGTCTGTGTGTATGCACGCATGCTAGTGTCTACAAGCAAGAAACAAGAAAAGACATGGTGGGAGGTTGCAATGAGTTTAATGCAGTTTGTAGCCTTAGGTTGCCTTGTCCCACTTTCCACTCTATTCACATGTAAGATCATCCTGTTCTCCTCTTGTTCCTCTCTTCTGCAATGCCCTTATAGCAGTGTGGAGATTGCAACAGTAATTGAGTGCTGTTGGAAAAAGTCTAAAAGAAAAGGTTGAGGTGTAGGGAAGGGGGTGGACGGTGGGAGGGTGTGGAGGAAAAATGAGGAGGTAAAACCAGTTTTCCTCAAAGGCTGTGAACACCGTGATGTAACGCTGGCATTTCTAGCAGCACCAGATGCATGACCAGATGGTGCATTCACATATATTATTTACAATGCAAAATTACCGCAGTGAGACATTTTCAGTTTACATATCACATAAACCACCAATATGGAAGTCAATGTTTGGGGACTGTTGTAATAAGACGATCTGAGTAAAACCACATGTAACAACAGCGGCAGTAATCTTATACCCAGTCATACATGGGGATTTCATTGTCTTGTTTTTGCAGCATGTTGAAAGGAGTTGCGGAGAGAATACAGGGTGAATAAGGAGGTAAATTTGGGTTTAAAAAGATAACAGGAAAGCTAGTTCAGACATACAGGATCATACTCTCCCATTTCCATTTCCTAGAAAGCTCAGTGGGTTATTTCGCTTTTAAATTATATTCTAACAAGGACAGCTAGAATGAGTCAAGCTGTAGTTCAGAGTTGCTCATATTCCCATTCATAGAAAAAGCTGCATTTCTTTGCCAAATCAGCTCCTGGGTGTTACTTTTACTGAGTAATATTTCATTTAGACGGCTGGTTCAGCACCTGTTCTGTGTTGGCTAAACACCTGAATTTGTTAAGCACAGAGTCCAAAAACTGCTTTTTATCATCCTCCTTCTTTATTGGCATTTAGAACGTCAAGTGTAGTCTACAAATAGTCTAGCAAAAATTAACATTAAAAAATGTAATAGTTAGGAAATATGCTAGAGTTAGTTGAGAAGATTGCTATCCGTCTCATGTATGTAAAGTATATATGAAAACATCACTATCAGTAGCACACCTCACTACGCTGGTTCATTCTAAAAAGTAACAAAAATCTACAAATCAGTACCTTTTAGCTCAGTAAGTAACCTTTTTACTGTTTAGCCTGTAAAGTGTAAAAATTACAACTGGTTATTTTGCCTATTTTGACGTAAGGTCATGTATAAATAACTCCAGCCTACATAGTAGTCTGGCAAGTGCACGAAGCCCAAGAATTATACTGCTGTTACCTCAGAGCTGGGATGACTGTTCACCAGTGTTGCCAGTCTGCTAATCATAGCTTCTTAGTTAAGCAGAAGACTCACATCAAACAGCTTGTATAACACCGAAAGCACGTTTCAACATTTCAATCACAACTTTTGCTTCCTAAAACAGTGGAAACGTAAATAAAATCTCCAGGGTTTATTTTGATCCCCCAACCCTCCTCACCCCTTAGTGTCCCTATGTAGGATGGTCTGGCCAGAATGAGGCAAGCTACAGTGTGGGCTCCTCCTCCTCCTCTGTGATGCTGTTGGCTGTGTTCCTCGGTGTGGTCACAGCTTAGATAAATGACCCTATTAGAAAACATGGTGTGGGTTATCTGTCAGCATCGCAGTTTCTCAGTGCGCTCAGACACTGTCTGCCGCTACCATCACTGGTTTGGTTCACTGTGTATGATTGCGTGATTGAATTATGTATGATGGCGGCAAAAGGAATGTAAGGTTACATTATAAAAAATGGTCGTTGGGATTTTTAGTCTTGCTGCAGGTTTGTAACTCGTCTTGTAAACATACACGTGAATGCATGCAGCAGCTAATTAAAAGACCAAATTACCAATGACTGCAGTACCTAACATGATATAAGGTCCCATATATTGCTGTTTGGTTATTCCATTTCCTACTGGAATAATTACTCGATTCCCAGAAGTTTAATAAGTAAAAAAGATTTATCTCATTGAGTTGCATGAGTACTGCAACGTTTATTATCATTTGCATCTACATATTAAGGATATCTACTAAAGCTAAAGCTAGGCTGGTGTTCACTTGGAAGTGTTGGACAAATTGAACTATGATCGTCGGTGCAAAATTCTGTAGCAATCGATCTAAAAGCTGAGTATGCACCGAGGTGGTCGATCGACTATCTGACAGGGTGACATTGCCATCCATTGAACTGTGCCACCTGCAAGGCTAAAAAAAATTAATCTTGTGCTACATTCATTTTGCCCACTGTGACAGTATATTGTCACATGCTGCCTTTTGGTAAAAACAAAACCCACCCTTTTGAAATTCTCTGTCTGGGATATTGAGATGGATTTCTTCCCTGCTATTTTTTCATTTTACTGATTAAGTAGTTAATTGATTATTTTGAAAAAAAAATCCATATTGAAAGTATTCTCTGTTTGCATCTTTCATTTCTTGTTCAGCATGCTTTCCTGGCTTATTACCCAATTAACAAAACCATAAATGGATGTACAGTGGTTGTGTATTCTGTGCAGTGCTGTGTGTTTATGAATGAATTCAAACAATCCACTGCTGAGACTTAATGAGCGCAGATATGGCCCTCCATATTGCTTCTGTCAGTATCCCATTAATTAAATACCACATTAATGGAAGGAGCAGTAGATCCATGCTGCTGCTTGACTTAGGCAGCGAAAGGAAGACAGGGAAATTCTTAGAAAGGACTGTTCTAAGCGAGCAGAACGACTGTTGTGCTCGTGGTTCAAGGAGGATGAGACAGGAATGGCTCCTGTGCTGTGGCCAAAGATGCATTTGCTTTTGCCGTCCAAACAATGAGCAGACAGCATTCTGGGAGCTCATTACAGCAGCCTCTGAGCTGGAGGAGACTCTGCAGTGGTGGGGGATCAGAGAGACAGTTCAGTGAGCTCAGCCCCAGCTGCGCTAACAGTCTTTCAGTGAGAGACGCCTGGGCATAGGCCAGCAGGATAAACCCACAGTGACAGCCTGGGATTTGCATGAGCTTCTCCTCCCATCCCACAAGCATTCATTTAAAGTTCGTAGCTGCAAACGGACAAGTTTGTATGAGAGCGTGTGGGAGGTGTGCAAAGTCTCACTAACTTTTTCTGAGTTTCTGCTTAATACGTCTCCTTACAAGTGATTCATAAAGGCTGATGTCCTGGCATTCTGTGCCAACTGAGTACAGCTATATAATGTTTTGTTGCTGCACCATTCAACTAATGTCAGAGACTGTGACGCCAGTAATTCTTTGTAAATGGCTGCTAGCTTAACCATTGTCAGGGCTTCAATAATCTTGTTAGGTGTTTCATTGTGTGGTGTCTCACTGTGTGCCTGCTTTCTGTTTTCGAGTTGTTCTTACACCACTAGCCCCGTCCAATCCATTCTTTCCACTTCAGTTTCACTTCACAGTGAATTAATCCGTCCCTTTTCTCTCTGTAGAGCCGCAGTCCACGCCACTCCCAGTCTACCCAGTCTGGTCTTGCCGACCAGGCTGCCAAGCTCTCTTTTGCCTCCGCTGAATCCTTGGAGACTATGTCAGAAGCCGACATCCCCATTGGGTTTAACCGGATGAACCGATTTCGCCAGAGTCTGCCGCTGTCCCGCTCAGCCAGCCAGAATAAGCTACGATCTCCAGGTTAAAATCACTGCATACCAGCTGGACTCAAGGCAGCTTTCTCTTTACCTCATGTAGCTGGTGAAGGGAACCACTGTGCTTACAAGGAATTGAAGGAATTGTGTTTTATTCACACCGAATTTACAGTCTTTAGTCTAATTGACCTGCTATAAAAATGTACAGAACACTCAAACCTGATAAAGTATGACTTTGTTTTTCAGTGTCGATGCAGTACGCTCCCTGTGAGCTCAAAAATGTCTTGTAGTTTTTAGAATGCAACAAAAAAACATAGATATTTTTTTCTTAGGATAGGTATTTTAGTGACATTTCATTTAACTGTAACAGAGTTCATACTGTACTGGATTAAGTATATCCTTGTGTGCAAGCAGAACATTCGAGGACAGTTTTATATTAAAAGGGCCTTGGGAGTGTAGAGAGGATTAATGTGAAGGTGGTGCAGATTCATGAAGAGCAAGGTGTGGAGTTACCTTGCGCAGGTAAAAGAAGTGGGTGTAAAATTAAAGAGCTATACCTGATTAGGGCATTCCTGAATAAGAAGTTCAAGCAAAAGTGGCACACCAGGCTTGCCTGTCTCCCCTGTCTCTACACTAACTACTGTCTTTGTTTTCTTCTCTTCCCAACTTGTCTGCAGTATTAACTGACACTTAATTTTGCCTGACTTTTAACTCTTGGTCTTTCTTTGCTTTGTTTGTTCTTTTTTGTTTGTCCCATGGTGTATGACTTTTTGTTTGTCCCATGGTGTATGAAGATGAATTTTCAGGTTAGTCAGGCGTCAAACACATCTTTATTTATATGATCGTTGCAGAATCTGCTGAAAGCTTTTTATGAAGTTGGGATGTTTTGGAGTTTAATTATTCATAGGTGGGGCAACTAATACTCAAAAAGAAAACCTTGCAAAAAATTCAGCCTGTGCATGCATCTTTGTGCATTATCTGTGAATTCTCAACTAGCTCTCACAATCCTAATCTAACATTAAGAAAATAAGAGTGGGTTTGGTACTCATTTAGCCATTAATCATGTTGACATCTGATGAGAAAAGTTATCTAGATTTCGTATCTCAAGAGTCAGAACATTTGTATCATTTCAGCTGCAGCCAACAAAATGTCTCTGCTAGTTCTCTCCATCCACTAAAGCCAGCATCTTCTGACTCAGCCACCTTCTCCTTCATCGCTTTCTATTAGGCGTGCTGTTTCTGCAATATGGAGATGAGACGCGTCGGGTGCACATCACCCATGAGCTCACCAGCCTGGATACGCTGCATGCTCTCATCGTGCACATGTTCCCTCAGAAGTTGACAGCAGGTATGCTGAAGTCACCCAACACAGCCATCCTGATCAAGGACGAGGCCCGTAATGTCTTCTACGAGCTGGAGGATGTCAGAGACATTCAGGATCGCAGCATCATCAAGATTTACCGCAAAGAACCCATCTATGCTTCTTATCCCGCTGCCGCACACCTGGCCAACGGGGACTTGAGGGTAAGCAGAATGGAGCTGGGAGGTGAAAAGGCCAGCCTGTTTTCTGCTATTTCACAGAACAAAATTCTTGTCTGATCTCTGGCAAGTTTGACAACTGAACTGTCAATGAAAACTATAATTGGGTGCCTTTTTGGTAAGGTAATAGTGCCTTGTTTTATTATTTTTATTATTTTAGTGGTTACTTTGACTATTACAGGCTATTACAGTATATTCAGGTTAGTAATTTAACAGGTATTCCTCCTGGAAATGTATTTTCTTATCTTCAAGTAGGCCATCTGTTGCTGTGCAGACACCAGAGAACAATGTTCCTGTGTGAAATGAGCATATTTTAACATTCAAAGCTATTTCTGCTTCAGTAAAGATCAAGGGAGCCTGAGGGAGATCTTTTTTTAGTTTTTTTTTTATACAAAACTCTGCTTACAATCTGCATTATTCACAAAATACTAAGAATACAACTCTTGTTAACCATGCAAACAGAGAATGAAAAATGATTTCAGTGCATGTACTGTGCTTGTTTACGTAAACATTTTATACAAGAAGTTGACATGGAAAAAGAGGGGAAGGGGTGGTCAACGAGTATGTGTACACCACAAAAACATCAACAAGTATCCACATAGGCCTAAAGACCAGCTGGTGACCACCTGGCAACCAGTTGGCAACAGTTGATTAGGAAAAATAAGTATTCCTTAGTGGTTGCCAGTGGTTGTTCACAGTCACTGTGAAATCTATTGCTAAAGCCCCAATCTTGCAGGCTGGAGGTAGTTTTTACTGCACTTTTTAAAGTTTCAGTACCTCTCAGTGGTTAGTTAGTGTTTGCGATTCTTGGTACATCCAGTTTCTTCCACTGAAAATCAGAAACCACTTGTCAACTGGTCAGGGAATACAGGGTTTGGCTTAGTTTTAATGCCATGGTTTTTCAGTGTATATAAATAAATTTATCCCTGGTTACAAAGGCTAAACATCACAGATTACTCTGTCTTTGTCTAATATATTCTCTGCAATAAACTGTTTGCTATGATGCTGAGAATGAATGAAAACAGGAATGACTTAAGTTAGAAAAGTAGATATGCGACTAGGAAAAGCAGACTATTTGACAGTTAAAAGGTTCAGAAATTAGAAAAATCACAACAGGAGTAAATTAGCAGCAGGGGAACACAGCCAGAGGTGAAGTTAAAGATAGCACTGGGGCATGTTTAACAATAATATACTAGACAAAATGCAGGGAAGAAGAGCTCAGTGAAGAAACGTTCAGAGCTTTTCAGGTTGAATGAGCTTTTGCATCATGTTATCATCCTGCTGTAGATAAAGATACAGATTTAAGACTACATGGTCTTGTTTTGCCTCGCAGATTCTTTCCATTTAGAATAGACACAATCAATTTTATTCCTTTTATCATTAGTCTAATAAACAAAATCACAGGCAGCATCTCTGATCTCTTCCATTGGACCAATAATTTGTCTCGTTGTTTAACAAATTTATCATCATATTTTGGCATCTGCAGATCCTGACACCTTGTCTGGTGTCAGCCAGATCAAAGTCATAGCCATAGTCATTATAAGCATGGGAATCACAGCACACTCATCTGTTGGTCTCCATGGTAACTCTCATCCCTCTTTGTTCATTTCAGAGGGAAATGGTCTACTCTTCCCGCGACTCCTCCCCAACTCGCCGCCTAAATACCCTTCCTTCCTCCACCGCCTCAGCATCCTCTGGGTCTCCTTCTCGCTCACGCCTCTCCTACAGCGGGGGCCGTGCTCCATCCTTCGGTGGATCCCATCCCCAACATGATCAGCCCCGACACCCACACCATCCCTCAGCCGGCCATGGTGCCAACGCAGGTCTTTCCCCTTCACCTAGTGCCATCCTGGAGCGCCGCGATGTCAAGCCTGATGAAGAGGTTTCTGCTAAAAACATGGCACTGATGAAAAATGAGGGGCTATATGCCGATCCCTACAGCTTGATGCACGAAGGCCGCCTCAGCATCGCTTCCACCCAGTCATTAGCTGCGATCGGAGACCCCTTTAGCTTCCCTGTTTCCGCTGGCCTGTACCGACGTGGCTCTGTGCGCTCCCTCAGCACCTACTCAGCTGCTGCTCTCCAGGGAGACCTGGAAGACTCGCTCTACAAGCCTGGAGGTTCACTATACTCAGACACATACTCTTCTGCCACTCTGGGCATGGGATTTCGCATGCCACCGTCATCCCCACAGAAAATCCCTGACATGCAGCTGAGGGACAGGGACTCTTATTCCAGCACACCCAGAGCCTCACCTGTCAGACAGAGTTTCCGCAAGGACTCTGCCTCTTCTTCTGTGTTTGTGGAGAGCCCGAAATCCAGGCCCAGCTCCAGTTCTGATCCTCTGTGTATAACAGCTGGACCTGGAGAGGGCAGCCGCACCACATCTGGTTTTGGGTCTTCGTTATCTGGGCAAGATTCTGACAGTAGCAGGTCAGTAAGAATCAGTGTGAATGTTTTCCTGTTTTTATTCATGTATTTTATTGTATCTTCTGATGCAGTGTGCATCAGGGGAAAAAAGCAAACAAACAAAAACAAAACCCTCAAAGTTACATATTTTCTCTGCCTGATAAAATTTTACAGATATTATTAATTCATGTTTAACAATCTTCTATTCAAATTTGCATATTTCACACCCCTAAGAACAAATATTTTTCTGTTTGCAAAGAATTTTTTCAGCTCTTCGTTTGTGTTGAGTTCAGGGTTTTGTTTCACAGATGTGCTATTTGTTATTTTCGCAGGGATCATCGCCTGGAGCGTATGGAGGCCATGGAGAAGCAGATAGCCAGTCTGACTGGCCTCGTCCAGAGTGTGCTGACCAGAGCACCAGACAGTGACAGCACGTAAGACTCTCCATTACAGCCCATTAACCCTCTGAAAGTCACAGATACAGCATTAGTTTGGACACAAAAACAGGATGATCGACAGGATTATTATCTATTATGAGAGCCATTAGAAGCTCCATAGCTGTGAAGTGGTGCATTACCTTGTGTGAGCACAGCACAAATTCAGAGCACTAAACATTAGCCACAGGGCACAATGCTGATCAGTGCACTGATAAATACAGACATCTCCTAGAGTCTTTCAGTAGATTTTGATTCCTTACACTGACCATTGTTATCAGGGCACTTTACTCTCACATATGCAGTAGACTTCATTAAAAAGGTGACAACTTGTTAATGTAATCAGTCTGATAGTATCCAGCACTGGTGCTTCTAGTGTTAGCACTGTAATTGCCTTGCCCTGTGGCCGTTGATCCTCAGATGTGGCCTGCTGCGTCTCTGCATGATGGCGGGCTGCCCTCCAGACCAAGGGACGGAGTTTTCACGGCCATTACCTTTCTCTTCCAGCGAGAAGACCGAAACCAACAGTGATGGCTCCGCCACTGGAAGTGAGTAAAGCAGCGTAATTGTTACCTGTGAACCCAACCGTTACTAACACTTCCTTTCCTGTGCTGTTTAGAATACTTTTACGGCTCGATTTCCCTGCTCCCTGTGCACACACCCGAATGTACACAAACTAGCAATGGCGGTGACTTCCTGGTTTAAGACTAATATATGCCAACTTGGTAACTTTCTTACAAGAGGGCGGATAAGAGGTTAAGTTAAGAAATGTAGCATTGGTAATTGTTTGTTTGGAACTTTTAGTTCTACTCCAGCATTGTTCAAACAATGTGTTAGCTATCAAACTGCATGTGAATATGTAGTTATACAGTCTGACCCTGGAACTTAAACATGTTTATCTACATAAACAGTAATAGTGTCCTGTCCCAAGCAGAATTCAAAGAATTTTATTTCATTTTTGCTCTAGTGGGAATGTATATTGACATGTTAATGGGCCAAATATAGTGCATAATACACTGAGTCAGATGAAATATCTTTAATAAATCAGTGGTATGATAGGTTATATGGTAATACTTCCATGTATCGTAAATAGCGATCCTACACTGGCTGTGCATTTTTTATTATAAGCATTGCAAATCTAACAGCAGATTTAGCTTATGAAGTCATAATAATTCTCATGGACAGTTTTTCTTCTAGCTATCCAAAACTAACTGCATTACGCAGGAAAACTTGCCAGTGTTCATTTTAATTGAACCAAGTGAGTTCAGTGTTAAAGTCTCTTTGGACACTCTCTGAGACATTACATTTCCACCTCCTTCATAGTTCTTTTTTCTTTTTCTCTTTGACTGTCTTTGCTTTTCTGTCGCTTCTTAAGTGGAAGAGTTTAATTTAAAATGTCTAATATATCATTTGATAATCAAAATTAAGCATCAAATCAAGCATCAAATCGGGTTAATAGAATTGTTAAAGCTCGGTCAGATGAGAAAATTACTCTTTGGTTCTTTTGAGATTGTACCGCAAAGTTTTTTTTGCATTGCTAAGTACAAATACAGGAAAGCAGAGGCGAAATGCTAGACGGATCTGTCAGAGATTGAAAAATATACCTGGTGACAGCTCGTGAAATGTGTTAAATAAACTGAGATGCCAAATTGTAAACATAACCTCCAGAAAGAGGAAATAAGACAGCTTTGAAGTCTTTGGAAGGTTTATTCCTTCACTTGTGACTGTCTCTGCTGGCGGCATGTAAATTCAATTTTGTGTTCAAAGGTATTTTTCAAAATATCAGATATTCTATATAAGAAATAAATATTTAATCATAGAATTTGTTAAATACTGACAGGAGCTTTTCAGCTTTTGTACCCCGATAGGTACACTGGATGCATCCCTTTGATACTGTACAGTCATTCCTGTCTCTCCATAATTTTATAACCCTGTTGTCTTTGAAGCTTCCTCATGCATTGGATCACTGCCATAAGACTTATGCCATCATCACAGCCATTGTCTCTGCTATAGTCAATAAAATGTTCTCCGGGATCACCATTCTGTAAATCTAAACTTTCCTCTCCCTCTTTGTCTCTCTGCTACTCATTAATTTCTTGGTAACTGGCTCACTCTTTCTATATTCCAGCCGGACGACAGAAGAAGAAAGGTAGTTTCCATCTCCTACTCTATCACCCTTTTACTCCTTCCAGACATTTCTCATTGCTCCCTGACCTCTGTATGGGTGTGTGGTGTTGCTGGGTAGCTGGCAGTGTATATTCTCCTATTTATCTCCTGGTTGGTTTCCCAGAACGCAGACTCCCCTCGTTCTGTCTGTCTCTACTTTTTAAATTTCTGCTTGGTTATTCCTTTGCGAATTTCAGAGGTTTGTTCTGGCACACAGTGGAAAACTCTTTTGTGAGGGTGTGTGAATATGTGGTAGAATATCTGGTGGGTCAATGACCATACTCACAAAGGCCTATGTTCAGATAAGAGCATGGTTATCCCTGTGTGTCACTGCTGAATAGACTAATTGCACTTCTCTATGGGTTACTAATAGCATGAGCTCATATTTCTCCCACTGGGCAATTAGAGTTTTGTGAATATGGGACTTTTTTGTATTCACACACTATATCCTCTGTGTGTGTGCGCCCAGAGTTTCTGTATATGTAATTTTTTTGGCCTTTATGGCAAGTGTGTATTTGTGTTATTGTTTTACTGTGTGATGCTGGCTGGCTGCAACTCTCACCGGAGCATAACCCAACAAACTAACCGCTTTGTTTCCCAACGACCTCCCGGTGACCCCCGTTTCCTGCTCTGTGATTGGCAGCAAATACACCGTCGGCACCTCTAGCTCTGATGCCGCCGCCACCTTCTAACTCAATCCAGGTGAACAGCGTTGGTCGCTTGCAGATGCAGCTCCATCTTCACGGTCTGCAGCAAAACGCCAGCGACCTGCGCAAACAGCTCAACCAGCTACGCAAGATCCAGGTATTTAATATCCACGATTAAATGTTTTTAATTGGTTTGTCCTTTCAGATTAGAAAACTGGTTATTGTCTAGCTCTACAAACACCGTTTGTTTTCCTAAATATACCTTTGATATTCGAGTTTATATTTAATGTTTCCTGTCTCATCTAAATGATTATCGTAGCTGCCAATGGCACTCTGTGTTTGTGAACCGAGCTCTCTGTGGTTGTGTAATGAATCCCACTATGTAAGAACTACATAAAATTTATCTGGACACATCTAGTCCTCCTCCCTATGGAGGAAAATAATGTTTTCTTTCATCTTTTTTGTTAGTTATATTGTTGTTATTGCACAGCAGAAAAACAAATGCATATAAATATGTAATAAGGATAAAAAAAAACAGACATCTGATATTAATGCGATATTTTGAAATGTAAATTCACTGTGACAGTGGTATAACTCATCAAAACAAATTGTAAAAGGTGAACAATTATTAACACCCCCACCTCTACCCTAATAACATGCAAATGGTTATTTGTATTTGTATGTGTTGCTAATGGCTTTGCAAATGTACGCTCTAAAAAAATCAGCAGCAGCATGCCTCGCCTGAGACACTTTACTGATGACTCTGCATATTACACAGTCTCGTGAGCAATTGTTATTAACAAGTTTCTACTGAAGAAGTAGTCCTTAGGAAGAGTGTTGACAGCATGCTGAGTAGATTATTTAGAGAAACCAGGACACTGTTTCTGGGTTGAGATAAACCCATTTTTTACTGAAGCAAACTGGCATTATCTTGATCAGCGTGAATGATGTGCTAGTAGCATTTGTTTGGAGCATCCTTTTCCGTTTCGCTCCTTAGACCTGTCGAGATAGATGCAGAATTAGACAGAAAGCCACAAGAAGAGTTAACCAAAATGTGGAAATTAAGTCCTTTCTGTCTGAGTTTCATTTATCTCCGCTTGAAGTGGTGCCATGGTTACTGCAGGAGGAATTAGAAAGAGATGAGATAAATGCTCTCACTTTCAGAGGAGTGAAGTTTCTTGCAGGAAAAGGAGTGAAAAATTGAGTAATGGAAGTGAGAGATGATAGGCATGTGGTGCTTTTATTTGTTCCGTAAGAGCAGTTGCAAGGCTGCTTTCAACTAGCGAAACAGTGAGATGGCGAGCCAAACACCAATGGTTGTGATGCACCGAAGAGAGAACAGTTTGCTGTTTGCGTGTCAGTGTGCCCAAGTGTGACCTCTGCACCTGGGCCTATATTGCCACCCGTGCCGATGGCCAACAGCTTTAATTTTACATGTGAATGAATTATGCAAGAGGGTAAAGTAGAGACAGGCAACTGAGCAAGACAGAGGCAGCAGAGCATGCTATTTCTCTTGATGCATTAAACATTTTTCTTTAATGTGTTACTGTACTCCTTGCTTTTGGACTCATGCATCTACATCACTGCTGCTGGCAGTATATCAGGGAATACTGGGTAATTATAAATGTTAGCGATATTGTTGTCTTGCTTCACTTCCTGGAACAAAAGAATAATCAATTATTCATTTTTTCTTGCTTACTGGGTGATTTCATCTTGGGGAGTTGTGTTACATGCATAGTCCTGTAGAATATTCCTTTCATAACACTGAAAGCAAGTGGAGTTCATGCTTGGTGCATCTGTTTCATTTTCCTCAGGGTATTTCAGCCCTCTGTGTTTAGAACAATATTGTGTGCACATGCTAATGCAAATACAGACAGCAGAAAGTGAAGTATTGGCTGCATCTCAGAGTGGTTTTAAGAACATATTGTTCATTACATCATGAAGGCTAAAACTCACTAATATTGACTGGAAAATTAATATACATTAAAGGACAGAGTTAAGTGTTCTTCTCATGTGGAAGGTCATGGAGTAAAGATGCCAGAGAACCTGACCCCTCAAGGACAAGGTAGAAAAAGGTGTGCAGTTGTTGCAAATCACTGAAGTTTTCATTGTAAAGCCTTAGTCAGCTCCAGTTCTCCTCCTTAATGCGATAGTATTTTGTGATAAATGAAATAGCAGCTTTCATAACGCCAGCAAGCAATGCTCCAAAGACCAAGAAGGCTAACATTCCCACAGCTAATTTCCAAATATTTGCTGAGTGTACGTGTATTTCTGTGATGTTGTTTTTTAACGTGTGGCTTTTTTTTTCATGCAGCTAGAGAACCAGGATTCAGTGCGAACGCTGCTGAAGCGGACAGAGGCGGAGCTGAACGTGCGTGTGACTGATGCCCTGAGGAAACAGGAGGATCCTCTCCAGAGGCAGCGCCTCCTGGTGGAGGAAGAAAGACTCAAATATCTCAACGAGGAGGAGCTCATCATTCAGCAACTCCAGTCAGTTACAGTACACGATTTGTTTCTTGGCAGTGCAGTGTATAACAGTTGTTGAGCAGTACACGCTTGATGATAGAAACCAGTGATAATTTAAAAAAAAAGGGGGGTTTCCAAATATAGAAGAATCTATGAATGCAATCTGTGCTGTAGGTGAATACTGGTTGACATTTGTGTAGTTTAAGATGCGTTTTAACTTGTATTTTATAATTATATCAGACATAGCAAAATTCATGTCTCTTTTACGACACACTGATAGGATAAAGCTGTCGCTATAATTAAGCCCGGCACAGAGCAAGATGCTTATTAAGATCTGAGTTACACGACTGTCCAACAACTAATTAAACTGACTGCAAAATGAGAGCAAAGAGCTACCTTGAGATTTAATAATCAGATAACCTGCTTCAGTCTTGTATGTGGAAATTTGCTGGATCGCTCTGTGAGTCGAAGAAGACTTATTGAATGTCACTCGTTTCTGCACTTGGATTTTAGAATAATTAGTTGAACTGTTAGATGATCCCTGCTAATCGATGTCTGGTACTTTTCCTGGCTAGTGGCAGCCAATTATTTTGATTAATTATACACTGAATTTTTATTCATCATATGTCTTGAGGACCAGACTAGATCAACTCAACATTAGCGCTTAACGAATTTATATTTGCGTAGTTTACGTTTTCTTGAAGGCATCATATTATATAGCTATTTTAAACGTTTCTTACTTCAGTTGCTGCATGAAACTTTCGAAAACTAATCTGTACCTCGTCCAGTTCAGCTTGCCCAAACTGTTGATCTAGTTCCCAGTTGATTGAGAGACAGTTTATTGGCAAAAGCATGGCTGAAACATGAATATCACGATTTTGAGATAAATATTCAGTCGAATCTAAGTGTGGTGGAGGAATCCCTGGTGTTTAGCCTTCTGTCTGTTCCATCTCAGCGACCTGGAGAAGTCGGTGGAGGAGATCCAGAAGGAGTCGTCTGTCAACCACAAGCTGGTGACAGTGCAGGAGCTGGAGGAGAAGGCCACTCTTCTGAGAAAGCTGGGAGAAACACTCACGGAGCTGAAAAGTGAGTCATTCTGGTGGATTCACTGTACACTGGCGCAAAAAGGAAAACACAGCCCTTTATGCTGGCAGACCATTTATAACGCCCTAGTTACTCATCAATGCACTGACTAACTTGTAGTCATGAACAGCCAATCTGTAGCACTTAATCACCCTCAGATTACTCATTGTCTCAATGAACTCAGTGACCATTTACCTAAATTGAAAAAGGTTATGGTTGCCTACCACAAAACATTTTGGACAAATGTAATAGATATTTTTTGTGTGATCACAGTTGGCTCCCTGTATTAATCTGTTGCTTTCCCCTAAAGATCAATTTCCAGGTCTGCAGAGCAAGATGCGGGTGGTGCTCCGGGTGGAGGTGGAAGCTGTCAAGTTCCTGAAGGAAGAGCCACACAGACTTGATGCCCTGTTAAAACGATGCAAGACTATAACTGATACCCTTGCTACCATGCGCAAGTATGACCTAGCACAACAATACCTACTTGGTTGTTTGTATTCCAGTAAAAAAACAACATTAAAGTCTAATAGCTGTCTTTACACTGAGTTTGAGATTTTAATAATCCTTTAAATACTGACAAGGAAGCACTTGTCCAGTAAATTCTTAAGCTCTTAAGTATGATCTGAAAGCTGTTAAATATGCCGAACACTGACTGACCTGTATCCACTTGTAATCAATTCCAGTCAGCCCAGTTTTTCCATTTGCACCTCTGCCAAAGGCATAATGTTTTCACCCCTATGTGCTGGTGTGTCAGCAGAACATTATGGATTTTCATAAATGAGGCAGTGAGAGAGGCCTTTGACCAAGAAAATTTATTAGATAATGTTGTTGATCCAGATCAGAAACTTTCATGCTTAAACATTTGCTGTTTTAAGTCAGAGTTCTGAGTTCATTAAGAGATATAGAAGTGATTTAAATCCATCAAGTGTGAAGAAAAGCAGTATTTAAGTGTGTAGTCAAGCTTCCAGTATTGTTGTACTTAATTGGCATTATTGAATGTCACACTGATGAATGTCCTTTTTAGTCACATGAGTAACAGTTTTAATTTTGCGGTTAGTATAGACTAGAGGACGTTGAAGGACTTTTTCCTTCAGCATGCCATTGTCTATCTCCTAATCAGCCCTGTGTCCAAAAAGCGCCTCACTCTCAGGCTTAATTAATCTCAGTGATAAAAGAGCTCATCTAATGTTGCTCTTTTCTTTCATCTTTTGGGTAGCAGTAAGTTGGCAAATGCATTCAGCAGCAGTGGAAGTTTTTATCCTTCAGCGTTTAGTGTTTGGGGTCTTTTTTTAGCATTTGCAATTCTTTTTCATTTCGAGATCTGTATAATACATGTTTGTTGTTTGTGTTACATTTAAAAATGTTGATTAATTAATTCTTCTTCTGTCTTGCTAGACAAGCAAATGAGGGAGTATGGAAGAAGCAAGAAGACTTCACTAGTTCATCATCCAAGCACAACGAGGACTTGCGAAAGTTTGCAGACTTTGAAATCCCCACCATCAATGATCTTGGGGGAGGCAACAGCTTGTCCAATTGGAGCCCTCACACCAGCCTCAGCCGTGGACATGGCAACCCATCCGGCCTTCACAAGGATAATCATCCTCCTGTTCCCCACAAGGGCAAAGCTCTGGAAGAGCTTGAGCGTCGTGCTGCTGCTGACAAAGCTTTGTCCATGGAGGTCCGACTGGTAGGGATTATTTCTGTTGTTTATTTACGTGTTTTTCACCATCTGCTGTAAATACTTTGTGATGCAAACCAATAAACCAGTGAGGCATGACTATAGTTTTGTGTTCATACACTGCTCACATCCACCTCTCAACTTCACAGGCAGCAGAGCGGGACTGGGAGGAGAAGCGGGCCAGTCTAACCCAGTACAGTGCTCAGGACATCAACCGTTTGTTGGAAGAGACCCAGGCTGAACTAATGAAGGCTATTCCAGATTTGGATTTTGCTGCCAAGCAGATTAAGCCCTCCTCCAACACACCATCAACACAGACCCCCCAGAGTGGGGCAGCGACCCCAGACCACCGTGCCAACAAGCCCCAGCACAAGCTTTCTGGGAAAGAGGGAGGGTCCAGGCGTGGCTCTGGTGAGATGAGGCTCAGGCTGCATTAGTATGATAGATCAGAGTTTTGTTTCATGGCATCCATTTTTTTTTTAAATGAATCTAATTTTTAATTCTTCAATAAACAATCCCTGTTATGTAATCGGTTTATTAAACTGCATGTTAAAAACATACGGTTGTGCTTACATTATAGTAATTTGGGGCTTTTAATTGTTTCTTTAAACTGTTCTTTTTCCAGGGTTGATTGATTGAAGAGTATACATCTTTAATGACTTAAAGAATTTAATTTGAATGTATTTTGACCCTCACACAGGGTCAGAATTAAATATACATACTCAGTTATATACAAACACTCCACTAATACTTGTTAATTTTCCTTTTAAAGGTTAAAAGTTGCAGTTCAACTTTATGCTTGTTGTAGCCATCAACAAGTATGTAAAGCATAACATATGGTGTAATTCTGGCTGGATATTTGGCCATCCCTCTTCAAATTTCAAATTTCAAATTCAAATTTTATTTGTCACGTACACAGTCATACACAGTACGATATGTAGTGAAATGCTTGGACAACTGCTCGTGACTTAAAGAAAACAAAAAAGGAAAGGCTATGAATAAGATAGGAAATAAATATGAAAAATTAAAAAGGGTAAATTTAACTAGGAAGGAATAAAATATAAATTAAGGTTAAAAATGAAATAACTGTACAACACAAATTAGAATGAAGGGTAAATTTAACTGGGAAGAATAAGATAAAATATATAAATTAAAGTTGAAAATAAAATAACTGTACAACAAAATACACAATACACAATATAGAACTATATAAGAATGTATGAAGAAATCTAAATATAAATAAATATATACACAATAACAGCAGCTGTACAAGTATTAACCGGAAATGAAGAATATAGTGACCAGTGTTGTGCAAAACCAAAGTCCAGAAAGTCCAGTGTGTGTGTAAGAACTGTATGTGTGGGTCAGTACTGTGTGGTGGTGTGATTGAGAGACCGTATCGCCTGCGGGAAGAAGCTCCTCCTCAGTCTCTCTGTGTTGGTCTTCAGGGAGCGGAATCGCTTTCCTGACCTCAACAGAGAGAACAGTCTGTTGTTGGGATGGCTGAGGTCCTTCACGATCTTCCTGGCCTTGGTCCAGCACCGCCTGCTGTAGATTGAGTGCAGGTCAGGGAGCTCGGAGCGGATGGTGCGCTCAGCTGACCGCACAACCCTCTGTAGAGCTCGTCTGTCCTGCATGGTGCTGTTCCCGAACCAGGTTAAGATGTTTCCCGCCAGGATGCTCTCTATGGTGCACGAGTAAAAGTTCCTGAGCACCTTGGAGGGCAGTTGGAAGTCTCTCAAGCGTCTGAGGTGGTAGAGACGCTGTCGGGCCTTTTTCACCACGGTGTTGATGTGACAGGACCATGACAGGTCCTGCGTGATGTGAACTCCGAGGTATTTGAAGCTGTCCACTCTCTCCACTGGCCACTCGTTGATGACGGGGGTCTGGTAGTTCCTCTCCTGCTTAGTGCTGAAGTCCACTATCAGCTCCTTTGTCTTACTGACGTTTAGAAGGAGGTTGTTCCTCTGGCACCAGTTCTCCAGATTCCTAATCTCCTTCAGGTAGGCCGTCTCGTTGTTATCAGAGATCAGGCCCACCACGACGGTGTCGTCAGCAAACTTGATGATGGCGGTGGAGCTGGTAGTGGCCACACAGTCATATGTGTACAAAGAGTACAGCAGGGGGCTCAGAACACACCCCTGGGGGGCTCCAGTGCTGAGAGTGGTGGAGGCTGAGACATGTCCGCCCATCCTTACTGCCTGTGGTCTGCCAGTTAGGAAGTTGGAGATCCACTGACACATAGATGAGCTGAGTCCCAGATGCTCCAGCTTGGTGGTGAGTGTGGAGGGAATTATGGTGTTAAATGCAGAGCTGTAGTCTATGAAGAGCATTTTAACATAATTCCCCCTTCTAGTGTCCAAGTGAGTGAGTGATGTGTGGAGGAGATGAGAGATGGCATCGTCTGTGGAACGATTTGGACGGTAAGCAAACTGTAGTGGGTCCAGTGTGTCTGGTAGTGAAGAAATGATGAAGTCTCTGACCAGGCGTTCAAAGCACTTCATCACTACTGAGGTGAGGGCTACAGGGCGATAGTCATTGAGAGAAGCAGGGTGGGGTTTCTTCGGGACAGGAACAATGATGGACTCTTTGAAGCAAGTGGGGATCACCGACTGAGATAAAGAGATGTTGAATATCTCAGTGAACACAGGAGCTGAACACCTCTTGGTAGAACTGATGGAGTTTATTTCAAATGTTGTTGTTTTTTTCTTGCCACAGACCTGGCTTAAAATTTTCAATTTCCATTTCTTTGAGTTTAGAGATTTGGGAAAGCCATTCCAGAAGCTTAATGTTTTATCCACTACAAAACCAGTTTTGATGCACGTTTGAGGTCATCGTCCTGTTGGAACACCCAGTTGTCTCTAGCTGTGGATTTGTGCAATGTGCTGGTACCACTGGAAGCAAAACAGCTCCAGAGCATGATGCTACCACCACCAAGCTTTACAGTTGATACAGTGATCATATTTTTAAAAGCCTCACCTTTACTCCTCCATACATAAGCTGAATTGGATTTATTGGCATGATATTGTTTTTAAATGTGTTGTGTTAATAATGTAATAATTCTTTCTAATGACATGTTACTGTGTTTTCAGATGAGCTGACAGTACCTCGGTATCGCACAGAGAAACCCTCCAAGTCCCCTCCACCTCCACCGCCTAGACGCAGTTTCCCCTCATCTCCCGGTGTGACCACTCGCAGTGGGGAGCCACTAATTCCTGGAAAAAGCATAAAGGTAACTGAAAAAAATAGTGCATTTAACAATTCCAGTGTTTTAATTCTCAAATCTACAAGTCATCATATTAAAATTCCCCTGTTGATATATTTAAGACAAAATTGCAAGCTTCTCACACCAGCTTCGGACAAGTTCTTACCCCTTTTTGTTCTTGTGGCCCTAGAAGGCTGAATCTGAAGAGACAGAGGGACAGAAACCTCACATAAAACTGAGGAGGACCGTGTCCGAAAACCCTCGTCCGTCATCAACACCTCCCACACTGGCTTCTGAAGACAAAGAGGAGGGAGAGGGGGAGAAAATTGCTGCCGAATTGGAGGTAAAGAAAACACAAGGTTAATAATATCCCCAATAGTCTGTTGTTCATTAAAAAAAACCAAAAGGAATGTTTTTAGTATTCATGTTACGTCCACAATTTGGAGCAAGTCTTTGTGTGCACACAGGCAGACAATGTCTGTTCAGATATGCTCACCCTCATTACCACATGTTCAAGCAGCAGGTGCCATATGTCCCCAGCCCCTGGCACTGTGAGAGCCCAAAGATCACATACTGCTCACTCACACACATCATCACCCAGGGCTCACAGATCACAGCCAGACAGATGGATCCTGATAGCTGCTTGGACTGTGTTAGAGATGACCTGCTGAAACTGAATAGAGTAAAGACTCAACAGTAATTGAGTTCGATCATTCAGCTGCTGCTGTGTTTTTATTTTGCAGATAATGACAGTTTGTAACTTTCTTTTTTCCTCCTCAGCTATTTGAGAGAGCCCCACACAGGCTCTCTATGCCAGCTCCCCTTTCCCTGCTAGTTAGCCCATGCAGTATAAAAAGTTTACACCCATCCAGACTGGACCTGTGGCCCCCTGAGGCCTCAGGCTGTGAGGTAACCCTTTGGCTTACCCTGAGTTATCTACCTATTAAGTTTCCATCTCTTTACTTCTACACCTGCTACCACACACAAGAATTATTAACTACAACACCAGTTCCAAAAACTTGGGACACTGTATAAAATGCAAATAAAAACTAAAACTTTAAGGTAAAAATAAAAAGGAATTTGGAATTTGATGGCAGCAACATGTCTCAGAAGTTGGGACAGGGCAATGTTTGCAACTATGTAAGCTTATATATGTGGGAACTGAGTAGACTGGTTGCTTGAATATTGATGCCATGGGTCTTCTTTGTGGTATTTGTACAATATCTGAACTGCAAGCAGGCAAGTTCAGCACACGGACTCTATGAGCCTTACTGTTGAAATAAATGCAGTATCAAAGTAAGAGTGTGTGAACATTAGGTAAAAAGTGTTTAGGCTTAGATAAAAGCACATGTATATGTGTGGAATGAGGCATGTAAGAAAATGCTTTAAGTGCTCAAACTGAATAGAGCACAATAAGTAGTATTGGTGCGTTAAAAATCAGTATTACACTTTCCAGATGTGCAAACTGCTGAATCCATGGCAATAATGCACCATTATACCATCGGAGATGCAGGCTTTTGAACAAAACTCTGATAACAAGCCAGATGATTTCTCTTTTCTTTAGTCCAGAGGATCCGGCACCATGTTCTCCAAATCCAATTTCAAATTTCTATTTGTTTGACCACAGAACAGTTTTCTACTTTGCCTCAGTCGATTTTAAACGATAGTGGCATTTTCTTTTGGAGCATGTTCACATTTGGCTTCTTCTTTGCATCATAGAGTTTCCGCTTGTTTGCTGTGGATAGCACAGTGAACTGTATTCACAGAGAATGCCACCTGAGGGCATCCAATATTGATTTTTGGCCTTGTGCACAGAGATTTCTCCAGGTTGTCTAAATCCTTTGATGATATACTGTAAAGGCTGAGCTATATAAAGACTTTCATTTTATTTTCAGGAACATGTTCCACATTTTTTAGATCCAGGTTTATGTAGATTGGCAAACCTCAGCCCTCCTTTGTTTCTGAGAAGGTCTGCATCTCTAAGATGCTCTTTCTGGCTTTTCTTGCACCTTTTTATTTCAGGTTAAATAATTTTGAGAAAAATACATTGGTTTTATGAATTGCAAATCATTGCTTTCTGGTTTTATTTCCATTTTACAAAGCATCCACACTTTTTCGGAACTGGGGTTATAGGCTGTCTTTTGTCTAGTGTTTCTGGGCAGGAGCTATACAGAGGTTTCTGCCAATAATGCGCTGCAAACCCAAAGCAATAACTGAAAGAGTCAGGTTTGTCTGACAGTGAGTAATTTGATTCAGTTTGAGTATGTTCATTAACAATCTTTCTAATCCTTTCCATTTATACCTGTTACACAACTTTTTAGAGATGTTTATAAAAGTCATCAGTCCTTAACAGGTATTTGCACTTATTAATAATATTGTGTTTTTTTGTGCGTGAGAGTCAGTATGTAAAGAATATACACTGAGCATCCTGGTAGCATTATCTACAAAGTAGGGGTGCAACGATACACAAAATTCACGGTTCGGTTCGATACTTTGGTGTCACGGTTCGATATTTTTTCGATACAAAAAAATGTTCATGCCTTTTTAATTTGTCATTTATTAAAATTATAAATATATATTTTAACTCAAAAGTACAGTTTTTAAATTTAATGTTGCTGAAACAAAAGTAATTAAAAAAATAAATATAATCTGATTGAGGAATCACTAATCTTTGGAAAAGAGAGTTTATTACAGAGAAATGGCTCTTTCCAAAATAAAAGCTATACTATACGCTTCTTCTGGGCTATATTCTCAGCAGCATATTGTAGCGGGTCAGGGCTGTTCGGGGTTCTGTTTGTACAGTTATGTTTTGTTTATGTTGCCATAGTGACGGGTGACGCCCTCTCGCTGCGACGGTGTGTCCTTCCGGGGTCAGAGGGCGCCCTGTGTGTTGTTGTTGTTGTTGCTGTGCGGTTGCCGCAGTGAGCAGTTAGCTAGCGACAGTGTTCTTCTGCAGATGTCAATAAACGGCTGTGCTCCCTGGCTAGCTCATGGGAAGCAAGACCAAAGGACACCTCCGTCTCCTCGTTGTCTGAGCTCGCCACATTGGTGTCAGAAGTGGGATGATGGTGACACCCCATGTTCTGACCCGAGTGACTTTTCCCCCGCCGGTCGTGACCGGCCGGTGCGCCAAAAGAAGGCACCTGGACATTTACAAAGTGAAAGCAAAAAAACAAGCGCAAATTCAAACGCGATTTCAATATGTCACATATTGACAGTGGCTCACCGATGCCAATGACATAATTACCCAGCTACATTTCCGAAAGAATGCAAAAGCATTGACATATATTTTTCCTTCCTACAATAGCCCGACGGGCAGGGCAGAGATAGATTTTGGTAGCCCGACTGGAAAAATTTTGCAAACCCTGTGTTACAGGCATGGCCCTTTAAGGATGAAGCCTGATGGGAAATGTATTCGGGATGTGTGTCGGGACTGCCTGGTGTGTAAGTAACGGTTAGCTACAGAAGAGACGAAAAGAAAATAAATAAAAGGAATATAATAACTCCCTCGACAGCCAGAGTTGTGTCGGCGATGCTCGCTGTGAGTAAACTGTTTCAGCCCACTGTACGCGGTGTTCATGCCTTAGAGAAGAAATAAAGTTCGGTGAAGCAGTTTCCTACGCCTCCTTCGATCTTTTTGCTAGCAGAGTTGACCTGTATAGTAAGCTGTTGCCGGCTATGAGTCAGTTACGGAACCTTCAAGTAACTGCCAGAGGTTTCCTTACTACGGTTCGGGGCCGCGGATCTGGCGCGGTAACACCTGTATCTGATTGAGGAATCACTCATCTTTGGAAAAGAGAGTTTATTACAGAGAAATGGCTCATTCCAAAATAAAAGCTATACTATACGCTTCTTCTGGGCTATATTCTCAGCAGCATATTGTAGCGGGTCAGGGCTGTTCGGGGTTCTGTTTGTACAGTTATGTTTTGTTTATGTTGCCATAGTGACGGGTGACGCCCTCTCGCTGCGACGGTGTGTCCTTCCGGGGTCAGAGGGCGCCCTGTGTGTTGTTGTTGTTGTTGCTGTGCGGTTGCCGCGGTGAGCAGTTAGCTAGCGACAGTGTTCTTCTGCAGATGTCAATAAACGGCTGTGCTCCCTGGCTAGCTCATGGGAAGCAAGACCAAAGGACACCTCCGTCTCCTCGTTGTCTGAGCTCGCCACATTGGTGTCAGAAGTGGGATGATGGTGACACCCCATGTTCTGACCCGAGTGACTTTTCCCCCGCCGGTCGTGACCGGCCGGTGCGCCAAAAGAAGGCACCTGGACATTTGCAGGACTTTGTGTGGGGTAATGGGGTCGTCGGGGACGACTGACCCCTTAGGTGGGGGCTATGCAGCGGGTCAGCGCTGTTCGGGGTTCTGTTTGTACAGTTATGTTTTGTTTATGTTGCCATAGTGACGGGTGACGCCTTCTCGCTGCCACGATGTGTCTTTCCGGGGTCAGAGGGCGCTCTGTGTGTTTTTGTTGCTGTGCGGTTGCCGCGCTGAGCAGTTAGCTAGCGGCAGTGTTCTTCTGCAGATGTCAATAAACGGCTGTGCTCCCTGGCTAGCTCACGGGAAGCAAGACCAAACGATATCTCCGTCTCCTCCTTGTCTGAGCTCGCCACAATATTAAACATATCAGGTCCCCATAAGGAGAATCATGTGCTAACGGCTGTCTAAATGACTCGGGTAAAGTTTGTAGCATGCATGCTTGTTGTTTTTGTCTGCTTCCACTTGTCTTTGCACTAGGATGATGTCGGCGTAAATGTGCAGTCATATTCGTTGTGTTCCCACTAGTGCTGTCAGCGTTAATCTCGTTGAAATGACGTTAACGCCACAACATGGCAAATCTCCGTTAACGAGCTACCCCTGCGTGGGGCTAGACGGCCAACACGTTAACGAGCTAACTGCGCTAACACACTAGTTCCCACCCATGTAATTGAGCATTGCGTGGCACATCCAACATACTGTTTTACTTTAGTCCATGACGCGCTTACCTTCAGGGTCATACATCACATGAAAACCAAAATAATTCCAAACGCCAGATCTGAATGAGGGTGGGGGAGGTTCAATTTGCCATGTTGCAAGGAGAGCTTAACTTCTGTCTCGCTAGCTTGCCCTGCGCTCTTCCTTCTGACGATGCTGTCTGTGTTGAACGCTCAGTGGATCTGCGCTCGACAGTGCAGCCTAGGCGGAGTAGTCGAACGCAGATTCACTGAGCGCTCAACACAGACAGCATCGTCAGAAGGAAAGTTGATAAAATAAATTACAAATTTTGTATTGTTCGATACATATGCGTACCGAACCGAAAGCACTGTATCGAACGGTTCAATATCAATACGAGTATCGTTGCACCCCTACTACAAAGGTATTAGATACAATGTGATAATATTTCTTTCATGCTCTCTGATGTGCTTGGGTGTTTTTAATGCCATGGTTTGTAATCTCACTTGAAGTTTGTGCTTGGAGTGTGTTTAAATTGAAAACTCAAGTGCTTTCTTCATTTATAGGCAGGGCACATGTCTCCTGTCCCCCACATCGTGTTGACAGATTGCTGTCCTGCTTCGCTCACAAACTCAGAGGATCCTGTCAGAGATTTGGGGAATGACCTTGTGGAGGGGACTCAATCACAAGATTGGACTGGTCATCATTCAGTCGGCAAGACTATAATTTCAAGGGGAAAGCATTCAGGGGGATTTGAAAGTCCTCCACAGCGAGAACAGTGTTCGGATAGTGAATTCAAACAGGAAGTTGCCCTGCTGGTGACAGATCTGGGCATGAGAGTGGTGTCTCCTCTTGAAGCCCAAGAGCTCAGTGAGACTAAAGGAGATGTTCTTCACACTCTAATCATCTCACCGCAGACTAAGGAACTGTCTGAAACTCAGCTGAGTCACCGGCCTCTGCTAGTGCTCTTCAGGGTACAAAAAACTGTCAAAGAGGCCTACGAACTACTGTATTCCCTTGTGGCATCATTCGAATTAAAATTCTCCCATGCCCCAGACCAGCAGATGCCTCTAGCTGAGGCTCTCAGAAGCGGCATAGAGACAGGGGCTAGCATGCTGACATTTCACCACAAACCTGAAATTAGGTTAATGCCTGAGCTGAGCTCAGTAAGCAGTACTCTTAACTCTAATGGGTCAACTAGGTCTGCGGACACTCAGAGGAGAATGACAGAAGATGTCCGACGCACCACCTACAAGAGGCTGGACAGCTTGGAGGAGACTATTCGAGAGCTGGAAAACACATTGATAGAGATCAGTGGTCATGCTACTAGAGAGCAGCTCTACAGTCAGACAATCATCAACAGTAGCCCTGTACCGACGACTGGTAGTCCAACTGAGGCGAAGAAGCCGCCACTCCCACCCAAGCCATCCGCCTCGAGTCCATCATCAATCCAGGTTTTTGCTTACACCTCCTGTGTCCATTCCTGCTCTGAAGCAGCATCCTCTTTTTTTCTTCACTTCTTCTCTGTGGATGGCAGTTGGAAATTCACTTTCCAGCTTCTGATGTCTGCTCCCTGATTAAATCGGCATGCGACTGTATTTGAAATCGAAACCGTGCAGAGGGGACAGACAGCAGACTTCCTACCTACTTGTCTGTTCTGTGATTAGTGCTGGGGCTGCTCTCCTGCTGAGCTCAGAGTTGTTAATTGTTTTTTATTGATCTGTCCCGGTATCTCCTATCTGTCTGAGTCTAGCTAATTTTGCCTTTTGTTACACCAAGAGGCAATAAAAAATAAATGCATTTTCCTCTTCTCCTTTTCTGCTCTTTACTGGTTAGTACGATCTAATTCATTTAATTTCTTATCTTAGTTCTGCCCTGAAATCCAACTTTCTTTTCCTCACTAATCGTCTTAAGCACAAAGCAGTACAACTGCGGTTGTACTTTATTAAAAGGTAGCGCGAGGACATATTTACATTAAGCTGTATCTTCCATCATCCAGCATCATTTTGTTGTAAATTATGTTCTTTTTGTAGCAGCTGTTTTGACGTGTCATTGCAAGCTAAACAGACACATTATTAATGAGTTTAAGAATCTGTACATAGGCCAGGTCCTGGTATTGTTCATGTTGGCCTACTTAAATGCCCTGCTGTGACAAGTCAGAATGGCAGAGTGGCTATGCTTACATGGAGCCTAATATTTCTATTCTGTGAATGTTCACTTTAAAAGACCAAACACAGTAGAAGTTCCCCATATGAACACCTCAAGCGCAATAAACAGGACGAGGCTTTTTAATGAGCTCAATTTAATTGCTGCCCTTTCAAATCATTTCAATGCAAGGAATGAAGAGTAACACATTTACAGCAACTTCTGCCCTAAACAGATGTGAGAAATCCTTTCTCGGGGAGCTATTCAGACATGCGTCACAGATAAAAGAGCCACTGACAAATGCAGATGCAGCACTTTTGCGACATTGTTTTGATTAAGTGCGTATTCATCCATCCACATAAATTTACAACGCTTGTAAACAGCTGACCCAAAATGTTTAATCATAAGGACATAAACAGACATTTAAACTGTTTAGCTGCTTTCAAATAACGAGGTAAAACTACAAAGAGAAAATTCGATCTAATAAGTTTAAAAAACAAAAGATTTCTTACCAAAGGCTAGTATCATGTCTAATATACTTCACATTAATATGTACTGACTATGTGCTGAACTCTATTACCAGATGTTGTCAGTGGCCTGGCTTTAGCTCACCTCCAGCTGACCGCTACACAACAAAAGATTAGTAATTATCAAAAGCATTCCTGTGTCAGCTGCCACTCGTCTGAGAGGTCTTGACAGCTTGCGTAGCACTCCCTGTTACTCTGATTGTAGCCTACCACTCAGGGCAGGGCTGCAATACTTGACAGTCACACTGTCATGGTGAGTTTTAGCCCTCTGATGTAGAGCCAGAAAGCACTCCCATGGGCACGGCTGCAGATTACAGAGTCTTCACACATTATTTCATCATTTCAACATGACCCTTCTTCCAACTCTTGTCCAACATTTGCTGGCACACTTACCAAATTCACACTGACAAGAAATCTACTTTCAGAACCCATTAGAGTTTAGTTTTTAATTAGCACATCAAACAGCAAGTTTACTTGCAAATTTTATGATCTAATTTTAAAATTCTGCTTCTCGTTAAAAAAGGATTTGGCGCAGAAGGAAGGTGGTTACAAGTCTTTCTTCTCTGATTTAATGTAGTAGGGGTAACTGACTATTTGATATTAGGGTTAATCTTTTGTTAGTTTTCCTTTTAGCTAATGTCTCTGTGTGCAGATGAGGCACAGTTGGATGGAAATTTGACTGGATGTGTATTTGTTTTCCTGTGTATTAGAGAGAGTCAATAGAGTAACTCAGCAGGAAAGATCATTAAGCACGCTGCCTCGTGGATCCTGTGGTGAGGCTAAGCTACGCAACGTCAGTTTTGATGCCGCATTTCTATATTCTGGTCTTTGTCATCTTCTGCTGATAGATAGTGAAACTCTGTGAAGTGGATAGTTCCATTTTATACCAACTATAAGCTGAGGTCTTAAAAACCTTATTAGTCTCAAGAGAAAGACTTGATAAAGGCTGGACTCAAACTCTGTAGTAAGTAGATGTGTGTCTGAGGCTTAAATCAAATACACTGTAGAGGGGAAGTGAAATCTACAGACATCTGATGTGTGACAAAGTGTTATTAATGGTTCTCCTCTGTTCTTCTCTTGTTTATTCTATTCTTAGGGAGGAACTATTTCAGGTAGCGGGAAGTTTCTCCACTCCTCGGCTGCCTCCAAACTGAAGCACCTGCAACAAAACAGCACAGAAAAGACTAAAAGTGGCAAAAGAGAGGACTTCATGAAGGTCCAGGGCCAGCAACAGGTACAATTTGCCTTTGTTTTGCGCTGTTGAGGCCAAAACGCACTTGATCTGGCAGAGTCTGTGCATGATCCCTAAGATGGACAAGTTAGCTTTTAGGTATAACCATCTTAAGCACTTAATGAAGGCATATAACAAAATTGAGATATAAAAAACATGAAAATTACAATAATGATCATTATTGAATCGTACTGCCTTTATGCCCACAGAGTCACTGCAGTTGAAACTGTCAGAGGTTCAAAGAGAAATATGAAACTATCATTCTTAGTAAAATGCAACTGAAATATATAAAATCAAAGGTTTATTTATTGAAGTATGTAATTATTAGGGAAAAATGCCATATATACTGAATGTATACCAATAAAGTACATTTAATTTGACCAGATTCTGTTAAATTTCCTCTTTTACATTATACTTATGTAGTCATATCAGCATTTTGGGCATAAATATTTTTTGGAGTGCAAAAATCTGGGCCTACCAAAAATCAAGATAGAAAGGATAGTATTGATTTTGTTCTGTATTTAAGCAAATATAATTGCTTTCTTCCTCAAATAGAGACATATTTTGCGTTAATGTTTACGCCACCTCCCCAACAACTTCAGCAAGCCTTCGTTCAGAGTTATTTTCTCGAAAGCAAGTGTGTGTGCATCCATTCAAGTAATCCACTCTGCACCAGATCAAGATTAAATGGGCCTTAACTACCACTCTTCACTGCCACTGGATCCTTTCTGTGCCCCACAGAACCACTGTCACTTTTCAGCGTGATACATTCCTCGCCCTCTGTGTATTACAGTCTGTGTAACATTCAAGATGCAAACTTAGCAGACAGCAGAAGCGATGAATTGAATTCAAAGCCAGTTTTGCCATAAACCTTTTAATGTCACATTATTGTGACAGGCTCATCATCACAGGAATGCTCAATTGGATCAAAGGATTTTCTGCAGGCACTGTCCCACAGAGAGATGCATGTCACACAGGTTAGAGTGATGAAGGATTAGCACTTTAATTACCTAAGCAGTGTTTCATGTCTGAAAGTCTTAAGTGGCTTCTAATTATATAATTTAAACCTATTAAAGTGTTGTTATGTATTAGCATTATGGACGTGCTTGCATCTTTAACAGGTCTTCACTTCTGTTTTTTTCTGAACTCTGACAGAAAATTGGGTATGAAGAAACTCTTAAAAGCGCTTGAGTTTAATTTATAAAACTTCATAAACTCTCTCTCTAAGTATTTGTTGTTATGCATATGCCTGACAGCTGGCTTTTCATTCTTTTTTCAGTCTCCAATATGCTGGCATTTTAGAGGTTTAAAGTACAGCAAAAGACTGGACATAAGGATGCTAGATGGCCTCTAGAGGCAAGGAAATTGAACTGTTGGAGCATGTCGGTCAAGTAAAGCCAAGAGAAGATTTTTACAGCATGCCGGTGCACAGGAGGGGAAAAAGGCTTAATGTCAATGTAATTTGAAAAATAACCGAAGCAGTGAAGTGCACCTAAACCTTCATAACCCACAGAATTTGACAGAGCATTCAGACACAAATTCAGTCTTAAAGATTGAAAAATGAATGCGTTAGGCAGACAGCCAGAGACTTGAGACATGGAGGGGTTTGGTTGCCTCATACTGAGAGAAGATTGAGAAGAATCTCTACAGAGCCATGTAATAATCACCCCTTGAGTCACTGGCAATCACCGATTATTCATTATGAAGAGGGCAGTTCTCTTTCCACCATAAAGTCTTTCGGGTTTCCTCTTCTTTATGTCTTTTTCTTCCCCTTTCCGCTTTCTCTACTCTGCAATTTATGCATGCTGGCCCTTTCTCCGTTTCACTCTTCCTCTGTCAGTCTCGCTCATTCCCCGAGATTTGGAAGCTGAGTGGATGCCTACACTTGTGTAATGAAAGCAAAATTAATCCCATTATTTCAATATGACACTCACAGGCAGCACAGTCTCTTTGTCCACAAACTTCAAAACAGTCATTGTGAAAAGATGCTGTACGAGTGAAAGCGCTATCCTCCGAGGGACGGTGGACACTCAAAGCTAATTGTCGGCGTGGGAAGTCGGTGCCAAGCAGTTAAGGGTAGCAGCATACCACAACTGTGTGATGAATAACAAAGAGGAACAAATAACCAGCTGGTTTAGTGTAGGAGAATAAAGAGTCAGCTGTGGTAGGCGCTATAACAGCCAATAACTCTATTTTGTATTATTTTTAACGATGAGGGACTACTAGTCCCTTTGTACATTTCCAGGTGTTGTATAAAGACAAGTGAAAAACAATTATTCAATGCAAAAGTGCACTTGATATAATAATTGGCCACTTTATTAAATTGATGTTAAAATGTTGGTAGGCCTCCATTTTTAAAAATGCTGCCATAGTTTGTTAGCTGCTTTAAGGCTAAAGAGGTTAGTTGGTCAGATACTTGTCCTAAATATCCTAATATTCATTAATGGTGGCGATCCTCATGGATGAACATTTACAAACGGGCTTGCGTAAATGTGCAAACTGGCAGTTTGACAACAGTTTTGATGCACAGTTAACAATCATTGAGGAAATAAACACTGGCTACTTGTAATCTGGACCTCTACTACTGGTCACAAAGTAGCTCTATCGTGAAAGTTGTGCATACATCTGCACTCTTACCTCCCTATCTGCTCGGTTTCCTTCATAAACATTGTCGAGCATTCTTCTTCATCTACCTAGCAGAGCCAAAATTTCCATCTATTCTTCCGTCTATTTTCTTCATGCAGTTCAGGGTTGCAGGGGTGTTGGAGCCTCTCTCAGCTGTCATCGGGAGAGAGGTGATGTAGTCCCTGAACATGTCACCAGTCTACTTGAAAGCTAACACAGAGCGACAGACAGCCATTAATATTTACACCTTTGGCCAATTTAGAAACACTTATTAACCTGCTTGTTTTAGACCGTGGGAGGAAGCTGCCAGGGGGAAATTTAGCACAAAAATGGACTTTTTATCTTTGTTGTGACCCCTTGCTCTTGTTATGCACTGTGACAATCCCTATAAGTGAGGTTACCATTACCAGTTCATGCTGCAATGTGGAAAAATTGCATATGGATTTTTTGCATGTACAGTGTAGTGTACCTCGCGTAGTTTACAACCATAACAAAATAACTCTCAACCAAATTTCATTGCTTAAAAAACAGCTACTTGAAAGTGTTTTGGGGTTTTTTGTATTTTTGTCATTGTAATAATGTAATCAGTAAACAAGGCAGCATGGTGGTGCAGTGGTTAGCATTGTTGCCTCACAGCAAGAAGGTTCTAGGGTTCCACTGCCCGTTCTGTGTAGCGATTGCATGTTCTCCCCTTGGTTTCTTAGGTTCTATGTATACAGAAGAAAATAGATGGATGGATATCAGTGCAACACAGTTTTTGCTCTACTTGCTGTCAGACTATGTTTACTGTAAAAGGTCTGATATAACAGCAACAAAAATATAAAAGAAGAGTTCAAATTGGTGAATAATTGCATTAAGGCTATACTAGTGATACTTATCTGTCTGTCTGAATGTCCTTGCATCATTAACTCTATACATATTTTTGAAATCTTTTTATGTCAAATGAAAATGGTGCAGAACCTGATAATTTAGTTTAAAGATGGATGGGGCAAAATCTATCTACTAAATCATTTTAAATTCAGTATAATGAAACAGCTGAGCAAAGACTAGGCAGGAAAAAACATGCTGATTATCTGCTGCTCATCTCATCAAATTATCAAGGCGGCTGGCTGATTTGCATACTGCCTTTAAGAGCTAATTAAGAACTTTTGCCTAATCCACATTTTACTTTACCTGGTATCTTTTTTTAAACCCCTCAGTGACATCTGGCGTGTCATCTTTCTGAAGAGAAATTCGACTTGCAGCTGCTAAGCAAAAACAAAAATATGATGTATTCTTTAATTTTATGAAACCTTAAAGTTTAGCTGATATTTTTGAACTGTGTAAAATGTGGCAATGACTACAGTTAATCACAGTGCTTCCCATCAACATTTCACCACCAAACTCACTGCTAATTTTTTAAAAATATTGTTGTTTTAACAATCAGATGTGCCCAGCTTGGGTGATCTCGCTCCTTGGCACCGAACTCAAGGTAAAATGGGCTATTCTCTTAAACATCTGCTGTTCGTAGCTCCCTAAATGGTCCCAAACTTTTACCTCTCCTTCCATTTCCCCTTGGTGTTTTTAGATTGTTCTCTTTTGTCTCTTCTTGCCAAACCGTAATGACATTTCTGGGGCATTTTAAATAGGGTCCAAACCAAAGGAACGAGGACAGCACTTCAGAGTCTCCTGATGGTCTGCTGTCCCCTGCTCCAGCTACTACACGAATAGACCAAACTATCTGAATACATTTAAATATCTTTACCGCACAATGACACTTTCCTCCAGATTGCATGAAAGGCAGCTGGTGTTCATTCACTCGTCATGACTAAAAGCCAGCTGGAAGGATAGTTTATTATTTTTAAGATAAAACGAGACCACTTTTTCGTTAAACGCGGGTCCTGCCGTTTCAAGAAAAAATACTGATTGAACATTGCGGCATTTCAATCACCATAAATTAGAATTATGGGGTAGGGATAAAGTTGGCCAGTCAGATTTTCGTAATGGACTTGCTACACCTTACCACAGTATAAAATGTAGCTTTATTCCCCCTGGAGAATTAGTTTCTTTTTTAGATTTAATTCTAGCGTTATCTATGTGTATTTGCAGGTGTTAAAATTAACAGAGCTTTTCTGATAGCGCCTCGTGCCGCTGTACTCGGGCTGCTTGCTCAATAAAGCTATACTGAGACATACTTAGACCATTTCAGGCATGAGGATCCTTCAAATCAATGTGTTGGATAAGAACAGACAGTTCAAAGCCACAATTTCTCTCCGTTTGCTTTGGCACAGATCAAGGAAGGCATGACAATGTGAATCACTTTCACGCTGCAAAACCCTATTTCCATTTCCCATTTGGGCACTTATTACTTCTGGCAGTAAAGCAGGCTAGTTAAAGGTGTTGGGCATGAGTTGGGGTTAGTAGGGGACTATCCATGGAGGTTATCATTTGGCAGGCAGGTCTGAGTGCGTGAGATGAAGGGGTGCTCTCCTGTACTCGCAGATCAGGAAAAAATGCGTCCACCAGGCTTGAGAAGAGTTCCTTGAGCAGAAGGAACAGCCCGGCTCTCTGGGAACGGTTGGCAGCCCAGGATCTGGAGCTGCAACAGAGCAGATGAAAGCCTCCCAGCAGTGCAGTCTAGACTAGCACACCTGCTGTCTTTTCAAGCAGAACTAATTCCCGTAAACCCAAAACAAACAGAATAAAACTTTTATAGCCACAGAAATCAACTTTTCTCCTGTTGCTTCATCTGAAAAGTACAAAAATACATTTTTTGCCATATATTAAAAAATGAGTATTTACTTTTTTAAATGGATTTGCACATGAAACACAGAAACTGTTCTCTCAGATGTAGTCTGCTTAACAAAGACGGACAAATACATGTTGTAAACGTATTGCTCACAAGTCTCAATCTACTGTTGAAACAGTGCCATCTAGTGTCTCATTTCTGCATTACACAAAAGGACTGAAAGTGAATGTGTACATTTTTAATGAGTCAACATTAATAAAACAAGTGTCAAAATAAAGGTGGTCAACAGTGTCATTTGCCCACTTTCACTGTTGCACCTTCTCAGTGGTATCAGTGATTTTGTTTATCACGTGTAGATGGCAGCCTGTGTCGTGGCTTGCATCACACAATCTGATATCAACCTGAATAACAATTTCCTGTGTTTTTTTCCTGTTCTGTTTTCACTCCCCTCCCCTTCACTACATGTTTCTTCTGACATTTGTTCCTGCGGTGCAACCTCACCTACCCCGTCACCCCGTGTGAACCTGTGCTGCCCTGCACCTTCTGGCCTGCCCATCTACCCTACCTATACCCTACCTATAAAACCTGCAGCAGTGAGCAACCTGTCCGTGTCCAGCATCTTCAGTTTCCTTCTTCTCCTGTTCACCTGACTCCAGAGATACACACAACCATCTGCTCCCTGTACCTTATCAACTACTTTCATATCCCCAATGTTTACTCTGATATATGGTCTGACACCCAGTCTGTGTAAGCGCGTGTGTGTGCGTGTGCAAGCATGCTTGCGCAGAAATGTTTGAGTGTAATAGTAAGGGAAGGTGCTGCAGGGCACAGTACCCAACCACAACCAATTTTAAGACTTTCATTTTTCATGATTTTTCCCTTCGACCCCTGAAAACCTCATCTCTTTACATTCCTCCTCTGCTCCCTCCTGTCTTCTGTGTCCCTATTCTACCTGAAGGCGAAAGGGACCTACAGCACCAGTGGCAGCATTGAGCCATACCTCTCTGGTATCAAAATGGGCATTTTTTCAGGCCGAGTGGCCTCTCCTGCGGCAGCATTTGTTCCTGGTCTGAGGAAGTACCCCCAGGAGGGGGCGATGCCTGCACTTACAGCCTCCTCAAGCCAAGCAAAGGCCCTCTTGGCAAGCCTATCTGCTTCCGGCCTGAGCGCTGAGGCCTTGCTGCTTTCCTCCGCCCTTCGTCATCACCGCCTCCTACGTGAGCAGCGAGCCTCCTCCCTGCCCCTGCCCAGCAGCCAATCCTCCTCCCCTACTCCAACTGCTACCTCCTCCTCTTCATCCTCGCCAAGCACCCCGACTCCATCCCTATCTCCCTCCTCTCCCACCTTTGGTTCCTTTGCCTTCTCCTCTGGAGTTCTCAAGCCCAGCAGGCGTAGCCTCGACAGCTCCAGCCTCAACAGGTCCAAGGATGGTGGCAACAAGCCTGTGAAAAAGGACCTTTACCCTGGCAACAAGTGATGAATAGGAGGAGGATAAGGACTTTGGATACAGTTCTCAACCACAACCATCACATCATGAACCATAAAGATGAACTAGCTGCATTATGGAACAATATTCTTTATATTCCAGTTCTTATAAGATTTTTTAATTTTTCTTTTCTTGTTTTTTCTGCTTCCTTTTATTGCACAGTCTACCACAGTGTAAATGGAGTCACAGTTTTCTTCATGGACAAGTGTCCTACTCTGATCCAGTACCTTAGATCTACTGCAGTTCTCCCACAAAGTCATTCTGTCACCTTCCCAGATAGAGAGTGCACAAACAGGCCTCCCCTCCCACCAGCTACCTGCTATAAGCTGATGTGGTCTGGCTGTATTTGCTGACAGCACCATTCTCACATACATACTCTCAGTGGGTTGTTAGTGGCATAGTTGAAATATCTAGATGGTGACTTTGATCATATAGAAAAAAGAGCTGCAATAATCACCAAGTGAGTTCAGTAGTTGTGTGTGTTCAGGATAGTAATGTTTTGACTTACCTGCATCACCTGACAGAATGTGATTCCACTCGGAAAACAAAAAAAAAAAATTCAAAAAATCAGAAGGTGGCCATGGTGATGAACGAGGTTTCAAGGTGTTTAGTGTTAAAAGGGCATTTGTGGCTTTTTTTAAATCGCCTGTTTTAAACTCTAAACTGGTGCTATGTTTTCCCCTCTGTTTGTACAAACTGAGCTTACACAATTGTCCTCCCCCTCCTGTCTCGGAGTCGGCTTTAATTTAATTTTGCATTTTAATCTAGATTTACAACCCTACAAACGAAATACTTGCATCAGCAATTAGGGACATTTAAAGTAGATGTCTAATTGGAAAACTGGAAACTGCAGCACATTCACAAGAATGCAAAGAAGGCAGCAGTCCTGAAATAGCACAAGTCTTTTTAAAGAAACGACAAAGAGGCACGGTTACGCAAACAGAAGGGAAAAGTGCAAACGATGAATTGTATTCAAATGTTGGTTTTCATATGTGTGTATTAACTAGTTAATTATGACAATCAGGATGTTTCCACAGTAGCATCTTCTAGGTTGCTCTGGCATTACAGAGCCTGACATCACAACCCATCCCAAAGACTTAAGCACACACACTGATGAACAACACACAAATACACAGTCTCTCTCTCACACACACACTTGAAAAAGCAACCTGTACAGCACAGACTCACTTATTTTTTTCTTTCAGCCAACCTCATGTGAATAATCATCGTAGGTCACATCTGTTTCACCACTTATAAAGAGCACTCTGGTAAATTATGCTATATTAATCTGATCTCACCAGATCTACACTGATAGATTCTTTCTCTTGGGATACTTGAGTTCAAAATTAATCACATCAAACTTTAGGCCTTATTGTAAAATATAACACATTCTGTAAACGAGCAGATGACACAAAAAGCCTAAAAGTGAGTCTTACAAACCAAGAGCGACACGAGAGGAAAGTATTGAAATCTAAAGCAAGCACAGTTGACTCTCAAACACAAAATCCCCAATTAACGAGAATTAACTTTGTAATTCTTTTTAATTATGACAAGCACAAAGGATGAAGCATTCGCATATACATTTGATATGCTACACATTAGATTCCAAGTATTGCTTTGGTTATATTACCTGCATTTTGAGTCATGAAACTTTTATGAATGAAGGCCTTCAGTGTTTCTCAATGATAGAAACTCAAGTTGGGATTATTTTCAAGCACATCAAAGGTGTGTCAGTGTGAACCCTGCACGAGGAACCTCTTTGGAAGCTGCCTGTCCTGCGTGTTTGCCTTGAGGCAGCCTGCTGGGGATGTGAAGTAGCTGAATGGACCGTAACCGACAAAGTGATTCTTCTCAGTGGTTCTCCAGCATGACTGTGTGAAATCGATGCTTTGTGGCATTGAGGTTTAAAACATGTGAAAAGGGGCTCATGTCAAAGAGTAGGCAGCTTTAGGAGAGGGGATTAGTTTGGGGACATGTGTTTGAAGGATACTTTAATAAGGCCGGCTTTAACTCGTCCTGTATCCATTGAGAGCGCTTGTGAAATAAAAGACCCAAAGAGATGAGAGGAAGGGTCTGACAGTCAGAGGGCACTTCTTTCCCTGCCCTCTTCACTTTGCATTCTTTGGTGTGAAGGATCTCTGAAAGTCAAAAGTGCTCAGCTGATGTTATCCAAGAACAAAGTTTGACAAGCTTCAATTATGAACAATGTGTGCAATATATAATTAGCGCTCTTGCAATTTTACCAAGGCAGTGCTCTTTGCCTTTGACATACTCCTGCCTGCTTATCTACAAGGACCTGTAACCATGTTTTTCCCAGTGCCTCTAAGACGTTGCTCCTGCCAGAATCCCCCAAATGATCTTGTATTACAGTAGTAGATCAGCAGCAATGACAGAATAACCCTTTTACCCAAAGAAGAAGCTGCGAGAGCTGGTTTGTTCCCATTTTTCGCAGATAAAAGAAAACGGCACTTGAAATGCAGTGTGTCAGGTTGCAGCAGTGGCATTTGACTAAACAATCCCCAGCTCTAACAGTGTGCACAACTGCAAGCTCGCAGCACAGCGAATTAAGTCTCACCCCTGGGTGCTCTGTAGCTCTGCCAGGCAGGTTCAAGCCCCGGGTTTCATATTGAGTGAAGTCAAATGAAAGAAATTCACTTACTCATGCTGTTCCACACTCAAATCCATAACTCTCCAAGTTAAATTTGCTGCATTTGCGTCTGGTGAGCAATGGGGAGGAAGCATGCACGCTTGGCTGCTTTCCCCTAAGTAAAGTCTGAAATGAAACCCTCCCAGAATTGCGTGACAGTGCTCTCTGGACTTTTTTTTTTTTTTCAAGACAAGTGTTAGCGGGCTGTGATTTCAACATGGCTGGAGGTTTAGAGGGCATGTCGAAAAAAACTCACAGTGGATGCCTCTGGCAATCAGAAAAACTCAAACTTGAAATGAAACATACAAGAAATATACATATATAAATATATCTAAGTGAGATGTTTGTGTATGATAATATAATTGTGAAGAAAATGTGATATATATATATATATATATAAATATATATATATAGGCCTAGATTAAATTATATACTGTAAAATGTCATCATATCTTCTGTTTTATATATTAGTGATCATTTTGTACAGATTTTTCTTTTTTTAATTCATTGAGAGATATTGCATTTCACACTGAGATTATTTATTCATATGCAGAACATTTTTATATTTGTTTAAAATCTCTGTATAGATAAGAGTTAGCCTCTGTAATATACTCTGAAGTTAGTTCATTTTTAAATTCTAAATTTTTCTTTACGAACACCAAGTTAGATTTTATGTAATTTTAATTTGTAAAGAAAACACACACACACACACACACACACACAAAAAAAAAAAAGCTTTTCCCTGAAAATACTCGTCCAGCTCGTGTACACCTTTGCCTCTTTATGTGAAAGGTCACTTTAAGATATAAGAGGCTGGACCGGTGCCTGTGTGTTGGGCTTATTTTGCTACTGTTGTTTTATTTTGGGAAGGGTACTTTTTTCTGTAACTGCGATCAGTTTCTGTTTTATTTTTAATTTTGTTTTTTCGTTTCTCCCCATTCTGTGTCGTGATGATTGACCTGGTATTAATGATACTGGAGATGGTCGGAAACAGATGTAGTAACTGTGAGTTTGTGGGCCTGAAAGCGTCATACAAGGCCTTGCTGCTTTGGAAAAAAAAGGAATATTACTTGGCTTTAATTTATCTCTGTGTCATGCTTGGCTGTGAACAGGGATGGCAGGAATGTGGATCCTCAGCGCAGACAGATTCAGGCAGGTGGAAGTTCATTTTTGTTGCTTATATTGCTCCACCTGTTCCTCTGAGTGGCTTTACATAGCAGTTATGCTAAACCATAAATGTAAAAAAACCAGAAAGTTGGATTAATAAGGAAATTATGTGGAGTTTTATGAATTTAACCTTTTATCTTTTCTTTTGCCATTGTATCTTTTTTTTTTAAATATAATGAATCTACATTCTATAGTATGTATATGAGATTTTTACATGAATGTGTGGATGTTCCAAACTCTTGGCATCAAAAGTAGAAAAACAAAATTGACTTGTAAATAGGCCAAGTCATTCCTAGCGAGTTCAACAAATTGTTATGTCCAAAAGAAGATGTTTAAATAATAAACTATGACGATGGGTACAAAGGTATATACAAAACAATGCATGTATAGTCTCAAGCAATCGCACGGTGATTTTAAAAAAAATATGTTGTCTACATGTTTTCTCAGAAATGTGAGAATAAAGCAGAGAAGGATTCTATGTTATAGGTTTACAAACATGAAGGATGAGACATTATTTTGGTATGTGTGACACGGGCATGTTCAGTCTTACTGTGACGTTATGTGACAATGATGATAGTGGCTGAGAGTGCGAAAAGGAGTCAGGAATGCTTGAACGCACCCCAACCAGAGAAGTCACCAGTGATGGTGTCCTCTTTCCACAGAGTAACTCTCCCATTTGTAGAGTAGTGTGATATAAGAACAAAAATAATACAGAAAATAGATCTATGATATAATGATACATAAATTTAAAAGCCTACTGATACTGGAGATACTAATTTATCAGTGTGGATGCCATGATATTCTGTGAGAAATGTGTGTGTTTTTCCTGTGAGAAGACAGCAGGCAGTTGAACCTGCCTTCTTTTGTACATAAGTTGCTGTGATTGTGTGTCAAATAAAGTGCAGCTCTCTTGTACAGTCGTAGTGTCTGATCTTGCTTTAAACTGACTTGTCAGCAAGTGAAGCTTTTTAGCCTTTATTATGACAGGAAAGCTGGGAGAAAGGGAAGACAGGCAACAAATGCCCCTGAGTGGGTTCAGACCAAAGCCTCTGCAATGGTCCTGTGGCATATGGCTTGCCTGCTCAACCTAATATCAAATATTGTATTATATGACAGATCCAGTAATCACAGACCTCTGAGACTATGGTCACAATGGTTAAAAAATGGTTTCTTTTAAAAACAAAGTATTTTTTATTACTGAATGGGTAACAGTATACCAGTAATACAAGTTTAATACAAATCCATTAGAAATACTTAAATGGTTATGTTTTGTAACATTTCAATTAAAGTTTATGGACTGTTTATTATTAAAATATTTCCAACTTTATATTTACAGAGCAAAACGACACTAATATGTCGTTAATACACACTGCCATATGGCTAATTGTAACACAGTTGTATATACAGAATGTTTAAAACTTGTCTTCTGCTTGAATTTTAATGAGTAATTCCAGTTACAATTGTTTAACAAAAGGAAATTTGTAAAGAAAAGAAAAAACTGGCTTAAGTGTCCTGGCGCTGGGCTGGCCGACGACCGTCTGCCCGCCTGTATGGTGAGTTCCTCAGATCTAATGAAAAACAAAGACAGACGTGCATAAACGTGATGGTGGAATTTCCCCTTCATTTAAACATCAAGACTGCAGCAGACAAACTAAAAATGATTCTCAAGCAAGAAGCATGTTACTGTACCTGTGATGATGTCCTCCAGTGCACCGTCCTTCCCCTCGCGTACTGGTGGTTTCACCTGCCTCTTCTTCAGCTCTGCAATCAGGTCCATCTGGGGCATCTTAGGCATCATTGGGCCCTTTAGAAATCACAAAGTTAAAGAATATTTTGAAGTACATTTCTGAATGACTCATATTTTACACTATTTTATTTAATATAGGCTTTAAAAAAAACCTATAGATGACTGCACACTAGCAGTATGTATAGTTTCTTACCTTTTGTGGTCCAGCCTTGTTTGGAGATGGTGACTCTTTAACCTCACGGCTCTCGCTCTCCATTTTCTTCTTCTGTTCAATCTCTTGCTGTGCCGTCTGCATTCAGACAAGGGACAGAGGATTAAAATATAGCTCACGAGTTATAAAGGACAAATATCAGAACGCTACCACAGAAACTCACTTTATAGGCCTTTATGAAGCGCCCAAACATGGGGAAAAACATTGAGGGCTGCGTGGTTTTAGGATTCTCTCCGAAGTACTCCACCACAGAGCCGTAAGCCTCCTGCACGCAGAACAGTAGATGAATATGTTTCAGAATATGATGAGACATTATTTAGAGTTGAGAGCTTGATAAGAACTTCAGACAAACCTGTGCTGTCTTGCTATCTTTGATTAAAGTGTCCAACTGTTCGCTATTTGTTTTAATGAATTCCTTCAACACGGGGCTGTCATCCTGCACCAGGAACTCCTTTTTGGTCATCTCCATTCCTCGCTCTAGAGAGCGGATATCTTGAAGAATGCTGTCAAGAGAGACTGGCAAAGAAACACAAGTGAGTTTAAACTTTTTAGCAAATTAAAAAGAAGGTTGATTGGTCAGCCTGAGTGTGTGCATGTACCAAGGCCTGCCTTGTCTACAAAGTGTAGCTCGGTGTGGAAGTTGACCAGGTCTGGGTATTTTTCCTGGATAATATTGGTGATGAAATGAAGTAACGTCTGTGAGCGGTCAGTGGATTTGGTGTCCAACAGCTGAAATATGAAGATGGTGAAAAATGTCATTGAGCTTCCATAAATTGAAAAGCAAACAAAATAAAATAAAAACAAAAACAAAACACTACTTACGAGATCCAGACTCTGCAGTCTGAAACCACAAGCTGCACCTCTTTTACTGCTGTTCATGTAGTTACCGAATGCAAGAACAATCTGAAAGGAAATAAATGGGTTAAGAGAACCAAATGTTACAGTTAGATGCCTCATTAGCATTCATACTGTTTTACTTACCTCTAGGATCTTTTTTAGTTTGGTTGAAGACTTGAGAGACATGGATGCAGAAATGATGGAGTTCAGTTGCTGTGGACGGAGTTTTAAAAAAAAAAAGAAGTATGTATGTGAGTAAGTATGTGTTTATAATCCCTTTCAGCCAAAGTTACAAAGCATTTAACAGACTAACCGGCTGCAGCCGTTTGACGCTGTCTGGAAAGTTGCCCATGAAAGTCAGAGTGTTTATTCGCTGGTTGAGGCGAGGAATCTTCCCAAAGCGTAAAATAAATTGGTCTTCGTTGGTCAGCTCATCCAGTGGACGGCCATCTTTCTCATAGTTAGCAAGAAGCTTCATCTCAAAATCTGATGGTATGAATGGTTCGAGCAGTTCCAGGAAGTCTATGGACAAAGATTGCTGGTCATACCTGTACAAACGAGGGTTAGAGTTAGTGTAGGCAATAAACAGTGTAAGAGGCAGGGTGAAGGAAGGAACAGAATATGCCATTATGGCAAAAACATCTGCTGAAGGTCAATAATGCAAAAGTAAGCACGTACATTTCTATGGCCGTGCAGATATCGGCCGGGCTCATTCCCCCCTTGCGTAGAGTGATGGCCAGATTTTTGGCTTTATTGCCATCAATCAAAGATGTCTTGGTGGGGGCTTTCGAGGTCGTCTTCTTCTTAACCTTGGACAGGTCAGCTGGGTTACCCTGGGCCCTAGTTTTGAAATGTTCCTCAAACATTTCCATATTCAACTCCTGAGGTAGACAAAAAAAGAGCCAGGGAGTGTGCTCACATTAGAATTTCATTTTCTTTCAGGATATAATTTCTGCTGTATGTAAAAGATGCAGAAAGCATATTCTTACCCCCAAGACTTGCTCATCATCTAGCTCGTTGAAGACTGTGCCTGTCACTTGGTTTGGTTTTAATGCCTGCCAGTTTAACAGAGGCATCCTGAACTTGGTCTGAATAGGCTTCCTGCTCTTAGCCCCTGAGAAAATAGAAAAACAAGAGGAATGGTTAACACTTTTCTTTCATCATGTTTCTTTTTTGGGGGGGGTATTCAGGATTCTCCTCACCAGAGTCTGCAGATGGTGCTCCAGGAGGCGGTGGTGGTCCACCACCAGGTGGGGGAGGTGGGGGTGGGGGGCCAGCTCCAGGGGGTGGAGGAGGAGGTGGGGGGCCAGGGAGAGGAGGTGGAGGTGGGGGGGCAGCTGCAGAGCCAGAAAGAGGTGGAGGAGGAGGGGGTGGTGGTGGTGGTGCAGGACCTCCTGGTAGAGATGGAGGTGGTGGAGGTGGAGAGACAGTCTGCTCTGAGCCACCTGGAAGAGGAGGCGGTGGCGGTGGCGAAGGGATGCTAGATGACGGGGGGGCTGGAGTGCTGGCTTGGTTGGCTGGGGCTGGGCTTTGAATGTATTCAACGACTGTGACAGGCATGACTTGGACGTCCAGACCTCCTGAGGCTGTGCGTCCCACTCGGATTAGCCCTTTGTCCTGCAGCTCCTGGATCTTCTGCTCTAGCTCTGAAGGTCCCTGAGGGCCAGTGATACCCAGCCGCTCCCTGTCCTTCTCCCTCTCCCTGTCCAGCTCACGCTCTCTTTCCCTCTGCTGCAAAGTGCTAACCTGGGAGCATGACTCTCGCAGGCTTTCCTACAAGGGACAAGTGCGCAGAGTTGTAGCATGGTCAAGTTTAATTGAATACTTTTGGATTAAACCTTAAAAAGTGGTGACAAAAACATAAACAAAAGACAGTTTGCTATATGGTTTTATGCCATCATATTTTCTTTTGACTTATTCTAAATCCAAATTCAATGATGGGGTTTTTCCAGACATAACTACTGGGCAAAATAAAGTATCAGCCATATACTGCTGTTAAATAAAAAATGATCACCATTTGATACATTTTGTCATCTTCTCCTGTAGCTGTTATTAAGTTGATATTGTAGTTTGAAATAAAGGGGGGAGACCACCTGGTGTTACCATGCTCAGGGTTATGCTCATACCATGGCAAAAAAAAAAGTAATTTCGACATTTATTCAAGTCCTTTTTTTTTTTTTTTTACATGCTTTTAACCTTATTTAAACAACTCTGTGTAAAGATTACATATGTTCCTTGGCTAACTCGAAGGCAGCACTTACTTTGAGCAGCTCAGCCTCCTTTGTGGCTTGCATGAGCTGAGTCTCCAGTTCAGTTATTCTGTCTGCTGTCTGGTTCTCAATCTCCTGAAGCCGTGCACTCAGCTGCAACACCACACAAGCAACACTGCTTCAGCACGATTTCACGTAATGTGCAACAACATTGCCTGCGTGTATTCACTCAGATTCTTCTATGCCAACCTGAACGTTGTGCTCCTGTAATTCGTCCACATGCTCCAGCACCCCTCCTCTGTTCTCAGCATCCTCCAGCAGAGCTCCCACATCTAACACATTGTCCAAGTAGGCCTGGATCTGGACCTGCAGCTTCTCGCTCTCTGTTAGCTTCAGAGTCTAATACACAAAGATACACACTATTGGTACATCATAGGAATAAATTATCACTTACAAAATATCACAGAACATGATTCTGTTTTAATAAAAAAAACATGTAATTTATGAGAATGAAACATGAGGTTTTAAGGCTAAATTTAATATCTTAATGGCAGAAAACAAAATGTCACTATGCCATTTATCTTAATATTAGCACTAATTAAACTTTGTTTGTTTTTTTTAATCAAAGAAAGGAATACATTTCCCTTAACTGTGAAGTGAGGAAGTGAGTGTGTGACAAAAAAGTAGAGTAAAAGTATAAATAGAGTCATTCAGGATGAAGAGGCGACAGCTGAGTAAAAGAGGAAGAAAGTGGGCATTAGAATTGAACATCTGGATACTTGAAGTTGTTAATTTATCAGAAAACTGAATATTTAAGTGCTATATTAAAGTATTTTTCTTTCTCACTATAGGCTTGAAGTTGTCAGAAAGAGACATTATAAATTAAAAGCAAAGAAACCCCCTATGAATTCTTTCTCCAACACAGTGCACATAAGTTAAACTTCCATAGGCCTGGTGCATGCACTAATACCCCTTTTGTACCACAAGATGGTGTAGCAAGTCTTTGTCACCTCCAGTTAACACCAGGGGGTGTGGAAACGCCAACAAAGAAGCAGATTGTAAAAGGACAGGTGTCTAGTGAACTGGATGGCAAACAATGATTCATGCACCCTTATCATCACCAGCATGAAGTTCCGAAAAGAAACTATGTCTGGTTTATAAATGATAAAATCGGCAAAACAAGAAAAAACATCTGACAAGCTTTCTACCGCTGGGACAGCTGTTGGAGTGCAAAGGAATAAATGATCACTTCGACTACTGAACTGGCACTGCTTCTTCTAGTCTGGTAAAATTAAAGCAGTTAATGCTAATATTTTCCATGCGGTGTTAGCTTGTAAAGAGAGAGTACATGGTATCTGTCATGAAAGTTGTTTGGCTTTGTTAATAACTTAACAAGATGTTAAGCGACTGACCTCTTGTGAATCTAAAAATATAATACAATTGCTGTATATCATTATCACTTAATAGTTATCTACCAAACTTTTAACTAGGTCAGCATCTGTGCTTCCATTTAACACTTATTGTACTGCAGACTAACACTGAGAGACAACTATTCTCTCTATCAATCCTAAAACCAATGTAGAATCACCAGTTAAGAAAATCTCATGAAGCTGAATCTGTTTATCTGGAAATAACACAGCCCATTTTAGATACAGTGTCAAAAGATACATTTCTATTAGCTGTAGCTTTCCTGGTCTTATGAGGGACTTTAAACAAAATATATACACACCTCTAGATACTTGTCTAATCCAAGGTGAGTGAACTCATATTGTAGATGGACACGGAAGTTCATGTTCTCCACTGAATGGACCACAATGTTTATGAACTGCATGCAGGCAACCTTTGGGTAGAAACGATGAGAGTTAAATGTCGTTCATGCACACGATCTCTTGGTGAAGCTGCATCCAGTGGCCGTGGTACCTACCATGAAGTCAATGTTGTTGTCATCATTGACGAAGTACTCCATGAGCTTCTCAAAGCGGTTCTTTTCTTTGCTCACCTAAAAAAACAAAACAAATAAAAGCTTGCTAAATATGTATTTTTATTATTGTGAATATGGGAGGATTAAAAATGTGTTAGCCCACCTCAGAGAACATTAATACTGAGAGTATATTCTGCACCTAAGTACGGTACATGAGTTCAGTCTTAAACATAAACATGCATGACTTCTAGACATGTGCTAAAATTACGACCATAGTGCATGTGAGCAGTAGACTGTTAGTCAGAAGATGAGCAATGAAAGAGGAGAAGTCTGAAATAATTAGATGACTGAACAGTCAAAGTCAAATAGGGCTCTTGCAATATGAGGAAATTGCCAGAAATTATTATTTTTTATTTCACCTCTTTAAAATTGTCAAAGGCAGAGAGAATGATGTCGTGTCCTCCTCGGACGAGACACACGGCAGCCAGCAGCTCCAAAACAAGAGCTTTGGTCCTGCCACGACAGAGGAGGATGGGTGAGATGTGGATGCAGACAGTTAACACACTTTATCTCACAGACAAATGCGCTCACCTGGGATTCCTGCTGTTGAGACTGAGGGTGATCTCATTCACGCAGCGTGGGTGAGTCATCACCAAATTAAAACCAGACTAAAAGCAGACGGAAGATATATAAACAGCTGTTCACTCCAGAGTAAATGTGATCAAATGTGCAAGAAACAAGAACTGTTTCTTTTAGCAACCCAGAAAACATGTCATATACTGTGATAATCCATTTTAAAGACAGCATAGGAATTAAGTGACTTTATTAGACTGTGTGCTAAAGCTTTACCTGATAGTTCATGATGGCTCGCAGGCACATTATGCACACATGTACATCATCTCTCTGGTTGTTTATGTGGGACTTCTTATGCATCTTGTTTACCAGAGTGGTGCTTATTCTGTGAAGCAGTAATACATGTTGGAATACATGTTTGAGGGAAGAGAATCTCCTGCATGTGCAAATGATTTGAAGTCGATGCCAGGATATGGTAAGATATGCAGTGAGATACTTGTAGCTTTGACTTCTAGGGTTTGGGACAGTAACTGTGTTTGACAGATGCTATGTAGCACAACATGGAATGAAGATAAAGGATCAAAGACGAACTAACAAACAGTTAGATGACCACGTGAGGGGATCTGAATGAATGAGAGCATGAGAATGTCAAGGGTTATCTTTTTTAAGAGGAGGCTGTGCTGTAGCACTGTTTCGGTTAAGTTACTAAACCTAAACCTATGTTTCATATTGTAGAGTTATAATCTTATAAGCTCTAACTTATATATCAGTTAGAGCTGTCACTTTATTTGACAGTATTTCTATTTCTGGGCTCACAGATTTCCTCAAATTCAATCCTAAATATTTATACATCAACAACTTCTTAAAAGAAAGAGAGGTGTAGCATGGCACAGTTCTCACAGCAGTGGAAACCACTGTGGTACTTATCAGTACCGCAGAAGTTCGTGGAGTTTTCACACCACTTCTGCTTTGCATGAGTCTATTTTTTGACAGTGTGTAGAGCTGCTTATGTTTAAAGTTCATTCTTCATTCAAAGGGATTTGAACGGTGCAACATCTCTGAAACCATCGCTGAAGGTTACCTCAGTAACCTTTCAAGTCTCGAGTTTCTTACCTTACAGTCAGTGCACGAGCTGCTCTGGTCATGCCATGTGACTGATGGCTGCTGGAGCTCTTGGTCAAGTCTTCCATTGACCTTTCTGCTGATTTTCCTCTGTCTGACAGGCTGCCTCCATTTTCTATAGCCTCAACCTCAAACCTTAAACGTGTAAAGATAGACATCTTTTTTTAAACATAATCTATAATAGAATAATTACGTTTCGAAACACAGTCAGATTCTAAAATAGCATTCATGTCTGCTTAGTACTCACGAGCTGTCACTTTGTGCATAGGACAGGTACTCCACCAGAACATCCAAACCTTTATTCTGTTCATTGAGAAACTCCTGGGCCCATCTTCAAAAAGAAAAGTAAATCATGAGGAGTGACCATATGTAATAGATTCTGTGCCCAGACTGGATTTATAGCCAAAGATTGTAACTTTAGAAAGAAAACAGAACACAGTCCTACTCTAAATATGGAATCCAGCACAGTCAGGTGATTTTCTTTTGCAATCTTACATTTTTTTTTGACAAGTTGCACTATGAAGGAAAAAAAAATGCAACAAAGTCAAAGGGCTAAAAACAAACAAACCCCAGACTATTTCTGCACTGGCTTTATCAACTTTTTCACTTTATGTACAAATGTAACAATACATGGAAGCTTTAAGTACTGTTTCTGTAAAAGGTTGTATATAAACTATATATAACTGTTGATGCGGTGAAGAACCACTTCAGCAAAGTTGTTGATCAGCAGCTGAAAAATATCAAGTGAAACTAAAACAGCTAAATGGTTTATGTAGGTAAAGTGCACAGACAGTTTGCAGTTTCACTAAATTTCACCTTAAATCATCTTTTAGCGTTAATGATTGATAAAGATTTTCAGGTTGGATTGCATGAAACTGCTATAAAAATCTGGAAAACATACTTGTGGCGCACTAAAAACCAAAATAAAATACATTAAACCTTAAACACTCATAAACCAAACAGAAGCTCATGAAACAAACAGGCTCACCCAATGTGATTGGTCCGAAGGGATATCTCCAAATTTTTAAGGACCTGGGTGGCATCTTGGATCCTTTTCTTCAACTAAAAAAGCAGAAGAGGTTAAAGTCACTGATGCAGGTACATGATGCACGCATATGGAGGTGATACATTTGAAAGAACAAAAATGCTTTCTACTGACCCTACGAGACACCCCTCCTTGATCCTGGTAGAGGCTTTTGATCTTGGTCAGGTAAGTGGATGGGGGGCTCTTCACCTGGAAACGCTCCTGTGGGAGAATATTTTACAGAGGATAGAGTCAGCACATGCTGAAGTAGAATTAATTTAAGCAGCGACCCCAAATAATGACTGATCCAGAACCATATTTTACCAGCAAGCTGCATTTGAAGTTATTCTAGTAAACACAACGAGCACAAACCGCTCTCTGTTTCCATGCCGACGCCTCTATCAGTTGCCACCACAGAAACTATGTTGCAAGGTTTGCAAAGACTCTCCCCTTTGTGTATTTGCGCACTTTATATCAACTCTGCCCCCAGTGGAGCCAACGCTGCAAGAATCGTGTCCATTTTGATGGCATATGTCACTCATAAAAAACAAATAAAAGCTCTCACCTGATCACAGACTAATTCCCATTTCTTTTCATTGTCGTATTGACTCAACAGCTGGAGTTTATCTGGAGGCAAGTTCATGGAACTCTGAAAGAAGAAAGATGTAAAGATATAAAATGGGTTTTAGAATTTACATGAAAATGTATTTGGAGTACAAAAAAAATCAACTCCATCTCCACTGATATTTAGCAGAGAGATATTATACTATATGTTATAATTTCTTTGTGTTTCCTGCTCATGTAACAATATGCAAAACAACAATACCTCAGATGCACTTTCAGCATAAAACTGAAAGGCGGTAACTCCTACTGGTAGCAGATGACTCAGTGTTTACGTGTATGCATTGATCGTTGCCAATAGGTACCGATGTGTTACACGCTTTCAGTGTCTACTCAAGCTTCAGCAACACTTTTATTGACTTTTTAAACAATATGACCCATGTTTAGACATTATCTGTGCAGTCTGTTTCGGCTTTAGTAAAAATATCTTTTTCGGTCATAAACTGCACGTAATATTTCTGTTATTTTCTGAAATTCATAAAGACCTTTATACAGACCAAGTATCCATGATTCCAGTGTAGGTTGACTTTTGAGTTGGCATACAACTGTCCAAAAGGGCAGTTTCACACTGAGTTATCAAACCTACAGGGACATGTCATGTGCTAAGGTTATTTCCCCATTCACAGTAACTGAATGAGAGGAGGCTGTTGTTGATGTTTTTTTTTTTTGTTTGTTTTTTTTTAAAGAAGGTCTAATTAAAAGGAAGAAGATACGTCAAGGCATTGGTGTAACTTTGTGCTGAACATTGGGGGGGTCAAGATCTCTGTCTAAATAAATCAGGGTAAATTTCTAGATGATTAAACATGCAACTATTTTGCTGGTAATAACTGAAATGAGTAAAGAAAATTAACAGCCTATTTATATTGGTTGGGTCTGATTATGGGGGGGGGGGGTCATAACATAATTAAGAATTATGCCCCTGCATCAAGGGAAAAGGCTTCACTCACAAAATGAACTTACTTGCTTTGATCACTAATTCCCTGTAATTATTTATGTCTCGCTTAAAGATATTTTTTCACAGTCTTCTCTCACATTATTGCAGCTGGTTCTGCACTGGTACTATTTTTCATGTAGCTGATCAAAAGCTTGAATCAATGTGATCATTTACAGCAAGTTTCAATAATTTCAGTTGATGTTGGGTGTGGCTTTTGAATCTAGTTTTGTGTACATTCGAGCAGTGGTTTGACATCTTCTGTGCACTTTTTTTTTCTTTGAAAAGGGAGGAGTGAAAACGGAAATGATCTGATGCATTGGTGCTCGAGGAGATGAGGCTCCTTCCTTGGCTGATGTAAGGGAGAGGTCTTGCTGTGGTTTTGTGGTGCTTAAAAAAATGGTAATGTGAGTGCCTCGCATTATGAAGTTTATAGCTTCTGATTTAGTTGCTCAAAAATAAAAAGTACTCACATTTTTCAGTAATGCAAAAAAAAAAAAGAAAGAAGGTTCACTTCTCGTTTCCTTGCTGGTGAGGTCACCATATAATCTCTAGTCTGAGGTTTGACAAGTGACAAGTATTTTACTGAAGAAGGAAGACACTCGAGAGGGTGTTGTCATTTTCCGGAGAGCACATTTTGTGTAGATATTGATGAACTGTTAACCCTGGCTCTAAACGGTATTATCTTGCATGAAATTATAATGATGTTTCCATTCAAGGTTTGTCATATGAAGCAGACATGGTGTGAATTTTGACTTGTTTTTAGAATAATCATGGTATGCTGTTCCAATCAATGTCATTTTTGAGAAAAGGCGAATAGTTTTAGTTGGAATAGTTGCATGGATTTATATTTGCTGTGTAAAGTGTTTGTTTTTTACTATATAAAAAATAACTCTCTAATTGCTCCCCACCTTCTATAAAAACACAAAATCATTATTTTTATATACACTAAATTTGTATGTATGCTAAATATTTGCTTGAAAGGTTAAAACCCATGTAAAACGGCACTGATTAACACTGATCCTGCGTTTGTAATTTAATGTTTTGTTGGGAAAGCCTATGTTAAAGTACCATCCTAAACTTTGTGTCAATATTATTGATAATAGCAGGCAGGTGCTTTCCTCTGTGGTATAAGCCAGACTCATGGAAGCCACACCCTACAACTCATGGGTCTCAAAGGATTTGATACCAACATCCAGATGTTCAGCGGCAGGACAACCTCAGGGGTTGACAGGTCAAAGAATCTTCAGTGGCTTTAAGTAGATTTGCCCACTTCCAGACTAGTGGTTTTAATGAGTGTGGTTAAAATGTATATCTAGACACTTAATGCTGTAAATCATCTAGCACATAAACCACAATGCCAGACATTATAGAAAATTAAAAATGAGAAACTGAACTATTTAGATGTAAAAATCTGGAGAACTTGAGCCTTGAATAAGTAAAACTCTTAACTCATATATGTTACTGGCTAAGATATGTCAGATTAACATGACTGTTTACAATATAGTGTCTTTGTTTCACTTTTGTAGATCTGTATTTTTTTTCTTAGCATTACTGAAGAAAAAACAAATCAAAAATCTTATAGCTAACTCTATTTTTTCATTTAAAAAAAAGGTAAAGAATAAGCCAGGATTAAGATAGTCTAAGCATCATGGTTTGATATTTTGCGCAACATATAATCTAAAAGATCGTAATACTTGAAGTTTTATCTTTACTAACTTGTTGTGAGACTGTTGAAAGAATGGTGAAACAGTTCCTTTCCGGTCCTGTGGCCTCCGTCATGTAAATGCATTGCTCAACTTCCCATTTCAGCCTGCTGTTGTGCATGCATTTATCAAGCAGTTTCTGGCTTGAATTTTTCTAATCAAACCATGAAGAATTTGGCAACTTGTTGACAGGATTGTCATTGTTTTTATCACTAAAGTAAAATTTTAAGTAACTGATGGTATTTGTGCAAATTTGACTAGACAAAATGACAGACCATTAGACTCTGACTGAGGGTCTAACGGTCTTTCTAACGTTCAGCTCTTTCTTCTCACTTGACAAATAGCTTTATATATATTATAGATATACCTAGAGAGTATAAGAAATGAAGTAAAGTACATATTGGAGTCTATATTAGAGCAAAGTAAATTTCCAAAGAGTGAAAGACCAGTCACTTTCAAACTTGGGTTATTACTTTAACAATGTAACAATGTAAAATGAAAGCTGATTTGATACGTGTTTTTTGTGATCCTCTTAATCACTTACTTACTTGCGCAATCGCCCTTACATATACAAACCAAAACTTTGTGCAAAATCTGCCTGATTTCATATCCAGTAAGGGTGTATGGCGTGTCATGCTCTCACTCACCAGAACCGTGTTGAAGCGCTCCTCCAGCTCGTTCTCTGGTGGCATGGGAAGTTTGGGTTGAGGAGGCTGCTTTTTTTGCAAGGTTGGTGCAGAGTCATTCATTGCTGAAGCTGCACTGACTGAGTTTCTGGCCTCTCGACCTTCGGCCGGTTCATGCTCCAGTCCCCCACCAGCCGCATTCCCCATCACTAATCTCCACAAGTAATCCAGGGGGACTGATTTACGCAAACTGTTTCCTCCAGGAAATCACCGTATCCACAAGCAAAGTGACAAAAGATGGTCACTTTGAATTACAATAGCAAAAAGGCCTAATCAAACCAAGTCTAGGGCCTCTAGGGCAGTCTACATTAATTCTCAGCTTTACAAAATCCGCCTCACACCCGAGGACAGGGTGGGCAATGAAAAAGAAAGTTTATCCTCATGGCCCCCTTCTCCTTAAGTTGTCTTCAAATTCCTTTTGAAAATGAGGTGATAAGTCCTGTTAAAGCCTGTTAGAAAGAAAAGTCCACCTATGGCTCGTGCACTGTTGTCTACATTAGTTGACCGAGAACTCCCTTAAATAGTTTAGTATCGAAGCCTGCGCGTGAGAGGAAGGCGGGCGAGGAGTGTGACACAGTCAGAAACCACAGAAGCACAAAAGCAGAAGAGTAACTTCCTGTGCACGACAGCTATAGAACCTGGGGCGGAGGACATGGTGGAAGATAAACACGTAACCATGCAGTAGGTGGGTGATGATAAAGAAAAGATACTACAGGAATGAAGGAGAGCAGACTCTGTCCAGATTTGTAAGATTAACAGATGTCGATTTAGATGTAAATCAACTACACAATTAAAGGAAACTTTGCAACATTTCACAAAGAAACCACCTTTTTGTACTAGATTTAGTCATTTTACTGATGTCAGCTTGACATGAGTCAAAGGTTACATTTGTTTTGGTATTTTCCCTTCATGTGGTGGTTTAATCCAGACAGGTAACGGTGGTTTCAGCATGACAAGAATTGTCAAACAACACCCCTCTGTGGGTGAAGATGACTACTGCATCTAGTGAGATCTATCCAGTGGAATTACTTAAATTACTGAGCCTTTCGTTGGCTCAGTAATTTAAGACGTTTTTGTGATTTCTATTGAGGAAAAGAATAATAAGTTTATCACAGATGCATTTCTTCGAGAAAGTGAAAATTATTAGCTCTGATGCAACAGGATATTCATTTTCAAAGCTTTCTGAGACTCACGGGAAGGCGTGTTATCAGCTGAGTGAAAAGAAAAGATCAAAAGAGAAGATTGGAGAGGTGTTTAGACATCTGGGAAATGCTGGGGAAAAATCACCAAAAGGATAAAGCTAATCATTTACTTACAGGTGTAACGGTGGAGCACAGGTATTGAAGTAAAGTGAGTTTAAATACTTGGTGTTTTTCATGTAAAGCAACAGTAGGTACACAAGATACCTGAAGAAGAGGATTGACGCAAGTTTCAGGGGTGATTTGTGACAGGAAGATAGCTGCAAAAATGAGATAGGAAATGTTATCGCTAAAAAAAGAGATAAGCAGACCTGGAGGTGGCAGAGTTGAAGATGCTAAGATTTTCACTGGCCATGATGAACAAGATTAGAGAGCAGTTGAAAGAAAGCAGATTTATTTAAGTGTTTAAGAGACAAAGAACTGATAAAAAATATTATTTTAGTTTTCCTCTCTTACTATATACGCCTTCTGTTTGTTTGGTTTTTCTTTTCAATACAGTCTTTCTGTGACATAAACCTACATTTTATGCGGTCAGTCACTGCAGTATTACTTTCAAACCATGGGGTGGCGTTTTCAAGAACAGTTACAATTCACTACCATGGTGCACAGAAGAAGAAATTCGTCGCATTCCAAAATGACGGACCCGACAACATCTCCAGAGGACCAGTGGAAAGTGAGTAACTGCTATCAGAAACCTCTTTTTTGGTTTGAAATGACTCATGTGTTAGGCGTATGGCAGCACTGGCAAATGGCAAAAGCTGTGCTGTCTTAAAGTTGAAGCTTTAGTAAAGTGCAGGGAGTACACGGTTTGTTAGCTCCGTGGCTAACTAACGTTAGCATCCGAGGTTTTGATAACCTTAGAAAGCTGTATTGGTTAGCTAACCAATTGCCTACTTATGTAAACAAATCAGCCATTGTTCCCCCTATGGTGTATACAACATGTCTTCACCTACACACGCAAAGTTAAATAAAAGAAAAAAGGTCTGAGTAGCTGCTTGTTTCTTGCAAATCTACAGTGCAGCATCAGTGTTTGTGAAGCTCACATTACCTTGTCTGATAGGCTACTATATACTGTATATAATTAATTACCAGACCACAGAAATTGAAATTGTCTTCGTTCCACCGATTCCTTAATATGGAGTCTGTGGAAATAAAATAAATAAAATAAATAATTAAAAATAATTAACATGTGTTCAGGGCCCCCATTTTAAAAAAATATGTCTCTGAAATAAATTGGGTATAGTAATTTTACAGTACGTAAGTAAACATGTAGTAGGATCTATTGTTTAAACTTAACATATATTCATTTTTCCCCCTCCTGAGCTTTTGAGACTTTGGAAACCACAAATTAGACAGCTGTGCCCTACATCAAACAATAGTTCTGTGATGAAGGCTCTTATTTTCTACAGCTTTTTACCCACCTGTTTTCCTGAATTGGACAAATCAGGGCAATGCTCAGTGGGGGCTTAACTGGCTGGCTATTGCTCTTTTGTCAAACAAATGTAGGGCAGCACAGCGTTTTCCCTTGTCATTAGCTGCACAGCCTCTTATTTTTTTTTTGCCTTTTTCTGTCTTCTGCTCTCTCGTGATGGCTCGGCAGACATCCGATGGTGCTTTCAGCGATGGTGGCTTTGACAACAGTGAGTATTCAGTCAGTTCTTGTGTTGTACTTCATCACCAGTGTAATCTGATCTCTCACATGATACTGATTATAGATGTACATCAAAATATGTTTTGATTTTGTTGTGAGTTATGTTTGATCACTGCTGTCTTGTTGTCTAGGTTATATCTCTGAAGCAATCAGAAAGGGTACTGTAGTGTCCCGGGCCAACAGTATCGGCTCAACAAGTGCCTCTTCAGTGCCAAATACAGGTACTGGGTTTGAATGTTGTATATTTATGTGATAGTTTGATACTAGTAATGTAATTGTAGTGTAGGTTAATTGTTTACTTGTTTAGTTGTTGTAGCCTGAGCCAGTCAGATATTTATAAAAAAAAAGTTTCATTTTTGTTTATTTAGTGTAAAAGCGAAATACAATGAGACTTAGGCTACGTTCACACTGCAGGTCTTAATGCTCAATTCCGATTTTTTGATCAAATCCGATTTTTTTTGTCTGCTCGTTCACACTACAAATAAAATGCGACAGCAAACGCTCTCTAGTGTGAACGCTCAAAGCGGCCCGCATGCGCAAAAGAAGACGTCACACACAACGCGCTCTGTTTAGACCCAGAGCAAACTATATTGTTTGACTGATGGCCCTTAATATAAAGACTTCGGACTTCATGTTTCCCAATTTTTGCTTTAAGTTATTTTGTTATTTACATAATAATGTAAATAACCTAATAATGATCCTTATTGCTGTTTTAGAGGAGCGGTGCTTCAAAGGATAGTTGCAGATTTCTGTCAGAATCTGCAGGTTATGCAGTACAAATAAAATGTTCACGTTTCTCCAACGTTGTCTTCCCAGCAGTCTCACCGGATGGCCAGGAAGCGTTCGCGATGTCTTCTCGGGCGCTTCTCTGGCGCTGATAATTGGCGTCTGTCTTATGTCAGTGACGTAAAAGACAGATTTAATGCGACTTGACCGTTCACACAGCAGTCGCTTTCTGAAACATCGGATATGGATCGGATTCAGTACCACATACGAAAGTGACCCAGATCGGATTTGAAAATATCGGATTTGTGCCGTTCACACTGTCACACCATGATCGGATATGGGTCGCATAGGGTCAAAAAAATCGGATTTGATGCGCTTTCGCCTGCAGTGTGAACGTAGCCATAGAGACAGCTTTGCTTATATTTCTCCATGATTTGTACAAAAGGAAAAATCTCTCTTGCTTGTGATTAATAAAAAATATATATTAAGCTTAGCTCTAAAGCTTTTATTTTTATTTATTCCAGAAGTTAGAAAATGTATATGTTACATTAACAAAACAGTAAACATGGCCCTGAAATATGTCTTAAAAAACAAAAACACAGTTTGAATAAATATAAATAAAGATCTAAAAAAATTTTGTATTGCTATTCCAGCAGTTAATTTTCACATTTATTTTACTCTATTTTGCTGTACAATGTTTTGTGACTGCTTTATACATACAATTTTCTTACTTCCCAAACACAGGGATTGCTGTGTGAGGTAGAAAATATTTCCTATATCATTCCATGTTTAATTATGGAAACATGTGTTTCGTATTTTACAATATTTTCTTAAATTCTTTGAGGGTTTTATGAGATGTTAAATAATAATTTACTTTGTAAATTAAGTGCATCACAGTAATTCATACTGATGAAAAACAATGAGGTTGCCTATATGTGTGAAATGAGTGCCAACACAGGAATGACTCCAGGGTTAATAATCTTGTACAGTTATGAATTGATTTGATCAACTTTTTAAAAATAGCTACCTCAGCATTTTGTAAGTTGGCTAACAAAAACACTGCTAATGTCATGGTTCAGATTTTTATTTTTTCATTAATGAGTATTAATCTATTCCCACATAGATGATGAAGACAGCGACTACAGGCATGAAACATATAAGGACTCGTATAAAGATCGTCGGAGACAAGCACACACACAAGCTGAGCAGAAGCGTAGAGATGCTATTAAAGTAAGGACACACATCTTGAAAGTTGGAGATTTGCTTTAACTTTTTTCAGTAGTTACTAGTTGCTCTCTTTTAACATTAGAAAGGATATGATGACCTCCAGTCAATTGTTCCAACCTGCCAGCAGCAGTCTGAATTTGCGGTGGGAGCACAGAAGATCAGCAAGGCTACTATTCTGCAAAAAAGTAAGATGTGGTCAAACATAACCTTTGTTAACATTTGAACAAACTTGGACTGCCTCTGCTGAGTAACCTTGACTTCAGATTTAGTTTGAGATAATCTATATATTAATTAATACATCTGACATCTTGATAAGAAAAGAGCACAAAACAATAGTACTGAACTTGTTTTGTATGGTGCTAGCTTTCATTTAGTTACATCTCACTTGGCCACATTTAACAATAAAAAGAGACGATAGACTAAGTTCAAGGAAGAACAGATATTTCCTGTCTTGCAGGGGCTCCTTTACCCAACAAAAGGGGAAGTAACAGTACCAACACCCTCAGTATAAAGGTTAACTTTCAACAGTGTACCTAAAACTTGTGTATAAGGCAAAAATCCCCAACTGACGATTTCTTGGTTGTTGTTGTGTTGTTTTTTTGGTTTTTTTTTAGCAATTGACTACATCCATTTCCTTCACAAAGAAAAGAAGAAGCAAGAGGAGGAAGTTTCTGTCCTAAGAAAAGAAGTGATGGCGCTTAAGATTATGAAAACGTGAGTGGTTTAAAATTCATAAGCCAAACTGCTTTTTCCACATTGTGTACTTCACAGGTCTTCTTTTTTTTGGTGATCTGAGACTTCCCTAAATCCTCTCAACATACCTGCACTGTGTGCAAGTCGCATCTTTTCTCCATCCAGACCGATGAAAAGACAGATTGTAAAAAGAATGCTGGTCTGGGGGCAAAGAAAGAAAACTTTGGAGTAGGGAATGCATTGATGTGTGCTTTTATCCATGTTCTCAAAAGAATGACTCAAATTCATTGTTTATGAAATTATATTAAACCCCCCCCCTTTTTTTTTTTATTTTTTTTTTTAAATGTTTTAATAGGAACTATGAGCACATAGTGAAGGCTCACCAGAACAACCCACAGCAGGGAGAGGATCAGGTGTCGGACCAGGTCAAGTTCAACATCTTTCAGAGCATCATGGACTCCCTGTTTCAATCTTTCAGCAACTCTGTTTCAGTGAGCAGCTTCCAAGAACTTTCGGCCTGTGTTTTCAGTTGGATTGAGGAACACTGCAAGCCACAGGTAAGGAGTATGTTTAAAAAACCCATGAGAACTTTATTATTTTGTGTATGTTGAGGTATTTATAGTTTGTTTTCTGCTTATGTTCTTTCCTAGACACTGCGGGAGTTTGTTGTTGGAGTGCTGCGGCAGCTCAACGGTCAGCTTTACTGACTGCACCTGGCCTCTAGTTAACTCCCAAAAATGGACTTTTTGAGCTTACTCTGGCCTCTAAGAGTAAAAAAATGTTGATCAGCCTCAAGCTATGCCACAGTATTTACTCACTTTGACTCATCAGTGACTCCCTGGCTGCAATTTGATTACCTCATCACACGTGGCAGAGGTGAAAGGTGGCATTGGAATGAGCAGATATAAGTTTAATGCAAATCACTTTAAGCTTTGAAATGTACATACATGTTTAACTGAGTGTATTTCAGGATATTCTGATTGTTATTTGATTTGGGAACCCAGCAGTACAGAAGTCACTGAAAGTGCAGTTTTCAATGTGTCAGGCAGGCAAAATATTGTGTTTAACTAATGGTAATCACCATCTGCAGTAGCCATAGTTGCCCACACTGAGATAAAAAACATGAGGGGAGATTAGATCTTAATAGCGAGAACTCTTCTTACAGATTGAGTGAACTGATGGTAAAGTTTATGGTGCATTTTAAAATAATCAACAGAGAGAAAAGAGGGGAAGGGAACTCATGAGCCAACACGTTCCCCTCTGTCACATCAAGCATGACTTTGTAGCTTAATGCTGAACCAAAGGAGCTGTTTCAGCTTCAGTGGACGAACACTGAGCCACTCCTCAGCTGTAGCAGATAATGGAAACTACTGCAGAGTAACAATCATTGCTAAGCGTGTTATCAGGAAAATGCTATATGAGGTCTCAACAATTTATCACTGAGATTTGGCTTGTAATCCGACACATTTTGAGATGTACATAAATGGAGCTGTGACAAGCTGATAAAGTGCTGAAATGTCAAATTATTGTATGTATAAATTTAAATGTCTTTACAGTGTGCCATTTAAAATTTTATAGTTGTCGTATTTCAATTCAATTTGGCTTCAATGGCAGGAAATGTAATGAGTATTCTCTCTCATAATTGAGCTACATCACACTATGAAGCAATGTGTGTGGTGATCTTTCTGCAACTTTCAGATTTTCCTTTAATCAAAAAGCTTAAAATTTCAGCTTCAGTTGGTCCAAATCCAGCAGAATGAATATTGTTTACTTTTGTTATCAGTGGTTCTCAGTGGCTAAGATGCAGTTCATGCCATGTTGTGTATCAGCCAGAACCTGCTTTTTTTTTTTTTCTCACCAAAAACTGTCCCTTTGAACTGCAGCAGCCAAGTTCATGCTGTGTGCTGAATTATGAGTGAATTTCAAGTAGGTGACAGCTCATTTTAATGAAGGTTTTTTTGTTGTTTCTATAAACATCCTTTCCTGTGTTAGCTGTATTCATGGAAATGTTTTTGTTTTTGTAACTGGCTTAAGTTGTTTCAAGTGTATTAATAATTCTATTATACAAGCCATGTACACTCAGTGGCCACTTTTAGTTACCCCCCCCCCTGTAAAATCCAGTCTGAAATCTGAGCCTTAAATTCTGCTTTATAACATTTTTTTCTTTCTGTAAATGTACACCAGCAGATGGGTGTCATCTATGCATTAATGTACAGCTCTGTTAGTGTTGTAGTTTGCTGTGGTGTTGAATGTTGACGTTTTTAATTGACAATCCAAGGAGGTTGAATATTTAAAATAGGTTTTAAATCTGTACCTCTGAGAGAACACTGTGTATTTGATTGTATTTAATTTCATAGGTTTGCCTAATAAAGTGGCCACTGAGGGGTTTTTTTGTCATCCAAATTATGTGGAAATGGAGCATCTGTGCATAACAATAACAGGAAAAATCATAAAGCTAGGCAGTGGTTCCCAACTATGCAGCTAATGCAACTTATTTTATTTATGCTTCACAAGAATTAAACTAAAACAATTGTGGAGCTTCAGCATCAGAATTTATGGTCTTGACCATTTAATAAGCAGAAAACAGTGCAACTGTAATTCAAAAACATAGATATATACATTATACATTTTAATTTATGCTTTCAGAAAATAAAAGCAAGATGGAGTTGAACAAGAACAGATTTTAAACATTTAAATAAAGCCTTGACATTTTCACTGGAAAGCTCAGGATTGGTTAAATCTGTTTAAAAGGGAAAATTTAAACCAGCGTTGCCTTTGAGGTGAAGAGCATGACTGTGTTGTCAATTGATGTGAAAGTCTTAAGAGTTTCACAAGCAACAAAGCAGTTTTTTATAAAAACATACTTTCAGTTATGAACTTTTTTTCAATTAAAGCATTTATTAAAGTTGAACTATCTATTCAAAAAAAAAAAAAAGGGCCATAAATAAAGTATTCTCTGGGCTTCAGATTGCTTTCCTGTGTAATCCATTTGCTTAGATTAGTGGCAAGGTGACTGTAAAAGAACTTTCTTGTTCAAGTATTTGGAGGAACTACTTTACAGTCCTCATCAGTCTCCACTCCAACTTCTTCCTGTGAGGAAGCAGAATATTGCAGGTAATAGCAAGAACTTTATTTTATTCTTAAAAAAGTTTTTTTTTTGTGTCTTAAACTCACCAGGAACTCCTTTTTGCTCTTTGGATAACCCTCGAGGATTGCATTTGTCATGTCTGAAGCCTAACACAAACAAGGTGCCAAACACTTTAATAACATATCCATATGCAGTTTCACTCACACTGATGAAAGGGATTGTACGGCATTTTTTAAATACATGGCATGCAATACGAAACATGAGCTACGAATACAAAAAGGAACTTAAGTGAAAAAGATTACCAGTCTCTTCCTCTTTTTCCACTCTTTAACGTAGAGATCTCGTTCTTTATAAACCTGCAAATTAAAAATAATAATATATATAAGCAGCTGGATAGCGTAGTGGTAAGGTTACACACCTTTGGAGCAGGAGTGGCAAGTTCGATACCCAACATCCACGTTGCAGGTCCAACGTTCGGAAGAAGGGACTGCTCTCACAGTTAGAGATTGATGAGGTACAAAAAAATGCTATGGCAAGGGGGAGCCAGTACAACAGGTTGGGGGGGAGATATCATTATCACCCCCACCAGAGATTGGGTACCAAGCCCCAAGTGCGCCAGAAGAAGGATTGTTGAGTGCAAGAGATCATGGCAAGCTGGATCCTCCGTTACCAAGACTACGTGAAGTACCCCGAGAGGCTTTACTAGATGATGTGAATGCAGCACTATGCCGCCACCATTACCGAGACTAACAAGCTGATCTACAGTGAAATGAGATGTTAAACAGCCACATGGGAGCAGTACCCTACTCTGTAGGAAAAAGCCCCCAGCCCCATCCAAGGTCAACAACAGTATATGCACAGTTGACTCATGAATCATTAAGATTTTTATGACACTGTGGAAGACAGAGGACAACTGAAGGCTGTAGACCATGGTACTCAAACAGGGAGAAGGGACAGCGAGATGGGGATTCATTGGCAAATGGGTGCGATGACATAGCCTAGTTCCATAATTAAAATTTTACTGAAACGTGTGAATATGACAAATATGGAAAAAAAAAAAAAGTCGGTAAGGGGGAAATACTTTTTCACAGCATTTATAAATAAGAGAGGCCATGGGACAGATCCCTGGTGGATTCCTCACCTTGTCCTTCTCCTCTGGCGTGATGTGATTTGAGGCCGACTTTATCTTCTCCAGTCGGGCTCTGTACCCAGAACACTCTGCTTTTAGCTCCTGGATCTCTGACACCATTTCCTCTGTTGTAAGGGAGCTGTTTAGCTCCTTCAGTTCTGTCATCACAGATTTCACACAAATTTACAGAACATCCCCTTTCAAACATATGCAGTAGAACAAAAACAACACGTGTAGAGAAAAGAGAAGTGGGGACAAGCCTCATCGTAAACCGTTTACTGTATCAAACAGCCACATCTTGTGGCTTAACAGTGCGCAAAATCTGAGAAGATAGTGTCAGTGATTAGCAGAAAATGTCACCTGCATCCAGCTGCCTGCAGCTCTGGGTAAGGGATTGCACCTCTTCACTGAGCTCTGAGATCTGATGGTCTATTGCCTTCAGGTCTGCATCGTTCACATCTTTGAACTGAGCCTGTGGGACAGATTGAGTTATTCCGGTTACTTATAAATTATATGTGCATAATATTCCAGACAAACAGACTAACCTGGTCAGCAAAATAAATCTTTTGCTTGCCATATATTTTCTCCTTTATCTTGCCTTCCAGGGCCAGCAGCTCCATGGCTTTGACCACTGCCTGTTGGAAGAAATGTGTAAAAACCACTTAGTTGTAGGCTATGAAAAACAGGTTAATTTTAGGCATCTAATTGTCTCATTGAAGTGTTAAACTCGCCGTTTTGCCCAGACCATGTTGCTTTTGTAAATTAGAGAAGACATCCTGAGCGCTATAGGGCCGGTTCTTCTCATTTAGGTAGGCAAGGATGACGCCCGCCCCTGTGAATGACAGCAGGACAAGTTTAACGTTTATCTAAACTTACCATAACATTACACTTAACTTATACTAGAAGTAGATTTTCATGATTATGTTAATATCTAATAGTGTAATATCGCTGGCCACAATCATCATCCTAATCTATTTTAATATAAATATGATTCCCCTCCTTAAAACAAGTATATCGTTTGGAAAAGTGGAAGAAGAATAAAAACACGGAGCTCGTCTCAGCTAACGCTAGCTTGTAGCCGTTTGGCTAAACGTTTCCTTTTATCTGTGACTTTTAACAATCGTCGTTCGCTCAGTGCAAGCGACTGACAAGCCATCTAACTTGTTATAGCCTAGAATATAAACTTTTTACCTACCGTTATCTTTTTTACTCATTTCCAACTACTCCACTTTAGCTTTCCAGATCCGAGTTTCGCGCAAAACGTACGTCACGGAAAAGATCGTTCATGCTAAAAGATGCAACACACCAGCACAAAATCCGTCTTCTGCCTTCGCGTTTGAGCGCCCCTCTGTTAATTCTGCCCCAAAAGTTATTAAGTATGACAGGTTTAAAGTATCTCAATGGTTCTTTTACTTAAATTATTTTATGTTTAGTAGAACTTTATCTCCTTCTTCATTCCATGTCGTTAGCGATATCCCGAAAAAAAAAGTAGAGTGACACCTCTTTTTATTTGGCTGTTCTCAGAAGCAGTCAATTCAGTCCAAAACCTAACCTGTTCCCGGACGCAAATATTTATTCAGCTAATCACATGGTACCAACTCATACATGAAGACATGTGGACATGGTCGAGATGACCTGCTGACGTTCAAACAAAGCATCACAATGAGGGAAAAAAGGAGATTTGGATGACTTTGAACGTGGCATGGTTGTTGGTCTGAGAATCTTAGACACTGCTGACCTACTGGAATTTTCCCTCACAACCATATTTTCGGGTTTACTGAGAATGATCAGAAAAGAGTTGCTGCAATTCTCTGGGTGAAAATGTCTCAATGTCAGAGGAGAATGACCAGGGTGCAATAAACAAGATATACAGAAGAGCATCTCTAAATGTTGAACTTTGAAGAAAGATGGGCTACAGAAGAAAATCTTACTGGGTATCTCATCAAATTAAAAGGTTAGAAAAACGTTGCCTGGTCTGGTGGGTCTCAATTTGTGCTGTAACATTCAGATGGTAGGATCAGAATTTGATCTAAACATTAAAACAAATGTTGGTGCTGGTGGTGATATCATGTGTGGCATATTTTCTAGGCACAGTTTGGGCTGCTTAACCCTAGAACACTATCGCAATAAATAGTAACACAATCACTACTGCCAGGTGATATTTACCCATTATATAATAAGATCAACAAAAAGTATGTCATCAAAATATATCAAAATATCACAACATGACAAACTAGTGTGGTCTTCTTTTATTTTCAACTGTGCCATGTCTAACAAAATGAAAACAAACGTGTCACGGGGGGACCCTAAAATAATGCTCCAAAACAGAAAAATTAGGAATTGAAGAACAAAAAAATTCCTAAACAAAAACATAATGACACTGAAAAGCTGGTCTTTGGTCCACCCTTTCCTGGGACATTTGAGACTTCCCCTGCTGAGCATTGTTTAAATGCCACAGCCAACCTGTGTATTGTTAGTGACTATGTCTATCACCTTATGACCACAATGGCAATGAGTCAACTGTACTTTAAATGGCCAACAGGACACCTTTGACATGTGACCAAATGTGACACAAAATGTTTTTATTATCCAAAGACTGCTTTAGAGAAATCAAATTCCCTTGCAGCTCTTTGAAGTCCACAGCTATGATGATCCATCTAAAACGGAATAAAACACAAATGTCAAATTAGGCCGTGACTGGTTTTCTAGTTGTTCCAGAGCTTTTCGGTATTAAATGAAGTACATCTGAATTGCCTTAAGAGCACCTTTGATAAACAGAGAGACAGTTAATTGCAAACATTTTATTTAATATGATTTGCACATCAAAACATATCAAAACCAGTTACACAGAAGGAAATGCACTACTATGCACATTACATTACAAACAGCCTACAAATCCCTCATGATGAGGACTTCTCATAGAACAGCCTACAGAAACATTCTTGTTAACTGATATGGTCAAACCAAGTCCAACTAATTTAGTAACATTTATTTTCTGCAATTTCCCATCAGTTTACATTGTTCTATTTAAATTCTGAATCCAGCAGATTTTTTTCTATACTGTGCTAAAATTGCAGCTACGATTTTCTTCTCAAAATAACACAATTGAAAACAGTGATGTTTTTTCCCTCTATTAAACAACCAGCATTTTAACTTTTCATATGTGCATTTCAGTAAATCTCACTTGTGGCTCATGGAAATTTCAAGTGCCATTTCCACTCTAAAACACTATACAGACATGGTTTGTCCATGTATAGGAAATCAGGCCGACCAGCAAAAGCCACTATAAAATAACACTTAAAAAAAGATATGAGGTTAACTTCCTATCCAAACTTGATGTAAACAAGGTCGCCTATTAAGATTGTAAAAGAGCCTTGAGAATATAATTTTCTCTTTAAAAAAAAAAAAAAAAAAAAAAGAAGGTCAGTTTGAAGGTCAACCAGATAGAATACAAGAGTGGTAAGACATAAAGAGACCATTTTAAATTTTTTCTTTAAAAAACAAAACAAAAACAAACAAAAAACTGAATCGCAAACAAACCCGAGGGCTCATTCCAGGTATTTAACATGCACACAAGGTAATTGAGCCATTTTAAAGGGCAGGAAAATGGAAAAAAAAATAAAATCAGAAATTACTCACACGCGAAAAAGAAGCATGTTCTGATGTGAGGAACAAATTCATTAACACAAATGTAACAGAGCTACTTTGGGCCACATAAGACTATTGTGACAAAATAAACTTTGAATGCGTTCCTGTTAGTCAAGAGAAAAGGAAAATAGAAAATGTTGAACTTTATCCAGATATCATTCACCTTCATTGAAGAACATAATCACTGACTAAATATGCAACTGCTGTCAAGTGTTTAAATTGTCTAAATGATTCTCTAAATGAATTCGATGGTGCACCATCAAATTAATCCTCTTCCATCAGATCGTGTTAAAGACAGCCGAGTATCAACATGAACATGAGCTACTACTTATTGAAGGGCTGATACATCCAAATACTGCAATGCCTAAATAAGCTTTTATATAAAAGGCTGTTGCACAATATCAGTACTAAAACATGGCTCAGCTCAACCAAGAGGAATGTCACATTTGGTCCTGTGTTAATAGCCCTGTATGTCTAGACCTCGGTGTAGAAAAGATCTGATGGCCTCTGGCTTTCATTTGAAGTCAACAAGTACTTGTACCTTGTAACTGAGTGGTGTGTAAAGTTACAAGACTGCAAAAAGGCTCAATAATGCTGGTATATTTAATGTTTGAATGTGTTTTATGTATGTTATTGTGTTACCTATTGCTCAGCCTACGAAGTAAAAGTTTTCTGGATGATCACATTTTCAAACTACAGCAAAGAGAGTCTGAAAAGATAGAAAATATGAAATACTTCACAGTGATAAACTGATGCTAATCAGGAGCAGGGGTGCTGGAACCTAAAACCATCTCCCACACACATTCTCATACTTTATCAACACACATTCAAGCTGTGCACACACAGACACACACACCTTACTGTGGTTTACCAAGCAGGCTAGACAAAAAGTTAGACCCCTGGCTCTCTCCCCGTCTAGAACCTGCACCTTCACTGAAGGGATCCAGCTGGTTTAGTTCAGACTGATCCAGCATCTCAAAGTCTTCTCCATCCAAGTCTGTGTCTAGCTCAGAGCTGGACTGCTTGCGATAGCTTCGGTGGGCCCCGGCCCTGGGGGGACCTTCTCTGCGTTGGGCAGCAGGAGGCCGTGGTTGCAGTGCCCCGACTATTGCTGCCTGGATCATGTTGCTGGCAATGACTCCAGCCAAGTCTCCAGTGATATTAGAGGCAGGTGGCAGGCTGCTAAGAGAAAGTTCAGCATCTAGATCCTCTTGGTCTGAGTCAAGATGAGATTCCACATCCAGCACTGAAGCCCGGTGACTAGCTAGCCCAGACAGACCCAGGCTAGGCAGTCCAATGCTCGTGTCATCATCATCATCCATCAGAGTGGCATCAGGGTTTATGGAGGGGAAGTCTGGGAGGTCCTGGGCAAAGGATTCTTCAGCATCACTATGCCTGTCAAAATCTGGCCGGAATACAGACAGGGAGAAGATCAGAAGCATGAACTAACCAGGAAATCGAGGTAAGAAGTCCGTCTTTTTGGCATACATACCCTCAGAGCCTTCAGTCAGTGGGGTCTGGCCACGTGACAGGTTAAATGTTCCATTGTCAGTATAAGAAACCTCAGCATCAGAATGCTCGGAGTCGGTCAGTGCAAGCTCCTTCGCAACAACAGCATCATCAAACTAGGAGACAAAATGAAATGGTTTAGGCTGTGCTGTGGTGCATTTTTTAAAGATGGCAGTCAAGCTGGTAACTCCGACTCTGACATAAACAGAGAAACATTCTTAGTTTGACTCTCTGCTTGTTTCTCATCCTTTTACCGTCTGCAGGCTTTGCCACAAACACACATTAACACAAAAATAAACAGGTACATTTTGTGACGTTCCTAACCACAACAGGAAATGGTGCTGACGTGCTGCTGTAGCTAACAGTGTGCTGAAAAAGCAATAGGTGCAGTGAATGTTTCATCTTTCGTTTCATTTTATAACCTTGTAACCAACACTGTTGACTAACAACAACTCATGTTCACTAAAAGAGAAAAAAAAAAAACCTGGACAGACTTTAAATTTTAATTTATAGAATTGTAAAGACTAAGATTTTTTTCACAAATTCACATTACTCATTATGAACACTTTAAATATAAAAGTTTACTTCTGCTTTAGGAAGCATTTTGTGTATGTTGACATAATTACTAGATCACAATATGAACAAAAACAAAAACTATATTTGAAGACAAATTTCAGGAATGATGTCCCCGACTTTAAACAATAGAAAGGCAGGCATAGTGAGTAACAGTTTGATTAAAATATTAAGAGCTTTAGAAGTGCAACAGCCTTACTGTTGGGCAAAAAGCGGCCAACTCCTCCTCACTGTCACTGGCTTCACCCGAGGCTGCACCATGTAGAGGTCTTCGTAGGACTGCAGAGTGGAGTGACCAAGACAACAAATAATTACTGAGTCCAGCTTATTTTAACTGTAGTAGTTAAATACACAGTGTGCAGGACAACCAGTTTTAGAAATGGTTTGTAAAATTAGAACTGATTAACAGATTAATCAACAAACAAAGAAAAAAAACCCACTTTACATCACTATCTCTACTCTGATATTTGCACTTTGGTCTCATTTACTGGAGTGGAAATTGTCTTAACAACAGTTTCATCTCAAACGAATAAATTTACATAAAATCCAGTTAGCTGCCAATTCTAGTAAAAATATACACGATACAATTTGGTTTACAACTTACACTGATTGTCAATGGGCTTTAACATCATGTATCCACGAACGCTGAAGTCCAGCCGCTGCAGGACTGGCTCCAGCTTGATGCCAAGATGCTGGAAAAGCTTGTGATAGGCTGCCAGAGGAGTCAGGAGAGTAGCTAACACTAGAGGAGGGGCAGAGAGAATACTAGTTAAGATAGAGAAGAGGGACATTTCTATTAAAGTGCAGTATTTCACTACAGAAAGATAGCCTGTTGACTTTTTTTTGTGATAAAGAAAAACTGAGGGACAGGGAATAGAGGTTTAATATGTAGAGTACAAGCTGATGTTTGGATTGTTTCAGACGTCAGATGTCCTCCTTGCCCAGCTTTGCAGCCTACTGGTTGAAGGTTAGGAGATTAGCTTGGTCTCTGTCTGACCTCCTTAGCTTTCTGCCTGGCTCTTTCACTCCTGCCTGGTCTGCCTCATCCACATTTTAATCACCTCACAGATCAGGCCCCGGTACTGAGCCCCCACAGATCTGGTTTCCCCACCCATGCACTTTTAATTAGACTAGTCAGGCAGAGTTTCTTTGCCAACATAGTTCTGTGAAGAGGCGTGGGTTTTTAATTAGAACTGGATAAACTGCTCGGACTCACAAGCAGAGTAGGAGAGCACTAATCCAGGAATGTAGCGTCCAATGATAGCCAAACAGCTGAACACTCCACAGGTCACGATGCAAAACTGTCACAGAAGAGCCGGAAAAACAAAAACAAACAAAAAACAAGCAAACAAACAAAAAACACACACACACACAGAAAATAGTCAACAACACCATATCGTGTTGCCCATGGTGCACTTATCCACAGCTACAGTCACACTAGGGAAAACAGGAGACCGTATCACGACCAAAAGTATTCCAACCCCAACATGTGGAATCTCTTCGAAATGGTAACTTTAAAGATGGCGAGCAGGACAATGACAAATCACAGTCAGTTGCAGTCTTTAAAGTGACAATGATAAAACAGCAATAACTGTGATTTAACTGGACAAAGATAGCTGCTCAGTAACTGATATTATACAGGAATATAACAAGAAAACAAGCAGCTGACTAGAACGATCTATTGCAAAGATAATCGTCACATGTAAGTTGTGTCCATCGTTACAGACCGACTCCAACTGTTTGTGTTTACAAATTAGACAACAATTTTCTTCAAGCCTCTGCCAAACTGTCTGAGCGACTCCAATAAGTCCAACTTGGACTGTGACTGGGTGTTGCCTCCCAACAGGTCGCCTTGTGATTAAAAAATGGTCTCCCAAAGGTTGATGGTTGAATGTTCAAAGGTTGCATGCTCAACCACAAGTTGCTCGCCCAATGTGAAAAAAATTCTGCGCAATCATTGGTCAACCGCCTATTTTTCCTCTAGTGTGACCGAGTTAATAAACCAGTGAAGGAAAAAAAATTAGAAAAGGATAATAGGTAAATCAAACAGGGATAACTTAAAAATCATACAATAAGTGTTGTGATACAGAATGAAGTCATTGTGTTATTGTGTGTAGCTCTCACTGTGCCAGGATTTTGACGCTTGTACTGCACAATACTGGATTTCACAACCACTCCACTGACCCAGGCCTCAGCAATATGGTGGCACAATTCAGGCACACTGAGGGTGCCAGGATGCACCAGACCCCAGCTAGACAGGGACACAATCATTTAACTCCTTACTGCTTAATCAACTCCTTATCATTCAACTAATGCTGCAATATGAGAATAAAAAAAACAACAAAAAAAAAAACAACAGTGGCTACAAACCTCTCATTTTCTGATTCATCCAGCTTTCTGACTGTAAAGGGAGAGAACATTCATCACTTTAAGAAACATTAAATATCACTGTGTAACATTATGTATACATTATTTAGACATTTGCTTGGCTTTCATCTACAGTGTCTTCGGGATTTTAAAAACCACTGCCAAAGATGAACCGTTTCATGACTAATACAGATCACTTTCAAAGTCCAGAGTACAAGGCTGCTGACTGATGTCACATTTATTCTAGGAACAAAAGTACATTTGCTACAGCCACAGTACATTAGGGATTGAATTGGCTGCATTTTGCACAATCTATGACATTCCAGAAGCGGAAAAAAAGGAAAATGCAGAATATGATGTATTCTCTTAAATATACAAATATACATTGAGACAAAATTTAGCACCTCTAATCTCTGGCCAGATCTTATTTCTCCAGGTATCTAGACAGACGAGTACAACCATGCCAGATGCCGACAGGAATATCAGGCGCAGTGAGGTCAGAGCGAAGAACCTGGCAGGGGATAAACCACAGAAAACACATGAACACAGTGCATCTATTTCTTGCTTTCATAGGCATAAACAATCACAGAGCAATGTAATTAAAAAGTTAATGCAAAATTAATTAAACCGCAAGACAGTCTGAGCAAATTCCATTTATTATTGTCAAAGTCAGAATAAGAAAGAAAGCCCACCCTCTGGTGTCTTACACAAATGTATTTTAAACAAGAAGGTTGGCAGTAAGTAGAGTATTTGACCATTTCTTTTAACTCCACACACTACTGTAATATCAATTATATCAATAAACATTTAGATGATATTAATCCAACAGACTAACAGATGTTCATATTGTAAAAAATGTGGTCTAACTATACATAAGGTTTCAGGGTTTTTTCCATCTTTCTGTCTTGCACACAACCCTAACTAAATCCCAACTGCTGCTCCATTTTCAGATCACAAGACTCCAAAATGTAATGGGAACAACAATGCTGCAGGATTCTGCCAATCACCGGTTAGCGATTAACCTAACAAAGAATTTGCTGGCAGAACAAGGGGTGTCAGTATTTGGGTTAATGCTGTAATTAGAAGTGACAGTAACAAAAGCAATGTGAAAATGTTTATGGAAAGTTGGGTCACTGAAAAATGAGAACACAACAAGTGCTCAGCACTGAAAATGCAGCTCGTGGTTTCACGAGTTTGTCATCCGCCACCTGTATGTTGAAAATCAGGACAACCCTGTCCTACTGTGAGAGCGGCTGCCCTTGTTAATGTCTAACTTTCAGTCACTTTGGGGTTACGGCTGCATCACTCTGGGCTGAAAATGGCCTGCACCATTATGTGTGTGCAGAAGCAAAGATAAAGCAGATGCAGTGTAAACGTTCTGAAACGCTTGGTGGTCTAATCAAATTCAGGCTGAACGCCAGAACTCTGCAAACATGCCCACCAGTCAGGCTTTCTTTCCATGTGTCAGGTCAATGATCCTTCCTGTACATCTAGCAATACCCAGGTCAACTAAGTAAGCCAAAATTTGGCCCAGTGAAACACTCAAACATACTTACATATTCATATAGTGAAACAACTTCCCCTCTTATCCCCATGACACTAACTGTAGATTTGACCTTTACAGGCTCACTGGTAAAATTGGTAGAGATAATCCACAGCATTACACAGATTTCAAGATTAAAAGCAACAGTTTGGAGCATTAAAGTTGAGTGAAAAGTCCCTGCAGAGTGTGCATAAAAATAGTACCGCCACTCAGCCAGCTGCTTTATCTTGAACTGACAGGCAAAATATTTGCATTGTGTATAAGAACCATCTGCTTCCAGTCACGCTGTCTTGCCTCTTGGTGTTGTCTGGATGTCGGCAACTGTAACACAGAGACACTGAGGAAACATAACTCACAAACTAACACAAGCTAAAACTTACCAGAACACAACGTTGATCACAATGTAGAGAAGGACACAATGAAAGGGTTTTTCCCAGACCAGGACAGACTGCAGGTAGGTCAGGACAGGCTCATAGGGCCCCAGCCTGGACTGGAGAGCAGCTTTGACAGCTCGTACTTGGCCATCTCTTTCGCTAGAGCATGAACGACTTCGAAGGCAGATATCAGCGCTCTGATTAGCAGAGCAATCCCCCACGTCTGCCCCTTGCATTGTTCCAGTGTGAGTCATCTCAGCGTCCTACTCCTGACAAAGTAAGCCTGTAAAATAAAGATTTAAGCTAAGTGGAACCATGTAAACAGCTTCATAAGGAGCGCCACAGCGCCGCTCCACTAACATTTATGCTAACGGATTTTTAAGCTAAAAGCAAATGACGCCAGCCAAACCACTTTATTATGGTCTAACAACACACATTTGACTATATTAAAATAAAATATTTTATCAAAGCAAATGGATAAACGTTTCAAAAGCAGCTAACACTTACTATTTTGTCATTTTTTTTGCAGAAATGCGGCGCTCGATTCGGAGAACTTACAATATGGCGTCACCTGTTTTTCTGAGCCGTCAGCGGCCCAATCACAATACACTTTGGCCCTGCGTCATGAGGCATTCAGGTGCAGTAGGAACATCTTTGCTTATTTTGAAGCACTTCGTCGGCAAAGTTGAAAATGAAAGCGCTATTGCGACTGTAATTTTCCACACCAAAAACCTAACCCATTTTCGATTAAGCTGTCCACAACCACCCACTTCTTCCCTCTTTATTCATCATGATTTTAAGCCTATTAAAAATATCATCTCGTACAATTCATTACTTACGACCTATTAATGAAAACGGCTTGTTATGAAAAGAACTTTACTTCCCTGTCTAAATTATCTAAATTTAACTGTATACCTGTTTATTTAGCTACTGTAATTTATCTCATAGACAGTGGGCTTACAGTTGAGCATTTTAAAATGTGTCTACACTGTCCCCTTGTGGTCACATTCTATAATGACATTGATGAATACAAACAAGGGGAACATTATTATTATTATTATTATTATTATTATTATTATTATTATATAATGTTTATAATGAAAGGATGTGCAGCAAGTTAGACTGATTACAGATGGAAGCTGTACTAAAGAGTGTGCTGAGTACATTGAAGAGCTAATGAATAACGAAAATAACAGAGGGGAGAGATGGAGGACAGTTAGTGAATCAGGAAGGGCAGAGGATTAGTAAGGAGGAAGTAGCTATGAAGAGAATGAAGGGGATGAAGAGTGGAGAGGCAGTTGGCCAAGATTACATAAGTGTGGAGGTATGGAGATGTCTATGAGAGTGGAATTTTTTAACCATATTGTTTAACACAATCTTGGAGAATGGAGAATCTGAGGAATGGAGAAGTGTGTTGGTATACATTTTCAAGAACAAGGGATAATATTCAAAGCTCTACTTGGGCGAAAAGCTGATAAGCCATACAATGAAGCTATGGGAAAGAGAAATTGAATAAAGGTGATGATCAGGAAGCTGCAGTCTGGCTTAAAAATGAAAAAGAACAATACAGATGCGATGTTTGCTTTCAGAGTCTTGATTGAAAAGCATATAGACGGTCAGAAAGAGTTGCATTGTGTAGACCAGGCAACAAAGCAAGCTGGGGTGTGCAGTAAGAGTGTCTCTGAGCCCCTTCTTGCTTGCATTGGTGATGGACAGGTTGACAGATGATGTAAGGCATATTTTACGGTTCCTTACAGCACTACACACTCCGACACGACCGGTGGCAGCACACGTTTAGAGTCGCCTTGCGACTCGCTAACCAACAGTAGAAGAAGTCTGCTTGAAGCGTCACCGCAGGACCAAGCGGGAAGGAGCGGGCAGAGGTGAAGCGGTGTGAAAGCAGTGGCTATTTTCTTCTATTATTTAGCTAGCAGGCAGACTACAAGAGCTAGCTAAATAAGGGGCGACTGAAGACGGAACATGCCGCGGGAAATCATAACGCTTCAGCTCGGACAGTGCGGAAACCAAAGTACGTGCAAAGACGTTGATAGCGTTGAAACCGCTACAGCTTTTTTTATTGTTAGCTGTGCGAGATGTCATCAGATTGCCATGTATTCTGCTGTGTAACGACAGTAGCTAACTGCTAATAATAAGTCGAGCTAACTTTAAATGTAACAGAAACAACGACCTTGTATCCTAGCTTACCAATTGACTAATAGTGTCTATAAACATAATGTTAACTTGTGCATATTGTGTGGTTACCATCAGGTGCCTTTATGATATGCATTTTATGGTAACGGGCATCCGTGCAATTAGAGTAAAGTTGTACCAGTTTGAGTAGTCAAAATGAACATGTTTTGTTTACTTGTGCCCCTTCCCTGTTACTCAGTCGGATTTGAGTTTTGGAAGCAGCTGTGTGCTGAGCATGGCATAAGTCCAGAGGGGATTGTTGAGGAGTTTGCTACAGAAGGGACCGACAGAAAGGATGTATTCTTCTATCAGGTAAGTGGAGCAGAAGTATTCTGCTTCGTAGCACATAGTCTCTTGCTATGTGTTACAATCAGCCTACATTTTCTGCACCGCAGAGTGTACAACGTCTCCAGTGTGATGATGCTTCTATGCAGCTGAAGTGCAATCATATTATTTGCGACTAGGTGGCATGCTTGTATCGTAAACTGTAAGAACCAAGCTCCTGCAGGGAGACGACAAGCTCAACACTGCAGTGTTTTCATCTAACCGCTTGTTTTTGATTAAAACCCCAAAGGCTGACGATGAGCACTACATCCCTCGTGCAGTTCTCCTCGACTTAGAGCCCCGCGTGATCCACTCCATCCTTAACTCCCCATATGCAAACCTGTACAACCCAGAGAACATCTACCTGTCTGAGCATGGTGGAGGTGCTGGGAACAACTGGGCTAGTGGTTATGCACAGGTGATCACCTGATATAACCTACTTTTTTCTTTTTGTTTTTTTTACCCTTACCCCATTAATCTCAATAAAAAATTTAATAACACATCTAAAATCTGCTCTGGATTCTCTACCTCTAGGGAAAAAAAATTCAAGAAGACATCTTCGACATTATTGACAGAGAGGCAGATGGCAGCGACAGCTTGGAGGCAAGTTTATCTTTTATCACATACTGACTATCCCAGAGGGCTGGGACGATTGAGGCTGTGGCAGTGTGGAATTTTAAAAATTGATTTAAGAGTAAATTGATATGGATGTGTGTAGAAATATTACATTTTTAAGAGCAGCTTGAAACTAGCCTAAACCTTATTCATGCATTAAAGTGTCAGGTATTTGTTGTTAATGTGAGGGGATTACTTTTGAACCTGTTGAAATTACAGGGATTTTCTGTCTGATATGGATATACTTGCACCTTGTAGTAGAGGTCTGCATTCCCGCGGCTGTCCCGCGGGAGCCGCGGGACCCGACCAGATTTCTTGCGGCGCGGGAATAAATTTCCAAATAAAATGCGGTAGCGGTCGGTAACTCTGGTGTAATTTGAACGGGAGCGGGCGGTCTGAAAATATAGCGTGCCCGACATTTTTTCGGAACAGCATATCTGTGATTTCCTCATTCTAATTGAGCACTGGTACAGCCAGTGCTCACGCCTGTTACACGCACTGAGCGCATGGATCAGTGCTTTTTGCACGTGCATTTTACTTGCACAGTCTGTGACTCTGTGCGCGCATCACCTGCATCAGAGCGCGCTTTACCAACATGGCAGAGCAAACTGAAGATGCAATTTCCTTGAAGGACTTTCAGCTGGGATTAGACAACGGTCAGTTTACTTTAAGGAAACCCACATCAGGCAAGTCTGATGTATGGGAGTCTTTTTCATGCGTCATAGACGCAAATGGAAAAAAATTACCCTTTGTACAATGCGATAAATGCCTCAAAGTTTTACCCTTTTGCAGTCACAAGACTGGAACCTCAGGTTTAAGGCGGCACTCATGTCCCATCACAAAGGGGCAAACAAAACTGGCATTTACTAAATCTTTGCTGGTGCCAGAGAAGTTTAAAAAAGAAACCAGAGACAAATGTGTTCAGTTTGTTTGCCAAGACATTCGACCGTATGATACCATCTCTGGAAAAGGCTTCACACAGCTGGCCCAACATTTGGTCGACACAGCAGCAAGAATAGGAAAATTCGATGTCTGTGAGATACTACCACACCCCACAACGGTGTCAAGAAATGTTGAAATGAGGGCTCAGAGTCTACGTAAACATGTTGTGGAGGAAATCACTGCAACAATATCGAAGTTTGGATGCGCTGTTACAGCAGACATATGGACAGAAACATATCGAAAAACGTCCTTTTTGTCTGCAACCATCCATTACGTTAATGAGCAATCTGAGCTACATTCAAGAGTGCTTTTTGCTGCCCCTTTTGACCCAAGCACCTCAAAGACAGGTGAAAACATTCGAAGGCACCTGCTGCAGAATCTCAGAGTGTTTGGCATTGATGCGACAGACATGGGCAAAAAGATTATTTTTGTCACAGATCGTGGAGCCAACATGATCAGTGCCTTACGAGAATACACGAGGCTAAACTGCACAGCGCACATACTAAACGTGACTCTCTCCAGTGCGTTTGGTACTGCCATAATCGAAAAGTCTCCAGAGATCGCTAGCCTTCTGACTGATGTTAAAAAGTTGGTTACATATTTCAAACACTCAGGACAGCAGGGCAAGCTTAAAAAGTCACTGAAACAATCCATAGAGACACGATGGAACTCTAACTTTGACATGTTAAATTCTGTCTTGGAACAGTATGAAGACATTGCATCTGTGCTGACTGAGAGCAATAATTATGACAAGATCGGACGCATTAGCATCAGTACTCTTAAGTTACTAGTATCATTCCTAAAACCCTTCAAAGAGGCAACTGATGACTTGGAAACTGATAACACAGCTCCCAGTGCCTCACTTGTTCTTCCGTGGTCTGTGCGATTAATTGAGCACTGTACATCAGCCACAAAAGACCCTCTGCTCTCTGAAATTGCAACCGTCTGTGTAACACGGCTGAAAGAATTACTGTCAGCAGACAGCACTTCATCCCATTCTGTTCACATGCTTTATAAAATAGCAACCTTTCTGACACCAAATCTGCGAGGTCTGAGAATGTTAGATGAAAGAGGGCGACAGAATGTGATACAGGGAGTCAAGGAGATGATCGAAGATTTAAAGTTTGATCATGCACATGATGAGGATGTTGAACCAACACCTGCCAAAAGGCCTACTGTTCTTCATAAATTTTCAGATCGGGAGGAAGAGGAAGAATCATGTGGATCAAAATCACTAGATATTCCGATTCAGGAGTACAGGACCATGAAACTTGAATTATCAAGTCAACAAAACATTTTGCAGTGGTGGAATTCCAACAGTTCCCAGTTCCCTGCCCTGAGCAACCTTGCAAGATTTGTCCTCTGCATCCCGGCAACGAGTGCACCTTCCGAGAGAGCATTCAGCCTTTGTGGTCGGATTTTGGAGGAGAGACGTTCAGTACTGAAACCCTCATCAGTCAGTGACATTCTTTTCCTGCATGGAAATTTAAAATAATTTGGATTTTTTAAGTAAGTTTCGTTCATTTGATTAATAGTTTATAATTTTGAGATGTCGTTTATTGTTGTATTTATATATGCATATTTTCTTTTGTAGGAGAGACCTTGAATTCGACATTGGGACATTTTTTCGTTAAACTGATAGTTTAAACAACCATTTAATTTCGCAGTGGCCAACTATTTTGTTCTTTTGTTTACAATTTTAAGTGACTTTTTTTTTTCCGCGACACTTTCCCTACTGTGTTGACAGAAAAATGTTACGTTTGTATTTTACATAAAAATAACAAGTAGGCCACAATGCTGTATTCGTTTTTATTTATTTTATTTTTGCAACACGTTTTCCATGTTAAAAGATAAATGTTGCATGTTGACAGATAAATGCATCTTGTTTAAGAAAAATAAATACAATCATTGCACAACCTGCAGTTTTATCTGTTATCTCTATTTTTTGGTGGTACCCCATTTAAATGTGAGATTTTGGAAACCAGATCTAAATTTAGCGGGAACGGTCGGGTCGGGTAGAAAATTATTCTAAGCGGGCAGCGGGTGAACAAAGACTGAATATACAGCGGGAGCGGTCGGGTGCGGTACAAAACCTTGCGGGAGCGGGCAGGAGCGGGACTAAAAAAACATTCCCGCGCAGACCTCTACCTTGTAGCTTGTTTTGTGTTTCTTTGTAGTTTTGTGGTCATGCTGCAGTTCCATTTGTCTCTTTGCGATCTGGTTAACTGGTAATGTCTGTCATCATTTTGTGTCGCTCTGTGGTCATTTTGTGTCTCTTTGTAGTGGAGCAGTTGGTGTCTCAGTGTCTCTTTGTTGTCATTTTGCGATCATTTTGTCTTTCTTTGTGGTCACGTGGGCAGTTTTGGTGTCTCTGGGGTTGATTTGTGTTTCTTTTCAGTGACTTTTTGGAGGTGAAGCTCAGTCTAGACTGAGTAAACCCATTCGTTGTCTGAATACTGTTATGGAGTGGTGGATTTTACTCAGGCATGATTTCTCTCAGTCTTTAAGGCTTGCGTTTTGTTTTTGTTGTGGTAAAATGCATGTAGAAATGAATGACTTGATAGAAACGGCATGCTAAAATGGTGCCAGAGCCTGTCATCTTAAAACCAGCACAGCCCTAGCCATGCCTCACTATTATTCTTAGCGTCCTTTTTTTTTTTTTTTTTTTTTTTTTTGGGGTGAACTTTCTTCAGCTGCCAACCTCCCATAAAATAACAGTCGCATTTCCTTTCGAAGGTCTGCAATTTCTGTAACTCATTCACATTATGACCCCACATTATTATTTAGTGTGTGCACTCGTGTGTGCATTGGATAGGAAGGTGGGCCGAGCTGCTGTGGGCATGTGTATGTTGGCAGGGTGTGGCGTGCGGTATGTCTGGTGATAATAGCCGGGCGAGTGAAGAAGGCAGGTATTACTGGGCTGTCTTGGGGGGGTGAGGGAGCCTATTTGTGAGGTGGGGCTGCGTTCCCATTTATATAACTGCAGAGGAAAAGAGGCATTTGCACACCCACAGGCACATTTAACGTTCTGCTTCAGAAGAGTTCACAGTAAGGTTCACACATGTGTGGCGCACTCTGTAGCTTGAAATTGAAGGTATTGAGTGATCCTTTGTCTTTGCAGGGATTTGTCCTGTGTCACTCGATTGCTGGGGGGACAGGCTCGGGGCTTGGATCCTATCTCCTGGAGAGGCTCAATGACAGGTCCGCATGCACATACTCGACTTGATCCCTTGTATTTCTTTTTCTTGCAGTATAGTACGAGCAAATAATATATAATTTCTGTCCCACAGGTACCCAAAGAAGCTGGTTCAGACTTACTCAGTCTTCCCAAACCAGGATGAGATGAGTGATGTGGTTGTTCAGCCATACAACTCACTGCTGACGTTGAAGAGACTCACTCAGAATGCAGACTGCGTGGTGAGCAGCAGCATTATAAAAAGGAAAAAAAGAAAGGATACTAATTAATCCCATTGCTTTCTTGGCATCATTACACACCAATGACATAAATAATCTCACAAGATGGCATAGGGATATAGCAATCAGCATTTTTGGAAACCCTATAACCATGCCATGCAAAATAAAGTTAAAACAAACCAAATTGTTCAGCTATTCCACCCAATAAAATTTAACATGTTGAGATGAGATGTCTTAACATGTGCTTACTGGCCACTTTATTGGGTACAGCTGTTTAGTTTCCTGTTTATGCAGACATCTAAAAATCCAATCACATGGCAACAACCCAATGCATGTTGTGCATCTAGACTTGGTTAACATGACTGAGTTAGAATGGGGGAAGAAAGGTGATTTTGAATGCGGCATGGTTGTTGGTTCCAAATGGGCTGATCTGAGTATTTCAGAAACTGCTGACCTACTGGGTTTTTTCCCACACAACGATGTCTAGGGTTTACAGAGAATGGGGCCCCCCCAAAAAGAAAAGGAAAATATCCAGGGAGTGTCAGTTCTCCAAAAATGCCTTGTCAGCAGTCAGAGGAAGAAGGGCTAGGCCAAACCTGCGGCAGTTATGAGACACTATCATGTCAATATGGACCAAAATCTCTGAGGAGTGTGTCCAGCACCTTGTTGAATCTGTGTTATGAAGAACTAAGGTGGTTCTGAAGGCCAGAGGGAGTCTAACACGGTATACCTAATAAAGTGGCCAGTGAGTACTTAAAGTCTGTATACTACTGTAGCTATCTCCTTTTATAAGGAACCCATACTTCACTGAAAAGGTTTCTTTAAGGTCTGTTTTATGTTAATTTTAACTTTTCAGTGTGACATTATAACACAGATACAAAAACTGTTAAATATTTTCCCCCCAATTTGACTACTCTGTTGTAATTTGTCTTTTAAAGTGAAATTATGTGACACTTGGCTTTAAGCACTACAGCTTAATTGCTGACGGTGCCTTTGATGGATGCTTTTTATGGCATTTTGTTTATATTTTGAATTGCACAATCTTGTTTTATGATGCTACTGACAGATAGAGACTGTCTTTTCCTTTGTTGAAGATCTACTCTTGAGGCTGCTTCACTACTTGTCTAGCAGGCTAATAAAGAAGCAAATTGGAGTGCCAGCCTTGAGCCCTAGCAAATCCTATCTAATATCGAACTTATTAAATCTAAGTCCTGAATTGGTGATTGTATTAGTCTGAGATGCTCTGACAGTCTAATGGTGTTTCCCCTTTAATACCTACTTCCTCCAGGGTCTTGCATAAGGCCCCCATGTTGATTAAATTAGCCGCAGAGCTAATAGAATCTGCCCAAGAATTGGTCCCTCTGTTGAGACTGTACAGTGTGTCTTTTATATTCAACTCCTCTAACAACAGCACACTGTATTGCTTCTTAAGAGGTTCCTTTACTGCATCATTACTGCGATATCCTCTCACCCTTTCTTTAACATTGTAGTAGTGTATTGGCTTTCACTATACTGTTTTGCTGGAGAGTTTTTCCCTCTCCCTTGTTTTTCCTCTTCATTTGTCTAATCATTGCCCTTTGTATGTGAACTGTGCTTGTGCGTCAGGTGGTTTTGGATAACACCGCTCTAAATCGGATTGCCACCGACAGGCTGCATATCCAGAACCCCTCATTCTCCCAGATCAATCAGCTGGTGAGTGAGTGATATAACACTGTGTTAGAGCCTCTGCCTCTCTTTTTGGTTGTTAGTCAGCAGGTCTTAGTTATAGGTGTAGTTTGCAGTCTTCCTTGATGTATTTGAACAAAGACAAATGTTGAGACAGACTGCGCGAGACGTGGCGCTCAATGCAGAAATTACAAGATGCACAAACTAGTTTGACAAGTTAGTTGAACTTTAAAATGGATTTCAGATTTCTTGAAAAGAACCACACTTGGCTTCACTTTCCAAACAGTTTAAAAGTGCTTGACTTGAGCTACACTTTTTTTAGGGCCAAGTGGCAAAAAAAAAGAAAAGCTTAGGGTTTGATTTACATTTGGGTGCGTGGTTGTTGTTTGTTTTTTTTTATAATATATTTTTATTATTTTGTGGGAAGATGAAAAATTTGTGTTTTCACTAGAGCTGATCAATAATTTTAGTTGTTCTATCAATAAAGTATCTGTCTTTTAAACACAGCTATTGAGCATATAGTGCACAAATAACATTTCAAAGGAGCTTAATTTGTCAATGTCTGCTTTAACATTCATACATGCAGGTTTCCACCATTATGTCTGCAAGCACAACCACTCTGCGCTACCCAGGCTATATGAACAATGACCTTATTGGCCTGATCGCATCTCTCATCCCCACACCCCGTCTCCACTTCCTTATGACTGGATACACACCTCTCACTACTGACCAGTCGGTGAGTTGCGTCCCTTGTGATGCGTGTGAAATTAGAAAATAATCCCGATGGTGTTGCGTTTGAAATCAATCACCCTGCTGTGTCTCAGGTTGCTAGTGTGAGGAAAACCACAGTGCTGGACGTGATGAGGAGACTCCTACAACCCAAGAATGTGATGGTGTCCACAGGAAGAGAGAGGCAGCCTAGCCACTGCTACATCGCCATCCTCAACATCATCCAGGGGGAGGTTGACCCAACACAGGTACAATTGTACATCTGTTGTCTGAGGTGTTGAACTGATCCAACATAATTATGTTAGGACTATATTTAAACATATGTGAACTGACTCTAGGTACATAAAAGCCTCCAAAGGATCCGGGAACGTAAACTTGCCAGCTTTATTCCCTGGGGTCCCGCCAGCATCCAGGTGGCTCTGTCCAGAAAGTCCCCGTACCTGCCCTCAGCTCACCGAGTCAGCGGCCTGATGATGGCCAACCACACAAGTATCTCCTCTGTAAGTGCATATTGGAAAGTTATGTTCAGTTCCAGTGTGTAGCTATGTAGTGGAGACCTTAATCTGTCCTTGTTCATAGTTGAGGATATGCAGTGAGCTGCCCAAGCAGCATTTCATGGGGGATTCCAGGAAAAATTAGGTTTTGGATTATCATGCTGCCAAACAAGACATTTCCTCAAAACTAAGTAATCTTTTTACTGGTTTAAAACGAGTTGTAAAACTAAAAGAAGCTATAGCCATGTCATTTCATTATATTACTCAATCTAAGGTGATTTAGAAAGCCTTTACTGGTGGTTATATTGCTGTGCTTTGTTTTCTCATGAATGTAGGTTCCAAAATTAAAGCAAGGGGAAATTAGTGTTACACAGAAGTTTCAGTCATGCAATAGACTTCATTTCTTTCCCGTAACACCAAGGCAAAGAAACAAAACAGAAAGTGTGATTGTTCTAAAAAAAAATCTGAAAAAGAACCTTTTGGTTCTTTTCTCACTTTGGGATGTTAGCGTTGATGTCACTTTTTCTTTTTTGCTGTCCCGCAGTTGTTTGAGCGGACATGCAGGCAGTACGACAAACTGCGTAAGCGCGAGGCCTTCCTGGAGCAGTTCCGCAAAGAGGACATATTCAAGGACAACTTTGATGAGCTGGACAACTCGAGGGAAGTTGTCCAACAGCTGGTAGACGAGTACAGCGCAGCAACAAGGCCTGACTATATTTCCTGGGGCACGCAAGAACAGTGAACAGACTTTGTCTTTTATACTTAATTCTCACTTCTGGACAAAAATAGTTTTCTTTCACACAGATATCACAGAATAGTTATTTGGCTATAACTGCTTTTCTGGATAAAAACGATATTTATTGGCTTGCTTTAACATGTAATAACATAGTGTTTGTGTCTCCAAATTAGAGACTTTCATGACTATTAACCAGAAAAAGTAAATGCATCACATCCTGCAGATTCTGAACCCCCAGTTTATATGAAGTGTTCTCAACCTTAACAGCTCTGTGAAATAAAAGAGCACTAATTATAGAAAATCCTGTACAAAGCATCAACAGCTGTTGTCTCCAAAACATCTGTAAATATACCCGTTTCTGTATTTTTATTGTTAATCTCTTGCAGCAATGTTATTTACAGTTATCCTCAGTCTAAATCAACATTTTGCCTTGTTTTGGTCTATTTTTATACAAAGTACTGTACTTTAGTTTTTGTGCACTTGGTAGGCAGAGAGGTGTCCTTGCATATAGATGGAACTGACAGAAAGCAGTAGCATGCTGGTTAATGTGGTGCGCTGTACCATCTGTATGCTGCTGATACACATTGCTCATTTGTTATCACAGTACATGACCAACAAGAATGTCAAGTTGAAGTTGGATTGGAGCCATAAATGGTGTTGAAATACCTGCCATAAAAACAGCATTGACATTTTAACAGCATTTGTCCTCTAAAGAAAATGAGTTTGTGCAGCTGAACACAGTACAAGGATATATCTAATTTAAACACTTCATCTCTATGCCTGTAAATATTCTTGATTCACTGGCTTCCCCTGTGTTGTCTAAAAGTGAATATACTGCTACATTTCGCTTGCCTGTTGGACCTGTTTTAAACTGAATAAAAACATTTTCTATTATTTTAATTCTTACCTGAAATGTCTCAGATGTTATCTGAAGACACACCTGGTCGGTTGTATGAGAATGGAATAGAGCTGTGCTCCTGATGTTTGTTCATTCGACTAATTAAACGGCGCATAACCACAGGGCAACAAAGACAGTTGGCATTACTTGTTCAACCAGCTATTCTTATAAACCAGTAAAAAGCGTTGGCACTAACAGCACAACTGAGTTACCTCAAAACTACAGGAAGACAATAGTCCTAATGCTTCACAAGTCTGGGCACCACATACGTACATTTCTCAAAATAAAAAAGGATAGATGAGGCTGAAAAACAGCACCAAAGACAATATGGTAAAAATTTTATTAATTACATACAGTATTTATAGTTTTTTTTATTGCACTCTCAAGTTAGTTTCAAAACAAACAATAGTGCAATTAACTATACACAAATAGAAAGGTACCATGCAACATACAAACAAGCGTAATACAAAGAAAAAACGTGTAGTTTGATTTTTCTTCTTTCCTTTTCATACAGCTTGGAGCTGCCTGCAGCTGCAGTAGAAAAAGCAAAGACCTGCTTCTGAGCAGGATACAGGGCAGACTGCAATGACTTGTCAAGGCCTTCCATGGTGAGAAAAAAAAAGAAAATTAGGCTGGTTATATTGCATGGGGCAGTGTAGCAGACAGTACTGGACTATTATCTTTACAAAGCATCTACTGTCTTAAATTCCTACATTGTAAATACTACACTAAGAAGACGTGTACAGCAGGAAAATGTTAATACAAGTGGAAAGAGTTGCATATAAATTAGGGAATCTGTCCGCATTTGGTTAATTTCTTCTTGTAAAAGCTTATTAAAATACGCACATCTTTGGTCCGTGCTCAAACCCACGACTTGGTGAAACTTTGGCTTCAGAATAACCAGTGAACACAAAGGAGGAGCTACATAAGATTTACACATAAGAGCTGCTTTAGGGAGCATCTACAGCTCTGATCAGTTAAAGCAAACTTCAAATGAATATATGTATGGGTCTGAAATTAAGACATAAAAGGAGCGTTGAAACAAAATAATACTAAGACAGCATCTGTGGCCTGATTAGAAAAGTGTTTCTTTAAAGTAGGGGCACTGTTCGATGATCCACATTGCCGACTGGGGCTGAGATTTTTATATTTATATATGTATAACATAAAAGCACCTTTTTTTTCAGCAGACTACAGCTGCATTAGGATATTTGTCAACATAAGCAAAATTACCTAATCAGTCAAGTGTTAACCAAATTTCAGTTCAAGGATTAAAGTCAAGACAAGCAGCACAACGAAGGACGAATCAGAGCATTTGGTAGAGACACTGAAGAAAGGACTCCAAAATCCTTTGGTTTCTGTGAAAGAAGAAACAGTTAATCCGGATCCTGAATGCGTCATGAAGAAAATGACACGGCTTTTCTGATTTCTCGATCAAATAGCGCACATAGGTAAGGGGTTTTGTAGCAGTGGCGGCCGACATGACTCAACTATAGAGTTCAACATCTGTTTCCAGTTCCAAGTTCACATGGCTCACTGCATCAACAGTTCTAGGTAATGCAAGCTCAGCCGGGACCTTGTGAAAACTGAACGTCTCTGATGAACATTTCAGCATAAAGGGATGTGAGAGTGAGCGGGTTTCTATGTGTGTGGCAGAGACGGAGAGCAGCAAAGACAGGGGAGATGTCTGTGTCACTGAATATTCTCAGCACTATGCCAGCAGTGCGTGAGGGATCGCTGCCTTCTACAAAAGGCAGCGCACATATGGCACTCTTCATGAAAGAAAGAGGACAAAGTAGTGTCTTTATTCTAAGCCATACCTTTATGAGGTGGGTACCACAGCTTATTGTTGCCGTAAGTCTCAGCTCTCAGCTGCTGTGTTTCCCCAACTACTCACATTGTCTTGAAGGCTGGTGTGAAGGAGGAGTGGGAGATACTGCCATTTAGGGTAACCTAGTAGATTGCGTGACAGGACTGGGTGGGGGGAGGGTGTTTGACACCTCATCAGCAGCCGTATTGGTTTCTGTGGGTTTCTGGCTTCACTTGCAAAACAGAATCCCTTGCCTTCTCATCCTCTCCCCAACCCCCCTCTCTCCTACATTGGCCAGCTCCTTCAGCTGGAAAGCTCAGCGAGGGTTTATTTTCAAAGATGGGGAATGAAAACAGCTCTCTCTTTGTTTTGGCTGCTGCGCCATTCCCAGCGGAGGAGGCACAGTGTCTTGAGGACTGGGCCTGGGACTGGGCCTCACAGGGGACCACACGGAGGAGTTGGCTGAGGGGTTGGGGAGTGAGTGTCCGGGTATGGGTCCCTCTCAAACAGGGTGCGAGGGCAGCTCTAGGAGTGTGGGTGTCGGCGCTGATCGGAGGTGACGGAAGCCCACCTCTGTGCTGTCTGCTATGGTGATGTCTGCATCTTCCCCTTTTCCTCGTTGGCGATGGATGGCACTGAAATAAGCATTCATCAGCTGCATGATCTCAGTCAGCTGTGATGGAGAGAGGGAGAGAGAGAGAGGTCAAATTGGTGGCAGTCTCAGTGTCTGTCTGGCACTGTCACAGGAGGGCGGGTAAAGATGATGTCATTCAGCTGCCAGAAAAACTAGATCCTCCAGAAGTAAAGCGTGATGTTTGGCAGATTTAAGGGGACATACACATCTCTTAACTGTGTCTGGGTAGTTCACTTTGACATACACCACACTGTTCAGCAGCTGTTGCAGAAAAATTAAGGGAGGGTACTATGGAGGAGTTCATTTCTTCATGTGTCTCTCCATTACACAGACCTCAGAGGACATAACCACCAAACCACCAGAAGCAACAATTACCCTTACTCTAGTCCTACTGATTCTTGGCTAAACATAGTCTGTGCATAAGACAAGTCCCTGAGTTTCAACCTGCTTTTCAACTTCAACTATAACCCTGGAATCAGCTGCTAATCTTACACTCAACTCCAGGCCTAATCATAATCACCCCCTGCAAATCTGGTCTTTCCTTTTTTCCCCTCTGCCCATCGGCTGAAAACCTTCCACTTTTATGTCAAAAGGATACGACGGCTTTAAGTTCATAAAGTAGAAGTCTTTCTGAACCTTACTTCAATTTGCCTGTGTGTCCAATAAATAAATAAATAAAGTCACTTTTGTGCCTCAAGAGAGATCACAGAGAGCTTTTGTGTTGTGTGTGGGAAGATGCAAGCAAAGCGGCCCAATGAAAGGCATGATTTGTTCTTGATTTGGGGGGGAGAAGAAAAAGGCACATCTATGTTTCTGAGAAATGTTTTGCCTAATATTTTAATCTAACCACTGCAATAAAACTTACCCCCATGCTATTAAATGCCAGGAAGTGAGACTTTTGGTGGTTACCATCTGTTGGGGAATATGGGCAGGTTGTGTGCTCTCTATTTAGACCAAATTAATGAAGGTTTTTAAAGTGGGTCAAAGAGGCGGAGGGAAGGGGGTATCATGGGCAGACACTGTGTGTCTTTCTCTTACTCTGCAGAAAACTGCACAGTGATAAGGCCCCTTGGCTCTGCACTATACATAAACTGAATCCGGCCTACAGCTGACACACATTATGTTTAAGGTCAGAGCAGAACCAGCTTCAATTAATATTTTCCTTCCAGTCACCTTCAGCCTCACCCTGTATGTGTCATCCTGGGAGGTGAGCCATTATACTAGGGTGACACATACTCTCAGAGATGCTAACCCTGTGGACTAACAGTTGGTTTTACAGGGCAAAGTCAGAACTAGCTCAGTTTAGGACATTGTAATGCTTTTTAATATTTTACTTTGAAAGTTTATTTGCTGCTACACAGCTCATGTTTCAATAAGTCATCCAAAGGTGTGGCTCTAATTTCATACTTCATAACTCTTTCTTCACAGACCAAGATCCAGAAAAGCTAAAATAAAACCTTTTACTATCTAAATAAATCACAAAAATGACAAATTTTAAACTAAGAATGACATTTCCCCCCTTAAACTAAACAATTCTGCACTCTGTTTATACCTTGGTGGTTTCAAAGAGCAGATCCCGGTCCCCAGCTGTAATCTTGAAGGTGTTGCTGTCAGATACACCATAAGAACAGATCTGGCCATAAGGAAAGGACTCCAGGGCCTCTGATTCTCCCTGCTTATACAAGGATACAGATGTAGCAGCTACACCCAGCCATAACTTCTGGGAAAAACTCCCCGTTGAACTCTGCAGGCAGAAAGAGGCGTGCAAATGTCAAGAGACTGCAGGATCCAAGTGGCTCTTGAGCTTTGAGGAAAAAAAAACGTTTAAGAGTGATACTAAAACTAAAGCATAAGCACACAATACTCACAATATAAAAGTCCACTTCATAAAGAGTGCATCCAAAGCCGGACCACTGGCGTGCAATTGTGAGGTAGGCGGCCATACTGTCCCTGCGGCTGTAGCCGGCCAAACCTTTCCAACGCTCCAAGATGGACGTCATGACAGCCGCTGCCTCCTCCTTCAGGCGGGTCCGCAGACGCATGTCCTGCTCAACTTTTTGCTTGTGTACTGCTGTAGCTGTGTGGCTCCACAGAGTCCCCGCGAGGAGTCCTGTGTGGAAGCGCTGCGTCGTGGGACAGCCCTGAGCAGCTACCTGACAAGGAGGCACATCTTGCGGTGCAGAAATTGACATGAGAACCCGAGTTTCAAGCATATGACCTGGAAAAAGCTCATCCAGAGGCGGGCAGGGGGCATGTGTGCTGAAGTCACCCATTAGGCTCTGAAGCCTCAGGGCAGCTAATGCCTGCAGGTCCTCTTCACAGGCTGGTAGCTGACCACGCACGACCATCTCATGGCACTGCAGCACAAAGGTCAAAACCAGGACAGAGAGAAAGAGAACCAAACACAAAGAAGGTAAAGGTCGTCAGTAATAACTTCAAGTCCCCTCATCCATCCTTTCTACCCCACCTTGTTTTATTTCATCCCGTAACTCTTTTATAGAATTCCCCAGGAAAAAATTATAATGAAGCCAATGCTGGCTGCCTTTTGCCCCCTCTGCACTCCAGCCAGTGCTCTTAGTCATGTTTTTTATGCAGTCCATTTTATAACACTCACAGCCAGTGGGAAATTACAGACTGTGATTGCAGATTGTTTAGTAAAAGCATACACGATTCAACAACAACACAAGTGATGAATCACTGAATGACAATAAATCAGATGCCATCATCAACACCATCACTGGTCACTCACAACAAAGAAATAGTGAAAAGAGAAGGCTCATGTTCCACTCCATTACCTGCTCAAAGAGGAATAAATACTCTATGCTGTCCACTGATATGCTGTCTGCATCCAACAGGCAGTAGAGCTTGAAACACAGTTTCCACTGGGATTTAGACTCTGACTCTTTAGTAGAGAAGCTGCATAAGAGAGGGACAGAAAGTTAAATCTGGGTCAAGAAAAAAAGATACACTAAAGACACATATGACAAACAAAGAATCTTAAGCCTTCTGTTAATATGTTACAAGCTATTGCTTCCCTGCTGTGTAATGCCGTTGTGTAGTAACCCGACAGTTTCATGTTTACCCTGTCACTCAACATTGAGAGGACAGACACACCCATGCCTGTTTAAAAAGAAAAAAAAATAAAGCATAGCGCCCTTTTTTCCAATTGGCTCATTGTTTTCGTTTTGAGACTATTGCCTTGTACAATTAAATGACATCATCTTTACCTTGACTAGCACCTGGCTGGCACTGCTGACAGACATAGAGACAAATCTAGTTTCCCAGCATAGTGTCATGTTTGACCAACAAGAACAGACAAGGTCACCAGATATCAAGGACACTGGTTAACATTCAGCATAGCACTTGGACTAGGGGGGAGATAAATAAACAGTGTGCTGCTCTGTCCATACTCATCTATAGAGTGACAAATAGGCTTTTTGCCACAATGTTTTGATAGCACATCTGCTTGGTTTTATTATGACTGACTTTTTTGTTTGTTCTATCTTCCAGGGTAAAGACTGACAAGTCACTTTTTCAAACCTGGTTAGGATGTCTGCGACCAGAGCGCTTCCTGTGACTGGCTGCTCCCACAGTGCATTCTGCTCGTATAGTGCAAATGTATTTTTGCTCTCTTGTAGGCCGAGCTTCTCTTGCATCCTTCGAACCACCTGGTGAGGAGGAAGGAGAAGCGGATTGAAAAGACAGATGGACTCATAAGTTATTGGGCTTCAAGGGTGAAGGCAGAAGAGGGAGCATTTTACTAGGCTCTTGATTGCACTGTGAAATTTTGAATTGGAACTAGTGAGTAGCTGAAAGACTCCGAAGCCAGCTCAGAAAAGTTGTGCTGCCAAGTAGAATACAGGGAAATGCTTCCAAACCTCATTGGCAGTAGTGTGTGAGCTGATGTAGAGCTGGCAGGATCCAGGGCCTGGATAGTGCACGGTGCACAGCATCTCCTGTCGGTTCATCAGCATCTGGATCTCCTCCCAAGATGGCACGCACTCCCGACACTTTGTCTTCTCCAGAGCCTCACTGATGAATGACGCATAGTTATCCATTTCAGACTCAGGACTTTGGCTCTGGATTCTGCAAGACAGATTAAATGTGTGAGAAAGTGATACTGCTGTGAGTGCGTGTCTGTGTGTGTGCGTGCATGCACTTGTGAAAGCAATTTGTCATAAAGATGAAAATATTAAGCACATAAAAGAGAGAATTTACTCATGCCTGCGACTCAAAATCTGTTAGGTGTTACGGTGTGATTATGGACTTTGCGTCACTCCATTGATTCAACTAAGTTTTTATTTTGTTTGGGCTGGCAGTGCTAGAAAGTCAATGAGGCGAAGAATGACAAATGTTCTCACTTTAGCTGTTAGGAACTTAAAAGACTCAACATCCCTTAATTCTTCAAAGAAAAGGAAAATGGCAAAGAAAACATTGGGTAGTGCACGAAACAGGAAAAGGCGTTTCCGCTCCTGTGAACCAGAGTGACCCCCTCCTTCCTCCCAACGGAGTGTCCAGGAGTGGAAGGTGAGTGTATGTCTGTGTGCTGTTGTTTTAAAGGAGGGGACAAAAAAAAGCAGCAAACCAATCTAGCGGGAGGCTGAGGTTTGCGAGTGTGAAAGGTGTGAAATACAACCTGATTGAGTGATTAGCTAAGCCCTTTGTAAACACAGGGGGGGGGACAAACAGGAAGGAAACAATTACACTCCAGTACTCGTCCCAAAATACGCAAAAACAAGGGCAGAAAGAGGAAAACGAGCTTATTCACTTTAACATCTTGCTGTCTCATAAGGGTGGCTGAAACATAACTACGAATGTCCCACTGATCTGTGTGAGATTTCCTATACTCTCCTTTGTTTGTGTCTTTGTACCATTTCCTGCTTTCTCTCCCTCTCCTTCTCCCTTGCTTTCTTTCTTTTGGCCTAATCTGTCTGACAGCAGACATTCCCTGGGGGTTTCTCAGGGCACTGGGGGAGTGGAGGATGGTTTCTGGGCCTAATGCCCAGCTCCAGTCTTAGCTCTGCCCAGCTGCAGCCTCAGCAGTGGTCCAAACAGTGAGAGAGTGCGTGAGAGTGACAGCAAGACGTATCAAAACACACAGCCAGCGAGTTCCACAGAGTTGTTATGAATTGCCGTTGCATGCAACTGTTCCATTAGCCAGAGCGCGATTCCCAGTACAGAAATATAGATAGAAAATTGTAGTGGTTTCATGGCATGGCATTAGACAGAAAATCAAGGGCATGGAGATTAGTGCTTCTAATAACTTAGATTAGCATTCTTGACAGAAGGGCTAATTCAGACCTGTAAATCCAGCCCTTGAAAACTGGATCTGTCTAGGGAAGCATGCTAACAATGTGAAGGCATATCATGCTACTATATCTAAACAAGTGTTTAGGGATGCTGGCGCCTGCTTTTTGTCCGATGTCTAGACCCCATGTTTCGCTGCTACCACGCAACACTGGTTCACCTTTATCTCCCAGGTCAAGCCATTCCTCTCTTATACCCTTGTCTATCATCTACAGTGTACTCCAGGTCTGATGTCTCATATGGGATTGAGGGCATCGTACTGCTGAAACACTCATGTAAAACAATTTGCATGACTATATAAACGACTTAATGCAACTTTTCTATTAACTGACAACTGCAGTCTGTTACCTCAAACTGTCAACATGGGTGGATACGCTGTAGTGTTTTCCACCTTACTTCCACAAGCCACGTTTCCCAGTCGGAGAAATCAGAGCCAGAAAAAGCAAGAAAGTTTTCCACTTCTAAGTAAGAGATGACGAGGTGAGCAGCTTTCTCAAGTTCGGAGCATTTGTGTGTGCTTAATTGAATGTGAAAAAAATCCTGTCTGAATGCTGTTGCAAAAGCAAAACAACAATCTTGAAGCGGTCACTTGTGAGAACTGCTTTACTTGAGCTAAATAGTATTTCATTACAATAGTACTGTAATGAAATACTGCAAGGTAAATACAAAGCGCTGCACCTGACTTCCCAGCAAGCAGCATTAGATTTTAGTCTTGGCTCAATCATAGCATCTCACCTTTTGAGGTGGAATCGCAGGTATTTGAGCACAATTGGCCCAGGAAGGAAAGTGCAGCTCATACAGGTGAGAAGCTGCCAGTAACGGAGATGCGCAGCAGTGTTTGGGGAAGGCGTGTAGCTGGTCTGCTTCACTAGCTGGCAGTAGACCTCATCGCGGAGAGGCCGCAGGTCCAGGCAGGTCTGTAGCACACCCTGGATGATTGGAACCGGCTCCCTTGCTGATTCCAGCTGCTGCAGGCAGTTGAACAGCTTCACGGCCTCCTCACGCACCGAGCCGTAGCCTTTCCCACTGTGGTCTGGAGAGATAAACAAAGAACAGTGTGTCAAAAGTTTTTGTCAGGACATATTCTTCCTCCCCCACCCCTTTTCTAAACATTTGAACCTTGCAGATATCTTAAAGGAATGGTATAACATTTAATCATGTAAAGTATTGTAATATAGCAACCTATTACATTAGCATCTCATCAGTTTTATCATCGTATCATGATTTTTTAGCTTAATAAAACAAAGTGTGTTCCCTGAACTCTCAGAGAGGATGTGCGTGAGAGAGAAAGAAAGAGAGAGAGCTGCAGGCATGTATTTTCACACTAAGCTCCCACGGTAGATTCCTCCCAGTGCATTTAAGTGATTGGAAGATTGTCCATTAGGGTGGAAGAAAGAGCGATTTCAGGGTCACAGGAGGAGAGTGCACGCAAGGAAGCATACGTAAGCAAAATGAAAAGCAATCTGCGTTGCATTGAGCTTTATTCTTCCGCTAAACAAATCAAACTGCAGAGCAATCACAGTTTTTAAAACAGTTTCTTTCCACTTAGCCACACTGCAATTATAGAAAACAGCTGCCAGCTTTGCACACACACCGAGTGGCCATGTGCACTGGTTATCTCTTTCGTAAGAGCTTCAAGGTAAATTCGGCCAGTTGACACTTACTCAAACAGTGCTAAAAAAAAATGCTAATCATGCTATTGTTTTTAACCGGTACTTTCACATACATATAGATATGGCAGTGTAAAAATCTTAAGCACTTACATGTGTGCTCCAGACTGCCATAGGGGAAAGGCAGCAGAGGAGCATATAAGGGTCCCTGGGTGTACTTCAGGATGGGGTTGTGCTGGTAGATGTGTTCCACTACCTCAGGGTTGAACTTATTCTCCTAAAACACACAAGTAAAACAAAACCAATCTATAATAAACAAACACATTTGAAAATAAACGTTCATGTGCAGTCAACAAGCACGAAGCCAGCCTGAGAACACTCTGTGAGTGCGTGTCTGTGTGTTTGTCTATGAAGGGTAACTGAGGTCGATTTGACCGGGGTCACAATCCAGCTCTGGCATCTTTTAAACAGCAGGAAGGTCAAGTGATGACCCAGCAAACCACACTAGCATGACTGACACGTTATATTTTATACACTGGTGTCAATGAGTTTGGTGTGCGTGTGTTTGTGCCTTTTACTGGGTATGTGGATAGATACCTTGAAGCAGTACAGATGGCTTCCATGCTACTGCCCTAGCACCTGTTGCTCATTAGTAACGTTGCCACTGCTCTGGCTCTCTCCTGACTCTGCAACTTCCCCGATCTTTCTCTCTGGCTATGAGACAAGTCAGCTTTCTCCCTCCTTAGTGGGGCAAAGTTGACACATTCCACTGAAATGCTTGGTGCACACTGGTGACAAGCTTGTCTGTTTGAACTATGGGAATGACATGTTGCTCTATGGACCACGTGCAGTGGGATGCAGCAACTCAACATCCCAGATGACATTCATCCACTGATCCAGGGCCAGAGATTGTTTTTGTTCCATTTGGTCATCCACTGCCACATGCAATAGTTTGACATTTTGGGAAATACGCTTATTAGCCGTCTTGCCAAAAGCAAGAATGGTAATTATGAAGGACTGGAAACAGGGGCAAACAGCTAGCCTGTACAACGGCAACAAAATCTGTTCATCTTATTTATATTACAAAGAAATGCTTTGCAATAACAAGCTCTAAAGCACGATTGTTTTTTTTCTTCTGGTCTCTGTCAGCCTCATTGCCAGGTTGGGAAAAGGTTTGATATTCCAGAATACACCAAGCACGCTACACTACTTTGGAGTGTTCATATACCAAGCACGACTAAAGAGTGTGGTAAAAGAAAAGACAAAATAAACAGGGTTTCCCACTTTTTTTTCATGGACAGTTATCAAGGTAAGGTTCTAAAAGGTCTGTCTAACATATTATTGGGCTGCTTGTGTTTTATGCCTCATTCAAATAAATTCAATTTTGTTTATATAGCACCAAATCACAACAACGGTTGTGTCAAGATGCTTTTTCAATTATCAGTTTAGCTAATAAGAAGCTCAAATGCCCCTGCAGCCTTAGACTTTTCTGTGTGGACTCTAGATACTCTAGCTTCCCACAGTCACAAAGACATGCATGTTAGGTTGACTGGTGATTCTAAATTGGCTTCCTGTCTCTACATGGTAGGTTGGTGACAGGCTGGTGACATGGCCAGGATATACCTTGCCTCTCACCCTGTGACAGTTGGGCTAGGCTCTAGCCACCTGTGACCCTGAACTGGATGACAATGGTTAAGAGCATGAATGTGTTTATGATCTAAGCACTGATAAAGTCACAGTTTAAATAAAACATTTCACACACCTAATCTCTTTCAAATATGACTTCTGGCTATAGATCCATTGCTAAAACTGCCAGGCTTTCGTCCCTCTGTGACCTGATTCTATACTTTAAAGATAAGCAAGCAGTCCTGTTCACACAACGCCGCCTCTGTTTAGTCTCTCTGGATTTTTACAGTTCCAGTCATGGCCTCACACTTTAGAGAGAGAATACTTTGTCCAGTTGAGGAAAAGTGCCTATGTATAAAGGTGAGGGAGAGGGAGAGAGAAAGCAAGAGACTGAGAAAAAGGTTTTAGGTGGAAGGATGAGTGACTGTCAAAGCAATAAATGAAAAGCAGACCCCTTTATTCCTACAAAAGCTTGACCCCTTTTTGCAAACCAGATGAGGGTAGAGGGAGCAGACTAACCACTTTCTTTGAGATTAGAGACTCTCGTTGGGAGATTACTGAGAGAGGAGGCCAGGCAAAGGACTGCTTATCTCGTCCTGCTGCTTCATGCAGAGCCCTCCTCCATCTCCTCTGCCAGAACTGCCCTTCTCTACACCCAAGAGGCAGACTGATGCAAGATGAGTCGTCTCTCTGCTCAATGACATTCCAGCACAATGTGTTCTCTAGCACACCGTGCATTAAAATATGACGATCCCTTGTAAACACACTCCCTGCACAAACTAAGGTATCTTTCAAAAGCCACAAATCCTGTTTTTCTAAATATTCAAATAGCTGGAAATGCCTTTATCTTGGAATGACCTTTCAACTGCAGGTCTGGTATTATTTCCTGTCCCTGTGTGACAGAATGAAATGAGGTCATTCAAAAGAGAAAGGCAAGCAGAATAAACTTTGGACTCCCTGGTGCAATGTGGTCGTGTGGTTTCCATGGTAACGGGGCAGGGGTTGTGGAGCATTATGTAGCCTGATGGCCGTTTGTGTTTGGTGGCTGTAATCATAGGTAGTTTGGCAGCAACCCTGTGTATGTTTGTGTGTCTGCGTTGCGTGGCCCACCTCAATGTCTCGAATCAGGAGCTGTGTTGGCGTTTCCACGGGTGATTTACTATCAATGATTTTCTGGATGGCACAAGCCCAGTGCACAGCCTCATTGAAGTGCTTGGTGTACAGCCTATAGCAATGTTTCCGACCATAAACTGTAATGCTCCAGTAACCTGAAAAAAACCCAATAATAATAATAATAATAATAATAAAGCAACACATTTAAAAACCATTGCAAATCTTATGACATGTAATGGTAATAATTCATAGTTAGTAATTTAAACTGGACCTTATCTGACCTGACACTTTTCCAGACATGTGTGGGATGGTTTTGTTTTGATTTTTTTTGTTTTGTTTTTTTTAAAGTAAACAGCATGGATTTAGGCCTGATCCAGTTTCCTACAATGTGAGACAATAAACTGATTCCTGCACATCTTCCATACAGACTCTCTCTCCTTTACTCACTCAGCTTCACTGATGATCAAAGGTCAACTTCAGAAAAAAAAACCTCAGACCACACCAAAACCAAACAAGAGTAGATATTCTGCAGATGTCTTAAGACACGAGTCCGAAAGCCCTTAGTGAGTTTCATTTCGGGTAACATAATAAAAGCTAAAAAAGAGGAACATTTCTCCTTCTACAGAGGAAGTATTAGACATACCCCAGGCAGCCTAGCTTGATCTGTAGCCCCGTGGCGGTTATCAGGCTTTCCTGCTACGTGACTTGGCACCACATCCTTCTTTGTTTAAAGTTCTTAGTCAAGTATAACCCCAAAATGAAAAAGTTTTACTACTCAAATCATTACACTGCACTATTGCCACTGACCAATTTGAATATGTTCACATATAATATTAACCACTGCTTTCAAGGGTCTATGAGACCAAAAACGGAGCCCTTAAAGTGAACTCCTATTTTATGGCAACAACCAGAAAATACAGAGGAAGTAAAGATTTCTTGCAACTCTTTTGTGACAAATTTCCCTGCTTAAGAGGAACACAGATCTACTCAGTAGTGAAACAGCCGGGAGTCTGTGACAAAGTCGCTGTTGAAAGTCCTCCTCTGTCCAGAAAAGTCCCCTGGCCTATTGAGTTAGAACTATGTTTGGGTTTGCACTATGGTTTTGGCATTTTAAGCGGTTTGGTAAAGTTAGCAGGGCATAATCTCCATTCACAGAGAGGCAGACAAACATAGATAAAGGGTATCTGAGGAATACAGATTTGAAAAAACACAAGTCATCCCTGTGTCTTTTCAAAAGCAACTCTTTTTATAAATCTTTGTCATTTGTTTCCTGCATCCAAGAGATTGCCTTGCTGGTTACGCGAATGAGACACTTGTAGGCCAACCTTGACCCGCATTTCTGACCAAACAAAGCCGGGGCTTCCCAAACTTACTAAGAATTACAGTACTCATGGGAAGGGGAAAGCTAGCCACAAGTCACCACTTTCATATTGAAAGACCCAACAATTTACTGGGAAGTTTTAAAATAATGCCTATGATCACTATACCACAAAGGGAATTAACACAAAGAACTAACTGGACTCTACAGAGATTACAGGAAAGCCTGCATGAGTGTGAGTCAGCTATGTCTCATCCCGTCTGCATATGGTTAGGAATATAAGTGTGTCTTGCTCACCTGTCTCCTTGTATGTCTGCTTGTCTGGCCAGATGACAGAGCAGAGGTTTGTGAGGACCAATGTGCCTAGTCTCCGGGCACCTTTCTCCGGTCCGGTGTAGTAGTCAAGAGAGTCTTGGGTCAGTACAAACCAGTATCGACGTTGCTTAATCCAGTTGCCACGCACCTCCCGTAACAACCAACCTTTAAACAAGCAGAATGCATATTTTTGGCTTTTACTTATCAATATGAAGTAAATATATAGTAAAATATAGTAAGTATATAGTGCATTTTAGTGGCTACAGAATGATGACATCATGGGTCCAAAGATTGGCCGCCTATAATCAAGGCCGAACGATAATAGTGCTTTTGTTTTCACTGGTAGCTACTGGTGACTTTTCACAGCTAGCTGACAGGGTGGAAAACCTGAGTAACTGTGCAAACTCAGTCCTTATTATTGCATTTACACAAGAATAATAAGAAACAATTCAATCTTTGCAAAAGAGATACAAGGAAAGGGGGCTTGAAGTTGTCTGCTGTGGCTTGAAAAAGGATATACACAAGGGATTATGTTACAACTTAACCCTGAAATGAAAGATCACACGCCAGTTCAGCTGCAGTAAAGGATTTTTTAAACTGATTAGTCCAGCAAAAGAAAATTAATCTTGAAATGTGATGTTTTCAAATTTTCAAGCAAGCGAGCCTGCAGCTTCTTGTCCTGTTTATTTTATTTTTTTCAGTAAAGAATAAATACCTCCTTTTTATTAGAGCAATCTCTGGCAGTAGTTTCACATGACTTTAAAAACAAAAAGAAAAAACCCATTAGATTGTGTCCCCTATAAGAAATCTTTGCTACCACCAAGCAAGTTGTACATTCTCAGAAAGGAACAATGCTCTGCAACTTTCTTTCATAAGTATGGGACTTTCACACTAAGGCAAGCATTTCCCTTGAAAGATTTTTGGGGGCAGGTTGTAAGTCTATAAATGCTGCTACACCCTGTCTTCACAAAGAATAATCTCCAAGGGCTCTAACTGTCCCTAAAGTTCGCAGAAATCTATGAGTAAAAGTTTTGCTGGAATAAATACTAGGTGCTAAAAATAAGGCCAGATAATAGCATAGGCATTAAAGGCAGCACAAAGCCACCATAACTGCCACTTTTGAGGCTGACAGAATCAGATAAGGAGACAGAGAGAGACACAAAGAGAATGAGGCAGCTAGTTTTTAGGCATGTCTGCTAATTTTGTCAGGTCTCTCTCTCTGTAATAAAAGACTCTTGTGTTCCTAAAGTTCTGAGGACTGGGAAAACTGCAACAGCCCAGATCTACTGATCCCAAATCTCTTCTGCATCCCCAGTTGTGTACAAATTGTTCTTAATAAGGAACAATTACATAAGTGCATAAGCATTTCATGTCTGAGCAGATAAATAAACTAAATTACTTTTGGCTGGCCACCTTGACTGATACTGGGTTGTGTAGGACTATATGCAGGGCTAGGGCATTGAGATGCAGTGGCAGTCAGCCGTACATGGGGTGCCTGTGCATGACAATACATATGGCTTGCATATGCATTCTTGAGATTGGTTTTAGAAGAAAGAATTAGGCAATACATCTTCAGCCTCTAACCCTGTGAAACTGTAATAACGCTTCCCCAGCATCACAACTTCCTCTCTGGTCAGCGAGCTGTGTGTCACCTGTTACCCAGAGATAATTTTGCTTGCATCTTTCTTCCTCTTGCTCTCATTCTCTTCTCATTTACTTTCATCTGCCCCAAATTTCTCTTCTCTCCCTCTTTTTAACCTTGCTTAAATGTGGTTTACCCAGGAAGTACAGAGAAACTGTTGCTTTGCTCCTGCTTCAAATAAACAAAAAAAAGAAAAAAAGAAAGAAAGAAAGGACGGGGTGAAGGTTCAGGCCTCAATATGATATAAGAGGGGATTTTGAACCTACCATAACCAACCCTCAAATATAGCCCAAAGTGAAAACCCAGTAGGTACTTAACACCACATCAGAGAGGGTCAGCATCAAAACCCAATGTGAAATGGATAAATAAAAATCACAAAGAAAGCTGGGACGACACGCAGGACAGGAGGCAGACAAGCTGGCTGGATCAAAAACAAGACACAGGCATGCCTGCACGCCCCGCAGCTCTGTCGCAGGCATGGGATATACACCACATAGGCTGCACTTAATATTGCAACTTTAAACAATGCAATAAGAATTGATGTGAAAAGGACAGAGATAAAGCTGGAGACCCCATGTATAGCCCACTGATGATCTTCCATCTGGATCTCATCTCTGTAGCCAGCTAATGCCTCCCCCGAGGGCCACAGCTCGCCCTTAATTTGTTTCATTTGTGACCCTTGACCCTTCAGTGCCCTGCCCCCTCAAACACAGATTGAGAAAACACTCTCTCTGTGTATTTCCATCTTTTTTTACTGCAAGCCTCCTGCTGCTCTCACCGCTGAAAGTTTGTTCAATATACTGAACATTGAACTCCATGATAAAAATACATACGTCTGAGAAAATGGGTCGCAGTGTTGTGCTTGCCGTCATTTCATAAAAACCATCTCCGGAAGCAGAGCAGCATTTCAGGAAAATAATACGTTACAAACTGGCATTGAACTACTTTTGTGTGGAACAGTTTAAAAAAAATGTAAAGCTAAACCTTTCCCCTGCTTTGAATCATAAAGCAGCAGACAGATTCAGCTGTAGACGACTGCAGCATGAGAAACTGCATCACATGAGGAACAACTTTAACTTTAAATCAACAAAGGAATATCAATAAACCAATGTCAACATCTCTGTCTGTCAGCACTCGTCAGTCTATATCTGTAATGTTGTTGGCCTACTTTAGATACTGGGGCAACATTCGGCCCATGTAGCCTCGGGATGCCCTACAAAAAAGGGAGAAAAAAAGAGAGAGAGTCCTAATGGAGGCATCCTTCAAAACATATTCTTGTGCAGTATGCAGAGTGAATTATCTAACACCCTGAGGTTGCCTGCTGTTGGCTGTAATAGTGGTGCCTAGTGAAGTGTAGTGAAGGATTGCTATGTGGTGCAAGAGCTGAAATGTTAAATGAAATTTGCCCACAGACTGTAGCCATCCTCAGTTTCACAGGGAAACTCTTCTAACAGTGAAACAGTGGGGACAGCAGTAAGGGAGGAGGCCATAGCCAAGGGTGCATGGTAACTGCTGTCAGAATTAGGCAATCTGACTGTCGCCATTCCCAGCAGGACGTAACATATCTAAGCACTGGCATTTTACTGCTCCCTGTCAGCAGCAGGCCGAACGGAAAAAAAAAGGAAAAAATAAATAGCACAGAAATATCCTATGAGATCATTCCTCAAAAGCATCAGACATGCAGGATAGAGCTCCTGATGCCAGTAGCTGTCTTTGCATTAATACATACAGAGGGGAGGGTGGGGGCAGCTGTGCGCCACATGTGGTAAGAGAGGGGTTGGCTACAGGGCAACAGCCCAGTATGGAGCTGCGACAGGAGGCAATTAGCCTGATGAAATATACACCATACAAAAAGACATGAACAGCACTGACTAAGCCCTGCAGGGAGTTGGTGAATAAACTGGAAAACAAAACTACAACAAGAGATTTTTCACTTTGTTAGTGATTGTTCTTCATGTTAGGTTTTGGATTTTTCAATCAACTGTTTAGCCTTAAAAAATAAATAATAGTAAATATTACATGAAAAATTTTAATATACCAAAGGGAAGTCTTAAAATAGCTCATTCCACCCCCCACCCCCCCCCCCCATTTGGCCAAACAACTATCCAGATACAATTTGCATTGCTAGAAAAATGCTAAAAAGTTAAGTATTTCTGTTAAACTGACGACTGGCATTTTAAAAAATAATTTTCCTGTCTGAAGCCTACTTAATTAGTAATGATGTCAGCATAATGAATATCTGATAATAGCAGGTAGATGCATTTATTTAAGGAGGATAAGATAAACGGTGGTGCTATGTTAGTTGTGTGTGTCAGGCTCACCTTTTACCAAGAGTTCAGGTTCTTCCTCCTGTCCCATCTTATTCTTGTCAATGATCAGGCTTTTCATCTCTTCAGAAGACTCCGAGACAGTGTGGCTAAGTGGAAGAGGAGAAAGAGAATGTAAATAACCCTGCTTCCCTCTCAACTCAAGTCTTCCCCTGACTACTCCCTCCCATTAGACAGTTAATTGGCTCAAAGACACACAGTTGGCTGTGACCCCCCGCCCCTATGTGACTCTTTGCCAGCGTTGAGCCTCTCTGATACTCTTAGGTGGGGAGGGGGATCACACTGAAAGAGGTGCCACGAATATCTGTCCTCTAGCGTTTTCCCACTTTCCCTCCCTAGGAGCACGCAAGCCCACAAACACACACTCATACATACCACGCCACTGTGGACAGCTCGTCTCTCTTTTATCACTTTGGCCGGCGAGCCAAAGGGGCGACTGAAAATAAATGTGACAGAGCGACGCCGGCCCCGACTCCCAGCCAGCCAGCTCATGCTGGTCACAGGAAAGCAGAAGGTTCAAGAGGTCACCGCCTTAGATAGTTTAAAGCATAAACATCAAAAACATAATTAAATCTGCTGAATGGATGTTTTCTTGTTCGCCCTTTAATGCCCCACAATCAAGTCTACAGCCGTTTCCACGCACACTGACTGTTCTGCATCTGGTCAGCAATGCTGTGGACAACTTCAGACTTGTTATCTCTGGCCAAGGCCCATTTCAATTCTATTACATTGTTTAGACGTTTTATCTCTTGTCATTTATTTACCTAATTACTCGTTTGTTTTCTCTATTTCCTGGATCTAACTAGCATGTTAGGTACAAGTGACGAAGCGCTCCTTCCTTCCTGTCCTCTCCACCTCTTCTTCCTCCTGGGATTACCACTCAGGAAATGAAATCAAGCCCTCCCTCCTTCCCTCCCCGGGTTATCTCTCATCTATTTACCTATGCATTTGCTAGCTGATTTATGTCATTATTGATCAGATAATTCAGGAAGGTTCCTCCTCATTGAAGGCAGCAATAATCAGTGGGTCAGAATATACCTTTATCTGCACTGGCTCAGATTACAGCAGCTGCCAGTTTCTGTCCTTTGACCTGATCACTGATCACAGGGGAGAGTCGAGATAAGGTCAAAGGATTTCTGAAATGCTGTCTCTTATGCATATGTTATCTTTATGATGTTTATTTGCAGTGGCTGATTCTAACTAACTGGCATCTCTAATTTAAGCTAATGTCCAGACACCGTGAAACTCTAGCAGGCCATTTTTTCCATATGTGTGTATAAATTGGTAGGACGCATAATCAGAAGGCAGAAGAGAGAGAACGAAAGAGAGAGAGACTGTCACATTATACTCAGCCATGCTATAAAACTAAGCCTGCTCGCCTGCCACAGCAGCAGCCTATGGGGATCTCTATCACCCCGTCCATCTACAGACCCCATTTAAATGTATTAAAATAAACACAGAAATGTGACATCTCTTTTTTTGAGGTTGTTAACTCCCTCTACATAACAGAGACATTCACGCAGACAAAGCAGCCCAAACAGGATGGGAAAAGGATCTATAGAATAACTATGAGAGGAGTGCGTAGCTGTACTATTGTTTCTGTTTATAAATATCAGTTTAGTCTACATGAATATTAAGTCTGAAATTCTAAATAGCTTCTCTAAAGAAAAGCAGGATTTGAGAGGGGTGTTTCAGAGAATTGAGTACAAGTGACATTCAGGTCATGTCTAATGGTTATCCATCTTAGAAAACTTGGCTCTTGTGTGCATTTTTTTTGCTACACTTCAAGCACATTCATATATATTATCTCTGACCCCTAATGGTGTTATCCCCCACAATGAACCTGAAATACCAGACAAGCCAAAAGTCACTGCTACAAGGTCATGTACAGAAAGAGGGAACATTAAAAGAGGACAGAAACTCAGGTAGGAGGCCAGGTTTCTGTCCAACGTTTTGAACTTTAGCGTCACCGAAAGCCCGACTTTCAAAATAAATGATTTATAAGCAGGGCCACTATTGTCCCAAAACCCACTCTAACATCGAAATCTATACATCATTGACTGTGGCTGCAGACCACAGCGGTATAGTATTATTACTACTGTTATTTCTATATAACAAGCTGTTTTTGTGGCTAACATTTTTTCTAACTCAAGAAGAATTACATTATAAGATATGAAAAAAACAACACTGTAGGCTATATCAGAGAATAACCATCATTGTCCTCTGACCACATGTTGGAGGTATAAAAAAAATTGCTTCAACAGATTTATTACTCTGGTATTTTGCAAGTGTAGGTACAGACACATGTGGACATTCCATTTTGTCTATGTATACATAAACTGGGTAAAAAGTACTATTTCTTCATGGCAATCTATGGTGTAACAAATGGGGCAATTGTCTAAGTAAAGTTGATGTGGGAGTTTTGGATCTCCACAGCTGTCCAGCATCCCTACAGTACAACCCCAGTCCAACCCCCTCGCCCCCATACTACCACCCCCCACATTCCCAGAGGTTGCAGCAGCAGGCCGTGACGGTGGGGCGGTAGGCAACTTCCTGAGTGCAGGAAGCAATTTAACATGGGGATTAGACACCACGACGAATAGAGCTAACGCAGATCTACAGACCACACCTCTATAGACCGCACCTCTCTCTCATTTGTCCTCTCCTAGAAGGCAAGGAGAGGACTTTTTTTTCAGTTTTTTTAATAATCATTTGCAATCTCAGAGAAACACATTGTACGGCAGTATTGCTTTTAAAACCAATATGGCAGCGCATGTAACGTTAAAGTGAAAAGTAAAGAAAGCAAAAAAAAAAAAGGATTCACATCACACAGGTCAGTTTCAACTAGAAAATAAAAACTGTTGGCTATCCCGTGAAGTGGAAGAGGGAGAAGTTATGAAAATAAGGCTCAGAAAAAAAGAGACCTGATTTGTGAGAGGAAGGGACATATTTCCCTATTATCACACAACCACAGATATCTGACTCCACAGCGAATACAAAGCACGTTTTAACAACCTGTGTAGTTGCATGCAGGCAATATCTTCTGTCCTCTGTACAGAAGATATTGCCTGCGTGATGTAAAGCCAATGAGGCCTTAAATACTGGGCTATGTAACAATTTGCGTTTGCCGTATCCCAAATCTTCCAATGTAACAAATTTTGTTTTGCCATCTCTTTTATGCCTAATCCCCACAATGGCAACGTCAATACACAGTTCAGGAGTCGATGTGGTTACAAGCAGCAAATTATTTGTGATGTATTTGACAAATGGGAACAAAATAATAGAGAAGAACATACCAAAGAAAAGAGGAAGAAAAAGATTAAGAGTACAATATAGCTTGAACTAATGCAGAACTCATTTCACCTCAATTTGGAAATGTGTTTCCATTTTACATTTTTTTATTGGTAGGATCAAGGACACCATGCTTTAGAGTCTAATAGGGTGAAAATTGCCACATCGTACCAGTAATACCAACACTGTAACTTCTTTTGCCTTACAAATGATTATTTGGAGGGCCTGAAAATCTCAGGGGGTAAATAAACGTCAATAAATTATAAAGGTTTAGCAAGATGACTTATGCCAATACCATTTATGTCATACCCATGATAATAAAAGGTCTTGAACACTCATGTAGGTGTATACAGTTGAATTTGTCTACCTTCTTTAGCTGGGTGGAGATTGAGTAGTAATTAGTAATGAGGTCACCAAATTCCATGCACTAAATAGAAAGACAAACTTGAATGTTGTCTCAAATGTCTCACCCTTACAGGTGCAACAAGACTAAAAGGAGAGGCAAGAACATGTCAAACAGCCACGGGTGTGTACACACCCACAAAGGCAATAGGAAGATATCTAATAAGCCAAAGCAGGTAAAGTCAGTGCCATATGAGAATTTAGCTTCCTCCCAGCAACTTCATTACCTGCTAATCTTGTCCATATATGATTATGTGCTCTGCTTTGTAAGATCTCGTACCCTAATTTGGGTTTTGATTTTAGTTTTCCACAATCATAGTATAACTAGGTCACTTGAGGCAAATTTCAGAGGTTTATAAAATATCAAAAGTTGTCCTAACCACAACCTCACTTCGAATTAAAGTAAAGTAAAGTAAATGTAATATAGGAATAGCAATGCCAGGAATAGTCAAGTTGAAGTCTGGAAGACCAAATAACCTTTTGAAAAAACTGCTCATTGCTAGAAAGAAAGGAAACCCCCGGTTTGACTGCCAAAGGACGTGAGGAATATTTAACAGTCTGGAGAAGCGGTGCCACTGTTCTGAAGTGCAGTGGCACCAACACAAAAATTATCCTCATGCATAAGTCATCAGTAGAAATACAGTTTTGGTTCCTAACAACAAAAAAGTGAATAATTTCCTGAAAAGAAACATGCACGGCTGCATGAATGTGCTAACAAGCCATCAGTCGAATATTTTTAAATTCGATTTTGGTCCAGTACTCATTTAAAGAGATAGGTCACGTATCTGTGATGGTATATGATCTATTCAGCTCCATTCTATTCTATTTTGTTCCGTGTTTACGACATCACATCAAGCCATACCGCATGTCTTTGCACTTTAATGCTAGTCGTACAGCTAACCGGGGACGTAGCTAACAGCAAAGGGTCAGTAATTTGATATCCCAAGAGATTTTCTTTGTGTGTTTGCAACAGTTTGTGACTTAACAGCAAACAGTGATGAAGTAAGCTGACAATGATTGAATGTTTATTGAACTTCAGTGGAGTGTGTGCCAGACACACACCCAGTGAAACTGAGAGGAGGCAGAGAAAAACTAGAAAGACCATTAATGACAGCAAACCACAGAAAAGACTCACAAGGAGTCCCGCACTAAGCCGAGCAACTGCAAATAAACTAGACAATAATACCCTTTTTTTATTTTATAGATTGCTGTTCATCTTTGTCCCAAAAGCAATTTAGTACATTTATATATTTAAATATTTTTATTTCTTCTATTTTCTTTTACAAAGTTGGGAAATTAAAGACACATAGAGGGAGATTGCTGGTCTCTAACAGTCTATAAATGAAGCAGTGCTATCAGAGTTGTACTTGTATCAGCAGATATCCAAAGCAAAGGTATACTATGGACAAAAGTGGGCCCCACCTCTTAATCTTTGATTCATTTTTTTCAGTCCTATTTCCAGTTATAAAAAAAAAAAAAAAATTGAGTCTGCCTTTATAAACATTTGTGAAAGAATGGACCATTCTACAAAGCTCAAAGAATCCAAGCACAGTACTTTAATAGAATGTTAGTTCATGAAATGTATTTCCTCCAACATATTACACAATCATCTTTAAGTAGTATTTGCAAAGCCGAAGTGTTTTAGGAACCGCAGCGACTCGGGCACTAAGTGGCAGATCATGTAAAGTTACAGAGTGAGGTTGCGGAGTACTGAGGTGCATAGTGTGTCAAAGTTGCCAATGCTCTGGTGACTCAATAACTGCACAGCTCTTAACAACAGCACAAAAACTGTGTGTCGGGAGCTTCCTATTACAAAGTTCCGTGGCCGAGCTGCTTCTTTAGGCATGCCTACTGCATGCAAGCCTTGACCTTGTGTAGGTTTTATTCATATAATGTATCGGTACTGTGACCATAAAGTTTGCATACCTACTAAAAAGAGTACGTCTTTGAACACAAATATTTTCAGTGATCCCTGGCCCAAATAAATGGTTCTTTCAACTGAAGAAAATGATGTACATGATGTGAGTGTTCCTTAAAGCCAAGGAGTGCAGTTGAGTGCGTGAACTGCACATGATGCTCTGTGAACAACAATACAGCTTGCTGGTATGAGAAATGTGAACTACTTCAATTTAATCTGTGTGAACTGAACTTTGAGCTAGCTCTTGCAAAGGGTGACCTTGCACAACACTGAGCTTAGGGAATATTTTACTGCTGGAGCGAATATTAGATTCATTTAAATGCCAGCAAATCCCGGAAGAAAGGATGTCCAGCAATTTTTTTTTTTAAAAGCTGGTGATAAAAATGATCCTAAACATATTTCAAACTAAACAATAAACTACCTGAAGAGACACAAGTTCAAGCTTTTGCCATTGGCCCTAAATGCCACAAAATCTCCAGATAGACCTGAAAGCAGCATGCATGCAAGATGATCCATCTTATAGAAGTAGATGCATTTTAAAGGAAGTAAGAATGCCTTAAAAAACAAAATACTCTTAAAAACATGCTGCTGACTATATGAATATTCAGTGTGTACAGATATGGAGATGGACATTTGTGGAATTATTTAAACCAAGATTACCTTTCTGATCTCTAACTGAGATAGAGAGCAGAGATGGAGATAAAAAGGTAATCATCATTTAAAAAAATTAAACAGCGTAATATTATAAAAGTCTAAAGATTAAACAAATTAACCAAATGTCACTTCTCTAACTTTTCTCTAAAGAGAAATTTTTGAAAAGGATTCCCAATATTGTGCATGATTTTTTCACTGTTTTTTTTTAAAGCAGCCAACGTTTAGGAAATCTGTACAATGACCATGACACACATCCAGCAGTGTGAGCAGCACAGTGAATTAATTAGTTTGTGTCTGTCTGCCTGGTTTTAGTTTCTGTGGCAATGAGTAATTGATTTCAGTCCAGGATCTAATCACACTGCTGAGACATTAATTAAAGCTAAAGAGCCACTGTCCTTGCTCTCGGGCTTGCATGACCGCAGTGAAATGAAACATTCCTTGTAACCCAAAAGAACATGCACGGTTGCAAAAATGACCATTGCATTGATTAGTCACAGGAATACTTGGGAGAGTTGTCTGATGGATAAATAGCTCAGGATGTGCCCAGAAAGGCATTTAGAAAAAGCACCAAGTAAAATAAACCAAAGTTTATTAAAATCATGCTCATATCAGAGGCTTAATAATCATTCTTCCTGTAGAAATCCATCTATTTCTCTTCCCTTCTCCATAGAGTGCATAGGCTGACTGCATGGGCCTCTGGCTGAAACTGGGCTGGTGGGAAAATGGGAATGTGGTGATTAAGACTGGGCCTATATGACCTCCCAGCTAAAAATACACTGTTTTCTCAAGACCACTGCCAAGAAGCTCTGGACTAGGCAGAGGGGAGAGGGAAAACAAAGTCATGTTATGAGACCTGAGTAGGAGGGACAGGAAGTCTGAGTTTGTGACTGAAGAAGTGTTGTCAGCAAGGCATTTTATGATAGAGAGTAAGTGACTCTTTAGTTTGAATAAAGCCATTCTACTTGTGAAACTTAGTAACGCGGATTAAAACTTTCCATATTTGTTGATGTTGTAAACAAGTCCAGATTGTGATGGTTGACAGACAGGACGACAGACATCCAGACAGGCAATTACTGGGGGCCCACTCCTAAGCTCTTCACGCAAACACTCACTTGTGTTATGCATACACACCCTCTGTCCTGCATGTACATAAATTTACACACATGAAATACATTCCTTAATACTGTTCTCTTTTAGTTATCTAGTGGCAAAAACTTCAAGCTTCTGACTACTTCAGAGAGCTGTCAACGAAGAAGAGGAGAAGCTAATTCCAGAACAGATAGAACAGAGAAAAGTCTTCAAGTGTCTACTTTCTTTTTAGAACAGTTTGTACTCTCCCCTGCCTCAGCTATGAGAAGGAACTTGAGAGTGAGGAAAGGGAAGATTAATAAAATAAATAAATAAATAGTGACAATGTAAAATGGATTTCAGCATGAGAACAGCAAGGAGGGAGGTGGCAGCTGGGTGGCACTTCCTACTGACCGAAACACCAACGCCTCGTGTCATCTGCCTGAAGACCCATGTTTGGACAATTAAACATTTTTATGTAATTTTGTGTCTCCACACCACCCAAGTAGGTTTTGGGAAATTTTCAACTTTAACTTTAGGAGATTAACAAAAGTATTGCATTAACTGGTTAGGAATTACAGCCCTTTTTTTATACAGTCTCCCATTTTTAAAGTTTCAAAAGCAACTGGACAGTTGAGTGATAAGTAGTTTCATGACCAGGTTCGATCCGTTTCCTTGTAATTCAATGACAAATGAAGCAGATGAAAGATCTAGAGTTGATTCCAAGTACTCGACTTTTACTTGGGAGCCATTCACGAGACCTCAAGAGGAACTTTGCTACCCATCCAGGCGACCTCTGCAGTCTCAACTAACTGCAGGTTTAACAATGAGCAAAAACAGAAGTTGCTTTTGAAGAAGTTACTGGCAGCACGCAAAGTAACAACTGGGGCCTTACCAATGTGTTGTGAGGTCAGTTTCACAATTGTTAATATGCAAATTGTCATGACTACAAACAAATGAGAAATGGCTGCAATCATAGTATTGTAATATGGTAAAGGATTTACCCTTAGGCCCCCTCCTCTGTCCAGAGATGGCCGTTCCCTTTTCACATAAATGCCCTCCTTGACTCCCTGCTCAAACCATCATTCCTCCCTGTCTAGGATGTGTACATCCTCATCATTTCAAGAGTGGCCACTGGTCTGTAAGTGTAAATAGACTGTGGAGTCTTGGCCTGACAAGGTAGCTAAGGTTGTTTGGTTTCACTGATGTATAATTCACAGTAATCGTCCTGTTTGCGTTGGGGACCCCGATCCTCAGCTTGGACACATTTTCTTCAGCGGTCAGGACAATTTGCATATTAATGATGCTGAAACTGAGCACATGGTCCATTGTTAGGCAATCATGCTGGTTTTGGTCATTGTGCAAATGGACTTTTTATAAAGTTGGGGAAACTGAGACTAAAGAAGTTGCTTGGATGCATGCAAAAACGTTTCTCTCACTGGAAACGCTACGTCCAGATGAACGCAATCATCTTTCTGGGATTTCTTGATGATTGAGATTGATTAAGATATATAAATACAATTGAAGGAGGCCATCTTTAAATATTCGATTGGTGCTGATACAAGTAGCAGGATGATTTCTGAAGTCCACATGGGTATACTCTGCTCAAATTCACACATATGCTGCAAGACTCATCAGACAGCACTTCACAGTGTAGGTGGATAAAGACCCGAAGCATACGGCAAAAGCAACCAAAGAGTTTCTAAAGGCAAAAAGAAGGATATTCTTTCATGATGCAGTCAACATCATCTGATCTCATCATCTGATTGAACGCAGAGCCCTATAAACAAGCAGCAACCAAAGGTGGCTGCAGTGAAGGCCTAGCAGATCATCTTAAAAGAAGGAAGGACAACACATAAACAGTTATAAACAGGCTTATAGTCTTCAGTTACTTCATTTCAAATTGTGTTAGTTTGTCCAATTAATTTTGAGGAAATATGTTAGGAAGTTGCAGGCATGGATTCTGTGAGACCCCCTGAAATCAGCTAATGCATCAGGCTTGTAGCACGGCTAATTAGCAGAGTATAGCCATGTTAACAAAAAAAAACCCCTAATTAATCACAGTCACACCTTTATTCCATCTAATTGTTTAGATTAACATTTCCTTGTGCACAATGCAATCCAATAGTTTGGTCAAAGTCCGATGTAAATCAGAGCTTGCGTCTCCTCTTATGCAACAATTAAGATGAATTGATATGACTCAATTTGTTAAAATAGCAAAGTTCTGGCTTATCAGAGCCTAACTTGGCATTCCTTCCGTACAGCTGAACTTCTGGGTGTGTCCATTCATTGGCCAGGTAATGAGCAAGCGCTATGCTCTCTAATCTTTGCACTTACTGTGATGATTACAGCCAGGCAAACACACAGACTCTTCAAACTAGTAGTTAATCATGCCATGCGGACCACAACAGTGCAGAAATGACATACATGCACACACACACGCACATGAACCCGAGCCACACCTCTTTTAGGAGTGCTGTTGAGGCAGGACTGAGTCACCCAGTCCTTACTTCTTTCCGTCCTATTTTCCCCCCTCAAGCCTCAAAAGACACCATGTCACGTATGACTACAGCAAAATATTTCATCTCACATAACCACTTCCTGGGACAGCTCTATTCTTGTTGAGAGTTTCTGCAGATCCTCGTCTGTTCATTTGTGATGGGCGATAGGCCTACAAGTCAAGCTTTGTGATTCATTGCCTGTGAGTCGGCAGATGTACAGTTACGATTGTGGAAGGGAGAACGGGGTGGTGATAAGGGCACGATGCCAGAGATAGAGAGAAGCCTGGCTACATCACTGTCTGAGATCACAGCCATGCACTAATAGTCTGGATCAAGCCCTCCATGAATCACTTTTGACTCTCATTTGCATTAACATGTAATCCACATGGCCATTTGAATGTCATTTACAGTAAGATGCCCTGATATTGAAAGATGACTTTAACCAATCACCCTAAGATGAAGATTACATTAACCATGTAATAAAAGTAAGTACATCCCAAGGAAATCCTCTGCCATTCACATATGCAGATAAGCAAACATCTCATCCCTTTTGAAGCAATATCTTTAAATAAGTTCAATCCAATCCAATTGAAAAATAATTACTTGTCTTTTGTGGAAAAAGTAAATACAGGAAGCCACAGAAACTAGTATTGCTCCCTTTAGCAGAAATAATTAGCTTCTTGTATGCATTTTTCATGACTCACTCTGGTGTAGGCTTGCTAAAAATCTTGATTGCGCTTCATTCAGTGGTACGATCCTTAGCACTGTTTTTTTTCTACTCAAAACCCCACACAAGATCTGAAGGGGATTCCAATCAGGAATTTGAATGGGCTTATTGAGCCATTCTTCAGTGGATTTGCAGGGAGGATGAAAACCTGTTGAAAGGTCCAGTTAAAGTTTTATCTGTTTAAGACTGCTGGCTACACATTATCTTCAAGTACCCTTTGATATGATGCAGGAGTCATAGTTCATAATTACTGAATGCAGGCTCCCCAGGTCCAAACATAGCGCATCAACCAGCATCACTGTGGCCAAGCAACCCAGTCTTTGATTTGTCTGTGCAAAAGGCCTGGTCTTCAGAATATAATCATTAACAAACTGTAGGTTTTGCCTATTCAGAAAAGACACGTCTTGAACAGAGGTCCAATATGTTCTATATTTGTCTAATTATAAAAACATTTACTTTGACATCAATAGTATATGTGCTTGCAACAAATAGTCTATTCTTCAGCTAATTATCTGGTGAAGTCTGTTCTTGACTAATTGCAAGTTGTTTAAAATTCAGCCCATTTTTCTCTTATGATACAACGAATAATGCTGGGTTCATAGGCAGCCATAATCTCTTTTTTTCCCCTCTGAGGGCCTTTATATCTTAGCCGAATGACAGGGCACACTACAATAGCAAATGACCTAGATATCCGAAATTTAAATAAGACAAATTCCATCTATTAATGCCTCAGGAGGTTGGGGGTGTAATAAATGTATGGTTTTCCTTAATGTTCCCATTATTTGAATGCACCCGATTTATCTATGAAAATCAATTGTTTGGAAATTTAAACATGTCAAAAACCTCCATCAGACATCTTTCACATGGAAAATTATTGGCAAATAACACATAACAGCCATAACAGCCCCAAATAACAGCCAGGTTAACTTCTTAATGGTAAAGCTCAACCAGTTTGAAAGACTGAAAACTAATTTCACCTAAAAGAAATCAAATATCACCACATAACAGATCATCTGTCAGTATGTATATGACTCTGTACCACTTGCATGCACACATGAGAACACCATGAGATACTGAAGAGGAACTGAAAGAAATCAAGTATTAACACATGCGCCTGCGGATATATACAGAAATCCCCGGCGCTCAGAGGAAGTATACAAGTAAAAGACGGAACTACTACTTCCCTTGTCGTTTGCACTGTAGCCTGCAACCAAGTCGAGCTGAATGGGGGAACAAATCGAATTGGACATAAAATGGACTTTACCCTGCCAGTTCTATGTAATGCCCAGTCAAACCCATGTGATAATAGAGCATATAATTTCCTGGAGAATTCATAGTGAGAGATTGGGTGTCACATGCCCCGTCTCCGGCATGCTCTTCCCAGAAGCTATATACGCTCTATTGGAAATGGACCATTTCCACTACAGATAATGCAGCTGACATGTACAATCTCTTGCTATTGGCTACATGTGAAAAAGGACAAAAATCAGACAATGCTGGACAATGTCCAGATCCAAATCTCCCAAAATTGACCAACGTTCAAGTGTGAAATTGGCTTCTGTAGCTCCTTACCCATTTGTTCCATTGGCTGTGCAAGATGGCTGAGAAACAATCACCTCAGCTGGAGTCTGTCAACAGAAAAGAGAGAAAAGGGTAAATCGACAATCATGCACCACAGACATTGCTTTAGCTTCAGAAATAGGCCACAGTTTGAAGTGATCCTTCAATGCTTTGCCTTCCGGAGCCATGTTACAATAGGGCATGCAGTTGTTCCTGGCAAGCCTCAGCACATAGCTGCACTATTCCTGTAATGCTTGGCTTTTACTTGCAAGGAGTAAACTTGATGGGAGAAATATGGCATGCAAAACAGGCTAATTTAATATAAGTGATGGGAACAGAGGAATTTTTCATGCTTAAGCTGAGTGCACCCCAACATTCGCAACCCAAAGTGATTTTTTCTCTCCATTCGTTTCTCTAAGAAGATTAACCTAAAAATAACATCAGTTTTTGAGAATTCATGGACAGCCAGAACAATTGTATTTATCGTTTCTATCTGTGAGTTGATTGCTATAAGTTGTGAGAGTTTGAGGAAAAAAAACAGCAAGAAAGACAAAGAGACCCTTTAGCCTTAATTATAACAGCTTGCATTGAGAAAGTGCCTTTCAGAATCTTTACACTAAAGATAAACACATAAGTGTAAAGATAAAGTCTTTACGGTTATGCTATTGACAGAAAACAAAATCAAACAATAGCAGTGATTATGATAGAGATGAGAAGCCTTAAAGACCCAAGGTTTTCCTGATTAACTGCACTTTACCTAGTAAAATTTATTGTGCCCTAATAATCATCTGATGAACAGATTAATTATTTACTTAAATATTAAACTGAAGCTGGGATAGGCTGATAGCCTCGATAAGGAAAAACAGAAGAGAATAGATAGAAGGATGGATATTAAACTGCAAGCCAGCTATTCATTTAAAAATCACATAAACACCTTCTTGGACATTAGTTTTGTGTGGAAATTGGAATTAGTTCCTCTACTGACTAAAATGAGCCTACCACTGGCAGACATGTAAAATCAGATTTCATGGGTGAAACAATGAACTTTTCATTCGAGGACTCCCCTGTGAAGCAGAAGATGGAAGAGGATGTTTCCTTTCACAGTGCTCCGGCCCCTAGATTCCCAACCTGACCTTGGAAAACCCCATCAGACAGCTTGCCTGTGTGCAATTTGGACAGATTCCCTGGTGTGCAGAGCAGCACTGTGTGTCCCTGTGGCCTGACTTGTTGTCTCTGTGAACCACAGCCTTGAGCCAGCTCCTGTGGCTGCCCTGACCCAACTCAGGGGTGTTGGCCTACCTGAAACACTATCCAGGTCAGTTCTGGGCTCCTCACAGTTCACACACCACACTTTACTACAGGGCAAACTATCCTAAGTTTAACCATTGCCCCACAAAACAGTCTAGGCTTCTTTTTAGATGGTTCAAAAATAACAAAGAAAACATGAACTGCAAATTTATAGGCTAGCTTGGAATCTATGTTATATTTTTAAGGCAGACGGACCCATATGCAAATAAGAAAAAGATTACAGTTTGGATAATGAGATCTCATTAATGTTTAACTCAGAGGGAAGTACTGTAAATGTCAAACCATACTGATGCGAACAAATGAACAGACAGTGTGTGTATGGTAAATCATTTAGCCAAGCCAACAGGCCTAATAAAAAAAATCTAGACAGACATCACATCAATGACAGGAAACCCTTAATAAAAATCAGTGACATAAAAGCAATAATTTAATAATATCAACTAATCAAACAATCAGTAAACTAATAAGACAGGTAGGCACAGTCAAAATAGTCTGAGTCATTGCCCACAAGTCTTTACAATTTACTGAGAAAAATGCTTTCCAATAGAGTTAATGGGCTGTGGGGTGAGGAACAAGGATAGCGTGCGATGTAGAGCCCTGGCAAAAGATCTCTCTTTGTGGACGGCAGGGTATGAATCATTCCAGACTAGAGCAGAGCTTGAAGAGAAATAGGGAAAGATGCCGTGATGTGTTCATTCCGTGGCTGACTTCCGCTCTCGCTTTTCCCAGTTTATTCTCTCCTTCTCTTTCTCTCTCCCTTCAGCTCTCCTGGGAGGCTGAGTAACCATGAGAAAATGCTTGGGCTCAGCCAGTGTCGGCCTGAAGACCAGATGTGTGGCCTCGAGGTGGTGAGGCAGAGACGCAGCGGAAACCAAATATAAACCAGCGTACCGTGACACCTCTGAAAGCAGAGGGCAGCAGGGATGGCTAATAGGACCTGCTCTCAGCAAAGCAGGACTGTGTCTGTTTGTTCCGAGCAACAGGATGCACTGCGGTACTCCAGTCCACACTTACAACTGCCTGGGCCTAAACCTCTGTGGTGGTAGTTTATTGGTAAAACTGCATACATATTACATAAATACTGAATAATGGTTTTAGTGGAAACATGGAAAGAAAAGAGAATGACGGATATCCTGCCCTAAAATTAGTGCCCAAGTATTCCTACACTGGAGGCATTCAGCCTGGTGTGACTGTTTGGGCAGCTGTTAAAGAGTAGTTTCTTTGAATGGCGACTGTAAACATGAAGAGAAAAGGTTTTGGCATAGCCCTGTGCTCTCAAGGGCCAAGCCTACATAAGCATCGGCACTGACTCATGATCCCAACGTCAGTAAGAAAAGTCCTGGCAAGGAAGAGTGTGTCATCTATGGCTTTGGTACTTCAGTTTCTACACATCATGGCGTCTTCTGGCAGCATGTTGTAAAACAATGCAGGAGCTCGTGATTTTGAATGTCTTGAGGATGGTTAATGATGGTTAATAATCGAACACAGCCCAGATGGCTTTCCTAGAAATCATTATAGACCAACCCTTCAACTGACCTCACCCCCTTGGTAGAAATTATGGAAAACCAAACAGTATCAACTGGATCTACTCTGGGGACTGTAACACAGTTAAGATTGACCAGCTGATGTGAGATTGGAGTAGTTTCAGCTGTGTTCCTAATTATTGGCTCAGCTTAAGATATTGATAACAGAATTACAACTGTCACAATCAGAGTGGCACAAAATAAGAGGTAACATGATTTGCTGAAATGCGTCAAGCGCCTGGAAGCGTCAATAAATAACTCCATCGCATGAGGGGGATTTATTATTAGGCGAAGGATCTCTAAGACCAAAATAATGCTTTACTGCCAATTGTTACTGTGAATTACAACAGTCAACTATTTGATTCCTTCCATTTACAAGTAATGTGATAAACTGAACATGCCTAACCACATGATAGATTAAGACAAAATGTCCCTCAAAAGAAAATACATCACTCAGATTAATACAGACAGGCAAATACTTTATGACTCAGGTCACGCCTTTCATATTCATAAATATTTACGAGCAGAAATCAATAGAGCCAAGACTCTAATCGGTGATGTAACATCAATGTTGGGGATACAGTAGCTCTAAAAACAAAGCAGCATTATGAGCTTAAGAGTGGTGAGTTTTAAACTGCCAGAAATAACAAAAGCTGTTTTTAAACAATTATTCTTGCATAGATTACAAATTTGAGCTGACCTTTTAAAATGTCGCTGTATCATTTCATTATTGGGATAGTCTTGTATTCAGCTCATCATTTGAACAAGACTGTTAGTCTATATGCCATTAAATAAGCCCTTTATCTTCTCTGATTACTATAGGAGTTCAGTAGGCTTGGTTCAACTCTCAAAAACGAAAAACAAAAATGCAACAACTTAGTTGTAATCATAATTTTGCTGTTCCCTGTTACTATCAGTTATGTATCAGCTCATATAAGTCATATTGGATTCTTATAGTAAAAACTAGATTCAACGACTTCACTTGGTTCCTTTTTGTTCAGTCAATAATGGCACTCTGGTTATCTTTATATGTTTTTAAAAGGCCAGGATTCAAGTCTCAATCAAGCTTCTCTGAAAAAGCTATAATTCAATAAACATTAAACCAAAGCCCCCAGAGGAGCACAATTATGCACATGCATCATAGGTTGCATTTTAATGAGGGAATCCGGGAAAGTTAGAGGAAAAAGGATCTCGGTGTCTCACTTTAGAAGGCCATCAGCCATCTCCACTGGGACATGTAACTGTGATCTTGTATTGATTGCAAATATGAAGCACCGTTGGGTTCCTCTGACCACCAATGGTAGAACAGATGGTAGATTATGACCAAGATAGTGTGTGCTACACACCAACACCTCTTCGGATAATGCTGAGTAACAGATGTTGCTCTTATCTGGTGGTTTTTGGAACTGTTAGATTTCTGTTGAGCCAATAACTGTGTAAAACTTATCTGTTTCCATCGTTTACATGCAAATTGCTGTAGTGTATAACTGGCTGGCTGCAAAAACACAAAGGGGGCAATAAACAGATAAGCAGGATTTGCAAGTAATGGCTCCAGGTGGTATTACTTTCATCTGCAAAGGCTTAGTGTTGGTGTAAAGTTTATCTCAGAAGCACAAAATAGCTGTGCCTATAATTTCAACCAGCACATAATGTTATTTAGTGTGCACTGAAGTCAAAGTCTAAAAATATGATCAAAAAAAAAAAAAAGAGCTGGTGTTTGGAAAGGCACAAAATCCTAACAAATATTTGAGAGCATTTTTTTTTCCTGGGACACTTTACATTAAGAGCTGCATGTGGGGTTGTACAGAAAGAGTCTACCTTAATGCAAGGCAACAATGCCCCCTTACAAGTGGGTGGACAATGCTGAACTCTCTGTGGCTGATCAGATGACTAACATTACAGAGAATACAAGGCCACAGTCTTATTTGCCACTGAGCAAATGGGAGGCCAAATACACAGGATCAGTTCAACACAGAGTTCGACAAGTTACATCAGAGAGTGTGTGCATGTGGGATTGCTCAATGTTGCCCAGGCCTCAAAGACCACACAAACCTAAACGTTAAACTAAGGATCAGTAGATTCTGTGTCATGCATCAGTTTTAGAGGCTTGTACTGAACAGACAACAAGGTTAACAGTGAACATGTATCTAAACTTGCACGTGAACACTGTAGCTCACCACTTCACTGGACATAATGCCATAAACGGGAGCATGATAAATTCTTTATCATACCCTGAATTTCCAACCTATATGTACAGTACTGTGTAAAAGTCTAATTTATTAATATTTTGCTCACAAGAAGCCAGACCCTCTTGGTAATTTTTAAGTGGTCTTTAGTAACAGGTCTCAATGTCTTTCAAACTTTTATTTGGACATTGGCAGCTTTTTCAGTCATTTTCAGTCCAGTCCTTGTATGTGCTCATTTTCAGCCAAAGATGCCCATTTGACAGGCATAAAAAAGTATTTTTGCACCAACAAGGTGATTCCCAAAGAGCTGTTAGCCGAAATGGGAATGGCATTCTGTATGTCCTGTACAGCAAGCAAGAAAAACTTGACAAGTAGAGGCCAAAAGCCTAAAGAAACCCTAAAAAAACAACAAAGATCTGACAGGACCAGAGAAAAGCATCAGGACCCTTGGTTGATTGATCTACTGTTCACCAAACTTCGGAAATGATTTCAGAGGAAGGGCAGCTGCCATGAAGCCATTTTAGCAAAAGGAAAGCAGGACAAAAGGCCAAATGACAAAAACTAATCTAAATTTGAAATGTTGGGTTCATCAACACATATGGAAAAGGCCAGGAGAGAGGTACAGTGAATGCCTAAAGCAAAACATGGTGGAGGCTCTGTCATGGTTTGTGGCTCTTATCAAAACTGATGGACTCACAACTACAGAGAAGTACAAACATTTTTTGTTCCACCATGTAATACCATCAGGAAAGTGTTTACTTGGCAACTGACCTCATTTCTCAGCATGAGAATTATCTCAAACACACTACCAATGCAGGTAAAGCATATACGGAACACAGTCTGCCTTGGATTGGCCTCCCCAGAGCCCAGACCTCAACATTAGTGGTGTGGGATCATCTTGACAGAGAACAAAGCCAAAGATCTCTAAGAAGAAGAGAACTATTCCTGAGAACTACTTCAAGAAATTACAAGAAAGCTTGGCTGAGAGTGTTCAGACTGCTTTAAAGAAGGAAATTGATCATACCAAATATTGACTTTTAAGCTTGTTATATTTAAACAGTCTGTCTCTGCCTTGTATACTGCATGTATGTTTGTACAAATGAACCGTTGCACCTACGCTAAAGTAAAGGGTGACTCAAGACTTGTGCACAGGACAGTAGTTTTCCAAGTGAAATCATTTTCAAACACTGAACTAACATTCTTTTCGTTGAATTTCCCGTGTAGTATTGGTTTTAAAAACTGATCAGTTTTTAAAACCAATACTGATGTTTTAAATGTAGTGTGGGCATTCATTAAAAACATGCTATTAATTTATTGGTGCTCTGAAGCTGTTCTAGTGCAGGTGGTAAGTTTTTACCCGTCCATTGGGAGTCAAGTCCTCCTTGTTGCGCAATTCAAAAGATTCTTCCTCCTCTTTCTCCCCATAGTCCCGTCCGAGCAAACTGAAGCCCTGCCTGCAGCACAGAAACCAGCAAACTCCTTGCAAAGGCATTCAAATCAGGTTAAGTGTGTCGTCTTCTTCTATCCAGCTCGGTAAATTTAACATTCACGGTGTCGTCTCGACCGTAAGTAACTCCAAAAGCTGCGTGAGCGCATACAGAAAATCCTCTCCATAGATGTCCAGCGAGGAGGGTGATGGAAAGCATAAGCTTATTTTCTTCCTTTATGTAAAGGAACATTAAATGTCTAGTAAGTGTACATGACAGCAATCGTTCTCCAACACGAAGATGTGGTTAAAGGAAAATCCTCCACCGCTTTCAGAGCTCCAGCTGCTTCATTCGCAATACCCTGCTTTAGACTTCACAAAACTCAAAGTTAGTATCCCAACCTGGTACTTTAAGTGAAAAACACCAGTGTGAGTAACCCTGACAGGAGCACCGCTATTGAGATCAACATTGTTTGCTCACATTTAGCGAGTAACCTGGAAATGTACCTCAGCGATGTCTGAGTCCCGAGTTTGAACAAAAGCGTGCTGCTGCTTGGACAGGACCGTGTGGGAAAATAGACCACGCCCATCGACTTTAGCTCTACTGCGCTATTGGCTGGACACAGACACTCCCCGGGATACCACGCCCACGGTGCACGCCTCTCAAAGCAAACATCATCCACAGCGTCACATGTCCTGTGGTAGATGACAGTAATCAAATCATCCAGAATCAACATGATGTATTATAATATTCTAATATTGACTGACTCTAGTGCTCACTTGTAGGGATAGTGTCTTTAACCGCTCATAAATCTCTCTGATGTAGTATTTGTAGTATTTATACAGACACTCATTATGTCTCAGCAGCCAGTTTAGTCTGTGAATATATTGAATAAGAACACAAAATCATAAGTATCTTAATAATACACTTCTAAATGACCGTTAAGTGTATTTTAAGATGACATTTTACAAAATAGTAATATGCTAAAATCATGACAAAATTCTTCACAGACTTGTTAGTGTTACGCTACATTATGTCAGTATCATGTTTGTATAATTAGGAATCTTTCACACTCTCTTTACTTTGCTCTCTATACTATACTTTACTAAAATCCACAAAACTGCAGCAGTAGGAGGCAGGAGCACTGGTGCTAAAACTAGACACGTGACAGATCCAGCCCCCTCAGCACTCATGGCTATTTCTCCGTTAATATGCCTTCATTTCCCCTTTGCTGCTCAGTGTAGACTTCCCCCACACACTTTTGGCTTTAACTCATTCCTCACCAAGTAGAGCTCCCAGCAGCTGGTTCACCCACATCGGCTCAATAGGTATACTTCTTTAATTCAGTTCTCAAATGCAGTACATACGAACTAAGGGTCATTTTTGCACTGTGAGCACAAAGGAACATCACTACTTCAGATACTTTTAACCTCTGCACTCTGCATTCTCCCTTGGGGCTTTGAAAAATCAATAAGAAGGCTTATGGGGGTCACATTTTCACCTTAGCATTATGGACCGTAAGCGTAGCCACCTCTTTACCCAATCTCCCACTGTCAAAAAGGAAAGAGGAAAGGAAGCAAACTGGTTTCATTTTAAGTATATTTTGTTTTGACAAACGGCAAAAAAAAGATGGCATATATTAGTACACAGAAGAGAATGTTTCTTTGCCTGAAAGCCATAGCTTTTCTCTTAGTATCGCTCTCAAGGCCAGATCCTCCCTGTCCTCCCCCATATCCCAAAACAATACGCTTGGGGGCCTCTGCTCCCACAGACCTGGAGGAACATATGTTTTATTTTTAGAGCCCTCTCTCTCAGCCCACGCTAGTAAAGTGAAAAAAAGAGAAAAACCCTCCCTCCGTGTATGGTTTCTGAAAGAGCTGAAGTAGAAAAGAAAGACTAAAAGTACTACAGCATAATTTTTTTCACATATCAGTAAAAAACTTAACCCAAATATGATCTGCAATTAGTTTTTTTTATTTGGTACAAAAGCAGCAATCTGAAAATTTCTATTCTGTGTCATACAAACTTTATCCCAGTCTTTCAGTATCTTTCACTGTCTCCATCCACCTCCTCCTCCTCTCTTTTCCCCCTTCCAAGAGACGACACACGATTCTCTATTAGCACGTATGCATATATGCACTCACACACTCACGCACGCATACTTGGATAGAAACAAGATAACCTGATACAGTGTGTCAGGTTGAGGAACCAGATCAGGAGTAGGGCAGATGATTTGGTAGGGCTCCCAGTTTGAACGGAAGCCAAGCTGGCTGGCCTCAAGATGGCAGAGGAGAGGAAAGTGTGAACCTGGAGTAACAGGGTAGTCATTGAAATCTGAAAATGTGATGGAATGCAGCTGCTAGATGTAGTGGAGCTGCAGTATTTCCTTGTGTCTCTGTAACAACGAGTAAAATGTGATGTTGCTTTTAAAGCACTGTGTGAATTTGGATTTCTTGCAGGTAACATGAAGGGACATTTCTCTTTTACTTCTCCTCATTCTTTTCTTTTCAGTCCTCCACCCTTCAACCCCACCCCCATAATCACTACCCCCATCCCCAAGACACACACACACACACACACTTCCTGCCTCCAACTTCTCACAACACCATTTGTTGAAATTGGCATATGGGGTTTCCAACTGAGACGTAGAGTAGACACAAATCACACACATCAAGAGACAGAGCAGAGCAGAGTGCTGTTCCCTTCTCTTTCTGCCTCTCCCTCTTTTCTTTCCTTCTCTCTGTCTCTCACTCTTTCCCCTTTGAGTGTCTGCCTGCAGGATCCTGTTTCACTGCTGCCCGCATCACAGCCAGACTCATATGTTGGTGAAACAAATTGATTGTCAACAGAAAAAGATGTGAAGTCTGGCCTGCCAAAAAGCTCCCTGCATGATTCACATTTGGGTGGTTGTTATGGTTTTTTTTGTTGTTTTTTTCTTCTCTGAGTGATGATTGATAAAATCTTTTGATATGTTTCAAGAGCTTTCTGCTTTTGAGGTTTAATTTGAACATTCAAGGGGGTCTCTAGACACACAGAGCAAACAGTAAGAAGCTCTATATCTGTATTTGAAAGCTACTCCGCATCTGGTAAATTGCACCTTCTGTCAGGTCCAAGGTCAAAGTTTATCTGACAGCCCCCATGTAAGGATTTAGGATTGGAACGGACCCTCTGTGGCCCTGACTCGTGACTCAGACAGGATTTCCTCCCTGCTGTATTCAGCATTGAACTTAACCCTCATCCTGCTGTGGCACCAACCCCTTTGACACCAGTCCTGTGTGCTTAGGGTGACCAAAAGTTTAGGCTGCAGGTTAGAGGACAGAGGACTGCTGTTTGATGGCTGTTAGCCCATGTAATAGGATAGGCTTCTGTAAACCCCTGTGCCGGTTGACCTCAACTTCAAACTGTGAAATATCCAGCAGTGCATGAGATTACTTGTGACAGAAAAGTTGTTTATGTACAAAAAATGAGTGAAAATATAGATGGACGAGAACTCAAAAATGAATAATAAAGTCACTAGAATACCTGGCATACCTGAGGATCTGGTTTTAACTGCAGAACATCCAGTCACAGGGGGCCTTGTTAAAAGATTTGTTAACCAAATTATGCATCAAACATTAAACAAGAGAGACAGTGGGATTCTTAGGTGCACACCTGGGCTCACACCCATGCCATGTCAAGTATCTTCTTACCCTTTCCTGTTCTACAGTACTTCAGAGATAGTGTTTAACAGTGTTATGAATGCCACAGGTAAGGAAGTGTTTCTAACCCTGGCTGTGGGTACATCTGTTCCTGGGGACTGCATGGTGTACACGATCGTATCAGTGACAGGCAAGGCTAGAGAAAACATTCCTGGCTTCAACTTCTGACCCTCTCGCCCCAGTTAACCCCTCCCCGTTTCCCTTTCTTTCCTGGCTTCGTTACAGTGACCCTCAGCACTCAAGATTACTGTGCACCGGTTCAACCTGTCAATGCATTAACTGACAGCAAAACGTGTGCAATGGATAGATATAGTTTCGCAACAATGATTCTCATGTTTTAAGAGACAGGGTGATATTCTATACCCGAAGCATGTGTCGCAAGTACCAAGTACGGAAAATGTGCAAGAAACATCACAGTCTATTAAAGCGATTTTATACAGCAGCTTCTGTCAACTAGATGTTAGAAAGATTTCAATCTAGGTATTTAGATATATTGATACCATTATTCATTCCAGCAGATAAATGAATGCTTTTAACTGTAGCATTGCTGATTCACTGTTTAAATTCTTCAGACTTTACTGTACTTAGTAATTATATTTGAAAAGCACGCATTCCTCCGCTTTGGTGAAAATGTAAATAGGAGCAGACATGATAGCAGAAATGTGGTTATCACTAACTGTCATCAAAAAACAAATGAGGAGGGGATGTACTGGAATCAAAGAGGCATAGAGAAAGATGGGAGACTGATAAAAATCAATAGTCAACTGGAGTAGATAAACAGCCAGGGCAACTGAAGAATAGACACAACATCTGACAATACAAACAAGCAGAGATATGCCCTCATAGTATCTGGTATTTTTACATCAAAGAAGAGGTAAAAAAAACCAAAAAAAACAATAAGACTCCTCAAATAGTTGTGCTGAACATATCTTCTTACTTGCTGTTTACAATTTAATCGTACAGGACAATCACGCTCTCCCTCAGTCCTCTATTTTTTTCCATAGTTTTTCTAAAACTTTTATCATCCCGTACTCGGGAATATCCAAATTGAAATAATTTATTATAAACTTTTGGTGTCTGGAAGTCAATGATACAGTAGGTTAAACACTGTGAGTGTTAGAGTGAGGGAGAAGATAACATATTGACAGTTAGGAAGGCTGGGCAGAGAACCAGAGTCCTTCAGCTATTTTTGGATGCCGACTGTGTGAAAGTATGCTGAATGCAGAATAGATGACACATTGCCAAAATCTGAACCTGCGTTGCATTAGTGGTGTCTGTGCAAACTTGAATTTCTGTTCTTAAGCATATACATTTGCGAAAAAGACGTGCCTTGGCACAGAGGCACATGTATGCATATTCTAACACTTATTTGATGGAAATAATGCAAAAAATTACTCTGCATTTTAAGAATGGGTTGGTTGGTAGTCACCATAGATGTGTCATCGGGATTTGCAGAATCACTGGAAACAATCTGCTGTTTGTAAAAGAGTCCAGTCCTGTGCATCTGTGCAAGGGCTTGCTCTTGCTTCCTGTGTTTAGAGATCAGCCTCGAGAGCAGCTCTTACAAGTACAAGCAGTATAATTACTGAATATGGAAAAAGTGCCCACTGCTTTCCCTCAGTCTGAGCAGTGGCCCTTCACAGAGCAACTGAGTAAACTTCAATTCCTTTGGTCCTGTTTGTCAGTATGAATCTGGATGTTTTTGCAGAAGAAAATAATTGCACACTCCTGTGATTTTGGGATTTTCCACACTTCTGTAAACAGGATCTCTCAGAAGCTAAAAGTTTCAATAAATGGGTATTGAATTTTATTAGGAGGAAATCAAATATACGATGATGCTACAAAGAGTGGAGGTCTGCGATTCATAGGCTCACCTGAAAAAGAACAAGGTAAGGGATTTGAGACATTTCTGTATTTCAGTTTAAAGCAGAGGGACAAAGAATAGCGTAAAACACAAAAATTTAACCTGGCCTTAAGGTAAATACGCGAGTTTACAACTTGTTTGCATTAGTTGGGATGCTAATTAACAGCCTACTGGTTCTTTCTTTCCTTAGTCTGGCAGCATTAGCCCACACATCACCACATATTGCACTTACCTGAACCCACTACTGTATCGTAACAAAGTTTGATTAATCTGTTTGCATTTAAGGAACTGTGCCTTACTAAATAAACGGTGTGTGCTTGAGACAACACACGGGCGTCCCTCCATGTGTTGTCTCGTGTTTCCTTGAGGGCTTGAGCCAAGCTGTTGCTAGGTGCCATGACCTCCAAGAGCAACATTCATGGGTAGAGAGGGTGAACCCTGTGAGGAGGACCAGGGTTGTATTTTATTTCTGCACCTCCCCCTACCACAAACACACACTGTATACCACAAAGTCCCAATGGGCCTGGCCTCTGGCTAGGCTCGTTCACTCAAGTTCATCATTAGCATCCATTTATATTCATAACTAATGATCTCTCATAACTAATGATGTTTCTTAACAGGAAGCAGTGCAGTCTATGATCCTAAGAGGTAGGATATTTCAGTCTTTTCCCCCCAGTGATTAAGTTTTTAGTATTAAATAGGCTACTTTATACACTACATTGCAAGAAATAGCCCTCCCTTGCTTTGGCTGCCCATCAGATGCCCTAGCCCCCACCCCACCTAGAAGCTGTGAGTGGAGTGGGGCCCAGCGTTGAGGGGACAAGTTGTTCTGTAACCTTACTGCCAAAGGTACTTTACTGGAGCACAGAGCTGAGCTGTGGAAGGGAAGGACACACTTTGCATGTCTAGTCAGATATTTAAAGAGTGTGTGCATGCATAGCAAAGTGTATTGTAGAGAGGGTTCGGCAGAACGTTGAAGAAAAACAGGCCTTGAGAATTAGCAATTGCACTATTGCAATTACTGGAGTATTTTCCGGTGTGTTTTTTAGCCAAAGAGAGAAGCATTCAGTTGCCACTTTTTAAAAACAAGCACAGAAACATTGTTGGTTAGCCAACCTGACCACCTTTATACGTTGTGACTTGGCATAAACCCTTTTCATCCTCACTCATCATCCTTCCAGCTGCAACTGTCATTTACTACAGACAGTTTCAGATTAAACAAAGCCCGAGGCAGTGCAACACAGGAAAAAAAGACAGTGGGCAAACAAACTGGGAGGCAGACTAAATACTGCGGCTTGTTTGCTTCGTGAGGGAAATACAGCCAAGGAGTGTGTATCACTCATTGAGGCTATACATGTGCCTATATGTGAACTTCTGCGTGTGTGCCGTGTTGGCAGCAAACATCAGAAACAAAAGTGTCTCGACTCCATGTAACTCAGGCCACAGCTGCTCATGGTATTTAAACCCAATGCAGGAGCCTGTACTGTTGTCTTTGTGGACTTGTCATTGTGTTTATACCAACCTGTCTTGTCTGTATTTAAATCAAATCTGAAGACATGTGCAGGTGTGTGTATTCACAAATATAGGTCACTATTTGTGCAAAAACGGTTGACGGAGCGCAACAGATGTTGTCCCTTGGCATCAGTCCTTTTCTTCTTTCAAAGTGAAGGAATAAAAGTACATTAAAACAGAATATAAACCACATGTACTCTAATCTTCAAGTGCTATGTCTTTTATACGGTATTTGCTAAGCAATACAGATACTGTAGTAATACAGAAAGGTTACAAGACCTATAAATAGAAAATATATATAAAAAACAAAACAATAGGAGAATTGGATTTTAAAGGGGTAATGTAAATGTTGATCAAGTGTGGAACTACAGTGTTTAGGGTTCTACATGGGTCCTATCAGCCTAGCTAAGTATAGTACACGGTGCATGCTGGGTTGACCTGGAAACCCCTGACATTGAATCTTTGACAGGACTGCACAGCTTGTGTCTGAAGTGTTGCTGGTGATTGATTGCATGTAAAAATAAATACTGAAATACTGAATAAATACTTCAAATACTTCAAACACAGGACATAAAAGTGTTGTGTAACACATTTTGCTTGTTGAAATTTCAACAGAATCTATACCACTCTCATGATTCCATGGCCACATTATTCCTTACACAGCATTAAAACTATAAACATGGAGGAACGCACATCTACTCACCAGCACCATTAGAGCTCACTAATCACTGTTTTACTTTACTTTTTCTAATCCTTAGAAAAGAGATAAAGCCAAAAATAACAAGTTTTCTTTGCTGACCCTTTGACAGATTTTTTTCTTAGCAAAATCAAGTTGCAAGTCAACTATATTCTCCCAGAACGCACGTATAGCTTCTACACAACCTCTCAAAAACCACATTTTTCTTTCATTTTTCTTTGAACTGAGGTGCTTGCACAGATTTAACAAGAACAAAAAAAACAAACATCAAATTTTTGAGCTTTGCAAAGACTAGATGATGGGCTCTGTTACTTTGGACAAAGAGTGCTTCCTTTTGCTTCTAGTTTTGTTAATTGAGCTGGTGCATCCACTTTTGGTGTGAGTGGTTAAAGAGGTTGTGGCAGCTGTCTTGAGCTAACACTGGGGGAGAGCCTCCAGGACCCCTGTACTAGTTTGCAAATCCCCCGCTGGGCTCACTGTTAGCTGGGATTGGCCCTCACCAGCAGGAGGTCATACTAGTGTATGGACACCTGAAAGGAAGCTGTTTTAATTGCTCTGTTTACAGCCCTTTACCCACCAGTATGGAGGGACACCAGGTTCCCATAGTTTGGGATAAAAATAAACACCTGTCTCATCAGTGTCTGACTATCTTGCTGAATTATCAGGTTTCTGGCAAACATTTGAAAACCAGACACCATCAGCATTATTTACATCTGTTTTGCGTTAACATATCAGCTACACATAAATAAAGACAGCACTTACCATAGAAACCTTTCCAGATCCTTCCATCCATCCTCATGACAGTGTTATTCTATGGTAACAGGTCAGCAAAATTAGCTCTTGGAAACATCTAGGCATGACCCTTGTTTATGCGTAAATGTGTGTTTATATGCCCTCTGATATGGGCTCGACAGTGTACCCTCGTACCCTTATAGCACATGACCTTTTTATTCTGGAGTGGCACCCCTATGGAAAATACACATTGTGCTAATGGGTGCAGACCACAGTAAAATGCGATCCCAAAGCACAAAAGGTTATTTTAAAATCCAGGGCTTTGTGAGAAACAAGACCATCATAGTTCTCCAATTGTCAGTTTGTTTTTGCATGTGTGTGTTTTTTAAAGACAGAGAATATTTTGTGATTCAGGTTGAATGGGAAAACCCAATTTCCTTCGGGGTCAACCTTCAGGATCAATAAAGTTTTATTGAATTGAATTGAATTGAAAAGAGAAAAAAAAGCATGAGACTGATGTATACACGATTATGGAAATACCTTCTTACTTCTTTATTATAAATAATTGTTTGTGTATGGTTTAAGGTGTGCCAGGTTAATTTTAGAAAATGAAAGCTCCCTCTTTTATTCATTTAGAATTTAGAATTTTGAACATTTTTGACAACATGAAATGTTTCGAAAGACCTGCAAAACAGAGTTAAAACAAACATATTGTGTGAGATAGTTGGATGGCAACCAGCAAAACTGCTGCTCAAGTGTTGTAATGTGAGCAGACCCACTGTACTGTGAGAAGCAGCGACCCAAGTATGAGCCATATCTGACATCTAGTGGTGAATTGTGCAGTTTTGCTGTTACTCTTGTGTAACTGCTCCTGTACCTAACCTGCAAAAATGCTGCACATGAGCACATTAAAAAAATACACGTTAATTAAATAAGTCTAAGTTCTCTTTCTGTTACCTGAGTTGTAATGTATATTACTTGGGGTAACAACTAAATGTAAAGTGAAGTGGAGTTTTTCCCTATTATGGATTAATTAAGAGCATTTTAACAAAATATTTAAAATATTTTAATAGTTTTTTTTAATCGTGACCATTGAGAACCATTGAGAATCACAACACCCCCTCCAAAAAACCCCCACACATATTATCTGGAAAGTCCACCACGAACTGGTCATATTAATCATTTATCACTTTTAACATTGAGTTGTTTTATCCAGATGAACTGTTTAACCTCAGCCAGCATTAGGCTATCATCAGCTCTCTAAAGTCACTATAAGGTCAAATATAAAAGGTAATTAGAGAATGAGATGGCCTCCAGCCAGCCATATCTATAAGCTAGGTGCAGATGTGCTGCATGCATCTACTGCATGCACCACATTATATCTAAAATAATGCCCGTTGAAATTAAGTAATCCTCTTTGCTTGCTGCCTTACCATAAATTACAGTATACTGAACTATAAATTATCCAAGCTGTGTGAGGGTGTTAAACTCTTTATTTTCCTCTCAATATTAAGGTCATCTTATCGGAAACAAGTACATCTGTAAAATATTACAGATTATCGTACAATCCACTACTTTAAAACCTCAGTTGAATATTTGGGGTAGTAGGGGGTTTCAAGAAATTTCTACTTTGACTGTAGAAACTTTGCTTTCTGTCTCTTGTCAGTTAGACAAATCCATATGCAAAGCCTGGAGACTATTTGCAGCCACTTTCTGGTGCTGATTTGATGTCCTATTTTACTCTCCCGTGTCAATTTCTCCTGCTTGCCATTGTCTTCTCTCTGCAGATATAATTCTGTACTTTTACGGTATTTCGGGAGTGAAAATAGTTGCAGCTTACAAACAGACCATCTGATTTGATTGAAAACACGTAAATCCCACGATAAAGGCATTCAATCTCACATCATCACTGACGCACTGCCGTCCCATAAACCCAATTCTTAATCCCAAAGCCTCCCCCCCCCCCCTTTGTGGTCAGTGTGCCACCCATCGCCATAAATCCCTCTCCTCCGCATCATTCTCACCCCGCCCCCACTCCATTGTGCATGTGAGTCTCCAGGGATGAATCTGAGTTCAGCCACAACTGGCATCCTTAGGCTATGACCTGTTCTGTTGTGAGGGTTGCACTTGCACGAAATACCTGGACAAGGGTCACACGAGCATCAAGCAGAACAGTGCAGCCTACTGGTCAGATGTGATTGTCATAGCCAACTCTGCGGTTCTGCTGCTGGTAAAGGATATTACTGAGCGTCATCTTATTTTTGGAAGAAGTTCACGTCTGCGTTCCCGGAGAGAAAGCGTTCTTAACCAAACCCTTGAAAACACGGGGCACAACCGGACAAGTGGAAGCCATGAAAACAGTGCCAAAGGATGATATGAAATATAAAGGAAAAGAAAAGAGGAATGAATATTCAGAACATTGATATTTAATCGAAAACTGATTGAAAACTGATCACTTTGACCAGCTTCACGATATTGATTTGGGGACTGAAATCACTGTATTCTTAGTTGCTGTGGAGAACACCTGACAGCTGCGGATTTTAAAAGTTTTTTTGTTTCTTTTTCTCCGCCTATCAAATTTCTTCTGCATTTGAAAATCCAGGCTCCTGCGTACGGGACCCATCTGAATCCTGTCTGAACTGCCTGCAAGCGCACCGCTTATGCAGAAAACTGAAAAGCATGTTGATTGCCACCATACAGGAGCTAATGCATTCCATTACGGTCATGTAAATAAAACCATTAAAAGGATATAAAAGAAAAGTGCGCGCTCTCGGCGAAGCGCAGCATCAGCACCAGCAACCGATGCGCGTCCCCGCCCCGGTAGAGGCTGCCCGAGATCCCGGGAAGAGGAGTTGGAGCAGCGCGAGTTAAAGTTGGGCTAAAGGGGGGGTGAGAGGATGCTGCAGAACAATCTACGATCTAATTAACATAGCATATGTGGATAAACGTGTCCTAAGTGAAGGATGACTTGCAAAACACTGAGCATATGCCTCTTGTTTTGGGGGTTTCAACATTGCTCATCACGTAAGTCTTGTGAAACAGCAATTATTCATCTACTGTCGCTTGCTAGAATATGATTAAAATATTTCAGGGTGTATATACATGCATTATCTGCAGACTGTTTAGTGTCGGATCATACGCTGACGAAAAAGTTGCATTCTAACACGCGATAACCTGATGAGTGAAAAATACCACTGGAGGGCAAAATGTAGCCTGAGATGTTGGGATGTTTGAAGGGCAACGCACGCTGCGACGAAACCGGGCATTGTGTTAAACGGACACGATTTCATTTTCACGGCTTTCTTTTGGCTACTGAACATTTCAAAGCACGAAAAGTGTTGAAGCAAACCACGTCGGTCCTGCATAAGGTGCGCACGGCGATCCCCCTTTGCACTGGACTGTCTGCATTGCAGTGCTTTCTCCCAGCCTGCACGCAAGTTTCTGCAGCGTGCGGGCTCAACTCTATTTTATTTTAAAAGCGCAGTGCTGTTTATGTTGATTCAAATATAATAATATACACACACAGTGTATCTTCTTGTTGGCGAGAATCGGTTGAGCGATTTTTAATAGCAACGTTTGAGAGAGCAGGGCTCAGCGTCCTGACCGGGACCAGCCCACTGCAGTACTTTTTTTTTTTGGGAAACCTAGGTGTCCATGAGCTGCCCAGAAAGCGCTGCATCTCGCTTTTAGCTTAATGGGAAATCAACATCTGCTATAAGACTGCTGAAGTGCTTCAGTTGTCTTGCAGGTGACAGAATAAGGAATACGTTTGTGGGGGTATGTTTGGGGCTAAAATTGGGTAAGGCTAAACACCCACCTAGACCCATTCACCAGAGCTTGAATGCATACCGATAAGCGTTATGTGTGATGTCACTGTCAAGATGACCTCAGAGAGTCTTCACTGCTTCTTTAACGCACACTCCCAGATACTGGCTCATTAGTTTAGGTAAGAAAGATGGAGGATGGACTAAGGTATGACTTCCTGTCACTTTGGAATGTGAAATTCAGAAATTCAGATACTGACTTACCTCTAGTCTATCTATCTATCTATCTATCTATCTATCTATCTATCTATCTATCTATCTATCTATCTATCTATCTATCTATCTATCTATCTATCTATGTGTTGTTGTTAGGTTATTGAGAACATAAATGGTTCCACATTGTAGTATTGATATATGCCTTTGAGATATCCCCTTATGAGAAATTATAACTTTGCTATACAGGAACTATTTTTTTTTTTATTTTGAGAAAAAGAGAAAGTTTCTCTGTGATGCCACGCTAACTGCAGAAGATGAACAGAGAAACCAGTTAAGCTGAATATGTTTGTCAAGTGCATTCGTTTGCTGATTTCCAATCAATAAGTTGATGTCTCTGTGTTTTATCTACAAAAGTTCTGATGATAGTTTAATGCAGCCCTGTGGTCTGCTGTGGAGACATGCACAGTGGAGCTGTGCCAGAATAAAATGGAGTCTTAGATCTCAGAGCCTCACCCCACTAAATCATCCTGGGGTGAGGCTGAAACTCGCTCTCTGAAGTGAGAGTGTGTGTGTATGTGTGTGTGTGTGAGGAATAAGAAGGTGGAATACATGTGAATAAATCTAAAGCTTATAGTTTGAATAACAAGGAACTAACTGTTTGGTTCATGAGAGGGGAATTTATATCTAAAGAAGCTGCAATAGTCATTTAGATTTAACTTTAAGTCTCAGCAGAACTCTGATATTCTGTAGTGTTTGTAGTTTTGGTCCTTGGTAGTCAGGCACCACCCACTGTGATGTCTGCCCAAATATGAATAATTTAGCAAAACCTTTCTTGCCATTCTTATGTGCTGCTTTGTTGCAGTATGTTTTGGTATGTTTGGAGATGCCCGCATTCAGTGGATGCCTTCACTCAGACAGGGTTGCTGTGTGAATCGTCAGCAGCCATGCATCACAGAGCAGCGTCAGTCAAAGGAGGTGCCTCTGCATACTGTATGTAACCGGCAAAAACGATGTGTCAGCCCAGACAGGCCTACCCACACTAGCGGCAGAATGATATTTCAGCATGAGTGGTGCTAGAGCTCTACACAGCTACGCTGTTCTCCACAGCCTCTTAATGATAAACGGAGAAATAGACTACCCCGTGTGGTGCACAGACAGGAGGAGTGCAAAATCACAAGTAGCAGGGTACACAGGCTTCAGGTATGCTCTAACTGCTGCAGCATGACAACGCCCAATAGGGAAGAGACAGGCAGAGAAGGCAGAGAACATTATGCGATGATGATGATGATGATGAGCAAGAGTAATGGGATACAGTGAAAGCACGGAAGATTGGAGGGTTTTTAGAGTTGGGGTGGAGATAAAGAGAGTGGTATCAAAAGGAGGGAAAGGAAGTGAGACAGTGAATAGGTCTGGGTGCGGAGTGCGTGACATGCTTTTCATAAAAAGGAGGAGCTGTGTGACCTAGGTTACCTTGATGCAGTCTAAGATGAAGCTGTTAAAGCCAAACACCATTTCATTTACTAGTAACTGAAGAAGTTAAAGAAGTAATTACTCAAGCTACGAATAGAAAAGGAGCTTTTTTTTATGTGATTGCATCTCAAAACTTCAAAGTATATGTATTTTTTGTGGGACTGGACATTTGAGGGTGTGGTTCACTTGAAATGGCTTTAGAGCACAGCAGTAAAGTAATGCAGCAGAGATTTGTTATTGATTATCTGCAGAATAGCAGGCATTTCTGTATCACAAAGAGAGAGAAAGCCATTAGAGAAGAAGCTGAATCAGAAAGTTCAGCACATTTCCTCCCTCTGAATGTGCAGCATGCCCTTGGAGAGATGTGGACGGAACTCATTAAAGTTGTTTGAAATTCCAGACTGTGCTCCACTTGTCCTCATCTAGCTCCATTTGCAGTCAGTATACTAACTCTGCTAACATGCCTTGTCCTTAGCTGCTGGTTACCATGCCTTCTTCTGTATGACCTCCACGAATGTAAAACAATGATTAAAACTCCTGTTTAGTAGTAAACAACTCCAAACATTTAAGAGAGGATTATACTGACACTGGTGGAAGGTCAGATAGGAGCTTCTTCCATTTCAATAATAGTTATACATAAGCAAGATTAAAACATTTTATTTATTTATTGATGCACCTGCTTTGTCTTTCATTGAACAAATATTATCCCTCCAGGATTTTGGTTTATCTATTTTAAATGTCTTAAGAGTCTCAAGGAGCATATTTTGGCACGTAAAATGAGAAACTGTTTCCTTTACAGCTGGAGGTGAGGGCATCAGCCATTTATCCCCAGCCACGACAGAAGCAAGATTAAGTAGAATTATGGTCACTTTTAACAGCCCTCAAGCAGGGAGCAAGTCTGAGCAGATGCGTGATGGCCCCATTAGCCTTATAACCACATGTACAATAGCAAAGCAGCATGACAGCGCTCTCTCTCTTTAAATATTATATATATATATATATATATATATGTCTGTATAATAATAATAATAATACATTTTATTTGATGGTGCATTTCTGAAACCCAAGGTCACCTTACAAAGAAAAGAAAGATATCAATAAAACAGTAGATTAAAATACATTAAAATACAAAAAAGTAAGATGTGTATTGAGCTGTGACTTAAATAAGGGAAGGGAATCTATATTTCTTATGAGAGGAGGAAACGAGTTCCAGAGCCGAGGAGCAGAGCGACCGAAAGCTCTGTTCCCCGTAGTGATAAGACAAGCAGAAGGACCAACAAGATGAATTGCAGATGAAGATTTGAGAGAGCGGGAAGTTAGTGGTAATATGGAGCAGATCGCATAGATAGGGATCTGTTTAATTTCTGTTAAGTTTGAGAAAATTAGAGGAGAATCATGATCTCATCTCCATAAGACAGAAGGGATGAATTAGGTTTGGAGGAAATGTAGAGCTGGGTGTCATCAGCATAACAATGAAAATTGACATTATATTATAAACGTATTATTATTATTATTATTATTATTATTATAGTTAACATGTGTTTATTTTAATCTGCAAAAAAACAAACAAAACAATACTAAAGGTATTAGTGCTTTGCTTTGAATTTAATTGAATTAATCCGAGTAAATGTGTCTCCCAGAGAATGCAGTAACCGCTAATTAATCTCCAAGTGGAGTTTTCTTATCTAGCTGTGCAGGAGTGCCTGCTGTTGTTATTCATTTCGAATGATGCATCGTTATAAAAAGCAACTTTTTAAAACACCTTCTGACGTTGGTGTTGTCCCTGTTTTCACTGCAGGAGAATGTGCCGATCCACTCATCTCTGGGCTGTATGCGTCCTCCTTCCTGGCCTCTTCCAGATATAACTTTCTGTACTCTGCCAATTTTGCCAAACTATATGGTAAGTTCTTGTAATGTAGAGCCAGTCCTTAACTTTATGCTAGTTATATTTGAGACCTGATTCACAGCACAAATTCACCGTAGTACTTCCATTCAGATCCACTATCTATAAGCCATAAAGTAAGGGACTCTATCTTAAGGTGACAATACTTTCAATGGAAATGAAGAGAAAATGATATAATTTATTTAAAAAATCCTGCGACTAAAACATAAAATCATGTTTTATTATTTTTTAATTTGATTGAACCTTCTTTTAGCAAAGGAAGCTATTTTTTTTTTAAACAAAGTTAGCATCTAGCAGGTAAAATAGAGTGTTTACCAGCTATGATGCAGGTATTTCAAACACAGTTTGATAAGTAGTAGCATACACTGCATACTGTGTAATCATTCCAGTAAGATTTAAGGTTAGCTCTGTAAGGTCACAGTTGTATTTCCAGTTATTTGATTCTTGACAAATTTGATCAAATCTTTCGTTTTCATGCCCTCAGGCAGCAGTGGCTGGTCCCCTTCCCCAAGGGACAGACAGCCATGGTTGCAGATAGACTTGGGCAGGAAGTACCGACTGGTGGCAGTTGCCACTCAGGGGACCTTCAACTCATATGACTGGGTCACCAAATACACTCTGCTCTACGGAGATCGACCAGACTCCTGGACGCCGTACATCATGAAAGGAGGCAACTCTGTAGGTGTCACTGGGCCCTAATGGCCGTGGTGGGATGAAAGCCATAAAAGGGATGAGTCGAGGATTAACTAGTCAAATGTAATCTCTATGGCAGATTTGGGATTCAGTGGGTGTTCCATTATATTCATTGCCACAGGCTGAAAAACAAAGACAGCACAGAATATTATCACTGACAAAGCTAATCTCATCATCAATTCATCATCGCCTCTTAATAAGGCTTTAACACCATAGCAGTGGCTCAATAACTCTCCACTCTTCTCCTGTCTCATCTGTTTGCAGACGCTGCCTGGTAACTGGAATTATTATCAGGTGAAGAGGAATGTCTTCCATTACGCCTTTACCGCTAAACATATTCGTCTGCTGCCTCTGGCATGGAACACAGAGAATGGGGGGAAGATTGGTGTGAGACTGGAGCTGTTTGGCTGCCCTTATGGTAAAAATGACTGAAGGATGCTCAACATGGATTTCCTGATTCTAACTGACATCCAGCAGTTAACCATAGCTCTTAACTATATTTTTAAAACATGCCAAATGTGCTATACTAGTTCCATATTCTTTCATAAGCGACTACTCTCAGTACTCTTCAGTTGTTTGAATGCATTACGCAAGCTAAAGTGCCAAACAATTTCAAGGAGCTCAAGGACAGGAGCCATGTAGCATACTTGCCACATTACTCTTTTAAACTGAATCAGGTTGAAATTTTGTTGCAGATTCCTATGTGCTACAGTACAATGGAGATGACTCAGTGGTCTACAAGTATCCTGAAAAAAAGTCCCGTACGCTGCAGGACCACATTGCCATAAACTTCAAGACTCTGGAGCAGGATGGCCTTCTTTTGCACAGTGAAGGGATTCAGGGAGACCTCTTTACCCTGGAGCTGAAGAAAGGCCGGCTTTACCTGCACATCAGTCTTGGTACAACCAGCATTAAAAATTGTTTTGCATTTATTGTAACCAGGAACTAAAATCTTTGTAAGAGTAACATCCATCTCAGAGATAACCTGAAACAAAGCCGAAGTGTCACGGTAGGGATCTTGGTATTGCTGGTTAGGTTGTTGAGTTAGGTCTTTCAGTTATGCCAAATATCTTAACATGGTTTGAACATTTTTATTCAGTTCCTTCCATGCTGTGTTTGCAGGAAGCAGTAATGTACACAAAGTTAATGGACGGACTACACTGACCGCTGGCAGCCTTCTTGATAATCTCCACTGGCACTATGTCACAATCAAACGTTATGGTCGACAGGTGAACCTCACAGTGGACAGTCAGACAGTGACAGCAATATGTAATGGAGAATTTACTCATCTGGATCTAGATAAACAGGTACTGTCTGGAATATATTCCCCTTTAACTGCAGAAATATTAGTGAATGTAGGACAATGCGCTGGGTATCTGACTGTCTTAATACCCGATGCTTAGATCTATGTAGGAGGAGTAATAGAGCAAAACATGCCTCACCTCCCTTCCACACCAAATTTCGCGGGCTGTATGGAAAACGTCTTCATCAATGGCATCAATGTCATCGACAAGGCCAAGAGAGAAGATCCCGACATCCATATACCAAGAAGGGTAGGGCTCTACGATAACTCTAATCCATTATATAGCAACATCATCATTTTGGGTAATCGCCTTTAAAATTTGAAGCTTCACCCAAATTTGTCTGTTTTATGTTCACAGTTTAATCACAAACACTGTCATTCATTTCAGTGTGGCTAATGAGGTCAATGTTCTCTCTCCATCTAGAAAAAGATGCATTTTACCTGCCGTGACATTTTGCTGAAACCAATGACCTTCGCTGGGCCCAATAACTACCTGCAGGTGCCAGGGTTCTTCAGGAGGCCCCGCATGTTTGTCAAGTTCAAGTTCCGCTCATGGGACTACACAGGGCTCCTGATGTTCACACGTTTTGCTGATGATCTGGGTGCTCTTGAGCTGGGTCTGAGCGAGGGACAGATCAATGTCACTATATTCCAGCCTGGCAAGAAGAAAATTCAGTTTGCTGCTGGTAGGCTTTTCTCAGACACATATTAATGATCAAGAAACAGACCTCACAGCCCATTGCTCGCCAGTGGTGCTAGTTTCAGTCAATATGCAAATTTACTCTTTATAAGGGTGGGGGAACCTGCAGTCAGCTGAGACTGAAGCAGTCACTTGGATGAGTGACGAAATGTTTCTTCCACTGAAAACTTTATGTCCAGATGAACAGAATCAACTTTTTGGGACTTTGTTAAAATAAGATTATTAATGCATCACATCTTGATTGTTTGAAATCCACAGTGGTGGTATACACAGGCAAATCACAAAACAGTATCATTGTCTAAGATCTTATGGATGTAAATGCATGGAGGGTCAGGAAAGCTCCATAGTAGAGACATGCCCCTAAACTCTATATGGCCAATTCATGGCAACCTTTACCTGACAACTGAAAGAATGGTTAGCATTATGCATGTGATTTTTGTACTGATAATATGTACAAAAACAACTGTACATATCTGTACTGATAACATAATATGACAGCATCACAAAGGGCTTCGTCTTGTTCCACAGGATACAGACTAAACGATGGTTATTGGCATTCAGTTGATTTGGCAGCCAGAGACAACCTGCTAACTCTCACTATTGATGAGGAGGAGGGCTCACCACTAAAGATCACGAACCCTTTCACTATTCGGACAGGCGACCGCTACTTTTTTGGAGGTGAGTCGATTTCTCAGATAACTGCTAACAACAAAAAGATCAAATAGATCAAATCTGTGCTCATCAAATCTTACAAAATTTGCTTTCCTCCGTTTAGGTTGTCCGAAAACTAATAACACAGTCAGGAAATGTGAAACCAAGCTGAATCGCTTCCATGGCTGCATGCAGCATATCTTCATAGACAACGAACAGCTCGATATTGACATTATTCTGATGCGACAGTGGGGAAGATATGCCGAGCTGCTGTTGGGCACCTGTGGGATCACTGACAGGTGAAACACACTATCAGTCATTCAGGAAACCTGACTGATTCCGTTTAATTAAAAAGATACTAATATGGCACTGCAATAATGAGCTATTAGTGTATGTCATGCTGAATCATTTATCATATTTATTAATAACCCATATGTAATGTTTGTGGACTACTTGGCCCCACATTGCTGTCAGACATAACTGTTTGGTGTGTCTGGTTTTTAAAAGTAACTTGACCTCATAAACTCTGTCTAAAGGAACTTGGCGGGACAAAAATATCACAAAAGGAGAATAGGATGGTGAAAAAAAAAACACTGGTTATTTATGTAAGTTGCTCACTTTTTCAATAACCAAAAACTTAGTATAATAATCTCTTTTGTCTGCAGATGTACTCCAAATCCATGCGAGCACGAAGGTAGATGCATCCAGTCTTGGGATGACTTCATCTGCCTGTGTGAGAATACAGGCTATAAAGGAGAAGTGTGTCACATGTGTAAGTGCTAGCTGATAATTGTAAAACGCCAACACTTTCTTAAATAAATAACACCTTGCTTGTGTTATTTATACTCCTTATTATAATAAATTGCTCCATTATTTCCCCAAACAGCGGTTTATAAAGAATCATGTGAGGCCTACAGACTCAGTGGCAAGTATTGGTCTGGAAACTACACCATCGATCCCGATCTCAGTGGGCCATTGAAACCATTTGAAGTGTACTGCAAAATGAAATGTAAGTAGTCATTGTTGCTAATAATGCATGGCTGCAGCAGCACTGTGTTCAGTGTTTGATGTTTTATCTGTAGATTGCGAAAAGAGGGAGAGAAAAAAAGTCATGCTATTATGTGAGGGTAATGAGAAATGTGCACTGAAGTTTCAAGGGAAATTTAAAAAAGGATTTATATATCAAGAGAGATCCAGCTGTTGCTGTCTTTGCATCTGTCTTGTAAAACTTTTCATCCTCTGCTTCCTCCATATTATTATAGAGGAAGATATTATTATATAGTAAATTTCTCTTTAGTGTTTCATCATGTTCCTTACTTTCCCCCCATTATTCTCTTTGATCCTTTTCTGATTTGACTTACATCTATCAAACCTTTTTGCAGCATATAAAGCTTGGACAGTGATATTGAGTGATCGAGTGGAAGGTACTAAGGTGATTGGGAGTTCAATCGACAAGCCATATATAGGAGATGTCAACTACTGGAATGCCACCTGGGATGAAGTCACTGCTCTTGCAAACACCTCCATGTACTGTGAACAGTGGATAGACTACTCGTGCTATAAGTCCCGTATCCTCAATACACCCAGTAAGTAGGATGAGACAGATTTTAATAGGGTGCAGATGATCAACAAGCAAGAAAATATTGAAAATGAATTCATGTTTCAAACACAGATTCAATTTCTCTTTCAAAATAGATGGAAGGCCTTTCACTTACTGGATTGGTCGCAACAATCAGAGCCATTATTATTGGGGTGGGACATTCAGAGAAGTCCAAAAATGCGGCTGTGCTGTCAATCAAACCTGCGTCGACCCCAAGTTTCAGTGCAACTGCGACGCTGACTATAGACAATGGTGAGAGAAGAACACGCTGAACGTGTTTACCTTGTGACTTTGACATTAATAGTTTTCTTTGTGGCTTTTCAGGTACTCGGACAAAGGCTACTTGGACTTTAGAGACCATCTGCCTGTGAGGAGGGTGGTGGTCGGGGACACCAATAGGACCGGCTCAGAAGCACATTTCACAGTTGGGCCACTCCGCTGCCATGGCGACAGTGAGATTAAATATTATGGCTTTCGCAAACACATATGCTCATTTCTAGTGTATCAAGGGGCTCTGAGTTGTTTTTCTCCAAATTTATTTCAATGTTTTCCACAGGAAACATCTGGAACACCATAGCCTTCACAAAGCCCACTTACATAACATTCCCCACCTTCAGGCCTGAAACAACTGTTGACATCTCTTTCCACTTCAAAACCTACCGTGACCATTGTGTCTTCCTGGAGAACTCTGATGATCATCTTAGAAACTTTATAAGAATAGAGCTCAATAGTGAGTGGGTTCATCTGTTAGAAGGCAATTCTCAAGTTTATCCTATTAGAACTGTACATTTTGTAAAAAGTATTTTGCTAATTGTATCTTTTCTTTTCCACCAGCCACCCAGGATCTTGCTTTTGTATTTATGGTTGGCGATGGCATCCTTAATGCGACCCTACACTCTCCTGTGCCACTTAATGACAACGAGTGGCATTTCGTTCAGGCCGAGCTTAACGTGAAGTTGGCTCGGATTAAGGTAGATTATCAGCCATGGGCAGTCAAACGCTTCCCACCTCAGACTTTTATCACCATGAAGTTCACACATCCTCTCATTGTAGGTAGGTTTCCTGAGGTGTACTTGGAAATTTCAAAATATAAAAATGACACAAATTAAATCAATTTAATGTGTCCTCTAGCCACTGATACAAGTGTTCTTTGTCACAGGTTCAGCCAATCGTACCTTGAGACCTTTCTTGGGCTGCCTTCGAGGGTTGCGGATGAATGGCGTGCCTCTCGATTTAGAGGGGAAAGTAAACGAAGAACAGGGCATAAGGAGGAACTGTACTGGACAGTGTCTTAATGCTACCATACCATGTCGAAACAGCGGGCAGTGTATCGAGGGATATGCTTCCTATACTTGTGACTGTAACAATACAGCCTTTGATGGTTTCTACTGCCATAAAGGTAAGTTATGTTCAGCACAACAAAAGTAAATGTAATGAAATGCAGACTGAAATCTAATAATTATTTTTCTAAGATATTGGAGCTTATTTTGAGATTGGATCATGGATGAGGTACAACATACGAAAGAAGCCAGTATCAGATGAAGCAGCGTGGGCCAACTGGATTGACCCGCACTACGACAATTTCAGTCTCGGCTACAACGATACAGCAGATGACATAGAGTTCAGTTTTAGCACTGTTCACACACCAGCCGTGTTGCTCTACATAAGCTCCTTCGTCCAGGACTACATCGCTGTCGTCCTCAAGACTGATGGTATGGAAAACTAAGAAACAATATTTGTTGAGAATGGGAAAGCCGTAACTTTGCACATAACCTCATTTTTAGGAGAGCGTAGGGATTTTATTCACTTGTTAGAGTTATTCAGCAAAACAGTACTGTATGCTATTGATTTACTCTCTTGCCTCTCCCCTCAGGTAGTGTAGATCTGAGGTATAAGCTGGGAGTCATAACACACAAGTACCAGCTGACTCACAGAAACCTGGCAGATGGATTCCCTCACTATGTGAACATAACCAGACACAACAGAACCATCAAAACCCAGGTTCAAGCTGTCATTGCTCCCACTGTGTACAATGTGATCTGTGGTTTAGATTACTTTCTGTGAAATCATTTATTATGTCTCGTAATTCTGAACATTACTTAAGGATACCCAACTAACTGAACTTCCCCAAGAGAAGCAGAATTTTCCTACAAATTATAAGAACAGTGATCTACACAAATGTTCAAGTAATAGTTTTACATTTGGGGATTAGATTTGGGGTCAGGTAAAAAGGCTGGAATCTTTACCTTTGATAAAAGCCAGGTTGGTAGCCTCACATTTATTACTTTCATATGTCACGTCAGAGAATGTCTTAAAAATAGTGCTTTTTATTTGGAAGTGCTTTATCTGTAGCTGGTTAACTGTTTATAATCATTGATGCTGGTCGTACTATAGGAATGCAGTGGTGTCTTTTTATTCTGCAATGTCCCTTTGAGGTGTAAAAACAAATGTTTCTCTATCCATAGGTGGACTACATGGAGCCTATTGTGGAAAAGATAACCTTGGTGGAAGATGCCAGGTTTGACTCTCCAAAGTCCATGTTCCTGGGCAGAGTGATGGGTATAAGGCTTATTAACGATCTGTTATTAATAACATCTTGCTGCAAGGATTTTTTTTTAAATTATTTTTTGTTTAATCAGATCCTCATCTCATGTTTAATTTCTGTATCGTTTCCTTCAGAGGTTGGTGACATTGACTACGAAATCCAGAGGCACAATGCTCCAGGCTTCATAGGCTGCATATCTGGGGTCAGATATAATGTCTATGCACCTCTGAAGACCCTGTTCCGTCCAAACGAAACAGATCCTCCAGTACAGACGCACGGCTATGTCTCTGAGTCTATTTGTGGTGCCTTCCCTCCTGTCCTCGGTTATGTACCATGGGAGGCCGACCCCTGGTTTACTGGAATAGGTAGAAGTTTATTTTTCAAAGTGTAACTCTCATGAAATAAAGGCATTATTGGTTTCTGTTCATTTCCTGAACTGTGCATCTCTCTCTTACAGAGTATATTTATATCCATGATGACCTAGGTCTATTTTGGATAACAGGTAAGAATCATTTTTATCTTGAAGTTGTACAAAACGTGTAATGTGACATTTAGTAGTTTATTTCATTTAATCTAAAGCAGCACTCATCTCCTTCATTTCTGTTTTACTCTTTTCCTCGTGCCCCAGATGACACAAATGCTGTTTCAAATTCTCTCTTAGTTTTTCCTAAAATCCTCTAATCCAAAATTAGAGCAGAGTTGTCAGAGTCTGACAGGAGCATTTCAGTGGTTTATTCTTTCTGAAGGCAGAATTTCATTATATGTGGAAAAACAAAACATGTGTAAAGTAAATAAGTATTTTTCAAGCATTTCAGTTCATACCAAATGATAGTGTTGTCTATATTTGAGTGCATTCAGGTATACTGATTAAATAAAGAAAATTAGTGCAATGTATGAGTTATTTGATATATATATATATATATATATATATATATATAATTAATAGCCATGAGTGTTGGACCGTACTTGCAACACAGAGATATAAGCTGTCATAACAATAACAATGCCAGCTGACTTGCTTTCAATATGCATTTATAGAAGGTATTTGTTATATAATCAACATGAATATTATAATGAGAACATGGACGTGGAGGACATGCACTGAGAGCAGATGAGCAGCCTGCAGCATAGTATCACAGATGAAAAAAAAATTAGAGCAGGTCCCCCTGATGAGCAGGAGAGGCTGGAGTCTCAGGATTAAACTGCAGCACAGAGACTCCCTGCTCCATCCCTGTCTGAGACCTTTACCGGATCAGCTATATTTAGTCTGCATGGCCCCAGCTTACTGTTCATCATTGATAGATGCTTTAGCTTAATAAATCATTTTGCTTCTGAGATATTATGCTAATACTGGACATCAGTATGTCATTAAAGATTAATGCAACATTCAGCTATGCTGACAAAGGTCCCTCCCAGATATCAGACATCTTCTCTGTCTGATATATTGTCATAGATAAAATGGTTATGACTCAGAAATTACACCTCCTGTTTTAATATTACCAATGAAATAAAATGCTAATCTCTACTGGCAGAAAAAGCGTTCACAGAGATAATAAGACCCGAATGCTCGAGCTCTACAGTGAATGATCCAGTGGCTCTGTTATGCTCTGGGGGATATTTAGTCAGCCTGATTTAGATTCCCCTTTTACTCTTTGAGGGAATAGTCACTGCAATCAGAACGACATACATCTTGTGGAAGGACGGTCTTCCTCATTTTAGATTGAGGTAAACGTACAATGAAGTTTTAGTGAAATGATTCAACACCATTTTAGGACACTTTATGTTGATTTTCCTTCCATTTCTACCCTTCTATATCTTTCCAAGAGACATAGAAATACTGTAGAACATCAGAAGTTATCTTTTTTTATACTTCACAGACCATTCTCTGTAACCATTTGCTGTGTTTATGAACCTAAGGCGCTGAGAACATTTTATTGGCAGAAAGGCTGGCAAACACTGTTGATGTTTTGCCATTTCATTACACAGCAAACAGTCTGAGCGACAAAAAACCTCCACACACCTACAGGCAATTTAATGCCACGATTGCACTCATTGAATTGTCAAATATTAAATGTGGTTGGTCTAAAAGCTCATGTACAGCTGGTCTCTGAATACTTACAAGCACTCTCTTTTAAGATGAAAAACCATGTTTGTAATATGGTCTTTCATCTTGAAGTTATAGTTGATGTCATTTCAATCTGATGCAAAAACTCATTTATGCCTTTGCTACAGCTGGATTACAGAAAGTCCATCTTCAAAGTCCATATTCATTTAGCAAATTCTAAATGCAGCTGCTTGGGAACTAAGGACAAAGTGCTTATCAGGTCACTCCAATCTTCAGAAAATTCCTCTAGCTATCTGAAAATTTCCTCTGGCTTACTAAGACCTTGCTTCAGAGAGTGCACTATTTCAGATCATATTTTAAATGTATCAAATCCAACAGAGGATTACTGAGGAGGAAGTGAGGACATGTATGGAGAGGAAGAAGAGTGGAAGGCGGTTATTCAGATGACAGAAGTGTGTGGGGATGAAGTCAGGAGTGACAGAGAAGTATGTGAGGGTGTTGCAGGACATGCATGAGGACAGTGGGACAGTGGTGAGGTGTGCGGTAGGAGTGACAGATGGGTTCAAGTTGGGGGTGGGATTAGCTCAGGGATCAGCGCTGAGCCCCTTGTTGTTTACAATAGTGATGGACAGGCTGACAGATGAGGTCAAGTAGGAGCCTCCATGAATGTTTGTAGACGATGCTGTGATTTGTATTTGAGAGTAGGGAGCAGGCCTAAAAGAGTCTATAGAGATGGAGGTATGCACTGCAGAGAAATGAAAGTCAGCAGAGGCAAGACAGAGGAAGAATGAGAATGAGAGGAAGGCAAGAGAGGCGAAGAAGAGCGTGCAGGCCAGATGGAGTGGGCAGAGGCAAGTCAGGTGAGATTTGTGACAAGAGTGAAAAGGAAGGTTTGTAAGATGATAGTGCAATCTGCTATCATGTATAGTGCAGCAATAACAAAAAGACAGGAAGCACAGGTCAATTTGGAGATAAAAGTGAGAAAGGCAAGGCTGAGATCATTTGGACATGTGCAGAAGAGTGTGTATGCTGAACAAAGTATGTTAAATATGGAGCTGTCAGGTAGGAAGAAAAAAAGAAGACCACAGAAAAAGATTTTTGAATGTAGAAAAGGAAGAAATGCAGAGAGTTATAGTGGGAGAATATGCTGGTGATCGGGTAAGATGGAGGTAAATCCATTGCGTCCCCTAAAAGGAACAGGCGAAAAAAGAGGAAGAAGAGATCAAACCCAGCAAAGAATGTCTCGAAAGGCAGGTCTAATTCCAGTGAGAGCGCATTCAGTATTTCACAACAACAGTTGCCTCGAGGCAGTTTATATTGTAAAGTAAAAACCCCCAAATGATACAAACAGAACAGAGAAAACCCAACAATCAGATAACCCCCTATATTTTTTGTCTTTCTGTATGTTTTGATGACCTTTCACAGTAAATCACACTAACTAATTAAATCACTAGTGTGAGCAGTGATTTCTTGTTCAGAGAGACCAAAAAACCACACATGCGCAGAATGTAAACATCACACTTAAGATGTTACAGAATTAGATCACAGACTTCTGGCACAGCAGAAAGAAAGCGTGTTATGTCATCATAGGCGACATGAGACCTAAATTAATTTATTCCAACAGTTTGTCTTGTTAAGATAAGAAAGTTGTACCTATCTTTGTGTCAAGCAACACTTGCTTGTCATCAGTATTTCTTGGAGCAGCTTTTTCTTCCAGGTCTTGTGGATAATGTCTGACTCCTATTCTTGTCCTTCAGTTATTGTGATCCTGGCGCTGTTGCTGCTCTTTGGAGGCCTGTACAGCATCTATGTGTATGCCTATCAGCAGAAGGGCAGTTACCATACCAATGAACCTAAAAACCTGGAGTCCCCCAGTAGCTCCAGACCCCTCACCGAGACTCTGAGGAGAGAAAAAAAGAACCTCCCAGAAATTGAAGAGGAGTTCAGGAGCGACTAGCATCAGAGAACCTCTTGGACAGTGGTTGGGGTTTTGAGTGGGGGATGGAGTGTGGGAATTAGCATCTACAAAACCACAGATACCTATATTAAGTTTTCTATTCTTTTTGTTTCCTGATTTTTTTTATTTACATTTTGGTTTCTGTTCCTTTGCCCAGTTGATTTGGATATGATGCCTGGTGCTCTACATAGTATGTATTTTGGTAAGTCTAGTTTTGCTGGGTTCAAAGTTCAAATCAAGCCCCGTGTTGCATGAGTAGCCAACAAGTCTCACACTGTATTGCAGGATGAAATACTGAAGTGCCTCATCTGAGCAAGCTTGATCTAAAGTACCCATAATAGCTTATTCAGATTGGGATTAGTTTAGACACTGTGGGAAAGGATGTTTAATTAGAACATCAGATTTAAGTGTTTAGGCTTTAATTGAGTGATTTCTTTTCTGAGCCATTTTTAAGACAGATGAAAACTACCAGTAACCTACTGTATAGATTTATGCCATCCAAAATATACCTTTTGCTGACAATCTCTTCTGGAACCACTATCGACACCATAGTGCATAATCCATTTCGATTTTAAACAGTAAGAGCATCTGAAGTGCGGAACTAAAACAGTGCAAGGAAAATCAACACACAAAACTGGTGTTCATGGATAAAAAAAAGAAGCATCAACCGAAAAGGAATACACTGATAAGCATGGAGCTTTGTGATGATGAGCTTTGAGATGATACGTATAGATTCTACAAGGTACATATGCTTGTGTTTGTTGTATTGAAGCCTATAACATTGCATTACATATACAGTGTCAGTAGAAAGCAGCTTTGCCGATTACAGTATGCTCAGATTCAAAACACATTCTCAACCATGGGGGCTTTGGACATGAGAATGTGATGATCTGAAGATACAGTACCTCTGGTTGTAGGAGCTAACAGGCTGTTGGTGTACTGCAGAATGAAAACAAAAAAAGTTCAAGTGATGAAGCTTGCCGGGGACAGAGTGAACTAGATCTTATTTCTTCTGTCTTACTTCTGGTTGCATATTATGATCAATCTGCCAATAGGTTGGTGCTACAGACATTTGAGTCTCTAACGTCTCAAGAGTGTCAGAACAAAAAGAGTATACAGTAAGTCCTTCCACAATCCTTTCTTTTTCAGTGAAAACAAATTTCAGGGAAAAGCTGCTATGGCCATATGGGAAGCATACATAGAAACACACACACACACACACACACACACACACACACAATAACATATGTACAGAGGACCACAAAAATGTAAATGCTGATCTTTTTCTTTTAGCTCATAATGCTAAAATATTTTTCATGATATTGTAGTGCAGTAGCTGACCACAAAGTCATCACTGCTACTGCTGCTTGTTTAGCTGCTTTCAGTGAAAAAGTGGAAAATTCTACAGTCACATGAAATTTTCATCTCTGGCAAGATGAAATATCATTTGATCTGTGGTGCAACCAAAGCTTAGGGCTATCATCACTCACTGCAGCTCCTTGTGTACACTAAAGCACTATCGTGTATGTGGGAAACAATGAAAAAAGTAACACATTTGCAACATATCAGCTATGCATATGTAGAGCATGAGCGCACTTTGCAGTAACATGCAATAATATTAGCTTCTTCCAGCCACCAATAATGTTAATGCCTCAGTTTATTTTGCCAATGCACAATAGCAAGTAGGATGCAATGAGTGTATACGTAACTATATGAATAATGTGTCAAGTGACTTGTTTTTAAAATTCCTTCAGTTTGTACAAGAAAAGCTACAGTCAAATGGAACGGTTTGAATGTATATCCTCAGACTGTGTAATGTATGAGCAGACGCTACACTGAAGACCTATTCTGTTTTTATTGTAGACTGCTTAGTACTGAAAGTAAAACTATTCATTGTAGCTTTTTAGAATGCTCAGGATAAAGAAAGTACAGTACTTGTTCTCTGTAGCACTAATACACCTCCAAAACTCAACATTGTTGGTTTTTCTTCCGTTACAGATGGACAGGACTGTGCGAAATTGTACAGTGAAAGAATGTACAGTAGATGTAAAAACTGCAATTACTGTAAAGGCACGACTTGCTAATAATGTATGAACATGTATAGATTTGGCCAAAACTGGCAAATACAGGCTCTATTTTTCAGAATGTAATTTATTAACACGAATGAGAGTGAAAAGTGAGCAAACAGAGTGAAACTGATGGTTTGTGACGATCGAAGAATGATTTATGTTTTTGTTATTTGGACAATCGCCACATTAACAAACTTGGGTCAAATGTGCTTTGTTGCCTTTTAGCAAAGAGTCGACTTCTTTATCATATAAATGTATATATCTCACTGTATTCATTGGTAAATGGACTGTAAGTATTCAGCATTAGCAGTGTCACATTATTGCACCTCACTAATTAATTCATATGTGGTCCCTGGAGCGTGTGTTTGTGTGGTCTGATGTTTTAATGTTTGTGTATTTACATTTGATCCCACCAAGATACAACCTGATCTTAAAATAATGACAAACGTGCACTCATGCCAACTATTCAGCTCACTTATTGTAGTGCACCAACAGTAGTACAGTGAGACAGTGTTCAGTATGGCTCCTATCTGCACAGGCATCACATGACCTTATCCTGAAGGGACCATCCTGCAGCCTCATAATGGAGGAAAAGAAATGGGTAGGTTAAACATCCAGTAGAGGGAGTCAGCCAGCTGGATGTTATCTAAGACAGGGTATGTGCTGACGATTTAAAATGTCAAACTTTCCGAGCATTGTTTAATGAGTTGAAGCTCAGATTAATGCCAGAATTTACAGGATTAAAAAAAGCAGATTTAAAGGGGCTTAAATTAGGCTCATAAAGGAATTGTGATTTGTGTGTATTGTGTTCTGTTAGCACTTAGAGATTTTAGTGTCTATAAAGGCCTTAAAAATCTGCAGACACCCTGTGAACAGTGATATCATGTCTGAAATCATGTGAAGAGTAGGCAGGTTAGATTTCTCTGCAACATCAAACTAAATCCTTCTGGAACAAATTCTAGAAATGAAGATTACAGTTATGTTTTGATCACCTTGAAGTGTAGATTATTTTTCTGTTCTCTCTGCTCGAGGTTGTTTTGTAATAGTTTCACTGTAAATGACCATAACTGTGTAAATCAAGGCAAAGCCAAACTGTCATCTCAATAAATGAAGCTTGAAGGAAATCAATGTGTTGTTCGAGCTTTCAATGTAGGGAGCATTTAGCACAGATAAGGACTAGGGTGGCATCTTTAATGTATAAAGTTAAACTTTTATTTTTATAGGCATACACTGTACACAGCATTAAACTCCATTTTGTTCATCTCTATTGAGAAAGATCTCATTTCAAAGTGGGCTTTTAATGTTTTATAAATGAAGAACAGACCAAACGGCAAGTGTGGACATAAAAAAATAAAGAAAAACAAATGAAAAAGGATCATTTACATTCACATGTGGGGGGCCTTAATATTTGGTCAAACACTAACAAATTTGCTTTTTCAATGGTCATAACCTTCATTGGTTACCTTTAACACAGCTTTGTTACGCAACACAGCCATGTTGTTTCAGCACTTTTCTTCCTGGAATCATTTGGCACTTATTTATTTGCAAAGGAAACATCTACTCTGTGACTTACTTTCCTGGCAAAATGCGAGAGTATCGGGCTGTTGTAAACACAAAGATAAATGCTTGACGTATGCATGCCAGTCTGAGTACCAATAATAGGATAATGTTTAAAATGAAAAGCAGAATGAGATCTCTTCACCATCATCTACAGGTTACATTCAGTCAGTCGGTTTCTCGTCTGGTTGCCTATTTTTGCAGAACAGTGATATAAATGCACAATAACTTATTTTACCATAAAGATGGATGAAGTTGCTAGCTGCAGAGAAAATTCACAGGGGGAGCGCATCGAGTTGCGCAACCTGATCAAGTTTCTCTGTAAAACAGCGACAGCTTAACCTCATACTACAATACTGCATGACTGCACGTTAACAACAGTATCTGTCCAAAGCTAATGTTGCATCTAACATGTTTAATGGATGGTTTGTCACATGCATTTCATTTACCATCATTACATACACTGTAAAAAATTGCATTACATACTGAATTCTCAAAGAAAAGCCAGTCAATAAGTACAGTAACAAAACTGCTGAGAGTTACACACTGTGCTATGGGTTATTTCGGCTTTGTTTGCTTTGACGAGATGGAATAAAAAATTTGAGATGCTCTCAGTACAGTAAGTGATAGGGATTAATAGTATTTCCACTTTAAATATGTTTAAGCTTGGTTGATACAGTTTTACAGGTAGGCGGATGGGTCTGAGCAGATGAGGAGGAGAGCTAATGGCTGTCACTGAAGGAGGTGGTACAGTGTTTGTGGCGCATGAGCACCTGCAAACAGCGGGGAGGGGCTTTCTATTTTTGGAAGTGCAGCAGGGAGGGCAGAGACGGTGACTGCTGATAGAAATTTGTCAGCTAAATGTGATGCTGCAGACGGGGAAAGAAGCATTAGTAGGTGGCTGAGGAGTTAAGGACCAGTTCTGAAGGTAGGCAGCCGATGAAGCTAAGACAAGTCTACCTCCCTCTCTATTCCCACATATTTGAGGGCATCGGCTTGGCTGTATCTGTGGGAGGAAACAGTATGAAGAGTGTGAGTTTGTATACATTATCTCTTGAAGCTGGAGATTACAAAGGGGCCTTCAACTCTACCTGTAATCAAAGAAGAGCTCCTCTCCTTGAAGGATAGCTCGTTTGGCAAATATTCCAATGCGGTGGTCTCCATTTACCATCACCACTGCAAGGGCAGGGAATATAACATCAGACAAAATAACTCTTATAAAGCTGCTGAATTCATATAGTAAAGCAAAGTGACCCCCACCCCCCCTTCACTGACCTTTAGCATAGCAGTTGGGATTAACTGAATGATTTGCAAAGCGGATTTTGTTCCCCTTTCGTGTGGCATCCACAACAAAGTCTAAAGAGAGAAACAGAGTATGTTATGGGTTTTTTAATACACTGCAGTGGTACGCCTGGCTTAGAATTTTACGCTGTGGGGAATACGTGCCGTTGTTCAAGTTGAAAAGGAAGCTAGACATGTATTTGTCGTAAATCCTTCCACGTCGGTCTGCTTCATCCTGAGAGATCAGCTGCTTATGCACACATATAGGAAAAATAACACTGTAAGCACGCAGCATGGATGATGTATTTGAAAATAAAATCGACTAAACTGCACAGACTTGCCTCTCCGCAGTATTCAGAGATGAATTCATTCTTCTGAACAGGCTCTTTGATGAACGTGCCCCACCCAGCAACATCAGAGGGAGCCAAAAGCAGGTGCTAAAAACACCATATGATATTTGAGTTATTTAATACCACTAAATTTCACTCTTTAAAAATTTTAAACAGCCACATCTTCCAGTGTACCTTTTTCAGGCCTCTCTGGATGCTACAGTTCTTGCAGGAGACTACTTTACTGTCCCAGTGGTCTGCGGCACCGCACGTCATGCAAAGATCTGGGTCACATTCTCTTACAGCCAGGTAGCAGGGACATTGTTTAGTGTTGCACTGAGTCTTACACCTGCAGCCTGGGAAGCGGTTTTGGCCTAGACAACATTTAGACACAGAGCTGCTTTGAAAGGGGAATTGCTGACATGTTTTATAAAGAAGTTAGCAGTAAACCAGAAATATACTACATTATGTGAAGAAATATCATTATGATTAAAAAACTCAATAAAAAAAAACAACCCTGAATTTCGAAATACAGTTGCAGAAGAGGAGCTCAGAGGTTGAGTAATGCTGAGAGGTTCATTAATCAGAGACCTCTGCTGGCAGACATGCTGAAATACAATTTTGAGGCGTGTAACATAACACCCTCAGGGCAGATGAATGGAAGGCTCAAGCAAGAATAACGGAAATGTCTTTCCAATAGCCTATGCTTGGAAAAAACCTGTCCATACTAAGGCTGCTCAAGGCAGCCTATCGCTTCCCATTCCCACCACGAGTGGATTTTATACTTCTGTATCATCAAGCGCCGTTTAGCTCGAGCTATTTGACTCATACTGACGCAGGAGACGATGTTATATATCAAGCACAGAGCCTGTCACATCCCTTTGATTTCACTCCAAGTTTTTAATGCACGCACATGTGGAACTAGGGCCTGCTTCCTGTTTGGCCCCGGCTCTTTGCCGCTACGGGAAAAGGCGAGGTAATCAGGAGATGGGAGGAGAAAAGGTGACTAAACCAGCACAGATGAACAAATCAAGCAGAAAAAACTCCTCTTCCGAGACCACAGAAAAAAATGTTTGCTTAATCTTATCCTCTCTCTTTATTATCAACTCTCCAGAGGGCATCATACAGAAAAAGCATTTCTCCACCATGTGGCCATTTAAGAAAACACAGTTCTGGGGCATTGCTGCTGCAGCAAATAGCTCATTGTGAATGCAGCTCTCTGTGAAGCAGACACCCACCTATCCCTGCCAGAGGACAATTTCTCCTCTGACCGCTGCCAGACTACTGCAAAATCGTTTTACATTCTGCTGCCCTGCTCTACTGTGGCCTGGCAAACGGCTTCTCAGTGGAAAATGTGATTATAACAAACAATCTTCTTTGAGCATCGCATGGTCAAGCAGGCTATTGTGTTTTTGGTAGAATTAAGCCACAAATTGTGATGAAATGAATAAAAAAGTTAACACTTACACTCATGCTCACATTGGCAGAACTTCTCACAAAAATTTTGGGTCATTACACATGGGCAGGAGCTGTCACATGGGTGGTCGGGGTGGTCACATGGCTGATAGTTGTACACTTGATTGGATGAGTTATCTGGAACAACAGAGGACAAAGCCCTCAGACTGGAACAGTAAGCTGTGTTGTATGTCAGAAGGCATAATGAAGTAAAAACCATGTCTTTTTTTAGTTATACATACCTTTCTTAAGTTGAATCTTTGCCCACAACCTGTAATATGCATTAAATATATTAGAGAGCTTTATTCCTCTTTGCTAAAAGCTCAAATTTCTTTCACACCTATTCCGGAAGACGAAACAATAAGTCAGAGAAAAGATAATAACAGTTGAGTTCTTGCCTATGCTTCCTTTTCTTCTTTTGAGGGGAGATGCCTCCATCTTCCAAAGGAACACGATGGATCAGAACCTCTTTCACTGCAAACTCATAGACCTTTGGGAAATGACAATGACGTGGACGACATATCATCTTGCAAGTTCAGCGTGCAAGCAAACAACTATGAAGACATTCTGCAATTATTTTGTGCAAAGTAACAAAGGCACCCAAGTTTCAAAACAAGCTGCTTATCTAAAACCCGACTGCAGAGACCAGACATTCACATGCATCTGTGTGAAAACATGCTCAACCACTTCTGGTTGCTAAAACCCAGTTTTGGCCTCTTTCCTGGGATGTACACATACATAATGCAGCTGGTTTCAGCATTTCCCCTCAGAGAAGCAGTGGGTGGGTGGGGCAGTCAGAATATTAGCAGCCCAGTACAGATTTGTTTGGCCATGGAACAAGAGGGGATACAAGGGTTGGATATCAAGGGTGACGCTTTTTAAATAAATGCACAACTATAAAAACTTTTGAAATCTAATTTTTTAAAATAGCAAAATGTTCCCAACAGAGCACTCTCATGCACAGCCCAAGGGAAGCTGGGAATGTCTGAACAACTGCATCATGAGGGAAAATGAGAGACGTCACATCTGGTTGGCATTCCTCTTTATGGTGCCATATGCAATTCTCTCTGTAGTAAGTCCAATTATCCACACCATAAAACCACAAGCACCGGATGCACGTTATTATACTTGGACTGACGCAACAGAAATCAGCAGCGCAAGTATGGTTTGTACTTTATTTCAAAAACAACTATGAATCAGTTTTAGAGAGTTTTAGTTGAGTTCATAGACTACAAAAAACACACTTCATAGTTAGTATAGTTAGTAAACAACAGATGTGAGAGGTAATCAGGCACAACTGAGGCACAACTGAGATTCTCTTTTTCTTTTTTGTTTTGTAGTCTACAAAGAGGTTAAGAACTGTTTTACTTATACTTCCTTGCATTTTCTTATGAAAGCATCTGTACTGTCATTATAAAGCAAGCTACATTTTAATGTCTGTTTACTGGTGCATTGGTTCATATGACTGAAACTGTTTAACAAAGCTATTTGTGAGTTATGATGGGGCTGTGCAAAATGTATAAAATGATGTCAGTTGAGTCAAGCTGCTCTAAAGGCAAGTTTGAAAAGGAAATCAAAGGCATAGAGTTAGCAAGAAATCTCTGTGCACTGCTCCTCACTTCTGCTTGAGGCTTCATGTCTCCAGGCTACATTTGCTGCTACAGGCAAAACATGTTATAAACTCTCAACTACATAGTTTGAAATCTAATTACCGGTACACTGCGGTTAATGTAGCTATCCTATCTGGACACAGAACGAAGATAAAGCTGAAGTAAAGTGCAATTATTAGTGGTGACTAATATTTAGTAGTTTTAACACTAACTTTCAAACCAAAACAAGTGAACACCTGTATGTGCCTGTATGTTTTACCTCCTTGCAGTTCTTTGTACCGATGAGGCGAGCAATAGAGCAGAAGTTGTTGAAGTATGTGCCGTGTAGCACCCGGAAAAGTGACTCCTCTGCTCCACTCCACTGGACGACACAGCACGCCTGCTGCTCCCCGTCATCATCTCCTGGACGCAGCTTGGTGGGAGTCTGGCACCGTGAATTCCCCTCTTTTTTACACACAGACATACACAAACATATTTTGGGGATTTAGCTGGAAAGCATTTTGTCACATTTTTTTTTACTCAACACGTATCTGAACAAGCAAGCACTTTTTAAATTACTTGGTCTTGGCAAAGTTTGTGACAGCTTTTATCCGCAATCATGCAATAAAAGGTGCTCTAACCTTGCACAAACATAAAAGCTGCTGTTTCTAGAAGCCGTCTTTGTATATAAATGGACACAAAAGGGACTGTGAGTTTTGATTGGGGTTTTGGATATCCAACAATGATGCTCGTGCTTCCACAATTCAAGACAGCGCATGTTGCCAGGCAACAGACTGCATGGAGCATTACTGTGGCCACATGCTCCAGCGCTGAGTGTCTTTATTAATCTGCTCAACAATCTGCTTTTTCCACATTATCCCAACACATGTGGGAGACTCTGCTGAGTCACTGCCTGAGTACCAGGAGTTTCCAAAACTAACACAGGCTTCTGGTAAGGAACTGATAGAAATCAGCAACAACCTGAGAATGAATAAGAGAAAGAAAAACAGCCAGGGGTGTGTGCGCTTATTTCCTTCCTCTTGCTCTCTGCATGAAGAAATCAGTAGAAATGTGAAAGAATATAGTGCAGTAAAAGTAGTGAGGTGGAGAGGGAACAATGTGTTTATGTTGAGGCTGAAGCATGCAAAACTAATGGCTAGTTTATTTTTCTTGGCAAGAAAGAGCTGATACTAGGAGGAGATTGAAGAGGGAAGGAAAGGAGAGAGGATGTGGCTTGAAAGCTGTCATCTCTAGCCAAATTTCACTTTCCTTAAGAGGGTTAGACAGGGTGGACAGCCTTCTGGGGGGTGGATCTCAGAAACGAATTAAAATATATACACTATCTATACTGCATGAACTCATAATGAAGAAAGCCTTTTGCTACCAGAAAGAAGAACACATGAACTGATTTTTTTAAATTCATTCATTCATTCAAGAGTAAGTGACATTTTGAGAAGGTGCCCCACCTGAGGAGGAGGTGGTTTCATGGTCACTGTTGGGTTCTTCAGCAGAGCCAGATGGTCCAGGGCAGCTGGAACTGGTTGGACGGGGCTGCCTCCGTCGCCTCCGAGACTTCTGTGACCGCAACATATTCTGATCCACAAACTCTTTAGCCCCTTTCTTCACAAGAGAAAAGACGTAGAACATTTAAAATATGATCAGGAGGAAAACATAGGGAGTTCTAATGTGTAGAGAATGCATGAATGCATCAGTTAAACAACTGTGGGCATACCTGTAACAGAAAGCAGTCTACACCGCATGGCTCAGTCTCCATGCGGATCTCCTTATTCTTCCTCTTGTAAACATTGGGTGTAGCATGAAAAGCTTCATCAACAGAAAGAAAAATTTTTGACCCCTGTTTTTCATTATGTGGTTATTAGTAGCAGCTTCATGGAAAAAAAACAAAAGACTCAGAAATAATAAATATATTACCCTCAAAACTCAGAAGGAACACTATAATCTTAATATATACATTTCAAACTTTGAAAGAATATATAAGAAGCTATTACGGTGGAGGAAACAGTCGTATTTGAAGCAGCGTCTGCAGAAGAGTGTGTGGAAGGAGTGTAACGACTGCTCTCTCTGCACAGACTTTGCAAAAGGTCCGTCTAGGTTGGGGGTGCAGAGAGGGGGTAGCTTCACTGGACTTGGCGGCTCCAAGAGGTCCTTGTACCTGTGGAGGACATATGAAAAGTTTCAGCGGGATGTGTCACTTCTTTGTGGTTCACTATTGACGCTCATTTAACTTAGTGAAACAGTGCTGGACAAAGATGAAGATTTTTTCTTTCTGAGCACAGCTCTTTCAGATGCTGATGTAACTACCCCTTTGAGTTGGAGAGCCTGACAGGGAGCGACTATTATTACTTTCCTCTCTGACAGCTTTCGTCTCCATGGTGAACACTAAGCAACAGACTGCCCGGCATTGTGCGTACAGATCCCCGGATAGACTACACTTTTCTTACTTTTCCTTCAGCTCCTCTGTGGTGCCTTTGTAGGGGAACATTGAGGCGATCGCTGTAAATATCTTATCATTGGGGATCTTCTTGCTGCTGGACATGTCCTTCACTGTGGGAGACATGTGATGTGAATCACCCAGGTTTGTCCAGACATCAGGTTTTGATACACACTCACAAACAAAGGTTATGCAATATGTTCTGTTGCAATGGTAAAGTTCCTTCAATTCTCAAGGTCACTTGGTAAAAAAAAAAAACATGATAAAAGAGAAAAAAATGATGTAATAAGAACACTGTACATCTCTTTTACCATTATCTTTGATTCACGTTCCCATCTTCTACACATGTATTTGTGAATCAGTCTCTAAATGACAGTGTGCCCAGGTGTGCTTCAAATGAACTGTCACTAAGTGTGTATATAGCCTAGTTTTCCATAAAGCTCGGTGCATGAGGTCATTCAGTTCTGTAATTAGAGCTGGGCCATATCAGTGTAAAGGACAAATGGGTTCACTCACACACAGTAGGGACACAGAGGCAGCTTTAAGGCAAACAACGTCAGCTCAAGAGCTGCTGTGGCAGGGCGACCTTGTGGCAGGTGTGCAGTGCAATGACACGAACAGCATGAGCCTGTACTTTTCTTGTTCTCATCATCTGAAAACACAAATGCGCCAAGCTGAAGACTCACCCTCAGTAGTGCTTCTCCTCTTCCTCCTGACAAATGCCAAAGATCCAGCTTTGTTCTCTTCCGAGCCCTCCACTGAGCTCCTCCTCATCACCCTCTCTTCTTCTTTCTTCCCTGCCATGTCCCCAACAGTTCCTGCTGAGGCCTCCTCTTCTTCGTCCTCCTCGTGGTCAGAATACTGGCTCAGGGCGTCCACTAACTCTTTAAATATCTCATCACTGATGAACCCTCCCTCTGGAACACAATCGAGATGTCATACCGACAGTTATCACCAATTAAATGTGTGATTCTTGACTTTTTTATTAAGAAGGCAAAAAGTCTATTTGGTTTTAAAAAGTGCAGGATCATTGAAAATCAAAATTCAGTTGTTCTATGCTATCCCTTTTATCCTATCCACTGAACTGTTTGATTAGTGAAGTACGAAAAGGATGCAAATCTTAAAATCGCCAAATTTCAACTTAACACCTACTGGAGATTTTTGGACCAACATATCAGACAGTACTCCCCACCCCAATCAAAAACAATCAGAGGAAAGAATTGAAGAATTTGAAGAATTACATCCAATTCCACCAGCAGAGTTTCAAAGATTTTCAAAGAAAATCACTGACAATATACACTGAAGCTGTTCTGTCGGTACGAGGTGACCCATTACCTTACTAAGACACTTGATGCTGCATTTCCTTTAATATGTCTCTTGTTTGCAGGGACATATAATATTCAACACAAACCTCTGTCACCATGAACACCGTCATAGTTGTCAATCAGTTCTTCCAGGAAAGCCTCGTCTTGCTCCAGCACTTCATCGCCCATGTAAGGGATGTTGTGGAGGAACGTTTCATCCTCCACCTAGAACATACAAACTTTGGTTAAAACAAGTCTCTAACTGCAGATGCTTCAGAGGGACCAAAACTGTAAAAGCAATAGACAATCACACTTGTTAGCAGAAATTTATTCACGGCCTGACTGAAAAAAATAAATGAAAAGTTCTGTTGTAAGAGTGTTCTGTGAGCATACCCCCGTTTTTTGGATATGTTTTTCAAAATGTAACTTCTGTGGAACAAACTCCTATGTTATAGCTCGATAACATATGTTCCTGAGTTTATTCAGCTGCCCTAAAAGTTCCATGAAAAGAGAATTTAATAAGAAAAGAGCAGAACATTATCAGTTTCCATTTAACTCATAACTAGAATCAGATGAATTAGTAACACATTATATTCAGGGTGCTCTAAGGGTGATATGACACTGTAACTGTATCAATGACAATTGTGTTTTATTTATACCATAAAGTTGTGCTGCAGAGGGGACCAGGAGTACATAAAGGGGATTCCAGCTACTGTTGACAGTGGTCTCATGGCAATGGCTTGAGTTTTGAATCCTGGGAAGCCAAACTCCACTGTACACACCTGTAAGATAACCAGAGGTGGCTTGAGAATCACCAGATCCCAGAACAATATGCTGCAGCACTCGGCCGTTTTATAACTACACACTTGCTGCTTAACTCTGAGCAGGGGGAATAAAACCAGTTAACACAATACAGCCGACCGTGACAGCATGCGGGAGGAGAAAGATGTGGTTACACCATCAGGCTGTATGTATTATAAGCTCCCACAAGGCCGCAGACTGTTAGACTGTCATGCGATCCACTTCTACCACACGTCTCTTTCCCATCCAGTTGGGAATCGGTATAGAAGATTGGGAGGCATGAGGAGATCTCAACATGATGTTCAAGAAGGGATTTCCTCACAACACATTCACATTATAAAAATATATTGAACTTCTAGCTTAGCCAGAGCATCTTGGACAGGAATAAGAAGATGTACCGCAAGGTTCAGATAATAGTACAAATCATGTGTCCAGCCATTGTCTTAATAGTCTCCATCGCTCTCTTTTTTGCATATTTTGGGGGGCTTTTAGCCTTTATTGTGATAGGACAGTGGAGAAAAGACAAGAAAGGTGACAGAAGGGAATGAGCGGTTTCAAACCCTGGACACTGCATTACAGCATAAGGGATGCCTGCTCTACTAAAGCTAGATCAGCGCCCCATAATTTCTCTCTGACAGACCACCCACCCACCTTTTTCGTGGCCAGACCCCCATTAGCGGTTGACAGAGGGATGGACTGAATCCGGAGCTTGGACCATTCTGTGTTTAGGATATTTGTCTGTTGCTCAATCTTTTGCCTGTTAGACATGAAAAGGGTCTAGAAAAAAAAAAAGAGAAAAAAGGACCAAGACATACACACTATTAACATAACATACGCATTGAGAACTGCATACAAAAGACACACCAGTGTCACACATGCAAATTAAGCTTTGCTCTTTATTTGTTAGAGACCATTGCACAAAACCCTGATTGCACAAGAGAAAAGATGTCTTGTGCCAAATTTAGCTACGACCTTATCTTCATTCACAGACCCTGAAAAAAACCCCTGAACATCTGAATTGAACTTGTGTGACGTCAATGTGACTCACTTTGACCTCTTCTGCTTTTTTAAGGCGTTTGACCTGGCGAAGGCGCATATACTCAGACTTGACCCTCCGTCTCCACTCCAGCATGCTGCGAGAAGGGATAAAGGAGGAAGACTGAGGTCTTGGAAGTGATGGGGCAACACCGGTGCCAGGGGCTGCTGCAGCACTTTCCTCCATGACTGTTTAAAAATAAAAGGAAAGCATATGACAAACAGGCCCAACTTCAAAACATTCCACTTTCATATTCAGATAAGTTACGTTTGTAAACTTAGGCTTGTTTTCATGTTTTCTGCCACAGTAACTACTTTCACTAATTACATTAAATCTATTATAGGCAGTAGTTTTGATGTAATATGGCTGCAGTCCATTTCAGTTACCTTATTATAGTACTAATGGGCTTACTATCGCCCTCTGTTTCTCACAACCCCCATTTCCCCATTCACCCTCGCCGATGGTCTCTCTGAAAGAGTGCCCCCATCTGTTAGCAAAACAAAACAGACGTCTAATGCAAAAAAAAAAAAAAAAAAAAGCCTCCTCGAGTGCTTTACGGGCCTTTTTCTGGTAGACTGCTTCTGCTCTTTTTGCAAAACTTGGGGGAAATTGACTGAATTATGCGCATACAGCGCGACAGTGTGCGCATCTATGAATACAGCACATGAATTTAATAGCACGGGGCATCCACATTGCACAGGAGTGGGCGTGCCACTTCAGAAAAGCAGAATAGAAAAGTGCGTAGTACAGTTTTTCTGTGTTTCATAATCGCCACGCTGAACATCAACTTCCCCGTCTGAACTCAAACGGAATTAAAAATAAATACGAAGGTAAAACTGAGCTCGGGGAAACTGCTGCACTTGATTTTTGGGGGCTACGAGACGTGCACACGTTTCAGACACATGAAGCTATGAAGTCCGCGACGTCCTGTAAGTGCAGCCCCGTGCCAAGAGAGCTACACAGTACCCATTTAAATGTAGAACACTCTAAAGACGTGCGACCGAACAGCACAATGACGGCACGTTACACTAGCGCTCGGGTGTGCACGTCAAGATCTCCACATCCAGTGTCGCAGTTATTAAATACCTTTAAATCCACGTCTCGTGTCCTATTTGTTGCGACAACAGCCCGCAACGCGACCAAGTCCCTTTCTGTTTTCTCTCTCTCTCTCTCGTTTTTTTTTTTTTAGTAGAGAGATCCGGAGCAATTCAAAGCTGTGTTTGCTATGGCTCTGACGCAGTTATCATCTCCACGCAGCGAGGGGATCTCCGAGAAATCTCTATCCATGGGCATGGTGCTGGAGGTTGTTGTTGTTGTACCTTACAAATAACTGCGCACTTGGCTTGGTTGATCCACTCGAGCAGGAGGGTGACGTCTATATTATGATCACAGCCTTTCCAAGCAGAGGAGGATTTATTACTATTCTGCGTCCTGGGAATAAAAAGTAGCGTGCAGCAGCCGCAGCACAGCCATTTACACGCATACACAGGAACTGATGCAACTGTCCGGAGTGCTAGATCGCCATCTAAATGCGTGAAGGCAGATCACTCTGTGGGTTTTGATAGTAGAGCAAGTGCAATCACATAATCTTAAATATAGCTCCACTCTATAGGAGCAAAAGAATAAAATGGCCTAAATACACATTATGAATACACGTAGTTTTATAGGAGTATCGGGTATTTAATTATATATATATATATAAAATTAAAAAAAAATAAACGCAAAATAAACTTCTCACAGAACCTGAAAACGGATGCATTAATTCAGCCTGCCCACAGAGCTGAAGTAACTGTCTAGCCTACGAATTAAAAATAATAAATACTTGGACACTGGAACACAGTTTCCGGACATTCCAATGTACTGGGGTCAAATGGAAACCAATTCAGCTGCTGTTCAGCTCTTCTCCTCCAGGGAGAGCCCGACACACAAAGATAGAGGGTTGGATGAAGGGATTCACGCCACTGATGCTGTCACTTAACCCACGTAAAACCCACTATACAGCAAGCTGCTGCAAGCAAGCTGAAAACACAATCGAATGATGTTTTCGATGGACTTTGATTTGACGAGCAGCGATATGAGAAAGCATAATGACTTGAATTTACAGAGAAGTATATTAACCTCTGTATGAAGCAGATTGGTTTAAATCTTTGCATATGTGTAAGTAGCCAAACGTCACACCCCTTTCGAAGGGAAATGTTTAATTTAACACATCACACATAAACCGGACGTAGGGTTCACGTGGTAACAGTTGATCTCATGCGATTTTCTGGCTTGATTTGATTTAATGTACACAAGCTAACTCCTAACACTATAAGTAATTACGATAAATTACCAATAGTCACATTACTATGGAGGCAGTGATTCTGATTTGTGTATAAAATTAAAATCAGAGATAATCAGTTAATCTGCTACAATCACTTTAAATAGATCCAAATATTTACGTTCAATCAAATATAAAACAATTAGTGTGTGTACTTAATGCCAAATAAGAAGCGGAAAGTGCAGGCAATCGAGTAGTGGTTTGCTATAAATAAAAGTCCTTGAAAGTACTGCTTTGATAAATATGGTCGATGTTGTGTGTGCTCTCCACGGGAGGAATTTTAACACATCCCCTCAGGATATAACACAAAGAAAAAAGTAAAATACAAAGTATACAAATATATTTAAAAATATTTACCCTCAGGGTATTTTATTTATAGCTCCCATTTATTTCATTTTATAGTTTATTACTTGTAAGATATTACAAAAAAATCCCCAAAAGCAGACACAGTAATTATTCACCTGCAAGACACAAGATGGTGCTGTTTAGCTGTTTTTTTATTGGAAGGACGCCACATGAACTCATATGTACACATCAAAGTAGGATTAAGAGAAATGAAACTTTATATCGCCTTAACAGACCCGTTGTGTTTCTGTCTGATTGCTGTTGTCGTTGATCCCCTCTGTTCCCTGGCTGTGCTGTTTGTGGCACGCATGCCTGCTTATGATTTATGCATTCAGTGAGCATAAAGTATCTCAGATACAGTTTGTTTGCCATATCCACAGTGGTATTTGAAGTAGCCACTGCCATGTTGATACTAAACTGTCAAACAAGCAAACACACAGAGGAAGATGAGCTTAGGACACTGTTATCAGCAGGAAGTTTTTAATTCTGTAAACTGCGCGTGTTGATCTTGGCATCTCTATTTGGGATACATTTCTTCAGATATGCTGCAGGCTTTATGATCTGTGACAAAGCCTTGGAGATGAAAAGATTTACAAAGTAGCTAATAAAACAGAGACTTCGAAAGCCATTTGAAATAGCGAGTGACTGTAGAAGCATTCATTTTTGTAGAACACGTGTCAAAGTAAATGTTTACTTACTTACATTTCAAATATGCTTCGTGCTCCACTTCGTTCACACTCCAAGTTCAATATTTAAGCTTCTATATGCTGGATTTTTAAAGTTCAGTCCATTACATGTAAAACAGTGGCCTCTTTTAACTGAAATGAAATGTGGAAGCAATTTTGGCCTCTGCTACTTGGATTTCTTCCAAGCCTAGCAGCTGAAAAAGAGTACTCATCCCTCAGTGACGCGCATCAATTTCATACTGGATATTCCAGCCACCTCTCTTTACCACAGAGGTTTATTGAGATAGATAGATATTCTTTACCCACGGTTAGTCAGTTGCTCCACAGTAATGAAATATGAATCTATAACCTAAAAAAATGTAGATTAACTGTAGATTCATTAAAACTTTGTCTGATATTTCTGAACAATAAGCTAAAAAAGTATCTCTTCTTTGTGATTTGCAACCCTGTGTGTTTCTCCTAAAAATAATTGACTTAAAACATTTACTTCTCTAAATCTTTATTTATGCAAGACATGAAAAGCGACTTGTCAGCAGCATGTATCCTGTCAGTCTAACATAGCTTGCATTTGATCAGAAACTCCTGCAGCTGGAAACCATGTTTGCAATAAAATTCTGCTTGCAATGATAAATAAAGAGGCAGAAAGTGGGGAAGAGAAAAACAGGACAAAGTGTGGCCCCTGAAAACAGAGGGTGGGACAAACTAAGGAAATAGATGAAGAGAGAGAGAGATTGATAGTCCTGCACCAATGGGCCGCAATAGTCCTAACTTTATCAGAGGCTCTTTGCCCCATTTGGTGAGTCCGCCCCTACTAGGAAATGAGGGCTTCCTGTTGCTTTACACAGCCTTCCTGCAAAAGGTTGAGATATGTAATTCTTACCCATCAGGGAAGAGGAGAAGAACATTAGGCAAAATGACACTCACCAGATTCTTAGTTATGTATTTCAGAGTTTTTATGCCTTTTTTCATCTGGGGTAAGTAAAGGCTTTATGCTATCCTAATTTTTATTATTCTGACTTAATCTTTTAACTTTTCCAAGAACTCACCTCTCAGTAAGAATTCAAAGAAAACTTTTAGTAATTAGTAGATTTTAGTAAGGAGTTTAGTCAATGCCATGACTGAGTTTTACACTGAAACAGTTTGGATTAAGGGTCACAGAGTAATTGTGATCAGCCCAAGACAACTGATTTGTCTTGGATCAGTTTTTTTTTACTTTAGGAGGATATTTTTATGAATCTTGTTGCATTTTTTTTAAATGCAGTTGTCACGAGTCTTTAATAAATAAAATATTTCAGTCAATTACTTATTTATTTCGCGCAATAAGACCGTGATCACATGGGATGAGCTTTTGAGTTGAACACATTAAGATTTCCCTAGAAAAGGGCTAGACAAAGGGAGGATGCACTCATTTGTTCATTCACCATGGCATGTTATTTCCTTTACTGCCCCAGTCAGGCCTGCAAACTACATATAGAAGATTATTTGCACGTATAAAATATTGTGGTGTTTTAAATCAACAGTTATATTCCAGTGTTCAGGTCTTTATTTTATTCCTCTTATTACAGCAAGCACAGCAGTGGTATGTCAAAGTGAAGAAAAGGTAACTGTGCGTCCGACAGTAACAGTAGGTAAGTACATTTACAGAAATAAGCAACAAACCAAGGAAGAAACAAAATTCATGCATGACTGCTCACTAACTGATACCCTTTCTTTGCAGAGTTTAACTCAACAGACAGGATGATGACTCTTAGTAAGTGCATACATTTTCTCTGTCACTTTATTATAGACTGACAGCTATACATCTATGTCTATATGTCCTAGATTTTGTATTTTTACAGTTCCAAATAGGGTTTATGTAATTGTGTCCTCTGAGGAATTGCTTTGGATTACATTTCTAAACTTATTTGCCTGGTCTGGAACTGACAAACCAGAAAAGCAGAACTCAGGGATCCTTTTTTCTGCCAAGATTTGTCCTTGTGTATTACCATGAGAATCCAAGACAAACTCCTGGGGAGGTCTCTACCAGTAAGGGGTCAACGTCAGTGGACATGAGGCCCGTAATGGTTTGGGGTTGGAGGTTAACTGAAACCTCATCACGAGCAGCCCCCACCTGGCTCGACTTCCTAAATTTGTTCGTCATTCACCCCACACAACGTCTGTGATCAACGCATGAACTCTGAGTTGTGAAACAACTAGAACATTGGAGCAGCGCCCCTTTCACTGTTCCTCATCCTGTGCCTTCCTTTTTTTCCTTTTTTCCTGTATCCCCCGACTGTCCCCCTCCTCCCCCTGCCAGTGCTCTCAACTCTGAGCCCCCCACCCGCTGGAAAAAAAAAAAGAGAACACATTTCCTGATGTCATTACTAAATCAAAAGGTTGCTTGGCAAACAGATGTTGTGAGAGGCCGAACATATGGATTTAGTGTCATAAATTAACAAGCTGGTTGTGAGAAACCCTAAACCATAGATTTCATTTTTAATTCAATCAGTGAAAGCACCTCTCTTGCACACAATTTTTTTTTTTAAGTGGTGAGTAGGGACAGTGAGAAACTATCTTCCAGATGTATCACACACATGAGCAAGATTTCCCGTACTTGTAGCGTTAATTACAGAATGTTTTCCTACTAGCATGCACGCGTAACGATAGTTGGCCCTTTAAACAGCTGGTCAACTCTGACAAACAACTCTTTCCAGGTTTGGTCAAATTAACCTAAATATGAAATCATGGCTGTCTGCAGAGCACACCCTGCAGAGTCATGATTACATCCACCCCGAAACGCTAAGTCCTAAATGTTTACTTATGTTTCCTATTTGGCAGAGGCAGCCCAAAAGGCAAATAAATCACATGCTGTGAGCTGGCCAGGCCTTCGACTGTGAGAAACTGAGACTAAAAAGCAGAACAAGAGTTAAAGAGTAAAGGGTTTTCAGATGTGAGTCCAGCCCCAGCTTGGGTGTGCTCCCTTTTATTTGGGAGAATGGAGAGGACAATCTTTGTTGCCTCCACCCCTTTAAAAGCGGAAGAAATTTTTAAAGAAACATGTGTTAGAGAGGGGGAGAGCTGCTGCCAAGGCGCAGGGCCATCAGACAGATCTTCGAAGAACATCTGGTAACCGCGGGTAACATTGTTTGGACATCTGGTAACCGAAGATTGCACTGCTTCTCTTCCATCCTGTCGGGTTTCCTGTTATGCCTTGCTGTGCGAAGTCTAAGAAGTTTTGGTTTTTTATACATGGTTATACGCTGGGGAAAACACACCTTTATTCATTTTTTCTGACATGAAGGGAGCACTTGGTTTCATAGGGTTATTCCTCTCCTTTCTCTTCGGTGAGTGTGTGGTCTCCCTTTTATATATGAAAGTGCCTGCCTCTGTGCTAGAGATGTGGAAAGAATTCATTATCTAAAGTAGACTAAAAATTCCCATGGTACTCCGATTTGCTTGGACAGATGCGTTTTTTAATGAACTGAATTAGGAAGGGCTTACATGGCAGATTTGGAGAGACTTACTGCTTCATGTACATGTTTTTAAGCTAAAAAGTGTTTTTTCTTCTCTTTCAGATGCCACTGGACAGTTTGGTAAGTGGCATAACCTTCTAAACATACATAATCATATATCTTCATATATAATTTGATAAAGGGAGTCTTGCAGAAGTTGTTTTATGTACAACTCATTTTTAAAGCCACTTTCTTTTTCCCTTTCCCCCCTTTTTTGTTGTTGTTGATTCTTCTCTTCTGCTCTGTAGTTTGTGAAGATGAGTCAGATGGAATGGGCTGCCTCTCCGACATGTTTGCTGTTTACTGTGTGCAAAGTTTTAAGCTTGCAATGGCATCACTGAACGAAACCGACTGGTGCGTTTGGAGTAAGGTAAACAGGTAAGTAGGGTGCATTTATATTTAAAATGAATGTTTTTTGTTTAAATGCCAATTTCTAATTTACTTTTCATGTTCTCCTTCTATTCAGTTGGTACAGCAACCTAAGCATGTGTACAGAAGACATATGTGACTTATACTTCATCCCATGGCCCAACCGTGTGGTGGAACAGACCTTTTTGGACATTCATTCCCTTTTTTTCAAGGATTGTCCCACAGATGAGCTAAGTGACCCACCACCTGCCATCATGTTTGCTTTGGTCATCACGCCCATCTGCCTGATCCCTGTCATGGTTAGCCTGGTGGTACTTAAGACCAAAAATGGGGATGGCAACTCCTGATAACCTAAAATCTCTGCTCAGCTATGTTCTCTCTTTTCCCCTAACCTTGTTTACAGACTGCTCATACACTTTCATCTCAGCAGAGACTGAATCTTTAGATCTTCTGCACTTCACAACTTAAATTAGCCACATAGACATAGTTGGCACTATCTCAGAGATAATGTTCTGTGGCATCACAGCTGTTTCTCTTAGGTGACATACTTCTTAATACAGACAAACACTGTCAGAAACTATGTTCTGTACTATACTGTATCTCATTTACTGTGACAAAAATGTTTTGTTTTAAACCACTTGACACTAGAGTTGGCCGTTGCTTGAAGCATTGGTCATCTCTTGTTTGCTCACAGTATTTCATTTATACTGGAGAACCCAATATTTGTGATTAGCCTGACGAAAGCTCCGGAGCTTGTAAAAGTAGAAACAAAATTTGTATTGACACTTTGTTTTATGCAAGACACTCGGGCTGATGAAAGACAAGGTAAAGTTTATTACTGAGCTGCTTTTGCATTCATAGACAATGTTTTGTTAGTTTTTTTGCTGTTAAACTTTGAGCCTAAAAATATAAAATATATTTATGAAGACAGCATTTAGAAACTAAATGATTTTTAATTCTGAAAAGGAGAAAGATGTTCATATCTGATCTTTGACAAAGGTCCTAAACACTCAATAGTGTGTATGTGTAGGGAGGAGAAGAAGTTAACCATATGCATGGATCTAGTTATTCAAGTCACAGCACACAAATTGTTCAAAGGGTCGAGGCCTGTTTTTATTAACTGTAAGTAATCTTCATACTCATGTGATGAGAAGCTGGTTAAAAGAAAATCGTATCTCCCTCCAGACAAAAGACATTTTAAGTTGCCTGCACAGAATTGTGACAAACACTGAACAATGACAAAAAGATAAAAGTCTTATCTTTAGCCCTGAATGACAATAAAGCCACTATAAGTGCTTTCAGATTTAGAACAAAAATGTGTATTTATATACTCTTATGTATTTCTGCTATTGTCAGGACTTCATGGACTTACTGTGAAAGTACATCCTGCCTGCTCTCATGCCATGAACTGTATGCATTTTTATTTTTTATATTTTAAACCAATAAATCTACAGTTGTATGCTTACTATGACTTGTAAATACAGTACCATTCTTGTGAAATTACCCTTTCACCTTTGCAGCTATTTGATTAAACACCCTTTTCCCTTGTGTGTAAGGCAGATGGTCTTGCTTTTTGCTCTAGTCAGTGTTTCACTGTCTCTTTAGTGATCAGTATATTGCAGTGCAGTTGCTGTGCTCTTCAAGTGCTGAGGTAGTGAAGGAAGCAGTGACAACAGTCATGTATCACGCCCTCATCTGGCACACAAAACACTACAGGGTGGGCCTGCATTTGTGTGTGCGTCTATGTGTGTGTGTTTGGCAGGACTGGGTGGGAAAATGTGTTTAGTGACCTTCTTCCTCTCTAGATGTCGGGTCATTCTCACCCTCCCCACCCCCTTCTGATCTCATCCAACTTTGCGTTACGTCTTATAGTTAGAGCCAGGAAATACATTTTCTGGTGCCATTGCGCAAGATGAGACTCTGCAATCAACATCAGTCATGTTTTATCAATCACAAAATATTAACATACATTCTATACACAAAGGGCCAATAGTTGTACATGAGCTTTAAAATGTTTCAGGAAAGAAATTTTGCCCTCTGGTGGTTCTATTAAAAACTGACAAACAGACATAAACAAGTAAATTTTGAACACAGACACCACTATCAAAACAACACAAGAAAAAACAAAGAAAGGAAAAAAACACTGATTTTTTCATGAAAATACTTAAGCACAAAAGTCCTGTACACAGTGGAGCCTGTTAATAATCTTTTCTTCATCTCTACTATCACAGCAATGCAAGGCTTGACAGTATTTGGCTCTGTTAACCCATTGTTGGGTTTTTAATCCTTTGTTTCTGGAACAGCATGTTTTGGCAAATGGGCACAATTAAGTGCATGGAACTACATACAAGTGCACTAAAGGCACCACCTGCCCAATGATCAATATCATTGGGCAATGAAGCTGCTATTTAATGGCTTAAAACAGTAATAAAAATACCACAAACAAGCCAAACCATATAAACAAATAGATATATGTAGTGCTCGCAAGGTAATGTGAAGGGGACCAAATGGGAAAAAACAGTCATTGCTCAGAGCTCTGAATATATTTCTTTTACACATACAGAGGTTTAACACGCTCACCAGTGACACATCTAAAAATGACCAATGCAGCTGCTCAGAAAACCCCTCCTTAAATAGGTGCAGGTCATACCACCACCAATAAAATTTAAAAGATTTCCCCTGACACAGTCCAGCTACAAAAGACAAATACTGTAGTTATTTTAACACAGCTCACATATATCTGACTACAAACACACCCCAGCTAAATAATATGCAAACTAACTAAATCAAACCAAATTGAAGATTCAGCCCGATCCCACCCTCAGCTCTCATCTGATGGTTTAACCCACTAGCAGTGGATAATTGGAGAACTCCTTTCAGGTGAGCATCATTAGGCCGTAATCGTGTGTGCACTCCATGAATCAGGCCTTCAGGAAGCTGACCTCAAAAAAGAGAGTGGTTAATGGACTTCAAAACAAAAGAATAACAAAATCAAAACTTCCTGGAAGACATTGTGGGTGTCTCACTTTAGTAAGGGAGATGCTTCCCATCACATCAATAAAACAAAGAAAAATAGTGACATACTTCTGAATGTTTCTATTTTTAGAGGCATGTACATATTAAATATGTATCAACAACACATGTTCTCTGAGGGATCTGGGATTGGTTTGTAGTAGCGCCACGAACTATCATTTCAACAGGAATCGTTTCAAGTGTATGAGGTCAATAGTTTCTTCTCCAACCTCTTAGATATACCACAGTACTATTAGATAATATGCTGAGTATAAATCGGCTGATCCAAATGCATTTTCATAGGGACCCTGTTTTGAGTTGAAAAATTTAAGTAAAAAAAATGCAATGATTTGATTGCAATATTTTAAGAAACATATTAGCTCATTTTGACTTTTCAAAAAGAGTTTACACTTAAAAAGGAACACTTGACCTAACTTAGCTAATAGGCTCATCTCTACCTTTCCTTTTGTTTCTAAAATTATTTAAAGAGTAGTTGTGAAACAGTTAACTAATCTGCAGAGAAACGGTTAATTTGAAGAGTTTCAGACAGCATTAGTAAGGTTATGAATACTCTTCTTATGATAATGGAGTCATCTCTATGCTTGTCGTGCTAGACCTCAGTGCAGTTTGATACAATCGATCACAATAGTTTACTGCAGAAATCGTAGTTGTAGTGGGTTGAATCATATGTATCGAATAGACTCTAATTTGTTAATGCGCATGAGGAGTGTTGTTCACACACTAAGATTAATTACGGAGTTCCACAAGGTTCTGTGCAGGGACCAATTCTATTTATATTATACTTTCCTCGGCAGTACTATTAGAAGACACGGCATACATATTCATTGCTATGCAGAAGATACCCAGCTTTATCCATCCATGAAGCCAGAGGAAACACACAACAACTAGTTAAACTACAGGAATGTTTCAAAGACAAAAGACCTGGGTGACACTAATCTCTGCTTCTAAATTCAAATAAAACTTGACCTTAGAAATCATAGAAACATGGTGTCCAACCAGATACCTGCTCTGTATGGCATTACCTCAGCTCTAGGATATGTTCTTAAATATGCAAATTAAACAAATATGTAGAAGGACTGCCTTCTTGCATTTTGCGCAAAATGTCTAAAAATAGAAATATCCTATCCCTGAGTGATTCTGAAAACCTAGTTTATGCATTTATTACTTCTAGGCTGGATTGTTGCAATTCATTATTATCAGGGAGTTCTAAAGGCTCATTGAAAAGCCTTTAGTTGATACAGAATGCAGCATATACTGCCTTCAGACAACTGGTGTTGTGATTTGGCACTATATACAGTGCCAAATCACCAAATTTTTATATAGTGCCAAATCACCAAATATGTGATGTGGCACTATATAAAATTACCTGAATTGCACTGAAATCCCTAAATGGGATGGGACCATATGTTAATCTAAAACCTGTATATATCTTTCAGCACTGAAGGTGTCTTTCCAGATGTGTAAGCTACTAATTCCACCCCTATACATTCAGAAATTACTATACATATCTACCCATCTTTACTTCTGAGAAATTCTTCCTCTCTAAAATGCTCTTTTTATACCCAATCATGTTAGTCGCATGTTTCCAATTCACCTAATTAGCTGCAAGATGTTCCTCCAGCTGATTCTTTTTAGTACCATTTACTTTCCCAGAACTTTTTGCCATTGTTCCAACTTTCTCTAAACATGTTCCTGTACTTAAATGAAAAATTAGCTAATATTTTTTTTAATGAAATTGTAAAATCTCCCAGTTTAAACCAAGTTTTCTGTGTTCCATTGTGAATGAACTCTTGTTTTAAGATATTTTCAAATAATTACATTCTGATTGCATTTAGATTTTACAGAGCATAAAATGTAAACAGCCTTTTTATCAAACCTAACCTTGTTTTGGAATTAGTTTCTAGTTAAACTAATTCTCATAGAAAAGCCATGAACACACCAACATGTATTTCTGAAATAAACTTTTTAGAGCAAAAAAAAGATACACTGCCCCCCTCTCTCTCAGTAGGAGGGACCAGTGAGCCTCAGCTGTGCACCTGGTTGACGGTGTTGAGTTTTGGCTCTTTGTTAGGTGCTTCTGGATCATCTCACTATGGGAACCCATGACTGCAATACCCCAGTGATCTGGCAGTGTGGTTGGAATGAGGGCATGTTAGGGCATCTATCAACTGCTGCAGGCTTTCATATGTGCCCTTGATAGTGTGACTGGGGATTCATGTATGACTGATGAAAGGGAGAATCTTAAGTCAGCCTATATCAGGTTCTTGATCAATTAGTGATATTTCATTTGATTTATAGATGTCCTGATGCCTAATAAACTTTTTCTGCATGACACATGTTTTTTTCCCCACTTGCTAGATTATTGCCACACATACACACTGGAGTTTGTCCAGATTTGATGAAAATTAAAGATCGCACCCACTGATGCGAGTCATTCAGTGTGACATGAGTAATTACTTTGTTGTGTGAGAGCCAGGCAGCTGGTACTGCTGTGTCAGAGCTGACCCTTCAGCTGGCTGACACCATGCTGGCAGCAGATGACTGTACATTCAGCTAGGTTTGACATGAAAACGGCTGCTAGATCAGTCAGAATAAACTCAAAGAAATATGAAGCATGGATAACCTTGTTTCACTGCCAGCTGAAAATGAAAATGAAAAGAGCCAGAAACATCAGTTCTCCAGTGATGATGAAAAGGAGCAAGGCCTGCAGCAGCCTGCAGATCAACAGTTTGATGAGGAACCTGAGACATTTATCCCTGAAAAAGCAAATTATATATATATATGAACTGTAAACACACATTTTTTTTCAGCTGATACTGCAAACTTGTGAGAAAACGCCTTCTTTGTTGTATCCAGCAGATACTGAACATTGTTCACTAAACCTGCTACTTTAATTGCCAATTTGCCCTGGGCAGAAACAATAAGTGTGCTTTTTATTCAAAACAGCTGGATATTGTGAGCAATTCTGAGCAAAAAAACAAACAGTCAAAAAACCAAGTGTTCAAGCAGGATAACCAATAATGAGCTGGGAATCATGGGAATGCTTCAGTGTGAAGGGAAGCCTGGTTTCACTTATTTTAACTATTTTTTTTCTGTGAGGTCATCACTACAAATATCCTTTCTTAATGCTTTTTGCATAAAAATATCAATTCTAGCTACTTTATGGAGCAATTTTATGTAGGGGTTATTGCATTGAAATTTTATTTTCTTAAAGGTATAAAAAGGAAAGTAGGTCGACTGACAGGATAAATTCAAGTTTAAATGAATATGCTTAGTGTTAATAAAAAAAAAAAGCTGAACGTTTCAAATTCAAATCGCTATCCTTTTTTACAAGATTAAAAATATTTAGAGGATTCAAAGCATCAAGAATGATTTTGTTAATGTAAAACTTCTGAAAATAAAGAACACCTAAGTGTTTTCCTTCAGGCTATCGGTATTGTTACATGATACACATCTGTGTCACTCTACATGCTGAGAGATTCAAAAATAACAAACTAAAATGGTATGACAGTTCCCTGCCAGGAATAACATGACATTTGACCTTCATGTATCAGCTTAAAGGAATTATTAAGAGTTTGTGAAATATAAACCGCATAAATCTTTGAAAACAAAACAAACAAGCACGTCTGTGTAAGCCAACCTTCCCCCTTTTCCCCCACTCTTACAGAAACTGAACCTGACTGAGACTGAAGCCTGAAACTGAGCTCCAGAGTTGGGGCTGCAGGTGTTGGGTACCAGCCTGACACACATCAGGTCAGATGCACAGCAAACTATCAAAGTGTACCAGACACTGCTGGATGTCAAGACATGTTTGTAGCTGGTGGTAGGAGAAGGAGACACGGAGTAATCAGTTTCTGAAGGACACAAAGCCAGCTTTACCTCTTAAAACCAAGAATTTGAAATAGCTATTCATGGGACATATTATATTATGAATGTCGTATACAAACTGTAGAGTTTAGAAAAGGTTTTTACCCAAATACTTTCCCCCAGCTGTCTCTAAAATGCTTAGAGCAGGTAATTGTGTGAGATAATATATGTAGGAGGCCTCTAGATGGCAGTCTTTGAGAGCTTATTCTGTTGTTGACGATGCTGAAAAACTAACCTTTTTAAGTAGAAGCCTGTTTATTTTAAGGGGCAATAATATCTTTTATGCAGCTGATTATAACCTGGGTGATTTTTACACAGAGGTATAGGCCCACGGTCAAACTTTAGATCATGGAAATTTCTTTTGCACGACCAGATTGACAAATATATTTCTTAAACACTGTTGGCGATTAGAATCACTGTAAAACAAAATAAACTGGAAGCTGAAATTTAATATTAAGAATGAATTATCAAAAAATATGTTAAATAGACACAGGAAATAACAGGTGGGGATTATGGAAAGGAAGCCACTCCTTTCCAAAGCTTCATGTGTCTTCTTTTCTTTTTCTAAAAATAAAGTGAAAATTGATGAAAAATGTAGCCACTATATTAGTAGTGCCAGAAATGAATTCAATAATTATTATTTGTGATATAATAATGCAGAAAATGCTATTATAAAGTAAAAATGCTTCCTAAAAATGCAAATAAATAACAGTTTTTATATTTTCCCATGTTTTCCAATTTTATTTGAGTTGCTGTGTGCTTTAAAAAATTTTTTTCTCAACTTCCTGTAGTGTTTGTAACTAGAACCTTGCAGTCGTTTAAATGTGATCAGCTGATATATGGCTCATAAAAAGACATGTTGACTTTGCTCCTCTCGTGCTTTTATTCACTTCCCTTGCCTCTTAACATCCGGGAAGGATTGGAACAGAAGGTTTTATCAGAAAAGTAGTCAGATTCCCTCGTGTTTAGCATCTGTTTCAGTCCTCAAATGCTGAGCCTCTTATATTTATCTACCTAGAAAAAAAAATTCTCATATCTTTTCTTCCTTGCTTAAGGGTCTAATCCTGCACTGTTCTCCAAAGATTTTTTTCACTTCAAAATACAAATCGCATAATGCACAAAAGAATGCACAAAAGAATGCATTTGATATGAAATATCTGCAGGCGCAGGTGCGTATCCAGACTAAGAGATGCTCACCACAAAAGGGTGCAAACACATACTGTACATACTAATGTAGATGCAAATACTGGAGCACACTTACACAAACACATGCAGTAAACAGTATGATGCAAATAATAAATGTGTACTTGTGTGCACAGGTATAGTAAATGCTAAGGAGAGATTGAAGAGGAAAATTTGAAAGGAATGTGCAGGCATTTGTCCTTAAGTTAATACCTAAAAAAAACTCCTAAAAGTTTCTTGTTAGTGTTCCCATCTGTTTATAGGGACTGTTTCGTTTCTCCAGTGTCACTCAACAGTGCTTCAGGGATTGTGCTTAAACATGCTGAGGTTATGCCTCTTTTCTATGTTTGGCTTTTATGCAAATGCAAAGGTGACAGAGTGCAGAACCTTTGATCTGAGCTTCTTTGTGGGTTTGAACTGTTAATACGGCGAAACCACCATAAATCTAATGGGAAAACAGAATCAGGAAGGCAGTATTGAGATTGTAGACGGAATAAGCAGAACCTATAATAACCTCATACAAGATGTGAATTAAGAGGAGATATTGTGCCTTCTTTGTGACAAGCTCACAGGGAAATTTCCCTAAGGTTAATGACTGTCTCTTCAAAGAATTGGCTGTGCCATTACTGGAAAATAAAATCTGATGACGACATTACACAACAAGATGGTAATTTCTACCCAATTAAATAGTTATAAGCTTTTAGTAAGTATCACAAGTTACAAAAATAGGGTCTTCACCCAAATCTCATCCAACTTGACAAGATGATAATCACAAGAAAGCAGATGTAAGTTATCTCAGGTTTACTGCTTCGTAAAGATTAAGTAATGAGCTTACATTACAAGTTATTACTGCAAATTAACAGTAAATGGACTGGTTCTAAAATAGCACTTTTCTACTCTACTTGACCATTCAAAGCACTTAACATGCCTCATTCACCTAGTCATACAGTATCTATCCCAAGGATACTTGGCATGCATACTGAATGATCTTTTGGCTAACCAGTAACGCAGACTTGCGTTGCATGTTTTTAGAGATATTGAATGCTTTGATTTTACAGAAAATTTTGTAATTTAGCCGTAACATAGCTAATAGCTATTACAATTTCATAAATAATACAATTGTTTTTCAAGTGATACCAAGACTTTGACGAAGTAGAATTCAGCCATGGGGGGAGGGGACACCCAAAAAGAAACAGGACCCTTTGTTTTTGTCTATATCAATCCCACTTCAGATTGATCCTTATGAAGCCTTTATAAATGCACAGCATATGGCGCATGCTTTGGAAATCTCATTTTTTAAACCCTTTGCATCTTCTAAACTCAGTCAACAGACAGTCATACACAAATAGCTTCAGAAAAAAGGTTTATTTTATTCCTCAGACTACAGTGTCAAGGTAAATACAGACAAGCTTTCAGCGTATTTCATTAAGCTATATGCCCTCATCCTCCGGTGAGTCATTCTTTGATTTCCATTTCTAAAGATTCCATTTTAAAACTGAATGCTATTGCAACAGAGAGAAGCTGTGATTATACAGTGTGTGCGTGTGTGTGTGTGTGTGTGTGATCGGGGGCTGGGAGGGTGGGGGGTGAATTTATAAACAAACTAAATTCATATCTTAAGCAGATTTACTGAAGGGTAATATCCAGGTATACAGACACATGTCAGCAACAATGCCTGCTGTATTAGAAACAGTCTACCAGGAAGAAGCAGAAGGCAGAGAATGAATTCTGCTGTCAGGAAACATGACAAAAATACTGGTATCAAGGGGCCCTTTAATATGCCTGCTGGCCCATGGGTGTAAGAAGCTTATCCCACACCTCTACCTTCATGATAGCTTTGCCTAGAGGACACATAGTGGCCCTGATATCTAGGCGGTTACCCATGTAATTGATTCCTGACCCAGTGGCTTCCTCCCTGACAAACCCATGTTCATGCTGATTCTTCTCGTAGTACATTTCTTTGTACAAATCCTTGTCACAGTTACGGCCCCTTTTATAGATGCCCACTGCAAACCAGTTCTTGTACAGGTTGTAGTCCCAGGGGACGGAGAACATGAGAGCCACAGTCTCAGCGAAGTCATTCTGTGACCTCTCGAAAAGGTCATAGGTCAGTACACCAACAGCTCCTGTTGCTTTGCTGCTGGACTTGGTGAATGTGCAAACCTCTGTCTTTAGAGGGCGCACTGTAGGTTGCGGTGGGTTGTATGCATCCCCATTCTCAAGGTATACCCTAATTAGTACACAAATAGAAAAATGCATTCAACATTTTTTTTTTTTTGGTCTTCTATGTATTTCATATAAGCCCGAAAAGTCACAACACGGGCTGGGCTTACCTGGGGTTAATAAGGCAGTAGCTGTTAGCGAGATTTGATATTTCGATGGTCACACTTCTCTTGCTGCTCACGTCAGCAGCTACAGCTTCAGCTGTCTCTGTCATGTTGCAGTGGCTGCGAGCTCTGTTGATCTAATAAAAAATAATTTAAATGTCAACCAGCTCATACCTGTAACATGGATGTTTATTTCCTCCTAACTGCAGTGAGAATCATAGGAATAAACTTATAACAATATAGAACTCAGGTTCGACCTCGTCTCTGATGATGTACTCTAATATCATTACGCTGACCTTCAAAAGCACACATCGACTGTCACTGCGTAAAAATAGTGTATTTCACAGGCTAATGAGATTTTACAAGAGAACATAGAATTGCTGCAGTCTTTTAACAGAGTGTACCACTCCAGTGACAGTACTTTATAATTAGTACTACACAGTGATAAAGTTAGAGTGAAAATGAAAGAACATGATCACTCATTTTATCAACAGATACATTAAAGAAATCAAACAAAAGCCTCATCAAAGTTCTATATATCTTACAAATTATAAGAGCTAGGAGAGTCATTGTTCTAAATGTATTTTCCCTAAATGAAGTGACTTACCTGCTGAGAAGCGTTGTTAGTACTTGAAGTCCAAAAACAGTAAAAGTTGCTGGTTGGTTTTCCTTTTTTTGTCTTTTTCTTCTTTTTCTTTTTTTCCCCCCCAAGGATATATTAATCACTCAGAAAACCCTCCCAATTGAAGTACAACCCTGCTTAAATACAGGATAGCACACCCTCTTTCCAAACACACGACCCACACGAAAAGAAGACTATGAGAACAAATATTACTCTTTTCCCCTGTGGGATGAAACAGCCACACCCTAGCCTGTGGCTAAATTGAACAGTTTCCAACAATTTCCCATTGGATCCCAACCACTGAGGTGAGCCCTTCAAGACTATAATAACAAGACATGAATGTGTTTTGGGACTGTCATTCCTCTTGTATTGTGAAACAGTAAAAAAAGCAGATCAAACAAGTTGGGACAGACATTTCTGGAGCGATACTTTGCTTAGTATCTTGCTGAAACTCTTGCATTCCAAATACCACACAATCAAGCAAGATGGAGAGTCTAACAGCGAAGGAAGAACAATATTGTTTTTGTAGAAATTAAAAAAACATCTTCCATCTGTTGTTGCTCATTAGAATTGGACGGATCCAGATAAGAGATTAAAAAATGATTACAGTTCATCAGTAATAATGAAAGCATATGAATGAAAACATATCCCACTCAAAGTAGCACAAGCATTGGGTCTGAATGCTTTATTACCATAATAAACGAAAATAGAGTATTCTGTGTACATGAGCCCAAGAGCTAAGCTAATGGAGAATCAATGAGGTGGCTGTCAGATATTGATATCTTTCAGCAGACACAAAATACAGATGACAGCAAAATCAGTCTTCCTCTTCTCCTAAATGTTTTTTTTTAGGATGACAAGAGTCGTCAAATCAAATGAAGTTTATTTTTCTGCGACTAGAAAAACAAGAAAACACAGAAAAGCAGAACACCAGTAGACTGCACACTAATGACCCATTTTATCATAGAGCTCCACTTTAACCATGGCTTTTCCAACAGTAGACATTGTGGCCCTCAGGTCAACATATGTTGCCTTGTACTCCAGCCCACAGCCATTTGCCTCAGAGCGGGTGAAGTTGCTGAGATCCTTCCCATCATACATCCGGTCATACAGCTGTTTGTCACAAGCACGGGATTGCTCAAACACACCCATGGCCAGCTGGTTCTTATACAGGTTGTGGTCAAAAGGCACAGAGAACATGATCGCCATGCGCTCGGAGCAAACCCGGCTCTGCATATGGAACAAATCGTAGGTTAGAATGCCGACGGCACCCGTGGCAGTGTTGTCATCCTTGGTGAAGGAGCACACTTCTGTCTTGGTGGTACGAATCGTGGGCTGGGGCGGGTGTTGACAGAAGCCACTTTTCATGTACACCCTACACATTAGAGCAAGAGATAAATCCTTACCGTCACTACTAATCAGTTAACAACTTTTATGTCACACTTCTCGTACTTTTGATGAAAAAACACACTTTTGTAACTTTTGTGGAGATTGTCAATTTACTTTTTGAGTGTTGGGCTTTCCAGGGTGAAACATCTTATGCTGATGGATGGAGTGTGACTGGGAGTACTACTGTGGACTTCTAAGCAACAGTGAGTGTACCTGCATGCGATGTGCAATGAGGCAGTGTGTGTCACTGCATGATGGATAGGTGGATGTTCTCAGCAAAGTAATGTCACACATGAAAACCAGCCATCCAAAATATGGCCTGTCTTCCCACAGCTAGATAAATGTAGAAGGATGGCACAGATTCCAATAGACATGAATTGTTTATATTTATTTTGTTGCTGTGTTTTATTAATTTTTTTCTCCTTTTTGTGGTCGGAGGGGGGGAAATCCATATTACATTGTTGAGAAATACAGTAGGTGGCTATATAAAATTAATATTTTATTAATGTTATAATAGATGGTGCACTGCATTTTGCTTGCAGTGCCATTGAGCCCTCCTTGTGAAATTTAGGTTTATGAATTATTAGAAAGAACACAAGGTGGAGATTGTGGTGACCCCCAAATTATACATGGCTGTTATGCAAAAGAAAATAATAATTACATATATGTAACTTAGTTATGCTTTTTTTTTTTTTTTAATAACAGTGATTCACAAACACTAGGCAGCCAAACCTAATTATGAATTGCAGGACATGTCACTTGTTGTTGCTTTTAAGAGCTTAGAAGCAGCATTTTAGTGAACTTAATGTATAATGTTGTGAAGTTTCCATTGTTCATCACAATGTTTTTCCTGCAATGTCATTCATTGATTTATGTTTTATGAAGTAAACATTCAGCCATTCAGGTCTGGCCCTAAATGCTATCCATTTATTTTCTCAATTAATCAGTTTTACAAGTGTTAAACTGACAAAGACATTTGCAGACTTACTTGGGGTTAATGAGGCAGTAGCTACCGCTGACATTGGTTATTTCTATAGTGCAGTTTCTGTTGGTGGTGAGAGTGGCTGACACAGCCTCAGCTGTTTCTGGCATCTTGACTGCAAGAGAAGCAGGATTGAAAGCTTAGAACAATACCCACTGACAGTTCACCAGCTAGCAGCAACACATTTAATTGCTGAAAAGATTAATTACCTCCAAAAAGCTGGTTTATATCTCTCCTCAAATATAATATTCTCATAAGAATTAACTTAACATGACGTAGGCGTGTTTGAAAACGAGTATACCTTAAGTATACGAGAACAAGAGAAACGTTGTTTTTACAGATGATAACCAAGACAGAAATAAGTTCGAGTCCTATTATAAGTAAGCATAATTAGGTACCTTTTAGAGAAAAATATGTGCGTTGTGCCAGACAGCAGCGTCAACTTCTTTTTCTCAGGTCTTGCAGAGAGCGTCTCCCTTGTGTGATTACACCTCCACAGTGCTTGTGCTAACACAAGCACAGGCGTGTCCATCGTGAAACAAAAGTACCCCATCCACTGTGAGAAATCATATCTCACAAAGAAGCAAGCACCTAATATTACATGATCACAAGATTTAGCAGTAATCTCTACTTTTACTCAGGGGAATAAAAACATTACTGTGCAAATTTTTTACTACATGGTTAGCATCAAATTTCCAATAAGGTTGTTATTATGCAGCATATTTTAGCAAAATCATACAAAATTACTCCTCTGCAGTTTAAAATTTATCTCACATGTTATTTTCTATGTCAATACTTACTAGATTTAGTGAAAAAAATTGTATTTTAGAATTTCTAGTCTTCCCCATCTTTTATGAGTCCATTTCCATCCCCAAAAATGAATTTAGTAAAACTATTCAAAGCTTGTGGAATATTTTCATGTTCTGTCTTGCTTAGGCTGATGCTACAGTCACTGGGGATTACTCAACTGGCTGCTTGTTTTCACAAGTGATGACTCGTGATACATTCCTTTGGGAACCTCCAAACATCATTAGCAGTTTTTACACACTTTTTTAGCTCGTTTCACTAAATTCCCATCCAGACTGTGGAATAGAGGAGGAGTTAATTCCTTCTTTCCAGTACAGTAACTAGCAAAAACACTGCATTATGTAACAACACAACACAATACAGTACAGTGTTATATTTTTCCATAAGTTCACAAGGCACGGGGATCTTCCAGAATAAGTTTGTTTGGCGGTGTGTTCATTACTCCACCAAGCAGCTCGAGTAATATGGCAGCTGTTGTGTTCCATTTATCAGATGCCCGGCCCTTGATTTAAATGCTTCAGCTCCTGTGCTTGAAGTCACCAGATGGCACCAAACATGCATTTGCAAAAATACATTTGCACTACACACACTCTTCAAGTTAATGTTTGCTTTCTGATGATTAGCCAGTGACCGTGGCAGAAAATCGCTGACAAACATTAATATATTTAGCATATCCTTCAATGTCCCATGACAACAGCAGTGAAAAGAAAATAAGAAAGAAACAGTGGTCATATTATATACCTTACAATTCTAAAAATCTAAGAGAATACAATATTAATGAGTTTATATAACCAATCACAGTAACATGTTTGAAGTTTCCACACTGGACACTAGAATAACAAATAAACTCAAATTCATCCAAATTAAAGTAATATATTGTCACATGGCAGATTTATTATTAAATGACCACGATACATGGGAAACACTCTTCTGTGACCTCTCCTCTGCTGCCACCCTCAGGCCAGTCTCAATGTTTTAGATGAAACATTTGATCTTGAGTGTTGTTTTAGGAAGGAGTATGCACTTATTAGGAGTATGCATTTATTGGCCTCTTCATTTGTTACACTTTGTTGTATTTTAGGCATATTTAGTAATAAAATAATGGACATGGTCAGCAACAATACTGGTTTCAGATAGGCTGCGGCATTTAAATAATGCTCACTTGGGACTTAAAATATCCTCCACACTGCTACCACCAGTCTGAATGGCTGTTATAAGGGATAATGGCTTTCATGCGTTTATTCTTATTCTTGTTGTTTGCACAAAACCCTGCCCCTGCCATCCAAATGCTGCAGCAGCGATTGAAACTCATCAGCCTAGATAACTTTTTTCCAATCATCCACTCTCCAAATTTGATGAACTCTTGCAAACTGTACCCTCAGTTTCCCATTCTTAGCTGACAGAAGTGCTGCTGCCCAAAATTAGGTGTGTTGTGCATTCAGAGATAGACTTCGGCTTACCTTGGTTGTAAAGAGTGGTTATTTGTGTGGCATTATCTTCCTATCAGATTAAAAAACAGACTGGCCTTTCTCCTCTGACAAGGCATTTTCACCCAGAGAATTGCTGCTCACTGGATATTTACCCTCTCTTTTTTTGCATCATTCTCTGTAAATCCTAGAAATGATTGAAAATCCCAGTTATAAGTAAATACTTATAAGTAAATATACAGCCCTAAGTACTGTCTCTTTTTAGCTACACTTTTGAGGCTAAAGGCAGAGATCTTTTATCCTGTATTATGACCTATTTTAGATCACATCCAGAGTAGGTCTGTAAAATTTAAACACACCGAGTTATCTTTCGGAGAATGGTTAATAAAAGGCAATTGGAGATGTGACAAAAGGCAGAACATTAGTAGTCGTGAGTTGCTGAGCCTTTGAAAGTCTTGTGATGACAAAGATAAATGCACGCTGAAGACGAAGCCTTATTTGATTATAGCGGCTGCAGTCTCTCAGCCTCACGCCACACATGTTTTTGTCCATCCCTTACGTTCCTTCTTCACTCTGTTTTATGTTGGAAAAGTGACTGTCAGTGGACTGACGCTATTAATCATTTATTTTGGAGGATGATAGATAGCAGCAGAAGCCATCATTATCCAAAAATCTCAGCAGACACTGAACAAATACAGCATTTAATAGGTCCTCCTGAACATTATGTGTCCATCACTGCGCTTGTTTACTCTTCTACCATTCAGCCTTGATTAAAATGTAAAGTGAAATGTTATGTCAGCATGTTGTCACCAGTGAAGTTTTTCTGCTCTGAAAATAGCTGAGCTATGAAACACAATCATGTACAGCGGTAAAGGTTGCGCCACAATCAACACCTTGTTGAAATTATATAGCTTAGTAGTACAGTAGCTACACCTCTACAATCAGCAACAACTGCAGTGGGAAGCTGGAAGAGTAAAATAGGAATAGGTCAGCCACACAAACAATATCACAATATTTATGGACTCAAATAAAGCGGGGATCATAACAAAAAGTGACTTTCAGTTTTTTATGTGATTTTAATGGGTGCCAAGCTAAGCCAACAGAAAACCACTGATGAAAGTGTTGAACACTGGAATAAAGAAAATGCATTAGAATAAAATAAAATACACAATTAAAAAATAACAACACAAAAAAGCATCAGATGACATCATGAATTGTTAAAAACTTTGGTTGGCGAACTGTTAGAGTTCTAATTCAGCTCAATTTAACTTTTTTTTATATAGCGCCAAATCAAACCAAATCACAACAGTTGCCTCAGGGTGGTTTATGTTGTAAGGTAAATACCTTATAATAATGATATTTGAGTATTGTGGCACTAATTATACCACTTTTGCTTCCTTTTTGTACCAGTGTACAATGCAGTATTTGGAAAACGTCAAGTAAACTGAGGTAAGTACAAAGTCTATTCAAAAGCATCAGTTCCTGTCGCATAACTGCTCCATTTTGTACTTATTTAGTGTTTATGAGGCAAACTGAGTGAAGTGCATGGCACAAAGGAGGCAACAAGCTGCAACAATTTCCTGTTCCCCAGCCCTCTATTTGGGTCAAAAGTGCAACAATCTGTGTGCCAGAGATGACAAGAACATTTCAACTGCAATGTAAATGTAATCATTTTAGACCTCCGTATGACTAAATCAAACAAAGACTGACTCGTGTCTTTTGACAGCAGGGGTACATTCAAGCTGAAAATGGTGTACAAGTTTTGCTGTAATTTCCATGTTTATATGTTTTTTCTCAAAATGCTCTGCATCTGTGTACAACATGTTTGGATCATAACTAGAAAACAAAGCTGTAGCTGCTGCGATATCACACATTGGGTTTTACTCTTAATTCTGAAGCTCAGTGCTGGGATTTTGGCCACTGTCCTGTTAAGTTTGTTTGAGCCGGAAGTTACCATGTCAAGTGCTGCTTGTTTTCTGCATCTTTTCACTTATTTTCTCTCCCTTTTTGTTTACTATTGCCATATTACACGTGGACTTGTAAATAATAAAAGATATAGATAAATAAATAAAGACAAGAAAATTGAATTAAAATAAAAATACAAACAAGAGGAGCCTATAGAGAGACTATATAGCTCATCTTGGAAAATTGAATTTGTTTGGCACAACAGTCCATTCAGATGCTGATTCTGACTGCAAGACTTACCAGATATGACATTTAAAAGAAGATGAAGAAGATGTTGCTGTGTCTGCATGAGAGGGTGGCGTTCTAACTTATCAGCTTGTTAGCAAGTTGCCTCATAAGCTGTAAAGGTACATTGTTTAGACGCACATATCTGCTGACTGATGATGCAACAACATAAAACTCTTGGACGGGCACAGAGAAAGCAAAGCTCTTTGCCACATAGGCCAGCCAAAACAGTTACACTCATACCTCCAGCATCCAGAAATAGATGATTTATTTTGCATTAGAACTGTTAAGTTTTTAATTTTTTTAATTATTATTTTTTAATTAGTAATTTCAATTTACAAGTCTATGTGGATTGAGCAAAAGGCAACCTCTGAGGCTAAAAAAATTAAGGCTCCATGGACTAGCAGAAGTGCAGATCCTCTAATGGCCACTTGAGGATTCAAAAGGGAGTTAATTCCAGAAGAAGCACATGTTACAATGCCTAATTTTACAGTATTAAAATACATATTAACAGCATGGTAGGAAAAATGGTTTACAAAAAAAGTGATGCTTGATAGTTTCCCTCTTGATCATAATTATGTTTAGTGTGATGTTAATTTTTATTTTATAACTCATCAACTTGGAGGTGCGTTAGCAGTGTGACCTCATTAATTGACAGGTGTCCTGACACAGGCAGCTGGAGTCCATCAGCGTCTGCTAGTAGTCATCTGTGCTACTCTGAGCCATTACACTGATGCTCTTCACCGTGTGTGCTGTTGGCGCCTTTTGGGAGATGTTTAATGGATTAGCTGACTAATGTTACAACTTCCTGTGTGATATAGACCAAGAAATTTGTACTCCACTTTTGATGAATTAAAATCTAGTGTTTTATTAGTCAGTTACTTAGCAAATGATGATGATATGACTTTATGAATACAGGTTGCTAACCACGCTCGCTAGCATTAGGTGATAAATTAGCACATCACCCTTCATCCATATATGGTAACAAACATGCAGTATCCTAACACAGTGATACATTGGCATATTGATGTCACAGTAGCTAATTCCATAGGGTTCATTTGCTTTTGTAGCCAACCTTAAATGGCCAATTAAGTAACTGAAGTTCTTGGCACTTCCCCATTGATGTTTTTTTTGTTTGTTTGTTTAGTTTTTTTTTCTCAGCTCAAGCAAATGGTCCTTGGTTAAATTAAGTTTTGACTCAATCATAGTTTTGTCAGAAGTGTTAAGCAGTCAGCAGCAACAATACAGTCAGTATATGCAAGATGCAATATAGACAAAAAAATCAGTTGCCATAGGTTCAAGGATTTTGTAACATAATCCTCAGGGATGAACATCACCCAGGTGATGGACATCTGACGTCTGCCAACCGAGACAGGAACTCAGCCGGGTGGTATGTGCGGACTAGCCAGTCTAAAACAAGATGAGAATTTAGTATACAGTAAAATGAATGCACAGGGGCAGGGATGTGGTTGAACAACTGTTTCTATGACAACATCAATATATCATTAATAAAAAAACATTGTGAATGTAATATTCTGTGTACAGATGTGAAACTTCCACAGGCTTCCTAATGTATTATGTGATATTAGTCTTCTGATCAGGTGCAATTGCCAGAAATTTTCATGACTGATTAGAACAATGAGGAAACCCTCAAAATTAGCAGAAGGACAGACTTCTTCAGTCACCTGTGTCAGGAGAGTCTAATAAGTAAAGTAAAGTAAAGTAAATGCCAAAAACTGTGTGTTTTATGTCCATTTTCAGACTCAAAGCTACGACTTGCTTGATGTCTGGTTTTGTCCTGACCTCTTCCCAGAATCACTCTTCCACTTCCAAATGTGATATCAACATTATTGAGTTCTGGGATGCAGAATTGGCCACTTAGGATGTGTGAAAACAAAAATCATTGTAAATTGCTCCTCTGCTGCTGGGACTGGCAGGTGTGCCAGACCGATTTTAGATTTGTGTGACTGTAGATTTGAGCATCGGTGTAAAACTGCAACATGCAAGGGTGCTTACATTCTTGCTCTTTGATCATTGAGAAACAAAGCATTGTCCACGATTTATTGTTATCATTCATCATATAGAAGATTTAAATGTTTTATGTAGTAATTGAAAAGTAACAAAATAAGACCAGTTTTGCTTCAGTTAAACACTAATGTCTTATGAGTTATGAGCATATTCACATTCCATCCCCTTATTCAGCACAGCCTATACTTTGCAGCTCTAATGATGTGTAACATTAGTGACATTTCTCCCTCTTCAGGGAACAATTTGGTTCTGTCTTAATCTCTTTATGTCTGCTGTTATAACTGATGATAACTGTTTGCTTGATGAAGTGCTTATTGCCACTTTAAGGACCACTCACTTTATAAAACAGTGTCCACCCTAAGCTACCACATGTATAAAAAAGTGTTTTCCTCTTTAATGAATCACTTTCAGCCCACGGGCTGTCACTTTTTTTTGCTCCTCACATTTCTTATATTTATGTATCACTTTAAGTGCACTAATATGAAACCACATCACTGTCTGCAATGTAAGAGAGCAAATTAATATACTGTTCAAATACATATACATATACTTCTTATATCTTCTACTGATATGTAATTATTTCTCATGAATTTGCATAACGTTATCTTTTTGAAGACACAAACCGGAGAGGACATTAAAGATTTTTTGAGAGCTCAAACTCTGATTCTACAAATCTATGTAAACATACAGCACCAGATGGGACCAAATGAAAAGGGCAAATCACCGCAGTGTTTATTTTGGGGAAATGCTGCATTAAATCATAGTGTTGTTCCAGGTCTGAGGCAAACTGTCACAGTCTGGCGAGGGCAGACTAAACTGGGAAATCTAAACAAACAATAAGAAAAACCTAGACAAGAAACTTGGAAGCATGGCATAGGAAACCGAAACCGACCAAAACCAGAGCAAAAGTCCAACAAAAAGGGTGCAAAGAGCCCATGAAAGGCACTAACGCTCCGGAGACAGTTCTCAAAACTTTCTGAGGGCCGACCTGGAGGGTGACGGCACAAAAGTCCAGAGTTAATTAGTTCAGGGGGCCGTCCTGGAGGTCGATAGCATAAAAGTTCATAGTTCAAAGGTTCAGGGGGCCGGCCACAAGTCCAATGGTGGTGACGGAGCAAATCAGGGGGCCGACCATGTGGAAGGTGGCAGTGGCGAAGCAGGTATGGCTGGCCACACTCGGGCGGTTCGGCTGGTGGCCGGCGGCGACGAGGACGAGACCTGTCGGGTGGCTTGGCTGGCGGCCGGCGGCGACGAGGACGAGACCTGTCGGGTGGCTTGGCTGGCGGCCGGCGGCGACGAGGACGAGACCTGTCGGGTGGCTTGGCTGGCAGCCGGCGGCGACGAGGACGAGACCTGTCGGGTGGCTTGGCTGGCGGCCGGCGGCGACGAGGACGAGACCTGTCGGGTGGCTTGGCTGGCGGCCGGCGGCGACGTGGACGAGACCTGTCGGGTGGCTTGGCTGGCGGCCGGCGGCGACGTGGACGAGACCTGTCGGGTGGCTTGGCTGAACCTCCAGCTGGCGCTGCAGAATCAGGCGAGGCAGGGCTGGCAGAAGCAGTGGCATGGGCCGGACCAGACGAGGCTGAAGACCCCGAGGCTGGAACAGGCGAGGATGAAGACTCTGATGAAGCCGGACCAGGCGAGGATGAAGACTCTGATGAAGCCGGACCAGGCGAGGACGAAGACTCTGATGAAGCCGGACCAGGCGAAACACAGGCCGAAGCCGGACCAGGCGAACCAGAAGCAGAAGCCGAGGCTGGACCAGGTGACAGCGAAGCAGGAGCAGGACCAGGCGAGGCAGAGGCCGGACCAGGTGACGGCGAAGCAGGAGCAGGACCAGGCGAGGCAGCAGCAGAGGCCGGAACAGGCGAGGCAGCAGCAGAGGCCGGAACAGGCGAGGGCGAAGCAGGAGCAGGACCAGGCGAGGCAGCAGCAGAGGCCGGAACAGGCGAGGCAGCAGCAGAGGCCGGACCAGGCGTAGCAGAGGCAGAGGCCGGACCAAGCGTAGCAGAGGCAGAGGCCGGACCAAGCGTAGCAGAGGCAGAACCAGGTGACAATGAGGCAGCCACAGCTGGTGGCTGGACGGGCTCCTCGGGCCCCCCAGCTGACGTGGCAGGAGGCTGTGTAAGTTGCAGCAACACACAGTCTATAGTGGGTGAAATGAGTTTGTATGAGTTCTCAGACTGAGGTGTGGCAGAACCAGGTGAGGCGTCGTCCTCAGGTTGAGGCGCAGAAGCAGCAAGCGGTAGCGCGGCAGGTGGTGGTCCTGCAGGCGGCGGCACGGGAGCCGCAGGTGGTGGCGCTGCAGGTGGCGATACGGCAGCTGCAAGTGATGAAGCAGAAGGTGGCCGGACGGGCTCCTCGGGCCCTCCAGCTGGCGTGGCGTGAGGCTGGACGGGCTCCTCGGGCCCTCCAGCTGGCGTGGCGTGAGGCTGGACGGGCTCCTCGGGCCCTCCAGCAGACGAAGCGTGAGGCTGGCTGGGTTCTCCTGAACCTCCAGCAGACGAAGCGTGAGGCTGGCTGGGTTCTCCTGAACCTCCAGCAGACGAAGCATGAAGCTGGCTGGGTTCTCCTGAACCTCCAGCAGACGAAGCATGAGGCTGGACGGGCTCCCCGGGCCCTCCGGCTGACACTGAAATTGGCTGCACCAGCTGTACCTCCGTCTCCGGCTCCAAACCGGCCTGGATAGCAGTCCCACAACAGCTTAGCTGAGCCTGTTGGCTAGCATTTCCTGTACAAACAGTCTCTTCACAGCCGGGCTCATGACCCGGAAAGGCAGTGTCCGTTCCAATAATCTCCGGAGAAGAAACATGAGGAGCCAAGATATAGTCACTCACTTGTGTTCGTGGTGTGGAGCGTCGATGGTGCGCACGCCGCTTTTTCTTGAAAGTGGAAGACGGCGGTGCAATAGGCGGAAGTCCCTGGTAACTCCGAGGTCCCCCGAGAGCCAGTCGAGAACCCCGGAAAGAGGGCTCGTGCTCCGGAATGAGCCATGGCTTCCACCGGAGCTCCTCCTCCAATAGAGTGCAGTATATCGACTGACGCTCGTCGTAGTCCAAATCTATGGCGTCCAGTGCTTCCTCGCACTGGACCGTGGCAAGAGTATGGCGAGACTGTGATGAGGGCGTGGAAACTGGTGAGCTGAGAGGTGGTGACGCTGCGGCGAATCTCAGCGAACCGACACGAACACACTCAGGTTCCGGAGGCAGCAATGAAGACGACTGATCGTGGGGTTGTTGTGACTGGTGGGTGCTGGAAGCCATTTCCTGACTCGACAGTTCCTGGGCCTGCAGCATCTCTTTTACCCTTGTAAAAGCATCCACTATAGCAGGTGAGCCCGGGAGCTGAAGGAGGCGGGGATCCCTCTCCATAATAGCTTCCGCAACGTTGACCATCACAAGCTTGCTCTTCAACTCGGGCGCTGTAAGGACGCAGTCAAGGATCGCTTGGATGCGAGCCATCTCCTCCAGACACTCGGTGAGAGCTGAATCTGCTGGGTCCATGACTGGTCAGGTCGTTCTGTCACAGTCTGGCGAGGGCAGACTAAACTGGGAAATCTAAACAAACAATAAGAAAAACCTAGACAAGAAACTTGGAAGCATGGCATAGGAAACATGGCGTGGACAACAGACGACCTGACAATCACACACTGAAAACAGAGGACTTAAATACACAGGAGGTGATTAGGGGAAGTGGCAACACCTGGGGAAACAGCTGGCACACATGAACATAATGACGTCACAGTGGGAGAGTAAAACTGAACACGATGAACACAGAAACGCCAGACCTCTTCACAATAAAACAGGAAACAGAGTGAGATATAGACATGACAACCTGAACTTGACAACATAAGCCACAGACATGAAATACATGAAAAGCAGGGGAGACTTAACATGGTGGAAGCACGAGGGGGAAATAATAACTAGAAACACTTAAGCATGATAACAAATGAACTTAGGAACCTGAAGGGCTTACATAAACTAAAACATCAAAAATGAACTAAAACTCAAAACACTGGGTCATAAGACCCAGGATCGTGACACAAACATAACATACTCAGTCACCATTAAATTTTGTAATATTGTGTGATCCGGATATTTATCAGTAATAGTTAAAATACACTTTACTTTTAGTGCCTCTGTTATCATTGATAGGGAGTGGATTATCATTTGAAGGATGTAACCACCCTCATCCAGAAGCTATCAAGACATCTTAAGCGGTTATAAAAGATAATAATTTCTATAACTATTACTGCTGTTGACAAGTTCATTAATAAATGCTTAGTATCCGCTTCGAGGTGTCATGGTATCCATGGATTTTTGATATCCATTTAAACATCAATATTGTGTAAATTAGGCATATATGAGAATATGACCATCAATAACTGTGTAATTGTTCTTTTTTGTATTGTTTTGCACATGTATATTTACAGACTCTCTCAGCATCTCTATGTCTTTGCATTTGGAGTTGCCAAACAGACAATACAGAGGAATTTAAAGATGGTTTAACCTGAAGTCTCCGTATTTCTTTATGTTTTGTAAGATATAGCATTATATCTTACATTATATAGCATCAATCGGAGAGATTAACATACAGGGTAAGGGATACAGCCTTGGTATATATACCCCTGCACTATACAGGTTGAGTTATAGGAGATTTCCTTTTTTGGCATTTTGTAAGTAAAGTCATATGGTACTATACAATTATTTTGTTGTTGGTGTTAACCTGATATCATTTCTGCTGTCACCTATTTGTCATCTGGCTAATCAGGCTAAAGCTGTGTGATTAAACTGGGTCAGAATCCATGAAATCGTTTTTCTGCGGGTTATTCATCTTGTACACTATTTTGAAGCAGTCAGATTTTTAAACAGTCGTCAACAAAAGATTTGTATTTAGTGCTTTGTTTCATGTAGGAGCAGAATTAAATGTTGTAAGGTCATACATTTATTGTGTCGACAACACACGGTGATAGTTTAACGTTCATTTTGAGATCAAACATTTTTGTTGTAGAGGCTGCCTAAAATTAAAAAAAGAAGGGAAAAAAGCAATCTTTTGTAAGATTCTCATGACATTCAAAACAAGGAAACAGAAACATCAAATTATTTGTCCTTGTTTTTCTGTGCAAATATTTTGTACCAGCAGGCAATCTGATGAAGAAACATTTATAAAAATCAGAATACTTTTCAGTCATTTCCCAATTTCCATAATTCAAAAGAGGAAGGCTGAGACCTTTGTGATGTAAAACATGCGCACTTTCTCAAAGGAAACTTCAGACAATCAGTTAAGCTACAGATTCAATCGCTGAATATAAATGCCCCCGTTTTATATATCATGTCATTCACTGCATAAACTCTTACAATTTCATCCGTTTTGAGAATGGGAGATTCTGATTAATCCCTTCAGTCATCAAAATGGTCTTCAAAGGTAAAGGTTCTCAAACGTGAGGTAATGGCTTGAGGGGAACTGGAGGGGGATTATGCAAACTTCACAGTGATTAATTTTGGCCTGAGACGTATCTGCACTGATGGTAGCCGGGAGAAGAGCATATTGATTGATTGCTGCAGGGGGCGCGAGGTTCTGCACATTTACTTTTTGATGAATAGGCTGTCAGGGCCACGAACAACCAAATATGGCCCTGTAAATGAATGTTTAAGTGATTATGGTATAAGTGTAAATATTACACATCCATTAAGGAGGATTACATTTGGTGCCACTTTGAGAGAGGGGAGGAAATAAAAGGGACAGGCCCACAGAACATCCCACAGCAGAGTAGTTGCATGAGGAAATGTGGTTTTAATCTGCATGTATAATGTTTTAGAATTCTAAATAGGAAAGACCTTGACATTAATCTGTATGTGTGTTAGCGTTTGTGCATGCATGAGAGTAAGTACGCATGTTTATGTAGGCTGGTGTGTGTTTTCAAGAGGGCAAGACTGAAGATCAGGGCTTTAAGTTGACAGAGCATGCCAGTGCATCAACCCGCGCAAATTACCACGCGATAAAACACATCCAGGGTGTTGCACAGGAGGTGAGAGTGGGAATAAATGCCAGCTTCAAAGATGATTTGCGCTCAGCGCGGATTAATTCCCCCACCTAAGAAAAATCAATAGCACTGTGTGGAATAGGAATACATTTGTGTCACCTTTTGGGGACAAGGAAGTGAAAACACAGCTCAGAAGCAGGTTTAGACAATATACATCAAAATGACTAAAACCCAGGCAAGAACTAAACTGGTTCTGGGGAGCTGCCAGTAATTAAGAGCTTCATTTCTCTGTATCTCACTTTCCATCCGAAAGCTCCGTGCAAATTTAATGCATTTACCAAAATAGCACTTGACTAATCTTAAACGTTTGAAACTCCAGCATTTGATCACTCAAAATATGTAAATATATTCACCATATTCATCATTCATTGTTCAAAAAACCTCTTTCCATCTCATTTTGGCATTCAAATCTCTACATTTGACCCATGTATCAATTGTCTTCTTGGAAATTAAACATTTGGCTTGATTTAGTTTTAGCTGGAGAGCATGCTTTATGTACTTACCCATGAATAGATTTCAATACTGATAGACATACACACAGAAACATACACCATGAACAACACAAACAGATACTCATTTCAATCACAAACCACTCAGAGAAGCCCCCCCCCCCCCACAAAAAGCACATCAAAAGACAAAAGTGAAAACAAATGTGTTTTCCTTACTGAGCATTCTGCTACATTCCTTCTACTTAACAAACATGAATACTAAATGCTGTTGCTGTTTCTGAAAAGAAGTAAACCACCTTGACCTTCACCCTGTGCACTCATATTATCTTTCAAAGACATTTTGGAAAAACATCTGCATCACAAATGCATGCCATATTGTAAAGTTTGCCATCCATTTCCATATCCTCAGGCAGAGTGTCCTCATCCTTGCATTGACTAAATGATAAACACCAGGGCCTCTGTTTGCCACTGATCTTCTGAAGAAAAGACAGACAGGAGATCAATAAGCTCCCCATCCTCTATCCCATCTGTAGGTATTGGCTTTTCTTCAGTAACCCCCCTCCCTACCCACCTCCATTCGCCCCTAAACCCTACTATTTCCCCAAATTGTGGCTCTGCCACTGCATCTACAAGCTGTGCCCATGCAGTATCTCTGACAGCTTGAGCCTTTCCCTTTCACTCATATGCCCACAACTCTGTGCCGTCCTTCCTGCCACCCCCACCTTCCTCTGTTCCATCCTGCTTTATAAGAAATATAATCCTATTGATCCAAAACCCGATGGGAAGCGTTGATCTGTAAACAGACGAGTGCTCAATAAGAGCTGTCCAGTTCTCTAGAGGAGACGGAGGGATGGTGGGTGTTAGGGTGGGTAGGTGGTGTTATAGGTGCAGCTGGTACTGGAGAGGTGTGCTTGTGAGAAGGGCTGCTGTGAGAGAAGAGCGGGTGGTGGTGGTGGGTCTCAGTATCTGTGTGTCTTGGCATCATTTATCAGTTTTATTGCTTTCTTGTCTTGTTGCTGGCTGCCATCGCCCCTCACCTGGCCCTCCTGCTCCTGGTAAACCTCGCTCTCATCCCCGCTGCTGCCTCACTTCGATCTCACTATGTTCAACCCAAGCAATTAAAAGTCCGCAGCTCAGGGTGAACAGATGAAAGGTGTGACATTTTGCTTTTGACTGACGATGAATTCAGAGTGACAGGCTGGACAGATGCATCCAGGCACAGATATGGATTTATTTTTTTTCCCCTTGTATTCCCACACTCTGCCCACAACCCCTCCTCTGAATTCTCCTCCCAATTCCCAGCTGTCTTATTTTGCCTCTTCCTGAGGTGATAGGACCTAGCTGTAAGAGAATGTGTCCAGTACCCTACCTTATCCTAAATCATTACTTGACAATTTAAAAGGGCAAAAAGCAATGGATGGCTTTTCCTCAGTGTTTCCATGGTTATTTCTCTTAACCCTTTCCCTTTTGTGGCTTTGATAAAGCGAGTGGGTCTAACTCTACTACACTGTTTCTGTGCCAAGGTCATTTGTCACTGAGAGACTGAAGCATTGACTCCCTATTTAAATGAAGAATTTTTTAATAGTTGTAATTGTTTAAGGTACAAAATTAATACTGTTTTTGGCCAAATTTTAATATTTGAATCAGATGTGTCATTTTAATACTATAAGATCTCTCTCTATATATTTACTCCTAGGACTGCAGTCTTCTGGACAGAGATCTCAGATGTCGTTTCTGGGACCTGCAGACAGAACAGACGCTTGACATCCTGGAGAGATTGTATCTTTTGGCTGGCTTGGGGTTTGCCTAAATGCCCCCTGTGTAGTGTTCACAGTGGTACAGTAAACATTATTTTGATGATTAATCAGTTTGTCATTTATTAACATTAAATGAGCTGATCAGCATCACCGCATTATTGGACATTAGTGCTAGGGACACAAACTGGTGGAATAAACCATAAAGTTAAAGGGTGTCATTGGTATAGACACCCTGAACTCTTCTTACAGAGCGTGTACACATCAGGATAAGGATGACCAGAGCCAATCCAAATTAAGATTTAAGAACTTGTAATCTCTGTGTACAATTGCACAAAGTTCTGTTTAAAAACACTGCCGCCACATTGAAGCTCAGACTGTCAGAAGAGGGGTTTTGTTGTCAGGTATATCCACACATCTGCATGTTCTGGCTGTAAGCAATCCTTTTTTATTATAAGTTAGCAATTTTAGCATTCAGTCTAACTCTTCCTGCTTTGGCTTGCTTCCCAAAATGTCACAAATACTGCAAACATGCTGCATACACAGAGATCGGCAGGTCTTGTTTTGCTCTAAAATGGGGTCAGCAGGAGTCCAAGGCACGTGCTGTGCACACAGGAAAAGTTGTTATTTCCAGTTTGACCTGTGACCCATCCAACGATGGACAGGATTAAGCTTTTAGATTTGCAATTAAGAAGAGATGAAAACAATTTCTTTTGGTATAAATATGACATGGACCCACAGGGCCATGCTTAGGTGCATTGCAGAAGGAAAGGTCATTTATTTCTGTTTTAAAAACGGAAATAAATGACATGTGGTATTAAATACATCAAAACCAGTTATGAGTCAGAACAACTCATTCATCAGTGTCCCCAGTTAGCAATAATCATGTGGTTCTCTAGCTCCAATTGTATTTTACTATATTGCCCCAGCTTATAATGGTAACAGAAATACATTTCCATATGGTCAGAGAATAACAGAATTTTAACAGATTTTTTTTCATAGAGACTAAAAATATAATAGTTCAGTCCAAGAACTCCTGGCAAGTAGCAAACCAGACTTGCATTATGAGAAAAGACAGCAACAACAAAAAATAATTGCATGTTGGAGGTTTATTAGCCATGTGTTTGTGTTTGTTTTGAAACGACTAGACTTTGGTGAATTCTGTATGATTTCCAGAAAAGATTATCACATATAAAAGCATAAGCCAAAAAATTTATAAGCAGATTTTCCTCAAATCTGAGCTAAAATTGGATATTTTATTATTACGTTTGGTGGGCCAGCTGTAACCTGCCTTTATTGTATTGCTGTTTTTTCTATTTCTTCTACTGCAATTGAGAATATTATTGAGAATATTGTTTTTCTGTACAAAATCTGATGTTTTTTGTGCAGTGTTCTCTTTTGTGATAATTTAGCACTGGTTGTCCTTTGCTATGTGTGTGTTTGTGTGTGTGTATAAATATTTATTCATTTATTTTCATTTTTACTTTAAATTACACAATTACTTCTACCATGATTTTGAACAGACATTTTCTGTTGTTTCACAAATGGTGAATGTAAATCTCTTACACATTGTAACTACTGTAACAAGTTTTAAAATAATACCAATTTAAATGAAAAAACAAAAAACCAAGTGCTTAATCTTAGCCACCAAGAACATGCAATTGCCAGGCACACCGCAGTCTCAAATTTGCTAGCAGACAGATGGCTGGGATATCAAAAATTATAGTCCTGAAATGTCATAAATAGCTTGGTATGTGGTCGAATTAAATGTGTGTTGTTGTAGTATTTTAAACCTTCCATCAACAGGCTGCTCAGGCAATGGCTGAGTTTATTTTGTCTTGTGTGCATTTCTTCTTGAAATAGTCGGGATAACACCATTGCATCATGGTGAGTGAAGTGAAAAAGCTGCATAGCGGGAAAATGCTTGTGCCTGAGAAACAGCCATAAAACAAGCTATTTGAATTAGGACCAGAAGTAAACTGGCTGGGCTCCCAGATGATGAGGAACTTCTTATTTGTAGTTCCATCTCATTAACTGCCAATATCTATCTCAGATTCTGCAGTTACCTATACGATCAGATGTCTTTCATTTAGTATTGCTGCAACAAAATCTAAGCATACTGCTTACCAAATAGAGAGAGGCTGCTGCAGTTATTAGTGAGTGATAGATATTGACAAGCAAATTCAAACCAAATGTTGTTGCTGAGCATTGATATGACTGTTACGCTGGGATTAGAAAAAAATTGCAATGTGCCAACATAAGTTTTTACAAAGCACTAGAATTAGTTTATAATTTTAAAAAATATTTCTCTTATTAATAAAAATATTTTTGTAATTGTAATTCTTACAACTAAGTTAAGATTTTATTATGAACTAATATCTTGGAAAAAGAGAAAAAAGGGACAGCAAAATCCAAATGTGGCCTACAAAACTTTTGGTGCAAGGAAGATAAATTAAGTGCAAGATAGATATGTCTAGAAGTTGCACAGATCTTTATCCTTTATTCACAGCTTGTGCTTGTGTTGTAGAACAAAGGTGTTCAAAGAACATGATGAGATCCCTCAGAGGTAACCTCTACAGTGGTGCTTGAGGCTAGAGAATAAACATGGAGTGCCTTTTTACTCACTTACCTTTTGATTTCTTTGATTGTTTTTAGTCTCCACTAAACCTCCCTACAGGCTTCTGAGCTTTAACTGAAGGACTGGAGGCTTTACTTAATTGTTTTGTTCACTTCAGAAAAATCATTAAGTGTTTGTGTGTGTGAGAGAAAAAGAGAGGGAGAGAGAGAGAGAGAGACAGCAGAAGGGACCTCGGGAGTAGGAGATTGATCCATAGACATCCAGTAGAACTCCCAGGCTGTTTTGGCACCTGTGCAGATGGCAGACCTTAAAATATCAGTTTCATCACAGAGGTGAGAGCCTGAGAAAGTGAAACACCAGGCTTCATAATAAAACTCACACCAACATGTTGTCTAGGGAAAGCGAGAACAATGTGCAATGAGTGTTTAGATGTTTAAATCTTTAAATGTGCAGTTTCCATTATTCCAACTGTACTGTTTATCTCTTACTCTCTCACACTATATATACACACACACACACACACACACACACACACACACACACACACACGTGTATATACATATACATACATATATATATATTAGGGGTGCAACGATACACAAAATTCACGGTTCGGTTCGGTTCGATACTTTGATGTCATGGTTCGATATTTTTTCGATACAAAAAAAATGTTCATGCCTTTTTAATTTGTCATTTATTAAAATTATAAATATATATTTTAACTCAAAAGTACAGTTTTTAAATTTAACCCTAACCCTTGTGCGTGTTTTTTATTTTGACAGCAAATGCGCACCTGCGGACCACTTATGTGCAGCCCTGGTTATTTAGCTCGTCATATTGCAGCCACAGAAATTATTTTGTCCATGAAACCATAAAGCTGCACTTTCTTTTTGCCTTATAGTTTGGAAAAGAGAGTTTATTACAGAGAAATGTCTCTTTCCAAAATAAAAGCTATACTATCCGCTTCTTCTGGGCTATATTCTCAGCAGCATATTAAACATATAAGGAGAATCATGTGCTAACAGCTGTCTAAATGACTCGGCTAAAGTTAGTAGCATGCTTGCTTGTTTTTTTTCTGCTTCCACTTGTCTTTGCACTAGGATGATGTCGGCGTAAATGTGCAGTCATATTCGTTGTGTTCCCACTAGTGCTTTCAGGTTAATCTCGTTGAAATGACCTTAACGCCACAACACAGCAAATCTCCGTTAACGAGCTACCGCCGTTCGCCCCGTGCATGGGGCTAGACGGCCAACACGTTAACGAGCTAACTGCGCTAACACACTAGTTCCCACCCATGTAATTGAGCATTGCATGGCACATCCAACATACTGTTTTACTTTAGTGCATGACTCGCTTACCTTCAGGGTCATACGTCACATGAAAACCAAAATAATTCCAAACGCCAGATCTGAATGAGGGTGGGGGAAGGTCCATGTTGCAAGGAGAGCTTAACTTCTGTCTCGCTAGCTTGCCCTGCGCTCTTCCTTCTGACGATGCTGTCTGTGTTGAGCGCTCAGTGAATCTGCGTTCGACTACTCTGCCTAGGCTGCACTGTCGAGCCTAGGCGGAGTAGTCGAACGCAGATCCACTGAGCGCTCAACACAGACAGCATCGTCAGAAGGAAAGTTGATAAAATAAATTAAAAATTTTATATTGTTCGATACATATGCGTACCGAACCGAAAGCACTGTATCGAACGGTTCAATATCGATACGAATATCGTTGCACCCCTAATATATATATACACACATACATATATATATATATATATATATATATATATATATATATATACATACACACACACACACACACACACACACACACACACACACATATATATATATATATATATATATATGTGTGTGTGTGTGTGTGTGTGTGTGTGTGTGTGTGTATGTATATATATATATATATATATATATATATATATATATATATATATATATATATATATATATATATATATAGTTAAAAGCAATTGTTTTTAAGGACAAATACAGCTACATTAAATATAGTAATGTGTAATTGCACTATTATGACATTATACAAAGTAAAGCTAATAATTCATTAAGTGCAATTCTTTAAGGGTTCATGTCCATTAAATATGCCACTGTTTTATGTGGAATCATATCTAATCAGTCAATATGTACTTAATAAGACCTGTAAATAACAGTGTAATATAATAACTATGACATTATACTGTATTTAGATTTTCTGTGGGTTTTTTTTTTTTTTTTTACATTAAATACAGAATAAAAGAACAAGAACTTAAAATTGTTCGCATGATAAGGTGGGGCCAGGTTTCACAATGAGCTCACCCGAAACCCTGGCTGATTGGGACCCACACCATTTTCACACCTTGGCTCAGGCAATTAGAGGATCATCAGGAGGTCCTTTTGTCCCTCTTTGGGGGGATACTCCCACTAGGTTTAAATTTGGGACTCCCCACCATTTGACCTTAGAACTGAAGAAGCTTCTCGAATGAGAGGTGAAATGTCTTCAAGCAACTTAAAGAAGTCCAGATGCTTTTCTTTGCAAGCTCCTTTGACAACTTAAAAGCAATTTTAAGCCTGAGTACTTATATTAGAACTGTGTTTTAACATTTGTAATTTCATTTGTGTTACATATGTAAATACCTTTTATTTAACATAAAAACTACATTGGTAGTCTGCACTTGTTGTGATGATAAATTTCCATTTCTTTATGCCATTTTCTTATAACCCAGCTGCTAATATATTACTGTTTTTATGGATTTTTTTCCTTTCCTTTTACAGTGTGGCCCTGACTATACATGCTTTCTGTGCTCATCCTACCATGAAGAAAGACACACTCAAAGCAGTTTTGTTGCAATATTCATGCAAAGGTAGGAAGTGACTTCCATAGTGGAACCATAACAGAAAGATTAATTTTAAAGGACACTTTGATATAAAACTTCAAACTTGCTGTACCTATGCTATACGAACTTTTAAATTCTTATATTGTCTGACCTGTCATGGCTGTGTGCAGGCAGGCAGGGAGGAAGGTCCCAAAATGCAGGACTCACTGAGGCAAAGGTGAACTCAAAATAAACAGCTTTATTGCAGGTTGCAGACTGAACAGAAGACTAACTATACTGGGGGGAAATAAACTAACAGGTAGGCAAACCAGGTAATGGGACACATAGCAGAATCTGAGGGTGAGCAGACGTTAAGATGCGACAGAGAGCAAAGGAAAACACAGGGCTTATATACACTAATCAGGGAATGGGAAACAGGAGGGAGACACAGCTGGATTAGACTAACGAGAAAAGAGAGCAGTAGAGCTGAACACTCTGACATCAGACTGGGACTATCAAAATAAAACAGGAAACACGAAACAAATCACAAAGATGCAGACTTGACACTGAGAGGCAGACTGAAAGAATATAACACATGGAACCCAGTGACGACAGAGACTTAAAGAAGAATTAACTTCAAACTAAACTCATGACCAGAACCAAACTGAAACCTAGAATAATAATAAGCAAAAACAGCACATCTCAAGAATTGGAACATAAATCATAATCTAGAAAAACACCAAAGTATAAGAAACAGAAAATGTTGAGTCAAAATGACCCAGAACCGTGACATGACCTGTGTCTTTTAGTTGTTTTTTTTCCATGATTCCTTTCTTGAGTCTTTCCAGTGTCATACTCTTCTTTTGGTTGTCAAAAGGTGTGTGATCTCTGGGGTTATTGCTATCCAAGAAACAGGGGACCTAACATCCAACTTCCTTTTAATAAGACAGAATACTATAGCAAACTACATCTATATGTGATTATAGTTAATTATGCATAATTGTAATCACATGTAATTGCAGGCAGGTATAAATCTAAACAAAATAATGAGAGAGAAGAGAGAATGTTAAGCACTACCAACTTGTAATAACTCTACCCAATAACTGAAATAACTTTGGTTTTGACAAGTGCTCTATAAAAATGTTACAAAACCACCACAGGAGAAACAGAATAAAACAAAGATTAAACAAAAAGAAAACAACAAACACTGAACAAACACTAATATTAGAGTGAAATTCTAGGGACATCTGTTCATCAGATTAAAACTCAAAACAGAAAAAAGCAAAACTTCTTATAAAAAATATGTTTTAAGGTAAGACTTGAAGTGGCTGAATCTGCCGAACTGTTTTTCTTGGGCAGATCATTCCAGAGCCTCAGGCCTCTGAGTGCAAACGCCCTGTCACCTTTAGTTTTCAGTCAACCCATGGAGCAGACAAAAGACCTGTGCTAGAGGATCTTAAGGTGCGTGCTGGTGCATATGATACAATGAGATCAGATGCAGCTTAAAGCCACAAAGGGTCGTAGAAGTAATGAGTAAAATCTTAAAATCAATTCTAAAACATGAGAAGTATAAAAATGGCAAAAATGAGAATGATATCGCTTCGCTCTGTTTAAAAGTCTGATAACTGATTTATACACAGCCTGCATTGTTCATGAGAAGGACTCATTGTGGGTTCCTGCCTCTGGCTAACACACCTGCGGGAATCAGCCACCTGTTCTAGATGAGCTCATCAGCAGGCCAGTATTTAAGGTGGTGGCTGGGGATGATTCTTTGCTGGATTGTTGAATTATGTTGTTAGTAAAGCCTCAGCTTGCTTGTTTAGTCTGTTTTCCTTGTCTTTTTTCCCTTGTCAATAATCTCATTGTTCTTCCTCTCGTATACAGACCTTCCCTGAATTGGAGTATTTGGAGAAACTGCCTGAGCTGAGTGAGTGAGAAGAGTTGGATTATTTGGACGCTCCTTTCCCTGGATCCCTATTCCCCCCATCACGACCTGTATATGTCACCAGGGTGTTTTTTTTACTGTAAATAAATGAACTTTAACTCTCTAAATCCTGCCATTGAGTCCACTCTGCCTGGTGCTCTTGACATATTCTGCTCAAAATTTACCAGGCAATAAACCAGGCATCAAGATTTGTTTTGGTACAGGTTTAAAAGGACTGACAGCAGAATCTGTTCAGCAGTGAGAGTCGACCCAATGAGAAGATTTTCAGTTTTGCCTGAATTCAGGTGGAGGAAATTATTTGATAACCAGTCTGAAACTTTGCAAAGGCAGCTATTACGAGAATTTAACATACCAGGGTATACGTTAGTCTATATGTCATCAGCATAAAACTGAAAACATGCACTGATCATCTCAAATACAGATTGCTAACTTGCAAATAATTTTTATGGTTCTGTCATTTTAATAGCGAGAGATATCAACCAAAAGGCCATTAAAAATGCTTTATATAAACATTATTAATTTGCATGTCACTGAATGAAATACATATTTTATCCCCAAGCAAAATATTTTTTGTATTTGGTCACCAGGTTTGCACACATCTCAGGAGGGATTCTAGCCCACTCCTCTTCACAGAAACTCTCAATCCTTTAGGGTTCTTGGCTGCTGCTTGGTTACTCAATGATTCAGCTCCTTCTACAGATTTTCTATAGGATTGGGGTCTGGAGACAGGGTAAGCCTCTTCATATATGTCTTCTTTTAAGACATCAGCAATTAGACCATAATAAGGTTCATTTTACACACTACTTTTTCATTAACTTAACCGTTGTAATGACGTGGTCAGTGGTCAGTGTTGTCTTTAGGTGAGTGGCAGGCATGAATGGTCACTTGCTGTAATAGCAAGTTGGTCTGTAGTGGGTGGTTCTTGTAGTCTTGTTGGGTAAAGATTGATACTGAAACGTCTGAAGACAAGACCCATATGTAGTTTATAGTAGTAACACAGACTGACATGACATTGAAAAATAAGTGAGACAAGAAAAATAAAAACGTAAACTGTTCACTTGTCATTGATTTTAATGCCTCAAAAATTGATTGTCATTATCTCAAATTACTGTTGTTAGTTTTGATTTCTTCTTAGTTGTTGTTGTTGTTGTTGTTTTATTTATTTGCACGGCCATGATATCAAGTAAAAGTAAAAGTACCCATGACAGAATTATCATGGGGACTTAAACTAGCCTATGTATATAGTGCCAAATCACTACATCACTAATTTATATTGTAAGTTATAAACCCAACAACATTATAGATAGATACCTAATTTTCAATGATCTCTTACAAGGAAGCACTTCGCAACAGTGGTGGAAGAAATTTTCTTTAAGAACTGAAAAACCTCCAGCAGAACCAGGCTCATGGGAGCGGCTGTCTATGGTGACCAACTGGAGTGAAGAGAAAACAAAAAGAGAAAAAAAGCATAGAGAAACAACAAAGGCAAACCTACAGGAAATAGATGTTAATGATATGCCAAAGAAGCACATAAAAACATGAAGAGTGGAAGAGAGAGTAGGGGAGCAGTGCTCATTGCATCACTGGTTTGGTAGTGGCCCAAGCCTGTATAGAATAACTAAGGCATAGTTCAGGGTCACCTGATCCTGCTCTTACTGCACCACTAACCATGCCACATTCAGAGTCAAAGCATTTTTTTTTAAAGTAATACATAAAAAAAAACAAAAAAAAACCTACAGTAAGGCAGAGAGAGTAATGACAGACAACATTTAGTCTCAAAATGTGAGCTGTCTCTACACACACACAATGAATTTAAGGTGAATGTGCCCATCATCACTCACTGATTTTAGGGTTTTGTGCAGCTGATTGATTTGTCTTTGGAACAGGCTGTAAAGTGTCCATTTCAGATACAGTGCAGTTTTTGGCACTTCCATGTTGGCCCGATGCCACAGAGAAGCCTGGTAGCTAGAGTCTACCTCCCACTTAACTACTGAAAACTACAGGAACCACAAGTAAGTCTGTACTAATACATAATATGGTGAATCGTTTAAAAAAATAAACATGTTCGGAAAACTGTCATAACCAGAGGGCATCTGGAATTCAGGCTGACTTTTTAATCTGAACCCTGCTGAAGTTCTAAAGTTCAAACAGAGTATCAGAATGGAGAAGAAAGGTGGTCTGAATGTGACATGGTTGGTTGTTCGAGATGTTCTGAGTATTTAAGAAGTTGCTGATCTACTGGGATTTTCCTGCACAACTATGTCCAGGGTGAGTGCTGGTTCCTTAAGTCAAAATGCTGTTGAAGTTAGAGGAGAGTTTTGAGGATAGGACAGGAAGGCAACAGTAACTCAAATAACCACTAGTTACAAGTAATGCAGAAGCGCATCTCTGAATTCAAAACAGTTTGCTTGAAGCATATGTGCTAAATCAGCAAAAGGCCACACTTTGCTCCACGTCTGTCAGCTAAAAACACAAAAACAATGTTGCCTGATCTGGGCCTTGATTTCTGCTGCAACATTCAGATGGTAGGGTCAAAACTGGTACAAACAAGACAAAAAAATTGAACCATCTTGTCTTGTGTCCCGCATAGCATTACTGCTTTGTGCAATGGTGTGAGGGGATACTTTCTTAGCTGTTTTCTTGCTAGGAACAGCAAAGATATCCTTCAAACTTGGACCCTCAAGTCTCTGGAAGAGGACCCAAGTTTGAAGGTTGAAAGACTTGCCATATGGCGTGTGTGTGTGTGTGTGTGTGTGTGTGTGTGTGTGTGTGTGTGTGTGTGTGTGTGTGTGTGTGAGAGAGAGAGATTATCATTATTCATTACCACTTATGTAATCTGTATTTCTTTTCTTTTTAAAAAAAAAAATCATTGGAGTAATTTCTTTCTGAAATGTTTTTTATTCCACATTACTGCTGAGAATCATCACCATGATGGTTGTGATGCAAGTGGAAGTGACACAGGGCAGACAGTTAGGCAGCCTGTGTGAAAGAAAGAGAATATGCCAAAAACTGAGAGTGAAAGTGGGAAGCAGAGCCAAGGAATAGAAAGATGGGCAGATGAAATTACACCTGCAGGTCTGTTAGCTTTAGAAGCCAGAGTCTAACAGTGTGATGTCCCATAACATACCCCAAGGGTCCATGAGGAATAAAGAGTGAGTAAACCTTACATATCAAAGTTTCTTTTCTCACACACTTCTGTTATTGCTCCTGTGCCTCTCCTTGACAGCCCAGTGATTCATTTCCTCCAGCCTGAAAGACGGGAAATGAATAGAAAGCTTGGATATTGTCAGGTGCTAAATGGAAAAGCAGTTGCTCTGGAGACACAATACAGGTGCAGGTAAGAATGGCGAGTTCAGTTTAAAATGCCACTCAGTCCCAGGAAACGGCACACAGCACCACCTGTCTAACATGGCTCAACAAAAAAGGAGGGGTGCTTGATTGGATGTAAAACATTCACAAATCAGCATTCTTTATGTTTGAGTAGATTTTCATCTCTTTGCTGTCAAGCTGCAGGACCTTCTCATTTTATTTACCTGCACCATGGAGTGAAAGAAGCTTTTGCACATTTGCATTTAATAAGAAAAAGGACACAGCTGACCTTAGATTTTAACCTTTTTTAATAAAAAACAAAAAACAAACAAAAAGCAAACTAGGCCACATCAAATGACAGCGCTGCCTGCAAGATAACACTAGAGATATTGAGTGCAAGTGGGTTGAGTATAACACCACTGTAAGAGTTGCACCTAACACCTGCTTAGATATGCTTAGTGCTGAGCAGAAAACACACATACTTGCTAACATGCTCACTCTGTGCAATCTTACTCTAATGGGAATAAGTTTTATATGAACAAGGTATAAAACTAACACACACATATAGGTTAACAAAACAGTATGGTATTGTTGGGGGGGTTGTTTTTTAGCATGGTCACTGGTACATGACTTACAGATGGAGAGTCTCCATGATTTAGGTGGTCTTGAAACTCTTCCTATTAAATAATCAGTACAAAAGTAACACTAAAACGCTGAATAAAATAAGCAAATAATAAAATTCACAAGATACAAAAACTATTGAAAAGCAGTTTTTCGCATATTCCATATACCTAACAGTGTTATCACGTCATCATGTTTGTGACAGTGGTTTTTTTTAAACTGAGAAATAATCACAACTTTTGGATAGTGGTGTCAGATGTTAGAACACTTATATGTGTTGTTGTTACATTTTGACCATTTGTTTATGAAATTGGTGCTTTTTACTAAATTGTTCAGTCTTGATGAAATTGCACAATTTAGTCACACTGATGATAACATTTAAAGAAATCTTAGATGTGGTGATTTGTTTGATTATTGATCACCTCTGTTCACCTCTGTTCAATAGAATATTCTCAATTTTAAATGTGACTCTAGGTCGTAAGGTTTCCATACTTTCAGGATATTGGGCTAAACTTGAAGTGGCTGCAGCTTGTGATATGTCCAAGTAGGCTACAATATATGCAAGATAACACGGTTTAACATATCACATAGAACTTAGAAGTATGGGCTACTACTACTGGAATAATAGATTTCATGGGACTGAAATGTCTCCATACATTTTTATTAGGTTAGCATGAGGCCAAACAGCAGTAAGATAACAATAATAAACCCCGACAGGCATGGAGCCACCAGGGGACTTTTTAGAGTCTGAACCGGGTGCAGCTCTACAAGTTGTGGTTTTGGACTGGGTGGATGATGCTGTTTGTGTTCAGCTGGTTCAGCACGGTCTGTGACCTTCTCTCCACATGTGTGCTCTGTGGGGCCTCGCTCCTTGTTTGTGATGGTATTGGTCCTGCTGGGAAATTCTGCTCAGCATGGCTGTGCCTGAGGTGGCTCCCTACTGGGATGTGGACTCTTCCAGATGTGAGGGAGTGAAAATAATGTTTGTTAGGCTAAAACAACTCTCCTTTTCTCTTTTTAGTTGAGTACTAAACAAAAAGAATTATCAGTTAGTTTAAAAACTTCACCGTTTTCACCCCATTAAGTAATAATAAATTGAAATGATGACCACTGGGATGACATCTGATGCAGTGTGTTTCTAAATAGGGGAGGACAATCCATCCATCCATGTCTTATCTGCCCAGATCTCCATCTACCCAGCCACTCTCCCAGTAGGATATGCCTAAAACGGATATGCCTAATGTAAATGTTTGACTCCCATCATGTTTTAAACATGGCCTGGAGTTGAGGGTCCCTCCTGTGACCGTGCCCTGACTGCTTCCCAATCTGGAGCAACATGGCTCCTGGGATCACTTGGGCACACTCAGTCACACAAACTCCGTAGCCATAATAAAGTAGCGATTCGTGGAGGGGTAGGACAGGATGATAGACTTCATATAAAGTCAATCATCCTTTTATGTTCTTTTAAGAAATATTATAGACAGAGTAAAGATGTGGGGCATTTTGACATTAGCATCTACATTCATCATTCATTGAGTTTGGGAAACTGCCAATATCTTGTGGTTGCCAGTGCAGCTGAAAGAAAAAGAAAGCTAATAAAATGCTAAATTGCCACCAGACAATGGCCAACAATGTGCTTTCCAAACTGAATTTTTAGTTACATAGTGTAAAAACAAAAAAGAGACTGCTCAAATGGCCGGCCACTAGCACTCTACTGAATAGAAATGGTGTCCAAAAAAACTTCTCATACAAAATCTTGTATCTTTTGCATACAGAATCAAAGTCATATTTAAATGAAAATATATCTTATAGAGATTGAGGTCCAGGGGGATTGAATAGACTTCTTAAAATCCATGCCACGAAACTCCCGGTGCACAGTTTTCATGCTGATGTTTATTCCAGAGGAGGTTTGAAATTCTGACTTTTACACATTATTTGCCTCAGCACTTGGCAAACCCTGCTCTGTAACTTTATGTGGTTTGCCACTTCTTGCCCGAGTTGCTAAATGGTTCCTAAATGCTTCCACCTTGCTCTGCTCTTGACGAAGGCGGTTGCACTTTTCTCCTCTCCTCCTCCTCTTCCTTAGCTTCCCTGCTTAGCCTCTTATATCCTTGTCTAGTCTCGTGTTTTTTGTATTATTTTTCCCTGGAACACTCTCTCACAGTCTGTTCTGTAAAACCTAAAAGAGGAATTATGGATTGGATCAACTGGTCCCTAAATGCAATTGACACCCCTTTCTCAACGAGAAGTTTGGGCTTGGGTGAGCCTGAGTGCTGAAGATATCTACCTATTCGGAACCATGGTAACAGGGTTCTGGCGGATCGGAGCTGGCTTGGCCCTGACTTATCAAAGATTTAAGAAAGCAGAACCGGCTGTTCAAACCCCACAAGGCTGCCCGCTGGGATTGAAACAATGGGAAGAGGCATGAGTTTCTCAAAATGGGCTCATTGAGTGCAGCACGGATAAGATCTTGGAAAGGCTACGGCTGCTGTGAATACTCAGAATAAGATCTCTGACTGCAGACTGGATTACATCTCGGAAGGGCTAGCTCGGAATAACATCTCTGCGGGCAAATTGTATGACATCTCGGGGAGGCACACTGTCGTGAGTTCTCAGAATCGGCTCCTTGAGCACAAGAAATGACAACATCACAGAGCGCAAGTATGGCGAAGCTCGCAGCTCTCCAACGGGAGATTGAGAGACCAGTGTTGGACTGTAGAACTGCTTTGAAATTCATATGAGCTGTTCGCACTAAAGTAAAAAGCACCATCACTTCATGCGGATACCCTCTCGGCGCCAGCTGCGGTCACAAGGCTGGAGCTGAACAACAACACCCTGATAACGACTGTGTTTTGACTGTTCCTTCCCATTCCATGCAAGGCCACCTGGGTTGGCTGGAAGACTGTTTACTTAGCCTAGCAGGGCGAAGGACACTGTCTCAGCTGAACTCTGGACACGCACACACATACATATACACTGATATGCACACACTCATCCCCCCTCCCTTTCCAAACGCCTTCGACGCTTATTCCCTAACGATGCTGACGGTGGATCAAGGAGACCAGCGCACAGGCTGCAGGCCCGGATGTACTGTCTAAATCGGCGGTCTCTCACCCTTTACCCACCCCTGTTGCTTGTCATGTGTTTCTTTGGTGTATTAAGAGTTTTTTTTCATGTGCTATGTGCAGAGGTGTTTTTTCTCTGTTCTCAAACTGATCTCCCTGTTGGAGCTCAGTCTGGGGGGAGTTATTTTTTTCTCCTCATCTTTCCTCATGTGGTGCATTTTCCATTGTTATACCTCTCTGACCTGTCTTCCCCATGTGATGTTTTGTGTAATGTATGTATGGTCGGAGGGTAAGATGGCGCCGAAATTTCCCCTTGTGGGACTAATAAAGGTATATCAAATCAAATACCACTTACAGCTGATTGTGGAATATCTAGGAGAGAAGAAAACTGACGATCTGACTTGTTTCAGGGATAGTATGCTATTACGGTATCATGCTCCATTTTAGTGAGCTCTTTAGAGTGAGCTATTCTTTTACAAAAATATGTATGGCAGACTGCATGGATATATACTTGATTTTTATATACATGTAGCAATGGAACTGTAATCACCTGAATTCCAAATTTAAAAGCTGTAGCCCAGTACCTTTACTTATACAAAAGATTAGATCATTGATAAGTTCCATATACTATGTAATTAAAGTCAATACTGGAAAAGCATTAGTGCAGAGATTGATAAAGATTTTGTGGCTAAAAAGATGTTAGGCTTGCTGGGAGTATGTTTTTCTTTACCTTATGTTTTCCAATGATTTCGAACACCATCTTTCTTTTTCTTTTGCACATTGTTCAGTACTTGTCCTTTCTGCTGTCCTTTTTTAGTTCAAGGTTGAGGAGAAAAAAAACATATTTTTTTCTGTCAGCTACCATTCAAGTTTCAAATCTGGCTTAGATTTAAAGTGTCTGTGAAAGCTTTCACGGTCACCACAGCCTGTTGAGACCTCTCTGAATCTGAAGAGTTACATTGTTTGACAAGAAGGTTTTCTCTGAAACCCATAGTGTAGCATGCAACTGTAATTATTAGTATTATAAAGATTTCAGAAGATTGTAAGTTTCATAATATAATCATCTTGTAACTTATTATATATAGTATTAACACTCAAAGCACAAACTCAAGAGCTTCTACGGACTTTGATTTACAGAAGTGCTATTTTAAAATGTTAAAGCTTAAACAGTAACATTGTATATTCCTAAAATTATTCTTTAATGTTTTATGGCTATGATGAAGACAGACATATTGGAAGATGGAGGACAAGAGCTGAAGGCTTTATTGTGTTGACTGTGACAGTCCCTCCACTGATTAAAAAACCTGTCCCACTGCATTATTCAACTTTCGGCCTGTTTCCAGGCTTTGAACAGTAATCCATGACTTTATCACACTTGGATAGATTACTGTCCAGTAACTCTTTGTGTGTCGGTGTTATCTCTGTCCATTTTTGAGCTCAATTCTAAATTCTTTTTTCTGTTTTTAAGCTCTAAAATGACCGAACTTCAACCCAGTTTTGTACTGATGCCTTTATTTTCTGTTGTCATTTTAATTCCATTCATTTTGTATTATTTGTTTATGTTATGTTCCCCCCTGAAAGGGTCTAGGCATGTGAGTGAGGGGACCAGTAACAAATGAGTCTGGAAACAGAATGAAAAGGAAAACAGACAGAGTTGTTCTGTATTAATATAGTTTTATTACAAATATATCATTTGTAATGAAACTATATTAATATATTATATTAATAGGTTTATTACAAACGACATTAACTTAAAGAGCCGGCAACGCTGTTTTACCAATAATGCCAAAGAAACAAAGGAAACACTCGCAGCAACAAAAGACAAGAAGACTACCAAACAAAAAAGGGAGGCACTTCCTACCCTACCCCTCACCACGGGGAGACACTCTCAGGGCCCACAAGCCCAGCTACTCACTAGTCAGAAGGAGGCTGTCTGTCCAAAACCTAACACAAAACCGTGTAGCGCCACAGAGGGGGGAAAAAAAAACACCCTGCTCATAGCTCATCCCCAGTTTAAATAGCCTCAGAGGTGATTGCTGACTGGAGTCAGGTGGCAAACGAGGCTAATCAAAAGCAGCTGTGTCCTGGGGAGAGAGGAGAGTGAGAGAGACAGAGGGGGTAGGAGTGGCAAGAGAGGAGGAGGCGGGGAGAGCGGGCAAACACCCCACCCACACACTCCCACAGCCTCACAGGATGTAACAGTTTATTTTAATTCTAATATTTTTTTTTTCCTGTGTTCAGCACTTTGATCACTAGTTGCTGTTTTTAAAGTGCTTTATAAATAAACTGTGACTGGCTTGGCTTTTTGAATTAGAGTATTGCGATGAGAGTGAGCATGAGTAACTTTAATGTGAAAAAAGCCCTGTCTTGTATCTACTTTGGCACAATATCACAGAAATGAAAACAAAAACAAAAATGAAACTTAAAAATTAAAAATCAAATTCAAGTCAAAAATCAAATTTAGTTGTTTATTTTATGTTGTATTTTCTGATGAATTAATCAAGTGAAAACAAAATAAAAGTGAATGGAGATGGAGCATCTGTAATCATAGCTGGACAGTAACACAACATCACAACACTCTGTGCTGTCTTGTGAAAAACAAAGTACACTTTTACTGTTTCCATGGGAATTAAGAGGGTTAGTAGTAGCCAGTAAGTGATCAGTTAAGCAAATGCACTTCATTAACTGATCATCAGGAAGTATGATCATGTCTATACGCACTGAAATATGCACTGACAGTTTACTGGACCATTCATGTATGTGTTAACACACCACTGCATTATTGTAGGAATAGATGTCCCAGCAAATTTACTCCAAGGTCAGCGATGCAATGCTCAAAGAAATTGCAAATAAAACACATCTCAGACCCTACTGGCCTCCATGAGGAAGGGCTGCCGGTAGAAAGCCTCTTCTCTCTAAAAACAACATGGCAATACGGGTTGGCTTTGCTAAGTTGCATCTGAACAAACCACAAGACCTCTGGCAGAATGTTTTTTGGACACATAGGACAAACTAGAGATATTTGACCATAGTGCACAGGACCGCATTTGGCAAAAATCAAACACAGCACATCAGCACAAATACCTCACTGTCAAGCATGGTGGTGGAGGGGTGATTTGCTCATTTTGCAGCAACAGAATCTGGGTACCTTACAGTCACGGAGTCAACCATGAACTCCTGTATACCAAAGTATTCTAGAGTCAAATGTGAGGCCATCTGTTTAACAGTTAAAGCTCGTCTGCTACAACAGAATGGCTGAAAAAGAAAAGAATCGAGCAAGAATGCCCGCAATCCTCAATGAACTAAGGCTAATTTCTAAAGAGTGGGCCACAATCTTTAGAAATTTACTTCAGTTTCTTTAGAAATGGAAAATGATGTGACAGACGATGAAGTCATACAGAAAGAGATTACTTCAAGTTATTACTGCTAAAGTTCTACCAGATGCTGAATCATAAGGTCTGCTTCATTTTTAACAGGAGCACACCAGCTTGTGTCCCAGCTTTAAGCAAGACAATAAACTGAGAGCACAAACTGTAAATAAAGATGGATTTAGCTTCTGTGACATGACCCTACTGAAGTCGAAAGTCTTCTTATGTTTTGAAACGGGGACACTGCACATTCGTACAGTAGCAACTTCTCAAGTTATCCACAATTACTAAACTCAGAATTTACATATTTTTTTGTAAAGCTTTAATTAAATGTGCATATGATTTGCAGTGAGTGTGCCTTTCCACATTTGAACCATTGTAAACCATTGTGGGAGAGAGTGCACATTATTGTTTGTGACACTGGGGATTACAAGTAAGTCCTTTTTGTGGCAGAGCCTGCTGCTGCAAAGTCAAGCAAGCTCTAGATTTAAAAGTCTTCATGCGGGGATGGTGAATTAAACATTGCTTGCATGCCATCCTCAATCTGTATCACTTCAAACATTCCAAGAGTGCGTAATTAGTCACATGGTGCCATTTTCCCTTTTGAAGAAATGACACAATGAACACACATGAGGCTAAAGATGGAATTGCATAGGCAGAGTGTCCCACAATGAGGCAGGACAATTATGACAATTTAAGTCCCACAGCACGTCCCAATAATTTTCTCATGACATCCTCTGACTGATTTTTTATGCTGCTGTTTGACAATCAAGCCACCTGTCACTCACGGCTAAGCAGTTGCAGGGAGATGAGTATCCACTGGAAATACTACAAAAGGTTATTCAGTTTCAGTGAGGATGCGTGATAAGAGTGCATTCATGATACGCCTCTGAAGAAAAGAGATCAAGATCTGTGGTTTTGGTGCCACAGAGTCAGAGGAGTCAAATAGCCCCCTGTAGACAAGCCATATGGCCCAGGAAGACTTTCATGGGTGTATATGTGTGGCAGCAAGCACCATGCCAGTTCCTCTGCTGATTTCTCATTATCGAGGAATAAATAGAACAAGACAACAAAACACTGGCCCTGTTGTGTCCCATACCCATTCTGACTTCGGTGTGAGACAGATGGTACAAACTAAATGGCAAGATTTGAATAGTTGGGAAACTGGGCAGCATCACTAAGCACAACAAACAACAAAGTGTGATGAAGAGAGCATTCTATTCTGCCCCTTTTCTCCGTGTTTTGTGAATAGCACCATCATTTTTTTTCTTTGTCACCTGCTCCATGCTTCATAACCCAGTGTCACTTTTAACAACAATCACAATGACTGCACTCGCACCGGTTCTTGCATTATTGCCTCTGCAAGCAGAGCGTGTTTGTGGCAGTGGCGTGGGAGGCTGTAGGGAGCAAGGAACAGCAGGTACCAGGTCTCCTCCAAGGTGGCTGACGGGTGGGCAGGCAAGGCAGACAAGCGCAGGATGCAAAAAAACTAAAGCAGAAAGGCTACCTGTAAATAGCTCAGAAGCTTCGGTTTCTATTAAATAGCCATGTATTTCCCAGCTTCTGGTTTTATTGCTCCGTTGCTTCGGGAGTGAGAGCCCAGGAGGCTCTTCAACATTATTAGCAGCTCGCAGTACATAATCCCACAGCAGATTCTCGTCTATCTTCAGACCAGACTGAGATATATAGAGAGGGATGAGGAGCAGGAGCGAGAGTGGGGGTGGGTGGGAGTATTTGAAGACTAGGAGAGGAAGGAGGGGGGCGGTGGTTGCCAATCTTTGCCTAAGCCATTGATGCACAGAGACTGACAGAGACGCAGACATACATTGTAAATCCTCCATGTTTCTCATCATGGTGTCAATCTAATTCAATGACAGACACCAGATGGTTGTCGGACTCCAGTGGTCTCATGTGCCTCACTAAGTCATGAGGCCAGACGCTGTGCCAGTGCCCTCCTCTGCCATTCCTTTAGAAGAGGATGGAGCCACCTCATTCGGCTTCCCCGATGTCTCGGCCTGGTTCCACTTCTGTGATGCTGGCAACTCTCAGGTGCTGTTTGCCACCAGAGAAACTGCAGGGGCTGAAAATATCCAAAGCAAAACATCAGATCCTGTTTTTTTTTAAAGATTTGAACCCCCCACCCTTGCTACCAAGGTTAACTCCTCAACATTTGAACCTTCATGCTCAGAATCAGAAAAAAAGAAACACAATGGCTATAATCTATCATTTTTGAGTCTTGTGAACCTTACACTAGTTTATCTTCATTCATGTAATTTCAGAAAAAAACACTACTTACATCTGCAAGACAAAACATTCACACTAATCATCACTCATTCTTTAACCTAGAAATATAGCGTATTTGCTAATTATAGAGCACATAATGATTAGGTAAATAAATTGCTATCCAAAACCACAAAAAAAACAACAACACATTTATTGAACAAAAAAAGACCAAAACATTTTTTAATCCAAGTTTTATTTATATCAGACAGCTCAGAAATGAATTTGTGCAGTTTATGGTTGCTTCAGTTCTTGTGACCATTTAGATTTGACAATCAAAGACTTTCTATTGCTAAATTGATGCCCCTAAAACTGCCTGATTGTCTTTTCCCAGTATCCGCAGTATGACTGTTGTTTTATGTGGATATACAGAAAATGAACAAAAATAACAGAAGATAAAAGCACCCAGAGGGGAATTCAGTTATAGCTGTCACATGGGTATGTGATATGTCCTCTAAACAAGACATCAGGATGCTGGCATTCCACAGTTAGACACTGTGCACACCAGCATATCACACACTATGCTGTTGACATCCTGTGTCAAAAGTTGAAGATAAAATCTCAGAATGCTTCAGTGAAATGTCTCATCACCATTGTTAAAGGCAGTAGCCTGTTAGATAATCACTAGATTAAAAGGGAGAGAAAGAAACAAGCATAACATCACAACATCCCTCATACCACATGCTTTTGTGATGTGTCAGAGACAGGGAAAATTGCTGCTATGGCACCAAAGGAAAAAAACAACAACTCATCATTCTCTGAGGAGCTCAAAGGACTTGCTGTGTGCTCTGTGATTACAGGCCATTGATGGCACAAATAAACTGTGTCAAACCATCAAAGCATCCTACTGATATCACTATTTAACTATTTGTTCTCCCCTTTTAGCTTGTCATGCAGAACCTGCAATTTTCCAACAGGAGTTTCGACTACCCCTTTGTTTTTTTGAAAATTAAACATCTCAATTTAAAATTACAGACAGATATTTGTACTGAAGCACTGCACAAGCAAAGAAGTGCGACTATTTAGTTGCTACTTTTGTTCTAAATGATTATGCATTATCACACTTCTTGGTTTATGATATAATCTATGTGACAACAACGGGGGAAGTAAACAACATCGTTAAAAAAAATCTCCGCTGGCTTTCATCCAGGCGTGTGAGATCACCCACTTTTTTCACCCACTGCTCCTTGCAGATTATTTCAAATTCTGAAATAATTTGCTTATCTCCTGTGTGCAAAATAATTGAGATATATCCACAGAAACAGAGTAAGGTTCAAATCAGGGGAGCTTCAGGGCCACTGGAAAAGCTACAGCTTGCATTTCTTCCTGTAGTGAATTTGCTGATTATGAGGTGCATTTTGGATCACTGTCCTGCTGTTGAAGCCAGATTCCTTTCAGTTTCAATTTCTCTACCAACTGCATCGCACTCGGATACCAAATTTGCTGATATTTTGGTGTAATTTCGTCTGCCACAAGAAGCCGCACAACCCCAAAGCATAATATTTTCCTAACAGAACTTCAGCTCTCTAAAACCTTTTTTTTCCTAAAACAACTCCAGGAGTGACTTTTATCATGTGGGGTCAGATAAGGTTTCTTTGTGAAGACTCCAGTGTAGGCAATGTTTATGCATCAGCGCTGCAGTTTTCAATAGGACTCCAACACTCTGGTGTCCTGATGATTTTGGAGATGCATGATCACTATGTGTATGTGTAATTCACAAGAAGAAAGAGTTGGATGGGATATACTCACACAATGTACTTGTATGGGTGAAAGATTCAGCAGAGCAATGAGCAATGTATCCACCACTCAGCAATGCCAGTGCAGTGTAGAAGCTCCGGTGAATGAGACGATTTGAAACCTGTACTGCAGGAGCTACAAGATATGACAGACCAGTGGAGCTCAAAGGTACAGAAAAATAAGAATCCACAGGATCAACTTATTTTTAGGACTTGTTGGCTATAAAAAAAATTATATATTAAAAAACAGCTACAGTTAACTGTTATTTTTTAGTGACAGTGAAAATTATATGGGTAATTGCTTTGTTTTAATTTTGGAGCTTTCTCCTGTTATGAGGGCACCAGTTCAATTCTTTATCAAGCTTGTTAATTGCTTCAAAAGCTAAAACTTAAAGGCAAGTCTGACTTATCATACAAGCCCCAACATGTTCATTTAGGTCTAATGAATTAATGAAGTGCTGAGACTGAGACAAGTAGAGCGGCTTCCTAACTGTTTACATGTCACAAGGACTGTTTCCTTTCTTTTTTGCGCTTGTAATCCAAAGTAAAACTGCGCTTGACATCATCAATTCCTGAACAACTCTAGATGGTGAAGACTGCACGTGATAAAAATGACACCAGTGGTCTTCCCCAAGAAAAGAGCATTAGAGCTACTGTGAATGCCTTTTTGTCACATGAAATTTGCCTCCCAACTCCCCTGTGGCAAAACCCCAGGCTGCCCTGTGGCTGCTCTGGAATTCTGTTCGGCACGTTCCCTATCCCCATTCACCACTTAGCATCTACATGTGCCTTGTAGCATCTCAGAAGAGATGCTTCCTCACCTCTCCTCTCCACTTACTTCTCTTTCCTCTCCCCACCCTAACCATACTCTCTGTACTCACTTTACCAGCTTGTTCACTTACCACCCTCTCTCCGCAGCCTCCCTGCTATGGTGTGACATTTGCCTTTTAGACAACGGCAGAGCGACACTTATCCAAACTCTGACCTTTCCCCCCCTCTTCCTCTCTGGCATCACTAATAGGTTTGCTGCCAATTAAGCGAGAATGCATTTTAGACACCAGAAAAAAAATAGCATATCTGTTGTTTGAGCTTAAGTCGGCCCATATAGATTCAATTACCCTTATTTATCTTAACACTATACCTTATTATTACCTTATTTAATTCAGGTAACTCCTGCAGCTGCTGTAAAGGTTAATGAATGCTCACTGAATGCCACATGCCATGGGCCACTTTTGGGTATTATGCATTCAGCTTATTCAGTTGTTGGCCCACTGATGATCTACTGTACATTTTCTGTCCAGCGCTTCTAGGAATATCCTCCTGAGACAGTTTAAATGTCTCGTTATATCCAGCCTCTATGTGAAGGACAAGAACTTAAACTTAAAAACCCTCGGTGTGTTATTTTTATGCTATAATATGGAGATAACTTTACAACCAGAGGAGTTAAGCAACAGTTAAAATCAAGCCAACTGCTGTGACACAACATGTATCTAATAATTTATGTCATAGAAAGGCTCAAAAGTAAATGTTTGCCAAGACAAGGCTTACCTGATACGTCAAAGCAAGAGCCATCCAACAATCACCTTGTCAAAGCTGTGATCTCCTTTTCTTTCCTTCTAGAAGCAGCAGTGGCAGCAGCAGCAGGGTGCTAGTGACACATATGGCCAATTATAGGTGGAAGTGGAGAAGATGATGTGAGCTGAAAGCTTGTTCACACGTGGTGGGTGTCCAGACGGCCAGGGGCTGCATGGTAGAGGGCTGTGGGAGAGGAAAAACTCATCAATAGCTTTCTCCTCTCCTCTCCTCTCCTCTCCTCTCCTCTCCTCTCCTCTCCTCTCCTCTCCAGCTGCATATCTATGGCAAATCAAAGACTACTTTTTACCTGATCAATACTGCCCCTTAACTTCCCTTTATTACTCCGCAGCTAGAATAAGGGTTAGAGAGAGAAATGCAATAATCAGTTCATAAATCATGCAATAAAAAATGTCAGGGGGGTAATTGTGGTTTTCTAACACCTTTTAAAGGAAGGCAGATTTTATTAGTGGGTTAACACTGCCACACGACCCTCATTCCTTATCATTATAGGCTCATAGAGGCATCAACAAATTGTAAATGTTACAATACCTCTTAGCAGACCCTGGCCTAATTTCTAAAATACATCTGCTGAACATGCAGATACACAAGCAAAGTGAGTGGCACTAAACATGATTTACTCCTACATGAAAACCTTGTCCGTTTGTACAATAAGACAGGTGTTTCATGGTCAAACTCGCAGTCTGGGCTTTAAAATAAATTCTTAATCATTAATTTGTTTAGGTATTACTTTCGTCACTGTTGGTTTCCCAAAAAAACAATAGAAGGTTTCCTTTGTTTGTATAAATACAAAGCACAAATAAGTGGAATGATTGCCTGATTAAGGTGCAACAGAGTATTGTTTTCTATAAGGCTTTCTCTCTTCTCTCCCCAATGGATTTCAACTGGCCAATAATTTCCCACCATATACGCGAGTTATAGTGTTTTTGTCACATCTTTTAGTGATTAAATGGATCGATTTCTGTTCTCTGTGGGTGATTAATCCCACGGGGTTAGAGAGATTACAGAGAAGGAGTAACAGAGAAGCCTTCTTAATGGATTCACGCAGAGAGCCTTCCATTCGTAAGGCTAATGATATTGGATTACAGGACCAAGGCTTCAGAGAGCAGAGGGAATACTTACAAGACTTAAAAAGCTAGAAAGAAAGAAAATAGATTTTACAATAAGAAAAATCTAGGGGCGAGGACTCAGATGCAAAGCATGACCTTGAACCATGTGCTGCCTGACAGGCCTTTCCCGCTGTTTTTCTGAGTGGGACAGAACAACTCAGCACCTGCATGGCTAGTGGGGATTTATGTATTGGCTCTTATCTCATGTGATCTAGCAGTCTTGCAGTGAAGTCTCACATATGATTGATCATAGTCATTATTAATCAGTGGGATGGGTAAGCAGTGCAAGGGCTCTTTGCAATGAGCCGCTACTACAGTCATTAGGCTGTCGCACATAGACCAGCTGTTTTAAACTGAAGAGTGCTAGAGTATACCAGGTCATCTTAAGGCAGTAAGGGTCCTTAACTGTGGGTAAAACTGGGCGGAGCTTAAGGACACAGTCATATGTCTCTTCCACAGATTGACATGGAAGTAAGAAAGCTGTACCCTTGTGGTCCAGAGCACTGGAAAGCCTAGCTATGTGTCATCACCGACAGCTTGAAACCTCCTCTAAAGCTCTGTCAGAATCCAGCTGTAAACTGTGCCTGCCTAAGCTACAGTCCAGAAAAGGGGGTTAAAATGGGGAGCAGGAGGTGAACAGACTAAACGGAAAGGTGGGGAAAGGAAAGCGTATCTCTGAGTTTTAAAGCACATTTATTAACCACGAGGGGAAACAGTGGTCCCAATCACAGCTGGAGGTCACCCATGTTACTGGGATGGAATAAGAGTCGAAGCAGGCTGCAGCCGGTTACTCCAGGTCACTGCACAAGCAATCGCCCAATTTCATGTGGAGTGTATAGACTAAATGCCTACAGAGTGTAACAAATTACAAAACACTGTTTAATCTTCCACTGGGCTCTCAATGGATATTCAAGCCTGATGAAATGGCCTACGCGTGTGTGTCCATCAATGGTGTTTAGAGAATTTTCATAATGATTTTCCACTTGCTTTGACCATACTGTGTCACTGAACAAAAGCTATTTCCAGATCTGGGTAGGTGCCAGTCCAAACTAAAGAATAAAGGGAAGCGAGGTGGCTTTTGTTTGCAACAACAACTCCAGTCTTTTAATTTGATGTCTAGACATATCATAGAACAAATGTATTTAGAAAGACTGGTGCATGTTTTGAATTAGTCATTCCACTGAACTCTCAAATGAGTAGTGACAGTTCATGAAGGAGCAACAAAGAAGCAAGCATGGCCCCAAGGTACTGTGTGTCATCCCAGAGCAAAGGGCAGTTGCTGTCAGGAAATTGTGAACCAACTAAAAAAACAAGCAAGTGACCGCGTGCCCCAAGCAAGAAGTTATGTACTGTCCCCAACCCACCCTGTCTACTCCACTCTGGCCAGGATATCCCCAACATAAGTGAGTGACATCACTGTGTCCCCACACACATACAGTATACAATTGTCTACCAAACTGAAGTAGTGCAAAAGTATGAATTTTTGTTTTCCGCGTCCTTGTTTCTCAGATACTAAAATTATTCCCCTTTTGAAAAACACAAAGCATTGACACGACTATAACTTTCACATCATCTTAGCTTGAGTCTAACGGCTACAGGGAACAGCAGCAATTACTAATAAATAAAAAAAACAGAATCTGTTGGAAATTGAGATGCATTGACTGTAGGAGCTGAGCAAGGGAGTATTATTGTAGCGGAAACATTCGCAAATGTGTCTGGAGAGTTGTGTATCGACTTCAGTCAGCTGCAAGTTGAAACTCTGTCAGCTTATCTTGTAAATTTACACAATGCGATCAGGATCACCGCCCGAAAAGACAATTCCCTAAACACGAAGGATGCCACCACCAAGCATTAAACAACAACTATGCAAGCCTATTATGACCATCTACACCCACCCCCACGAAAATAGGGGCAAGTTTGAGACTACCAAATCCCTCAAATCTTTTCAGAAAAGTGAAACCAAATATTCATACTAAGAAACTGTTATTAGGGTTTCAAAAACTACAATTTTATGGTTATTTTGTTGCTCATAGCTCCGTTAACTAACTGGTAAAACAGTTTTTAAATCTAAAGTAATTCTGTTGGACCTTAAAGGGAAAAAAAAAACAGTATTACTGCAAAATCACACAAACACACAGCAAAAGAAACATTTTCTCTTAAGTAATCAGGAAAAAAAACATCTCGAAATCTCTGAAGTACTAGCACTTAAAAAGCACATTTATAGAAGCTTTTATGACTCACATGACTCACAAATCTGGGTGAGCTGTGCTTGTGTGCTAACCCAGGGTGATTTTTTGGAATCCAGTCCAAGGTTAGGTTTATGTCACATACTTCTGACGTCAGGCAGTTATGGGGGCTAATTATGGACCAGCACAGGGGGATTTCTGCCTCCAGTGATAGCTGCTCACGTGGTGGGGTTAGTCGTGCTGCTGACTCTTTCAAAAACTGTCTGTCTGAGTGACGCGCTCATATACAGTATATATATATATATATATATATATATATATATATATACACACACACCACACACAAAATGAATGTAGCCTATATTTTTTTGCAGTGCAGAAAGTCTCCAGGTAGAGAGGCAAGTTTTCCCTCAGTGCAGAAGCCATTAGTCAGAATGGAGGTGATTTATGAGTTGTCTCCTTGCAGAATTTAAATTAACTGCCGTGCTGTACAGAGGTAGGATCGAGGTTACTACTGCTTTTTGGGTTGCTCCCCTTTGCACTCCACCTCTCAATCTCTCTCTCTCTCTGTCTTTTCTCTCCCACTCTGTCTTGTTTCCCTCTTTCTCGTGGGGGAAATTTGTACTGCTTTTTGGATTCAGGTGGTCAGTTCACTCATGGACTTTGAAAAATTTCACAGGAAAAGATGCTCAGTCCGATGAAAACATTTTCTTTTCTTCCAGTAAGCAGATTCATAACAAGGAAATCTACAAGGTCAAGGGCAGCACTTACTGCTGAGAAGGTGCTGGACGTGGGTACTCCTTTAATTTACCCAGAGTAAACGCCATTCAAAACGCAGTATATGTAAATACCCTGTATATGTGTTTCCCACACTAATTTATGAATAATTAATAATAGATTTGGTTGAAATGTGGAGCTACAGCATTACTAATCATGGATTTCTAATTATTTTAAGATGCATTGCTGCGACATTCTTTTTAATTATTTTCTTATTCATAACATTTTATAGTACCATTTATTGCCTGATGGCAATAAGATATATAACTGAGCTGGCTGACATAAAAGCTTAAAGGACAGAGTCCTCATCAGAGCTCATCAGAAACTTTCACCGTGACACATGTAATTCATTTAGACTTCATACACTTAAATGCATATTTGTTGCACAATACTTAATGCTGTGTGGCTAGTCTATGCCCTGAGACAGCGGCTTCAGGGTGGCTCAAATAGCTAGCTGGAGTCAGAGGTTCAAGGTTAAGGGCTCATGGGTAAGGGTAGAGGCAAGAAGGTACATAGTGGGGAGGGGAATAAGGAGTGAGGATGACTCCATGTGACATCCCACTGTAAGAAAATCATATAGTTTTATACAAAATATAAGCGCTGTGTATGTGAAGTCACAGATATATTACTTTTAGTTTATTTTCTACATAAATCATATGCTTTCCTGTACAGTATTAGTCCCTTTTTTGCTGATGAAGAGATGCTCTACCAGCAGCTTTATTGCTTCTACCATCAAAGCACACACATAGTGTGCCTACACACATCTCTCGATTTTCTCCTGCAGGCTCAGTGGGTTTGCAGTGAAATATGGGGTGATTTCATTATGCATCTGTTTCCCATATAGAGCCTTGACCTTTAGTGTACTTTTGCAGAATTATTGTAGTTGTGCTAAAAGAGGGATGCCGTTATTGTGTTATAATTCCGTTGTTTTAATAATAATATTACAAGGTGATGCATTTATCATAATGTTTAATTTATAGTTGTTTCGGGTTTGCACTGTTTTACTTTAGTTAGGAACAGAGGCATTAAAGAGGGGGGGAGAAAAACTGTGAACATGAAAATACACCACTTCATGGAAATCTCCAAAAACTGGCTTCTATAGAGCTGTGTCATTTATGAAGTTACCATAAATACTGGAGGGAGTGAGGAATAGCTTCCGATGCCAAATACAAAACCCATCTGCCAGCTCCTCAAACCTCTCTAATTAAGATGTTGTGCCTTCTGCTTAATCTAGGGTTTTATGTGCAAAACTGCATGATTTTTCTCCAGAGCAGCAACTTCCTTGGTCAAGAAGTTGTCCAGCAGATAGCCTCTTGTTAAACTCTGCATATTGTTTTTGTAGTCATTAAACAAATCAAGCACTGTGTACCAGAAATGCAGGCTTACATTACACCGCAGGGGAAAACTCATTCAGAAGTGCAGACATGTCACTTTGTGATTTCTGGTTTCAAAAAGACTACAAAAATAGGACTTAGCAAACCACTGGGCAGCATCTTGATGGAAACATTCATCTTTTATATAGTCTCTATTTGCAATCATGCGAGTGTGAGGGTTACTGCTAAATTTCCTCTTGAGAGCTGTGTTTAATCACTGCAAAATGGAAACTACAAGCTGGTAAATGGTCAGTAAATTCTCCTGTCTTGTGGGACTTACTGCTTGTTACTCGACAAATACTATATATTTTTCTGCACAGTAAATACCAAAGACGTGACATATGATCTTTGATGGATAGAAAGAAAAAAGCAAAGTAACTGTGACACTTCCAGACATTTCTTCCTGTTAAAAGGGAGTTTTTCCTTCCCATCGTCACCAAAGCGTTTGCTCATAGGGGTTCATATGATTGTTGATGTTTTCTGTGTATTATTTTCTTTAGCTCTTGTGTCAGGCAACTGTTGTTGTGATTGGGTGCTATGTAAATAAAATTGAATTCAATTCAACAGGTAATGTAAAATGAACACATGACAACAATAAATTAGTGAGGTTTAGCGTTGAAGAAGAGCAGACTTTGTTACCTTTGGACAGAATGAGGGAAGCTTTTCCCCACTGTTAGTGGTGCTAAAGCTTTGTAGATACTGCACAGAGATTAAAATGCTAATAATCATCTCGCTTAATGATTAGAAGCAAAGTAAGCGTGAGAATCTATGCCTCAAAATGTCACACTATTCATTTAACCTTAAACAATCTTACTGTTGCAATCATAGTTTCAGAAACAACAGTTTTGGTGCTGCATTAACCAACTGTAAACATTTAATACCTCTTAAGATATCACTTGTTCACTCTTGCATACACCTGCTAAATCACAAGATAACAAATGCAGAGAACACAGGAAATTTGCTACTTTAACGCTTCTAACGCTCTTTTTTTCTCTTGTTATCTCACCTGTGGGGAAGTTGTCTATTTCACACAAAGCCTCATACTCTTCCCTCGCAACAGAATATTCCTCTGTGAGTTTCTGCCCAAGCTTTGCCATGCTGGGAGCGAAACCAGACCACAGAGAGTCTTTGCTGGACTCCAGCTGAGATTTTGACAGACTCTTGTCTTCAATGGGTAGATGAAGGAAGCCACCCCGGGATATCCCCTGGGTTGGGCAAGAAGAAGGAAAACAATCAGAGAGAGAAAGTAACACAAAACAATCATCACATGTCTACGTTAAATCTAAAAAGCACTCAAACAACACTCAGGACACAATTTCTACTGTCTAAATCCTTCAACCAAAAGAAGAATGTAGCTAGCGATGATTGCAGCTGCGGTTAGAGTGGACACCATTAATAATTTCATGCTGTCAGTTGCATTAACCCAGATGAATGCCTCTTTTCTTCACAGTGATACAGGGCGCGGTTCTCTAAGGGAAAACAGTTTGTACATTACTGCTGCTCACCACGAGGTTTATGGACTGTTTTGAGTCACCAGGTCATGAACTCTGGAAATTGTTTTTTTTTTAATACTCGGAAAAAGTAATTATTACCACTAGTGAATCAATAGTAATTCATTTAACAACTAATTGCTGCCACTCTACTTAGCTTAGTTTTAAGTATAAGTGTAATTTTCCAAAGAGAATTCTGACCTTTTCTTGCAAAGCACAGTTCAAATCAGATGCAAGTGGAGGAGGAAAGCAGAGAGCGATGTGAGGTGTTTAGCGAGAGGATGACTTTTCAGTTCATGCTGTGAGTGACACTGCAGTCCTGGATGAGGTGGAAAGGTCACCTCATCATTTGGGAGCCTTGAGGGAGAGGAGTCAAGGCAGACAACAAGCTTGCAGCATGCAGGGCAGACTGAGAGGATGCACAAATGAATCTCTCTCACACACACAGTTACCAATCAAATTCATTATGAGATTTTGATTTTGATCATAGGAAGTAGCAAGTTTGTAAAAAAGCTTATAGTTAGAGCTGAATGAATGACCCTAAACCATCCCTTAGTTGTATTGGTGCTATATAAATGAAACTTGCCTGAAGCTTTGCTGTTCAGTCAAGTAAAAAAGAGAAAATAGACAATATATAAGCAGGCTAAAAATCAACCCACAGTTATGGATGACAAAATTCAGCCTGAATGTCTAAATTGTACAGTATTCTACTCTTGGATGGTGATGTGTGTCAGTGTAATCAGCTAGTAAATATTTCATAATCTTGCTTTCAGAGCATGCAACAATAATCAGCCCACTGCACTGAAAAGCGCATACAAAAAGGCTGATTTAACTATACGTGTGACATAACATGCAAAGTGGTTACAACATGTCATAATCACTTCTGTGTCAGGATTTATCGTGCAAACAAGAGCCCCCAACATGAAGGAACACCAGACTGACTCGCCAATTAGTGGATGAGCTCTAGTCTGCAAAGTCAGTTATTATGTCTTGTAAAAATGCGATGCTGTCACATGGTTTAGTAAACAGGGCAGATATCGGGCTTGTGAGGACTGTAGCTGCTGTAGTGAGGAGGAGCACATGGCCCGAGGGTATTTGTGTGTGTGTTGCTCTTTTCCTCTGGAGTCATGTCCTTCACTGTTTCTGCATTCACCTGGATATTCTGTGCATTCTAGTGTGCGTCAGCAAGAAATCACAGAAGCAGAGAAAGCTTAAAGCAAATACATATTAATTTTGTCAGCACATATATAAAATAACTCCTCCCTGACTGAAAGATTGCCCTCTTTCTCCCGTCTCTCTCTCTCTGTCATAAACAAAACTGTATGCACACACAAACACACACACACTTATTCCAGGCATTTTGCAGAAGCTATGTCCCCACCCTAAAATCAGCCTTTTTCCTTTCCCATTTTCCTTCAAATGCACAAATGCACCATTTCCCCCTCACTTACTGCCTTCAATTTTGACTTCCTCTGCCTTGCCTATGTTTTGAAGCTCACACCCCCTCCCCATCTCCAAACCACCTCAGTGGGTGCCAAGCAGTCACAGCAGTGGCTTGATCCTGGCACTTATGAAAGGAGCTCTTTGATAAGCCTCGGCCAGGAGCAACACAAGGGAAGCAATCAGAGACACAAACTCAACTAGAGATGAGACATCTACTGTGTTTGCTTGTGTGTTTGTGATGTTGTTTTGTTTCTTTGACCTGTTAAACGTCACTCTTAAAAAAATCCATGAAAGTCTTTTTTTTATTTTTTTTTTATTCTTCCATGTTTTGTGGTTTTCCCTTGTGCACTTCTGAAACTCTTGGAAACACATTTGTTCTTCCTCCCCATCTCTTTGTAACCAGGGAGAACAACAAAGTGATTAAAAGCTTTTGAGGTGTGTTTGGATGTGGCTGATGTCTGGACGCAGTGCTACTGAGGTTCTGGTTTCCTGTTCTTGCCATGTCCTCGCATCTGCTCACGTTTCAAATTTCAAAAGCTTTTGCTCTCATCACAGTTCGATCAGTAGTACAGTACAAAACCTGTTTGTGCTTCCTTTTAACAACACTTAACGGTGCAACCCCATCCCAAAAAACCCCCAAAAGCATGCTGTACATTTAAAGGATAACCCCTTTGTCTTTCAGAGTAACATAGCAGGGTTACACAAAAATGCATTCATATTTTTCTGCATTTTTATTTATTGCATTTGTTTCTATTACATGTATATTTGTTATACTTAAACATGTCTTCACCATTCTTTGATATATTTTGCGCTCTGACATTTACTCCAATAACGCAACCATCCATTTTTCTTCAACTCATCTAATTCAGGGTTGCACAAGAAGACTGGAGCCTATCCTTGCTATCATGGGGCAAAGGGTGGAGTTTGTACCATGGACAGGTTGCCAGGCTACTGCAGGGCTAACCCAGACCAATAGACAACCACTCATTTTCACACTTCTACTACCAGTGTAGAATATCCAGTCCTAACCTAACAAGCATGTCTTTGGACTGAGCAAAGAACCAGAAATACCCAAGAGAACAAGTAAACTCCACAAAGACAAGCCCCAGCTGGCTGGTGGATTCAAACCCAGCACTATATTGCTGTTCAGTGACAGTGCTAACCACTCCCTCCAATAAACCAGGTCAAAAAAAATACTTGGATTATCTTGTGAGCAAGTGAGAATGTAGATTAATAAATCTAGTTATTGAAAAACTCAAAGGCAACATTAACATTACTATTTTGGTTCACTTTCCCTGAATTTTTAATATCTAGAAAAAGATAGAAAAAAATGTTTCTTTTTTTGCATGCAGACTGGAGTCAAATTCCTTATTTGTGTGCACACACTTGGCCAAATAAAGATGATTCTGATTCTGATGTTTATTGGTTAATTGGTAAATAACCTAATCTAGCTCTTAACCTCCTGCTCCACTCTCTTTCCACTTTTGGGATTCAGGAGTTGCTGCTGTTGATATCCTGCCAGATGTGGGAGTTGAAGATCTTCAGTTCCAGGCTTTGCAGATTCACCCAGTACACCATCATTACACACTTGGGTGCACCAAGCCTGCCTGGCATTTTCTTCGGCATCAAAGTCATCTGACGGCTCAGCTCCTTTCTTCAACAAACTTTCCAGGACATACAGCCACAGACCTTATTGGACAAATACAAATTTAATCGCCCTGCAGCCTAGGGGGCCATGTTGCCAAGCGCATTTATAAATATCTTTATACTCAAACATAACAAAATACCACTCAGGTTCAGATCAGGAAGGCAGTCCCTCCAGGTTTCATTGTCTTTGCCCATGTGAACATTAATGTCACCCAGTAGTCCCCACAAAGACCCCAACCAAGGATTCCAAGTTAGCCAGGTAGTGAAGCACTGATTAACATCCAAGTGTAAACAACAACTAACCTCGTCAGTGGTGATGACACAAATCCTACCTCTAAACTCTAACCTCAAAGTGATGTGAAAAGTCAATTTTGGAAAAACAATTTGACATTTTAGATGCATTTCAGTTCATAGACTTTACAGACTATGGAGAACAAATTAGTAAAAAAGACAAAAATTATATATTCTGACACCATAGGATTATGGTCACGACCAATAATGACTTAGAAATCACAGGGTTAAACAACTAATAACTATGAAATTAAAAAAAAAAGAAGAAATTCAGTTGACTTATCTCTCTGTCGTACTGCTATTCAGGTCTCAAAGCATGATGTCAGCAACATTCAATTGAATTTCACCTCTAATTACACCTACAGATGATCTCTTTATATGCAATCATGCAAAACAAACCAGCTCCACTGACAGATATTTCAGCTGTTACAGCAGGTAGTGCCCGCCTATGTTGTACCTCTTGCTCCCATCGCTACTGGTTGGCTCTCTGTCTTTCTCATCTCTCTTTCATCACTATAGCATTCTGTTTGTCCTCTCTAGTGTGCATTGATCTCTGTGGTGCAGAGCTTTAGAGATTTGGGGCACAGTGATCTGACTGTCACTTACAGCCGGCAGGTGTGAAGAACAAACAATGACCCCTTAAGCAAACCCCAAAACCAATTTAGGCCCTGTGTACTTCGTCATATAGGCAAACTCCATGTCTGTTATGAGGAATAGAACAAAACAGCCAAATATGCATTGCAGGTGCACCTGGTGTGCCAGTTATTTGGATATGTCTCACGCTTTCTGCGCTGTGATAAATTAGACAACCAACTGGTGATGCCATAAGTTTGTGCCTGAAGTTTAATGATGATGAAGAGTCAGAAATACAGCAAAATAACTGGTGATATGTCAAGTGTAGTGATGACAAATAGTCAGGCATCCTGCTCATTGATCCATCTCAATCCGTCACAAGAGCGCAGTCCAGCTCAGGAACAAACTGTCCTATCAAAGCCAGAAATAGGCAACGCTGAGAAAGCCAAGAGTCTGGAAATATTTTCCAACCAATGACCACATGGGCTGATTTCACTAATTAACACAAGTTTAAACAGATTAGTGGAATCTATCTATAAAAACACCTGGTGTACTAAAAAAAACTTGACCTTAACCAAATATGTGTGCATATGCCACGGCAAAAATAATCTAAAAATGGGAACGCTGGATTACTGCAACTTTAAAGCATACTGTGCCATTTTATCAATGAGACCTATAATAGTAACATGTTTTCAATTCAGTCAACTTGATCTGGATCTGAACTTTAAATGCATTTTGTTACTCTATTAGCTGCATTGGCTTAAATACATAAAAGATACATTTAGATATAAAGGGATAAGCCCACCCCTGCTGTTTTTACGCTTGCTTCTGTAAAATCCTATGAATCCTATTTTTCATAGCTTTCCATTTGCATGAACAGACTTGCCAGATTTTCTCCATCCATCACATATTAGTTCTTTTTGTGTTCTGATTTAAAGTTGACCAAAAACAAGCAAAACAAAATTGCTGCAACCCAAACACACATTTCATGATGACTACGTTTGCCATCTACCAACTTTGTCATTTGCTTTCTTACTTTACCATTCATCACACCAAGGGATGAAAATGTCAAACAAATGACATCACTGCTGCATATGGATTTTTTTTCCTCCCAACAAGGACCCTTAATTTGATAAAAACCATGAAATCGATACCTAAAAAAAGACACAAATAAGAAATGGTGTCAGCACATTCAGGTGGAGAAACAGTCTTATTGACACAGGGGGAAGGGGAGTAGAAAAAAAATATATCAGCAGAGGAGCATCAATGCCGGCTGCCCCGAAGAGTGGGGTAGACATGTGATGTTCCACTGAGATCATTAAAAAAAAAAACACACTCAAACCTTTAAGAACAGGTTACATGTGTGGTTGTATGGTCATTCTGTTGGCTCACTGGTCTGTTCTTGGCATTAACTTTTATAATTAGCACCTTTTTTTTCCTGAGAAGCTGCTAGCATTTCCTGGCATGGAAGACTTAAATGTTGTCTTGTGTCTGCACATATATGCATGAATCTTTAGAACCCACCTCCAGGAAAAAAAAAAAAAAAGATTGGCTTTCCACAGCTCCATCTTTATTTTTAGAGACTGGATGCTGATGAGAGAGAGGAGAAAGCAAAGGAGTGAGAAACAACATCCCAAGTGGGGAAAGGAGGGAAAGCAAGGAGAGGAGGAACGAGAAGGTTGAAAGAGGGGGAGCAAGGTGGTCAGGGGGTTGTTGTGGTTCCTCTGTGGTTTCGGAGCGTGGCTGAAAGAAATGCAGTGTGATGAGAGTCCTTCTACTGAGTGAGCCAGAGAGAGAGAGAGAGAGAGAGAGAGAGAGAGAGAGAGAGAGAGAGAAGGGGACGTAGCCACACCAGCCCCTCACTCGGTAGGGGAGCAGAGGGGAAGGGGGGAGGCTCCGCTGCTCTGCCGTATAAAAAGCCAAGCCTGAGAATCCGGCTCCACTAACTCACTATACGTACACACATACACACACACACACACACACACACACAGACACACAGTCACAGAGATCCAGTGACTGCTCTGTTTCTCTCACACTCACCCACTCTCATCATCCTCTCTCTCTCTCTCACTCACTCTCTCTGTCTCGCTCCCTCTGTCTCTCACTCCATTCCTTTGGGCTCTGCATCCTTCTTGCTTCTTCTCACAAGTCAGATTGTGTTTGTAAGTACGTGCTGAATGTCTTCGTGTGGATGTTTGGGTTTCCTTAAGTATTTTTTGTGTGTGTGAGTGACTGCTTGGTTACTTTAGAGTGAGTTAGTGGAGCAGTGAGGTGTATCAAGTGTATGTGGGTCTTTGTCTCACCCTCACACACTCGCCGCTCCTCTTGCAACTCTTCTTGGGATCTGTGGATCCCTTTCCTCGGTGACAGGCTCCCCACACCAAGCAGTCACCATTTCCGCCCCCGGGAGACCCACGCTGGCAGCGCAGCCTCTTCCCCGACTCAGCATCGGGAGGAAGACCCTGGTGGCGGCTGCCGTAGGGGTTATGCTGGTCCTGGTGCTGGTGGTGCTCATCCCCGTGCTCGTCAGCTCCGTGGGTACAGATGCCAGCCACTATGAGATGCTGGGAACCTGCCGTATGGTGTGTGATCCCTACATGAACAAAGGCACTCCAGCCAGCAGCACGAGCTCCACCGGTCTTCAGGCTGAGGCAGAGGCGTTGAGTGACCACAGCAATGTGCTTCCACCCTCCACCTTACTGCAGGGCCCACAGGGGAAGCCTGGCAGGCCAGGCAAGCCGGGACCACCTGGACCGCCGGGAGAACCAGGGCCACCAGGGCCACCAGGACCAGCTGGACCTCCTGGTGACAGAGGAGATCAAGGAAGGACTGGGATTTTGGGTCTGGGGGGTAACGGAGCTATCAGCACAGCCACCTACAGCACAGTACCTCGGGTGGCCTTCTATGCAGGGCTTAAAAATCCCCACGAAGGCTACGAGATCCTCAAGTTTGATGATGTGGTCACCAACTTGGGCAACAACTATGATGGCATTTCGGGCAAGTTCATCTGCAGCATACCGGGTACATACTTCTTCATCTACCATGTGCTGATGAGAGGAGGGGACGGCACAAGCATGTGGGCAGACCTCTGCAAGAATGGCCAGGTTAGTGCTTTGAAACTTTTTCTGAGTTTTCTTTCTCAGCGTAAGACTATCTGACTCCTCTGATGCTCACTCTCCTGTCCTCTCCCGCTTCCTCTGTGGCTCTCCTGCTTAAAGAAGTAGCTTCATGACACACCCTGCATATAAAAAGTGACATTGCGAGACAAGTTGGGCATCTGTCGTCCGCCTCTAAAGCCTAGAGCGCGCAGCTGTGGCATACACCGCGCCTAGAGATAAAGATGTGTTGACCGTTTGCAAGTGCGTCCCCTCTTTGCATGATGCGTCCTGACACTGCCGCGTCCCGCGATCTAGAGGACGGTCACGGTGTGGACTGAGCGTGGGGTGCGACCGATCTTTTTGCTTGTACACTGTAAAATTAGCAAAAAAAAAAAAAAAAAAAGAAAGAAAGAAAAAGGAAAAAACTATCGTGCGTATCGATTTTCCTGAAGTGGAAGCAACGTGAGGAAGGAGTTGAGTATCTAAATTGTTTTAGAGTGAAAACGCTCGAGTGTTTATTAAATCAAATTGCAGAAGTAGAAAGTATTTTTTAACCTACAAGGCTGAATTTTCCAGAGGGCTTTACTTTCATTTTATCAGTTTCGGAGGACGAATTATACTCCATATAAATGTCAGTAGGGAGGGTTATTGTAAGTATTATTAATAATATTATTATTATAACATTCTGTTGCGACATAACTTTATACTCATAGTCGCTGTGAGTGAAAGTAGCAGATGGGGAAATGTGAAATTTCGCTTACAACATATTAACTGTACATTACATGTGGAAGCTTAGCGGACACCGCGGACCAATCCATCTGCCTTTACAGTCGTATTAAATGCATTAGGACGTCTGCATGATCTATTATCGCTTTCTTTGATGCATCATTTTAATGGGGAGCTAACATTATTGTGCGCCCCGGAGGGTCTTCTCAGGTTGGCAATGCGTACCAGATCAGGCTTCCCACCCGCCGTCAGATCTCTTATCTTCAAAACGGCTCAGTAAAATGGTTTGCCTGTAAGCAGATCGGATGCCATGCTACAGTTATTCTTTGTTTTGCTTAACCAGCTTGTGGCTGAGCCCATATCAAACACTGTAGTTTGCTGCAAGTGTAATCACAGACACCAAAAAGCACTATTTGCAGTAAAGAAATTAATATCCGTCTTTATAAAAACAGATCTATTTTTACCTGATTTCACGTTTCAACCTGCACACGAAACAATAAAATCTCTATTATAGGAGAAGAAATCATGGCAAATAACAATAATAAAAATAATAACCTTCACATTGCACTTCACACATTATTATGCTTTACTAATGTGGGCTGAAACTGGATGCGTTACAAGCTCTGCTGCACTTAATTCCTTGCCACCATGCATGGTCAGAATACTTTACCCAAACTGAGACACAATATTCATCGTTTAGGAAATGTGACAGACATTTCAGCTTTAAATTAACATCATATGAGAACACTTGTTTCAAGTCACATGAAATGTATTATATTTGGACCACATTCAGAATTTCACAGTGATTCACAGCCTGGTACACAGCAATGAGATTGATCCTCTGAGACTCAGCCTCCAAATGCAATTTAAAAGACCTGCTTCACATTTATTAAATACTATAAAACATATAATGGCTATTTTCCCCTTTTATAATGTTAAGTGACCTGTTTAAAAAATGTAAATATGCAATAGTTAATATGGGGTGCTCAATAACAAGTACTGTGGTCATGATATGTGAGATTTAGAGATGAAATAAGATTTGGTGTGAAACTACTGTGTCACCCAGGGAGATAGAGGTTAAATCCTTTAACCTCACCAAGTTCAAGCCCAGGGAGAAAAAAAGAGTTACAACATTTGCCTTCTATATACAGTATAATGTCTCACTCAACAGTAATGTTTCTGGGTGGGTGTAAAAGCATTGATATATAATAGGGGAAGAAGAACATATGTTCCTATAAAACGCCTTCTGTTCCCGCTTCATTGTGCTCCCAAGAGGAGGGTGTGGAGGTACTTAAGTTAGACGCACAGTGTGCATCACCAGAGACCCGCGTAATGTTTATAAAGTGGTAACTGCTTCTCTTTCTCTGTCTTCCTGTGTCCTATGCACAGCTTATGCATAAATGTTCAGTCCTTCCATGGTGTTTATTAGGTTGCTTGGCTGATGGAGGACGCCCTAGAGACTTAGTTTGTGTAAATGACTGTGAATAGTTATAAATGTTGGGCAACTTATGCTACATCTCTGCTGAAGTGTTCAGAGTCAAACTGAAACTCCTACAGTCACACTGGTGCTTTACTCAGCTCATTAAGGCAGCAAAAAGCTACACTGTGAGTTGGGATAGGGGAGGCCAGGGAATTGCAGACAATACTAGTATTTTATCATCTTTTGGCGTTATTGAAGTGGTGGGTTTCCAGGCCTTGCAGAACTGTTTTACTCCAGCATGTGCACCTCCTACTCCTGGGGTTCTTACAAGCTGTTTCGAACATAAGCATCCAGAGGTTACTTTATTTCTTCTCCGCTTCTTCCACTTTGTGTTTTAACTTGGCAAAGGGCACCAAGTGGAATCCAAACACTGTCTCCAGAACTTTGACACTTTTCAAGCTAGAGCAAAAAGTTGCAGTTTTTGGTAAACAAACAAAAGGAAAATCTATTTTCAGCACAGCACACTTTATTCACTTTCCAGCTTCCTCTTCTCACACTTTTTTTTGGCTTCTTCTTTGCATGTTCTTTTTATTTTTGTGCCAAATATCCCAACCGATCCTAAACTCTTTCCAATAAATCAATGCTTTGCTACAACCTGTCTTGGACACATCCTGAGAGACATGGCAGCAGCTATAAGAAGATAAATTTAATAGACGCAGTAAAAGGAGAAGAAAGAAAGAGGACAGAAAAGAGATAGTTATTGTGCTATTGTGCCATCGAGTCTATTTAATTGTAATTAAAAAGCTTGAACCAGATCCAGGATGTGTTTGCGCTTTTCCTCTCCGTTCCCTTCTTAATATTGTTATTAATCCGCAAAACCGTTTCAGAGTTAATTAAAAGCAATGACTTCAGCGTCAGTCTCTCAAGAGGACCATAGTGAATAATCACTCTGTCTCCTCCTTTAATAAGCTTCAACGTCCTTCGTGCACATGGCTCTTCCCTAGCAATTACCGCAGCAGTCTCCTCCTTACATACACACACATTCGCACATGCTCACACACACACGCGTGCATGATTGCCCCTCCTTTCTAACCCACAGCCTCAACCCACCCCAACTGTGCACTGCCCTCCATCTCTCCTCTGCATCTGGTCTACAGAAGCTCACTTTTTTAAAGGAGCAGAAAGTTTTCATCTTCTGAAAAAGAAAAACTTTTTTTAAAAAGACAATCCAGGTTGCTGTATCACAGGATCGATTTCCTAAAACACAATGCCATCAATATTCTTCGGTTCTTTCAAGTGATGCATTGCACTACAACAGAATAAGTTAAAGTGAACCATCCTTCAACTCATCCATAGGAAAAATCTTTGTATTTTTTTTTTTTTTAACCAAAACCCATCTCAGTCACATGTCATTTCTCAGTCAAACCATTTGCCTCAGCCCATCTCTTCTCATAAAGACACCTCCAGGTGGGACTTCAGCTCTGATACACATGAGCACAAGGCTGTTTATCTTGTTGCTGTGTATCCAGGTGAAACCCACGCATTGTGTTTAGCATCTGGTGTCAATCCCAACATTAAACAAGGGAAGCTGAGCCATCTGGAGAAGGTCTGCTCTGCTTGATTCGATTATTGACATATGTTTTAGAAGAAGAAAAAAAGGTGCAACAAAGAAGTTAAGTTTTAATTAAACCAAATAAGATTTCAGAAAATAAGGCAGATTTTCAGTCATTTTCATTCTTAAAGTGTAAAAAAGGGAGTAATCGTTGCATTCTCGTGGATTATCTGCACACAAATACAGCAATACTTCGACTTGATTGATTTTAACATTCTGGTAATGTTCAGACCTGCTATTCTTCATCGTGGTCTGACTTCAGCACTGAGAGGCCTCTGTGCGTTCGCCTGGTGTAACAGAGAGACTCTGTCTGAAATAGACAGGCGGGGTTTTAGTGAGCTACCCTCAGTCCCTCTTTGCCTGCGGTATTGATCCCCTTATGCGTGTGTGTGGAAGCGTGTGTGCCCATGTATGTGCATTTCTTTCTTCTTCTGACAGACCTGTTTCAATGTGATGTATATCATGGCACTTCTTCTATAATCAGCCTGAGAGGTAGTGAAGGCGGACCTTTGGCCTTGATCTGCTGTGTAATTGGACATTGGATTTGACACTCTGCCGAGTGGAACATTAGAGCTGGCCTAATTAGGTGCGAGGGCTATTAAATGAAGATTGGCCCACGTTGTTAGGAAATACCACACAGATTGGAAATGTCAAGATGACATCGGGCTGTCATCTGAAAGCACTGAGAGAAAATCTATCATTTATTGGTGAAGTTTCAAAAGTTGCTCGAAAGCTGCCCACCACTTGTCAGTAATCATTCAATTACTTTTAAAACATTTTACACTGAGCTTCTCAAATAGAGAGCTATTACAGCTCAGCAGTGCACAGACCATCTGAGCTGGCATCTCAGATTAAGTAACTCATGAAATACTGATAATGTCTAATATCTCAAGTACTGAGAGATCTGAAACATACGGTCCAAAATAGGCTATGGATTGTCTCCTGTGACTGGCTGACTCAAGGATGCTATGGTGTTGACTCACAAGGCTTCTTCATTATAATGAGGGCCATATGGGAGATAGACAAGTGCCCCTGGCCCTCTTATGCAAACATCTCTCTCTCTCTCTCTCCTCACGCCCCTGACATTTAGACGTCCCCCGATTTCAGTCTTCACTGATACCCACAATTATTCTCTCCCTCTTCACAGGAAAGCAGCAAGTCAATGGCTCCAAATGACTCACAGTCTGCTACATAACTCAGCGCGTTTAACACTTCATGCCCTCCTTAAAATGAGTATGGGTAAAATATCAACAACTGCCCAGTAAGAACGACACAGACTACTATACGAAAAAATGCATGTCATAACAAAGCTGACATTCTCGCTCTCATCCAACACATATACAAAAACCCACTTTGCCTTTTTTGTAGCTTTCTTGGTACGAATAAAGGAAACTCTCGGTGCCTCGAGGATTACTATGAAACAAAGTGGAAAACAGGCTCAGTGTGAACAAAGGTTGAAAATTTTGCAGTGAAAGTGTCTTTTCAGACAATGCTAGAAGCAGTGATTGTGGTTTTGGTGGTGATGCTCGAGGCAGACTGTGCTGTGCTGTATCTCGGTAATTAACTGACCGCGATGAAGCAGACACAACAAAGAAAAGAGTGGCTGGATTGCGGGTCAAAGTTCATTCCTCTTTTTTCCTCCCCCACCACTGTTTCCTCTGACAGGCTTCTTTCAGTGGCTCTTTCAGGAGAAGCTGCCCGAGTTTCATCCTCTTTGTCGCCACTGATAAACTGCAATACTAATAATCAGGCCCTGGGAAAAGGTTTTACGGTATTTGTATCACGTACTGCTGCTACATGCTATAAACTAATGAACTAACACCTGATACCAAACTCACCTTAAGCATTACTGTAGGCAATTTCATAAACAGTGAGAGGTCTGTGCTGTAAAGTCACTGCGTTTCAAAGCAGGTTGAGCAGGTACAAAGAGAACAGCTGGTGAAATTAATTCAGGAGACCTTTTTTTACTCGCTTCTGACAGATGGCAAATCTGCTCTTACCATTTCACTTCTCTTATCATGTTTTCACTTAGGTCTCCAACAAATGAACGTGTAAACACATGCCACTTTCTGACAGTACAATTCTCTTGCAACCCCTCGTACTTTCCTGTTCTCATTACTTTAGTAAAATTGTGTCTCTAGCGCACGCGGCTGCATAAAAATGCATTTCCATGTAGCATGTCTCTCTTTGTGTCGCTCTGTCATGGTGCGTGTATGCGTTTGCACGTGTGTCGCAGGAATGCGTTGAATAGGGCTCGGTAGAGATGGCGTGCTATCTAAGCTGCCATTAGGCATGCGGTTCACGGCTGGAATGTTCAAACACAATTAGATGGCAGCACACTTTGATTTAAAAGGGGACCAATAGACTCGTTGATCCAAAATGGAGGCTCAACATCAAGTCAACAAATCCCTGTCAGAGAAGCCACGAGACATGTCCTTGTCACGGTGACAAAGCCTCTTGTAAGATCACTGTCCCATTGAGATGTTTCAGGCCTGTCTCGTGGCAGACAACAGACAAAGAAAAAAAAACTGAATTTTTACAGAGTTTACAATTAAACTCAGCAAGCTGCGCCAGCTGAATGCAAATAATGCAAAGCGCCTTTTAGATAATAGGTTGATTGTAAAGGAAATCCCAAGTGACTGAGGGTGAGTGACGGTTTTAATAATGTTCCACAAATTCATCCTTCAGATTAATGCTATCATTACTGATAGCTGTAACATTCACATTTAAGAGAAACTGCACTGTTACAGGCATGTATTATTAAGTCCAAGCACAGCCCTGTATTTTTTTTGTCTTAAATATTATTCAATAAAGGCCATCATGTTGATGATATGACGGATTCAAACATGCACGAGCAGCCACGAGGAAGACAACATCGCCTGACACCTCATTTACCATTGCTGGAGCCGCCGCTTACGGCCTCACGCTTTGTTTGTCTTGTCAAAGTTCCTCTACATATTCCGTGTCAAGGTCACGCACTGCCAGTTGGCTGTTTGTCCTGCTCATCTCTGGCTATACATCTGCCATACCCTGAATTTAGACCTCTGGCTCATATCGCAAGCAAGTTTTGTGCAGAGGAGTGAAAGCGGGAGGGGGGGGGAGAGAAAAGAGAAAAAGAAAAACAGCTCCAATAGGAGCTCCCTGATCATTATTTCAAAAATAGTGAGAGGTTTTATTCATGCATGCTTATCACTGAAAGCAAGCGAAGGAGGTCTAGACTGCGGCAGTTAGTCTCAGAAGGGGATAAAAACCATTAGAGCAAAGAAACAAAACAAAACAAAAATATCACTGTGGATGAACTACAAGGATTTCAGGGAAGTTTGCTTTCACCAGGGCTTTGCTCATTCCATCTCTGCCAAAAAAACCCGTTATATTTGTATTGTTCATCTCCCCCCCCCCCCCCCCCAAAAAATCCAATAAATCATTTACTTCAAGATGGCCTAAATTTAGCCCTTTAAAGAGCAAGAAAAGAGAATAACTTAACGATATTACACATCTGTGACATTGCCAAAGGTTTTCCGCTTCTGTGCGACTGCCTGCAAAGCAAATATTTTGGTAAAGTTTCATTAAAAATCTCAGCTGACAAATCCTCCAGAGCCATCATCACCTGCTTCCCCTACAATCCAAGGCGGTAACCCTCTAATAAGATGGTGTTGACTTTGCACACTCATTGCATATCATTTCGTATTACTATGCACCGGACACTGGCATCTTAGAATCAGAACAGGAGGTTTTGTTTGCACATCGATATGAGCTGCGCTAGATTTAATCAGGAGGATAAACAATAAGAAAAAAAATGTACAATATTCCATATATTACTTCTGGATCTTAAAACCTCTCCTCGGAATTTCATTATCCAAAATTAGCCTTTACATTATTTGCACATTTCGTACTAGTGTGACACTGTCCACACTGCTGTTAGAGAACTTGTCAGGCCCTCCACAACTTTCTATCTCACTTGTTAATTATGAATTTCACAGTCTTTTATCAAGCATTTGTTTAATCGATACATTTTTTTTTAAAGTGGAAAGCTGAAGAAGTGTCAGTCTTGACTTGAATTTAAAGCAGTGAGCTAAAGGTAATGCAAAGAAGAGTTCATAAAACACATCTGCAAGTAACAAAGTATAAGATTTTGCATTATGTTGACTCTATAGCAGAATCGTTATCACACATGTTAATACTGACCAAGCCATTTCTCTCACTGTGGGGGTATTATTATTATTATTTCTTGAGGTATTAGCAGAAATGTAGCTGCACCTAAAGTAAGATGTAGCATTAACAGCATACAAAACAGGTTGTAAATACGGTGTCCTAAATAGGACATCTTGAGACTCAAATGCTTTTTACAGTTGCGGTTAAAGAACACCTCTGTTTTTGATTTCACGACCCACTGTAGCCTTTTGTGTACGCCGGGCTGTTCATCATTGTATTGCTGCAGCAGAGAAGCCCTTACTGGCTCCAAAAAGCTTCCCTGAAAGAATTTTGTGGTTTCTATCAGAAGCTTTTCAATCTTGAACCATGTAAAGTTTAAAAATGCAGAATTTTAATTAAATCATTTTATAAATACACGTAATTGTCAGGTCGAGCTCATGAAACAGTTATTCAAACTACTGAATGCTGAGTTCATGAAAGCTTAACATTTGCTATTTTAATAAGACTGGTACGCCTCTGCACATCCTCTGCACACTTTTATGTTTCCAACAGCAGGTTTTCAAAAATCAACAGAAGATGAGCTAAGAGTTTAGTGCTGACAGCATTAGCTGTTGTAGCAGGAAAGACAATAGAAAAACATTTTTTGATTTAAAAAATGCTTCATTAGTCAATGGTATATACTTAAATTACACAAATAATCTATATATTATTATTATTTTATACATTTAAATGCAAAGAAAATCTGTTTTAGGTTCCCCATTAGATTTGGCACCAGTGATACCTTCTGTGCAGGAGAGCTCTGTCAGTAGCTGGCTTGCCCAAACATTTGTCAATATGCCTGTTGTGTGTGTTCCCTTTAAACAGGGCAACTAATTATTGGGCATTCTCGGCATTATTGGGCATGCCTGTTGAGCTACTTGTCGACTCCCACTCAAAAATCCCAGATTTAAAGATTTGTGGACACTGAGTTAAAGATAGGCCTGAAATAGACTTTGGAGACCCCATAATGAGCCACAAGAAACACTGCAAATGCACACGAACTATTGATTTGGATTCAACTTTACTGACCAGACTAAGTGCTTAATAGGCTTATTTAACCACAAGATACTTTTAAGGATGTACAGTGCTTTCTTTTTTTCCATCTCTAGAGAATTAATGATCTTCCTGTTCGATTGTGCTCCATTTGAATTACATATGATGTAGTTTGTCTAGTTAGTAACTGTTTAATAGCACTGAGCCACGATGCAGACGCTAAGTAGAGAGTTACACTTTTTTTGTGTGTGTTTTGCTTTTTGTCTTTGTTTTTGTCCTCTACACCAAGCACAACACTGGTTGAGTGAAAAAGATTATAAACGATAGCGATTTAAAAACCACGACAAGCGTAATTAACAATGAAAAAGCAGAGAATTCTTAGTTGACTTCTGCTTTACAGAGTGTTATACTTAGTTACAGTTCATTGTTTAGCTTTCTGGCCTCAGATCTACTGTTTTAGTTCACCCACACTGCCTTCTTATTGCCATTTCAGGTAAGAAGCAGCTGTTTTCTAAAAAACAGTAGACATGTTCTTGCACAATTAGCTGGTGAGCATAGTGGAGAATTTACCTGATACGAAGTCGACAATATGCATATGTGGTAAATATGTAATGAAAATTAAAGCTGTTTTTTTTTGTCTTTATATTTAGATCACAGACTTTTTACATTTAAACACCGACAAAATGATTTGTTATAGGCACACCTCTATGTCAGAGTGTTACATGGGGATCTACACCAGCTCTGAGGTCTATGGTGGAAAGGCCATCACATCGCAGCTTTTGTGATGTTTTTGTGATGTACATAACAATTAAGTCTAGAAAAGAAAGCGATTAAAGACAAACACAGATTACCAGTGATGTGGTTCTTCCTTGTTTGAGGCATGTGTCATATATCAAGGACATGCTGATTGTGTTTGTGTCATTATTTTCTCTAGCGTAAAACAAAAAGAATATTTGGCTCCAGTTCCTTTGCTGTTAATTACTATTACCGGTTTATGTATATTTACTGAATCCACATCCACTTCTTGCTTCCTTCTCTGCCGTTTGCCTTAAGTTTGATTTTCAGCATTTGGCATAATTGAAGCTACAGACATCCTAAAAAACATCCTACCTCTTCTTCTTCTTTTCCTTTTCTTCGCTGTTTCCTTTAGGGGTCATCGTGACTGATCATTCTACCATTAAGCTGTAAAATCCACATGGTTGTCTGCATTTGTATATCAGGATTGCCAGCCTATTACTCTAGTCCTAAATAAAAGAGGGTGAAGAAGAGCAATGAGTCTGTTAACTCCACATTAAAGCGAACGCTTCCTCTGAGCTAATATTCATTGTTTAAAGCCAATTTTACACTTTCAGATCTTGAGAATAATTTCTAAATGTGTTTTTAAAAGGTTGTATAAAGCCTTATGTTTCTTCAACTGGTGTCACTAATGAAGTTTAAACCTGAAAAATAATTTGGAGGTGTGAAGTTAGAAAGAAGTTGGAATACTAGAGCCTTTGAGCCCACTCCTCATCTCTGCTTAAAGCTTACAGCTCGAGGCTATATTAGCTGCTACTTGTGCAACACACCACTGTCTCTAGCTGAACTGGTGCCAGATTTTTGTCAAGGAAGCAGACTCTGTTGAGTGAACAAAAAAACAAAAAAAACCAAACAATATCTCTGCTACTGCTGCAGACATAAAAAAGACCATCATGAGAATGACACTGTAGGAGTGTAATAATAAATTGGATGAGCACTCTTTTAATTTAAAATCGAATGTGCTAGAAGCAAAACAACACAAAATAATGCATGGCACTACTGCCAGACTGAAGTGAGAATTGAGAATAAGGCTTTCATAAAAGCTGTTGTTGACCAACTTAGGATCTTCATTCAGCTGGTTTGCCTTTAATTTCACTCTTTACCTTTCAGCTGGAAAACAGGGAGGCTAAAGATTTTAGTCTTTAAAATGTAGCTTCAGAAAGTTCTTGAATCATCGGGCCCCATCTTATCTTACCTCATAGCTATGGATCACCCCAACAGAGCACTTTGCTCTCAGATGGCAGGCTTACTTGTGGTTTCTAGGGTATTTAAAAGTAAAATGGGGGCAGAGCCTTCAGCTTCCAGGCCCCTCTTCTGTGGAACCAGCTCCCAGTTTGGATTTGGGAGACAGATATCCTCTCTGGTTTTAAGATTGGGCTTAAAACTGTCCCTTTAAAAAAAAAAGCATGTAGCTAAGGCTGGATGAGGTGACGCTGAATCCTCCTTTAGTTACGGTGCAGTAGGTGTAGGTTCTTGGGGGATTCCCATGATGCATTGAGTATTTCTTCTTCAGTCACGTTTTCCACTCCCTATGTGTTTATACATCTCTGTGCATGTAATCATTAGTTATTATTAGTATGGCTCCCTTTCACAGCGTGTCTATACCCTGTCTCTCTCCCCTCACCCCAACAGGATGTGGCAGATGGCTGCCACTTCCTGAGCCTGGTTCTGTTGGAGGATTTTTCCTGTTAAAAGGGAGTTTTTCCTTCCCACTGTTGCTCAAGCACTTGCTCATACGGGGGCATATGGTTGTTGGGGGTTTCTCTGTTTTCTCTGCATCGTTGTAGGGTTTTTACTTTACACTATACAGCAGCTTGAGGCAACTTTTGTTGTGATTTAGCTATATAAATATTGGATTGAATTGAAAAGCATTATGCAGTACTCATTCCTACTTAAATAATCACTGTTAGAACAGCTCTCTGCCACACACACAAGTACACACATGCGATAAACCACAGCTATTGTTTCAAGACTCATGTGGGACTGCACCTACACTTAAAAACACAGCACGTTTGTAGTGGATGTCTTAATTACCCCGGACAGGTTATTTAGAAACTGCTCCAAATGTCCTGCAGACAGAGTGCCAAAACACACAGGCACACAGGGACACAAACACACACATACACACATGTGGCCAGACAGAAGCTGCAAACCCAAAAACAACAACAACAAAGTTCTTTTTTCCTCTTTTTGATGCAAACTCATTCCAGCGATTCCCATCACTCCTCTTAGTTATCAGATATTTCTGCTTATACTCAGTAAACATCTTTTATGTTTTGTTTCTTCTAATTTCCTCCACACTGTGACCCCCCAGAGTAAGCCCTGTTGTTGCATTTCTGAGACTTTTGGAGCGCATTTTGCTTCAAGGTCGAACAATAGCTCTGCAAAAGACCCCTGGCTTGATTGAAACCATAAATCTGCCTGACACAGAGGCTAAAGTTTTGGGTCGGTTTTATATGTTTAATATCAATATTAAAAAGATATATTTGTCAAAAAAAAAAAAATCGACTTCAAAATGAAACCAAATCGAAATGTATGTCCTAAATGATAAATTACCTTCCTGTTGAATAAACATTATTGCTCTCTTATGATAAAAAAAAGCTTCTCTTTTTTGCACTTTCATTATTCCATGTCATAAATAATGCAGTTCTGCTTCTTAATTAGCAGAATATCAATAAAGAAAATTCTATGAACTTTAGACCATTGAGACAGGAAGAGGATGCTAGCTTTATTTTAAATGTTAATCTAAGTTGACTTTAAAAATAATGTAATTTTAAAACTGTAAGCTTGGGGTTTCCTGAATATATTCACCATTGTAATCAAAACTGTATTTGCTATGTGTATTTTCTTACAAGCTTCTATGCTCAAATGCCAAACACATTCCCTGCTCAAAATAGCAAATGTAATGTCTGTACATCCTTGGAGATATATGAGTACTTACATGCGCTAAGTGCTTTTAGTTTAGATTTACAGTAATATAGACTTTTAAGAGTGAATACAGTATCTGTCTTAGCATGAGAGACTGACACCTGATTCATAGCATTTGCTAAATACATTAAGCTAATGTACTGATACCTTTAGCAACTATGAAGGCTACCTCTTCTTTACGTGTTTATCTGCTCCTGGCCTTGCAGGTTCGTGCCAGTGCCATTGCCCAAGATGCTGACCAGAACTATGACTACGCCTCCAACAGTGTCATCCTCCATCTGGATGCAGGAGACGAAGTGTACATCAAACTGGATGGAGGCAAAGCCCACGGTGGCAACAACAACAAGTACAGCACCTTCTCTGGCTTCATCCTCTACGCAGACTGAGAACACACAGACACAGAGACAGTCAGACAGGAAGAGACTCAGACTAAGTGTAGTATGACGGGGGGGAGGGGGTGTATGTGTTAAAAGCCTGGAATGCTTTCTAGTTTTCCTAATTCTCTCCATCATCACGGACACCTCTGCTTCGTATCCATCAGTCAAGACATCCAGGTTCTGTAGCCAAGTCTGGATGCAAAGCTCCTGAGGACTGAGAGGAGCTCGGTTGGGCGTGTGTGGGAGGAGTGGGATGTTAGGTGGAGGTGGGCCGGTTTTTCCACACTCCTTGCCACAGTGCCACTGGTCAAAAGCTCCTCACTCTCAGTGTCTCTCCTCTTTAGCCCTTCTCCATTGCACAGAAATATCAACAAATATGAAAACCCTGCTAAGTGGATGATCTCACCTCTTCTCTCCACAGCGGCAGCAGTCAGCTGCAGTATCAGTGGACTGAAGTGACTGAAACTTATAGTGTTGTTCCGTGAAATTTTCCTTAGATTGTGTTTTCATTTTGTAGACATGCATAATATTCAACACGAGCAAGATTTAAAAAAAAAAATAAATAAAAGAGAATATATTTGTCCCTTGTGAAGATATCCTGTTTGACTGAGAGATGTTATTTGTGATGCAGCTCAGAGCTCTAACAGCTGGAAAACAAATCTTTAAATCAAGAGTTTCACTATTTTATAGCAGTGTGTGTTTTTCTTCATTTCTAGGTAAAACAAGGTAACTATTATTCATGTGGAGAATAACAATACATTCTGCACTTCCAGTGTATCTGAAGAAGAAAACATCTAATATAGACAATACCCTTTCCAGAAACCACCTCACACTGTTTCTGGCACTGTCACAAATGTCCTGCTGCTCTTCAGATTAAAGGAGGGCATAAATAATCTTTTCAATGTTCTAGCTTCATGTAGATGTTCCACTCAGTACAACTAGTTATGTGATACAGAAAATTTTCAAACTCAGAGGTAACCCAATTGAAGAACGCCAATCCTTTCCTCTTTTCTGTTATGCCGACCTCCAAGGTTTCTTGCGAGGTATTAAAAATGAAGAAGAAGAAGAAGCAGCGAGCAAGGAAAAGAAAGTCACAAATGCAGAGAAAGAGTCAGAAGTGAGTGAGATGGGGAGGTAGAGGAGGCGTTCAAGCACAGTGAAAGTGAGTGGGCAATTTTTATGTTTCAGTGTCTTCACTGGATGTCATCCATTCATTAGCTGCATATTCAATGACACACAGGCATTATGGTAATATTTACTCGACATGGCTGCCTGATGGCTTGCTTGAGAATGAAACTGATTGGGTGAGTGACTTTGGCCTATTATGACCGCACGTTTGAGTGTATGCGTGTTTGCGTTTGTGCGCGTATGTGTGTATTCTGTGCATACCAGTGAGTGTATGCATCTTAGCATGTGCCGTGCCATAATTACATTGTTATTTTTCAGAGTTATCCTGTGCTACAGCCAATGACATATATTTTACGCAGCAGCCAATGAGATTGTGCTCTGTAGGGTGGAGCCTCTATAGATATGATGAGAAGAACAAACAGCTTGTAATTGAAATCTATGACTTGTTTGTCTATCTTATCTTTTGGAATTGTTGAATACATTTCAATAATAAATGGGATTTTTTTGAGTGACTTGTCTCAGGAGAATTTTTGAATCCCAAATACACTAATTAAGGCAAATTATCTGTAAAAGAGCTCATTCGCTCTGTGAGATTAACTGCAGCGACAGCAAAAAACATGACTGGAAATGTGCGTTTCTTGTTCTGTTTGAAGCGAGAATTTGAATAATGGACACTCAGTGCAACCAATAAAAAGATCCTATCAGCAAATCCCTTATCTCTCTTTTCTCTGGAGAATGCAAAGTGTATCCAGGATGACGAGCATCCAGGGAGAGATGTCTGTGTTTATGCTCCCCCCGCCACGTCCCATCCTGAAGTGATCCTGTGGTGCTTCTCTCCATCTGGAAAGGTGCTCTTGGAGATAAAGACTCTCCAACTTTAGCAACATCCTCCAGTGGAGTAAAATGCCTTTTTTGAATGCAGATGAGCCCTTAGGGAAATGCAGGCTATTCCTCAATCTGCAATCACAGTTTCTTTTCACAGATTCACATCAACAGGGGTATGATATACCTAGCGAGGAAGTGAGGACGGAGAAGAGAAGACAGGGGGAGGAAAGATTGAGAACGATAGAAACGGAGCAGAATATGGTTTGACAAAGACCGATGGAAACATGAGAGAAAGAGCAGGCCACAGAGAAGTAATGGGGAATGGATAGATAGGGAAGGAGAAGGTAAAGAGAAATATAAGGAAGACAGAAATAAAAGGGGGTGGTACTGATTTGGGGTGAAGAGTGAGGAGGGGTGGATTGTTTTCAGGGTAGAGTGATTCCCTGTCGGGCCTGTGTGAGGTGTCAGGAGAGATTAGCCAGCGTGAAGCTGGAGGAGAGAGCTTGAGATAGCTTAGATTGGACAAGTGTCAAGGACTGGACATTCCTCGGACCTGGCAGGAATGGGATGTGACACTGGCTGCCATGCTCGCCTGCACTACTTTGCTCTTAAGGGGGCATTCACCCCTCTCTGTATCATTTTATGAAATTTCCTCAAGCATATAGCAAGTTTATTCCAAACACATCAGTGATATTGAGAGTGCTTGAGCATCTTAACAGCTGTAATTGTTCCAGGTTTAATTTTAAAGACATTGCCATCAGCAGGGGAAAAGAAAAGGTCTTCAGGATTAAATTCTGTGCCAAGTAAAACTGAGATTTACTTCAGTACAAATAGACTAAACAACATCAAATCTCAATTCACAGTCAGAAGGTAAAAAGGTAGCAAAAGGACAATTTTATTTCATATTTATCACTGTCATGTAGCATTATATTCAGGAGAAATAGGTGAAACTAAAAAAATGTTACTAAAAAACTTCTAAAAATGTAATTATATATATTTTTTGCAGGAAAGATTAGCTATAAATAACGAGAGTAGTGATTAGATGGTGAAAACAGCAACCAAAATAATTAATTCTAAATTAATGAATTAATTTGTGCAAGGAGGAGATATTTTTGGAACTCAACCTGTTTTTCTACTAAAGAAACACTAAATGTTTCATTCATTTTTAATGCAACATAACACTGAACAAATACAATGAACAGTGTGTGCTGTGATAACTTGATGACATGCATCAACACAATCAGAATATGTTATAGTATGATGTATGCTAAAAGGTTACTTGAAAGATGATTTATGAAGGATTGTGAAAATAATGTGAGACATTTTACTTGTAATTAAAATATAGCACTAAAAAATGAGATGCTTCATTTATTTCTATTGTTTGTGAAGTGCCCACATTTGTGAAACCTTTGTATGAGCGCCCTTTCTCGATTTTTATTTATTTGTTTGTTTTTGTGCTGTGGATCTCACAGAAGCTTCTGATTACGTCAGCAGTGTTGCCGATGTTTTGCCCTGTGAATGCACCTTAAACATGTTGACTGTTTGCCTATTTACTAATTACTGAGGTGCAACTGTAGCAATGTCTGCACTGGTAATGTCACCTGCTTATCATCACGAGAGAACACTGAGCCCAGATGTTTCTCATGCCGCTAAAGGGGCCCTGCTGCATAAGCCTCCGCCCTTGCAAACAAGCAAACACAGAATAAGTCTATTTCCAGAATAACACGCATTCATTTACTGGCTTCTTTTTGATTTGAGTGTTCGAGTCATAAGTGTGAATAATATGCATTATATATAAGACTGGCAGCTGAAGACTAAAGGGTCTTTCACTAAAAAACAATGTCGATTGAATCCCACAATGCATTGTGTTATATTCAATAAATCCTAAATTACTGCTGTGCGTAATAGAGCATTACCTATATAAAACTGATACCCAGAGTGTATTTATTTATTTGATTGTTTTTCTTTTCAGTTATGCATCCATATCGACATGATCTCTTATAGATGCATATAGGCAGTGTGCCCTTCCCAGCAATCAGGTGATATATATATATATGCATGTTTAGATGGAGTATTTTGAATGTATATTAGTGGACTGCATGTTTTTTCTTGAATTATTAATTTTCTCTTCAAGAAACAGAATCTGGATCAATAAGTTACACTATTTATGTAAGAAAAAAGGGGCTGCTAAATCACAGTCTGTTATTTTTCTCAGTGCTAAGATGTTGAGTGACGTAAGCTTCACAGTTTGGGTTTTTTTAAATGTTTTTAGCAACTTTCCCGACACGGTTTCATAAGTGGTTTGGCAGCCAGTTCAAGCTTGCAAAACGCTGCTTTCATATAGTGATACATTCTAGAAATCTGACATGCATGCACTCTAGCACCATCATTTTTTGGTTCAGTTTGACCTTTTCCCTCACTTTTTTTTCTCCTTACTGTGCCCTGCTTTTAACCTGGTATGACAAACACAAAGGTTAGGAAAGCAGACAGCTGTTAGTAGACGGGGCTCCTCCCGCCACCCTTGAGCCTCTACTATATGCGCACACATACACGCACATGCATAAGCATACGTGGAAAAACCTCTGCATGATAGCACAGTCACACATTAACACTGCCACCCTTGCTCTATTTGCTTCAACTACAGTGCATGATTCCCTTTGTCAGTTTGGGTTGCGGCCGAGGAAGAAGCCTTTCTCAGTTATCCCTGTATGCTCTGAAGCTGCCAGGCCAGGTGTACTCTGCAGTCACTCCCTGCACTGTGGGAGCTGGCCGAGCTGAGTTGCCCGGGCGCTTATTGCAGACCCACCCTCGCTCATTGTGACATTCTGACCCCAGCTCACCACTCTGCTGCTTTATATGCACTAATTTAACACTGCAACAACACACTGATCCACAGAACTTTAGACACTGATAACCCTCATTTGTTTCATTAAACTCATCATGTCTGTCTTTTATTTTTGTTCCTTCTAAATTTCTGTGTTAGTTATCATAATGAGCTGTGTAGAATGTTACTTTAACCCTATAATTCCCTTTGTATCATATTTGATACGTGAGTTTCTGAGACCGCTATCTCATCAACATGATCAATACTTGCCATAATTTCAAAATGTTATGGACAAAACTCCTTTTTTCCTTAAAATTAACATTGTTGTTAACAAAAAGTTGCCAAAAAACACCCAATGTATCAAATGTGATACAAAAAATATATAATAAATATATATTATAAATCTATCACACACAACATGATATAGAAATTTTTTTTTTGGATTTTCTTATAAGGGTTAATAAACATCTCAGTTCCAAAATATCTGAATTTTCTGGCTATGTTTTGATCGGTTGGGTCTTACAGGGTTAAGGACCAAAGAGCAGGACAGAAGTCAAACACAAAGCAAGCATTTAATGCTGATTAAGTCCAAAGATTTACAAAGTCCAAATCCAAGAATACACACAGAGCAAAGCCAGGGAATCCCAATATCCGGAAACGATTGGAACAGAAGCTTGGGAAATACAGGGGATATACACCTGGAGACAAACAGCTAAATGGACAACAGGAGAAAGGATAAAGGAAGGCTGAGACAATATATAAACACAAACGGTAACAAGGGAAGTGAAAATAGCAGGGAAATCAAACACAGCTTAATACGACCAAGACAATAACAAAAAGAAGTAACGAAAAGAGCAAGTAAAGTAACTTAATGCAGGGAAGACAGAAACACCAAAAGACAAAAGAAAGGAGAGATGAGACAGAATTCAGAGGAATTTAACTTAACTATTAAAGGACTAAGGGGTTCACGATAACTTAGGATATAAATCAAAACACTGTATAAGCATAAAATCTAAGAAGAAACTCAACCAAAATGCATTTATTAAGAGCACAAAAAGGCAAACCTTTCTGTGACACTAAAGATAAATACAGACAAATAAAATATATACAGGCAAATAAACTATGGGAAAGGAAACAAGATGCAGACTCAAAAGCTAAGACTTAAAAGGTTCAAGGTTACAATGTGAATAGCTAAGCACATAAGGAAAATACCAAAAAGATGACCAAAATATCAAAACTCAGAGTACAAAAACACAAAATTTCAAGAATAACAAGGAACAAACTCAAATATGAATCGTGCTCAAGATAAAAAGGAACCATGAACTTGTGAAACTTGCAAAAGCCTTGGGTCCAAGACCCTGGGACCATGATATTACAAGCTGCAGGCAGGAACGACAGGATGCAATGCGGTAAATATTTCTCGCTTTCTTTTCCTCCTGCTCCCTCACTGTAAAACTACTGTGGTATTCTCACATGTTGTAGTGCCACATCTCCAGAGAACTCACTGTAAAGAGAGATAAAAAAGCACAAACAAACATCCAACATGCCTTTTTTCCCCTTCAGCAGGCTGAGTGCATTAGTGACCTTTTAAAGTGCAGCCTCCCTAGCGCTTTGCACACACCCCAAAGAAGAACAAACTACTAATAGGGCTAAAGAGCTGACACACTTTAAACAAAGATCAAACAATTTCTTGGCTATGAGGCAGCTCTTGCTACATTAATGCTATTCAATTATGTAGCCAAGACAAACAAACATCTTTGTACAGAAACAGCAGCCAAATGAGTGAAAGTTTGTGCTGGGTGAGGACTACAAGCACGCAAAAATAAAATGCTGTGTTACTTTTTAGTGCTGCCTTGACTTATTGTTCAACCATTTGGATGACGCTGTGGTTCTATTTTATTAGGTAAAACAATATCCGTGTTAAGCTGCTTCGTATTTTTTTCTTGTACAAATGGGAATCGGACGACTAGGATTGTGAAGAAACAATAACTATGGAGGAGGAAAGACACCAGGATACTGTAAATACAACCATATAATCTACTGTTTGGTTCAAGGAAAAGAAAGGCTGGAGAGCACATTCGAAACGGGCTTCTTGCAGAAATGGAAGTATTTGTTTTCTTCATCTACAAAATGACCTTATTGGGTAGTATCGTGGGAGGCAGTAAGCTCACACCATATGACTCTAATTGCAGTGAGTGTGTTTGTGCGTGTATGGATGCTTATGTGCGCGGAGCGCAGTCGTGTTTGCGTGAGCGGACATCAGACGGAGCTACAGGGCCTACGGCAGGAAACCGCGGCGAGGTGGATAAGCTCAGAATTGCACAGGGCATATGTCAAAGAGGAGATATTACCCCCCACATTACTCCCACTCAAACAGGATAGGCCATTACATGTTGTATTTCAGACAGTAGCATGCAGATAAGACAAATATTGACAAGAGAGAGACGTATTCGCTGGAAAATTAAGATATTGTGAATAATACATGAAACCTTAACAACATGTCTGAGGGAGACAGTGAAACCACAAAATGGTAATTTTGCCAAACCTTTAATAAAATATAAAAGCCACCAGATTCTTGGATAACTTTGAGCAGGCTGCTTGTAGTGAGTAATAACTTCCCAATTTAGCTCAGTTTGCTCTCTCCTGCTGCTTCTTGCAGACTGATGGATGTGTGGCACGCTAGTCATGCTGCCTTGTGTCACCTGTGCTGCACTTGCACCAGGCAGGGAAACAGGGGAAGAGCCATGGGAGGTCTGGAGGAGGCCAGAGTGGGGGTGAAATAGACATCTGTGATTAACACATACAGACACGTGTCAGTGTGGAGGATTTGCGGGGAGGCGCGCTGGGAAACGCTCACACACAACCTGCTCCTGACGGCAAAAGTTTGACTAAATAAAGACACAGATGAAAGGATGAGAAATTCTTGGGAGGCCACAATGAGCCCACCGATAGACTCGCAAAGGATTAAATTACACGAGCAGAATATAATTAATATGTTGAGTGAAAAATGCATTTCACGTGGAGTGCAAGAGAAATTAGTATGTGCTGTATGCATATATAGAGCCACATGTGTGCATTTAACACCTGCCTTTGGAAGCGCAACGAATTGTTTTTAGTGTTATTTAGAAACATGAAAGGACCTCTGGAGATGTGCCAGTTTTAGGAGGATTGGAGGTTCGGAGCAACAATTTAATCATCCTTTCCCAGCGCCATATGTTCAGATAGCACCCTCGTCCCCCTAACAATAATCGTTACCATCACAGTTACTGTACACTGAGGCACCGGTACATTAGAGCATTAGCCTTGACTGCCATTCCTATGAATAATATTAACATTATTCTAGCAGACATATTCCTGGACAGTAAAGACAAGTACAACAACAAATGTTCAGAATGACATCTGGTAAACTGAATACATTAAACTTCTGATTGGCTGGGAATTAGATTAGCTTTCAAACAAATAGAGGAGGTAATGAGCCCCTGCAAGGTGAAGGAGACCGCAGGGGAGGACAGAGGGGCAACAGAGGTTTGAGAGAGAATAAAGCCAAACCAACGCCAATACCCCAAACTATTAAATGGCTTCCAACTGCTGATCCTGATGTAAACTTGAATCGTTAAGAGGACACTTTGAGTAGTTGTTATCTCTGAGGAGTTACACAAAAAGAAATACACACCACGCACACACACACACTTGAGGGATTGGTTCCACCGAGAGATTCAGTGAGCCATCTGCCAAATTAGGCCATGAGCCACAAGCCCGCGACTTCACTGTTCTATTCAATTTTCAATTATTGGGCTAGAGGCCTAAGCACGAGGTCTGTAGACTCATTTTTGAGCACTTCCACACATTAATAGAAAAACACTTTTCCACTCATGTACGCAATATGGGATGAGATGAATCATTGAAACAAGGCTGTGTTATTCATAATGTTTTCATAATGGATAACTTACATGGCACCACAGCTTGTTTAGATTTCTTTCTTTTTTTATTTATTCCACCGTGGGCATGAAATGCACCGAAATTCTTCAGTGAGACATCAGGTCTTGAATGAAATAAAGGCATCATGGCATTCATTTACGTACATGCATACACATGAGCATATATGCATGTAGTATTCTGTATTCTGCAAACGGACACATAAAGACACCAACTGAGGCTCCTGAGGCAGTGGAGCTGCTGTACCCAGTGCCAGCTCCACCCCTTCCAAAATGTCAGAGGTGTTTATAGTAGGGAGGGTGTGAGGTGATAAACGCATCCGACTGAAAATGTCAGAGTGTCACCTGTTGCCATGACAGCCGGCAAAGTTTGGCAAGAAGTAGAGTGCGTCTGCCAAAGGCCAGATTATTTGCTTCAGCTAATTGAGCCTGGGGTTTGTAGGACGACTGTATACAAGTGTGATAAAAATATGGAGGAAAATCTGAATCTGTCTGTATAAATATAAAACAAAGAAAATAACCCTGCTACATATCAGAATTACACTCTACCAGTGACAGTGATCATTCAGATGCCAAAGTTTTTACGAAATCAAAATACAGTTGTTGTATTTTTTGTTTGCTTGCTTTTTTAGAAAGAGTGCTCACTAAGAACTGAAGGGGAGTACCTCGGTAAAAGGTGTTTAAGAAAACAGCTCATGTTTATCAGTTTTTAAGGTAAAACCTTGAACTGCAGATTGGATCGTCCAAGGTAAAACTAGGCTGCCTCTGGAGAGACTGCAAACAAAATGAAAAGCTTGTTTTCCAGTAGTGCCAGTTATACAATATACATTGCAGAACCTTTGCAGTACGCAGAAGCAAGGATTTAAAAAATAACCCAAAAACTAACATTATTTTAGCTGTTTGAATGGTGATGTTGCTGTTTTGAATCCAGACATACAGCATTCAGTTTCAATATAATTTTATTTTATTTAAATAGCGCAAAACCACAACAACAGTTGTTTCGGGGTAACTTATATTGTAAAGTCCCAAATATAATAAAAAAGAACCCCAACAATTAGACAAACCCCCTTTGAGCAAGCACTTGTTGACAGCGGGAAGGAAAAACTCCCTTTCAACAGAAAGAAATTAGAAACCTTTGGCAGAACCAGGCTCAGGAAAGGGCAACCATCTACCACAACAAGTTAGGGGTTATGTGAAGGAAACAGAACAAAAGAAACACAGTAGAAGAGAGCCAAAGATTAATAATAAATGCTGAATAAATGCAGAATGGTGCACAAACAGATAGGTACTCGTTTTATTCTTTAAGCTTCAATTAATTTCAATACAGTGCAACCCAATATAATGTTAATCCAAACTTTCAAAACTAAGACTGAGTATGAACATATTGAAGTTTTACAAGGAGTAATATTAAATACTGTGATAAATTCCATGATTATGAATGAACTTCATCTTCAAACATCTAATATTTTAAGAAATCATCAACTCCAACACGGGCCTGTTAACATTACACATAAACTCTGACACCTGTGTCTCTTTTCCACCAACATAGTACCTTGGAAAGAGCCATCAAACCAGCCCATAACAGGTTGGGATCATTTCCATGGAAAGAAAATCATCAATTTGATAGCTACATCTGCCAATCATTGATGAATTCATTGTGGTGAAATTCTGCTAACACCAGTGCTTCCAACTTTGGACCTAGCAATTTTGTGGTGCTGTTCTGTTGCCAGCTATTTAGCACCAATCTTTTTTTGGTGGAAATAGGCGTAACTGGTTCTTGACTGGGCACCAGCACTGGCACTGTGTCAGTTGAAATAACAGAGGCATTTATTTTCTGCCAAAATACAAAGGTCTAAATTCTCCATGAAACAAAAAAGGCAAGCACAACTCTGCACTCCATTTGATGACGTCTTTTAGATGTAGTCATTTTTGTTATTAAATGTTCCTAATAAGTGCATACATGCACATGATTTTAGAACACACCGTCCTTTGAGTGAAAACTGTTTTCTATTTTTGTGCATTAAATAAAAATATATCTTCTGTAAATAAAAACAAATTGCAAATTATAATATTTTCTAAAGTGTCTATGTATACAACCAATAGTCTTTGCTATTGTTCACTTGATAAATAGTATTACTTTGAAGTGACAATTGCCAGCCATTGTTTTCCTGGTGCACCCCGATTGTGTGAAGCAGCTGCCGATTGTGTTCCTGGAGGCGGCTATGGAGCTCACTGTTGACTAATTATTATGGAAATGTGATAAATTACTATACTTGACTAAAACCTAGTGGATGCCAGAGGTTAGAGGTTTGTGCTAAGTTTACAGCAGCTTAAAATATTAACAACATATTAACATATTAAGATGAGGTTTGAAGAGAAGAGGACAGAACAGAAAAATGTGTGCCTTTGCAAATAAGTGATAAAGATATATGAATTTGACTGAAAGCTAAAAGAAGTCGTATGTTAATTAATGATCATACTGTCATAGTTTCCTTTGCAATATGTCTAACAAGGCCTTATTGTATCGTCAGCTCCAGCAATGTACATGTATCCAATATTGGTTCAAAGTAAAGGGTGTATGTAGTCATTTAAAAAAGCTCATTGACCAGACTGCAGAGAGTAATACTCCACAATTTTATAATAACGTGCTGTGACAAACTATAATTATTTTCCTCCTTCCTTATTTCTTTTTGTTGTTGTTTTTTTACATATTTGTCACACTTAAATGTTTCAGATCATCAAACAAATCAAAAGATAACATAACTAAATATAAAAGGCAGTTTTTGTATGAAGATTTAATTTATTAAGGTGAAAAAAAGTCATCCAAACCTGACTGCTGTGTGAAGAAGTAATTGCTTGGCAGTGAGAACTGCAATCAAGTGTTTGTGATAACCGACAATGGATCTTTGACATCACTGTGGAAGAAGTTTGTTTTAACTCAATAACACTGGAGGGTTTTTGATAGCCTGTTTAAGGTCATGTTAAAGCATCTTAATCTGATTTGAGTCTGGAGTTTGACAACATCACGTTTATTTATTATTTAATTAATTAATTAATTGCATAATTAAGTAAGCTTATGCTTCAGGGCACATAAACTGCCAGACATTCTCTTACAGTACTTTCTGGAAAGTTGTCCAGGTCCTGAAGCAGGAAAGCAGTGGCAGACCATCATACTACCACCGCCATGCTCAACTGTTGGTATGATATTCTTTTTATGAAATGCTTTGTTAGTTTTACACCACATGCAACGGGACTCAAACTTACTAAATGGTTCAACTGTGCTCTTGTCAGTCTTCACAATAGTTTTCCAAAAGTCATTCCAGAAGGGATCATCAAGATGTTCTTTGGAAAATTTAAGACAAGTCTTGATCAGAAATGGTTTTCACTTTGGAACACTTATTGTTGAATCAGGAACACTGACCTCAGCTGAGACAAGTGAGGCTTGTAGTTCTTTGGATGTTTTCCTGGTTTCTTTTGCGACCTCCTGGAATGGTGCACCACTGTTTCTGTTTGGATGCCTGGGTCGTTGACCCAGAGTTTTGAGTTTATTATATTATTTATCATTTCTAGTTTTTTGGTTTCCTTGTCGGAGTTGTGTCTTCTGGTTTCTGTTCTGTTCCATAGTTGCTGTCTCCCCCGTGTCCAGTCAGAGTCTGTGTCTGTAGTTCAGTCTGTGTTACGTTTCCTGTTTTACTTTGGAGGTGCATGTCTTATGTTAATGTATCTGGTTTTGCTTCCCCTGTTTCGTTAGGCCTGATTTGCCCCAGCTGTGTTTCCCTCCTGTTGCCCATTCCCTGATTGCTCCCTCTATGTATTTAATCCCTGTGTTTCAGTTTGTTGGTGTTGTATGCTGTGTGTGCTGCCTGCCTGCATTTATCGTTTTTCTATTTTGGAAGGTTTTTTTTTTACTTTGAAATCAGCATTAAAGCTGTTTTTTGAGTTCACGTCTGTTTCCGGAGTCTGCACTTTCAGTCCTTTTCCTGCCTGCATACAGCCCTTCACGTAACAGTTTCAACTTTTCCACATTTGTGGATAATGACTCTCGCTGTGGTTTGCTGGAGTCTCAAAGCCTTAAAAATGCAGCTGTATCCCTTTGCAGACTGAAAGTTGGCTGTTTCTCATCTAGTTCTTTAGATGCTACAAAACATGCTGTTTTTGAGATCTTTTAACCTACGTCACTTTTCCAGACAGATTCTATTTAGGTGATTTATTCCATTCAACATCCCTGACAGAAATCAGGCCTGTGTGTGGCCAGTGAAATTAAACTCAGTTTTCAAAAGAAGTTTGTAATTATAGTTAATTCACAGTTACACTTTCTAATAGGGCCAGATAGGTCCCTTAATAAATGTGACGATCATTTAAAAAATCTATTTTGTATTCACTTGGGTTATGTTTGTTTTTAAGTGTGACACTATATGCCAAAAATAAAAAAATCAGGAAAGGGCACATATTTTTTCACAGCACCATACATTGATGCCTTTTGGAGTTGCTTTTTAAATTACTGATGAGCATTGTAAGCAACCCGCTTCTACAAAAGAATTTACAAGTTCCCGTTATCTCAGGCTAACGTTAGGTGTTGTTTAGTTTGAAATGTAATCTAGTAATCGGTTGTGAATGCAACCAATTAAGGAGCAAGAACTAACAACACTCAATGTGAATGCTTTGCTTATTGTGGCTTTAATAACAACTGAGCCCCGTGATCTATGAGACACATTTACACCATATGGATTCTTGAGAAATACTTCTTAAATATTTTCATTTGTGTGTGTTTGAGCAGCAGATTTATCCCAGTGGGAGTGTGTGCGTTATGGTCTTTTGTAAACTGACACACTGATAAAAGACCAGATCTACCAGTGCATGGTGCCATGCAAAATAAGAAGTCTGGAATTCATGACTGCTTTTATTTGTTTAGTTTAATTTACTGAGACAATACACGTAAGCACTAATACAGCAATCAAATGAATTTACATAGAACTTGTTCTTAGTGATTATTTGACTTGACTGAATAAATTATGACATTATTATTATTTTTATTACTTTTAGAGGGTAAACAGCCACCATTTGTGGTCCTAAGAGGAAATTAAATTTATAATAATTGGCATCTTTCACAGGAGTATATTGTGAAGACTTTGCTTTACACATAAAAATAATGCTTAAATGAAGTTAAGTCATAATTAAACCTCAGATCTCCAGTATATTTGCTCTGTAATTAATCACAGGTAAGTTCTGAGCAAGTGTGGATTTTAAAGAGCTTCAAAAGAGGCTGCTATGATTTTAACAAATATGTGCAATAACAAATGCAAACAGTCTGAAATCCAAGATTGAGGAACTTAAGAAGTAATGGAGCAGTTATTTGCCTGCTGCTGTTTTAAAGAACATCTTTGAACGAACACATGTAAACGATCGTTTGCTTCCCTTTAATCTAAACATTTGAAAGCCTTGCAAAGAACAAATATAGAGCAATTTAGCAGTAGCAATCAAAAGTTACCTCATCATCAGTTACACTCACTGATCATGTAAGGGATGAAGTCTTCTTCATAATCTGGACTGCTTTCTTTTTTATTATTGATTAGAATGGATGATAATGCATCTTCTGCACTAATGATTAGTACAGAAGGGAACCAGTGTGCCAGCAGTTTTATTTCAGCTGTATATTGCAACCAAGTCAAGAGTATACCCGCCCATCAGCTCTTAAACTCTTGAATTCATTTATTTTTTCAGGTCAAAATTGAGTCAAAGAAATGCACCTGTGATGTTGAATGAACCACCTAATTAAGCTTTTGTTTTGCAAAAACTCTTTTTGTTGTGATTTTAAATCTTTAATTTTATTTCATTCCTACTGTAGTGACTCGAAGTCCCTCTGCAAAAAAAAAACATGTCTTTTATCCCTTTTATCCCTCTTGTTGTTTACCCATTATTTGATATGAATTGACTCAGACCAAATGGAATCAATTATGTGGATTTGCTTGCTTTGTTTACTTTATTCACGGAGAACAGACATGTGCTCGGAGCTTCAACGCTTAGTGTAAAGACTGAGCCAGTTTAAATCCAGAGGTTAAGAAATTTCTCACACACCGAAATAAGCAAACAGCCTGATGAGCGATATTGTGACGCCTCACAGTAAGTCTGGCCTGGTGTGCATCTTACACACTCTGACAACACACCAGCTTGTGCAGCACAGTCAAAACAATCACCTCCTGATCCGCAAAAGGTCAAGTGTTGACTTTGACAAAGGCCAGACCACTTTTCCCTTTCTTTCAATTCGTCTCTTTCCTGCCTTCCTCGTTTCATCTGGTTTTGGAACGTTACATTTATTATTCATTGGCCTGTTGCTTCAGAATGAGAGCACTGCAACTAAGCCAATTCCTGCTAGTCCGCTGTCAGGATTCTTTTTATTGTTCAGAATTTTCTCAACATATAGTGACATATATGAAAATCTATGCTATTGAGCACTTTACTGAGTAAATAACTAACTGTGCAGCATAGTGTTTGGGCTTCTCCAGCACACAGAATCTGGTGGCGAGACAAGATGAAAACACGTGTTGGCATCAAAGCCTCGAGGGGATAAATGTCCAGTGTACCTGAAGCTCTCACACTGCCTGGCTTTTACCAGTCTGTGCTTCTGTCCAGGCCACCGGATTCATCCAGGATAAAATCTGTTCTCTCTGTGTCTCTCTCCTGGGCTGTTTCTCTATGGCGCCACAGGGGAACAGTAAGACCAAGAGTAAGCCTCGGAGAGCAAATTATGTACATTTAAATGAACCGTTTCCTTGAGTCTGCTCAGCTCAGCGCTGAGAAAGAGTTCAGATGGAACAGAGCTGGAAGAGCAGGTTGAGAGGATGTGTGTCTAAGTGTGTCTATGTGTGTGTGTGTGTGTGTGAGACAGAGAGACCGTGTCAGTGAAACACACGGTGCAGCCCAGAGTAGGAATGTAAAACTTGAGTGGACCCCAGGCCCTCGCTTAGCCTTAATAGCTTTCCTGTCCACCTCCTCCTGCTGCATTAGAGTTACATTTCCACTCTGGGGGGGGGGATGTTCTCTCTTTTATATATTTATTTATTCTATTTTCTATCCCTGCCGTCTTCATCCACGCAGTCACTTCACAGAGGTGGCGCTGAAAGGCTCACTTCAAAAAATGCCTAAACACACCTACAGGGATCAGGGAGAGACAGAAAGAGACGATAAAGTTTCCACAACCATCAGTTCTGCTCACACATTCACACCTCTACACACACACACAGACACACACACACACCTGTAGCTTTGCTTCACATTCAGACAATGCATCATGGAGCCCCCTTTGTTTGTCAGGCTGTTCCATTATTTACCTCCTCCCCCTCTCCATCCACCTGGGCCTTCCAATGCCATTTATCATCCCCGAGAAACCTTGTGTCCGCTAGAACTTGAAAACCTGATGAATAAGTAAACTAGTTCCTCCACATTGCAACACTTCCTGTCCTCTTCACAGGAACAAAGACAAAGAGTTGAAATGAGGCATTGCAGAGTCCTGAGCGGACTCTACACAGACCGGATTGTACAGGCTTTTGCTGCGCTTGAAAAAAAAATCCCTGACTTCATAAAGCCTTTCTTTGATTTTCAAAGCCTTCTAACAGTTTTCAGAATTTTTCTACAAGTCATTAAAGTCATTAAGCTACATGATAAGAAGAACTCAGAAATGGTGTTAAAGTGGTCCCTTGTGAGATTACACTGGCACAGCCTTATCCTTTGCTCTTATACCATCAGCCCTGTAGCTAACATGTGCAGTCCAATCATTCTCATTCTTGAGCTCGGGCTTTCTTCAGCATGCATCCACATCGTCCACTATTTGTTCATCCTGCCAGCCAACACTGTCGAAGCATCCGTGTCTACCCCACAAGCTGGAGTCAGCCAAAAAGTGATCTGCCGTTAGTGATTCAATTACTATATCCGGCTGGCCTCCACTCCCTGGGGCTGCTAGTGGGGGGTACAGACGAAGATGGGAGTGCTGCGTGGAGCAAAATCACCGTCATTTTGCACTGTAACAGTACAGAATTAAAGATTAAGCCAATTAGAAAAACAAGAGGAAGTTGTTATGTCATTTCCAGCTGTTCGCTTTTTTTTTCTCCTCCACTTGACACGAATGTGTGTGTAAATCCCTCTGAATGCCTGTGTGTGTTTGAAGTAACTGATATTGTAAAAGCATTCCCATGTGGACTGTAAGCTCCCGACAACTTTTAGGCACGCTAATACCGACAAGGCTTTAAGCCGCAGGCATACCCTGGATGAAATATTTGCTGTGTCTGCCAGGAGACAAATCTATTCTCTGCTTTCTGTAAAATACTGCCTATGCGGCAATATCTTATTTGTAGGCTGAGACCAGAGTCTCACAGGGACCAATTTCCATCCCTGTGCTTTGTGTGTTAATTACAAGGGTCAGAAAGACTGATGGCTTAACAGAGAAGGTTATAAGGTGAGGTTATAAGTGTCCAGCTCTCCCTCATCCTTCCCAATTCCCATACTTTTTCCTTTTTTAATCTCTATTTGAGGCTTTTCTTCTCCAAGGGGTGTTCATGGATGAAAGACGATCTCAGTTGACTAGAAATATCAAATCCATGAGCTGCCATAAACGATAATGGATGACAAGGGGAAATTTCCATATCCTCTGGATCCCAGTGTTTGTGCTCCAGGTAGCACCAGTGGATGTACATGGAGGTCATGTGAAAGCTCTTTCTTCTCTTCTTAAGGGAATTCTCTCTCTCTCTCTCTCTCTCTGCTTCATATCATACTCTCTTTCCCTTTTTCTATATGTTGACACGAGTTAAACCCCCTCAAGTCCTGCTTCTTGGGCAAGCTGTGCAGGGATTGCATAAAATGTCATCTTCGCTCAGATGGCTGCTCGGTTAACATCTCATGTGTTAATTGGAAAAAGATATCACATTACAGCTGCACTAAATTTATACATTTTCTTAACCTTGTCATGTCTATATAAGAGGAGGTAAAAAAGAAGAGTCACAGATAAAAACTCGGATTTTTTTCAGACATTTTCACACTCCTGACTTCACAGATGTTAATGCTTCTGCTGTCCAAACACATTTCACAGTTGTCTTTTCCCCCCCCAACTTTGAGAAATCAACTGTGTGCCAGCAAACATGCTGCAGTGTTACATACAGTCTCTCTCTCTAATTATCTTGTGAGAATTTAAAAGCTGAGATATGCAGATTGCTTCTACAAGGATCTAAATAACAGATAACATTATGTATTTTCACTCACCCATGCAATATAAATGTGACTCAATATTCATCATCTCAAAGAGCACATATTAAACCATTAATGCAACGCACGCCCTCGCCCGCCTTCTGAATAACCTAATTACTCTTTAAATGAGATGTTGGCTGGTCTCTTATATTGTCTCATTTCACAGAAATTGGGAGGAAATCCACCGAGACAAGACAGATAGCGCAGCTGTCTTAAGAGGTGCTTAACCAGACTTCACTACCATGACAATCCGAGAGGGATCACCCATTGTCTCTCTCACACGCACGATAATGGTGAACATTACAGTTTATGCATAAAAAACACATATGCAGCAGGCACAGATGTGTACCCATGCAACACTTGCTCCAAGTCCTTAAATGCTCAAACTGCACTGTAAACCCGAACAAGTTGACTGAACTTAAAACTTTTGTGGAAACTGATTACCTCAAAAGATTTAAGTACAAAAACTCATATCTTCTAAGTATGGGGTACTCAAAATTTGTATTTATTGTTAACCTAAAAATTTAAAATTATATTTTATATTTTATTAATTGAGCTTTACTCAAAGACTGTATACTTTAATTTCAATATTTTTGTGTTTCTTGTAGTTTATTATTTTGATGCAACACAATGCAATTATATTACAACCTAAACTCAAATTATCTGATTATTAATTAAAAGATATTTATGTTGTGAGTGTAGATTACTAAAAAAAAAAAAAGTACGGAAATTCAGTTACTTTACATTTTGTTTATTTAACATTTTTTCATGAAAATTTAAAAACATCACAAATGTTTTTATAAAACAACTAACATGGACATCGGCACCAAAAAGTGAGCATTATAAATTCTGTGTAGAACATTTATCTTTTATCTTTTTATAAACTCACAAAGGACGACATCAGTCCTAATTGCATCTTTCTCAAAATACACAAAAATGCAAAACAAAAAGTCAAATACTAATCACTTTTTTTTTTAAATAGAAATGAAAAACAATTTTTTTAAAATGGGTACAAAGACGATCAGCTTCCAAATAACCAGATAAGGCAGTCAAGTATAGGAAAATTAGGTAAACTGATGGAGTTAAATCCACCCAAAGCCTGTAGTAAACTTAAAGTGCTTAAAGTGCTTCAAACAAAGTGCTCAGTAACAGAGTGCGTGTCCTAACAAACATTGCCTTATATTCCTTAAGAGCATGTAGGCAGGGGTTTCAGGGGTTTGCCGTCATCAAGCCCCATGAAGATATTTTGGACTAAGGCAAATGTGTGAACCAGCTTCCTGGGGTAGTCTAAATGCAGAGCATAGATCAAGCCAAACAATAAAGCAAATGCATTTGCAAATCTGGGAATATCACGCATCACCTAGTCGCCTTTCACCAAAACAGCCATGCTTGAGGAAGTAAAATGGACTGGACTGGGAAGCGCCGTCGGTAACCACTGTGAGAAGGGCAACTGGAGTGTCAATGAGGGTCGACTCATCCAATGCGTCCGCCTGGAATAGACACAGTATCAATGGTAAATGGCCTGTATTTGTATAGCACTTTACACATTCAGTCATCCAGACATTCACACCCATTCACACACTGGTGATGGCAAGCTACATTGTAGCCACAGCCACCCTGGGGCGCACTGACAGAGGCGAGGCTGCCGGACACTGGCGCCACCGGGCCCTCTGACCACCACCAGTAGGCAACGGGTGAAGTGTCTTGCCCAAGGACACAACGACCGAGACTGTCGGAGCCAGGGCTCGAACCGGCAACCTTCTGATTACAAGGCGAACTCCCAACTCTTGAGCCACGATCGCCCCAATTAAATAAGTAAGGTTGGTTTGAGAGAATGTGACAAGCATGACCTGTAATCTAGCAAAACATTCAGCAGTGTAGTGGGTTACTTTGTAACGAGTTAGGGTACTCTACTTTTTTTGAAAAATGTACATTAACGTGTTAGCTTCTTGCATTACATAATTTGTATTTTTATTATTTTTCTAAAAAAAAAAAGTAATTTTTTATTTCATGACTTTATCTCAAAAAGAAACTAAATCTTGACTTCAGCCTGGTTTTTGGGCCACCTGCAGCATAGCCATAGTGCTGTGATACGCCTGTGCCCTGCTCCTGACCTGTGTGTGTGTGTGGGTTTTCTACAGAGAGGGTATTTTGTTTGTACAATTTGGTAGCTGCTAGGGTATTAAATTGTATTTAAAAAAATCCATAGCATTTTATCTTACTGGCAGAATTTAAGTAATGCAAAAATACACTTACATTACATGTCTAAAAGAATTCTGGGTCCTCCTCCCGCAGGTATACAGGAAGGGCACGAAGTACTGCAGTGCGTTTCACGTTGATATCAGGCGCCTCCTAAAAAGGGAAAAGAAAAGTTCATTTAACGCAAAGTTTTCAGGTGTCATTCTTTGGGGAGAATACATGTTTATGAAACTGCATGACATCAGACTCTACTAAATTTTGGAGACTTTTCTTTTAAGACACAACCTTTCTGTCTCTTGTGACAGAGAGTATGTTTCTTAATCATTTGACAAAAACCCTACACAGTATTTTAAAATAGTGTTCTCCAGATCAGAGCTGTGATCTATATAGAACATGGGATTCAAAGCAAGGAAAAATTGTGTGTTTATCAGTGAAACTTTTAATTTGTGTTAATTTTATCATTATCAATATATGAAATCTTCACCTTAAGGGACTTAATGAATGGTTTCTTCAATAGATCTTTCAACTCACCTGTGTTTACTGTCTCCACCTGAAATTAATTGCAGTCTGAATTTTTTTTTCTTCTGTCTTTTTGTCTTTGGCCTTCAGCCTTGGAAGAAAAAATAAAAATATTGAAAACCTTATCAGCACACTAAATATACAACACCTTGCTATATTTCAATTGTTTTAGATAGAAGTTGCCACTGCTAGCTAAGTCACTTTTGAATGATGCTAATGAGAAAAAAAAAAAAAAAACCTGCCGAACAATGAGGCTGCTGTTGTAAAAACGCCAACTTTCTTGCGTTGGCAAGGGGTCGTTAAAATATCACTAAGACCCTTTCTTTATGTGTGATTCTTCGTAAAACTGTGTTTTAATCGGTTAAAACTGTAAAACTGACGACATAATCTATGTTTGAAAAAGAGCGCGAACAACCGCGAACAACTATTCACCACCTGGGTCTGTGCTTTTTAACACAACAGCGCATTCGAAAACAAGTTATTGGCTGCAACATATTAATATACTTGCTTTTTTACGGAAAAAATAAACATAACGAAGGTTCCGTTTTACTTACAAGTTTCTCCAAATGTGTTCTCCAGTCGCTCGAGAAGGGCAGCCATATTGAACAGAATTTTCTGTCAACGTCGTTCAGGTTAGAGAGAAGAGAGAAGACGTCATGACGTCATGACGTCCACATGCGGAGCTCGGAAAAAAACATTTACTCAAAAATCATAATTAAGAAAGCAGTATTTACTCTTAACTTCTAAGCCATGTACAATTATAACTGTTTGAATCGTTAACCGAACAGAAAAGTTTTAAGTTGTTTCAACTTTGTGAGGAATTTTAATTGTTATATCCACAAACTTTATAAGTCAGGTAGACTGTTGGGGTTTACAGTGTGGGTGAGTGGGTTGGGTTGGGGGTGGGGTTCCCAGACCCCTGAGAAGACTACGCACCCTCAGGTGATAATTAGTGTGCAGTTCAGTGACCTTGCTGGGCCACAGCCGGGAGAGGTAGGAACCATGGAAGTTTTAGCCTGAAATTTTCCTCTTGAAATAAAAAAAGAAAGAAAAAAGTTGCAGAAAGTTTAGACAGTTTTTGTCTTGACACACAGAAATAAAGCCAAGAGGAGGAATTATAGTAAAGCGCTATATCATAATGATGAAACCTCAAGCTCAACAGCATGCAAGGCAATGGGAGGTTTGTGTTGAGATTGTGTTTTTAAACAACCTTTTGTAATATAAAGTTAATATAAAGGTCAAAAAGAGAGACCCTCTAAAAATGTTATAAGTATTGGTTATAAATATAATATAATGAGCGAATCACTTGTTATTAAAATTAATAACAAGTTTGCCCTCTCATTATGTGGATGCTTAGTGGTAGCTAATATAAAAGAATATGATGTGCTACACTATGAATTCATCGAAATTTGTGTTAGGTTAATGAAAACCTTCAACAAGTTGATGTCTTAACATATAATTCCACATGTCGAGCTATAAATAAATACAACAAATACACAATCCACTGCGTACTTTATTTGATATTCTCTTCAGTTAGTCAAATACTTGTATTGTTATATTAACAAATATATTTATTTTTTCATCAGTGAGCCACTGACTTTGATTCTACACAGATTTGGGATGGTCAAATATGAGGAAATCACTTCCGATCACCAGAAGCATTTGCTGCGACTGAGCATGTGTGTTACCAACCCAGAGTCCCCCAGCGTCACCTCCATCCACCTTTATTCTCCACCACAGAGCTTCAGCTGTTGTGACAGCCCTGCTACCATGAGAGCATCTATTTCAGCACAAGCCTTGATCTTGAGTGACTTCACATTCGACCCTCGGTCTCTAATCAGATGTACCACACATAAACCCCCAGATGGATCAGCTGCAGGATCTTGACTAAGTGCAGTCCTGGGCCTCTAATGTGCAAGCTTGAAATGAACCACATAGGTCCTCCGACCAAACCGACTTGACAACATGTAGTCCACCTGCTGCCAACTTTCTGACATACAGAGACCGAAACTCACTGAATGACTTATGAAAACGACAGATTCAATCCTAAATTACCCTCTTCAGCATGCTCCTTTTTGCAGTGAGTCACTATGGTCTTCAACACACACACAAATGATCAAACTCTAGTGTTATTGCAGATGTCCCACCCTCTGTAGGCGGATAATTACAGTGTTAGTGATGGGGAGAGGTGGAGGGTGGGGTATGGGACAGGCTGGGGGAGAGAAGGGGTAGAGGAGAGAGTCGAGCAGCACAATGATTCATCACCAACGTGCTCAACACACATCCCTCCTCGGCAACATGCCCGCTCCAACCCCCCCACCGGCAGTTTGGCGGCGTGCCCAGGAGTGACAAGGTGACACCGGCTCTTTTTTCATGTGCTGCAGCTCCACGCCACTCCAATCAAACTGCGAGCAGAACCTCTGCTTCACAACAACACACCGGCCGCTGACTGGCAGGAAGAGAGGTAAACCAGAACTGCGATCGGACATAAATCATTCAGTGGCTGACAACTGCTGCCAAACGTTGATTGCTTTCTGGTTATCTTCAAACCCCTTGTTTCATTGTCTCCGTTAGTGGCAACATATGTTGGGAGTAAAACAGAAACATCTAAATATAAGTCATTGCGTGTGTGAGTTGACAGGCCCGGTGACACTATTCTGCAAAAACAGTACCCACTGTGTCTCAAATTTGAGACGTGATCAGGATTAGAATGTGTTGCAAATTAAACTAATTACCAGTGCTCCCTAACTGCTGCAAAAAAAATGATAAATTTGCTTTTCTAATTCCACAACCACAAACTAAGTACAGCTTCACTGAAAAGAGAGTTGGCCTGCTTTCCTATAATTTGAACTGAAAATGCAGGGGACAGAAGGGTATTCATTAACACTCTACAATATGTGGAAGAGTTGCTGGGAACTACAGTCTATGATTCAAAAAGAAAAGGAACTTATTGTTGACTAAATGTTATTTTTTAATAGCAGGTTAGCAGGTCCGAACAAGGCATTTTATTGTCATCAGGGAGACACTATGGCTCCACGAGGAAGGTAAAACATTGACAACAACAACAATAAGCACTAATGAATTTTGCACACAAGGATTTCTAATATGACATTCACCATGACTCCCTAATGATTCTCTGCAATGTGTCACTGAAACGCAGCTACTGATGACAGCACTGTCACTTTACCATGAATTGTTTCAAGGCTGACCTAGTATTGAACTTAGCTTCTCCATTTGGCCTCTTGACAGCTGTATCTCTTAACCGTGCCCATCACAATAATGGTCAAACAACTGAGACTGCATCTCATAAGAATGACTGTTCATGCTCGGAGACGCTATACATTTTCATAGCCAGACGTGGGAGAATTATGCACTTGAATTAGCAGCACTGCTGTTCAATGTACCGCAGTGCTAACACAGCACTAAAATATGAGACTAATCGTAACAACAGCAGGACTGTAAAGACCTTAAAAAATCAAACCAAAGCTGAACATAAAAGCTCACACAGGAGAGAATGAGACAGGGTTCAATCTTTCAGGTTTGGACTTTAAATTGCACTGGTACCATTGTTTAGAAATACTTACCATCCTCTGTTAATATAGCAACAGTTACACGAACAAGAATGTATTACTGTTAAAAGACACAAAAAGAGAAATATAAGTGAAAATATTAGCAGGTGAGAATGACATTAGCTGTTTCACTAAGAGCCACTGAATGACAAATGCATAAGGTGAAGTGCCAAAGCCCTCTAGTGGCTGTGAAATTGTAACTTAAGGTCCTTTACAGTCCAAAAACATATATTTTAGGTTAATTAGAGATTCTAAGCAGAAGAAACTGGATGAATACATGGCATTTTTGTTCCCAACACAGACTCTTGTAACAGTTTTGAAAGACACCGAGAAATTATGTTTGAAAAAGCATCTATGTGTTCTTCAAGAGGGTACGAACAAACAAAACCCTGTTGTTTGCTTGGGTCAAACTCATGCTGGAGAGATCCAGTACAGACAGGATGCTCATTTTCCAAAAAGAACTGCAGGTGAACTTCACTAGGGTGGGGAGGAAAAAAGGTAGGTGATAGCATGGATAAGCTTTCACTGCATCATTAAGCTGTCTTTGTAGAAATCCGCAACAACACCTGTTCAGGATGGCTGCAGAGTGTTCTGAGGATGTAAGCTCATTGTACAAGCAGATAATCTGTGCCCACCTTTGTCTGCAACACTTTTCTCTCTCCAGCGCGTCTGAGGATACATGCTTCATGAATGCTATCATTCCTAATGAATGCATTTATTCATTAAGCCTTTGCTAATTAATTGTGCCTTCATTGATAGAATAGCTTTTATGCTTGTGTCAAAACACTTATTCTTTTTAATTTTTCTGTGTTTATGTTTGAAATAAAAATGGTTAATAAACAAAAAAAGGAATCTGTATAAAACAATCATCCTACAATAAAGGGGATGATGTCATAATTTGAATTGAGGAAATGAACAAAATGAGTTATAACCCCTCTTGTGTATTTAAAAAGTATATATATTGGTTTTCAAGATCATTCTGCTCACATAATTAAATCTCTGTAGCACCCTTGAGTTCAGCTCTTCTATTACATTGCAAACATTACAGGATATTTATTTGGTGTACAACCTTGTAAAAACAAAAAATTAAATAAATAACAAATATATGCAGCAAAAAAAAAAGAAAAAAAAGGCAACCCTTTTTAAAAAAAAAAAATAATAATAATGCTTGAAAACTACTATAGACATATAAGAAAAATAAATTTTCCACCCATCAATGAGATGCTCTCTTAAACGCTCAAGGACAGAGCCCGTCTGTGAGTGGATTTTTGTCTAAATATGTGTGTGCACTCCTTCAGCACTCAAACAAAGCTAACTTCTTCATTCCACTCAGGGATATACAGTAACAAAGGGTCAAAGCCTTCTGAAGCTATCAGATAGTGCAGCTTCTCCACCACAAATGGACACTGCAGCAATGCAAGACAGATTGATTTCTACATATTGAAAACAAACACTTTTACCTTGTGGGAGGCATTGTTTTCCCTTAGGCTCATGTTGATTAAAAAGTGTAGAAAAGAGAGGATCAATTTGCATCTGACAACCCGGAGGTAAGCAGAAAATGATAATGAAGGATTTATCTGAATCCCTGTGCACGGGATAGAAAATAGATAAAGAGTATGGGAAACAATGCTGTAAGAATGGAAGTTCTCAAATCGAAGAGAGAGGAAATATTATCAGAATTAATATGCATGGTCTATATGCAGTTTAATTGTTTAAAATCCATGACAAACCTTTCTCGGTGCAGGCAATATAATTAGGGTTTGCCTAAATAAGAAAGGTTCAGTCACACACATACACACAGAAATCTGCGCAAACTGTGGGAGGTGCTGTAACAGTTTGCCAACAGAAGACATTCACGCTTTGATGCATCTGGAAGGGTGCTAGCTAATTCCCAGGACTTCCTATCCCATATAAGAATTGTGGATGACTTTGTTCGTCATTAGCTATTCACACAAACCACCAGCTCTGCATGTAAACCACTGCCTCACAGTCTCCTACGGCGATCTCCTCTCTCTTGAGTCTAGACTCACACCTTTATTCTCCCTGCTATCAAACGCACACATCAACACACAGTATGTGACCACATGACATGTCATCTGTGAATATATAGCTCTGTTGTCACAGGCAGCAGGCGCTGATTACTAAGGATGTCACCCATTGTGCCCTGTGGTATCACACAAAGGTCTGTGATCATGACGAGTGCAGAAACTCACAGTGTGTGCTCAATCCAACTGGGCGACAGAGGAGAAGTTCTGTCATGGAAAGGGCTAATTTACAGCCTTTCTTACACTCAGGAAGTTCTCCAAGCTACTTGTTTGCTTTTATATCTGTCTGAACAGTAGGCAATATAAAACGTAGGATACGTTGATTTAAACTTCTTATATCTTATCAGAAAGTGATCTACCAACAGTCACAATGTAGCTTTCCAGACAAAATCATATTTGCAAGTCCTGCAGGATCTAATGCTGCTAATTTTCTTTGTAAGAAATTGGATCTTAGGCTAGTTGAGAAATATAAAAATGTGGAGAAAGAAGCAGTAAAGAAAAAGTCCCTTTAAAAGCTTTGTAGCTCTATCCATGCTAAAAAGAAAAAGCTATAGTCCTGATGCAGAATATTTAAAGTCTAATTGCATTTGTATATGTATCTGACATATACATAAAACACAGAATTCCCTAATGTAACAATAGTTCACTGCAGAATGTAAACTAATTTTAACACATCATAGTGGTACAGAAGCCATGAAAAAGGTGTATTAAATAGACTTGTATGTGTCTTGACAAAAGCATATATGATGGTATGATGTTTATTCACAGCAGAGAATTTAAAATGTGGAATTTCGTGTATTTTGCGGTGTAACAAAACTTTGTGGCAGAGCCAATAACCGAGAAAGTTGTGTGACACTAGCAGGGGTGCGCTCAGCATCATTGCACAGCAGCCAGCAGCCCATGCAGTCAACTGTGCCAGGCGCAATAGAACTCTGCAGAGTGGTCTGATGAAGCTATCCATGGTATCGTCGGCTGTCACTGAAGAAATGTGGGCGGCTGCTGTCCTTTTATAAGGGCAGCACCCTGAAGGATTGAAGAGGATCATTCTGATTGCCTGAACATGAGTGATCCTGAGTGGCTATAATCCTATAGAGCCCTGTTAGAGAAAGACGCCTGTGCAAAAATAGAAAATATAGATTTGACTTTTGGTTTTTCATCACGTCTTTTCAAGTCTCCTAACAACTTGCTCTGTGCTTCTCAGAGTTGAGTATTTAAAGACAGTCAGTTAAAACCACTGGAGTACATACATCTAATCTGCCATGAAATGCAAATGTTCCCTTTTGCTTTGTAGCACTTGTGCTGACCACAGTTTGTGTGTCTTCTCTGGTGTGTCTAAAAGTCTGACATCCCTCATCGAGTGCTCTAGCTTGGCCAGTTGCAGTCTTTTTACGTATTCCAACAGACTTAGCCAATTGTCACTTCAAAAGCAGCATCACAGCAGTTGGTGATATGCCACTGTCATATTTTTCCAAAAGGGAAGCTTCAATTCATAAAAGTGCAATCATTGAAAAAAAAAACCCTGCTTTCCTAACATCATAAATAAGCATTTTTACATAGGTAAGGCCACTTTACCTATTTTCAGTGCAGCTGAGCACGTGTACAAGTCCGACATACTATATATAAAGTTCCAGTAAGTTATTTTTCTGCAGAGGCAGCGATAACAACATCTCAGATGCCCCGCTATGTTAAATCAACTTTAATTTTAACACACCTTTTTAATCACTACAAAATTCCTAAATAGAAAAAAATAGCAGGATAGATTCCTTCATACACAAGCTTCTCATATTTGACATTTAATGAATAACCTAAAATCCAACAATGCTGACTAGTTCTATTATTGCATTACCAACGGTAAAGAGGAGATTTCTGCATGTTTGAGTCAGCAATTTCTGTAGTTAAATATTGCCTGAAGTGCTGGAACTCTCCAGAAACACGCCATCTTCCACAGTCTGACATCCAAACAATTCTTATGTTTCATTAACTTTTTATTTCAAGTGGCAGTGGTAGATATTGAGGTTTATCACTGTTATTCATGAGAGGAAAATGTATATAGCAAGGCCCCCACAGCTGAGCAGAGAGAAAACAGAAGACAGAAATAGAGGGCCAAGAGTGAGGGCCCATTTTCATTTTAATCAGTCAGCTTGTTGATTCAGTTGGCTATGAGCACTCTACAAACAAAACCAAATGGCAGCTCCTGGCACTGTCAGAGGCACAGAGACTCTGAGCAGAGTGATGAGAGAAGAAACATACAGAAAGGGAGTTTGGGAAATCAAGGTTTCATTAAGCTGGCCAAACACAGTGAAACTCAGCACTGACCAGCCACTCCAGCGCAGGACTGCTGCAAACACAAGACTGGCCAAAATTGGATGTTTCACTTCTGAGAGCCCTGCAGGATCTATGGCAGTAGCTCAGTAAAACTGGACATATTGCAGGACTTGAAAAAAGGCAGTAAAAAGAAGAGGGAAAGCAGTTCCCTTGTTCTTTATTTGAATTATTCTGAATGGTCAACAGAGAGGGAGGTGCAAATATCTGAATGACATATTTAGACTAATAATGAAGATAAATGAAGTCCTTCAAAACTACTCATGTCTGATAACCACCACTATTGATAACAGCTTCATTATCCCTCTGAAGCTCTTCATTCTAAGCCGAGCCACAAGCCCTTCTTTTGTTGTGCAGGTGCTGACCTGAAGGCTGATGAGGTTCATGGAGTAGACATCACAGAGGGCTGGCTATGTCAATCACCACATGGTGATCTCCTGAATACCTGTGTAAGTTGTGCCATTCGGCCACTGGACTACATGTTAAACAATTAGGGAAAAGCTGCCTTTGCACCTCTGCTTAATTGGGAAAACGTCAGGCTCCCCGGCTGAAAGCAGTCTGACATTTTAACCAGATTACAGTCTCATCCGAAGGCTTTTCCATTAGCCAAGGTATGTCTCCCAATCAATCTCCCTCTGCTCTGTCTTCTAGCTTTTCTCTCACTGTCTTGTTCTTCCAAGTTGAAATCACCCTTTGCCCAGCGTGTTAAAACGGCCATATCTGAGAAACAAAAATGGCAAACTGAAGAAGCTGATGCGTAGCTTCCCTTCATTCAAGCTCCATGAGAGCTTGTGTAAATTACAGGCACAGCTTCAAGGTTGAGATTCATAAAGACAAACTATACACAAGAGTCAAATAGAAAAATGTATTTGTCGCACAAAATGATTTAGTTCTTGATTGTTTCAGCAAGGACTAACAATTTTACCTCAGTCTTCCTCTTGGCAATTCTTTCCTTTGTTTTTGCAATTTTGTCTTTTCCTATTGTTCTTTTTCCTTCTTCCTACTACATGTCTACATGTTGTTTCATTTGTTTTGACCTCCTGTTTGCGGCTTAAACCTCTGTAATAAAGATTTGGTTTTGCATTTGGGTAGTTTTGTCTTTAAATAATCACACAATTGCGGTGGTACAGGGCAGCATTGAGGTCCTGATGTGCTTCTAAGCCTCTTTTGAGAGGCTTCTTTTCCATTTCCCTACATAAACCACACCTTAGCTGTTACTAAGTACTGGTAAACCTCAGACCTTTTCATATTTTTCTTTGCTTCAGTAAAAGGGCAGCAAAAATCAATGAAATAGTCTAACTGGCTGTACATTATATCTGAGGCTTCTTCTTCAGGTAGTAGGGATACTTCTACTACTACTTATCTTATACCAGTAATGGTCCCAACACCCAATATTATATTTATTGTAGCAAACAGCTCTTAGAGTAAAGTTATTCCGTCACCCTTACATGCAAGGCTGTCACACTGATATAGTTTAATATTTATTTACAAAACTATAAGTGAGATATTTCTTGGTCAGTCTTAGAAAATATCACAAAGGAGAACTAGTAATAACTTATACTCCCTCATGGCAATTTGATTCTGAGACACATTTGATCAGTTTTGCAAAACAACAAACAAGCATCATCAGCGCTGTATCAGCTACGGGTTTAGTTAAAATCAAAAGCCCAATCTCACCCTAAACACACATTGTTGGTGTCAGAAGTGATGTCCCACCACGATAAGCTTTTATAGACCCTGAACACTTTGATAAGCAACACAGCATGGTCTTTGAAGTCTGATAACAGGGTGTAGCATAAAGACCGGCAAATTGCTGGGACAGCTGCATAAATCCATGCAGATAAAGATGAATTGAAGCGAAAAAAAAGATTCTACTCACTCTTACATCTTAGATTAGATTTTTTTTCCCATGCTATACCACATCCCACCCAATCCCAATTTACTCAATCCAACTTACTACAAAGTACTGAAATTTCTAAACTAATAATATCCAATGTCGTCAACGAATAAAACATAAACCAGTAATCTTTTAACTGTTTAGATCGAGGATGTCAAACAAATTTTACATCGTGGGCCTCATACAATGCAATTTGTTCTCAAATAGACCAGACCAATGAAACTGTCAATGTAAAGAGCTTGAACTACGCAAAGAAGTGCAATTTCAACATTATGTCTCATGAACAAAGAAAATGGTGTTGCAGTAAATGAAAGAAATCTGTTAGTGCAACTCTTTGGACTTAAATTGTGAAAAATAAATATGTCAAATTCAACAAATGAATGGCCATGGGGAGATCTTTATCAGTAGGAAAAGCTGTAAAACTAATGAAAATACAGTTGAGAGTCTAAAATGTATGCACTCCTCAACATTTTTCAGTCCTCCAATGGACCAGATTGAAGGTCTTATGTTTGACACTCCTGGTTAGATGATGTTTCAGTTTGCATATAACTGCGTTTTGAGCTCCTCAAGCTTTTCCAAACTACTATTATCAATTTTCAAGGTTTTAATTTCCAAAGACTTGGATACTTGGTGGGCTGAGGACAAGCAGCTGGTGACAAAGGCTTGCTAAGTGCTTAAATCTATTGATGTTTCAGATGAGACCAAAGAAAATAGAGAATAATGGGCCTTGAGCCTCTAGGTTTATTTTAACTTAGGTAAAGAGATGGGCCTTCTTATGCTCTGTGTAATTTCAGAAAATGAAATATCTGGACTCTTACAAAACTCACTAATACAAACCTTGATAATCTTAAGAGGCACTGCAAAGAATTATGTTCATTTATATCAAATAATTATCAAATAACATGGAGAAAAAAAAATATTTTCAACTAAAATATGATAGCAAAATGTTAGAGTGCTCTTGGATGTAAATGCACACTCACACTCAAACACCCACACATATTTATAGCTTGGATCTTATTACTAGGTTCTCAGCCCCCGTCTTTTAGAGGTACTTGGCTATGGCTGACCTTTCACATCTTTATCATAGTTGCTGCTGGCGTGTGGAATAACCAGGTACTTGCAGTTGTCCCGTGTTTCTGCATTTCTGCTATTCTGACTGGTAGTTCCATTCATTCAGCTCACTTCACCTCTATTTGCAACCATTCGACCACACTACATCCTAATGTCCTTAATGTAGATCCTGGTGAGATGGATCCGTGAGTAGATGTCTCTCTCACTTCTGGCATACAGCTTGATGTCACCCATGTATGAGCTGTTCTTGAGCTAATCTGAAAGCCACATGAAGTTTAGAGATCTGTAGTGATTGACTCTGCAGAAAGCTGGTGATTTCTGCACCTCTGCATCCGCTGACCCGCTCTCTGATTTTATATGACCGACCATGTCGTGGCCGAGTTGCTATTGTTACCAGTACCACCAACAGTTTACTGTGGAATATTTAGTAGCAAGGAATTTCAAAACTGGACTCGTTGCACAGGTGGCATTCTATCACAGTACCACACTGGAATTCACCGAGCTCCTGAGAGCAATCCATTTTTTTCACAAGTGCTTTTAGAAGAATGATTCTGGACACTTGTGACCATTGAAGTGATTGGAACATCTGGGACTACAAGTTTCAGATGAAAATGCAGCTATTTTCCAACCAACCAGACACAGAGGGGGATGACAAGGAGGAAAAGGCTGCAGTGGTAGACTGAAAGCACTTTTATTCAAATCAAATCACTTTTATTGTCACATCACATGTGCAGGTACACTGGTACAGTACATGTGAGTGAAATTCTTGTGTGCATAATGTTGAAGTTCCAGTAGTGAAGGTGAGGTGTCTATGAAGTGTTCAGCAGTCTGATGGCCTGATGGAAAAAGCTGTCTCTCAGTCTGCTGGTGCGGGACCGGATGCTGCAGAACCTCCTTCCTGATGGAAGTAGTCTGAACAGTTTATGGCTGGGGTGATTGGAGTCCTTGATGATCCTCCCCGCTTTCCTCAGGCACCGCTTCCTGTAGATGTCCTGGAGGGAGGGAAGCTCACCTCCAATTATCCGTCCAGAACACTGTACTACTCTCTGGAGAGCTTTGCGGTTGTAGGCGGTGCTGTTGCCATACCAGGTGAGGATGCATCCAGTGAGGATGCTCTCAATGGCACAGCGATAGAAGGTCCTGAGGATGCGAGGGCTCATGCCAAATCTTTTCAGTCTCCTGAGAAAGAAGAGGCGCTGTTATGCCTTCTTTACTGTTTTGTTTATGTGTACTGACCACGTAAGATCCTCAGCCAGATGTACACCAAGGAAGCGGAAGCTGCTCACTCTCTCCACAGCAGCACCGTTGATGGTGATGGGGGTGTGTACTTCTCTGCACCTCCGGAAGTCCACTATCAGTATCCCGGGAGTTGATTTGAGATGTGGTGCTTGTATTTGGAAAGTTTTGCTCCATGCAGGTGATACAAACCATCCTTAAGCTGTGAAAACAGAAAAAAAAAAATTCAAAAAATTGCTACAATATTAGTAGTGGCAAAATCTAAAGTTTTGTACATCCTGAGGAAGAAAGAAAGCACTGATGAACTCAGTAATGCAGAAAGACTTGGACATCCATGGAAGACAACAGAGGTGGATGAACGCAGAATCATTTCCAGGGTAAGGACAAACCCCTTTACAACAGTCAACCAAGTGAACAACACTCTCCAGGAAGTAGGCGTATTGAAATGCAAGTCTACCATGAAGAGAAGACTGCATGAAAATAAGTACAGAGTGTCCACTGCAAGGTGCAAGCCACTAATAAGCCTCAAGAATAGAAAGAACAGATTGGACTTTGCTAAAAAACAAACAACAAAATAAAACATCTAAAAAAGACAGCACAGACAGATTAAACCAAGATCAACCGCTACCATAATGATGGCAAGAAAAAAGTATGGAGAAGGCGTATATCAGCTCATGATTCAAAGCATACCACATCATCTGTAAAACACAGTGGAGGAAGTGTAAAGGCTTGGGCATGCAAGGCTAGCAGTGGTACTGGGACACTAGTGTTTTTTGATGATGTGACACAGGACAGAAGCAGCTGATTGAATTGTGAGGTGTTCAGAGAGATACCGTCTGCTCAAATCCAGCTAAATGCAATGAAAATGATTGGCCAACATTTCATAATACAGATGAACAATGACCCAAAACATATAGTCAAAGCAACCCAGGAGTTTTTTAAAGCAAAGAAGTGGAATACCCAGAAGAGCATGTGTTGAAGACTAGACTTCAGACAGAAAGACCCACGAACATAAAGCAACTGAAAGGCCTGGTTGAACATTAAAGAGGAAACCCAGCATCTGGTGATGTACATGAGAACAAGACCTCGGGCCTTCATTGCCACCAAAGGGTTTAAACCAAGTATTAGAAATGAACAATCTATTTTCAGTTATTTATTTTGTCCAATTACTTTTGAGCCCCTGAAATGAAGGGATTGTGTTAAAAATGTTTCAGTTCCCCACATTTAATGCAGCCTTTTTTGTTCAACCCACTGAATTAAAGTTGAAAGTCTGCACTTCAACTGTATCTGAGTTGTTTCATTTAAAATTCATTGTGGTAACAAACAGAACCAAAATTATTTTTTTTTAAAGTTGTCTCTGTTCAAATATTTATATACCTAAAGGTATAACCTACCACATTGTGTCTGCTGTCAGAGTTGTATTCCATCAATGCCATAATCTCCTTGTCGGTGTATGTATGTTATATATACACAAAACTCTAAGTGTTCAGTATGAATATACAAAAACTATTCCTCATCATTTGGAACTTATTTATTCCCGTCAATGCTTCAACGTTTCCTTATCAGCTGTCAGACATCCATAGACAAACAAAACTCGTAACAAATCGTTTTGATCGTTAAATTTGTTTTCTTTTTTTCCTTCTGTCACTTTCAATTTTGAGAAAAAAAGACTACAATTTAATAAATCTTCCTTAGGCTATAGCTGCACTCAGTAGAGTCTCCACTGTCTAAAGAAACTTTTTACTGACTTGACACTTTGAAGGGAGGCGAGTTGATAGAGGATAGGAAAAGCTTGAGGCTGAGGCGCAGACAGACAGTTGATGGACACTTCTTAACCCCTCAGGGACTTGCTGCATTTGTCTACTTGAGCTTGTTGTACAAGTCATTGCTTTTTAGTCTTAAAGTCAGAACTAATGTAGTTTCCTTGCAGTTGTTAGAGGAGTCACAAAATATAATACATGTCTTAATTTGTTATGATATTGTAAACATAGTGCTGTGAATTTTTAAAAAGTGTTTTGGAGTTTTGCTAATGTGGACTCTAAACATGTACATAATGATGAGATTTAAATTCAAAGCTAAATCTCTTATTCAAATACTGTTTATTGGGAGTCAGAGCCTTAAGCTCTACTGTAGAACACCCTTTAGGTGTACTGCTATAGGGGGACTTCCCATGATGCAATGAGAGCTTGTCTTTCACTCTTCTCTTTTGACTACCCATCTATTTGCCACTATTTGCATGTCATTAACCTTTGTTCCTGTCTTTCAACTCTACTCATGGCAGATGGCTCCCCCTACCAAAACCTGGTTGTGCCAGGGGTCTCTTCAAGGGAGTTCTTCCCCCCCACCATTGGAGTCAGATTACTCACAGTGGATCTCATGGCTGGTGTTCATGCTAATATTTGGAAATTGTTTACCTTTACAAGATAAAATGCTTTCAGACAATGAAATGGTGGTATATAAACGAAACTACAGTGAACTGATTACTTAAATTTATTGTGTCTATGAATTTAAAGCTATCTACTATTTAACCACACTGTTATCTTTCTGGATTATTTGTTGGTGCATTTATGTTTTTGTGTCTGATATATTTGCCTTCATATTTATTTTTCTTAAATGAAATCTGCAGGATTTTAAAAAATGCATGTATCCAGGAATCCATATTGTAAGCAGTGTAATTTATTTTTTACTATTTAACTTTTGTAACTTATGTCTGACATATAAAACTAATTCAATGTTCCATATTAAGCAGCTGTTGCATTTAATAACTTACATGTCCTTTAATCTTTATAAAATGTCCACTTTCTTTTCTCTAATATATTGGTACTGCACAGAAGCTAAAAGAAAAAGAATGTACTGGATTTCTCAATTAGCTTAAACATAGAAATAGTAGACAGCTAAATTGTCCCGAGGTATTTGAGCATTTTCAAGCCAAGAACATCATGACCTTTGCACTGTCAATTAGCAAACATTTAATAAGCCAGGCTGAAAAATCTAGTTTTAGACCACTTAATGTCTACCACTGCCAACTCACTGCGCACATTCTCCCAAAATAGCTCTCATAATACCCTCAGTATGTAATCATCAGTTTTTCAGGAGGAATTCAATATGCTTGTAGAGTTAACCAATCATTTCGAATGTGTTTGGAGAGAATTATAATTCTTATAAGTCACAAATGTGACTTAACTTCATTGGCAAAGAAAATATTTACAGCAGATTGAAGACAAGCCCTGAACAAATGTCAGATTCTGAATATTTTCTTGGCAGTACCCACTGACCCATACAGAAGCCCCTCACACAAAACATTTCCCTGTAATGTAGTGTCCAACCTTTCACATGTGCTGCCTTTGGAGAGTGTCACTGTTAACATGGTGGAATGAACATCAAATTCCTTTTAGGGAATTACAGTCCTATAAGGTCTGTCCTTTTTTTTTAATCACTATCTGAATCATTTTTTTTAGCATAAGCTCAACAGGAAAAAAACATGGTGAGCAAACCAAGCCCAGTTAAGGAAACAGTTCAACAGAGCTCTTAAATCCCTTTCCTGAAAAATGTCTTGGTGCCAAAGTGTAAAAGGCTTTGGCTAATGACTTTAGTAAGAGTGTGAAACACACATCCAACAGAAAAGGGTGGGACTGGCCTAGCATCTGGAGAATATGCCTCGAGATCCAAATTCACCGGTTAAGACCTTCCCTCCTAAAAGACAGCAAATGCCTGCACACTTCTCCTCCGCGTTATCTTCTTGTTGTAAGAGTGGCAAATTGGCACAGCTACTACTAGCAGTAGGTTTGCAAGTTGGCTTAATTAATATGTGGAAATGACTGTGGCTGCTGAAGCAGGATTTATATGAGCAAAAGTCAGCCAATAACCCTTCCATGCTCTGATAGACAGCCAAGAACAAACAGTATGGCTTATAGTCATGTTAAGGAATTTTTCTCTGTGAACATTACAGTAAAGTATGTCCTCTTAGATGACTATATTGGCCTGGCTCATCATTATGGGATTCTTTTATATAAAACATGTTAAAATTAAAACAAGTATGAGACTCCCCTTGTATTCATATACCACGAGACAGTGTGGTGGCAAATGTTAAGCTAATTTTTAGCTCAATCTCCAAGGAAACATAAAACTGTGCTGTTTTCTGCCGCAGACAGAACAGCATTATAGCATTATAATGACAATAACTGAGCTTTGTGTGGATTTTTTATGAATCTATCATCACTCAGCAGAGACCACTGCTTACTGTTGGTTGCTCTTGAACATTCACATGAATATCTTGAGCCTAGACAGATAATGTAAGTGCTTGACAAGGAGAGCAACCAATAATCAAAGTGAAGTTAACTGCAGACTACAGACTGACATTGTTGTAAATATAGCCAATGTGTAGGTGGTCCAAACTGCTTGCAAATGAATAACAAGCACAGACATGACCCAAGAGAATCACAGACAGAGCATGAGGGTACTTCTGCATGAAACATGGCACTGTAACAGCTCACGGGTCTTCCCTCTCTCAGAATGTATTGCAGGGGCATCTATGAACAACATTCTTGTCTGTGAAAGTGAAAAACGGGAAACAAAGCCGATAACAAACAAAGAACTTCATCGGCGGGATCCCCTTGTGGGCAATGGCATCACTCAACCATTTAATTGGATGGGACTGACATTTGCAGAGCAGGGTGTCACAGCATTTGCACGAGTGCAGAGGCCCAACTTGCTGCCATACAGATGCATCACGCTCCAATGATTCAAGAGGCGCCGTTTTCCTCCTCTGAAAAGAAAACTCCGTCACACTCAGCAAAGTCACACTCAGCACAGTCAAATGCATTTGCTCACACATTTCAGTTAATGGGCGACTTGGGGAGACGCCGAGGTGCGGCTGGAATAACATTCAATAAGCATGTTCAACCGGCCTACACATTTCCACCCAAATGTACTAAAAGACATCCATGACTATCAACATCACATAATTTCACAAGGCTCAGTATTCAACTTAAATATATATACTGTATCTGCTGTATCGCGCCAGATTGTATCCAAAAAGAGCATCTTTTGCTAAAACCTGTGTCACCAGAGAAAATGCACAACATCCATTTATGCTGCTTGACAAGTACAACACCTTTTCACTGACAAGAAAAATACTTCAAAAGTTATAGCTGACAGTTTGTGTTTTCAGTCAGCTATAGTGTCATTGCAATTTACTTTGCTAATGTCCGGTATTTAAGCTTAAAATAGCTCTCACTCAGATCATTAAATAAACCCATACAGCGCAGACAGCTTATTATCTTAGTCTAGTACTAATACTTAGCAGTATCTGTTTTTCTATAAAGATTTAGAAATGGGAGAAGCAATAAAACAAAGCTATGAAAATTAGATTTTTAATTTAGTTGGTAGTTAGAAAACATAGCCTCCTGGTGATTCTAATTCCATGTTACCATCTCGAGAGAATCATCATTATCCAGTGGATTACTGTTTTATGTTACTATCATCAACAATCAAGAAAGCAACCAATCAAGTTTAATCCAGGTAACAACTCCCTCATGACTGCTGCTATTCTAATCCCCTCCAGAGAAACGAATTAAAACAAAAAAAACCTCTGAAAGACAGAGAGAGACAAGGAGGCAGCATAACAGAGGCGCAGATAGGAACATTCAAAGAGACACACAGTTAAATACCTAATGACATTTATATGTAGTCTGCAAATATATTATGATCCAGCAATTTCATGTGTAATTTATTGTGAGAAAACATTGTTTCATTGGTGCACTTGAGATATAACCCAAAGGCACGCGATGTGGGGGAAATTTTTAAGCCTTGTCCTCTTCCTCCTCTATGCATTTCGCTCAGTTCTTGGCTCTGTTGTACTTACGCATCGTAACTGCATCATCCACACTGACTCTTATGTTCTCTCACATCTCTTGTTTTAATATACTTTTACTGTTTTCTGGTAAATTAACAGACCAGACACATCTCTGTCTGTGACCCTAAAAAAAAAAGAAAAGAAAAATACACAAACAACAAATCTCTGAAATCTCTCATTAATCTGACTAACTGTAACTCACACATTTTTGCAGAGATATCATAGATTTCAGAGGATGAACCCCAGGAAAAATTACACATTACTTATACTTTTTACTTTTCATAAAGCACCATCACCAAGTCACTGTGATTAACTAATAAATAAAACAAGGGAAGTAAAAGCATCCCCATTTCTCAATTCTCAGGGTGAGGAAAGTTCTAGTTTTGCTACCCTGCTTTTTTTTTTTTTTTTTTTTTTTTTTATTACATCGTAGGGTCCCTGCCAGCAGACGATGACATTTAAACAAACTGTATTTCGATGATAATTTCACTATTTTCAGCAACGGATGAAAACAAGTAATAATAAAATCATGCTTTTTTTTTTTTAAACAACCCTTTGAGCTGGTTCAGTCAAATCCATCACTGATCGTTTGCCACAGCGTGACTTGGCTGTCAGTCAGTGTCACTCCACACTGAACTCTGACTAATGACAAATTGAGAAATGTGACATTTAACAAAACTGGGATGAAAAGAAGAGATAGGGCTAGCGTATGCTGAACGAATCTGAGCCAGCCCAACTTAAAAGTCGAATTAATGGAATGACGAAATCATTTCTAATGATTCAATGTTAGTTCATTTTACCAGCCTGCTCTCTGACAGGACCATAAACAGTATAAAACATGGTAGGACCTTAAGCCTGCATTCTTTTAAATGGCCACCAGGGGACAATCTCTGTGGGGGTGGTGGCAAAAAAAACCCCTAAACCTTCCAACAATATAGAAGTCTACAGGAAAACTGCTCTCTGACTTGACCTCTGTAAACACTTTCTTGCCACATTCATGGTCTCCATCACTCATTTTGTGTCATAGTGAATAAAAAGTTAGGCTGTTTCAGAAAAGAAAGATTATGCACAGTATGATCATTGGCTCGGTGCTGGTAAATGACATGTCCTTAGCCAATGAGCATGTGGGTTCACAGTCAGATCCACCCCTTTTTTGTCAGATTGAGTTCAAAACACCAAGGTGGCAACAACAAAAACACTCAACTGGATTCTTCCAAACGTCACGGGAGGCATGTCAATGTTTTCTGCTGTCTATGGATAGGACAGAATTCAGAAGTATCTCATGCTGTTTGACACAGATATTCTGCTTTCTCTCTGTATCTGTGTTGCCTTTATTCCTCTATATCATTAAAGCTGCAAAAGATATTGGTGCTAGTAAGAGTAGTGAGAAAAATAAACAGCTGAAATTTGACAGTTACCATCAGCAAATGACTTTGATTTGCTAATGGGAGCTGCTCAGTACTCAGACCTTGTGAATATTGAGATTTTACAAGGTTTCGTTTTACATCTCAACTTGGTCACATAGAAATAGGTGAAATTACTGTAATCTCTTAGCAGTGCATTGGCCACAAGCAAGTTAATTTGCTGCTTAAAGCAAGCAATAATTAAAAAATAAAAACAATGACAAACAAAAGTGAATAATAACTCTTGGGTTATTTTCATAAAGTTTAAAAATTGTTTTCCACAGATACGGTTTTTGTTGTCAACACATCTAACAGATTTGTCATTTTATTTTTTTTCCATTTAATTTAATTCATTTAAAAGTTCTGTAAGCAGTTTGTTCTTCTTTTACACTGAAGCTAGAAAAGTTAAATTCTTCTAATAATAAACAATTCAATTTAGCCTACTTTCAGTTTTCACACCTCACAGTATAAGAAATATCTAAATTTGGAGAGATTATATATATATATATATATATATATATATATATATATATATATATATATATATATATACATACACACACATATACGTGTGTGTGTGTGTGTCTTTTCGTGCATCCTTGGGTTGCTTGGCTGTCTCAGGCTGTGCGATTACGTAAAGTCAGCTTTCCAGCTGTAACTGACAATACTTTAAGCTTGAATCTAATAAAGTCAAGCTCACAGGCTCAGTGTGTTTTCTCTAGCATGCAGTGTACCAGTGTGTGTATAATACCTTCTGTACAAGCCCCAAACACTTCTCTTTCCTTTCTCATCCCACATCACCTCGACTTTGACTTCCAAGCTTGGCAAACTTAGTTTATCTACAACATAATGAGATAAGAAGGGTGGTCATAAAGAATAAGGCAATAAAATCCCAATCAATAACCAGAACAAGGCATATGCAGTTTGTTGCAATGCTTAAGTGTAATTGTAATTATAATTTTAAAAAAGCCCAAACATTAATCTTGTGCATACAAAATCCTCCACCAGCTGTAGGTGAGTTAAAAAGTGATTTAGCCGTTTAGTTTATGCTGAAGAGATCTCAAGTTTCAAAAGTCTGAACATGATAACTATTGGCAGAATAAGGACATTTTAGAAAATTAAATACATTCAAAACTAATGTGTAATTCTTTTGCTCGTTGACATATTTCTAACTCTTTTATATATCCTGTATTGCTTGCCTGAACATGACATATAAATGGAAAATTTCTAAATATCTATAAAAAACATCTAAACCATACAGGAAATTATCCTGACATAAAACTGACATGAAATAACATGAAAATGGTCCTTGACTCTGTAACTTTCTGTGGCATAATCATACTTACTTTTAAAGCCTTAAAATTTCAACATTTCCTGACAATGGCTTTACTGAGAACCTAAACCGATAGACAGGCCAGATAAATGCTTGAAGGTCTGAGTTTTGCCTGTATAATCCAGGTGTTTTTTAAAAATTATATATCACTTCCCTTTAAATACAGAAATGCAACAAATACTGTTGCAGCTGTATCCAAACCTAGCCCACCATTGGATATAAACAGAACAAGATCTGATTGTATGTATTACAGTCAAACATATGCCTTCTTTTAAAAAGAAAATATCATAATAGCATGTCCTCCAGGCCACACATCGTAGCAGGTGGAAATAATCCGACTGAGAGACAGGATAGCATCCCCTGAGGTCTCCTGTCAAAGTGATATTCTGTTCATTGCAAGAACTCTGTAAGGCATGACCTGCAGTTGCACTGAATAGGAACAATGTTAGGGAAAGATCAGACTGGTGTTTCGGTAATGTTGCGCACTGTATGTTCACAGTTCAATATAAACAAATCAAACTGAGAAAAAACACATTATCATATGGAAAAAAACAACACTCACACCGTAGCAGACAGAGTGCCTCCAGAAAAAGGCAAATGAATTGTGCAGTTATTGTTACCAAGTGGAAGATATGGGAGTTCCATGATTTATAAATAAAGATGTGTAATTTCTCACTTTCTAAATGGAGGTCTAGAGCAGGGCCAGGAAACGGAATGGATGGAAGGATAGGGAGAGAGAGTCCTACAAACGTTTATCCCTTCGTAAACATGGAGTTTCACTCAGCTCAAACATGTGAAATTGCCTCCCTGGTCAGTCAGATGCACTGATGGAGATAAACCAAAGTGACATAACGGCTACATCTGTGACAGCTCAACAGTCTCCTCCATCTCTTTTCCCATGCTCTCTCTGTCTTTCTTTGGCTTTTCTGTCTCCGTCCTCTCAAGGGCATGTTGCCACTGTGAACAGAGACATATCTTTTGTTATCTCCCCCCCCCCCTCCCCCCAACCCCTTTCTTGCCTCTCTCTTTCTCCTCCTTGCTCAACCCATATCTTGTTGTCTCTCCACTGATTATCAATGCAACACCTTTAATAAGATCCATCAGCCCACCACTTTCCCGCCCTCTCACACCCACTTCATTTACACGGGGAGTGAGAATCAAAGACGGCAAGTAATTTGGGATAAAAAGAAGATGGATGTGCCTGTGTGTGAACAACATGCTCAAGAGCCCCACTGCTAGCACAAGATGGAGAGGAGAGCACCTTTGGGTTAGGGACTTGTTAGTGCCTAGTGCTTTCTCCATCTTCATTCAGTAAACACTATCCGAAAGGATGGTGTTGGTACCTCTTCACACTGTGTTATATTTGTTACAATGGTTTTAGTTTTGGAGAATGGCCAATTCCAAAAATGGTGAAGAACTACAAAACTTTTAAGGTGTTTACATGTTATCATCTCCAAATCATCACTTTTTGACATTGGCAAGAGGGTCTTGTCACTGGAATTAAAAGCCACAAGAAGAGGTTACTCCTAGACCTTATTTTTGCACCAGGGAAGAAAAGTAAAATATGAACCCAGAAAATGACTCAGAGCCAATGCATTAAGTAATTAATGTTATTTCAGCATGATTAGAGCCTACATGTGTATTCTTTGAAAATTAACCCAACACAAACACATGAGCCAGGTGGACAATCGTGACTATCTCTCCCCTCTCAATTGACGGGTTGTCACATGTGTTCCAGCCATTTCTCAGCACAGAGATGATGACAAAAATGACATGCCATGATGGCTCAGTGTCACCGTTTGTATGACTATTTTTAACACAGGATGGCAAGCGGTGGGAAACACTGGAGAGATCTCCTCCTATTGCCATCAGCTTTCAAAAATAATAACAAAAAATATTCCACACTTGCAACTGATCTGTCCTACTGTCACTGTGAACACATCAGTGAAGTGGTATCTGATAAACATACAGTGACACCTATCAAGAAATGTCTGCATATCTTCTTCTTTAAAAATCAATATGCCTTTGTTCCACAGCTTGCAACGTCCTCACATACACTGTGCGGCACATTCCTGAACAACGTAGGCTCAAAGAGTTGCAGTCATTACAATACCAAATCAAATGGTACCAAAACAGGTGACATGGATATACACTAAGCCGCTGTTACATCATTTTTCAATTTTCAGAGGCTACCACTGACTAATGGCATCATGACTAGATGAGGGAAAGCTCTTTGGTGGCTCATCCATAAGCTCAGGGTCAGTGGTTTCACAACATATGAGCTGCCAACACTGAGAAAAAGAAGCTGAGTAACGCAGCTGACATCAAGGCTGGGAAATACCTAGGTTTTTCTTCTTTACAAGGATTCACTTCAATATATGCACACAGCTAGGCAGCGTGCGGTACAAGCCGAACGTAGAGGAGAATGTACAAATAAATAACATACTACTACAAGAAGATTATCATAAACAGAGCAACTCTGTTTGTTTGGGCTGGTTTGCCATGATGGGTCTCGTGGTGAAAAGTGTATCCCCCACAAGACCCTGTGACATGCACAACTGCTGAAGGGCTGTCCTCAACAATCACATCTCCCCCCAAAAGGTCCAGACCAGGAAACTGAATAACACAAAGGGCAACAGCCTAAAATAATTACCAAACCCATAGAGATTTCCCACTTAATACAGAAGCCATGAATGATCATCATCAAGGCTACACATAAGTCAAAAAATACAATACAAAGAGATAAAGCAGAATTTTAGCAAAATCCAAGTCGGCAATTAAAAAGTGTTGTTGGATGCTGTTTACCGCTTTCTTACCGAGTCTCTTCTCATGTAGTCTTTTCTATAATCATGAAACGGTCTTTTCTTTATTAGAAAAATGGTTTTCAAGTCACACAAACACTGGAAATGTAGTCAAAAACTTGTTTATCTGCAGCCTCTCGTGGGCCACACTTTCGCCATCATTTCTCTCACACCATCTTCACTGCTCAACTTCCCTCCCAACATACCCATATATCCCACTTCTATAGGCACCCCTCGTGTTTGCCCATGGACACTTATCATCGATGCACACAACATCTTTTCTTCATCCCCATCGATCTTCTTATTGAAACAAGCCTCATTTGCAGTCTCCTTCTTGACATTTTTTTCCCTCTCCTGTCTCATTCTTTTCCAAACTCTGACAGGCTGTGCAGATTTTGGCAGTTTGCTGTTCTTCCCTAATCCTTCGCCAGACTTTCTTCTTTGCAAATATACAGAGATTTCAGAGAAAATGCAGTCAGACATCAGATGGTCACAAAGACTTTCCAGCTTGTGATATACAGTTTTTAAAATAGTAGGGGGGAAAAAAAAGAAACACAACAAAAAAGCCAGTCATTTTACTTATGGTGACCAAGCGAATAAAGTGTAACTGTTAGTGTACAGCTGGACTTCCTGATGCTGGAAAAAAAAAAAGTATTTCATTTCCTAAATTGTGATATGTTGGAGTTTAAGAAAATGGTTCGAACATATTTAACTTTAGCTTACATGGTTAGTGCCTTTGTTTCACTAGAAAACTGAATCACTAGTATGTATTGCATCTGTATTACATCATTATGGTTGAGATAATATGTTACAGAGTACGTTCATCTGACTGCTTAAAATTGCCATTTGTGTTGAACATGAGGAACTCCGTACGCTGGTTTGTGTAGCTATTGTATGATGCATGTTGACAAATATTTCTGATTTTAATTATGCTCCTTTTATGCCTTCAATATTACTTCAAATGAGGCAATGAAAGTGGTATAAATTTTTTAATGGTTCCAGGGTAAGCTGTGCAAAATCTAATAAACATTCTCAAGTGATGTCATGCAAGTCAGTGTTGGCTACACTAAACACTATGCTGCAAACAAAAAAGAAAACACATGTATAGAGAAGGACAGAGTACTGGGGGGTGAAAATGCTGACGTCCACCAGTGCTACCCCTCAGCCTCCTTGTACATGCACCTGTGGAATAAATTTGAAAAATGCTGGGTGATTTTCAGGCCTTAACCTTGCGGTCCACGATTTTTAGTAAACGCACCAATGGTATTAATTTTAAAATCCTACATCGCCTTTTTCTCAGGTTATCTTTGATGTCCATTTCACATCATATCTAAATCAGCAGTATCATGTGTTCTTATCGGTAGTCCCATTGCTTGGCTTGAAGCTGAATTAAAGTTTCTTGGCTCCTGCCCACGTCCTATTACCAACGATTATTTCACCTTCACCTGATGTTTGGTCACCACAGTGCTTCCAGTCTGTATGTAGGTTCAGTGACGCAGGCCAAAATACTAACTGGCAATCCACATTTCCATAGCAACCTCTAGTCACTATAGAAAAATGTGTATTCCCCAACCAATTGGCGAGTGTTTGGAGATTACACAGTCAGTGGAAGTGGAACTTTGAGGGACATGCAGTAGGTAATTGGTCCAGGCTTAAATGGACAGTGACTGTTTGAACATATAGATGCACTACTGACATGTGAACAACACCTCTGAGCAATAGTATAAAAAGCCTGATTTTGATGCAACAGAGTGAAACAGTATAAAAATCTTTGCTAGTTTTTGTGGTTTTTTACCTCTGGGTTTGCGATCTCAACTTTGAGTTTCAACTGTGAGTTGAGAAGCTATACCCACAGTATCTCACCCAAACACTCAGTAAAGCAATGATCTCCCTCGCTACTCCTCGACTTCGCTGTAATCCAGAGAATGCACATTCAGAGGAAACATGTCCAGTAGTCGAGAGATGAAGAGTGTGTGTGAGAGATAGTGAAAGACTCGACTGAGAAAGGAGAGAAGAAAGCGGGCCCTGTATCTCATGCCCTCCAGAGATCAATTGTCCGAACTTCTCGATGAGTGCTCTCCCTTGCCCCTGAAGCAGCCAAATCAATGCCTAGGCATGTGTGTTTGCGAGCCTGTGTGTATGTGCATGCTATTTAGGTGGAGAAAGGTAACGGAAAATGGAATCTGTTTAAATATGAGAAGTAGCAGTATGTATGTTAGGAAGTTCCTCAGATTCGATATTCTTAAATATCACTGAAAAGTCTCCCTACGGTGTTGTTGAATATAAACGTGTCTTAGCAATTGGGACAGCGCTTATTGCTTTGAGTGCTGAATTTCCCACTTTGCATTGCTTTTTAATATGTTACAAAAACACTTTCTTGTGCAATCCCCCTTTTTAGCATCACATCAACAGAGTTTTAACTGACGATGCTCTAGTTAAATAAAATGCTTCTATTTCCAGAACCAAACTCTTACGTTGGAAAAACGAATATCGTCAAGCAGTTGTGCAGAGCCTCAAAGAGCATTAACATTTAAACACATGCATTGCACTGTATTGTTATTGTGAGACGGAAGATTCATTGTCTGTATTGTCCCACTTAATCATTTCACCACACTCTTTAGTGATTCCAGTCTTATGAGTTAGTGCCAACGATGGGACTATTTATTTCTGCACGCTCCCAGTTTGAAAATAAGAAGGAATTACAAATTCCTCAAAAATAGATTTGCCTGCAAAAGAGAGTTTTATGGTCGGTTTATGGATCTGTAAGGGAATGTCATCATTTCGGTAACTATATTTGCAATTTTCTGTGTACTTTCATTTGCCATTGTTTTTACTAGTTGATTAATGCTGGTGGTAAACTTGGGGGGATGCATGTATTACATACACTTTTTTGTGATTTTTACAACTTTTCACTGAAGAAAGCTGGCGATAGAGCAGAGTCCCTCCTTTATTAAGGCCCCTCACACTGGGACTTAGTGGGAGATTTTGGCTTCACGCCTTCCTGCCACGGTTTCAGTAAATCGGCTTTCTGCGGGCATGACAGTCATTAGCCTTGCCCCTGGCAGTAATCCTCTAGTTTCTGTCTCTAATGAAAGTAGAAAGGGTTAGTAACATTCACTCCGTTACTGCTTCTGCTGCTGGGCCCCACAGGGAACCTACAGACTGTCCAAAGCCAAAGCCAGATGCACCTCCTGCTCTACAGGTCAAAACAACACCTAAAAACACCACAAGCTTCAATCACACTTGACTTAAATTTTTAAGACAAGTTCGGCCCAAAAGTACCTATGAGCAGTGTTGGGCACTAACTTGATACTCTATGCGCTCTTGCTTACTTTTGTGTCATGGTCTGTGGGATCTGGAGTGTTGGGGTTTTGGTTATTAAGGGTTTTGAGTTTGTTTTCACTGTTATCCTTATGCTCTTAGTCTTTTTTCTTTTCTTTTGTTAACGCTAGGTTGGGTTTATGATTCATTGTTTAATTTCTTTTTCAGTGTATACATTTCAAGGTCTTAATTCCTGAAACATAAAGTCTTCGTTTCCTGTGTTTCTGTATTCAAGTAATGAGTCTCTGTTTTGGTTCAAGTATATTTTTATTAGTTAAAAGGAGTTTTTGTCATATTCTTATTGTCCCAGACTTGTTCAGTCTTTTTTGAGGCCTGCGTCATTCTCTTGAATTAGTTTTCTTTTCTTTTTTTTACTTTGAAGGTTAAGTTTTCTGTTGTGTCCTCTGAACATTTAGCTTCCTGTCTTTCATTCCCTGATTGCTTGGTTCTCTTATTATTATTTGCCAGAGTGTGTCATCTTCATATGTGCTTCAGGTTTGATATTGTTTAGCTTGTATTTTGGCCTTGCATTAACTAAATCCACAATTGCTTTTTTTATTACGTCTGTCTGCTTTTGGAAGCAATGCATTTGGATCCCAATTCTGCAACCTTAACACTTTTGAGTACAGGAAGTTGTTTTTTTGTCTGTTTTGTTTGTGCTTTTTTACACAGTATACTTCAACAAATACTTAATTATAATATATATCTACTTCTACTGTAACTGCCAACAGAGAAAAGGCACAAGTTGTTAAAAATGAAGAAAGAACCTAAAGTTAGATGAAATAGGTTCACAATTTTTTTTTAACTACAATTTGAAGTCAGAGCACTGACCAAGGAAATTAATAAGAGACTATGATCATAGATACTGCTTTAATTTAAGCAACATATCCATCAGATAACATACCCAAGGCTCCATACTGACGGTGTTGATGTGAATTTTAATATCTCCCTTAATAATCTTGGTGACAGAGTGCAAATTGCACACAAGAAGGACCAAGTGTTGGTCAGGGCTGTCATCAGCCAGGCCGTAACTTCTATCACCTGATAAAGCCAAGCACACACAGCTGGTCATGAGAACTTATTATTTTATTTTGTTCAATCAGGCTTTCAGTATGAGAAATGCCAACCTACATGAACAACATTATTAATTATTGCATCTCTAATCTGTTATTAATCAACCAATGTTTAGGAACACCCTGCTTTACGTTTAATATGATTTGCTCTTAAAACACACACAATTCTTTTTAAAATTTGCTGCACAATAAATTTCCCCTATTAAAAAATCCCACCACTGAGTCCATCAGCCTAATCAGTTCTGGTCACTGGGAAGCATCACTCGGTGTCACTCTCATGTTCATGAACTCCTTTTTAGACAGCTTTTGATATGATGCATTGATGTATTTACACAAGCCTCTACACTTAATTTTAATGTGTTTTTATCCAAACTGTGAAGCACTTCCTGTATTTTAAAAGTGTTTTACCAATAAAATTACTATAACAAATCAAATAGGCTATGACATCATATTAACAGAGAACTGGTAGTAAGGGGCAAGAAGTGTACAGGTTGGATCTATGCACATGTGCTGCTGACATCAACTTCTGAAACTCTGACGCTGCAATTGAAGTAAAAAAAAAAAATTCAGGTTTTACATTTTTTAACTAATTTTGATGAATAAGAACAAATGTTTGACTTAGTTTTGGGAATTTGTGACAGGAGTGGGATAAAATGTGGTTCTGTCTGTCTGTTTTGTTTAAGCAAAACAGACAGTTTTATTTCCTATTGATTTTTTTTTTTTTTTACTTTTTGCTCATTGGATCACTCAGGTGATATTTTTCCTAAATCAGATATTAGATGTTAAGTTTGACTGAAGTTCCTGATCTGTATGTTTCTATCCACTGCAGCAAAATAACTGGCTGAAGCAAGTGCTTCGAATAAAGTTTTATTATAGTGTATCTTCCACTTCAGTAAGCCCTTTTGTACTTTGTCCTGTTGTACCTGTGAGCTAAGACAGCAAGTGTTCTTGGGGTGAATAGACAGTCGATGGCAGACCTACTGCATTGCACTTATTGTTGTGCTTTAGCAAGAAAAAAAAGGGCCTTTATCCCAAAAAAAAACAAAAAAAAAAAACTATCGAACTCTCATATTTAAAGCCACATTTGCAGGGATTTTAATAGCATCCAGTCAGTGGAAACCATACCGATGTGCCCTCCATCTTCAGGTTTACTCTTCAAGGCATGATGCCACGCTGTTCTGCAGTAAGTCATGTCATCTGCCTGGCCAGCAGGAACCCATATTTAGAAAGTACAAGTTACTGTCATAGAATGAATGCATATTTACTTATTCCTGTCTGTTATAAAAAGACCCAAAAACTTGGTTTTAATGAAAGGGCACCTTATTTTATGTGATCTTTGACCTGCCCTGCTGTTGAGCATAGGAATTTTGATATATTGAGTGTTGCCACTTTTAATATCATCAGCCACATCTGGCAATGTTTGGCTGACAGATGGCTGTGATATGTGACTCAGTCACACATCTCTCTTTCTGGGCTGTCCAGGAAGGAGACAGCATCAGGAAATGTGAGAGGGAGTGGCTGTGAACTTGTTTGACCTCTGCCAGACAATTTTCAGTCAAAAGCACATCATAAGTAAGCTTCTCCAAAATCAGTCTTTGTCCTCTGGTGGCTCCAGTTAACAGCATATTCACAAATATCAGTTTTAAGTACATTATAATAGCTATTGTGATGCATCAGTAAGCGATACGCATAGGTTAACAGAGTTACCTATGGATTTACTCATACTGCGTATGTTTTTAGCCTTTTAGCCTTAACCACCGTATATGCTTTTATTTGCATATATATAAATAAACTGAACATATCTATGCAAATTGATATGGATTTTTAAAATTTGTTTTAATAAACAGAATTTGAAAAAAATTACATGGCAAAACAGGGTTAACATGGTAAGTGTCTCAAAAAGAATAAGATCAGTGAAGTAAAGGCATTAAATGTTTACTTTTAGATCTTTAATTTAATGTGGAAAAAGTGCAAACAAGGTCAAGTGAAAAGATTCTATGCTGACATTTCAAAGTGCAAAAGAATGAAATAGGTGAAAGGACCATTTGACTACCTGTCTGGTATTTGTGTTAATTAATAAAGGGCACGCTTTACAGTGATGCAGCCACATGTATTCCTACCTCCTAGACAGTCCCAGCAACCAGCATTGCCATCTGGGAAGCATCTTTCAATTATGTTTTCTTCTTGGTAAAGCAGCAGGATTGTCTGCCTGTGCTAACTTCAGGGCTAAAGCCAAAAGGTCCTTTGCTCTTCTCCCTCCACCAGGTCCTTAAACAACTTTTTGAGCCTGAAGCCAGTGTTTTAAAAAGACTTTAAGAAGTTTTGGGTGTATGTTCCAAATTAAGCATCTGCAGTTTACTTCCACACCAAAGAAGAGTGCCAAGGCATCGCAGTGCGCACAACTTCCAGCTCTATGGGTAATACCTCTCCTTCTTCCTCTTGAAAGCAGACTGTATTCAGTCTTCAAATAGAAGTCAGGATAGCCATAATCACTGACCTGACACAGGGAGCCATAACAAAGTTCGGATGACATCCTCCAGACTTTAACTGGCATTTGAGGGCCACTCATGGGCTCTAATTGCATCAGGATAACAAGAGGATGGGTTCTTCTTGTTTCTTTTGTGTGCTGTAACCCTTTGTCTGAAAAAAAGGATTAGCAGTAGCAGTGTTAGATTACTGCATATTACCTTCAACTAAAAGAAAAGATATTGCATATTTGGATGTATGTGAGCAACGATCAGCAAGCTTCTCTGAGGCATTGCAAAGGCATAGGTTTCTAGGATCAGGAATAATGTTCTTTCTTGGTGAAGAATCTTACACTGTCCAGGCCGATGCTGCGCACAGATTCCCTTTAATATCTGCCTCTAATAGCTACCTAATAGCTGCCTAGCATCTTTGTGCTGTTAGATCGCTTGACTTAAAGATATTAGCTCAGTTTCAAATCACAGCAGTCTCAGCCACAAGTGTAATAAGAACACACAAAGCCATTCTCCAGTAATATTAATAGCAAGCTCACCACAGTTAATAACATCTTTTCGACAGTAATTTTGTACAGTAATGTATATCAAAATTGATTTTTCCCCCACTCTAGAATACTAAAATACACACAGACACTGAGGAAATGATCAAACTAACATGCACTAACTAGTCACAATGTAATCAGAGTTGTTGTTGTACACTTCTAAAATTGCAATGACACAATAAATGCATGTCATTGTTTCATTGCTAATTTAATGTGTGATTAAACAAAGCCTTCAGCTGCCAAGATGCTTGTCCCATACTTTTTATTCTGCATTGGGAGTTTAAAGACAAAAAGACAATGACTGATACCCATGTGCATTTCCCATTTCCATGCAAGAGTCTTTAGTCCATTTATTTCATTTTTTTGTTCACTGAATTGTTTCTTTGCTTCTTTGTTGTTCTTGGTGTATTTGTTTGCGCTTTGTTTGTTCATCCATTTGTTCTCTGTTTGTCTTATTGTTAATTCATTCATCTGTTTATCTGTTACACATCCTGAGACAACACTGATCAGACTTTAATGAAACTTGAAGAAATGACTGATACATTCAGGCTTTGTGTCTTGGTGGTAGCACACTAACCGCCCCTAATCTCGGCCGGCCTGATTTTACGAGTGGAAATAAGCATAGATTTTTGTTATTTATTGGCCCACTGGGACAGTGTATCATTTGAGAATGGGATGTCTACTGTCGAAATGTTTGTTTGCCATTGCATTTAACTGTCTCCCCTTCCTGATCTATGTTACCAAATTGATTCTTTCTTCTGGTCCTTCATAGTTTTTCTTTCCTCAGCGTTATATCTGAATGGGATGTTAAGAGCGGGGTAATACTTTCTTTTTTCCCTCTGCACTGTCATGTGATTCTCTATCTTTCCCTTTCCCTTCTCCTTTTTATGCTTGATCTCTTTTTATTTTCCTACACAGGCACTGTGAGAGTTAGTTCTTTGAGGTTTATAAGGAGGTCTTTGTTGTACCTGCTGAATACCACAAACTTGACATTACTGAACATTTTGTTGGCAAGAACAGGACATACAGAGCTCCAGGCAACACCACATGTGAACACAGGCGCGCATTCACTGAAATTAGGGAGAAAAGAGCTCCAGAGAGGTGACTGAGGTAAGGACAAAATGTGGCTCTACCAAGTGTTACACATAAAAGTGGGATTCTTGGATAAAAGAACAAACATATCACAGGGGCCACAAGAGCTCACCTCTCACCCTGTGTCCTCCTGACAGCCCAACTCCAACCCACTGCTGACTACTCATAATCAATCATAGGCCCACTATAAATCAATCAATTAAAAACCCACACAAAGCCACAGTAGTGTAATCAATCAATCCAGCCTCTGTGGACGGTTGTTATTGAGAGCCAAGCATTAGATCTATAGTCGCCGGTCTCAAGATGCTGCTGGCCTTAGTGACATTGGCTGAATGTGCATGGAAAGAAATAAAAGTAGGAGTAGAGAGGTGAGACAAAGAGCTTGGGTGTGATCCACTATAGGGTAGAGAAGAGGCTCCCAACACTCCCATGATACATCGCCAGAGCCTGAATATTCATGCCTACGAATCGGGTACCATGGAGGCGCTCAGTTATTCATTATGCTTCTGCAAAAAGAAACACGCCATCATCCCCCTGCGATGGAATATTAATAGTTCCCATTAATAAAATATCCCACTCCCCATCTTAAGTCTTGTCTTCAACTTTCTTGGCCATTGCACATATAAAGGCTTGGGACTTTTGGGATGTGACCATGAAAGTCAGCCAGAGAAGTGTTATTTAGCATATTAGCAAACTTAAAATAATTTAAACGCTACATACTGACCATCTGGCCTAAAATGAGAGAAAGTGTCTTGTTCTCGTTCCACATTTGGACGAACCCTTATATATGAAAATAGAAAGAAAGAGTGTGGGAGGGGATGGCAAGAACAGCTCTATAGCTGTATACTCAAAGGGGATGAATGTTTAATTTAGACCAGCCTGAAAGTATGCTGACATTTCGCCATTGTTAGGAGAGATGAATACATGGGACACTGTCTGCAGGAGAAATGGAAATGTGCATCAAGGTTGTTAAAAATTCAACTGCCCTCCCCACCCAGACATGCAGATCTAGGCTCAGAATACAGTAGGTAACCCGCAATGTTTGCCACTGTAATTCTCCCCTGATTTAGTCTGTGGATGCTATTGTACTCTTCATCTAACTCCACTTGAGTAACACAAACCATGCTTATACAACTCGAATCCCCAGTGCTTTCTTTTACTTGTGAATTGAGCAGAAACGCGTCCATCCTCTAATTTCTTGGACCAACTATTGACATTAACTCACCAATAAATTTCCCTGAGCCATGAGACCCCTGTAGTAATAAGGTGGAGAAAGTAGGACTGCACAGCGTCAAGATCAGCGCCACCACAAGGACTCATGAGGAGTACTTATTAGAAGTCAGTGGGAATAAACAAATAAATGCAGGTGTAGCACAGCAGGCTGGGATTGCTAGCTCTCTGACAACACCGACGAGGCGGGGAGGCGTGAGTGGTCAGCCTGTGGCAAAGCAGTGACACAGAGAAAGAGAGTGTGAGAAAAGAGAAGAAGAGAGAAAGAGTGAGAGAAAAAAAAGCTAGAGAGAAGGTCAAGTACCTGCCACTTCTGTCAGACACTTCTTATAACAGCTGAGCTGTGTCCAGCAGGGTGGCTGGCTGCTTTTGGGGCCTTTCATCTCACAGAGGTGATGGGTGATGAGAGTTTCTCTTCCTCACATTTAAAGTCTGCCACAATACATCCCAGAGACTTGGTAACTTCAGGTCACTGCTGGGTTCCATGGACTTCTGGGAAAACGTCCGTCTAGTGCGGCAAAATGACAAAAGGCTCAGCACATACACACAGAATCTCACATTGGAGTTTCAGTATAAAAATGTATGTTGTGTCGTACTGGTTTTTGCACTGGAGAGAATACAGATAAGGGAGCAGCCAAAAGCAGCTTCTTCTCTGGGGGCATTTAGCTGTTGTTTATGCTATGTCTCTGTTGCAGAGACATTGTAAGTGATTTTAAAAATCTGCTGTGTGTGTGTGTGTATACATGTAACTATGCCTTTGTGCAAGCAGAACTATCACTAGGCTTACAGGCCTTACCTGTAGGCAGGAGGAGCCGCTTGAACGATGGTGTGACCAGTTCAGCGCAGAATCACAGCCCTGGATCGGAGACAGAGACGAGGCAGAGACTGAGGTTTCAGAGTTGAAAGGATTGTCTGGCCCTCAGAAAAACATTCAGACAAAGACACCAGAAAAGAATGAACTCCTGCCTGACCACTGGAGCTGCAGACCAGCAGACTGTGACTGACTGACAGACTGAGCCGAAGATGGCGATGCGGTCACTGCGCCACACCAAGCCAACTGGCTCACTGAAACAGGATCTGTTTTTCCGACCCCACGGGGAAACAGTGAAGAGCTCCCTGCCATCCCTCTATCTATAGCTCTCTCAGGCCTAGCGCAAAGAGGAATTAGAACTGGAGTTTTGTTTTGGTGGCCTGTGTTTTTGTCACATGTCAGCCAACTGAGTTTTAGGGAGAGTTTTTCTCAGAGGTAGTTCCAGATAGTCTCCTCTTTAACCCCCCTTTCTCCACGTTTCCCCCATCCCCAAAACAGAGTGTCAAAGGACATATGGTTTAGCTAGAAGCACCTGGCAGCCCCATCAAACTGGCAGGAAGATTGAAATTGTAGCAATGGGAGCTGGAAGCAAGAAGAAAGCCTACACATATCTCAAAAGAATGGTCTTCATTACATACATGGAATTCATTACAGTCACTGAGAACATAAGAATGGGAGTGTGATGATGGGATACTGGTGGGAACCAGCTGGGGAAAAAAGGCACATTTGAGTATGGAGAAATTGCAGGACACAGGAAGTAGAAGCTACCTGTTGATGACTTGTTAATTATTTAGACTAATTTTTTAAAAGAAAGTTGCTAACCAAATTTTCCATTTTCACCAGCTGAAGTGTTGCAGGACACAGATGTTTAAAATTTTGAAATGCCATGGGCCACATCAAGGACTGCTGTGCCATGTCATTGGACAGTTTCCATGTTGCCATGGTAATATTTTCCACTTGCTTAACAACTCGACAAAAACATAAATGTCATGTCACTCTGTCATCACACCTCTTGTTTTATCTCCCTATATTCTGCCACAAACACATGAATACACTGCTTTCGTCTGTGTTATATACTGTAGCTGTGTAGCTCCACACATTAAAGTTGCTGTGGTGCAATTAGATTATTTTTTCTTCTGCAGCAGCTCTGTTTGTCTGTGTAACTAAAACACCTGTCTAGCTTTGACAGATCAATACACAATAAGACTTTCGGCATATTTGCTTCATTTATTTTGGTCAATCCCAGTACTCTAAATAGTGAGTAATGGCAATACAGAAAATCAGTGTGCATTTACTAAGTTCAAAGAACATGGCACAGAGTGGCACCCGGAAACTTTTATTTTTTCCTGCAGTGGTTAAAATGAAGAAAATTGATTATCAATATGCATAAGTGTGTATTCTGTACAGCCTCTTCTGCCATGCATCATCAGTGTCATACCCTGCTGTTTAAAATAGATTACTGTGTATACTTGTCTTAAATGATGGATTGTCATGAACTGGATCCATAGTCTCACCAACTATTTTGCAGATGAGAGTGACAGAAGGAGTAGATAAACACAGTAAAACTGACAGAGGAGGCAGCTTGCAAGAGAGCGTTTCTCTGTTTTCACAAGCATCGCAGGGTAGATTACATTGATGGTGGAAAAAGATGTTGCTCTGCTTCTTCCAGTCTTTGTTCTATTCTTGCAGGATGATAAATGCTGCTTTTCACATGGGATTTCACTGCAAGCTTGTTGTTACAAACACTGACTAGATATAGAAGTAACGACTGGTAAAGGGAGAAAAGAAGGGGTGTTGCTTACTTTTTAGTGGAAGTCAGAAGCACAAATTGTTAAACTGTCATTCTGAGATTCCAAACGGTAGCAATAAAAATGCAGACTATAGGTTTATGCATTTTACATAGTGTGTTTTTTACACTTGTGGTGCTTTTATTGTACCTTCTTTTACTGCACTTTCATACTGAATGCTGTATTTTTATTGTGCACAAAATCTTTGATGACATTTTAAGGAATGTCTACACTGGGAGGGTCGCTATTTTGAAAACTGCTATATAACTCTCAAGTCCTTAAATCAGCTGAAATTAATATTTTCAAGTGTGTTAACACGGCAACAAAAAGGAACAATATCAGCAATAATCTTTCACAAGAACTTATCAATCTATTACTATTAACAGCCAACCGCTCCACTGTTAAATATTTCATTCTGCTGCTACTAGTATAGTGCATTGTTGTATCATATATACACATATTTAGCATATATATGTATATGTACATACATTCATAATATTATTACTCTCGGGTATGCGGCATCTATATATTTATTCCTGCCCTGTCTCCTTTGCTGCTGTAACATTGTGAGTTTCCCATCTCTGGGACTAATAAAGGCTATCTTATCTTATCTTATCTTAGCTGGGAGGGGTAATCAGGCCATTTCCAAATCATTTGTTGGCCATTATTCTACAATGGCAAAGATTATTCACAAGCGGAAAACAGAGCCAGTCTTCCAGTCAAAATAACACTGTCCAATGTTCAGAGAAACTGCAATAAAATAACCCTCAGAGCTCCAAGTCAGACTCTACAAGCCCTGCATTAACATGCTGAATGATAAAGTTCATGACAATGCATTTAGAAAAAACGTCTGAACAAATATAGCTCGTATAGAATGGTTCCTGACATAGATTTGCAAAGTTGCATCAGAAAAAAAAAAAAAGAGTTCTGGAAGAAATTAAATGGTAAATGGTCTGTATTTGTATAGCGCTTTACTAGTCCCTAAGGACCCCAAAGTGCTTCACACAACCTGTCATCCACCCATTCACACACACTGGTGATGGCAAGTTACATTGTAGCCACAGCCACCCTGGGGCGCACTGACAGAGGCGAGGCTGCCGGACACTGGCGCCACCGGGTCCTCTGACCACCACCAGTAGGCAACGGGTGAAGTGTCTTGCCCAAGGACACAACGACCGAGACTGTCTGAGCCGGGACTCGAACGGCAACCTTCCGATTACAAGGCGAACTCCCAACTCTTGAGCCACGATTGCCCCGAGATAAGGCGAAAGTGGAAATGCCGTGCCATAATGTACAGCGCCATGGTTGGGGAAAAAAAACAAAGAAAGAAGATCAGCACAAACACTTCATACCAAATCTCTCAAGCAGATGGTGAAGGGGTAATGATTTGGGTTTGTTCTGCAGCCATTGGATCTGGACACCTTGGACTCGCTGAGTTGACCATGAACTCCTTTGTATAAGTATTTCACAGCAATATGAGGTCATGTGTCTGAAACTATCTTAAACTTGGCAAAAACCCAGGTGATGAAACAGGACAAAGATCACAGGCACAGCAGGAAGTCTACAGCAGAATGGCTGAAAAAGAAAAGAATCAAGGTGCTACAATGACTGAGCCAAAGTCCAGACCTCCACATGATTGAAATGCTGTTATGGCACCTCAAGAGAAGTGTGCATAAATGAATGTGTGCATGCCTCACTGAACTGAAGCTATGACGTGAAGAAGAGTGGGCCAAAATAATGTGAGACATTAGACACACAGACACAAAACAAGTACTTAAAGCTACTTCTGTGAAAGGTGGCTCTACAAACTACTGAATCGTGGGATGCACTTAGTAATGACTAGTTATTCTATTATGTCCATAAATGTGAAACCTTAGAATTGACAGAGAGTCTCTTTTCTTTTTACCATGACAGGACATCTTGCATACCAAATCAGATTGCTTCTCTTTCTCCCAGATTATGTTTTCACTCTGATCCATGTTCTACTCCCTTTTTATTAGGAAAAGAAAACAAAGAGCACTCTCATCAGGTTTTACATGCACTAAGGTTGGTGAAGGCTCACTTCACCCCACAAACAGTAAACTTAATAGGAAAACCGTCATACAGAATTGTGGCTATCGCCACTCACAGATTGCCTCTGACTCTTTGTTGCTTCCAAGTCCTCAGGGTCACTATGTCCCTGGGCTATGTTTGTGACTGTATTTCTAAACAGAGTGACAAAGGCTGTGAAAGTCTTGAGACCGAAACTTTTAAAAAGGAAAACCCTTGTTGCAGAGTTCTGTTCTTCTCCATCCCTCATTCCGTTTCCACAAAACGCTTCACTTGTCACCACAGACTCCCAAGCTCCTTTAATAAACGCTCCAAACGAAAATGTCTGGCTTTGAGTGGCAGAGTGTGACTGTTTAAAACCACTGGGAATCTAGTGTAATCCTATGGAAGACACAGACATAACCTGAGTTTAAAGTTGTCTTGTCGCTCCACATCCAAGTGAAGAACCTGGAGAGGAGAGGCTAAGGATTGTAAAGTAAGGATTGTAAAGAGAGGCTCTAGTGTGAGAAATCAAGTGTTCATGTTGACTTTCCAGGGAAATCAGTCTGCATTTGATACATGTTGAGTGGAGAGGCCCATATGTTTTGGTAAGACCTTACATCTGACATTAATCTTAAAATAGAGAGAAATGTGGGTTACTTCCACTGAGGGGGTCCCATGGATGAAACTTTAAGGACTGTCAGTCAGCAGTTGCAGCCTGCATCAAGTGAACAGGTTGCTTAGGAACCGATCAAGAAGAGAGCACTATTGTAATGTGTTTGTCACCAGAGCACTAAAAGTAAGTAAGCAATACAGTTTGTTTGTTTTTTAATAAAAAAGCATGACAGAGACACACGAGGTCAAGGATTGAGATTGGTCAAAGGGTTTAATTGAACTGTAGCTCACTGTGTGGTAAAATACATCCACTTAGGTTGTTGTTCATGCTAACGGGAGGAAAACAACTTTCCCAAACTTTCCTTTTTCTTTTTGTTGTTTTTTTCCCCTCTTTTCTTTGTCTTTTTAGCAGACAGCTGTCTGAGACAAGATACTTCTTCCACTGGAGACCTCACTCTTTTCACTCACACGCTCGCTGGCTCCTGGTTGCCATGGAAAATCCCAGAAACGGAGCAGATAACAGTTCAATGAGGGAGCAGAGACTGGAAGGTCTGGAGGGAGGCAGCAAGTTTCTAGGGCCCGTCCTGTCAAGGCATCAAGCTCTTTTGATGTGTGAAAATGGAAGAGAAGACAGAGTGAGAGGAAAATGTATAAAAACATAAAATGAGAGAAGAATAAATGGGTTGGGGACTAATCTGTTGACTGAAGTCAAAGTTGTGTGTTGAAATGTAAGAGCAATTCAAAAGGAACTGATAAAAGAATGAAGATCTATTTGTCTTGGTAATTGTTAGAACCAAGTGTAATTTTGAATGAGTAAAAAAGAGAGAGAGAGAAATCCTGTTAAAACAAGACCAAGACAGTCGCTACCTTGCAGCCAGAGAAATGACTCACTGGAATACAGAAGAAATCAGCATGATATCCTGTCTACCATGTAAGAATTAACTGTCTATTACTGATTTATTAATAATATCATAAGTACGGTGTTGGTGATTAATTTCTGCAAAGAGTCAGTCAGAAAAGGTTGAAATGAGGCTGGCTGGCACCAAAAGCCTATCTATCAAACCAACAAATCAAAATGCAATCATAAAAACCAGAAAAGGGCCAAATGTTCTGAAAGAATTTGAGTAGGCTGAAAGATGGTGTCTCTATAAATTTCCGGGGCCAGAGTATCTTTAAAATCCAACATCAACGATAGCTGTGCACAGGCTTGGGAACTCCTACTGAGAGTTAAAGTTATAAAACCATCAGGGAAAAATAATAACAGATTGAGAATTAATCCACTACCTTCTGCAAAGATGAACTTGCTGATTAGGAAGGTTACTCATATCCCAGGAAGTAGAAAATAGGCAATACAAAATGTGCATACAAACACATGAATTCTTAAAATGCTGTACTTCCGTGACACATCAGTAGGGACTTGCTGGTGACAGCCCCACCTCACTTTTTACAAAGGGTTTTGAAGTACCACTGTCAGGAGAGGCCCCTTGGAGGTTCTTGAGTGAAACACCTGTCTGAAATCAAATTCACTTTTATTTCCCTGCCTCCCTGAGACTGTAGAGCAAGGATATAGGACAAACGCACTGCACGACTGCATGCCCAATGAAAGTGGAAACCATATTCCATGAGAGTACCAACTTATTTTTTTTTTTTTTACATTTTCATTTGAATCACCGACACAAAGTGGCCATTGCTCAAGGATCTAACAATGATTAGCTTCACATAAATAACAAATGTGTTTAGTTCGCTGATGTGTTTTTCTCCCCCTTTTGTAATGCAGCTTTCCGTGGGCTTTTCAGTTTCTGTGGTTACCGTGGGTAATATCACCTATTGAGTTCTTGTACTGATGACTTCTATGTGTTTTAACAGAAAAAAAAAATTGCAGCTGCTGGGCCTGGTTATTCAAAATTCATCACTTCCTGTGCCCAGCAGTTACTTAGAGTATTTTCACACCTGTGCCGGTTAGTCCATTTAAATCAAACTCTGGTTCGTATTCCCCCTTGAGGCTGCTTGTTTGTGCAGATGTGAACACGGTAATCGCACTCAGGTGCGGAACAAACCAATCATGCCAATACCCTTTGGAGAATGTGGGCTTAGTCTGGTTTCAATGCCTTCCTGTAGCCTTTGCAGTCTGTGATGCAGCAGAGTACACAAACTGTAGCAATTAGCCGTTGCTGATAGTAAATTTTCCATGTTATCCATTTACCCGGAGCGTTGCTCCTACAGCAGACACATGTATCCAATAAGCAGGCTAAATGTCCTCAATGTGGTTTGCAGTGGTGCATTTTGTTCCGCTTGGATTTTGTTTGGAGTTTTCTCAGTGTGAAAAGAAACCAAACAACAGGGACAAGCTGCACTTTTTCAAACTCATCAACTGATTCTGACCATCTAAATAAGTTTTTAAACTTTATTTGTGAAACCCCACTTAGATCTGACAGCAAATCTTCCATGAACTGAAAGACTTATGATATTGGCCAGCAGAAAGTAGTAAACTCAAAATGTAACAAAGCTGGTACTGGTCTGTGGATGTCAGTGCAAGTCTGTTGGTGAGTCAATCCACTCCTATCATATGAATATAAATATCTGATTGTCTGACTACTCCTTCAACACTACCAGCACATAAAAAATTTAACTGATATCAACACAGATAAAGTGGCAAAAAAGTGTGTAAACTCATGGTTTATACATGGCCCTCTGATACTGTGCAATTTTATTTGTAGGTGGAGCTCCATGAAATTTGGACTATTTGCAGTAATAATATCCCATCACTTCAGAAATTCTCATCTAAATATGTAATACCTAAAACAAAGAAAATCATCAGCCTCCACTACTTTGTAATTAGGAACAGGTCTGTAGTAAATATACATACATACTTTTAGTTTATTTGTAAGCATGTTAGCATGTTTATTTCTTTAAAGAGACATGGGACTTTAGTGTAGCCTCACAAGAGTTTGCCTATTCACTCTAAGCCTTTTAAGATATAACCCAGTTCTATATGTCAGCTAAAGGTTTCACAGTTAAGAGTTTCAGAAGAACACAATGAAATACTGAAGAAATTGTCAGAGGTATACTGTCTGCAAGTTTGAAGCCCAAATTTTGCTAATGATTAAGATGAGAAGCGGTCAAAGAGGACAGGTAGGTGGACAAAGACTGATGATGAATGACATAAGAAGATTGAGTGTATTCATAGAACTGAAAGATTAATTCTTCTAAGCGAGCATGGACAGCAGAGTGGCTCCTTCTCTGACAATAAAGATCCTTCATGTCTGGCCATATTCAGCCTCTGGTATGGTACTAGGTTACCAGATGCCATGACTGACCTCATCATTCCATCTCTGTGGTTACAGTACTCCTTTCCCACTACCAGTCCATCTACCTGTCTATATACATAAGCCCTAAATGCAGCTATCTGCTAGACTTGCTTTGCCAGCTCAGTATGAGGAGGAATCAGAGACTGTTATAAAGAAAGGTGCTGTGTGATCAGACAGGTTTGTCACAAACACTTAAACTTCAAAACCAAATTTTTTCATGCACCCTCAAAGATCCGGTCAGCTGTATTCTACCATGAGGGGGGGGGGGGGGATGTAGATATAAATAACATCTCAAAAAAAGAGGAAAAAAAACTATCAAATCTCAATTTTTTTTTTTTTTTGCTCTCGTCGTCTTCTTACTATTTAAAACAAGTGTGAGGTCTTCAAGTGGTAACAGCAAGCTCTGGGGTAAAGAAATAGATGGAAAGAGAAAGTCTGTTCTCTTTCATTGCTTTTCATCGAACTACCAGGCACAGATCAAAGAAAAATGTTGTCATGGGACCAACTAGGCATGCATGTCCAGCAGGCTTGGTACTTCATGTGAGAAGATGATTGAGTACACAATGATGGCCTCTGAGGATTAGCCATGCTCTGAGGGTATAAACACCAACACTGAAACCAAATCCCAAAAGTGCTAGGCCACACTTTTGCCTTTTGGCCACTATGCCCCCAAATTTGGACCATTAGAGGCCATAATAAAAATCTCTCTACTTTAGGTATGAATGTTGAAACCGCATCCTAACCTTTCTGAAAACATTTTGTAATTATCAAAGCAAGAAACAATGCTTAAAGATACAACTCTGATACTGGCAAAAGTTGGGATGCTGGAATCCCACAAGGGCTGAAAAAGTAAGTAGAGCTACAAAGAAACAGCTGGAGGAACATTTTTCAAATTAATATGACAATCGGCAACAGGTCTCAAAGAGGCCGTTGCTCTAAAGTAATGACAAGTTGGGATTCATGAGCAGTGTTGGTTAAGTTACTTAAAAATAGTAATTAGTTACTGATTGCTTCTCCAAGAAAGTAATCCCATTAGTTTACTGATTACATATTTTAAAAAGTAATTAGTTACGTATTACTTAGTTACTTTTTAATGATGCACAACCTGAATACATAATAAAACAATAGACCTTTCAGCCCAATTCTATTTTTTCTGCATAATCCATCATATAAAGTTGAATTAAATGAAAAAGTCTCTTTTTAAAACTTGTTTTATTAGTTTTAATATTTTATTGTTATTACACGCAACATTCTCTGACTTTGTTTAACGTTTAAACTTATTTTCTGCATATTCCAGTATATAAAATATGTTTTGTGTTTACACTCACTGTTTCCAATAGATGCAGGTAAAACAAAGCAAAAAATAAATAAAATCAAAGATTCAGCGGCACTAAATCCTGTCGCTCTTAAATCTGTTTTAATCTGTTTAGCAGGAGTGGGGGCAGTGGAGGTTTGCCCGGTACTGCAGAGTAATGTCAGTGGGGAGATCCAGGAGTTTCTCTGTGAATTTCACATTCAGATTTGAAGTGAAATTTTTCGCTGTAGAAAGAAGTTTTCTTCCTATCCCGAGTGTACTGCGGACACTAATGTTTTTGTCACCTTTTACGGAATCAAACCCAAAGTAATGTCAGTACTTCCAAGCTTTAAACGCTGCACGGTCGTACTCTCTCCCGCCCTCCACATTATCCATTGTTGATCTACACACATCTGGTGCTGCCACGGACGTCGCACGCTCGTACGTCATTGTCAAGAGACACTCTCACAAACAAAATCATGGTTTAGTAACGCAGCACGCTTACAGGAAAGTAACAGTAATCCAAAACTTTTTTGCAATAGTAATCCCTTACTTTACTCGTTACTTGAAAATAGTAATCGGATTAACGCGTTACTCCCCATCTCTGTTCACTGTCTGCAAAAACGACAACAGCTAATGTCAGAATTGTGTTCTTTAAAGTAAAATTGTGAAGACCTTGAAAATCTCAGCATCTATAGCAAAGCTCATTTAAAACAAACTGTGCAAATGAAAAAAATGCTTTATGGTTAGATGAATTCGTACTTGAAATTCTTTTTGGAAAATATGGACCCTTTCCAAGAGGAGAGAGACTAGCAAGTCCGTCTCTCTGATTGTAAGGGGGGTACATTAGTGACTGGCAGCTTTCATATATTGAAAGTAAGGTATATACAGGAGCTCTAGAACAGATGTTCCCATACAGATATTGCCTTTTTCAGGGAAGGACTTGCTTATTTCAGCAGCATAATGCCAAACCACATACTGCTTCTGTTACAACATGTAATAGATGTCTCTATAGCAAAAGAGTTTGGGTGCTGAACTGGCTTGCCTGATATGAAGACCTTTCATTAACTAAAAACATTTGGTGGATCTTGAAATGAAAAGCAGGACCCAGGACTGTTGAGCAGCTAGAATCATATATCAGATAAGAATTGGGTAACATTCCTCTTCTAAAAGTCCAGCAGCCGGTCTCCTCATTTCCCACATATTTGTTGTTAGAATAAAAGGGTATAAATTAATATAAAATGACCTGATATATAAGTGTTTTGTAAGCATGTATTGCAATTCCTTCTATGTTCTAGTTTTCCCTCAGCATGTATCACCTGAACAGTCACGTCAGTGAAGCTTAAGACCTTTAAAGAACCTGAACATCAACTCAAATAAGCACAGATATGCATTGTGTACACAATAGTTATAACTGCATCTGAAATACAAAATTAACATCATCATAAACATCTTAAGGCCATCTTAAAGCTATCTGTTACATTGTCAAAGCAATGATCATACTGCAGATTATATTATTAATGCAATGGTAATAATGATGATTATTTAACAATAGCAGTAAAATAATTTCCCTGCTCCACACTATACTATGGTAAACATGTTGCCACAATTTCAAACTAAGCTAATATTTTTCATATTATGGTTTAAAACCGTTATAAACATTTAACATTTAAAAGTTTTTCTACTGTGAATAAAATATGAGTTTTCGAGTTTTCTCAAATCCATTCTTATTTATATTTTACATAGCATCCCAATTTTTTTCAGAATTGGGGTTATACATGGAAGCACATGGCTGCTCTGCCTCTCCAAACAATCTTGGACTGTAGTCAAATCAATGTGAAAACCGGTGTTCTCTCTAGTGTAGCACAATCAATTAAAATCAAATGCCTCTGAATTTGTTCTGGCATTTAATAGTTAAATATTTAATGAAAATATATAGGGTTGCAAATTATCCAGAGAAATGTTTGGCATTGTGTTTGATTTGATTGACAAATATCCCTCACAGCATCCCCACATTTGTTTTGGAAATGGAATTAAACATGTACAGCATTTAAAGTTGGTGTCAAGGCTCTGGCTCTCACTGCCCACAAGACAATACAAAGCTCAGAACAGCAGGGAGTACGGAGTGATGATACCAATATCACCCTAAGGATATATTCAGGCAACAGCTTTATGAACAGTGGCAGGGGAAATAGCAGAAAGTGACAGGATAGGAAAAGAGTGAGCAAAGCACTTGATGGCTGAAGAACACATCATCAGTAAAAGGGTGCGCTGGAGATGCCACAGGAGCTTATAGGTTTACAGCACAACCTCTACATACCTATGGAAGTAAGCAGAAGTAAACAAATCAATAATACTTTTTTTTTAAAGACAGAACAAATCAATTCTATTTATGACCATTTCTGTGATCTTATATTGCTGTTGAAATTAAACTTGCTACATTTGTAGTGCTACCTTGCAAAGATCCTTTATTACTATCTTCTTAATAAGAAACTAAAAACCGTGTGACTTCTGCATATAAAAAAAGAAAGACAGCAGACATTTTACCTCAGCCACCTCCTTCTGTAAACTCAACTGGCATCAGCCAATGGGAAATCAATGCACTGACTGCTGCTGTGAGTGTCAATGAAATGTTTGGAGGTGCAATCCAAAAAACGCACCCATGTGGCTTTAGACTCTGACAAACAGAAGCAAATGAGGACAAACACAACACACACACACACACACACAAATAATCACACATACATACACAAGGACAATTAAATACGAAGCAAATCAAAAGGGTTAGAAAGACTGCTTCATTGCCAAGAAATCTAAGACCCATGAGATAGTTTTCTTAGTTAAGAGTTTCTTTGACTGTCTTCATACATTAGGGGAAATAACACACGAAGCATATTTTATTCCAGGGATAAAACTAGACAGAAAAGTTTTAGGGGGGAAAAAAAGTGTTTTTTGAAAACCTGTTTTGCTTGACATTGTGAGGCTTCCTTCACTGTCACATTAATGGTAAACGCAGCTCCATACTGTACCACAGCAACTGAAATATGACTCATATATTTTCAAATACCATCTGGGTGTTTTTAACATAACCCCAACCATCTGTGTCAGCACTCAAGTCCAAACAAGAAATTTGACTTACAGAGGCAAATACACAGTCAGGTCCACAGCAAAATAAAGAAAGAAATAGTAAGTAAATTAAAAAGTCTAAAACTTGTGGATGCCACAAAAAATAGTTTCCTGAGGTGTTTCACTAGGTTATTTTTGCTGCACCTTCAGCTGTTGCTTGTTTTTCCCCACTGTGGTCCTTTCTGGCCTCTATTTTGTCTTTATAAAAAAAAAAAATGCTTTATTCAGCTCAGGTCAGGTGAATGATGCTTTCACATCATCAAGAAACACCAGTGTTCCAATTCTACCGTACCACCATCATTTTTGACATATGACATGGTATGCATTAGATATTAAGCCCATCCTGTCCTTTGCCATATTCTTCTCTCACCATCAGCCAGCTACAGAAAAGAGTAAAGTTATAACTTGCAAAGTAAAACAATGTTAAAAACCAATGAAAAGTGATTAATTTAGCCACTGTCTGTACTTTTCCTACTGTACTTCTTTTTATTTTATTTTTTTTTAAATTTCCAACATTTGATTGCTTGGTTTTTTGCACTTCTTCCATCCCTGCTGACCTTTCTTGTGCCCTTCTTTGACCCAACCCAAGTCTCAACCAGTCTGCATTTGACCCATGCACAATGTTGTCCACATAGAAGAAGGTGCAATTAGGATTTTGAAGGACATGCATTATTTGTAAACCTCTCTCTGCAGGCTCTTTGTAGAGCAAACAAACACAGACACAATTGTGGTGCCATAAATTGAGCATAACTTGCTAAAGCTAACAAACGATCTGAACAATGAGAATGCTGGTAATGAAGATGGCAGCAAGGGGAGTGGGCAGATAAGTATTCACTTGATCTAAGTGTTAAATAATATATCTAACATTGGCCACTAGATTGCTGAGCACTTGGTTAGTCATTAGACTCTGAGATGTTTCACTTTTTGCACACCAAGAAGATAAATATCCATTAAGATTGATGGTCATCTTCTCAGTTCTTAGTTGAATCTCACAGTTTCCACACTGCCAGTTATGGCATGCTGACTTCCACAAGAGCATAACCTAAGTCAGCAGTAGCCATAATTTTGCACCTTTCCCTGCAACACAGAAGGATACCACACGTGGCCATGAAACTGCTTAGCAGTCAATATCTCATTGTTGGAATAAAGAGTCAAAACCACAAAAATCATCCGTCCAAGTACTTATGGCTTTCAAACACAATCGCACAACAAAGAACAGAGCTAAAGAAGAAAAGAATATGACATTTTCGCACAAGGACAACTCTTTCTTGTCAGACTCTGTTACTATGCACATTCAAGTGTGACATCCGGTGTTTCTGAATGTCATATAAAAGGCCTTTCAAAGACCCTTCTGATAATTCTTATCTGAAATATGTGTTTTTGAGATGTGAAAGAATATATTTTGCTTGATACATGGTTGTTTGCTTTGTGACAGAAGTGGTTAGTATGATCGATTAGCTACAATAGCAACATTTATTTGGCGCCAATTAAGGAACTATCCTTTAAAGAAAAAACAATATTGTCAGAAATGAAAAAAATATATAGTTTACAAGTAATAAAAGAGCTTTAGGCTACTGAAGAATAATTTCAGTAATTTCACGCAGTACCCATACACTGTGTCTTCACTGTGAATAAATAGGTTGAAGTCAGACCAATTATATAAGTAAAGATTAAGATAAGGATAAGCCAGGGTCACTATCTGTGGTCCATTTTCCTCTGATTATCTGCCAAGCTGCTGCCTTCTGTTGTCTCAGTCTTGCTGTTCAGTTCTTAATTTAGCCTCCTCTGAGCCCACACAGATTACAATGGCCTGCAACAGGCCAAGATGCACTCTGGTGTTCCACTCTACAAGCATGAAGTGGTAGAGGGACAGGGGGGTAAATCAAGATACATCCCTGGGTTGATAGATACTGAATGGAACCGAAAGAGAACATGGAGCAAGGTCGGCATTCATTAGCCATGTCTTAGAGTTACAGATGGGAAACTCCCCAACAGAACAGTTAGCTAGTGCTTGCTGCTGCTGGTGCTAACATCTTCATTTTGCACATACATTAGGCACGAGTTTAGATGCTTCTGTGAAGTGATGGAATTTATCTGAACTACGGTACACTGCTGTACAAATCTCCACATACACAATGCAGTAACTTTAATAATAATCTGTAGTACATATGCATACCATTGGGCAAGTCAAATTCATTCTGCACTAAGTAATTATACCAAATGCAAAAGCAATACTGTTAATACAGTAACTAACTGTGAACATCCATTCCCATCAAACTGCAAAATCAGTACAAGACATTTATGCAAATTGATAAAAAATAAAAATACAGCTTGTATTTACATATTTAGTGTTAGGGAACATAGTGCAAATTCAATTAAAGAGTGCCAAAACTACTATAGGTTTTCTCATTCATATATTATATATATTTATTTATTTATTTTTTAAGCTAGACCGGAGAGGAGGTTCTGCACCAACGACAAAACAATTTGTTCTTCTTCACCATATAAGCGAGGTCTTTCTGCCCTCTTTCAACGTCCGCAGTCCTCCAGGATCTCCTACACAGCAATGACAGAGTCAATGTCATGCTGTCACCTGAGTTGAGCCATTATTACACAGGCAGTCTTAATAGCCCTATAGATTAAAGTCCAGAGGAACAAGACACCAACAGATTAAAAAAAAGAAAGATAGGAAAGCGGATGATGAATTGCCTTAGATTGCTAGGCAATCATGCATAAATTACTAGGATGCTATAAGGATGGTATAATAACTAGCGCTGTTTTAAGAGATCATTCACTCATGGGGGGTTGTCTTGTACGGAGGAGTGGGTGGATACATGGGGGAAAGAGATGGGTGGTGAGTAAAGAAAGGAGCGGGTCGCAGCTGTCTATTCAATCACATCAGCATCAAGGGTATCGCCCTGACACCGTCTCCCCTCTGTGCCCTCAGCATCCACACAAATCTCCTGATAGACAGATGCAGCACTCAACCAGCGCCCTCATCCCCCTCTGCCGGGACCCACAAGGTTCCCTGGGCATGTCTCTGTGGCCCAACAGGCTGCCGCTGGGAGCCCCAGCAACAACTGATTATTCAGGATCTAGACTAACAAGAATCTGCCATGTGGATCTCAAAACAACATGTTCTAGTTGTGAATACATCATGAAGCATGGGGGAACAGGCTGTCCCTTTTTTCCTTTCTCTCTGGATGTGCTGCAATTTCAGCAGCTGAGCCGATTCAGGAAAAGTAGTTTTAAGTAGGAGGTTTCAACCCAAGATTTTTTTACCGTAGCATCCAAGTCCTTGCTGCACAGGATATATAGCACCTAAAGGCTTCGCAGCACTGTGATATGAAACACATGCACAATTCTTTTTTTTTTTCCAAATAAAGCCTGCAAAATTAATGAATTCTTCAAATTACTAGTACGTATAAGTTCAGCAATCCAACATTCAATCAGTCCATTCTATTGTATTCTATTTAATAAAAATGCACTCCCAACACAGACTTTACACAGTCTCAAATGTTGTCAAATGCTCAGTAGTGCACACAGTACACGACTTAAGTTCCACCTACTTTGAAATTATTGAAAGAATAAGAAAAGAGAGAGCAGGACACAAATCAAAACCAAACATAAAAGAAACTCCAATGCATAAAATACATGCTGGTGTCAACTCCATGTTGAACATATAGACTGACCACCCACTTTCTTTTTTTCTACTTTAACAAAAATCTAATCAGCCAATCATATGGCAGAAACTCAATGCATATTTACACATGTTGACAAAGTCAAGGCGACCTGCTGACGTTCAAACTGAGCATCAGAATAGGAAAGAAAGGTGATTTAAAGGACTCTGAATGTAGCATGGTTGTTGATGCCAGATGGGCTGGTCTGAGCATTTCAGTGACTGTTGATCTACTGGGATTTTTCCATGCTGCACATCTCTAGGATTTACAAAGAACGGTCTGAAAAAGAGAGAATATATAGTGAGCGGCAGTTTTCTGTGTGAAAATGCCTTGTTGAGGTCAGAGGAGAACGGCCAGACTGCTTTGAGATGATAGGAAGGCAGTAGAAACTCATATAACCAGTTGTTAAAACTAAAGTATCTCTGAATGCACATCACTTAATACCTTGAAGCAAATGAGCAACAGTGACAGATGGGCTACAGTTTACTGAAACTGAGGCTACACTTTGCATGGGCCCACCAACATTGGAATATATAAGACTGGGAAATTTTGTCTGGTCAGATGAGTATCAATACATGCTGTGACATTCAGATGGTGTGACCAGAATTTGGTATAAATAAGCATGGATCCAATCAATAGTTCCATGTGATGGTGGTTTAATGATGTGGGGGATATGTTTTGGCATACTTTTAGCCCCCTTAGTACGAGCTGAAGATTGAATGCCACAGCCTGAGTATTTTTGGTGATCATCGTTAGATCCCAGTTATTCACCTACCACAGTGCAGCCATGTTATGATAGCTGCTTCTAGCAGCATGTAACAAAGCAGAGACTTTCTCCAACTGGTTCCTTGAAGATGACAATGTACTGACTGTGCTCAAATGACTTCCACAGTCACTACATCTCAATCTAACAGAGCAACTTTGGGATGTAATAGGAGATTCGCACCATGGATGTGCAGCTGACAAATCTGCACCAACTGTGAATATGGAACAAAATCTTGTTTCCAGCATCTTGTTGAACTCGTGTCATGAAGAATTAAGGCAGTTATGAAGGCAAAAGGGGGTCACAGATTAACTGTTCATTTTTATACTTCAGCACTTATTTTGACCTGTGCTGAAAGATGTAAAATCAAAGGATTATTTATTCAAATAATTCAGAATTATGTAAAAAAAATACTTGGCATAAACTGAATGTATATGAATCAAGTATATTTAATTTGACCAGATTCAATTCAATTTAATAGTTTACACTGTATTTATACAAAATATGTAAAATTTCAATGTAGACTAATAAATTAAAGTCAATATTTTGTGCAAAAATATTTTTTGGGGTGAGTGAGGTCTTGAAGGTCAGAATATAATTAACTCCTTTGTGGTTCTAATCAAGTTTGCTTTCATGAGCAGCCAAACAGTATATCAAAAACGCGAACATATAATTTAGCTGTTTTTCAGATTTTTCTTTCTGCTGCAGGTGGCTTGTGATCATTTAATGCACTGGATGAAAAGGTTGAGGTGCCAGCTCTTGCTAGTGTATGCTTCTCTTGAAGGGTACGCTTTGTGGAAGAATTAATCAATTTCATTGATTTCATTTAGGGGTCACATGGAGGATAAATTCCACCAACGCATTCTCTACTTTTCCATAATGTCTTCTCTGCCACATCATTGCTACTGTCTGTGCCATTTACAACACCCATACAGCTAGTAAAGGTAGCAGAAGTTCAGAGTAGCCAGAGTTGATTCCCCAGTTCAGAAGGCCTAATAGGGACCACCTGTCAGCACGGTACACTTACCATGGGTCCAGATATTAATCTCCTTGTACCTTCTTCTTTATCAGCATTAATTGGTATGCTCCTCAGTTAAAACGTGTTACTGCAGTCCCTCTTCCCTTAAATTCCTGTATCTTTTTCTCTGATTGCTTGTAGCCCAAGTGGAGTAATGCTAGCGCAGCAGGGAGCTGGGGAGCAAAACAAAGTTAGGGCACTTAACTCAATAGTGTTCACAATGGCAAATTAAGCAGAAATGGAGAAGTGGTTGCCAACCATCCCGCCCAATCAAGCACACACACACACACAGAGAGCTTGAGTGTGTCTCTCCTCTGTGACTCATTAAGGATCTGATAATAAGCAGAAAATGTATGGGCAAAATTGTGAAAGGATACACTGGTTAATATTTACATAGCACTTTGTCTCCATCAAACTCTATACTCCACACCACAGAATGGGAAAGGAGGATTAATAGTCCCACTTTTCCTCCCATTAATCCACAAAGACAGTATAGAGTAACTTCCCTCCTCCATCTCTGTGTTTTTCCTCCTCTTTTATATCCTCCATGACCCTGAGTTCAAGGCAGAAATATAGAGCATCTGTTTGTACAGATGATAGCTGTCCAGTAGTATCTAATGGACGAGAAAGGCAGAGTTTAAAACCGTCACCTTCTCTAAACAGAAGGTGGCGGTGAAATAAACAAAACGACAGAGTATGTGGAAAATAGATGAGATGTCTTTGTGCCAGGAAAGCCGGGACTTTAGAGTGCCAAAATAAAAACATTCACTCATCACCTTTAAACATAACATACATTATCCATAAAATACACACAAATGGACACTGTCGAGGAGGTTTGAAATACATTATTCAGGATTAAAAGATGTAATAAAAACAGTAAATGTAATGATTCTGCACTATAACTCTGAATGAGAGAACTGTAATGAGGTTATGAATAGGAAGTAAGGGGGTCGCCATCTATAGACAGTTTTTAAACTAAAAATCATCAGTGCGTTAAGAGTGATATCAGGAGTGGAGAGAGGGGATAAAAAGTGATGTTTCTGTAATAACAACCTGTTAATTCTCTGCACCTTGGCATGAGCAGATAATCTAGAAGAAGTAATTGTGCTAAAGATTCGTAATTGAATTATAAAATGAAGAGTACTGAAGGATTATCAGTGACCAAACAACTGTGATTTCAGAATTGGATTTACAAGAACTTTCCTCCTGCTCACTCTTGGACTCTGGGGGAACTAGGGGACTTTGGACAGAGTTGCTACTTCCTCATCAGATTCAGAGATGGGTTGTTACTGGCCAGGCAATAGTTTTACTCCTCTCACTCCTTCCAAGATGAGTGGTAGTTTTTGCAGTAGTTTTTATGATTAGCTCTAGTGATATGTAAAGTGATTTATGCAAACTGGATTTTAAAGTTTATTTTGTACTGTGATTTATATGCACGCTATGCAAAGGCTAAAATCCTTAAATATATTATCTGCATTTAAAGTCTAAAATGTGCACACTCACCTTTGCATCTTTTTAATGGTAATGTTATGGGTTGTTCTGGCCCACAAAATTAACAGATCCTTGAGGCCCATTTTCCTGGCCACTGAAGTAAATACCTAATAATTTCACCAAGTACACAGATCATGTTAACGGGTGTGGCTGGTAATTGTATTTAACTAATAGGGCTGCTCAGTTAAATGTATCACAGAGGAAGCTGGGGAGGTATCCGACGGTTAGAGCAAGGCATGTCTCCCTACTGGCTTATGTATGTTTCTGGCAATTGCATGAAGGTAATACTATTTAGACGCAGAGACTATTTACACAGAGAGCTGGTCTAGACTTCCTGTACAGGAGTAACTGGGATCTAACACAGGTATATAGAGTTCATCTGACACTATCAAACTTTAACTGCACCCTAAAGTATATCTTAGCTTAAACATTTATCTTAAGACATTTACCCAAGGTTTCTCTGAAGTGAACTCCAAATAAATCACACCAAAGGCATACGGCTACATTCTGGTGTACAGAATGGAGAATCCTAATCATGGAGCCAGTTTCCAAATCATTGAAGGCTGAAGTGTTGCTGCGCGCCATCCAAGCTTGGCACCACATACGTGGATGAAGGCCATCGCTGCTCTCTGCAACATCACAAATGCACCAGGCATGCACACAAAGCATGCTACATGAAAAGGCATTTGACCTGAGAGGTTTAAACTTGCTTCCAGGGCAAAATCACTCAGTTTCTAACACCCTCAGGTACTACTAACATATAGTACACTGAAGTACACACTCATGGACCCATGGAGATTAACACAGAGGACAAACTGGATCTATATCTATTGTAAGTGGCAGTTGACTACTGTACCATTAACCTTGGAGAAAGGAGGTAATAAAAGTGCGCTTTTGTACCCTTTCCTTTTCCCCCCATTTAATTTAGTCTATAAATAAATTTCCCTAAGGTGTCGTGCCTGTAAACTCAAGAATAATGCAACACAAAAATTCTTCTGGTGTTGTCTCCAAGTTTTGGAGAAGAAGAAATACTTGGACTATTAAGATAAGACAAAAAGAGGCAGGTTACAAAAGAAAACATAAAAATGAAACTAAGTGACTCACCTTTTCAGAAGAAACAGGAACAACAGAGAGGGGTGCAAAGCAAAAACAAAACAGCACAAAAAAAGGTCAGTGAAAGACAAAAAGGAGGTAAGAAACTGGTATCACTGTAGACTGATTATTGTGTTGGGCCAAAAAAAATAAGTAGTTATTATTCTTCACCCAGAATAGCAAGTGATAGAGGCAAATGTATTTGACAAAAGAGGAAAGGGTAGGGGAGCAGCACTGCTGCTCCTAAATTGTGAGCTTTTAAGTACAAAGAGATAGCATAAAGTACACAGAAAACACTCAAACACCTGATAACGGTTAGATAACACAGGTATTAATGTGACAGGTTTATGTGACCCTGAATATTTTGGAAAAAAATGTGGCTGTGATATAAATGCAATTGTAGCAGTTAACACGGCAGCAGGTAGGCCATTCTGCATGCCAACCAATAGACTGAATCTTGCATTTGGTGGACGGAAGAATGGAAAGAGGGAAGGAAAGAAAAACAAAAGCGATTGATATAAATGATCTGCCGGCCAAGAGAGGCCCCCAGGCAGGGGCGAGCGAAGGTCCGCTCGATACCAATTGATCGTGTGAGGCCCAGGCATTCGTCTTAATTCTGACTAATTAGGGCAGTGGCTGACGAAGAGGGGGTTAGGGGGACAAGTTGTTGGTTGTGTGTTTGCATGTGTGTCTGTGCGTCAATGGGACCTCCCAGATTACAAAATCAAGCCCCAATGTTTACAAAGTGTGGAACAAGTGGAGGATTAAGGAAATCAGTTTAGGAAACAACAACCGTCACCACATTAGTGTTGCTGCCAAAATAATTCCCCTGTCTTCAGTGGGTGCCTGATAGGCAGGATGGGAGTAAATCCTTCTCTCACTTTTTTTTAAATTTTTTATCTTGTTTGTGTGAGAAGTGCTGATTATCTTGTGCGAGCACAAGTCTGGCCTTCGGTAGCCAAAGGCACCAGAATCAAGCTGCATTTCCATCCTTACCCATTCCACAGATAGACATCAAAGCTCTCTAACTGGCAGGAAAGAAAAGTTAGGTTTGATCACCAGAACAAATTGGGGAAAAACATGGCTTGCCTGTATGGTCCTTAATGTGACAAATCATGGTAAGCAAGCTCCTGGTGTAATAGTGAAAGCAACAAGACTGTGGATGGTTAAAGCAAATGAATTTAATGCACAATCCTATAGCAGCAGATCGTACGGGGAACCTGAGAAAAAGAAATCTAGACTCTGAGACTTCTCAGACTTAAGAGGCAAAGGCCTTTTAAAAGATCACAGCATTTGGGAGCAGACACTGAGCAGGTACTGAGCTGCTGAGCGCCGGGCTTAGATTCTGATTTCTATCTGTCACTCCCTGAGGATGTTAGCTGTGTAAAGTGGAAAGTGGCAGGAGGGAGGTATCACTGTGAACCTAGGGCAGCAGCGGGGACAATTCTACCTGACTGGAGATCACAATCTGAGGACAGAAACACACACAGGCATTCATGTAAAGGTCTACAGTCTCACTTCACGCAGTAAAAGTGACAAAATATCAGCGAGTAAAACTGACAGACAGGAAGCATATCTATATCAGACAAGAGCCCATTGTTGAGGAGAAACAAAGAAAACAAAAAAAACCCTCAGACAGAGCAGGCCGACCTGTGCCCTTTGTCACTCACTCTCGTAAGCTAGGAGAGACTGACAGATACACTTGAATATCAGTTACTCGCTCTTGTTTTTTGACATAAACTTCCCTGCCCTTTCCACCTCTGGCACCCTGTTCCCTGCCAGCTATTCATATTCCTTCCCGCCTCGGCTGTGCTGGCAACCCCTGTGGGCACCGCTCTATGAGAGTTCACGAACCCAAGCACACAAACTAAGGGTGTGTGTTTCGATATCCTCACCCAGACTATAAATACCTCATCGGCTCCAGATGTGGTGTCATTCTATTCACATCAAATTAACCAATCAGGATGGACATGTCCCCTTAAATCTCTGTTCATCAGCTCAAGTGTGATGTCCTAATGAGCGCCTGCCCGTCGATACCGGTCCACATAACAGCGGGCCCTAGAGGGGACAATTAGGGAGAATAGAAGATGTTTTCCTTGATAAATGTTGTCACTGCTAGTATTGGTGCTAATAAGCTATAATTTGTAGGGTTGTAGACTCTGATGACACACACTGTAACAGCACAACTGCAAACAGATGGGCAAGTCCTACAAGCCTTTACATTAAAGTGACACAAATGCTTTCATTAACTCAGAGAGGTGGGAGTTTCAAATATGTATGTAGTGTTTACGAGATTAAGCCTGCATGGGTAACATACTGGAAATTTACAAATGTGCTGTAGTGTGCAGAGAGAGGAGGAAACGAATGTAATTTTCCGGTCCCATCATGAGTTTTGTGATCATTAAAGCCCTAATTCGGCTGGATGTACGTTTGCAGCCATTTTTCTTTCTGCACATTTTAGTGTCAATTTGAAATCTCTCACAGTGTACTTATTATATCTATTTGGAGAATTATAAGGTAAATTTAAAGTACTGGATCAGTTAAACTTGTTACTAATGCTCTGGCTCTCTGCCTTTTTTTATCTACAGGAAAGTCTGCAGTTGTTAGTGGTGGCTGAGTTTATCTGGCTCGAACTAAACTGTTTTATGCAGTGATTTGTGAGCACTGTCCCTTGAAGAATTTGACAAAATTGAGAAAAACACATATATTTCCTGATTTGTCAGTATAATCATTTAATCCATACTAGAAAATCCCACCAGCGATCAATCAAAATTCCAAAGACATTCAATTTGCAATAAAATGACAGAGCAAAGCAAATGATCGCTTCTAAGAAACAAATGTCTACAACTTTTATTGGATAAATCACTTTAATGATTAATCTATTAAACTGCCACAGAAAATTTTCTGCTGATTGGAATATTGATCAACCAACTAATCATTTCAGCACTGCATGATAGCTACTGATGGTTAGAGGAGAAACTCTGATGGATTTCCTATTCAACATGCACGAGTGTGTGTTAAGCTCTCTCCCATCAGAACAAAAAAGCTCTTCTTGCTGGCTCTAAGCAGAGGGACCAGATGAAGACTGAGAGGCCAGAGAGACAGATCATCATAAAGACACTGTGAGAACACAGGTGGCATGAGACTGCACCGCGCTGTCTGATGTGTGGGTGAGTGACGGCTACCAGTAGAGCAGGGTTTACTCAGCCCATCAGCAAACGCGACACAAACGCCAGTCTGCAGCACTCACCTAAATTCACCACGAGCAACTGAGCATAAGCCTCGTCGATCTGCTCTCCATCCCTCTAACTTTTACTCTCCCCTCAGTGTCAAAATCCTGCCAGAATAGTGACAGGATGATGTGTATTGTTGTCAGTGTGGCACTGTGCCATTACCATAAACTGTCACGTGCTGTTTCACTTGAATCAATATTTACCCTGGTGTGAGAAGCCTTGTTAGGTAGTCATCTGACAGCAATTTTTCTGATTACAGGCTTATTCAAATGTGGTATAGACAGGGAGAAAAAAATGCATGGAATTTTCCTTGTATCAGAAGTGAATTTGGGAAGGTACTGGAGCTTGCACGTAAAAGCCTGCAGTGCTGTCAAATACCATGCTGGCTCTGCAGGCTCTGTTTTGTAAATGAGAGGGTAAGTATTACATTCAACTATCAACAGCAAAATAACAAGGCGGTTTAAAATGAGGTGACTCATGTGTCACAGCGGATAATAATTGATGACTTAGGGGGTTGTTCTGCTTTCAGGATGCTCACAACTCAGTCAACGTTTAATGCATTAATTTACAAAGAGCCTTAAAGCCAGCCTCAGTACAGCTAAATCTACTGTATCCAATTCCTTTTCATATCAGCTCAGCAAAGCCACCAAAATCTATCCTTTATGCACCATACCAACTCAAGTCTTCAATTTAATTCCCCATCTGTGGCCAGCTTGAAATATTATCCAAGAAATGAGATCCGTGACCCTGAATACAGAGTGCGAAGCAGCGTAGGGAGCAGGACGGAGACGTGGCCTTATTCGGTGTCTAAGAGGCATGCCTTAGTGTGGAGAGGAGTCCTGGATCTCCTCCCCAAGTGGCATGGCTAAATATTTGCCCTCCTCCACTTGACTGTCTAGACACATCCACTCAGCCCCCTTCCCATCACTCCCATGTTCTGCTCAGAAGCGGCGGGCGCTGGCACGGTCAGGCAGGCAGGTCGCCAAACCTACGACAAAAAGTTTCGCCTCACTGCCAGAGGTCACGCAAGTTCACCAGCCTAAAGGATGGGCTTCGCATTTTTAAAACCTCTGGGCTGTCATTTGGGGAGTCACATGCACACCAAGCCAGGGACAGAAGAAGAAGAAGGAGGAAAAAAAAAAAAAAAACACTGTCAAATGGTCTTTGTGCTTCCCAATGATTTGGAGAATGGAAACCTCAGAACTCGACGAGCAGTCTCCGCGGACCTCTCTGAGATAGTGTTCCATATTCATTACCTTTTTTCCACTCTTACATGGTGGGGTTTTAATTGCCCACAATTCACACTAAAAAGCTAGATGAGCGGAGTGAAAGCGCCATGCCTCTAGAGAGGGAGATGAGGGAAGTCCACCTCCACCACACTCCTGATAGGCGCATAACTACTAATAAGAGTCCTCATTACACATAACCAGATTATTCCCTCAGCTATTATTCCAAGTTAATTTTTCTTCTCCGAAGACACTCACAGTCACAGGGCACCTACAAATGATGAACCAGTGTGCTTCACTGCTATGTAGCATATAAATTCCAAGAGACCCAAAAGATCATTAAACAAGTCAAACAGAACATCTTTAATTTAATGACTTATTCCATTCGAGGTAAAAACGCAGCTCAAATCTACTAACTTTATATTGCATACTCAAACATCGCAACTTTGCCTTAAAACTTATTAATTAATATGACTTCACACTATAACAGAGGGCAGTGGAACTGAGGCAGGTACTTGCACTTTGCTTGACTACTTTATGCAGCTGTATACAACTATTCCAATGCATTAGAGAGATGAATATCAAGTTTTTAAATCTACTATCATTTACCAGTTGTATCTGTTTAATTTCAATAAAGTCACCAAGTAAATGCTAGAAATAGCAAAAATATTTATTTTGTTACTCTTTGGTGGCTGGGTACCGCTATACTGAACCATCTGTAAAAAGGTACACATGGTGCATCAGTATTATCAATGTAATCTGAAGTTGTAAATCAGTTAATCCTGCTTACTTTTTTTTAACAACATTGGTAAGCAAGTTAGGGCTTTGATCAAAAATGCCAAATATGTTAGACTGAACTTTGAATGAGACAATTTTATGCCTCACCTAATAACCAAATATCTTTAGATGTTTAGACTGCTGAAACATGATGTCTTCATGTATTTTGTTGAAATTATACCATTTGTTCTGTCATTTTGTTTAACAAATAATTTATTAACTAATGAAGAAAATAATCTGCCGCTGGGCTAATGAACACACAATGCTATTAACAAATATGCCTCCATTTGTGGCTCTGGTACGCACACTGTTAGGGGTTAAGCAAAGAGAGGCAATGTACATACATTTTGGTGAAACTTTGACTCTTATGAAGACATATGGGGTAGACAACAGAGAGGTGGATTACTGTGGAAGTAACATCAGAAGATTTGATAGCTCATGATCCTTTTTTTCCTCTGGGAAAAAAAAATCACTTCTGAACATCGTAAACGACGTGAATTCAAGCTGAGCACAGCTGTTGTTCTCTGTAGGAAGACAAAAAAAAACATTTTTTAATGGACACCTTTTAAAGGAATAGTTCAGCACTTTAGAAATAGACTTACTACTTGACAGTAAGTTGGGAAGGAGACTTGTCATTCTAAAAATACAATTTGTAGCTTTTTCACTATGATTTTTTTAAAACCTTCCTGGTAGGCGGAGTTTAGGCAGTGACTGACTAGCCATTTCCCTTGTTTTAAATAGTGTATGCGATGCTAACCAGCTGTTGTTGAAGCCTTGAACATATAAAGACATGCGAGAGTTAATGCATCTTATATGCTATACAGCAAAAAGCATTTTCTTATCCCAAATAGTCAAACTACTACTTAAATGGGTGGGATGGCTACCATGTAAGAACGTGGCAGCAATGTTAAATAATGATGATAATGGATGGACAGCTAAAGCTTGTGGTCCTAAAACATGACTGGTTATTGGTTGCTATAATGCTAACAAATTTCCCCCACTTTCTCACCGACTTTGCCAACTACTTCTAACCTGAGAAACTGCCAGTCAAAGTCTCCATGTAGAAGCGGGGGTAAGAAGCATGAGTGAAAGAGGGGACAGAGCGTATGTGTGTGACAGTGAGTTGGGAGAATTGAAAGGGGGAAACAAACAGACATACCAATTAAAAAATTCAAATGCAGCACAGCGATAATAGTAGAATTATTATATTGTATTGGCGTAATTACAGAACCAGTGACTTGCCTCGCTCTGGTCCACCCACCCATCACGTCTCATAGGTCAGACCACTCATATACTGTACACTCTAAAATCAGGAAAATTAAACACTCACTTTATCTGTGCAATAAGTAGCAAACAAAATAATATACTACTGTAATAATTTTCAATAAATTCACAATACGTTTGCAGTGTAACAGTACACGTTATGTACATTTGAATCCAAAACCATGTGCACAATAAATAAATAATCAAAATCAGACTTAAGAGCCTTATTCAAAAGAATTAGCAGCATCTCAAACTTTCAATATTGCTACATGTTGAGTTACAATGTGATGAGAAAGCAAACTGTTATAGAAGATGAGGAAACATGCCTGTTACACATGCTGTTTTTCATTGCACTGCACCGCCTGGTTGTTCTGGGCTCTGGTTATATTCTGTCACATTAACGCTGGGATAGAGGATATGTTGACAGAGAGAGGACATTGCACATTGAGACTGTAGGGCTTTTCTAAGGCTGGTGGCAGTGCGACACAAAGACAAGTGTGCATCTCTGCGCGTGTATGTATCTGTGCATAGAAGTAGAGGATTGCCTGTGGAGCAGAGCATGTGGATGCCCACCCACTCAGCAGCCTCGTGGCCCTCGTCATTTCGCATCAATCCACAGCCCCTCAATATAAATAGGACAGGCGTCCTAAAGCTACGCAGTACTATGAGAGGCAGTGGCATTATGCATCGACCCTGGGCCCCTCAGCTTGAAATATGACTACCCCAGCCTGTTTTAATGGCAGTTCCCCTCTCACTTGCACGCCACTCTGTTAAAAGGGAACTATTTTGGGAGTAGGGATACAGGAAATTGATACACCTTAACATTTTGGTACTGAATACAAGAATTCAAGACAAACTGCTGCTAAAGGACGGATCAGTGTAACTGCAGATTTTGGAAACCTCATTTTAATTCCACATTTAAAAATTTCATCTCTAAAAAAAGCTTTTCCAAGTACTGCTTTTCTGTTTGTTTGTTTCTTGTGTGGTTACTGAAACTTTTGCACAGTTTGAACAATTTTTACCCAGCACCAAATGCTAACTGAAGCATGTGAACACATGAAGAGAGAGGGAAAAAAATTAGACCCACTATTTTTGTCATATTTTCCCAATATTCATGCCTCGGTAGATAATCTAGAGACATAGATTTTGCTTCCTTAGCAAACTTTAAATGTATGTAAAACACTGAGTATGCTACACGTTATGTACCTTATGTTATTTAAAACTTGTCTGTCTGGCTTCACAATTGTTAAGTGTGTTTGATGAAGCTTATACTTAATTTTACCTACAATAATGTGCAAAGTGAACCACATATATAAGCCATCATAAGCCAATGGGCTGTAAGGAACCGAAGGTGGTGCACTAAAATAGAGAGTAAAGTTCCACACGGTAGCTTCCCTGTGGCGTCACAGAAGCTTCACACTTCATTACTGCAAGTCCATCGACGTGTGAAACTATTATGTGGGAGCAACAGGAAGGGAAATGCGCGCTTATGCACGTGTGTGTGTGTAAGGGGTAACAAATAACCACCCTTCCACAAAATGCTTTCTAGAAGCAGGATCAAACCATTCACTTGTGTTTTACTATATTCAAACAGCTGGAAGGTGTTGTTGGTTCTCTCAGTGTTAGATGACAGGAGAGGAAGAAACATCATGCAGGGCATTTTCTTCTTCAACAGGTCTGCAAACAACTATATTTTAACAAATCGACTCTGATGCAAATGCACATTGGGATTTTAAAATGAAAAACATACTAAGTGAGGTTCAAATGCCTGTCATGCAGCTAAATTCATCTTCATCCATCGTCTTCACCATAAACAAAGAAATAAACAAATCTGTCTTCTACTTCCACCCAGTGGCCAAAAACAGAATGTCACACATGCCGATCATCACTAAAGTCTGCATTTCGTGTGACTCAATTTACATATATACTGAATCAAATACTACAAAAGATAATAGTAAATACTTTAAAAATGTGCATAACTTCATCATGCAACATCTGTTTCACAGTAATGGAAATTGCTTCCGTCAATTATTTCTCCTAGCCTCAATCTTCAAAGATGACTTGTCCCAATTTAGAAGGCGGAAACAAATAGTTCTTTAGTATTTTTGGTATGTTTTGATCACGATTGTCTTCTGCCAAGAGGTTTTTTGATTGCCAGTTGCCCACCGAGTTTACAAAGAATAGCTCATTATTTGGAAATCAACATTTCAATTAGACTAATACTGGCACGCCTCCTGCTCAAAGCGTGATTGAGTGCGTAAGTACTTGTATAAACTGCGGAACAATCAAACATTAATTTTCAATCAAAAACTTTGGTATTCGTGGCAGTATCCCAGGGCACTTAAGCGACTGCCAATGCTGGGCATTTAGCACCGATTCAATTTTTGGCTGCTAAATCAATTTAACAAGCAGCATGATAAAGTTATCACAGAAAATGTTATTCAGATGGACAGTTGACAAGACCTGTGTTCATAGACTACGAGTTGTAATTTAGCTTTATAGGTGCACCCCTGAAGTATAATCTGTGTGCATGATTTACTCTGCAGGGGGCAAAGTGTAGGGACCCTTCGTGTGGTGGTTTGGTAAGGTAATCACAGAAATTAGGAAAGACTAGAAAATACAGTCTATAAGCTACTTGTATGAGGAATGGATGCAGAGTTTCTCTCATTAAACGACGACAGCTTTCGTCTCAGTTTAACTACAATCTTGTGGCTGAAAACAGAAGAAATTGCAAAAGAATACAAAAAATGCTAATAGTGTCACGCTGTGAATAAATATTACAGCTTAAATTCATGTTGAGACAAAAGTTATAAGTAAAAAATACACATTTCTATGACTGCATAAACATTTTCTTTATGTTTCAAAAATGCTACAATTAAAGAAAAAATAGTAATTGGCACGCAAACTGCCTCAGCATTTCTTTCAAAGCAACAGCGAGAGATAAATTTGATTTTAAGTTCATATACTCAGCCAATCAGCTGCTACATTTGTGTATTAGCTTGTTACAAAATAAAAACGATTCATTACCTTGGTCGCGCTTTTTCTGTCCTTTGTATTGAAATGCTGAATTGTCAAACACCTTTAAAACTTTTTCTTTTTCGCAGGCAATGACAACGGACAGCCGAGCTGCATCGTAGGACCCAAAGGGGCCAAGATGGCTGCGCCCTTGACAGACGCCGGGGAGTTTGAAAGCTGGCTAAATGATCGACTGGACTTGTTAGAAGTGGATCGTGAGGTGTATGGGGCGTACATTTTAGGGATTCTGCAAGAGGAGGAGACCGACGAGGAGAAAGAAGATGCGCTTCAAGGAATTTTATCTGCATTTTTGGTGAATATTCGAAGCGCATGTTCGGTTCTCCCAACAAGGCTGTGTTTTCTCGTCTGTTGCTGTCCGTCTTGTCGGTCTCCTGGTAGCTTACCAAGTGACAGTGCTGATGTCAGCCTCTATATGTGGCACTAATGATCGACCGTAGATGCTATTAAGTTTCTTTAGCTAAGATCCAGTAGTAATATAGGTCAAATTGTTTCGCCAAACCCCACTAAGAAATCGCCAGGTTTTAGATGAATGTGGTCTTAAGCCGCAATGATGCGCACCACGTAACAAATAAAGGCTTTTCTACATTTTCCGAGACGTTTTTACGTTTGCGGCTCAGAAAAAATACAGTAAATCACCTAGTGCAGTTTATATATATATATATATTGATAAAATAACGTATCTAAACTTCTTGTCTTATCACTGCTCCTGAAAAAAATATGTTTTATGTAGTGAGGTCAGAATTCGAGTTGTTACTTCTGTGTGACTTGCTTGAATTCGCTGTCATTTGTGTACAGGAGGAGAACACAGTGGAAGATGTCTGTAAACAGATCATAAAGCAGTGGGAAGAGTGTTGCAGCAAATCTGCAGCCAAAAAGGATGCTGATGATGGTATTGTATGACTGATTCATTCCCGATACCATATTTATTGTCCTTGACTCAGAGTTACTCAGTTGGGAGTAAGGGGAAAGCAAACAGGGCAAAAGCCAAAGCATGGGAGCGAGTCAGTGTTTAATAATTACTAATGATTAAAATGCAATAGTGGTGTTTAAGCACACAGGGTGAAAAGAGGTGAGTTAAGAAACACTCAGTACATCATAGGAAGCCCCCCAGCAAGCCAAGCTTAATGAAGCCTAACTAAGGGATGGTTCAGGGTCACCTGATCCAGCCTTAAATATAACCTTTTCAACATTTTAAGCCTACTCTTAAAAGTAGAGAGGGTGTCTGTCTCCCAGATCTAAACTATGAGGTAGTTCCACAGAAGAGGGACCTGAAAGCTTAAGGCATTACCTTCAACTCTGCTTTTAAAAAATCTAGGAATCACAGGTAAGCCTGTAGTCTGCGATCAAAGTTGTATATCTTCTCTACAAAGAACACAAGAATAAATTCATCAAAGGATGGCAGATTCATCAGTTTATTTAAATCCAGACTGAAAAGGGAAAAGACAGCTTGCTACTTAGGCTGTCTTTAATACTGGTTAAACTTACAGAAGCATTACATCTATGAGTTGAAGATCGTTTGCCTTGAGTTTAAAGCAGAGTGCTTTGTGACACTTCTATCCAAGGGAGAGATTTCCTGGAAACACTAACAAAAGCAGCCCCCAAGACTGAAACCAGAATGTAGGCTTGAGTTTGGAATGAGAATGTTGACTATGTACATAACCATAAGGAAGTGTTATGCTGTGTGGAGACATATTGCCCTCATGGCTCCATCTGCTAGTAAACCTATATACTGACAGCGAGAGAGGAAAAAAATCTAAAATAGCAAAAGCACATTTTTTGTCCTTTCTTCTCTATAGCAGAGGTCCAGGCCATTGCCAGTATGATAGAAAAACAAGCTCAGATTGTGGTGAAGCAGAAAGAGGTGTCTGAGGAGTCCAAGAAAAGGAAAGAAGCCCTTCTCGCTCAATATGCTAATGTAACAGACGAAGAGGAATATCCTTGATTTATTGATTGAAAAAACAGTAAGTCTGCAGTCAGTTTGGCAATCATCCATATTTTTCACCATGCAAAGGAAATGAGGGAAACTGTTTGTCTCATCCAGTGCAGTCATAACCCTTAAGATGTCAGTTCTTTCCTTGACTAAAGCACTGAAGCTGAAGAAGAGGAGCCAACAACTGGAAATATCACTGGAAATGATAAAAGTATCCTTTGTGCAGATATTTTACAATTGTATGTAACCAAGTCTAACCCAAAGAATGGATAATTGATACATAACCATGATGTGTACAGATTTTAGTTTTCTTCCACTTGTCCTTTACTCAAAGTGTCAGGCCTGTTCAAAAACACCAATGTGGAGCTGGTGCTGAACAGACAAAAGCAAAAGCGGGACCAGGCTCGCGAAGAAGCTCAAAAGAAGAAGGAAATGGACAAGATGCAGCGAGAGAAGGACAAACTAGCTAAACAGGACAGAAAAGAGAAGGAGAAGAAGCGTACACAGAAGGGTGAACGCAAAAGATAAAACCAAAAGAAAGGACACTTTGTAAAAAAGATTTTTGCTACAATATTTTAAAAAAAAAAAAGTCTTTGGCTCTTTTTCAGCTGAACACCATCCACATCAGACCCTTGTTTGTTTCTCATGTGTGTGTGAATAACAAACTATATGTTAAGAATAAAAATAAATGTCTTTTGTTTTCAGAGTTAAACAGATGTTTAAAAAAAACAAAGCTGTATGTCAATGATGAACATGGTCAATCCCTTGTTAGTCAAATTTTCACTTAAGTCTGCCAAATATAGTTTTTCCAACAAATACATAGTATGCTTTGAGTTGGCTAAAAGTACATTTAACCTTAAATGATGAAATTATACTGCTGAACCTGAAATTGAACTAATCGTAAGGGGGGTGAAGAAACCCAAATAGTTTTAACTCAACAGTTGAGCCTGTTATCCTTTGCCACATCTTGCAAATGCCTTCATTTTTCAAAACATTTTTGATTAAAGGCATGTGCTGCTGTAATAACTCAATGTTTTTTTTAAGAACACAGCAGTTGTAAATGACCTCAAATATATTATGTACCATCATTCTGAATGTTTACGGTTCATCTTTTAAAATAAATAAAAAAAAAAAACACTTTTCAGCAAGGAAATTGCTTTATTTTTGCTTTTTTTCCCACTTCAAACAAGAAAAAATCCAACAGAAACATTAAAATAGCAGGAATAGAACAACACTGCTCATTCACAAAGCACACGAGGGAAGAAATGACACAATATGTATTTCCTGAGAATTCTTTGTAATGCCTCAATGTTTTGGTCCCTTGATGACAAACTGTCAATTCACTGATGTTTTTTAATTGATTAATGCATTCAATTTTTTAGATGCTACACTTTAAAGCTTGACCATATTTTCGCTTAAGACTACATTTCACATAACAGAATTATGATTACAGTTAATAACAAATAATTAAAGTGTTAAATACTAAATGGAACATTTATCCAAAACTATTGACACTGATATGCAGCAAGTATTTGAACATTTCAGTGTTTTCAGAGTTTAACATCCCACCGATATGTCTGTTAATACCATGTTTCTAGCTGGAAGTGTGATTAAAACTTAAAATCTATATTTTTTATTAGAAATTTACATTAGTGGCACCAAATTGCAGATAAAAACTTTTCCCATTGTAGAATTTTAAAGTTAAATATGAAAAACTGAAGCTGTTGAAATCAGTTGGAATATTTCAGAAAGCATTTTAATAATTAGCATGTTCATTTTAAGCTACTGCCCTTGAGAATCAATTATTGCTTGGGAATACCCAGAACTGAGGTTCCATTACATTCCAATAAATAAGTAAAACAATGAAGATTGACTGAAATCTTCTACATAAATAGTGCCTTTAAATACAACAGTGATGGTGCAAGATTTGTGTTGATTGCGTCTGACACTAATTGAATGAAATTAAGTTAAGATGCAGCAGGATAAAATATTTCATGCAATTCCTACACAACGAAAGAAGCTCTCTGAAACCAAATGATGAAGTCATCGCACTTTTAAATTGCTCATCTCATACTCTGCAGTGATCTTTGTGTTGCAGATAAAATGTGGTTTTGACTTTCAGTTAGGTAATACTACAATAACCTTTGTTTCATTGACCCTGCTAGCTATAGAACACTTAAAAGCAGGGCAATGTGGAGTGACTTTAATTTTATCTTCAACTCATACTTGTCGCTTGCTAAATTATAACCTAAAAGAGTATCTTTCAAATGAAGAAGGGCACTTCTCCTTGTTTGCGTCTTCCTTGATAATATGATGATCCTGGATGATGATGGGTTTTGGCAGTGTGATCTGGAGGGCACACCACAGAGCTGTGCAGAGCTTCCTAGTGGTAGCAGCTAGGTCCTTCAGAGCCACGACCACCAACAAGGTGTCTGTGAAAAAGAACACATTAGGACATGCAACATGGAACATGCATACAACATTGTCTACCACTACGTGGATTACCTCGGTCCTTTGTGAAATTAGGTCTCTGCCACTGGTGCTTGGTCATGTTCACAGCCTCCTCCTTACATCTTGCCTGTGTGACACAAATGGCCATATGATTCTTTTTCAGGGCTGTGTGGATGTTTGCTGGAAGGGGAACACCACATAGACACTCCATTTTCTCCAGAAGACTTGCCACCTGTAACACATCACAAAAAGATCAATTAAAAAAATAATAATAAAAGACCAATCCCAAGGAATGATGACATATCATGCATGAAAATAATACAAAATGTAAAAAAAAAAAAAAAAATATTGAAGTTGACTAGGTTTACAGTTAAAATGTCCAAAGGTCTTAAAACATTTCATTTCTTTTAATTTTGCTCTGACTATAGGCAATAGGTGAAAATACAATATATAGATAGATATGCATGTATATGATATGCATATTTAGACATAAAAACAGGCTGTTAGTAAAGTGTCTAAAGACACAATTTAAAATTGGTTATTTCCTAAGTTGTCTGCTCTATGTGGAAAGCCCCAGAGTTAGGGGGCTTTTTATCCTTGAATGATTCATAGATTAATGCTATAAGGCTTAACAAAACAAAATATTCCTCTAAAGAAATGATCATGTTAAAGCACTGGATTGGAAAGCATGTGTAAATGACTACTTTAATAGGCATTCATAAACCCAGGAGAAATACTGCTGAAAACCACTTTTTAAAAAAATTACAAGACAGTCTGGCTGCTTGGAAGAAAAACAAAAGAAATTGGTGGCTCAAGACTTTTGTATACTACTATAAGTTAGGTCATGTTAGTGTATTTGCCACTTATGGGGTTTTTGTTTGTTTGTGTAGTCTGAGCAATTGACACACTCCACAAAAAATGACCAAGGCCACAATTTAAACCCATCTATTATAAATACAATGTAAGGAAACAATTAAGATTAACTGTTTGCCTTACTGGGGCAGTATTTTATATGCATGTATGATTTTTAATTAGTGCCCCTGCTTAAAAAAAAAAAAAATGTAGGAACTGAGTTGCCTGTAACTGTTAACAACTGGTAACTGCTGTGATAAAATTCCCTTGTAGGTGACAGTATATAAGCATTAAATTCAGGGCTCTCACCTTTGCTTGTTCTTTTATCTGATTAACAATGAGGTGGTCAACTCTTGTGGGATTTGGTGGAGTTTTGGGCAGGTTACTGTTGGTCACTGCTGGACTTCTTTTCTCAAGAAATGTTTTTGTAAGGATGACTTCTGTCTAAAATAGAAAATATACAAGAATATGACAACCTTAAAAATTTTTAAAGGGTAGAATTTTTTTTTTTATAAATACCAACAAAATATTTTTGTACATCATAAGCTGCAAACAGATTTTTCTCAAGCTGATGCTAAATATTAGCAATAGAGAGATTCGGTTGTTTTATTGTACTTTTTATATTTTATATTTATTATTGCATTTTGCACCAAGGGAGTGGCACTCCAATTTCGTTGTACCTTGTACAATGACAATAAAGGCTATTCTATTCTATTCTGGACCCAAGCTGACTAAAAATACATTTACTAGTATAATTCAGTTGTATTGCACACACAAAAGCTGTATTTGTATCATGTTTCATCAGCTGAGCAAATGACCTCATTAACTTAATTTCTATAAAATAAACTTTTTTTATAACTTTAGATTGAAGAGGGCTTCTACTCCTAATATCCTCTAACACAAAATCAGGACTTGATGGCATACCCTTTTTCTCTCCTTCTCCAAACACCTCCACTGCTCATAACACTCATCCAGGTAGAAGTAAAGCTGAATCACTGGTCCTCCATGATTCCTTAACACTGAAGTTGTCATTGCTGAGGCCATTCCATGATAAGTACTGTCCCTTCTGTGGGTCCTCATGTCGCTGAGGTAGGAGTTGAAAGCTGCAGATTCATTAAGTGGAATCACATCATCTGCTTCCATGCCAGGAACACTACTTGCATAAGGCTGTGTGGATCTAGAGCTGAAGTTGGATTTGACAGGGATCCCCGAGTACCTCCTGGGGTCATTTACAGGATACATTAAGGGCATGAACTGCTGTACATTCCCTGCACTGACCATGCCGTTTTCACCATCAAATCTTTTATACTGCACAGTCTCCTGGAAGTCAAAGTATGGGTTTTGTGAAAGGAGCTGTGCTTCCCCCTCTCTCATGAAAGTGTTGAACTGGGGCCTCCTAGCAAAGCCCTCTCTTAGAAATCCATTTGCTTGCATTTTGCTTTTTTCTTTCTGAACCTGAGATTTTGTCTTATTCTGCAGCTGATGTTTTGAATACTGGTTTGTAGTTACATTTATGTTCTCTCTATGCACCATCTTTTTGGGGTATTGATTTGGGGGATTTAACAGTGTAGGGAATTGCTTTGGCTGTTGGACATACTCTGTGCTTTGAGGGTAGAAATTGGGTAGATCTTGAAAGCCATCCTTTTTGAATGTTTGTTTCTTCACTCTGTTTCTTTCTCTTTGCACTGTCCCCAATTCCCCCATCAGCTGTTTTGGAATCTGATTTCCAGGAGAATTCTGTCTTGACATTGTAGGACTGGTTATTTTCCATTGTTCAGCCACGTTGTCTTCATGGTCCATGCCCACTATCTGCTTATGCATGTTTCCCAGGTCTCCACAATACACACCATCATTCCCATGTGTCATTAATGACTGAAAGCTGCTGACCAGATGGTTAATGTGTTCTGGTACATACTGCCCATTACCATTTGGCTTTATGCTGTTCTGGATGTAGTCATCTTCATAGAAAGATTCAAAACAGGGTGTGTTGTTTTCACTTTGAGGTCTAAAAATGTCACTGATGTCAGGAAAATTATTAAAAGCCTGACCATTGACTCCTTTATTATAAGATGGCATGTTGACATGTTTGTTCTGCTGCATCTGTGATGTATAGCTGCTTCCAGCATTTGGTACTGGTAGACCTGGTGGCAGCTTTTGGGGATGGGGTAGGTAGCTCTCTCCATTAAAAAGCCACTGTCGATTAGAAACAAGGCCATTCGACTGTTGCATTAGCTCACCAACATCTTTGTCTCCTGACCGATGCTGTGCTTTACTGAAACTTTCCTGAGATACATAGTTTGGAGTAAAGGAAGGGTTATGCTGCAGTTTTGCCTCAGATTCTAAATACTGTAGCAGTTCTTCACTCAATGTCTTTGGAGACCAGATGGGATTGCATGTAGGTAGGGTCCTAAAAGAGGAATTGAGGAATTCCTTTAGTGACAGTAATCACAAACTATTTTAAGCAGGTAAAACTTTCACATATCTTATTCTGTTGATTATTACGTTTTACAATGCACACTGTAGCATGAAGTAAACTACTACATGCATCACAATAATGACATACCCTTCACTGTAGAAGCTATCCTGTGAATCTGCATCATCCAAAATATTTGACACTAGACCCTGTAGATCACTCTCACCACCATAATCAGCATTTTCAGGGGGTTTCCTTAAAGTAACAGAAAATAAATTCTTAGGAAATAACAAATAGCCGTTTTGATTGAACAAGCATTGCTGCATAGCAATGAAACTGCTTACAACTTCATTTAGGTGAATACCTGCTTTTAATGCTGGGCTGGGCACATCTAATGAGTTCATAAGGATCATCCTGAGTAGAATAAGACCAGGGCATATAGGATGCAGTGTCCTGTTCCTGCTGTGACGCACTGGGGATGGAAATGAAGGGTATTGCTACCGTACTGCCATTTCCACCTCCCGCATTAACACCCACCTGAAATAAAGAAAATCCAATCTCATATAAGGCAAACTAATGCAAATTACAACACTTAAGCTAAAACTTTCACAGACAATTTTAACTCTGTAAAAATACGGAATTGAAATTATTTCAAATAATTACATTTGAAATGATAATGTTAATTTATTTGCCAGTTTTTGAACTAAAATATATTGGCAAAAGCCTAGCAGCTTTTTCAGTGGGTGTTGGAGTGAGAGGGTCGCCTCTCGTTTCCAATCCTGTTCTTGAGTTTCATCAACAGGATCTCAAAGCATAGCCAGGCAGGGGGGGCGGCGGCGGCGGCGGCGGCGGCGGCAGGGGGGGGGGTGTCACTCACTTTGGGAATCTCATACTATACCACAGAGGATTTTTGCAAGGTCAAAGCGTGACCTCCCGCATACACTGGAGCAGTTTGCAGCCAAGCATGAAATGGCTGCAATGAGAATCACCACCTCCAAATCTGAGGCCATGGTTCTCTGCTGGAAAACGGTGGTATGCTCCCTCTGTGTTGGGGGAGAGAGACTGCCTTAAGCAAGGTTCAAGAAGCAAGTATCTCGGGATCTTATCCACAAGTGATGGGAAGACAGAGTGCAAGTTGGACCAGCAGTGTGGCATTAGCAGTACTGGACTGCCTAATGAACAAAGAGCTTTTGATTTACCAATCTATCAATATCCCAACCTTCACCTAGGATCAGGTAATCTGGATATTGACCAAAAAAGTGAGGTCATGAATACAAACAGAAGAAATTAGTTTCTTCCATATGGTGGCTGGGCTCAGACTTAAAAGACAAGTTAAGAAGCTCAGACGTCCAAAGGAATTCCTGGAGTAGATCCCCTGCTCCTGCATGTCAAAAGGACCCAGTTAAGGTGGTTGGGATGTGTAACAGAAGGTTTACAAGTACATCCAACTGGGAAGAAACCCCAGGGTAGACCTATTTATTTGACAATTTTAAAACATCTCTATGCGATACAAGGAACTTAAAAAAGAAAGAAAGAAAAACTTCCAAGAATTGCAAGCACAACTTTAGAGATCATAATTAAAACATTGTTTCATTCCTTAGTGTGGTTCTAATCTGAACTAAAAAAAAAAAAAAAACAAAAAAAAACCTTTGGGATGAACTGCATTTTTTCCTTTGTCCCATAACCCAAGTTAACCAATATGGTTAACTATGGAGGGGGAAAAATGATCATCAGTGAGTTGGCCTATCATAAACTCTTAAGAAATGGAGATATTTCAAATATGCAAAGTACCTTAGCCTAAATTACTGTTTATTCCTGCGTACCTGACGTTGATAGCTGTGGAAGAGTGAATTTGCAAATGCGCTCTGACGTCCATCAAACGCCATTCTGAACTCCCCTTTGGTTCTTCAGTACTCGGTTACAGCTCTGGCAATGTACAAAGAACGAAACATTTTTATAAAGATTTGCATAGTAAATTAAGACATTTGACAGATATGGAAAATACATTAGCAAACTACTTTTTCGGGAAAAGGCAACTTTTCAGCTAGCCAACTTAGCAAACTTAACTAGCCGTTTATGTAACTGGACAAGCTAGCAAACTTTGATGATGACTTTGCTAATTTAACCCGTAGCTTTAGCCTAACGCTTTTACCAGTAAATTTTTTCTAATTTTATTTTATTTTTTAACTTTTTGGTCAGCAAAATGTACCGTTTAAAGTTACCTACCCGCATTTAGTCAAACAAGGCGAACTTAAGGAGTTTCAACAGTTTTCTCGACAATCATCGCCTTAATCCCTCTCGTGCCGTCCTCAAGTCCACCCAGGAGATGTTCGATGTTGCCCTCGCGACCTGAAAGCACATTGGCTGAGGCTGAGGGATTATACTTTTACTCCAATTAACATCAAGCAGAAAACAAAGGGGCATAGCAACATGTAGCGGCATCCCCTCCCCCATAATTTATACCATGGTGTGGCATGGCAGGTGCTAACATAAAAAACACCTTACACAGAAACTGTGTATAAAGGCTATATAGGCTATGTTAAGCAGAACATGTAAATACTATCTTTATTATAATAATCATTTCTTCTAATATAAGTGGTAGTAGTCAGTTTTAGGTCTGCAGTTTGTTCATTAAATTAATTTTAAAATGAAGATATTATGATCTTAGTACATACAAACAAACTGAGTTACTGATGGACACTTGAAAGTGACACGAAACCCTTCTCCTATCTACATTTTAGTTTAAGGGGCGCTTGTAAAGTCTATTCTACCACACCACTCCAGCTGTGGAGTTAATTTCAAAGAGTCTCAAAATGCAACCAGTAGACAAGAAAGTGTTCCTTCAAAATAAGAGCATGCGCATTCTAGTGGGCCTAAACGGAACAGAACCGATTTTGGTCGACAAAAGAACCCCCAAATTTGTAATCCATGGGTGCAGGTTGTTCAGGTCAGATATTGAACCCTCTTAATCCATGCAAGAATGTGGGTCCGAGATAAAAATAAAAAAATAAAAAAACACTATAATTTAGAATAAAAAGAACATTGTTAAAGTATTGTTAAAGTTGTTGAAGTAAAAGTACCCATCATGAAGTTCTTATTTTCTGCAAGGTTGTTGTTGATTTTCTGTCTTAATTGTGTATAACAATAAGCGATAACAATAAAGAAAATTAAAATGAACTTAAAATAAGACTCAGATTGTGCAAAAGAGCATATTACACATATCCCATAAATCATAGACACAGACAACAATGGGAATGTAGAATAACAAATAAGCCTGATAGAGAATCAGCCCTGCTGCCTCCACAGTGAAGAATGGAGTAGGTGAAATGGATTGTCCATGATAATAATACATGTGTTCAGTCACCCCCTGTCACTTCCTGACTCAAATGTCTCCAGAGTCTCTGGCTCTGATGCCGCAGATGCCATTGAAACTGCATAGATTGTCTGCCTTCAACCTTCAACCAAAGCTACGATTATGATTATGATGCTGATTGTTACTGATGATGGTGTTGGTGCGGGTGTTAGGCATTAAAGCAAAAATATCTGAGACTCGAGTATTTTCCTTCAAAATCATATTGGGATTTTATTTTGAAAGATTGTACCGGATGTTGTGGCGTATTTCTCACTAACGCTGGCCCGAAGGGAATTTGAGTATTTAGAAGAGAAAAAAGTCAGCCAGCAGTGTTTAAGCAGAGACTAAGCAACAAAGAGAGGAGCAACTTTGCCCCCCTATAGAGACTTACTGTTACTGGAGAACTGATAATACGAAGGAGCTCACTAGATAAATTTACAGCGACTTTATCAGGCTGTAGTTGATACTTAAACTTGGGAAGATGCGTTTTTGCAAAACTTTTTTTTTTGCGGTCCTGCTGCCCCTGCTGATATCAGCACAGTATCAAGGCGACAACGGAATAGTTGTCCCGGAACATGGATTTTGTCAGCCGATTTCGATACCTCTGTGCACGGACATTGCTTATAACCAAACCATCATGCCCAATTTAGTGGGTCATTCCAACCAGGAGGACGCAGGGCTCGAAGTGCACCAGTTTTACCCGCTCGTGAAGGTACAGTGCTCGCCAGAGTTGAAATTCTTCCTGTGTTCCATGTATGCGCCTGTTTGTACAGTTTTGGAAAAGGCCATTCCTCCATGCAGATCGATTTGTGAGAGGGCCAAGCAGGGCTGCGAGGCTCTTATGAACAAGTTTGGCTTTCAGTGGCCGGACCGATTGCGCTGCGAAAACTTCCCTGTGCTGGGAGATGGACAAATCTGCGTGGGCCAAAATGACTCCTCCACTGCCACCGTCCCTCCGGTTATATCTGTTCCAGGAACGTCGGATGTCTCCATAATCCCCCCACGTGGAAGGCCATTCCATTGCCCGTCTGTTCTTAAAGTTCCCCCATATTTGAATTATAAATTTTTAGAAGAGAAGGACTGTGCCGCTCCCTGTGAGTCATCTAGGAGCGGTGGGAAAATGTTTTTCAGTGATAAAGAAATTCATTTCTCGCGCATATGGATTCTAGTTTGGTCTGTGCTTTGTTGTGCATCTACGTTATTCACAGTAACCACTTATTTAGTTGACATGCAACGCTTCAGATACCCAGAGCGGCCCATCATCTTCTTGTCTGGCTGTTACACTATGGTCTCCATTGCCTACATAGCAGGCTTCTTCCTCGGTGATAGGGTGGCGTGCAATGACAGCTTCACCCCTGATGGCTATAAGACCATAGTCCAAGGCACCAAAAAAGAAGGCTGTACTATCCTCTTCATGATGCTCTATTTCTTCAGCATGGCCAGCTCCATATGGTGGGTCATTCTATCGCTCACCTGGTTCCTGGCTGCAGGTATGAAATGGGGCCACGAGGCCATTGAAGCTAACTCTCAGTATTTTCACCTGGCAGCCTGGGCAGTGCCAGCTGTCAAGACCATTAGCATCCTGGCCATTGGGCAGATTGAAGGTGATGTGCTCAGCGGAGTCTGCTTTGTGAGTCTCAGCAACCTGGATCCTCTGCGGGGCTTTGTTTTGGCCCCTCTCTTCATTTATCTTTTCATCGGCACCTCTTTCTTGCTGGCTGGCTTTGTGTCACTGTTCAGAATCCGCACCATCATGAAACACGATGGCACCAAGACGGAGAAGCTGGAGCGATTAATGGTACGGATCGGGGTGTTCAGCGTGCTCTACACGGTACCTGCCACCATTGTTATTGCATGCTTCTTCTATGAGCAGGCCTTTCGGCCCCACTGGGAGCACAGCTGGGTCAGCCACAACTGCAGGAGCCTGGCCATTCCCTGCCCTATGCATCCTGGACCCCACATGACACCAGACTTCACCGTCTTCATGATCAAATATCTGATGACTCTGATAGTGGGCATCACCTCTGGTTTCTGGATCTGGTCTGGAAAGACTCTGAACTCCTGGCATAAGTTTTACACAAGGCTGACAAATGGCAAACACGGAGAGACCACTGTGTAGAGTGAAAGCACATGAGTGTTGCTGGGATTATTATTTGTTTTATTATCTATACCTCATGTCATAGGTAAGTAGCACAGTGAGTAGCTGTAGCATTTGTGTTTGCCTCAGCTTTCTAGTCCCACTTGCATGCCAAACTGAGGGTTGGATTTTGAGAAAAACACAAGCTGGATAAACACAGACTGAACCTGACTGTGTGAACAAATAACAATCATGGCTATGGATGCCATGTGCTGATTGCTCTCCTCACCTTCTCTGGTTCCTTTCTTAAAGCCTCCATAAACTCTGGGGAGTGATGATCCAGCAGACAATAGAACACAGACTGAATGACTGATTTGAATTTTTTTGAACTCTTGCAAAAACATTTCATGTACAGTTTTACAAAATTGTAAATAGTATTTGTAAAAACACAACATTATATTATTGTATTTAAAAAGTAAATACTTTACCTTATCTGCTAGTGTACTCAAACTAAGTAATTTTGCACTGTATGAATGCCACAAGCCCAGACAAAGACATGCCTGTTTTTTGTTCTTTTTGCGTTTTCTTTTCTGTTAATTTGTGATTATAGATTAGAACATTGTGTTGTTATCCTTAATTTACGGAAAACATGTGCAGAGTCTCTGCAGAATTTACAGATATCAACTCATGACTATGAATTTTGAACTTGTGGTTAGACAGGAACATCATGCTTTGTGTGAGGTTTTTTTTCTCATCTTTCTGCTCTTATATGTGTTCAGTATTGTTTTAACAATTAAACCCTGTTGTTAACGTGTGATTTTCTTTAATTCAAGCACAGCCACATTGTTTTCTCAAGGGGTGAGGGTTGTATCACACCTGAACATCTGTTGCCTCAGACTGACGGGCAACAGTTAAAGTGATTATTGAACACAGAATTATCCCCCAGGGAAATACAAGGAATCCACGTACGTTGAGCCTGTCAGTATAAACACAATTCGCCTGTTAATCACTTACTCTGTCAGTAAATTGTAAAATATTGAACATCTGGGGAGGGGGGGGGTTGTGCCTAAGCAACTAATGCCACCATGTAAGAATGCAGCAGGGAACATCTTCACACATGTACATTAACATTGCGTTCGAGTGCTGAACAACAACAAGAAACTTTTTTTTCTTGCCTGTTGTGTAAACTAATGGGAATCTTCTGGCAAGCCAAGCCTGTGCTGTTGCATAGGTGTGAAAATGTTCCCGCTTGTGCGGTCGGTGAAGGCGGAAGAAAAATATTCATTTGCTGTTGTTACTTCTCTGGACTCTCTGTGTATTGTAGCAAGTTGGAATCCCCCAAGCTGCTTATGGCTGAAACTCAATCGTCTCTGCAGTGATGTCATGAAGTAGATGGATGTGTAAGAGAAAGCTGATCCCTGTGCCTCAGAGCAGAAGCTCTTGGCTAGAGGCATGCATATAGTGTATGCATATAGTATATACTGTTAGTGAGTGAGTGAGTTAGTCTGCACCTCTCTGGATAATATTCTAATTTGAGTTACCTTTTCGACTTATATCACGACCAATGGGTTGTTATATTTATTTGATGTTTGTCTTTTTTATATCCTCACCAAGGGTTTAATAAAGACGGGTTGTAATAACAGATGGGTAAGAGTGATTAAAGGTAAGAACAGAGACTCTAAGGGGGGAAAACCATAAATCTACCTGCCTCCTCTATTCTGCCCTTTTACACCCTCTATGTCTCCACCCTCCCTGCCTCTCTCCGCTCAGATGAATGGGGGGAATGTGAGTGAGTCAGTGGAGCAGTGCTGGGCCTTTGCCTAGTGACAGACAGTCTCCTGTGCTGCTCACTTCAAAGTGCCGCTGAAACCTGACAAGCTTCATGTAAACAGTACTGGCTGGCCCGAAGGCCCACTTCCTGCGCTATACTCAGCTTAATGGCTGGCTTGTTTGGCTTTGCACTGAAGCAGAGAAACGAATGAAGTGTGAGAGAATGAAGAGAGGCGGTATGTGGGTGGGGTCCCAGTGGTGAAGAGAGTGAGATTGTTTTAGGATTTAGGGGAGGAGGGATTTGGAGAGCCTGATGGAAAATTCAGAATTATTTGCTTTTGTCTTGCAGAGAGAGAAAAAAAAAACAAAGAGAGAAAGAAAATGAGAATCCAAATGAGGAGAGACATAATTGTGATTTGGCAAATATTCTGAGAACAAAAACCTTTGATCGCAAACCATCAAAACTAAATAGAATCAGATGCTGCTCCTAGTAACTTGTCCCACAAAAATAAATTGTAAAATATACTCTGTGAGTAAGTCTTTAATGTTTTCTATGCCCAGTGACCTATCTGGGGTAGTTCAATACAGATTCTACTTGGTGAACTTCACAATCTCTATCCATGGAGAGAACAGTTTAAAAATGTGAAGCATTAGTTGGAGTTTTATGCCTAAAACTTTAACTTTATGCATAAAACTGTTAATATTATCTACGCAAGCGCTGGTAACTATCCAGAGTAAATTCGGCTCTTTAATGTTGTTTCCACGTTTCTCGGAAGCTGCAGTCTCATGTTGTTGGTCTCTGATCTTAAATCTTGCATGCAGTTGGTTCCAGCTTGCTTGGGGGCAAGAAGGGACAAGTCAAGGATCATGAAGACAGGAAGAATGTTTCTAGAGTTGATATTATGGTGTCGCTCCTATTAGACGAAGGTCTAGGCATGTCGGAAAAGGATCGTGTTGTTAGTCAGTGTTCTCACAGGTTCTGTAGATCCATCTTTTGAGCATGCTCTAATGTACTATGAACATTTTCTTAGCTTGTAACTTTTTATCCAGCCTGTGAAAGTGCTTCAACCAGACAAAGGACTAAGAAAAAGAGGAAAATGGTTAGAAAAAAAGGAAAGGAAGAAAAAGGGATCCAGACATGTAGTAAGCCTGTTTCTAATCAAATCTTGGCACAAAATCAAGAAGGAACCCATGCTCAGAAGGCTGGATTAGTTGCAGTCATACATTATCCTAACCATAGGAGAGTAGCTGAGGTTTTCCAGAGCACATACTCTATCTATTTGTCTTATATTGCCTTGAAGTCTCAAGAGGACATGCCATATGTTCTTTCTCCTCATGCCATTTGCTTTCAGAGTGGAATCAAGTGTAACAAATTGGCAGAAATATGATGGTTTAAATGTGTATTTCAGCTTCTGACTTTGATTCAGGGCTTCCAGCCATAAAGGGTCACCGTAAAGAGGTGTCTTTCTTTTGGTCGTCATTAAAATCATTTTCTAATTGCTGACTTTTTTCCCCCTCATTGTTACCTCACAAGCCATGATATTTGAAGAACTACATTACTTAGTACAAATAACTTTGCTGATTTAAAAAAAAGTAATTTAAAATATCCATTTACTTTAATATTAATATGGTTATTACACCACCCACAACCATGGATTGAAAAGTGAAAGGCTGTGGCACCCACGATGTGGGACGGAGAGATTTTGCCGGTCTTTCCTCCCTACTGCTGTTAGACTCTACAACATGGTCTCTGCAGAGGACCACACACAAAAATCTCATACACATTTGTAACTCTCACCCTGTTTCCTGGATGTGCAATTTTCCCTATGTAACAAAGTATTTTATTCTATTTGTATAGTACTTATCCTACTGTATATAGTGTTCTTTCTATTTTGTATAGTATGTTATTCTGTTTATCTTATTCTATTATATTATTTTTCTCTTAATTTTTTACTGCTCTTGTACTTCTGCCGTGACCAAAAATTTCCCATGTGTGGAACTAATAAAGGTTTCTTTTATCTCATCAGTGAAAGGAGATGATAATGGGGTCTGTAGGCATACATCATTTCTAACAAGATGTCCAGCTCTTCTTATTAGCGATCACTACACTTTGTTGGTTTCCAAATCGCATTGATTTGGTGAACACAGTTAAAACTAGAAAGTGTACCCGCCTTTACTTTCTCGTTGGCTGATTTTTATTGACATGTATCTATGTGCTATTGTATGCTCATAAGCGCACAGACAATGCAAAGGTGGCTTTGACAAGAATTCAAACATAAACTGTTGACACTGACACTGGGATGTTGGGGGAGTTTATTTAGTCCCCTGCCTTCAAGGACAAGGGTGCAGAATCAGTGTAGAAAGTAGGGGAGTGGCTCAGAGCCTTTCCAGCTGCCGAGCAGAGAGGTGCCGACAGCTGCATGACTGATATTTTGGGAGCCTGCAGTAGGCCTGGGATAATAATGGTCTTGATTGGGAGGAGTGTGTTTGAAGTAAAAGGATTGGTTAATGTGCATCTAGACACCACACTGTGTACACAACTATGTCTCTCTCATAAACTGTCAGAATGATGGTACAAGTAGCAAATGATAACACACACAGTGTTAGGGACTAAAGCACAAGTTTTTCTGCTACTGTGTTGTGTTTTTTTTCCCACAGCTGAACATATTTATTTTTGTAAAGTTGCAAATTTCAATGTTATGGAGACTATGAATGTACTCACAATGTATGCACACGATAAAGCCCAAAAATATAAATTTGTGTTACAAAACTTGTGGTCCTGTCGCCAGGCAGACAGCTTTACACAGATATAGACAGGGCCCACACCACTTAGAGCTTTAAAAACCAACAATAAAATCTGAACATCAAATCTAAAACTAACAGGTAACTACTGAAATCGTGCAAAGGACTGGTGTAATGTGGTCGCTCCTTTTGTGTTAAAAGCCGTTGGAGCATCATTCAGAGTTGACTGCAGTCTGTGTATGGTATGGTAACTGATGCCTGAGTAAAGTGCGTTGCAGTAATCAATTCTAGAAGAAATAAGATCACAAGTGACCTTCTTTAAATAGGACTGCAACAGGAATGGTACAATTTTTGATTTCTGTCAAAACTGAATGAAACAGGACATCATGATATGTCATCATCAACATCATATCTTCAAATTGCAAGCCTCTTTGCAAATATTTTCGAGACATTGACCAGAGCTATGGGAGGAAGGTGCAGTTATGATTGTTTCATTTTTTTTAGTCATTCAGCTTAAGGAAGTTTTTAGACGTCCAGATTCTAACTTCTTCTACACAAGACCTAATGTATAAGTTATCAATAGTACCAGGTTGAAACATAGAGTTGTGGATTGTTTGCATAGCAATGAAAATCTATACTGTGTTTCTGAAGCATTCGTCCAACCAGAAGTATGTAGGTTGTTTAAAAAATGGAGGATCAAAGACAGATCCCTGGGGGACTCTGTAAGAAAATAGTGCATCAAAAGAAGAGGCATCACTGATCCTTACGGAGAATGACCTGCTAGAAAGATATGAAATGAACCAATCCAGCGCTAGATCACTGATGCCAACAGTTTTTTCAAATGGCTCACTAACATATTGTGATCTGCAGTATAAAAAGCTCAGATAAAATCTAGCAGAATTAAGACACAACCAGCCCAGAGTCAGATGTGAGCAGCAGATTATTAGAGACCTTGACAAGAGCTGTTATCATGTAAGTGAAGCCCAGACTGAATATATAATATATATAAGATAAAAGTGGCAGTTTGAACCCATCAAGTTTTAAATGATTGAGTCTGGCCCAGAAAGTGTCAAAGGTGCTGATAAAACCAAGTCCAGCGGCAGAAGGAAAACTCTTCATCCAGCTATGCAAGTAAAAGAGGTGACTAAAGAGTTCAGAGCCTCTAGTTATGACAGAAATGGTGCCAGACAAAACACACATCCTTCCCAAGCTTTCTATGGCAGTGGTTAAAGACTCTAGATCATGCTGACAGAGATAATCAAGACAAGAAGTCATTTAATTTAATAGAGCTCAGTCTTTAGAGAGAGGAGAGAGCTCTGGGAGTGGGTATTTTTATGTCACTTCCTTTGCTTCCATGGAGTCAGCCATTTTTTTGGATGCTGCGACAGCCAGCCAAACAGTATTATAGAGACCTCCAGCATGCACTATTGCCTCGTTATTTATTTATTTTTCTATTTTAAAAGCTCTTATCTGTTTCACACACAGATAAATATCAACGTTTCTGTGCTGGAAAGTTCTCTGTGCCTTAAAACCACAAGTGATACACATTTACAGACCGCTTCCCATAGCAGCAGTTCACAGGGTATCACCAAGAAGTGGGTTTAAAAGTAAAAGAGATTAAAGATTCTTCAAATTGATATCCTTCAAATTCATTAGAAGTTGAGCGAGCTCTGCAGTACGGGCCCCTGGAAAAAAATCACTACGACTATCAAACCATGCTGATGTGATGTTATAGCTTTGTTACTCTGAAAAGATGACGTCACTTGAAAAAGTGTGCTTTCAACATCTCTCTGGAACACAGGCTTTTCACTATGTTAGTGTCACAGGACAAGCCTCTAGTCTGACACAGCGCTCACCTATCTTGTTATGAATGTAAAGATGCTGCTAGATACTCTGGAATGAACTTTTAGTGTCAACTCCATACTTACAATTTCACTGTATTAATTATCTTATTTTGGAACTGCTATCCGATCAGTCTTCTCACCTCTTATAGTTTAAGAATAGAGCAATCACAAATATGACTTGTTCTTTTTTGGTATTTAAGCTTCTTTTTGTTCCATGTCTTGCAAAAACACTTGAGGCAGTTTAGTCCTATTCAGCAGGGGGCTACGGTGAGTCTAAAAAGCCACATAATGCAACAGCTGTTGAAGTAATCGCAGCTTTTAATTGACAGGTCAATTAACCCCCTACAGATAATTCACAAGGCAGCAAAATCACTCTTATTGACCCATTAATGAAACATGGCAGCACTCTGAGCACCTGCATCTAAAGATAAACTAAATTTATTGAAGAGAATGAGATGGCAATACTCTAATCTAATCTGTTACTCTCTCATGAGCCTCAGTAGGGCCTCAGGCTTCAATGACGACTTCTTGAGTCGGCTCCTCTCTGGCGAGTGCCGCCCCCCTTATTTTAATGGAGGCCCTCCTAACAACTCTTTCTGAGGAATTTACAGCCTTGGCCGATTCTCACTCCAGCCCAGGGCTGGGAAGGTGGGGTGGAAGTCATGCTGTGGCCTTGTACCAAAAGAGCCAGCAATGGAAATGTAAAGGCAGGGTGGCAGCAGAGCTTGAACATGAATGTTTCTGTGCTACTTAACTCAAAAATCAGCCACACAGGGGTCCACGTGTATTTAATACATCAATGATAGAAAAGAAATACATGAAATAACATCGATGTCCACCTTAAGTCTCCAAGAACTGTAAGGGTAAATGCTAAGATACAAAAAACCAAAAAGATTGCAATTTAGACCCTCTCAAGTATACAGCTTTTGATGCCAGTCAGTCCAATATGTGAAAAGGAAGGGATACTTTTAAACCTTAAAGCACAAAACAAGCATATTTTGAGCCTCACAGCTGAAGTTAATTCTTTCACTGTACATGTGTTCACTATTGTGCTTGTGAATATGTGAGTAAATCTGTGTGAATGAGTGGCTGTTGGAAGGCTCCAGTTCTGTAGGTTCTCTCTGTAATTTCACTCTCTGCTCAGCATAATCACTTCCATGTGGGCCCTCTCCAACAACAGAGTGTTGAAGGGGCCCGTTGCAAAGGTGGGAGTGAAACGCAGACACATATGGGCTCACAAATGTTTTCACACATAAGATTGTCAAGTCCCGTCTCACCGAAGTGTCAGACAGCAGAGAAGATTTGGCCTCCATTTGCTTGAGCGTCGCTGTAGTTATTTGTGGTGTAAGTTGTTCGTATATAAACAGATACAGAAAATAGATATTTTTTTCTTTGACATATAAAACCACAAATGCTGGGTGTCTCAGACCAACTCAGATAAAATCTTAGTATTCCAGTCTTTCAATTTGTGAAATTGCAGGAAGTCATTTGCCAGTTTATGCTCATTAGCAATTTCCTTTAGCGGTATTAAGAAATTTTGTGGTTTTCTTTTGCATCCTGTTAGTTTTTTGTGGTGGCTTCTGCCACACAAGTTAAATCATTGTCCAGGAATGCCCTGAGGGCTGCTGAGGACCACTCACGGACAATGTGTGAAACCAACAGAGCGGAAAACAACAGGGCCTTCTGCACAGCAGGGTCAGCATGTAAGGATACCTCTGCTCAACATATTTCCTGTGGAGATTATTGTTATGTGCAAAAACTCCTGCTAGGAGACCAAATATTTTAGGGTACATGTCAAAATATGTAAAGAGTAAAAATACTCCTGATATCACAAGATTAAACCCTTTTATTTAGTGATTGGTTCATGGATAATTTTATAAATTTTTGGTGAATACCACCCCCTGCTGTTCATACACCGCTACAAAACAGAAGTCAAAATTAACCAACAGTTAAAACATGATGAAATTGTCTATCTGCAGCAAATTAGACAGCCATTTAGTGCCCTGTTAATTTGACCAACCATCTCAGCCATGGGCAAAAAATGAAAATCAATAAAATTTTAAAAGATAATTTATTAGTACAGTGATCATAAAAAAAACAAAGACATAAAACAGTGCTATGACCCACTTACAAAAAGGGATAAAACACACAGTCCAAGGCCAGGACCAGCGATGCCACAAGTCAGTTACACTTCACACGCCAACAACTTTAACAGGGAACAGCAGTTTTTCTACAAGACCCACCACCCTGTAAGTAGTAGGCTGGCAATCACCCCGACCTCAGCAAACCAACTCTGCCTTTAGGCTAGGGCGTATAGTAGGCCTTGGCCTGCACACAGAGAAAAAATGTACTCAATTGCATCTTAATTGTATAATTCAGACGGCAGCAGACCAGAGTGTGAGTTTAATCAAATACACCTGCCTTAAATGAGCACAACCCAATCATAGCCACTGGCTCACAACAACTGTGACACACAAAACCACTCTCAAACTAGGCCCATTTCCCACAGCAAATATAGACGTGAGGTAATATAAGCAATAGTCCACTATGTTACAGCCCACTGGGAGAGAAGAATAGAAAAATAAAATGTCCATCTGAAGAAGTACCACCACACAGTCAGTTACATGAATATTTAGACAATGACATTTTTTTTGTTTGAGTATTGTAATTGGACACTGGGCTGATGAACAGTTTGATGGCCAGGTGAGGCACATTCCCTCATTATTCAAAGACAAATTAAATGGATAAATGATCTGGAGTTGATTCCAAATATTGGACTTGCATTTGATATCTTTTAACTGGAATGTTCAATATAAGGTTTAGAGAAATGCTGATGCAACAACAACAACAACAACAACAAAAAAGCCAAATAAACCTATCAGAGAGACAGCAAAAAGCAGCAAAAAGCAAACCCCACAGCATGGAAAACTGCGGGCAGATTGACGCACAAATAAGCAGAAACTGCAGGTGGCTGCAGTAAAGGCCTCGCTGAGCATCTCAAAGGAAAAAACGTATTTGGTGATGTCCATGGATTTTAAACTTCAGGTAGTCATTGACTCCAGATCAGTTTCAATCAGTTACGAAAACCAGTCCTTATAGTTAATTCTCCAATTACATTTAAGCCTCTAACAAGGGTGGGGAGGGTATGAAAATGGCTTTAATTCATAACAAGTTAATGCAGTGTTAAAACTCTAAAGATGAAAGACTCTGTGATTTAAAATCAACTATGGTGAATTGTGTCAGTGTGCAAATCCTCATATGGATCTGACTGTGTACTTACATGTAAGGTCAACTAATAATAGCAACGCCGACAATTCAAAACGGAAGCTTGTAGTGCTTGAGGAAATGTAGTCCACCTCTAGATGGCGCCAGTGTTCTCATTCAGTCAAAAGGATGGCGAAAGGAAGTGGCATCTGTTAGTAGCAATGACTGTAGAAAACACAACAGCAAAGAGGTGTTAACAGCTGAGCATGACTTTCCGAGTTTCTCTAGAAGACGGTTGGGTTATTATTTATTAATTCTTTAAATGCGTTTCCGGGCTTTGGCAAGTCAAAGGAAGATACAAGTAACCCCATACATGCCGCCAATATGCCGAGCTTTGCTGGAAGAGTGAGCTACTACTGCTAGACATGATGACTTTGAATCAGCTGAAGACAGAAGATGTTAAAATCAGGTGATGTAGGTTCGGGTATTTTTCAGTCAAGTCTGTTATTAGAATCCAAAGAAAATGTCTTGGATTTTTCATTTTATGGTGAGCGGATGATATGGCTGACCAGGTCAACTTAAACTTAAAAATACAGCCTAATTCTCTGTATGATAGTCAATAATAATAATAACAATAATAATAATAATTATAAAAAGATTAAACAAATGTAAGAAAACAAAGTATAGAAAGTTTATGATGGAGTGCCAAGAGAGGAACTGTGGTACTCTACTATATGAGGAAGTCAGGGGTGACAGAGAAGTACTGTAGTTGAGGGTGGTGCGGATCTGCTTAATGACATATTGGTGAGGTGTGCATTTCATGATAAAATAGTTTAAGGGCATGCGATTACATCAGTGGTTGGTTCTTAGCCCCTGCTTGTTTGTAATGCTATATGGATAGATAGGATAACAGATGGGTCTTGTTGGACAGATGACACTGTAATCAGTAGTGAGAGTAGGGAGCAGGTGAAAGACAGCCTGAGATGTTGGACATAGTGGAGGTAGATCAGAATCAGAAGACTTTATTTATCCCCAAGGGGCAATTAACAAACAACAGAGCAGCATAACATTGAAGATAAGGACAATAAGAACAGGCAATAAGAGTGAAATAATAAATACACAGAATATACAGTATATACAGTTTTAAAATTAAACTGACTGAAAAGTGAATAAAGTGTTGGTAGTAGAAGAGGGTAGTTTATGTTTCTGGTGTGGGAAATGATCTTATCGGCTGGAGTTAAAAAGCAGAGTGGCTTTGGGGACAAATGTGGCTCTGCTCCTCTCAGTCCTGCAGGAAATGCAGCAGTGGTGTCGCCCAGAGGGGAGCCATTGAAATGCGGGTGAAGAATGTGAGAGATTTTGGCTTCCTGTCTAAGGGCCTGTTGGCTGAAAACCTGTGCCAGAGTTCTGACAGGCAGGCCAATGATTTTAGAGCACACTGATGCAGTGTGCTGCAGTCTGTTCTTGTTCTGAAGGCTGAGGAAGTGAGTTTAAAGAATTTAAAGCAAGTGAGGTGAACAAAGGCAGTTTAAGTCGTTGGAGATGAGTGTCTTGGGTCATTTGTGACAGAAGGATAGCAGCAGGAGTAAAAGGGAAGGTTTTTAAGATGCTAGTGAGACCTACTGTGATGTATGGTTTTGAGATGGTGGCACTGACAAAAAAAAATATAGGAGACTGGAGGTAGCAGAGTTGAATTTACAAAGATTTTGGTTGGGAGTATCCAGAATGCACAAGATTAGAAATGAGTACTTTACAGGAACAACTCAGGTTGAGCAGTTTGGAGACAGAAGATAGTGAGGCAAGGCTGAGATGGTCTGGGCATGTACTGTGGAGGCATCGTAGACATATATTGGGCTATTTATGTTATAAATGGTGCTGCCAGGCAGGAGGAAAAGAGGAATATCATAGAGAATATTCATGGACATAGTGATGGAGCTCGGTGAGCTGATGTGGAGAAGCCTGGAGGGGGCAGCAGAAAGTAGAAGATAAGAAAATAAATAAAGGTTAGGTTCCAGATTTGGGAAACTCTTCTTTTCCCTTAATTTTTACACAAATAGTTGGCATCTACAGAGCACCCCCTGGTGCTCCTCCTTACCATTATTTATATAGCAACTGCTGCAGAATTATGTATTTCTGTAGTGATCTGGAGTTGTAATGAAAGCCAAGGTGTGGATGTGTTTACTGTAGATTCTTCCTTGGTAGCAGCTTCCTTGGTTGAAAAGTGACTTGAGTAGTGTTAAATGCACTTGAGAAAGCAAAGAATGTAAAACAATATCATCTATTGAAATCATAATGTTATATTCTAGGTCTTTTGTTCACTAGGTGATTTAAAAATGCTATATGATGATTCAGCAATAAAGCATAAAATAGAAGCATGAAAATTAGCCATTGAGGAACTTGTGTAAATGAAAAGGATCTAAACTTCATCGGATTGATCCAGTGGGTTTTCCTATCTTACATTCTTTTTCTGACGCTATGCTTCGTGTGAAAAGAAGCCTTTGTTTACTTTTTCATTTTAAATTATGAGGCCAAGGTTTTCTGCTCACCGGCAATGCACCCGTTTCACTTTTTTTAAGCATGTCAAAGATTTTCATCTGTAGATGCAATCGTTTTGACTGTGCTGTGACTATCTCCACTTTTCATCTTTGTCTGTCTTACGTAAGTCTTAGTCCGAGGAGGTGAGCGGGGCTTCTCCGTGCACAACAAGAGCTGTATGCATCAACTTAACATATACCCATAATATCCAGTCTATGTAATATACAGATCCAATAGTAGGACAGTCAATGAGAAAATGTTTAGAGATGTCTGAAGCCCAAGATCTGGGGTTCTAGGTATCATTTGTACATACAATGACCTCAATTTATTTATTTATTTTAAAAAGGTAAATGGTAAATGGCCTGTATTTATATAGCGCTTTACTAGTCCCTAAGGACCCCAAAGCGCTTTACATATCCAGTCATCCACCCATTCACACACACATTCACACACTGGTGATGGCAAGCTACATTGTAGCCACAGCCACCCTGGGGCGCACTGACAGAGGCGCCCCAGGTCCCTAATAAATTATGTTACTTGCATTGACTTGCATTGGCACGAGCGAAGACACTGTGAGACAAATGCAGCACAATCATTCTGTTTCCTTTTTAATGAGCAGCCCTGTAGCTAAAGAGTTTGTGCCAACTTTCTGTGCGTGTTTTGTCTTTGATGTCACGTCTTATTAAACGCTTTATGTCCGACCTTATTAGATACTATTTCTGTCATACTGTGCAAGGTTGTTCAGCCGTGGTGATTTGTTTCTGTACTGCGACATTCCTTTTCAGTATTGCAGTAGTTGTTAGCTTCACCTGGAGACGTTGCAGACCCTGGGTGAATAACTTAAACTTTCATTCAGTGTGTGTCACTATGTAGAAATTCCCTGGTACCCAGGGAATTACAATAGTAAGGCAGTCAGGTTCTGGGTGTGTTGCCTGACTGACTAAAAAGGCGAAAATAGTTTCCAGCAAATGTAGCTTAACAATGTAAATGGGTCTAATCTGTCTTACCTGAACTTTTGTATGTTATTATTAACCTGCTGAGGCAATTTTGTGTTGAATTTCAGTGGTTTCATCCCAACCCAGGCTTTAGAGCCAAAACTAGGCCTGGATCGTTATGCTATTTAAAAAAATCTTAATAAAAGCAACAACAACAGTAATAAGAATACGATTTTTTCAGACATTGGGCTTTTAACATGTGTAATAATGTCTTTGTTCTAAAAAATCCCAACAAGGATGTCTGTGTTTGCAGCTTTTTGGTAAACGAGATAGGAATTCTCCCACGGAAACTAAAACAAGCCCCTTGCAGTCCCTTTTTGTGTGATCATTGATGTGGAATTTGGGAAGCTGGGATGGGGGTGGAGTGGAGAGAGATGTTATCACCACTTCAGCAGGTTTCTGTAGAATTCTCTGACTATCAATCCAGCATTTGTAGTGTAGTTAATTCACCTAATTGAAACTGCTACACCAAGATGCACTCGTGTTGATAATTGTTGTTTACTTGTGGCTGAAACCTGTAATAAATAATACAAACTTCATTCAACCTGGCAGAGAGCACTGCTGTTCTCCGTTGAGATGAATGCCTCAAACATGTATGTTTTACCAAGAGCAGTTCTCCTGCACAGACGTCTCCTGGTTACTATATTAGCACGTGGAAGTCAAAGTGACGCTGCTGCCGTTCAAAAAGGCCATCGTTCTTGTGTTGGGATATATTGTACCAGGGGAAGGGGCTCAGATTTGACTGTTGCTACAGTCAGAGGATTTAGAGTCCGCAGGGATGAAGTAAACCTTTGCAATGGTGATGTCACTGGCATCACAAAGTTCAGTTGTAGCATTGATAAGTGAGAAAGCAAACAGAGAAACCGGTGAACAAGACTGCATTCACCAAACAGAACACAAAGCGACCTTTGCCTGGATAGGTAGATAAGTCCCCCTCATTCGCTCCCACTCTCCCGCTTTATATCGTTCCATGTTTAAATGTAGTGTTTACAAGGCATGACAAAAAGGAGTCCGAGTAGTGGGTTTTTGCTGTTACAGTGATTTTGAAAGCATATGAGACGTCCGCCGCACCTGATATGGCCAAAGTGAAACAACATGATTTGTCATGTAGGTGGAGCTAGATGTAGATAATAGGAGGGTGAGTAAAAGGGACTAGAACGTGCAGTAAAGTGTGAGGACTGAGGGCAGAGCTTCAGTGGTTTAGCACAGGGTGAGAGGGACACACAGAGGCTTGTTAATTTTATGAAAAAGATAGTGAGCAAGCCACAGAGGCCAACACCACAGTGACAGAGAGAGGAAGTTTGATAGTCAGTTTGAGGCATGACTTTGTAATTCTTTTTTCATTTGTTGGTTTCCTGAAACAGACATGAATAGTGATGGCAGCAAACAGCGTTTTGTGTCGACCTTTAAAATGCGCATCAAGGCCCCCGGTCCATCACCTGCACCTGAGAACGGGCCAGGAGTTGTCGGCACAAGGACCTCAGTAAAATGTACTGATGCAGGTAAGAGCTGCTTTCAAGAAGAAAACACACAACTGGTGACATTTATGGATGTCAGCGTTTGAACAGGCAAGTCTGAGCACGGCAGTGCTTCTTGATAACAAGTTGGCGACCATCCAGAGCGGACTCCAACATATTCTTTAATATTCACTTGTAAAAACAGATTGTTTGCCTAAACTAATAGCGCTCACGCATGCAACACAAACAGTTTGCTACACTTAAAATTAATATTCAGTTTCATGTTTATTTTGAGTTTAGCCGTCCAGTAGTGTGCTTGTTTATTGACTTGGAAGCCTTTCACTTTCATGTCAGCCCACAGCTGACATCTCATTTCCTATGTCCTCAAAATTTTGTTTTTTTGTTATAACCAGCAAGTCACATGTGCTGTATTTCTCATGGTCATTAGTTTGCTCTTCCATATTTCCATATATTATATGTCGCTGTTGCTTCCATGTCATCGATCTGTTGGGCAAATGGCAACTTTGTACAAAACCAAGTCAAAAGTTCAGGAACAGGCACGTCTTTGGCTGCTGTTCAAATCAAAGGTTTTAAAGAGTGTCAAGTGAAATATAGAGTTACTAAAATTAATCTTTCCACTAAACTAACAACACATACCAGCTATTTGATAAAATAGCTGCTATGAGCCACCTCTGAGCGTGTCTGTGTGCAGAAGTGTTGCTCAGAGTTGTTGCAGCATTCAGTTCCTTTTCAGAAACACCAGTGTGCTAACTGAACCATTCAGTACTGTAAACACTGGTTAAAGGTTCATAGAAAAGCACCGTTTTGTTAAATCATAACTAGTATGCTGTATATGGGTTTACAATGGGCAATAATATGTGGTTCTTCTTTCTAGGTTTCTAAGTTACACTGCCTAAGAAACGACCTGGGAGTCTGTAATGACATGAAATTGTGTATTACTACTTTATGCTCCACGTTTCAAGCAGTAATTCACCTTGGGGCAAATTAGGGTCCCTTGCTTAATTTAAACACTTTTTTGTTAAACTGTAACTAGTGTACTGTATATGGGCAAAAATGCAGTTCTAAGGATAGATTACATAATTTAATACAATAAGACTTTGTCACTTTTGTATTAATTGTATTGTAATTCTGTATCTCCTCCAAATCCAGGGTCTAAACATCTGGATCCACCTGTCTTCATACAGCCTCTGGAGGACTGCTGTGTAGATGAAGGGACTGACATTAGGTTACGTGGAGTTCTCAAAGGAAGTCGACCGATCAAAATATCGTGGCTGCACAATGGTGAGAAGAGACAGTTTACAATGCATCTCAGTTTACACTGCATATACTTTTCAGCTGTGGGTGTGGTCAACCAAAGAACGCTAAAGAGCAGATAATTATTCAAAACAAACATGTTTTTGACTTTCCGTTTTTTATGCATTCAATTAAAAATGCCACATAGAGAATCAAGAAGCCAAAAGTAGTGCAAGAGCATGCTGATGGGTTGCTTGTTTACCTCACCTGTTGGCAGGTGAAGTGGCCCGTTTCGGGAAGGCTTCCTTCAATGGCAGGGAGGCCAGTTTTGTTGTGAGGGAGTGCTTACCAGAAGACGCCGGTGCCTACACCTGCTTGGCAGAAAGCAGCGCAGGGAAGACATCTTGCAGTGCTGCTGTGGTTGTAAGAGGTGAGCAACTGGGAACTCATGAAATATTCAGCTAATTGGACAATTTACCTCTTGCAACTTTAAGTCTACAATAAATGGAACGTTCAGTGTGTTCATTACTCAAAACAAAGCCAGAGTTTTATTTCTGATGTAGTCTCTTCTCGTTTTTCTCTTCTGACCAAATTAGACTTTGAAAGTATCTGTGGCGTGCAGAATCGCGCTTTAAAGACTCCCACTTCTCCATCCAAAAGTGTAATGGGAAATGGAACGTTACCGCAGACTCCAAAAGATGAGCTACACAAATTCAAAGGATCTATTTGTATGTCTCCTACAGGCTCTGATAGGCAGAGCCCAGTCTCATCTCCAAAAGGTAAACCAGAATTATTTGATTAGACAGTGCTGGTTAATTTCTAGTCAAAAAACAAATGTAAATTAATTCCCATTTAATGAACTATAGTTAGCACAGATATAATGCAATTTCTTCTTTTCTCTTGCACACTGATCGGTTTCTTAGTATAGAAACAGTACTGATGTGTTTTGATGTACAATTTCTTGGCCTCTGTTTCAGTTTCTTCAGGAAATCCATGTTATGTTTATAAAAGGAAACGCACTTCCAGTCCTTGTGTGATTGGCCGTTAGGCAAAACATATATAACACAATTATGCAGCTCTCCGATACACCCACTGAAATTTCTCTGTACCAAGTATACACCATGTAGGGTAGTGGATAGAGCAAAGTACAGTAAAATAGTGCAAACTGATAGCCATAGATAGAAGAGCCACACCTCTATCCTTCTGGCTAAAACCTACCTGCACCTGATCTGTCTTTGCAGAAGTCGTCCCAAAGAAGCGAGCCAACTCAAGGATAGGTGAGAAAAACGCTCTTTTTTTTTTTTTTCTTTTTTTTTTCCCACATACTGAGAAATTTACCCACCTCTCCAGCATCCATGTGCTTCTTATTAAGTGCTTGATAACTTCTTCTGTCTGCTGTTATTTTTCTTCTATGAAAAAATGTGACTTATTGTAGAGTTTGTTTGTGCGTAGGCGGATCTGTTGCTGGAGCTGTACTTTCTTCATGTCACCTTTGGTCTCATAATGCTCTCCTTACGCTTTAATGTGCTCTACTGAGTTGACTGAATCAACCTTAGGGTTTAGGCTGCAAAAGCAAATATGTGAAATACTCCCATAATGAGGTCTGGTTGTTTATTTTGAGAGCACAGGACATTTCATCATTTATTCATGGTTTTTATTTTTAGGAATGAAATATTGGCTTGTAATGGCAACAGCTTGTACTCAGAAGGTAAAACTGTGCACATTAAAGCCACTTAAACTTAATATTATCAGATCTACTTTAGTCAAATTCACCATTCTGACGCCACAAGATTTGAATATTGACAGCGAGAGAGATGACATGACTTCAGCTCATATATGGATTTTTTTGTGTGTGTGTGCAGCACAAAGCAGGGCAGATTATAATCCCTGGATACTGTATAATGTATGGCTATAAAAACATTTTCTCTTTACTTCCTTTAAGGGTAAACAGCTGGGAATGTGTATTTTCAAAAAGCTGGTGAAATATTTCAACAAACTTGATTACACAAAGACTTGTTGTCCTTGTGGGCGATAGGTCATCTGTATTGCATTGTGTTTTCACTTGAGGCACAAGGTCCTGCTAAATACCATAATAAGAAGGGTATCAGTTAGCTATTTCTTAGTCTTTATCTCATGCTCACACACATTAGTTTTCAGGCATTCAGCAGATATTTTTAACCCTATTGTGAACTGAGGAAGTGCAGATGCTGCAGTTCACTTTGAGTCACTTTTCTCATTTTTTTATTTTTATTTGGCAGGCCGATCGTTATGTTTTGAAAACCCACCGCAGCACGTGGAGGTGAAGGTGGGACAAACCGCCAGGCTGACGTGTAGTTTTACTGGAAGCCCTCCTGTAGCATCTTGTTGGATCAGAAACAAAGAACAGGTGCAGCAATAAAAAGGATAAATAGCAAAAACAAGACATCTGCTTCTGCCATCTCAAATGTATTTGACTCCACATTATATCTATTTTTCCTGTTTTTCTGTGCAGATAGTGGACGGCCTAGAGCTAAGGACAGAAAATACTAATCGGAGTAGTACGCTGGTTATAGAAGAGGCTAAACCCCAGCACACAGGTCGCTACACCATTGTAGTAAAAGACCGAAAGAGCTCAGCAGAACACACAATCACCCTTTCTGTTATAGGTGAGTCTATTCTAAAGAGTCAGAACCAAATCAAGTAAAGCAGTTCCTTGGAGACTTATTTTAATCATCCTCCCACCAGAGAGACCACAACCTCCTGCCTCCAGTCCAGTGATCTCCCTTGTCTCCTCATCCAGTCTTGTGCTATCCTGGTCAGGCCCCTGCTATGATGGCGGCAGTGCCATCCTTGGTTATGTCGTTGAAGTAAATAACCAAGGAAGTGCTGAGCCTGAGGTTTGGAGAGAGCTAACAAGCGAGTGTAAGAGTACCTCATACAAAGTTTGTTCTGGGCTTCAGCCACAACAGGAACACTGCTTCAGAGTAAAGGCCTATAACGTAGTAGGACTAAGCGAGCCAGGCCCAGTGTCACCAGTGGTGAGAATGGAGGAAAGAGGTGAGGTGATACTGGGATTTTGACAGCACATTTGTAATAAAGGCAGGTATAATAAGCATTAGATTAAAGCTGTTGTGGCTGTGTGCATACATTCAGACAAGATAAAAGAAGAAGAAGCCCCTCAGATGTATACCACTGTGTCTGTTGACTCTTCCCACAAAGTTACGGAACACTACGATATGCAGGAGAAACTTGGAATGTGAGTATCAGATATGTCAAATCCCAATTTTCCAATAATAATCTTTCCAAGTAGAAACAAGAAGTTTGTCAGAAACTATAATTACAACAAGTTGAGAACGTTTTGACATTTCCAATTCCAAGGAAGTGTGTGAGTGGGAATTCCAGGTTGAAATTCTGCCAAGAAAATAAAAATGCTTTCAAGTAGAGGCATGCATTCCAGCTTGAAATAGGTGAACAAGAATCAGATGGAAATCAGCCATTAACATGAACTACTTATTGTGATAGGCCATGATGGTGTAACCATTAACTATTCATTCCTAATATCCAGAGATAGAAATGACTAAACTTTCTTCATAAGGGGAAAATTTGGGATGGTGTACAAGCTCATCCACAAAGAGACAGGACGTGTGTGCGCTGGGAAGTTCTACAAAGGACGCCGTGCCAAGGAGAGGGAAGCCGCTCGTAAGGAAATAGAGCTGATGAATTACCTCCACCACCCCAAACTGGTTCAGTGTCTGGCAGCATATGATCACAAGTCTGAAATGGTCATGGTGATGGAGTTGTAAGTATCCTTATCAGAGCAAAAGGCAAAGCAAAATTCCTAGTATTTTCTGGTGTGTCACTGCTGTTTTGTTTGTCTGCAGTATTGCAGGTGGCGAACTCTTTGAACGTATTGTGGATGACAACTTTGAGCACACGGAGCCTTCAAGTGTGCACTACATGCAGCAGATCCTGGAGGGGATTGCCTACATGCATCAGCAAAACATTGTCCATCTGGACCTCAAACCTGAAAACATCGTATGTGTTGACACCACAGGCACCTCCATAAAGATCATCGACTTTGGCTTAGCCAGTAGAATAGGTATGTGGAACAATACTCTACTTTTATGCTTGTCTACCTCGTGTGCGTCTTAATACCTACATTATGGGATTTCCATTGAACAGATCAAAACACACCTCTGAAGGTGATGCACGGGACTCCAGAATTTGTGGCCCCGGAAGTGATCAACTATGAGCCTGTGGGTTTGGGGACTGATATGTGGAGCATTGGGGTGATCTGCTACATACTGTGAGTCTAACTGTCTCTTTCTATATTCAAGAGATAGTTTAGTATTTTTCAAACAAGATTTTTGTCTAAAATTCTTTAGCTCATACAATCAAAACTGAAATTTAGAGTTTTAGCCTTATTGTGCCACCTAGTGGGTATAGATTGAAACCACATGTAAAGGATGTATATTCAACACTAATCTTCTCCACTTTTTTTCTGTGGTTTCCAGGCTCAGTGGGGAATCTCCGTTCCAGGGAAACAGTGATGCAGAGACCCTGGCCTTGGTCACAGCTGCTCAGTGGGAGTTTGACGAGGAGAGCTTTGACGAGATAACAGAGGAGGCTAAAAATTTCATAAGCTCCCTGCTCAGCAAAGACCCGAGGTGATTTCATAGATTTACAACTGTAAAGTACCCTACTTTACCTCCTTACTTAACCATCTGTAACTGTAATTGTTGATCAGGCGTAGGATGACCTGTGAACAGGCCCTTGCCCATCCCTGGATGGCAGCATTTAAGTCTAAAGAGCTCACTCTCACCAAGAGTCTGTCCAAAGAGAAGATGAAGAGGTTTTTGGCTAGACAGAAGTGGAAGGTAAGCACCAAATTACTCTTTATTTATTTATTTATTTATTATTTAAAATTTAAAATGTACATTTTGTTCTCATACACATTTGTCTCATAGAAAGCTGGCAAGGCCATGTTAGCACTGAAGAGAATGGCTCTGCTCTCTAAGGCGGAAGGCTCTGCATCTCCTACAACTCCTGGAGGAGGTGAAAATCTTGCATACCTTTACTCATCACATTGCACGCATTTTGGTTTAGTGGGTTTCCCATCTTATTGATATATATCTCCTAGAATCACCCCTGAGCCCAGAGGCAGAGGAAGCGTTGACCTCCCTGGAGCTTAAGCTGCAGGAACCCCCGGTGTTCACAAAGAGGTTGAAAGACCGGACTGTAACTCAGGGATCCAGTGCCCGTCTCTCGTGTCACCTCACAGGTACAAAGCAACTTCTTATCTTGGATTCAAGTCAGACTTACTGTAGCAGGCTTGAAAATTCAATCTTGAACATGTAAAAACATCTTTTCTTTGATAGCGTTTCAAAAGTTGTGTTCTTTTCCCTCCTGATCTCACATTTCTGTTTATCTTGCCAGGTTACCCTGACCCGGAGGTGCTGTGGCTGTGTGGTGATGAGCCTATTGAGGAGTCCCCCACTGTGCAAATAGAGTATGAGGAAGATGGCCAGTGTACGCTGGTTCTAGCCAAAGTTGGCCCAGAGGACGGCAATGTGTATACCTGTAGGGCCACTAATGACCACGGGGAGGCATTTTGCTCAGCCAAATTAACTGTCCAAAAATAGATTCATCATATCATAGTGTGTATGCAGAAATAACAAGTATAAGTAGAATTTTCTTGTTGCCTTGACCAGCTGTGTTGTACATTGTTGTTTGTGGCTTCTGATGAGTCAAATAAATATTGTTACAGAGTTACGTACATAGATTTATATTTTTATGGCATTCAGATATGGCTTCCACGCTATGTTGAAAATGATGTTTTTACGTAAAACCATGAATCTGTCTGTTATATTGGCTCATTGTGAAGATTCCCCTTCAGCCCTATCAGTTTGTAATTGCGATTTCCATTCTGAAAAGCAGGCGGGTCTGAAAATATCCTGATTAATTTGCATTGTGAACATTCAAATTGCAATTCCAAAGCGTCCCATTAAAAAAAACTTACAATAAATGTTATTTATAGCCTAAGCCTAATTCAATGCTTAGTGCCAAAGAGCTTTATTTTCGTTTCTAAATTAAACCACTCTTGCACAAAATCTCATGTTCTTTTAGTGAAATGCACCTAGATAGGTTTATTTTGACAGGGTCCAACATACTCCTACATAGTACATACACACCTCCTACTGTTGTAAATACTGCATTTCTTCACACACAAACATTAGTAGACCAAATAAACAGATGGAAATATCCCCCGGTAAACACTATCCTTAGTCTCAGCATGCAGTTTGATATCTGAAAACATAAATGACAGTAACAGTTTTTGCTGCTTGTGTGAGTTTCTAGCTCTCTGTTCGACCTCAGGAAATGTGTCCATAACAAATATATTTTGTCAAAATCTTTTTGTCTCTGTCTGCTGGTTGAATTTCAAACAATACCATCAGGACCTTCAGCCCGACACTTCGGTAAAGCCGAATATAGAGTATTTGTGAATTTAACTCGTGTTTGTCATGGTCATATTTACTTGATACCTTCCTCACAACCCAAATAAACGGATACCAATGTAGGTCTGATTCTTTGTTTTTTCACTCTCACGCTGTAAAATCACATTGTGGTAGCGGAGCTTTATTTACGGACTGCAACCAGGGTGAGGGAGTCTAATTAACACAGGTGGTTTGTCCTTTTCTGGAGCAGTGTGCTAAAATATGCATCATAAAGGAAACTAATTGGGTTGTACCGTATGTTGTTGAGGTTTAAATTGGCCTGAAGAAAAAAAGTTTGCACTCTCACCAGTTGTGTTTAAAGTTTGTGGTTTGGGTTTAATTTGCTGGTTTGTCAATAATGAATATTGTTCACCACATTTCGACTGCATGCACTCTGCTCTGTCCTGAGGGGAATCCATGCCTGACAGACTCTTTTGCTGCATAGATCTACAAGGAAGCCCCCCCATCATGCAATCATGCATTTGAACATCATGCAAATGCTCTTCTTAACAAGGTCTTGAAGTTATTTACAATTGTAGCTCATTTGAAGGTTTACCATGAATTAATGGAGTATTTTCATTACCTCTTTACCATGATGGAAAAGGCCTGAAAGCTCAGAAGAAATGTCGTTTTTTAATGCATGTACGTTTGCATTTACAAATGCTAGGCTGTATGAGCCTTGGTTGTTGTAGCATTTAAAAAAAAAAAAAAAAAACTTTGGGGGTGGGGCTTTCTTTTCTTTTAATTCCATTGCTGTTCTAGTGTGCTGTAATCAGATTTTTGTTTTGTTAAAATAAGAAAAAGAAAAAAAAAAAATAAGGAAATGACCACTGCACATGAAAAACTCATTTTTTTCTGACAGACAGATGTTATAAATACAATGTTTCAAAGTGTCACTGAACTGTGGCAAACGGGGAGGGACCTCGGTTAGTGAATAAGCAGGAAGCTATGTAGCTCCCCACGATCAAAGTGAATAACACAGAAATGTTCAGTAAGAAAACCTTTAATTTTTTTTTTGGTTTAAAATAAAATAAAAATAAAAATAAAAATAAAAATAAAACAAAAACCCACAGGCAGAATGACATTTAAGGATAAGAGACCATTGCACAATTTCAGAACATTTCTAAAATTGAAATTGCAATTATATCCTCACAGTATATATATATATATATATATATATATATATATATATATATATATATATATAAGTTAAATTGGCTTTTCCCCAACCAAGGTTAAACCATAATATTAACAGATTCAGAGAATTGGGAGACATTTCTGCACAGAGCTACATGGCTAAAAATCAGCACTGAAGGGATTTGACCGGCAGGTGGCACCACATCAAAACAGAAATTCAAGTACTTGAAATTATTGCACAGATTCAGAACTACATCTGTTAACTCCACTGAAAGAGGTTTTCAAAGTGTGGTACAGTTTAAAAGACAAAAAACAACTTTAAAACATGCAAATTAAGCATATTAAAAGGACAGACAAAGCAGACAAACTGTCCAAACTGTGTTAAAAATAATGAAAATACTGAAGTTTGGAAAAGCAGTGTCCTTCGGGCTAAAGAGGAGGAACATGCAGCTTGTTATCAAAAAGCCAGCGCATGTTATGGGTAACTGAAAATCCACTTTGCAGCTCCATTTCATAAAACAGGTGCATAGAGGAACGACCAGATATGACTTTGCAAAAAAAATTCCACGCACCGCTTTTTCGTCTGTTTTAGAAATCATGCAAAATAACCAATATCAGCGGACGACATTGGTAGCTATCACTTTGTTTGCCAGTATCAGCCATCAAGGTTGACAGTGCTATTTATCCAGAACGCTTACCCAAACATGAGGAGTAAGCAGTTACTAGTCTGCTACACTGGAAATCTTTTCTTGAAGCAGATGTTGCTCAGTACATGGAAACATTAAGAAAATTTAAATGCTACAAATGACACAAACAGAGCAGAGAGTTTACCAAAAACAAGACATTTTAATTCCACTGATAAATACTGCACAGGACGAGGTCTTCAACCACATTTGAGCTTTCAGTAGAAGTCACTTTTCAGAACATTAACTAAAAATTTTCAAAGTGTCCACATGAGCCTTAAAACTATAACTTTATTTGAATCCACAAAAATAAATAAATGCAGGGCAAGGTAAAGAAATCAGCTTGTGCTTTACAAATAAATAGCTTTAGGTGTATTCCTTGTGCATGTTAATTCAAAAATATACTATGGGTGCAAAGAGAAGATCCAGTCTCCTGTGTAAGTGTCAATAACAGGTAAAACAGTGGGCTGGTGGGGCTCCAAAAGCACCTGGATGGATGAAAGGTCAAAGGTGTCGCCTCATGCCGACCGCCTCCTCAGCGGTACCTCCTCCTGGTTTGTGTAAAGTTTTGCTGCCCGTGACTCAAAGGCACTAACCATCTGCTTAACCACTTCATCGAAGAAGACGCTGGCCAGCTGAGAGTGCAGAAGAGACTTGAACTCAAATGATACCTGCAGAATGGGGACAGGTTTGTTAGGAAACTGCTGAGGAGATGCTCTTCTGTGAGACTTACTTAAAAGAAAGAAAAAGATCAAACTAAAAATAGAAATCAAGCACATCTTTAGCAGAGGCGTTTTAAAGTTGGTAATCAGATAATCTGTGCTCCTGTTAGCAGCTCCTTAACACTGTTCTCTGATGGCTATTTCAGGCCTCAAGGGACACCGGTGTGATACTCAAGACTAAATTTAGACGATAATAGGGTTTTACGCAATACTTCCTCTTTGCTGATAATCCACTTGAGAGCCGTACAAGAACTTACAACAAGAAATTAGTCTCAGCCAAGTATGTTATCTAATTTTGCAATTCCTTTAACCCTTAGATGCACACGTGGGGTGAAAAATGACCCCCCACAATATTCTGAATTAGTCGGCCAGGGCTTGCACCTGGGTTTAGTACTGTCTCCCCAATAGATGCATGGAAGATGTTCATGTTTGATAATTTAATAGAAGAGGTGCTGTCATACACAAACATGGAGGCATGAAGAGAAGCCACAAACAGGGAAAAGAGTGGAAAAATGTAATCAAACTTAAGCTCCTGGCCTTCATTTGATTGACCATTCTTGCAGGAAGTGAGAAGAACTGGGATGTACCAGTCGGTGTGTTTTTTGGGAGTCATCTGCATAACCCATTGTACAAGGCCACTATGTCAATTCAAAGTTTTGAACATATTCGCCGTTTCTTGCACTTTGATGACAAGAGGACCAGAGCCTACAGACTGAAAACAAACCACATGGCAGTTTTCCGCTACATATGGGGCCTGTTCCTGGTCAACTGCAGGCAGAAATTCATCCTCAGGGATTGCGTTACAGTGGATGAACAACTTGTGCCTTTCAGAGGAAAGACCCAGCTTCTGCAGTATATGCAGAGCAAGCATACAAAAGTGATACAAGGATACAAAAACAGCAATTTCTTAAAATTAATGAAAAAATAAATAAAAATGCAAAGGGCCTCATGTCACAATCATGTTTTATGAGGAATAACCCAAATATGAAAATATTACAAATCTTTGTTTTAAAGATTTTGAAGAACAACAGAGTTTATAGCAAAATGCATTGTTTCTATTTGGGGTCATTTTTGACCCCAACCGTGGAAGAGTGTAGGTATTGGTAGGTTGTGCATCCAAGGGTTAATCATTAATGCAAAAGGTCACTGTCAGTGTAGTTTTATGCCAGTGTACTGCTGCACAACCAGATGGCTTCCAGTGTCAAATATTAAGTGTACCACAAACACTTACATAGAATTCCACTTTGCACGAGTCTGCTGCGTTTCCGTCTCCAGGGGAAAACCTCCATATTGTTTCAAGATGGCTGAAGAGAGATCCATCAGTACATACAGCCTGTTTGAAAACAGTTGATTCTTCATCAAGGATTGCAACAAGGCATCAAACTCATAAAAATCACAAATAAAGCATTATGCCGATAGAAACTGTCTACAGTGCTGTGCAAAATGTGGAATATACCGATTAATAATGAAAGTTTTACAAATAATTTTATGCAAAAGCACATTTTTGTTAAGTGATAGTCGAACAAGTCTAATATTAAACCCCCAGATCTGTAAAAAACATGTATACTTTAATGTAATGATGGCATTAAGACAGTCATATTTTCCTTCCATCATGAAATGGTGATTCGTTTCATCTTAACTGGTGGCCTACAGTAAAAAGAGCTTTCCACATGTCATACATGTCATAAATGTTTTTATATGTGTTTCGGTAGGTGTTGATTAAAAAGTAAGAGACCAGATACTTACCCTGACTTGGTAGTTTGGAACAATAGTGACCTCAGAGATGTATCGCTCGACAAGAGGGGGGAAACCGATTTCTAGCTCTGCCAGGAGGCCACCGTTTCGCCCCCTCATGACCCGAGATTTCTTGCACCAGGGAACAAAGTGCTGATACTGGTCCACACTGGCCACCACACTGTACATCTGCTCTGGAGTATACCTGAACACACAGTCACATAAAACCAGAAACACTTCAGTTTCTATCCTCTGCATCCATTTTTTCAGGTTTATCCAGAACCCAAAGAAATTCTGTAGACTGCTATACAAGATAAGAGGATTAAACTAACGCTCATCAACTCTGCCTGAAATATGACCCCAAAAACACTGTTCACTTTAAAACTCATTGTACATAGTAAAAGGTACTCAGACAAGACTCAAGTTTTTAGCATTTCTTCAAATAAGCCATTATCTGTTATTTTGTTTACATTTCACATAATTATTTTAGTCCTTTTGCAAGGGGGCACTCACCCCAACGTCCGACACTCAGTGTACTCCATCCTGCGGTTACTGATGGGAGCAGCCAGGTTAATGAAGCTTCTGCTTGGCGTGCTTACACAGGTGCTAGGGGAGAACTGGAGGCTTGCCCTTCTTGCTTCCAGGATCCCAGAAGAACCCAAGATCCTGAGGAGAGGAAATCATATTTGTGAGCTCTTTAATCATCTGTTCAATCACTATGCTATTATATAAAAATCCCACAATATTTTAATGTATGGCCATCAACACAGTATTTTTCCCCAAAGGCAATGCCAAACATGTATGCTAACATTCATTGTATGTAGTATCAGAAAAGCAAGAGGGCCATATCTGTTAAATGTGCATCTTAAGCGTTGGTTTACTTACTTTTTTCATATACTACAAATTAAACCTACCATTCCTAAAAAAAAAAAAAAAAAAAAAAAAAAAATGTACAAGATTAAACTATATTTGAATTATCCTGTGACCAATAAAACAAGCGCAACTGCAAATGCCCGTTACTCAAACACCCACCTGGGCAAACCTTGGTTTTAAAATTCCTTTGACTCACCTGAAATTTGCTCTTTTAGTGTTTCCCCGGACAACCTTTGAAGAGTGGGCTTCATATAGCTCCAGCAGCGCTTTGAGGAGAACAGGAGTCGTCTTGTTGGTCATTTTCCCCCCTAGTTTGTGGTGACGCGTACTAGAGTGATCAAACCAACTATAATAACCGGGCTTTGTTCCGAATGAAGAGACGCACCGCTTATCTAATAAAAGAGCAGTGACGTAACGGGAAGCGCGGCAGCCTTTGGCCAATCAGGTCACTTTGAGGTGAACTTTAAATCACCGGCGATTAAGACAGCAATACTTCCTAAATTAGAGCAAAAAATAGCTAGGCTACTCTCAAAATGTGGAGTTTTTTGTTTGTTTGTTTGTTTGTTTGTGTCTCAAAAGATAAATTTACACAGATAGACAAAAATGTTGGGCAATAGGATCTATATTCTCAGTGGATTTCTGTTTTGCTCTTTCTTATTACGGTTTCCGGGTTGAACCACGTGTTTCCTCAAAAATGTGTGAAAAAGGCCTAAGAAGTAGATTTTGTATCGTTTAGTGTGTATTTATGAAGTGATACTAGGACCAACTATAGTTGCATAGCCTTATATATAACCCACATGTTGAAAAGGCAGGTCCACGTTCAGTCAGCTGCATGAACCCTAGGATTAATTTGTGACTGAATTAAAGTGTTTGACAACCAAGTTCAAATAACTTTTTAAGGTTTCAAAGATCAAGCCAACTCGAGTCCAGGAAAGCACATGATGTGTGCACATGATGAACTTGGACTTGAATACAGAGTAATAAAGATAAAGTTCACAGTGACTGTAGAGGTAATGTTTAATGTAGAAGTAGGCTAGCTTTGGGACAGGAGAAAAACTAGATTTAGTTTTCATACATTATACAACAGCTGTTGCCTAATTCTTACTACACAGATCTCCGTAATACAGCTGACACTTGAAAGTCAGCATGCCTTTAAGTGTTGCTGAATTAAGTGGCTATGAGGTAACACAGCGAGAAGAGGCGGTGCAAGATCCATTTAAGTATCTTCGAGAGTGGAATTAGGGCACTTGAGAAGGGAAGGGTTTAAGAAGCACCATTAGTCTTATTAAGGACAGGTCAGAAACTTCTAGGTGCAGACAAGATAACCTGTCTCATGTTAGAATAGGAACTACTCATGGGCTCAACAACCCCAGACTGAGCCAGACACAAGGAACGGATGCTGTGCCAGCTGGCCCTCCTTCAGTCTTTATACATTTAACTTTACAGAGTTCATTGCTTTAAAAGCTAAACGTCAGTATGTTAAGATTATCCCTGTAATCTATTATAACACAACAAGATTTCTTTACTTTCCTTAGTATTTAAAACTCCTTAGATTTCATTTAAAATGGAAAGCCACTCAAGGCCGTTCTTTGTTTCTCTGATCTTGAATCATAATCTCTATTAGCCTTTGTCTTTTTTAATGTCACTGTTGTGTAAAGATGTCACTGAAATAGTATTTTTTGTACTTGCATCTTAGTAGCTACATATAATCGTTGACAGGCCTGTAGTCGATCAGCTGATAGATATCATCATACACCCTTTGTAATGGGTACATAAGAAAATTTGCCTACAACATGCAGGCTTCTGGGATAAAACACACTTGTTAAATTTCCAGTGTTATTATGTAATTATCTATAAATTAGGTCATTTGTTTGTTTTCTGTGGGAATATATATGATCAGTGGACAGAGTTAGTAGTCAGAACTACTGTTCTTCAGGAACTTCACTGGCTCCCTGTGAAATTCCGGATAATTTTCAAACTTCTTCTGCTCACCTTCAAGGCCCTTCATAACCTCGCTCCTTCTTACCTTTCTGACCTGTTAACCACCACTTGTTCTGCCCGTTCACTTCGTTCTTCTTCTTCTGTCCAGCTTACTGTACCTTCCTTCCGCCTCACCACCACCACCATCTGTTCAAATCTGCATATTCACTGTGAATACACTGTTTGTTCATTTTATCTTGTGCTTTATTTTATTGTTCTTATTCTGCCATTGTTTTACTAATTGTTTTATCCTATTGTAAAGTGTCCTTGGGTGACTTGAAAGGCGCTCATAAATAAAATTTATTATTATTATTATTATAGAACTAGCTGTATAAATGGAAACTGTTGCACAATTTCACTGTTTCACATAATCCCTTACATAACAATGAATACTTATGAAATATGCTTTATGATACTTTATCTGCATTATCAAATAGTCATAGCAGTTTTCCCTTACTGCAGACAGAGATACTGTGCAGGGGCCACAATAGCACCTGTAGATAAATTCACAAAAAGTATACAAGCCAAATTATTCAAGTTATTTCAGGTATTTAAAAACTTCATTTATTGATATATTCTTTACATATTTATGCCAGAATGGGAAATTTAAAGCAAGCATTCAAGCAAGCTATAGAAAAGAAACATATAGTGTCTGTCATTCATACAGAAGTCCCCTATATGACCATTTGTGCTTAAAACAGCAAATCAAAAATCGTCTACGAAAATTCTGCACGCAGTGTTTTGACTTTTATAATGAATGCAGTGATTTGAAGCACGATAGCTCAAAGTAAAAAATATGCAAGCTAGTGTGGGTGGAACTAGAGGAATGCAGAAACTGCTCTATCGCTCAAGCATCAGGAATAATGCTTATCAAAAATGTCTCCACCAACTAGAACAGAGTCTATTTTTACATTTTTGTCTTATGATAAGGAGTACTATGTTTAGGCCTTACACAAAAATAGAACATGGAGTGAATCCTGTGAACTCTACTCTAGACTGTGTTTCAGGAGTCAAGGGTATTTGAGCAAAACATTAACCCGTGTACATAAAGTAAAACAGGAACAACATTTACACACGAAGTGATGCAGTCGTTACAAAATTATTGCTCCTCAGGTGAGAAAATGATTTTGCTCATAGCACTGATGTATGAGTCATCTGGTTCTGTGACCTTCAGTTGGGTTACAGGTGGCCCAGTAGTGCTGGTGAAGTATCTGAAGGCAGGGCTGGGTGACTGGATGGCATCTAGAAATACCTTCAGGAAAAAACCAAACACATAATAGTAGACACGTTTAGAGATTTAAATAAATTTTATACATATGTGTGTGGTTAGCACATGAAAGCTCACTCATTTATTTGAGCTCTAAAATGATCAATGTCTGGGTTAAATCACTGAATGATTAGTGTTGAGGGATGTATTAATTTTATTTTAAAAGAAAAAAGAAAATGATTCAGTGTATTTTAAAATGATTTAATATTACTTAACTCCTTTCTTATTTTGCATGCCAGCCTGCAGACATAATATGTTATTTCAGGCTGTGTATTGTGGATGTAAAAGGTCAACTATGGACAACAATTGTCATACTTAAAATGCATTGTCCCTATAAAATTAAGCAAATGTAATTAAATGTTGCCATTGTTTAAAACCTCAAATAGAAATTAATGAAGTTATGATTTTCTGTAAACATGGAACATACCTTCACAATATCCTCAGTGTCTTGTGCAGCATTTTGGAAAACAGATCTACAATGCTGCAGGTATTTTTCATACAGCCTTTGTGTCTGGGTGTCAACCTGTTGGAGAGACGTATCCCCAAGCTCCGTCTTCTTCAGGTTGACCAAGAAGTCAGTGTTGACTGGACCACACTCAATGAGACTCACACTGTAGGATGTAGCATTTGGACAATGGTGTATCTTAATTCATATTTGCGTCTTAATTTTATACACACAAGTAGTCTTTGAACTAACGAGACAACATGCAGCCAACTTATGAAACTTACTGAATGTTGAAGTGTTTCAGGAGAATAGCCAAACTCTCACATGCTCCCTCTATTGCAAATTTACTGGCACAGTAGACCTCGTTAAATGGGAGCCCTATAAGAAACTCTAAAAGCTTATTTTGGAAATTCTATGCATGGTAACAAGTATCAACATGATCTAATTATAGGGTTTCCATCAAATCACTACAAAAACTGCACATGCAGAACATTGTTGACATTCCTCAACCATCTGCACTTCTCACCATGAAGGCCTCCGGTGCTGCCAGTGACCAGAATGCGTCCCTGGCTCTGAGCCTTCATCTGTGGCAGGAATGCCTGGATGGTCTGGATGGTACCTAGGAGGTTAACCTCCAGGATGTGCCTCATTGAGTTCAAAGACTGCACCTCCAGTGGCCCCATCAAACCCACACCAGCATTACACACTGCAAATAGCAAGGATAAGCACATTAACCCACTCAAATCACATTTTCCAATCCTAATCGGAACACACTGGCACGGGTCCATACCCAGAATGTTTATGCGTTTTTCCACAATCCTATCTCTTGCATCCAGGATGGACTGCCGATCGGTCACATCCATTTGGAGTATGTCCAAAGTATCCCTGTGCAGGCCTTTCACGCTCTCCAAAAGACGCTCCTTTTTAGACAAGTTTCTCATTGTTGCATACACTGAACAGAAAGCTTCAGTTAATGATGAGTTTGAATGTGTATGTAAAAAGGAATTTACAGAGTTGACCCCCAAGGAGGTAAATGGTTTTCACACAACATTTAATTAACAATGTACATGGAAGATTCATCTGCTAAGTTATTTGTGTAGGTCACATAAAATTGCACAGTGTACATCTGTAAATGCTGTTAAAATGTTAAGTTACATAATTTCATGAATATATATAGTTTGCGTTGAAATGTCTTTATTTGAAATGTACATGTGTAAGGTGAGAGCTAGTGTCTCGTGAGAATACCCTTAACGAGAGCACACGAGACTTTTCATGGACTGCGAGGGAGCAGATGTCTCTCATGAAGCGATTTAAGCTAAAAGTTTACTAAAAGAAAGGGCAATACAAGGACTTAAGGACCTCTTTTCAGGACAAGCAGCCAACGAGGTATTTGTCATTTGAGAAATGTTTTTTATTTGTGTTTGGACTTAATATGTGTACTGTAAAGTTGCTAATTGTTTGTACTGTTCGCTCGTGACCAGTTCTCACGGCGTAATGGCGTAATGGCGTATCGGCGTACTGGTGATGGTGAAGCTGAGGAGAGAAGGCCCAAGTAATAAACGCCCGTTTCAAAGAACCGACCTGTGTCTGTGTTGTCGTGAAGAGAGCTACAGTGAGAACTCGCCTGCTCAACACGGGTAGGAGAGGACAGGATCGCCGCGGATGACGAAACGACGCGGATCCGGTGCATCACGTCAGATAAGCAGAGTGCATAACGCATATCGGCACAGCATTAACAAGCAACGGTGGTTAGACTGAGTTAAAGCGCTAATTTTCACGTTTAAGATCAGGAGAAGCTCTACCACAAAGTGAAGTTAAGGTGGTGTGAGAAGTGGTTAAATGTGAAAATTGCAACTAAGGGACTCATCTGTTATTCTTGCTTGCTTAATGTAGAGATTAATCCAATGTGTTTGCATTTATAGTTGTTGTACATCACAAGGTTTATAGAACAAACAAGTAAATATTTAACAAGCTCACAGGTTATGAGTAATTTTGAGTTATACAAAATCTGCTGAGTTTAAAGGGCACCTTATGTGAATTTTAAAGGGGTACTATACTGATGTGAAAACTTGAAAACCTTTAGTAATGTAAATGATAAGGATTTAAGGTATTTCTAAGTACATTTACACTGTTATTGTATATTTGTGATAAGGTGATTTTTGTTGTTCTTGTCTGTTTGAAACTTAAGTTCAGTATTGAAGTCAACAGTGTGTTGGAAGACTCATACATACATTTATGAACCTTAATTCAAATTAAGTTTATTGCAACTTTCACTTACACATAGTCCAGAAGAAATCTAGTTGAAGTTTAATAGCTGCACAATCACACTGCTATAATCTCAACATGTCTAACATAAGCAGAGAGACCTGCCATAAAGATGCTGAACAATCCGCTCAAGCTGAAGCTACTGTCACTGAATCTGCAGCAGAACTAGAGGGGCTTCGAAGAAGTGAGAGGGCGCGTACCCTAACAGAAAGGGGAAGAGCATACCAAGATGAGAGACTGAAGCACATTCAACGCAAATACAAAATCATCTATGAGAAGTGGAGGTGTCATGCACGAATAGGCAAAGAGTTATTAAGTGGTGATGCTTCTAAGGATGAGTTAACTGAGCTTATTGAGAACATCAAAAGCACCTGTTCTGATGTAAAGGTGGTTTATGAGGAGCTGCGTCAAGCGCAAACCCCTGAACCAGACCTGCGGCGCAGGGTTGATACATGCATGTCATTCTCAGAATTTATTATTCAAAGAGCAGAGAGACAGCTTAAAGGTCATGAAGCAGATAAAGATGAAGAGTCTTGGCCTGATGCTGGATCTGTTCTAGGCTCAACAGGTTCTGTTTCTAGACCACTGTCTCGTCAAGGATGTAGTTCTACCCACTCTAGCAGCCACTCTGTCAAAAGAATAGAGGCTGTAGCTGAAGCTGCTGCAACTCAGGAAGTCTTGGCAGTGTTGGAGGAGCAAGAAAGGGAAGAAACAGAACTTCAAATGTTAGAGGCTGAGAACCTAGCCAGACAGCAAGCAATCCAAGATAAACGTAGAAAACTTGCACGCCTAGAAGAAGTAAAGAAGCTAAATGCTGCTAGAGCTCGAGTGAGGGTCTATGATGAAGCTGAAGAAAACATAGAAGCAACTGATTTGTCGTATGGTAGTGAAGTACTGCCAGAGCTTAGAGTCGCTGACTCCACAGTACTTCCAGTCACAACCCATTCTCTCAATGCATCAAGTCCCCCATTTATTCCTCAATCCCTAGCAGTCACAAGTCAAGCTCCTTGTCCACAACAGCTACCTCAGTCTCCTCCAGCCTCAGTGTTGAGGCCTCAAGAGCAGAATAGCTTAGATCTAGTCAATGCACTAGTAGAAGCTATGAGTGCAAACCGGCTCCCAACACCAGAGCCTGGGGTGTTTACAGGAGATCCCTTGAAGTTCAAAGACTGGCAACTGTCCTTTGAAACATTAATAGAAAGGAAGAACATCCCAAAGAATGAAAAACTGTATTACCTAAGAAAGTACTTAGGTGGCACAGCAAAGAAGGCCGTGGAAGGATTTCTTCTATTGGGCACAGAAGCAGCATATGACTCAGCCTGGAAGCTTTTAGAGAAACGTTTCGGAGACCCATTCCTAATTGGGAAGTCACTCAGAGACAAGCTGCATGCATGGCCAAAGATAGGTTCTAAGGATGCTTGCGAGCTAAGAGAATTTGCAGACTTTCTCAAGAGCTGTGAGGCTGCCATGTCTCATGTCAAGATGCTGGAGGTCTTGAATGACTGCGTTGAGAGTCAGAGGATTCTGCTGAAATTGCCAGATTGGTTGGTTTCCAGCTGGAATCGCAAAGTGATGGAAGTCAGACAAGTGAAAGCTGAGTACCCACCATTCAAGGTGTTTGTTGACTTCCTATCAAAGGAAGCAGATCTTGCTTGCGATCCAATTTCCTCAATACAAGCACTTAAGAGTGTTGAAAGCGAGAAACCAAGGCATCTACGAAGCCAAATAGTTCAAGCAAAGACTCTGACCACAACTACAACACAGAGCAGTATTACATCATGTGTTTTCTGCAAAAGGACAGGACACATCCTAGACAAATGCCGAAGTTTCACAGAAAAGACAGTTCAGGATCGTGTTAAGTTTGTACACACAGAGAAGCTTTGCTTTGGATGTTTGAAGACCGGTCATCACTCAAGAAAATGTGATAACAAAAGCACGTGTGAGAAATGCCAAAAGAGACACCCAACATGTTTGCATGACGATAAGTTCAAGGAACGTCAAAGGCCAATCCACCTAAATGCAAGTGAAATTTCAAAGGACAAGGCAGACACCACAGAAAGGACCGCAACAGCCACTTCCAACAGAGTTATTCAAGAGGGTCTAAGCACACGAACATCTTCTATCTTGCCAGTCTGGGTGTCATCTATTAAGCAGCCAGATCAAGAACTGCTAGTTTATGCACTCTTAGACACACAGAGTGATACCACCTTCATACTAGATGAAGTAGCTCAAGGCCTGAACACAAACAGAGAGAATGTCAGTCTGCGACTGTCCACAATGTCTGCCAAGTCGACAGTTATTCCATGTCAGAAAATGACAGGTCTACAAGTGAGAGGATACAACTCAGAGAAAAGGATTCCACTACCACCTGTTTTCACAAGAGAATTTATTCCAGTAAACAGGCTGCACATTCCTACCTCTGAAACAGCTCTAAAATGGCCACATCTAGAGCAACTGTCAGAAAAGATTCCACCACAGTTGGATTGCGAAGTAGGCCTTCTTATAGGCTACAACTGTCAACGAGCCCTCCTCCCAAGAGAGATCCTGTCTGGTGACGAAAATCATCCATATGCGCAGCGGACTGATCTGGGCTGGAGCATTGTTGGTTGCTCACATTCAGCAAGCAACAACAGCGATCCAATAGGATTCAGTCATAGAATCATAGTACGACAAGTGACACCAACTGTGCATCCATCAGTTCAGCTAAAGAAGGAAGTGCACTTTGCGTGCAGGACTCAAGTCAAAGAGATCAACCCACTTGACATAATTAAGACTTTTGAATCAGATTTCACAGATCACTCAACAGATGATAATCCAGTTTCTCAGGAGGACCTCCTCTTTCTGTCTAAAGTGAAAGCTGGAATAAGACAGAAGGAAGATGGCCACTATGAACTTCCGCTTCCTTTCAAGACAGACAAACCTAATCTTCCAGACAATAAACAGTGTGCAGTTCACAGGCTCAGCTCATTAGAGCGTCGACTGAGGAGAAATGAACAATATTACACGGACTATGTCAATTTCATGAATGAAATCATAAGTAGAAGAGATGCTGAGAAGGTGCCACAGTCTGAATTAGACAACCAGCCAGCATGGTACATACCGCACCATGGTGTCTACCATCCCCACAAGCCCGGGAAGATCCGTGTGGTTTTCGATTGTTCGGCACGCTACCAAGAAACCTCTCTAAATGACCATCTCTTGACAGGTCCAGACCTGACTAACACATTAGTTGGTGTGTTGTGTCGATTTAGAAAGGGTCCTATAGCCATAATGTGCGACATCGAAAAAATGTTTCACCAGTTCCACGTTGCAAGGGAACATCAAGATTATCTCAGGTTCCTCTGGTGGGATGGAGGTGATTTGGATTCTGAACCCTCAGTGTACAGGATGAAGGTACACCTCTTTGGGGCAGCTTCATCCCCCGGTTGCTCCAACTTTGGACTGAAATACCTAGCTTCACAAGGCCAAGGCAAGTTCAGCAAAGAAGCCATTAAGTTCATCCAAAGAAGCTTCTATGTAGATGATGGCCTGACAAGTGTAAGGTCGACTGCTGAAGCTATACGCCTGGTAAAGGAATCAAGAGCTCTGTGCAAAACAGGAAATCTACGGCTACATAAGTTTGTATCCAACGATGAGAGTGTGATTGCAACAATTCCACCACAAGAATATGTTCAGACCAAAGATCTAAACATGGCTCTAGGAGAACTTCATATCGAGCGAGCACTTGGAGTTCAGTGGTGTGTTGAGGCGGATGAATTTCAGTTCAGGGTGGTGGTAAAAGAAAACCCACTGACAAGGAGAGGCGTTCTCTCAACTGTTGCCTCAGTCTATGATCCACTAGGTTTCGTGGCTCCATTCCTACTTATCGGCAAACAGATTCTTCAAACACTGTGTAGAGACAAGGTAAGCTGGGACGAACCTCTCCCCGAGCACATCCAGCCACAATGGGAGTCATGGCTCAAAGATCTGCCTCATTTGGCAGTTCTAAAGATTCCAAGAAGCTACCTTCCATCAAACTTTGGTGAAGTCTCACTATATGAGCTTCACAACTTTTCTGATGCAAGCTTCAAAGGGTATGGTGCATGCTCATACCTTAGAGCGGTGAGTGAAACAGGACAGATAAGTTGTTCACTTGTCTTGGGGAAAGCAAGAGTAGCCCCTACCAAACTAACAACCATCCCAAGGCTTGAGTTATCTTCAGCTGTGACCTCAGTCCGCATTGGTGATATCATTAGAGGCGAGCTGGAGATTGAAAATGTGCAAGAGTATTACTGGACTGACTCAAAGGTGGTCCTTGGCTATGTGAACAATGATGCTAAAAGGTTCCAAACATTCGTGGCCAACCGCATCCAGCGAATAAGATCTAGCACAAAACCTGAACAATGGCGACATGTCAACTCTGAAAACAACCCAGCTGATGGAGCCTCAAGAGGATTGACTGCAGTTCAAATGAAAGAATCTAGCTGGCTGAAAGGACCCAACTTCCTTTGGCAGCAAAATCTCCCACATGAAGTGGGAATGGTGGGAGAAGTTGAGGCTACTGATCCTGAACTTCGGAGAGCACATGTTCATGCAGTTAAAGCAAGAGAACAGAATCCAATGGTAAACCGTTTAACTAAATTTTCTGACTGGTCCAGAGTGGTGAGAGCCATTGCCAGGCTCAAGAGATTTGTCAGAGAGTTTAAGGGATTTCAGTCGAGAACTAATGAGTCGACTAATCTTGAAGAACGAAGAGAAGCAGAGATCTTCATCATCAAACTCGTACAAGAAGACGCTTTCGCTGAAGACATAAAGAAAATAAGAGGCAAGAAGGAACACACTTTGAGCAGGCACAACAGGCTACGCCAGCTGAACGCTTTCCTGGACGAAACCAATGTTCTTAGGGTGGGAGGACGGCTGTCTCAGTCAGCCTTACACCATGATGTAAAGCATCCTGCGATTCTTCCGAAAAAATCTCATGTGTCAGCTCTGCTGGTCAAACATCATCATGAGCTTATACACCATCAAGGAAGGGGCATGACCATGAACGAGTTGCGCGCAAGCGGAATATGGGTCCTAGGATGTGGAAGTGTGGTCTCCTCACACATTTACAAGTGTGTAAAATGTAGACGATACAGAAGAACAACTGAGGTTCAACAAATGGCAAATCTACCAGGAGAGAGAATTGAGACATCTCCCCCCTTTACTTATTGTGGGCTTGACTGTTTTGGCCCCTTTATTGTGAAGGAAGGAAGGAGAGAGTTGAAACGATACGGATTGTTATTCACCTGCCTATGTTCTAGAGCAGTTCACATAGAAACCCTTGACGATTTGACAACAGACGCATTCATGAATGCACTTCGATCATTCATAGCTATTCGAGGACCCGTGCGCCAGCTAAGATGTGATAGAGGCACAAACTTTGTTGGTGCTAGAAAGGAGCTTTCTGAATTGCTTGAAGGAATGGATCAAGACCGTACAAGGGCGCTTGGTTGTGAATTTGTGCTGAATGTCCCATCAGCTAGTCATATGGGAGGAGTTTGGGAACGCCAGATTCGAACAATCCGAAGCATCCTGATAGCTATGCTCGACAAGTCCGCCAGCAGACTTGACACCACAACTCTAAGAACGTTTCTGTATGAAACAATGACCATAATCAACAGCAGGCCACTAAGTGTCGAGCATCTTCACGATCCTACTGGTCCGGAACCCCTCACTCCCAACCACATTCTAACCATGAAATCATCTGTAATTCTGCCACCCCCTGGACAATTCTGCAAAGAAGATCTCTATCTGCACAAAAGGTGGAGAAGAGTACAGTTTTTGGCCAATGAATTTTGGCAACGATGGAAACGAGAATACCTGCTAAACCTCCAACAACGACAGAAATGGCAGAAGCTGTCACGAAACTTGCAACCAGATGACATTGTAATATTAAAGGATGACAGTGCACCAAGAAACCAGTGGAAGCTTGCAAGGGTTGTGGAAGCCCTGCCCAGCGCAGATGGCAAGGTGCGAAAGCTAAAGCTTCTGCTCAGTGACACTACTTTTGATAAGGGAAAACCAATCACTAAATCAGTTTTCCTTGAGAGGCCTGTTCACAAAGTAGTTACATTACTTGAGGCCACCTAAAACACACGTAAAGCTAAATGACCTACACTTAAATGTACACTCACACATCACTTCCTTATAATTTTCATTGAGGAAAATCTCTCATTTTAAGTCAATGAGTGATTTTGGTGGGAGTGTAAATGCTGTTAAAATGTTAAGTTACATAATTTCATGAATATATATAGTTTGCGTTGAAATGTCTTTATTTGAAATGTACATGTGTAAGGTGAGAGCTAGTGTCTCGTGAGAATACCCTTAACGAGAGCACACGAGACTTTTCATGGACTGCGAGGGAGCAGATGTCTCTCATGAAGCGATTTAAGCTAAAAGTTTACTAAAAGAAAGGGCAATACAAGGACTTAAGGACCTCTTTTCAGGACAAGCAGCCAACGAGGTATTTGTCATTTGAGAAATGTTTTTTATTTGTGTTTGGACTTAATATGTGTACTGTAAAGTTGCTAATTGTTTGTACTGTTCGCTCGTGACCAGTTCTCACGGCGTAATGGCGTAATGGCGTATCGGCGTACTGGTGATGGTGAAGCTGAGGAGAGAAGGCCCAAGTAATAAACGCCCGTTTCAAAGAACCGACCTGTGTCTGTGTTGTCGTGAAGAGAGCTACAACATCATCTTAGTGGTTTTACTGGTTCTTAAAAGCCAGTCTTTAATGTAATGTATATTCTCAAAGAGAAGATTGACACATACACAGCTGGGGTTACCTTTGAATGTTTTGTCTGGGTCTGAGGCAAGCCGGACAGCCAAGCTGAGACCGATCCCCGAGGAGCAGCCTGTGATAAGCACCACCTTTTTATCCATGGAGCCTAACTCACCTACATTAAAAGAGCCGGTGGAGCAAAGCGAGGAGGATACTGCAAAATGAGCCACGGAATAAAATGGAGGCATGTTAAAACTGTTTTTACATCTTACGCTATCACAAGGACATTTAAGACTAAACATCTGCCCATTATCAGCCAGCTGGAGTCCTTCTATTTTTTTCTCATGTCCTTGTTGATATAGTTTCATTCCTTCCACCTGAGATGCGTGGGAAACAGATTGTCATGTTTTTGAGTGGTTGATGAATTTTCCAGCAATATAAGTGCATGCACGTTTATATAGGCTGGCTGTGGAAATATAATGTGTGTGCATTTCAGAAAAATATTAGTTTAGAGAAAGAACAACATTGTTTTTTTAACATATTAACAATGTGTCTGTGCATTGGCTACATTTTTAATTGGCACCGATGACATGAGCACCAGGTGGCAGCAAAACCCTGTACTGGACTTGTACCACACAACTAAAGCCACACTGACCTCTGGGGGCTTGATCGAGGAAAAGAAACATCTCACAATAGTGAGAAAGGGAACAATGGATTTTATTTTAGGACATCAAGTCATCAAGTTTAAGTTTTGTTCATTAAGTGCTGTTCTCATAAGGTCGTTGACTCACATCCTGTTTACAGATTTGTATTGGGTGAAGGTCTACGTATTCTGTGCTCCATATGCTACACCAGCTGATAAAAAAACTCTCTAAAAATGGTATTAAATGACCCTTTGAGAGAGATTAGTTTTCTTTTGTACTGTTCGCAAATTTAAGGATAAGCTTCTATAATTAGAAGCTGAGTTAAATTCAAGCACAAGGGAAAAAATTGAGTGTTTTCATGCAAAGGTGTAAAACCAGTCTAACGTAATCCTCAGTCTTGTCACCTTTGATCACACGTGTTTGGAAAAGAAGCATTTCCAAAATAAAAACTGCAAACTAAATGGGTTTTTAATGCTGGGAGGAAATAAACGAGGAAGTACGTATATTTCAATTTCAACAAGGATTCTGTTCAGGTGTTTTATCGTGCAAGTTCTTAATGATGATGATTAAATTAAGTTAATATTTGCATAGGAGTGAGTTTTAAATAGGCTCCCAAGAAAGTATAGATAAGAAATAATAAAAATTTAGCAACCATTTAGCGATCGTGAACGGTCAGAATTTACAATAAAATTAACGTAAATTTTCTTTCTATTCAGAACCAGCAAAAGATTGTTATTAAGAATCATACAGTGTATTCTATTCTACTATTTCTTTAATCTCTCCCTGTGCTGTTATCATAACATTTGCATTCTTTTACAGCTGAGTGTTTCTGGTAAGTCAAAATAACTTGCATCTCTATGGAACATTTCAGCAGGCGGATTTAAAAAGAATTTCTTATGTTGATGGGACCAAACCAAGTAGGAATTTCCTGCCATTTTGTTGCGTTCCTCTCCTTGAGATGGCATCAGCTTGGCTGCTGTCCCAGAGTCTGTGGGACAGATAACAGCAGGCCTTGAACCTCTTTCAAATGTCTTAAACTCCCAAGCATTGTTCAAACTCTTGTACTGGTTGACCTCAGAAATTTAAGAGGTTTTATTTTGCTGTATGTTTTATTCATGCCGTATGCACATATGTTCATATGTACGTTGTTATAGTTGTTGAATAAAAGGTGATGAGAAGCATGGAACTTTCTGTGGCTGCTATGCGCAAATGCCGCTGGAAAATGAAAACTGATTATGCATGCATCTTTTTCTGTCTCCTTTAATCCGAAATGCACAGGCTGCACGTCCTCCATTAGGTGTCTTTAGGCTATCTCCCATGGGAGGTTCCTGCTCCACATGGCCTGCAGGCTCCCTTTGGCCCAATAATTATCAAGACAAGGTCTAGTGGAGGTGCACGCTGGCCTGGAAAAGCCTTTAAAATGCCTGTTAAGCAGGACCAGCTCCCAGCACTCAAATTAAACAGACTTCTGCAGATCTCACAGCTGCTGATGAAAAAAAACAAGGATATCACACATACAGAGCTGTGTCTTTGTGGCATTTTTCGGAGACAAGTAAAGTGCTTGATGGAGAGTCTGCCGTTGAGGTTGCAGAATCAGAATCAGAATCAGAAAGGGTTTTATTGCCAAATGTTGAGCAGGTTTACAACATTAGGAAATTGCTGCGGTGCTTCAGTGCAAACATACTGTCAAAAATTACGCTTAAATAGACATGAAAATAAAAATAAGAATAAGAATTAAAGTGCTAAGTAGATAAGGCTGGCCTTCTGCACTGAGATCACAGGGCAAATAGTGAAAGAGCTACTGTATATAGTACTTAAGGGGGGAAAAGCATGCCAGCTTGCTCCTGTCTGTCTGTTCATGTGCTCCCCCTGCGGTGGACTGAGAGTCACATTGAACTTTGCTGTTCCAAAACAGACCCATGTGATGTAGACCCAGCAGGGTTTCAACAGCAGTGAGCGGCTTCAGAACCAGATGGGCTCAACAGGATATCCCATGTGAGAGTAATGAGCAGAAGTGAAAGAGCTGAAGACGTGTAGTGGTGGTTGTGGTGAAACTTAAATGTCACGCTATACCTGATAACAAGGTTAAATGAGGCTTCACTGGGGGCGTTTAAAGTAAACTAAGTAGCGTTCTCGACACTTTTTCCTCTTTGTATACGTGTAGTACAACAAAAAACCATTTCTACGCAGGTATATCAGAGCTTCCTTATCTGTCATGCCTTTCTATGAGATAATGTTATCACAATAGTTCTCCAAAACAACAGTAAGACAAAAGTCTTATGAAGTTGTCTCGAAGCTGATACTTGGTAAATATTCATTGATGATATTAAGGCGCTCTAAAATTATTACATTTCTTTTTTTGTTTGCTTCTCTGTAGGTTTTAAGGACATGCAAACCTGCTGTGACTCTGATTCTTATATAGGTCAGGGTTTTCTGTGTCATGTCGTCTAATAAAAACTGCAGTCACTAAAAAGTCTTTGCACAGTTGATGCAGATAATAAAACGGATGCTGTTCCTTTGAAGACAGAAATGCCACACAAATGGTATAATTTGATTGGTGTGTCTCGTGTTGTCTACATGCCAGTAGATAATGTGACTTTGTTTTGATTTGAACTTTAATTCCCGTCCAGCCACCTGAAAGCTTTTATTTCACTCAATAAAATGTGCACGTGTAAACTACAAAAATAAGTAAACTGTCTGTGTGTGGGAGTCATTCTGGGCTTCTGTCTGTTGCAGTTGGCTTTATTTACTCATATGTTACAGGAAAAAAATAGAAGGTATCCCCTGTCCTGTGAAACCTACTGCACAACTCGGACCCAAGCGAGAGATCAAATGTATTCCCCGTTCTGAGAATTCATCCAGGAAGATAAAACCCAAACCGAGTCTTTATATCGCATGCCTGCTTAAAAACTGCCAACTGTTGAGAGATGTGGCTTTTGCAAATTGTTTCGTTCTGACAACCTTGGAGCTCATGGCAGGTTTACTTCTGTAAAGATCAGTTTTTCACAGTTCTTCACATGGTAACATACTGTAGAAGCAGTGGGGCTTACTCGGTCCTGGTAAAATCATCATAAGTGAAACAGGAGAGGATAAGTGGAAAGTATGAAGGGTTTTGAGCTCACATGTACTGAGGCTGAATCAACACATTTTTGTATTTTCTGATGTACAGAAGGTAAACGATTTTAACACAAAAGCTCATTATTTACTATCCTTTAAAATGTATACTGTTGTAAAAGTTTTATTCTTAAGAAATCCAAACAATCTTAAAGCATTACTCGCAAACAAGCTGTACTTTCATAATTCAGTGTGCTTGCTGTGAGTCGAGGAAACAAATATAGACGTCAGTATTTCGGGTGAAGGCCATTAAAGCAAAGGTCATGTATAAGTTGCATGGGAGGACATTATATTTTATACACGTTTTTTATTTTTCTCAGATATTTTGATATCAGAGATCTTTCAGGGTTATTTTTTTAAAGTACCGTGCTTGACACAAGGCTCTACGTCAGCCGTAACCCAGATGGCCATTGCTTGACCTGCCGGTTTGGCATTCCACGGGACCCATTTGTGTACAAAACCTCTGCAGTCCAGGAAATGTCAAGCATTGTGTCATGGGAAATGTCTTCTTGCCTTGGATTAACTTTTCTAGACATTCTTTTTCGTCATGACATTGAGGACATCCTGTTCTCTTCTGGGCCTTTAAGCACTGGAGTCTGTCTTGGGACTAGACCTGGCAGTGGACTGATATCTTAGTCGCATCTTGAGCAAAATGTCAAAACAGCACAGCGTTAGCATGTACGCTGTGCCTCCTGCAGCTGCACCATCATAAAAAAATTGTTTGGTCGACAGACACAAATCTATCTGACTTAGTATCAAAAGCTTTCTCTGTTGTGAGATCGAACTCTTTAGATAACATACACAAGAAAATATGGACCATCAAAATGTAGATTTTGATCAAAAAAGAGTTTTTAAGAGAAACTCCATATCCAGCTTGGTGGAGCTCATCAAACATCAGACTAAAGCCTTAGAAATGAATCATTTCATAAATATTTGGTGGATATAGTGAGAATGCCCTGCAGCAGATATTTCAGAGTTTTAAATTCTTGTTCAGCTTGCGGTGTCTTTGTTCCAGGTGCAGCTGGTGAGAAACAGCAAGCAGTCCATGCATCAGTGTTTCTCTGTGATGTGGTGATATAAAGTGATGTCTGGTGTGTCAAGGCATGTAAGTGACTCAGGTATGCAGGTGTATCTCTGATACTGTGCAAAAAGAGTTTGCAGCAGTAAGGCAAGCAGAGAGTAATACTACCACTCTCACTTGGCACAGATGCTTCCTTTTTCCTTCAGTCTGCACTTCCTCTTTCTTCTAATTTCTTTGAGTGATTCACTTTTTTTTTTGTCTGAATCATTTCTAAATAATGCTTCTCTATTAGCATTGTTATCACCCTTCCCACATGCACTGATGAAATCAGGAGCACACCCACCCCACACCTGGTTACCTGGACGCACTTTGTTTACAGTTAGCTTAGAAACACTGTAACCAGGAATGCAGGCATTGCATAATGCATTGTGTTAACAAGTAACAGCTCATTCGCAGAGATAGACATGCACACAACTATCACAGTACACTCCTTTTCTCTGAAACTGCAAATGTGTTTTTGCATTTTGCACTCACACGTGCCTCTGCCTTTCTTTTTCCGAAGCCCTTTCCTGTCTGTGTGCAAATGCTTAACAAACCCACTTCCCCTAACTCTCAAATGCACAGTTCACATAGTTCTCAGCTGTCAAGATGGGCAGTCTTTAGATTTTTTTATTGAAGTTTAATCGCAAAGTTTGTTTTAGTGTCTGTTTGCGTGTAAAGGGGGTCCTTTTCTGAGCGACAACCGTTAACGTTTTACGTAAGCTCTAGTAAAACTTTGGCACGGAGACAATAACTGTTGTGCTAAGAATTATAATAACACTCCCCAGGACACGCCAAGGTTATATAATATTTTTTTGTAGGCTTTCAGTTCCCGGGAGCCAAATTTCATGCACCTGTGGCATGCAAACCTCTTAACTATCAGCGTGAGAACGTTATCTATTCTTTTTCTAATTAACATATTTAAATGATCGTGTTTTCTCACCACCCTTTGTCACATTCTCTCTGTCCCTTGCATGCAAACTACTTCTTGTTATTAAGAGAATAGGGAGAAATGCTGTCTAACCTCATTTTTAACATACCAATTCTGGTTTAGTGTTTTTCTTGTCGCCATGGTTCTCTTTTTTGGTGTGGTCCTTGCCTGGTTTGTTTATGCCATATTTGAGAAAAGGATTCAGTGAATCAGAGATAGTCATGCCCTCCAATGAAAACAGATTAATCCATTCCCAAATGACTCACAGAATCCCAGTTGCTTAGAGTATAAGGGTGAAATTTGTTTTTCTATATGCAACTATTTTTTTTCTGTTCACTTCCTGTTTTGCCTCCTCTCATAATTTGCTTCATCCTTGTCAGGATATTTTTTTTAATGTTATAAAAGTTAGTTTTATATATAAAATAAATCAGTTTATGCACAAAAGAAGTACCTCACAAACCCTACAAATAATCATGTGTATAAATATTTTTTTAATGCTAATATGAATGTTCTGTTATATGCATTTAGAACTTTCTTTTTTAATCTGGTCTATTGTTCCTCAAAGTTTTGACGTCTGAGTGCCAGTGTACTATTTTTTTACCCAGTAGTGTTGCTTTATTTAACGTGTATTTGTTGAGAAGAGCTGAAATTACTGTATAACATCATCACATACCTGTGGGCTGCTCCTTGTGAACCCTGGACTTAGCCTAAAAACTGAGAAGAATCTGATGTCTTGTCAAACAAAAGACTGTAATTAACATTAAAATCCAAACCTTGGACTAAAAATAGGAATCTGAAGAATAATATTGTGCCTTTTATGACCAAAAAAACCTCCCTAAATGAATGTTTGTATCTCAAAGAAACCGAGTTGATTAGACGTGTTTGTTATTTTTTGCCTGAGCGAAGGATGCATTTAGAAAACATTCCCAAAGAACATCTGGGTCTTATCACCTCTTCAGCATCATTTCCTCCTCATAAATGACCAGGAGCCAAGTCCCTAAAGTATGTTTGTGCTTACTGTAAATGGTGCTACGTGCCTATCACACATAACTCTCTATTATGTCATGTCAGTGGAAACTAATATTATTACTAATGTTAATCTTTTCTACTCCTCCTAATATTTTATCCATGATTGAAAAATTAGTTTAGCTGGAGTCAAAGGCTGAGGTACAATTTGACAGTGATACAAGGGGTCACTGTGACATGCTGGTGAATTTTTCACACACCCTTGTTGTAGACAGCGGTTGAATATGTCTTGTAGTTAATGTGAGGAGAGACCAAAGGTCAAAAAAAGCTCTGGGAAACGTGCTGTGCTGCATGATCCTCTGAGAACTGTAAAACTCATCTAACATGAGCAGATCACTCAATTATATCTGGGACAAATATTTTTGCTGACAGTCTATCTTACTTAGTAATTATTACATAAGAATTTCTGGCCTATAATTTAGGTTTGGAAAGACGACTTCTATGGAAGCAGCAGATAATATAGAAGATAGAGGAGAGAAGCCCAAAGATATTAAACTTTGTTGCTTACGGTGTATGAGGTGTTTGTTTTTCACGACTTACCACACCTAACAAAGTGGGTATTAACTGACACGCATGGCATTCTTTCATCGTGGGCATGTTTGGAATGCCACAACCTAATAAGGGCATAATAATGAGCTATACTGTGCTCAGTAAAGTCCCAGCTTCCAGTTTCTATTGTGTGGAACACTATGAACTCACTTTCACATTCTTTCTATATTTACTGCTCATTTAAGGATGGTAACAGGATTAAAGTGTCTGAAAACATGGGTGGTGATCGCGTCCTTCACACCCTTGCATACTTACAGTAAACGGCTTGGTTAACACCTGTGTTTCCTGACTTGAGAGGTTCCTTTCATTCCTTCTGTATAAAAGAACTTCAATCACAACAGAGTGACTATAATTTCTACAGTAAAGTACCATCATTATGTAAACGTACCCAGTTCCTGGAATTAAATGGTCCTTGTGACTTATAAATATATGAAATTGATTATATAGGACCTCATTATATATTTTTAACCCAAGGATACATCAGTTTGCATGTACAGTCGCTGGTCACTTTGATAGGTACACCTTGCTAATATCAAGCTGGATCCCTTTTTGCCTGTTCTACTTTCTCATGGCATAGATTCAACAAGGTGATGGAAACATTGGTCCACATTGACATAGTGCTATAATGCGGTTGCTGTGGATTTGCTGGCTGTATATCCATGCTGGAAATTGCCAGATTGAGATGATGTGAGTTTTGCAACATGGTGCACAATCCTGCTAGAAGCAGCGAGTTTTTAGCTCTTAGGAGTAGCACCGAGGCGTTCGTTGCTATCCCATGTGCTTTAAGGTTTTGCATGCTGTGCATTCAAAGATGCTCTTCTTCATACCTTGGTTGCAACGAGTAGTTATTTGAGTTAACGTCATCTTCCTATCAGCTCGAAACATTCCTGCCATTGTTTCTGACTTGAGCAGGGTATTTCACCCAGAGAGCAGGTAATCACTGGGTACTTTCTCTTTTCGGGCTATTCTCTGCAAACCCAAGGATGGCTCTGTAGGGAAATACCAGTAGATCAGCAGAATGTTGGTTTGTCAGCACATTGAGCTCTTAAGCCTATCCTGGTATCTTATTTTTATCTTTCGCTTGTGTTTTTCCCCAGATACCATTAGCAGTTCAAAGTCCATTAAATAACCTTTTTTCCCCCATTCTTGTGATTGTTTAGAACCTCAACAGCATCTTGACCATTTCTATGTGCGTAAGTGTATTGAGTTGCTGGAGTGTGATTAGCTGATTAGATACTTGTCCCAGCAAGCAGTTGAGAAGGGTCACACCAAACAAAGTGGCCAGCGAGTCCATGTATATGCTGTATGTACTGTATTATGAGTCATGTATTTTATTGGTCAACAAACTGATGTTGGAATGACAGAATCTTTGATACTTATCTGATTGTATCAGGATGTTCTTGCACTTTTTAGAAAAAATTATTCGAATCATTTCAGCTCGAGATTCAGAAGAGATAAAGTTGATCAAAGCAAAGAGTAAATACACCTCTGGGCCTTATCCATGTGAGCTTTGAATTAGTTCAATTCATGACTATCTTGGCTGTCTGACTCTCAAGGCTTAGCCAGATCATATGACTAGTCTGTCTCCGCAGTCTTTGATCAGTGCTTTGGTTCACAAACAGTAGCAGACATGTTGTTCTCCTCATTAATCTTCCGCTTTGGACAAAGGTGAAAATGACACTAAATGGACCGAAAAGCTCTTGTCTCTTGTCTGATTTGAGAATGTCATGTTTTTCATGTATTGTTTGAAACCTTAAATTTCTTCGTGCAACCTAAGGCAAATAATCTTTCACAGGTTCACACTCCTCATTTAAATGGTTATTGTTTTAAATACAACATGATATATTAAAAAGACTTCTTATGTAACTGCAAAAAAATCAAAGAAACCGTGAGCTTGTTTTTACAGTAAACAAATAAAATAGAGTTTTTGTTTTCAAATAACTCATCTGTCTTCAGTGCTGATGTATTGTGCTTCTAGTTTCAGTCAAGTTTTAGCTTGACCATGGCTTTGCGTCAGCAGAGATTCCTTAAAATCCAGCACATGGGTTCTGCATTCTTATCGACCCTCCATATTGCTATCGCAACGTTCATGTGACACAAATATTCGAAAGCTGCAGTCACAGACTGAGTTGTTTCCTGTCCCCCAGGGGGTGTGAGAAAAATGCTCACTGAGCTCAGAGTTATGGCCAGCGAGGCGAATGTCAGCACAGAGCCAAAAAAAAAACCTCAAAGTGACAATGGTGTCTTCTCTGACAGACGTTTCGCTCAGTAGATGAGGAGGAGGAGCGACAAAAGAGCAATTCAGTTTCTAATAACACAAGAGTCGCTGTCTATAACAAATCCTAAGTTGTGAATGAAGATAAGAAGGCGTGCAATAAAAACATGAAATTTCTGGAATAGAAGAAACAGGTGGAGAGATCACTAACACAACATATATACTGTGCTTAAATCACTAGAATTAATTAGCAAGGTTATGTTAAAACCCAACAGATGGCACTAATCCCTGTCTTCATCTGTGGGGTTTCAGTGGTTTTGAATTAGAAGAGGGATTGTCATGGGTGGGTGTTCCATCAATGTAAGGGCACGCCCTCAGTATGGCCACAGACGTTGGCTCGAGGGTGGTTAAATCAGTCTGACTCTCTGGCAGAATGCTTTATGTTCCTATTCAGTCTGAGGAAGGAGCTGTAGACCACTGGACACTCTCCAACTCTGTGCATATTGTTAGGAGGGCCATTCGTTTTACATTTTCTTTTGCCAGTTTCAGTCAGTTAAATATTTCACTTCTAATCCTTCACAGGATTGTAAAACTAGAGCTTCACCTGAGCACTTTAGTGAAACGGCACACAAACCCTATTCCTTCCTGTGGAAAATTAGATCGTTACTTATTTTGGGAAACGTTTCATTCATTAGTGACCGACTTCTTGTCTGATTTGTTACGTGGTCAACTAAAGCTGAGGTGGTAAATAAAGAACACAAAGGCCAGAGGAGACACATAAATATCTGGCTGTCGACATGAGCTGTAAGTCATAGTTGTGGGGTCCTTAATTAAGTGCTAAGCTGATGGCCGATGGAAACATTCACAGCGTACATGCACTTTAGAGTACATGCCTCGCTGGGAGGTCTTGTAGAAGTAAAAAAGCCAAAGAAAGATAGTGGGAACAGAATATTAAATTATGCAGCTGGATTCTCAAGTCTACAAGGTTCTTGAGCCAAATTGTGAATTCAGCAAAACTGAAAAAGTTTTGGTCGTATGAATGAGAACAAAACACAGGAAACAGTAGCTCGCTACAACAAAAAGAGATGAATGATCTTCGTAGAAAAGGAGGAAGTGGTCCAAACCCTCTTCATCTTGATTTAGTCCATCTGAGACTTGGCAGAAAGTGAAAAAATAGATTTATGAGCTGTGGATCAGGTTCCTGCAGCACAGTTTATATGAAGAAGCACCGGCATTTTTGTTGCATGAATCCAATGTATTTTTTGTGTGTTTTGCTTATTATAAATGCCAACTCTTTTCCATAGAAGACTTGAGTATCTCTTGTGAGATTGCCAGACCCATATAGAGCTAAAAATCACATGACCTGTTGTCCATGAAATGTGCTCTATATGTAGATATAGATTCATTAGTCCTACAGGATGATTTTGATGGTTCACTTATGCTTCTTCTGTACTTACCATGATGCCAAACACACAGAGAAGAAAAATCCCAATCTAACAGTCAATTTTCCATTTGGTACTTTAACTTTAGGAAAAATGTTCTTATCCTTTTCCTTACAGCTATAAATCCTTTTGACTTTAATGGCCCAGTGGCTTTTGTTTTTATCAAAGTCCTTCAGAAACATTTTTAGCACAATTGTTCATAAAAAAGTAGCATGACCAAAACTATGAGACGGAAGATGGGCTGATTGCAATTATTGTTTGACATTTTTGTTACTGTGCTTACTGCTTTTAGGTCCACTGTCTTATCTGACTTTTATACAGAAAGACAAAATGGCAAAATATCCCTTAGTGTACCTCAGGTAAAGATTGAGGCTGGTAGTAAAACAAAATCTAAGTGCAATATACACTCTATATTAATATGGAGAGACTATTTGTTAACCCAAAGCAATTGCCAAGAAACTAGTGGAGAATTCAGGATCCTACTTCAGTTATTTTGTATCCCCGAGTCAGAGATATGATGCTTCCCTTGATACTACTATGGCTGTAATCGATAGTTATAAAAGTGGCATGCGTGGCATTTGCAGAAAACAAAGATTAAATATCGTCTGACCTTTGATTCCCTTATCGTGTTCATCACGCAAGACACAACGAGGCAGCATAAAATACTGGTTTCTAGGTCATGTGATAAAAATAAACAAACAAAATACATATGTACATATGGAAACACGTATGCAAGAGCGAACAAATCAGTAATATGTATAAGCATACCTTCACCCTTAAAGTTTTTTGACTATTTTATGGTGTCTGTCATCATTTTTGCTTATGTTTCACCTTTTAAAGATAAAGTATTCCCATAAACTAAAACCACAAACTCTCTCCCCAATGGCATTGTGGTGGGATGGATGTAAGGCCAAGAGGCTAACCTCTTTAAAGATTTACTTAGCTGAGGTTCAAAGCATTTTTCTCCTCCCACACACATTTTCCACGGACAAGAAAGCAAAAAGGGTGCTTATTAGATTTGAGCAGAGTTTGGCAAGTCCCCATATAGTTTTACACTGAATGTTATTTACTGGCTGACCTCATCACCTCTTCAGGTGACGAACAGGGCTGTGGCGATGCTGTCGGGAAGTGTGCGTGCGTGAGCTTTTAAGGAAGGAGATTGTTGGGCTGTCACCATGGATATGCAAACAAACACAGAGAGCTGGCACGCTTCACCAGGTAATCACTAACACTAAGCTGACCTTTGACCCCTCCCTTGGCTCGGATGACATATGGTCACAACTACCTGCTGTCACGGGAGTCACTGAGCTGTGTGAGCAGCAGTTTGTAGACTGCGGCTACACTGACAGGGCAGCAGATTTAGGTACAAAATAAAATAGCTCTGATCTGCCGTTTTTTTCTCATCAGTTGTCTTTGTGTATCTTCTAGGCTGGGAAATATTTCTTTACATGAAACAAATGCACTACAAACATGTCAGGAAATTCCCTCTGCATGAGTTTGCAGAAACAGACAAACGTCAACAAAAGTTAGTTGCTGATTCCCTTATAGACAATTTTCTGTCTACAAAAACATCCAAGTGCTTATTTAGAATTTGTAGTTTAGAGGTTTATGGATTTAAAAGACACTTTTTCTGTGCTTATTTTCTCTTTTAGATTCTGTTTTTCTTTACTGATGTCTCTGCACGTTTGACGAGCACTACCCTCATTTTTTAATATCCCAGACCACAAACTACCACCGCCACCCTCTCCTCCTATGCTCAGTTGCCAGATAAAATACATTTTTCCATTTCTCTCCTGAGTCAGACATTCTGACATTTTGCTTCCATGTTTCCTTGGTTTGCTGTGTCTTCTATCGGCATCTTCTTCTACTCAGATTCTGACATTTATGTCACCTATAGTCCTCATAACCTCCTTCTAGTTTTATCGTTCTCAAATCAAACCAAATTTCCGACACCATTTTTATCTTCCATTGCTCGGAAATCACGTTTGTCAGACTGTGACTGTTATTTTTTTTTAATGTCATGAAGTCCCAACTGAGAAAACAGCTATTTGTTTTGCTTAGAACCCACTCAGATAGGCTTCTGATGGATGACCATGGCTGCAGAGCTTTGATGACTAATATTTTATCTGGTCCATGAAGATGTTTATTATTGAATTCTCTAAAGTTATGTTTAATCCTTTATCAAACAAAGGAAGTGGTGTTTGGAAAAAGAAGGTTCAGTAAATTGAGCTTTGACAGGATTTATGTCCCTGTTTTTAGATTAATGAGACAATGATGTGGCAGCGAGGGGGGATGATCGAGACCAGAGAAAGAAGCAACAGCTGAGAAAGCATTTTCAGTTTCTAAGTTGGTCTGTCTGTGCTGTGTTGCTACCTATGGTTAACTCTGGCAGCATCTGTTAACGCCCACACCCCAATAGCCTTAGGGTGGTGTAATATCTAAATCTGTATGTAGCTATTTTGACCAAACTAGACTGGCATTGTTAAACTGCTTGCAGCAATTTTCATGGGGGTTTAGGTTGCATCTATTCTATACTTTTTGAGAGGGAGAAAAAAAGCCACTACTGTGAATACAGCAATGATTTTTGATTTTGTCTGACCATCACATACAGGTCTTTTTTAATTCATCTGCCTGCATAAGAAAATCAACTGTTTGCCACAATCACTGTCTTTACGTGTGAACAGTAGACTGTGCACAGCTATAGTTGCAATCCTTTAGCAGATGTGGCAAGAGATTTTCATCTTCATACCTGAGAACAGCTTTCATCTTGTCTGTGTCTCTGCCTGCTCTTCCTGTACTGCTGTTTTGCAGAAACCCACACAGAGCAGAGCACGCTTTCAAAGAAAACAAATCAGTTGCCACAACCAGTCTGCAAAGAGCCAACTGCATATTTGTGGGGATAAAAGATGCATTTCACACTCAAGTTTTCCACTGCAATCTTTGGATCTACAATTTAAACACCAGCTCTACCCTCGTGCCTTAACATCGTGTCAGTTTTTCCCTCTTCTGGTCAGGAGAGATGTGCTAAAGCTAGAACCCATATGTGTTGCCCCTTCTAAAAAATCTGAGTTCATTGAATGAATAAGTTTGTTTGAGAGTAGGAAGTTTGCTAAATGCACTTTACCCTTGTTGCTAACTGCAACACTGAAGAGCAAAATATGCATCCAAGCATGGAAAGAGGAATTTAGTATATGAAGCTCTGCTAAAATCCAGAAATATGAAAGAAACAGACATAAAAATGATTTTAAATATTTGTGTGTTATTTGTAGTAAGATTCACAGTATATGGTGCTTTTTGCTTATTAAATAACAATTAAATATATGTCTCATGCATGCACTGCATGAGACATATATATATTCCTGGTCCCTTCATTAGTTACACCTTCCTAGTACCAGGTTAGATGACCTTTTGCTTTTAGAACTGCCTTAATTCTTCAACCATATTGGTGTAATGACATCATGCAGCTGCTGCAAATTTATACAAATCTCCCATTCCACCACATCCAAAAAGGTACTCTATTGGATTGAAATCTGGTGACTGTGGAGGGCATTTGAGTACAGTGAACTCATTCTCATGCTCCAGAAATCAGTTAGAGGCTATTTGAGCTTTGTGACATTGCACATTATCCTCCATCAGAAGATGGACACAGTGAACATGAAGGGATGGACATGGTCAACAACAATAGTCACGGTGTAAATGAGGCATAACAAAATATTCTTTACAGCATTACAATACCCGCAGATACATTGCAGGATTGATGCATGCATTTGTGTTGTTTATGCCAAATTCTTACCCAACCATCCAAGTGTTGCAGGACAAATCAAAAGATGTCGCAGCAGAAATTGAGACATACCAACAATGGTTTTTAATTTTCTGTTGTCCAATTTTGGTGAGCACATGTAAGCTGTAGCCTTAGTTTTCTGCTGTTCGTCTGCTGCTGTAGCACAGCCACTTTAAGAATTCACATGTTGCCTGTTCAGATATGCTCTTCTGGATATTTTGGTCATAACAAGATGTTGTTGGACTTAATGTTGTCTTCCTGTCAACTGAAAGCATTCTGGTCGTTCTCCTTTGACCGCTAGCATCAACAAGACTTTACTGCCCAAAGAAGTGCCACTTGCTGGATGCTTTCTCTCTTCCACACCACTCTCTGTAAACCCTAGAGATGGCCGTGCAGAAAAATACCAGTTTTTAAGCAGTTTCTGAAACAATTAGAGCAGCTCATTTGGTACCAACAACCATGCCGCATTCAAAGTCATCTAAATCCCCTTTTTCCCCATTTTGTTGTGCCCAGTTTGAAGGTTGTCTTGACCATGTCTAAATGCATTAAGTTGCTGCCATGCTGCATTATTGAACTGTTGAAGAGGTGTACCTAAAGAAGCAGTAAGCGTAAGTCTTAGAGGTTTAAAACCTTTGGTCCTGGAGGGAACGAGACTGGGAAATTGTTTATTTTGCTGCCAAACAAGATAATTTAGAATTATGATACACCAGAATAATATACTGTGTATATGGTTTGCAACAACTCTGCTTATTTGCAGCACCCAAGGGACTGCCTGTTCAACTTAACATAACATTAAGGAATTATTTGTTTGTTAAAAAAAAGAACTTATCGGCTTTACAACAAGGAGCAAACAGCCAACTAACCTACGTCTGCCTACAGTAATCTATCATTATAGAGTAACACGATAACTGAGTAGTTTTTGATAAGGCCACACACTATTTCTCCTACAGGCCTGTTTTCTTAGTGTTGAACTTCGACTACAACCACCGCAATGAGCTCTTGATCCTATCCCGATGCCTTATTTTTATCCCCCTTCAGTGTTTTTCTCAGTTGCCAAAAGGATTAAGAACCTATCTTTTAATACCGCTCGAACGTCAACTGTGCACGTCATCCTGCAGTCCTGAGGTGATTGACTTCCAGCACCAGCGTCTGGGAAACCACCGATTCATCCCTGTGAGGAGATGTTTGCATTTTATATTAACCACAGTGGGTAATGCGTTAAGCAACTAAATCATGCAGCGGTTTTGGACTATTTAGTTTTATGAGGTGTGAGACCTTTGCTGTTCCGTTCACACTGAGCTCACTGCGAAGAGATGGAAGATCGCACCAAACTGTGATCTATGATCAACACCATCACGCTACTGTACAAATGAAAAAGTTAATAAAAGTATGATGTCATGTGTTAAATGGGACTGCTGCTAGCCTGCCCTCACCCTGCTAGTGATTAGCTCTCTACCCAAGCAAAGTGATGCCTGCTATTAAACTCCCGGGACAAAACACAAGTTGCTCGCTAAGGACAAATTGCACAACTGATCCGATACATAGTGAAGCCCTGCATAAGTAACCAAAGAAGACAGGGAACGCCTATAGACTGGGGCGAGATTACCCGCCTGATTCTGAAGCCATTCATTATATGGAAACCTCTCTCTGCATAAACAATGGGTTAGAACTAAGAACCATAAACAGAGAATTTAGGCAATAAGCAGTTTTTATCTATGGATTTGACATTTTGCAGCCCACATATACTCCGTTAGTTCTTGTTAAGAAAGCTAATTTCCTACGAAAGTTTGATTCTCATGAACTGCTTGTTCTAGGAAAGAGGTTATCATCAGCCATCAGACTTTTTTTCATTCACAAGTGAAGGCAAATAAGCAAAGAAAGGAAATCAAATAGTCAGCAAACGGTGCATGATTGAGAGCTCTATGACAAAACCAAAAACAGGGATAATGCATCAGTCAGACATTTCCCTCTGCCACGTCACGGCATTCCTCACTCAAGTCATCTCTGCATTACAAGCTAAGGGTGGAAACAGGTTATTGTGGTCATTCAAACAGAAAGGAAAAGTCTGGGATCTTATCAGAGTATGAGATCTTTATATAACTGTACTGCCCTCCGAGCGGTCTCATAAGGGAGCAGCAGAAAATATTCAATAGCATTGTGTCGCTGAGTCACTGGTGAAAAGCATTTATGTAATGAGAATCCCCCTTTAAACGATGCCATAGGCAACAAAAAGAGGAGACAAAGGACATCTTTGAAAATTCTGACAAAAGACAGTCTGTCTCTCTAACACATTTACCTAATGAAGGCATAAATAAAGCTTACCCCGATTCTTAAATGTTCACATCTTTGTAAACATCCTTTTATTTCTCTGGGTGTCCAGGAGCTCCTGTAAGAATCACAACTTCTGCTATCACATCCCTGTTTGAGGATGACTGCCACCTGGGATTTATATAAAAGTGCATTTTTAAAATGACAAGTTAAGTTGGTCAGAGAGTGTGTCACTGAATCGGCAGCTCACCTCAACTTTACAGAGCTAGCATGCTGCAGCTCAGAGTTAAGCTATCTAGCATGCAACTCTTGCCAATCTCAAAGCATCATTAATAACCAGAAAAGTTCCAAAAGCCAAATTTGACTCCCCGATCAGAACAAAATGGACAATAAGTGCACTCAGTTACTTGCTATTGAACATAATTGAGCACATATCCGCTAAAGAAGCAGATCAAAAGTTGGCCGAGACTAAAAGCAGAGCTAAAATTGAGTATCTAATGTACATCTAGCAGATGAAACGAATCATAACACTATTGCCCCATAAGTGTGGAACTTGTAAATGAATGCTTGTATTGTGTCAGCGCTACTGTGATTTTAAGAAATGAATGGCAGTGAATGCCCCACCACCACCACCAGAGAGAATACGAACTCAGGGGAAAGACTGGAACATGATCACATACCCTTGTGCCCTATCAAGTCCTGACTGGGCCTATTTGTTACAGTGGCTCTGAGAGGGGTTTTTTGCGTTTCCCAGGTCATGGTTGAACTTCTCATATTTATGTTTGTCAAACTGAAGGCTGGCAGTCTAATTTGCTGGTATGTGTTTTCATTAGGTCTCTGGGGCCGAGTAAAGCTCCTTCGCTAACGTGGTTCCTCTGAACTTTGACCCTGGCTTTAATGGGAAGCCTGGCACAGAAGGTGGGGTTAAAGGGGGGTCAAGACTTCAGTAGGTCCACTTAGAGTTAAGGTAACAATTTGAGGAGGCATAACATGTTATGTAACCCTGTCGCTACACACTAATGACTCGGCAGAGCCTGAGGAATGTGGTCTTTCAATAGGTGTCTTTTACATCAGTTTCTGTTTGTGGAAACAAAATTAGCTTTGGTATGGTAAGATTGGACAAATCCTGCTCTGTGTGCTAGATAAGAGCTATGTAGGGCATGTGACCCACCACTGGAAAAGTAATCAGCCACAGGCCATAAAACCAGTACAGAAAAAACGTTCATACTGTCATTTTTTTAAACTCTGTCGCTGATATTCCCTCAAGGCAGAGCAGCTATTAATTTCTTCACTGAAACATTAGAAATGTAGGCTGGTAGGAGTCTTTCAAGGACTTTTAGAGAGGACAAAGCACTGACAAAATTGCTTTCATCATTTATTTTATCAATAGATTTTTTAATACGTAGGTCCTATATTTGCATATCTAAAATCTAAAATAATAACCAAAATATTAATTGATTGTATAAGTAATGGTACCATCAAACTCCCATGGTTATGAAGTCTTACCATCTACTGGAAAGAACACCAATCGCTTTGATAAAAGCAAACACCTCACAGTGTTTGATATCATGCTTTTATTTCACGTAGTAGAAACTGAGACCAGAAACACAAAATCCACTACTAGTTCTACTAGTATCAGATGGAGAAGTTGGTTGTTTTTTGTTTTTTTTTTATCTGTGCGCCGTTTTGTTTACTTATGATTGGCATAGACCTTGACCTTTAAAAGCTATATATGGAAAACTTGCAGGATGCACGCACATTAAAATTAGTGGACTTTCCAACTTTCGGTTGTGCCACATGACCTGATGTGTTATCTAATGAGATGCTTTGAATTCTTGTTGGATGACATAAAGGTTCAATGACCAGACAACGGGGGGGGGGAGAGAATGCGGAAGGCTCTCAAACCCTCAGGGTAGCATCATGTTCATGACTGAGCTTAAATGTGACAACAGTCAATCTCACCTGTTCCACAGCCAAGCCCAGAGCAAGTATCGGGAAAACAAATACCAACGATATCAAGCATACTTTAAATATTTTTGAGCGTGAGAGTTTTTGTGTATGTTTGTAGTTTTAAACTATTTGGCTTGTTGTACCTATTGTTTGCTCTGGGAGTCCGTTTTGGAAGTTTTAATAGAAGTAAGTGGTTTGTAAACACCTAGGTTTATGTCTTATTAATTTGCCCTTGTGTACTTGGACGCTTATCTTTCTTTTAGAGTTTACCTTTATTTTAAGTCTAAAGCTGGTATGGTATCCTACGATTGACAGACTCATCTAAATGGCCTTATGTGGGGATATAAAATAGGTTTCTGTTTATATGTTTATTTTTCCTTATACTCGTGTATTTTACAACAGGCTACCGTTTAACCGAGTGATTGTTATCAGCTAAAGTTATACTTATACCAATCAAAGCAAAACTAATGCTATAAGTGTCTATTTATACGTACCTGCCGTGTTAAGATCGGGTCACTCACTACCGCATGCCAACCAGCTGGCTTGCACCTTGAGAAGTCCTGCTCTGCAAATTCATTGGCCTCTGCTGCTTAGCGTCAGCGCAGGGGGCTGGGCTCTGATGAGGACTTTGCTGTCAGGAATGCATAGTAGCACTAAAACCCCACTGACTGTGTCGCGCTGCTGCAGACATCACCTTTATGTTTGGGACGCACTTAAGCTGGATTACATACCGGTGGTTTCGAACAGCTTCTGTAGCCTCTAACTGACCTTTTTTATTTAATAATTAATATTATGCGAGTTTTTACTTGAGCTTACAAGAAAGTCGTCTCCTTTTTTGTATTTATTTGGCGAGAAAGAACTGTTTCATTACACGGCACGACTTCAATGCCACCTTCAACAACCATGAACAAAAGCGGAATGGTTACAAAAATCAACACCAGGATAAGGACTGACCCGTTCGCTGGCAGCTACGAGCTGGTGGGCAAAGAACTGGGCAGGTAAGTTTGTTTGTTGCCTGAAGGTTTTCGTTTTTTTTTTCCTCCAAGCAGTCATTGACAAAAATCCTAATACCTTCGTGCGTTGGCTGGACGTTGCAACAATGTCTGAACAGATTTAGGCAAATCGCTTAATCATATTAGAGTTACTCTCTGCACGTGTTACTGGGAAGCCTGCTAATTGAATATTTCCAATTGCGCTTTCAATCTGCTGGCGCGGAGCAGCGCTTTGGCACACGCAACGCGTAATGGTAATGCGCTTCTGTGAGTCCTGGCTGGAAGTTGCTAAATAGTTTTGAGACTCTGAAACATTTTTTAATTCTAAACAGTGACAATAACGAGTTGTGTGGAAATGCATGGACTGTTCTTATACATTGTCTTTGCGATTTAAGGAAGAAAGGTTTTCGACTTGCTTAATATTTCTGCTGAGGTCCCGCGTGCACGATCCATTATATCCTGGTGTAAGTGGTACTGAAAATGAAAAACCTCAAATGTCAAGAGTGCTTAAGAATGGACTTGGAGTAATCGTTCTGAATGCGCGGCGATCTACACTGACATCAAGAAACATACGTGCAACAACTAATGATCAAACATGCGAAAACACAAAGCAAGACTTTCTAATCCTGGCCTATATAGTTCATTCTTGCTGCTTTCTTGACTATTTTCCTGTTTCATGTACCTGCTTTCCCACAAGTTAAATAAGCTGTCTACCAACAGTGCCTTTTTTTTTGTTTTGCTCTGGCTTCCTCTTTCTTTAGCCACATATATATTTATGTCTCCCAGTTGCTGGTTTGTGGATGCCAGCTGAAATTCCAGATTCCCGCTGTATTTAACTGGGGATTCCCCAATGTGCCAAATTACAATGACTTTCTCTAATAAGCACTGCAGCATGAATAAAGAAGATGAGCTGTGTTTCGCTCCTTGGGTTTCACTCAATTCAGCAGCTGGTTGCACTCTCTGTTTTCACAAATCAACTTCAGGTTTGTTCTTTTGCACATGCTCAGTAATGTCCTAGTAAGTAGCCAATTACCTTTTATAAGACACCCTGGGACATGAGGGAGAGTAGCATGACCTGTCGTGCTGGCTTTAGGCTACCAGTGTAGTCTACAGCATCCTATAAACTTTTTTCTTTCCCTTCACTACTACCATAGATCAACTTTCACCCCCCCCCCCCCCCCCCCCCCCCGTTTTTTTTTTTTTTTTTTTGTTTTTCTTTTTTTTACTCCCTTTCCCTTTCTCAACATCCTGAGATCAGGCTTCATAATCACATTAGGTGCAGGAATGTACGTAAGTGCCGCATGGCAGGAGATTAGCTTTATTGTACATTTGAATGCCGAACATTTCAACTGTAAATACCAGGCAATAATTCAGCGTTTGCAGAAAAAAAAATGCCTCCTGACCCTTTTTTAAAGCCTTCTCATTATCACGCTCTGCATGGTTTCCTGCAGAAATGGCACAAAATATGTTTTGGGCAACCTGAAAGCAGGAAGAGGAACTCAGGTTGTGTGTCAGACTGTCTGTGAAAAAGGCAAATAAGAGCTGTCATTTTTCATTACGCTTCAGACATGAGTCAGTGAGCCTCTGGGGAAGACAAAATGCAAACTGCACAGGAAACCAGTTTCTTAATCAAATTATCGCCATCTTGCGCAAAGGAATGTTTTGTGTCACAGTAAATTTGGTGATTGATAGCAAATGAGTTTCAGACAGGTTCCTGAAGAGAACTGTTTGAACTATATAACCGCAATTGCTGATTATTTGAGAAAGCACTTCTCATCATTAGCCAGAGTATGTTAAGACCTTTCTGTGTTAACAGTGAGATGTTGGTATTTTTAATCCAAAAAAGCAAAAATGTATTTTTTAAAATGTTAAATTATAGCGTGATATTTTTTTTCTTTCTTTTTTTTTTTTTTAATAACAGAAATATTCTTTTCATCTTCCTGGTGAACATGGCCGGCTACAAGATGGCCTTGTTTAGTAACCTCTGACCTGTTGTCAGCCTTTGAACGGACCCCCCCGGGCTGCCCTTTTCAATAACCACTAGTCATTTCTTTTCACTCTAATATGTAGCACCCAGCCCACAGCTCTGAACTTGGCTAATTAAGGATGAAAAGCCCCTGATGGCTTTTGCCTTTTCAGTCTGAACAATGACTCGTCACTACACTGCGAGACTGGGAAATGGGGTGGCAGCCAGCACACAACCAGACTCCATCCAGAACAGTAGCTGTTTTTTGGTCAGCAGCACAGTCAGCTTTAAGCAATACTGTGTGGGAGGAAAAATAGCTTCATTTATTTAGTTATCTTCTAGCATATTTTGCTCACTTTCCCCAAGCCTTGTGTGTTGTGTCTAAAGTGTAGCGTAAGAAAACACTGAGATGTTAGTTAGGTGTAGATGTTAAGATTACAGTGACTGTCTTCATGTTGCTTGGGTTCTAACTCGACTGTCAAACTGTGACATCCCCCCCAGCGTGTGGCCTGCTCAGTCACATTCATGTGGGTGGTCTTGGTCTCAGGACTGCTGTGTTTAGCTGACTGGTCAGCTTTTGTACAACTGTCAATGCAGAAGCAGTCTCTGGCTGAGGGTCTGGGTGGAGGTGTCAACACAATTCCATTTGTCCCTGCTGCTGTCAGCTGTGAAGAAAGGGAAGTGGTGCACAAGGCCTCATTTTCAGCCTGGGAGAGACGGCTGGTGATTGTGTTGGTTTGACCCAAATGCAGTTCTGAATACATCGGACATCCTGCCCTCACCCACAGCTGACCCTTAGCACCTTTTATGACTCTATTAATGTACATTCGGGGGGGGGAGTCAATGTTTATTAAAATTAAACGTAGATAGTCTTAATGCTGTGTTTTACCAGTGACATTATGCAACCAAGCTGTCACATCTCTTTGTTTTTGCTTGACCTACAAAGTCGCAATACCCTTATCAGAGCCCTGCCCTCTATTCTGCCGCTCTTGCCAAAAGTGTCAGCCTTATCTGCTCTCCTTCAGACCCTCCTGAAGGCTAGAGGAACAGGAGAAAGAAGGGGGATCTCTCAACGAATGCCTCCTTTGCACAGCATATCAGTGGTGAATAACGGTCTAAATTTTTCAAATGATGCCACATAAGCACCTTATCTCTGGACTTTTCCATAACCGCACCCTCGCTGTTGCACTTGTAGCCAATTGGGTTGCCTTTCCAAAATGCCTCATGTCTTCTTAACAGTCAAATATTGAGTGGATTGTATGCATTTTAAGTGACCTACATTTAACCCAGTAACAATTTGAAAAGGAAATGGACCCATGTCTAAACAAATTAAAAAAAAATAAAATAAAAAATAAAATAAAATAAAAAAACACAGGAAGGTGATTGTGATTTTTCTTCATGGCTAAACACTCTGTTGCTCTTTTTGTTATTGTTGTTTCCCAGGGGAAAGTTTGCAGTTGTGAAGAAGTGCATTGAGAAGGCGACAGGGAAGCAGTATGCTGCCAAGTTCCTGCGAAAGCGACGGAAGGGCCAAGACTGCCGCATGGACATCTTAAATGAGATTGCTGTGCTGGAGCTGGCCAAGGCAAACCCCTTTGTGGTGACACTGCATGAAGTCTATGAAACCAGCACTGAGATCATTCTCGTTCTTGAGTGGTAAGTCACTAATGTTCTACATCACAAATATTCAACTCTCTTTCCCAAACTAGCAGTGGTTTGGATAGCTAATGGCATCATACAGCAGTAATCTAAATAATTCTTCCTGAATCTAAGTGTTTGAGCCATAGCAGAGAACTTGAGGGGGGTGATTAGGTCACCAGGTATTGGTGAAGAGAAAGGTGGGGTAGGCTCTGCGCAGGTTTCCCAGGTGTACCTTACAAATAATTCTTTTTCATAAGCACAGGTTTAGTTGGAAAAGCCTCAAATCTTACATACGTCATGCAACATCCTGTGTTTTGCAAGATAAGAACGTCAGAGCTTGGTGCTTCTGTGTGAATAATTAGATTTTATGCAGTATGGTCGGCTGATTTGCAAGAATAATAAAAAAAAAAAAGGAAGTATTTCCTGGCATAGTTCTAGGCAAGTTGCTAGTTCTTAAAAAAAAAAAAAAAAAAAAAAACCACCCACGTGTGAAATGCACAGGCTTGCACTAGTTTAACATGGTCTCTACCTTAAATGGAAATTCTCTGTGTCTGTGGTTAGTCGCTCGTCTCGCTGTAGCGTGAACACCTCAGTTTCTTGTTACGCTTACTGATTGTGATGAAGTGTCACTTTAAATGCCACAGTAAAACTGCAGCATGCTTACTGTGTAAAAATGACAACATTAAGCTATGGATTACTCATTTAGATGCTACCGCTTGAATCTGGTTAAGGCAGTGATGACTCTCAAACATGCATGTGAACACAGCAGGTGGTTCACACTGCTGATTCAGTTCCCTAACAAGGTCAATTCAGCATTTGGCTTTTAATACTGTGGTTCAGATTTAAAAATCTTTAGGTATCTAGCGAGTGTCATCAAACTCCTTTCATGAAACACTTTAATTAGGATTTAGAAAGATCCCTTAGCATCTTAACCACCTCACTTCCCTCATTACACAAAGGAGTTTGTCCTTGAATCATGTTCCAGGGACCCTGTTCCACAACTGCTCACTTCTCAGGCAGAAATCCTTCTCCTGCTCAGGATCCACTCCAGTTATTCCCTTCCCAGACATGGAATGCTTCTGTAGAACAAAAGCTTCTCTATGGGGAAGGCTATGTTTGACCTCTTGACTAAAGTGCGAAAGGGGAAGTAGCACCATAGTTCACCCCTGCATGCCTGCAGAGAAAACATAGCAGGAGGTCAGTCTACAGTGGCCCACATTTCCTCTTCAGCCGCCAAAGAAGTTACGCTGGGAGTTGTTGGTGCGCTGGGATTTGAAGCAGAGTATGCATGCACGACATCTTAGCTCTGACAAAGCTTCTTTTTTTTTTTTTAAATGTCAGTTATTTTCTGCTGCATGTCCTAAAAGCTACAGAAGAACTAACAGCAAGCGAATGAAAAACTGCATTCACAAACCGTCTGACCTCGGCATGAGTTTCAAGAATTGCAAACCATTTTCCATTTCCTGTGGGTTTAAATGTAAGCAGCAAGCAAAGCGCAGCTCCCAAAAGTAGCACACAGCCATGCCGGTAAAATGTCGTGTGCACACACACTTTTTGTAGCCACAACCACTTCCTTGTCAATGTTAGAGAAATGAAGTCAGTCTAATCATCTTCAAAAATACAGCTCCAGCATGCGTCAGTACCAAAGAAACCCCCAGGGTAATGACTAGTTTTAGACATGATCACTTTCATGAAAACCAAATCGCCTCTAAGTTCTTTTTGTGGAGAGTAACTTGAGGTAATCAGTGAGATAGGTTATCCATGGGGGGGGGGCAAAGTTCTTCCTAAATGCTATGCAACATAACCCAGGCTGTACTGGACTTTAACTGAAACATGCTCTAGGTGACAGAGGGCTATCATGTAGTAATGAGCCAAAAAGAATGATTACTAATCAAACAGAGGATTGACTTGTTTTGCCCCTTTTGCTTTCTTATCTATGCATTCAGAGTTTGGGTGGGAGTCAGCTGTTCTTAACTCTTGTCTTAAACCAATTATTTAGCTCAAACAGTGTGGTTGTGATAGGTTTGTTCTTTTGGACTGTTGTAGGGAGGATGTCTGCCTGCATTCTAAAGTAGGGAATGCATCAACTTCCAAAGCACAGCAACAATATTCAGACTTCAGGGAATTAGCCTGTCATTCTTGGCCACAATATATGCAAATGGTCTTTATTAGGATTTGAAAGCAAGGATCATTAAATTATCCATCAGACTAACTTATTCCTTCAGTTCCTTCACCCACATGAAGGCATCAATAGCCAGCTTGCATTCATTTGGTTTACATGTGCAGATCAGCGTAAACCTATTGAGCCACTGCTCTTAAGTACTCTGGGGGTCATCAGCTGGGATTGACTGTGTTTACAGCAAGCAAGTATTTATTGCTAAGAGTTTAAAAAAAGAATTAGGTCTGAGAGAGGTAGAGTGCCCAAACCCAAAACAAAATGCTTTCTATTTTTACTGCTCAGGTTATTGAAGTTGGCAGGTTGAGAAGGCTAACGGGGATTTTAAGGTGCTGCTTGTATAACAGTCATGCCCAGGACCTAACGGGGACTGGAAGGTGCAGCTTATGTAACATTTGTGCCCAGGGCTGGAACAAAAAAAAATTTCCTCTGAAGATAAAAAGCATGTCTGCTTTCTAAATCCCCCACATATGGTTGCAGTGTTTTTTGGAGGGAGTCGACTGTCAGCTTCGTGCATTGCTAGAACTGACGGAGCACCTAACATAAATCCACCATGTCTCCACATTACTTAACGTTGTTATACAAGCACAGCAGGGCTATGCAGGAATCTTACTATTACTCAAAAATGAGCAAGCAGTTTGTTTCGAGTAAAGGAGTAGAAAACGATGCATGCTGGGGCTCATACAGAGCGGGTACAAACTTCACACTTCGCTGCTTCTTTCTTTCTGTTAAAATATTTTTACAAAGTGGTTAGGTGGCGGGTGTTTTTATTTTTTGTCTATTTCCTTCCCCTGTTTTAGTGAATTTATTTCAGTATATGAGGTTGTGAAGGAGCTTATCTGAAGCTGCTGATATGACCATTCTTATCTCTGCAATATTCCTGACAAGAGGAAAGTACTCACACAGGCGGGGTACCTAACACTGTACTGATTTATGTTGGACTCGCTTGCAGTGTGTAGATGTGGATGAACTTTGTTTCTCTAACACAAATGAGGGGGAAATGGTTATATAATTGTAAAGAAAGCAGTAATGGCTTTATATTTTTTTCCCTTTTTGTGCGATAGGTTGATAATTTGCATTGCCAACTTATGTGAATGAAACTGAGTGGAAGGGTGTGTTTGTAACTTTCGAGGAGCAATTTATTATTACAAGTGCAAATGAAAGTGAGCCAAGCTAAACTTCACTGGGTGGTTATCCACTCAAAGTTATGTTCTTCTCATCTTATCCTTAGTTTCTTTTTATTCAGTTTTCCTTCCTGTGTTTTTCTTCCAGTGCCGCCGGTGGCGAAATCTTCAACCAGTGTGTTGCGGACAACGACGAAGCCTTTACAGAGAAAGATGTGATACGACTGGCCAGGCAGATCCTGAACGGGGTGGCCTTTCTGCATCGGAATAATGTGGTGCATCTGGATCTGAAGGTAAATGCACAAGAAATGTTAATGACAAATATAGGACGGTGCGTTCTCTCAAGAGTCAGAATGGGGAAGATATTATTTCTCTTATGCAACCACAGCTCATTCAGCGTGCCACGACTTTGTTCCCGTGAGGAATCACTTTATAAAAGCATCTGACCTAACTATCATGTTTTCTTTGATGTGTCTTGAGGTAACAAAGCAGCCGTCACTGAGATTTTCTTTTCTTTCTTGATGCGTCGGGCTTCTGGTTACACATTACACAATGTGTTCTAGATAAAATTATCCGTTGAGATGCACTAAATTGTTTTAGAAGGGCTTTCAAATGTTTGAGATCTTGTGTCAAACTGTTTTCAAAAGAGAAATCATTCATTATCGAAGCATTCCTGTGGTTCCTCAGGCTTTGCTGGCTCAAGTCTGATATTTGGATTTCTCTTTCTTGTATGTATCCCATTGTTCCAGCTAAATCTGGCATTAGGCCAGCCTGGCCTGGATTTAGGTTGTATGTACACTACAGTATTTACATAGACTAACCATAGAGCCATTTAAGTGTTTGGCAGAAATGCCTTTACCTCTCTTCAGAATTGTCTGATAGGCTTATTGGATGATCTGGGCTCAAAGGCCCAGTTAGCAAGTTGACTGATGACCTAGACCCCTAATCCTGTCAGGATCAGTTTTCCCAAATGCTTTGACTCGTAGATGCGTAATTAATTACCTCAGGCTGCTCAAATCAGTCTTTATCTCCTTATGTAACCTTTGCCTAATCCGCATGTGTGCGCTCTCCAGCCTCAGAACGTCTTGCTGACCAGTGCCACACCTCTAGGGGACATTCGTATTGTGGACTTTGGCTTGTCTAGACGAATGGACAACATCACAGAAGTCAGGGAGATCCTGGGTACCCCAGAGTATGTGGGTAAGTCCTGCTTTCAGCTACAAATTACCCAAAACTACATGTTTCTTTTTCTGTTTTTTCAAATGTGAGCACATTTTAAGGTGACTAACTTTGGCCATGTGTTTCTGTTGCAGCCCCAGAGATCCTGAACTATGAACCCATTAGCACTTCTACAGATATGTGGTAAGTGTGCTACTTTAGATAGTATTTCCACTCATGTTAGAGGACTCCACACACCGCTAATTTAATCTAGATAAATATTCAAGACAATGACATCACCTCCCTAACGTGCAAAAGACAATTTTGTGTCTAGACCTTTGACCACAAGACAAACCTTGCTACATACTTGCATTTAATTGGCTCATCATAGAATAGTGGAAGACAGCCAGATGTGTGGGGCTTTGCAATACACTGTGTAACCATAAACGACAATGACTTGCCCCATAAACACCTTCTCCTTTCTCCTTCCTCTTTACCAGGAGTATTGGGGTTCTGACTTATGTCATGCTCACGGGCGAGTCTCCTTTTCTGGGTGCTGACAAACAGGAGACATTCCTCAACATCTCTCAAGTCAACATAGACTATTCACCGGATACATTCGAGGGCATCTCCTCGCTGGCTGTTGACTTCATCAAATCTTTGTTGGTTAAAAACCCAAGGTGAGGCTCTTTTTAAACAGTAAAGGTGAAGATGAATAGATGTTATGGCTTAATGTGGAGAGTTTCCATCAGCATCACTTTGAGCAGATTAACACACCAAGGATGTGAGTCAGGTTCACACCGGCACGAAAGCACACGTCGGCACACGTCTAAATGAGCGTTTGTGGTAACAAGATTTGCGTCACTTGGGCGAGAAGTCGTTTCCTTTCTTGCAAATGCTGGTTGTGAATTTTACTCATTTAGCAAACTTTTAGTTCAGCATTTTTGGATTGACGTTAGATCAAACACTGATGCACGTCTTACCTTTTCCCTGCATTACCATTTCGTTAAATTCAGCGGAACCTCTAAGATCTTTAAAAAAGATACCTTAATGTGTTTAGAAAAGCATCAGCAGATGCAGACACACAATCTCCAGTCAGTATCATTTAATTGCAGGAGTACAGTGGCAGCACTGGAAAAAGGCAGATATTTCACCGTCTGAGTAATCGGTTAGAGACGGAGGGGAAAAAATCTTGACAGCAAATGGCGTCGTCTTTGTGGCTTTTCGTGCCCAATGTTGAAAAGCCAACTTGTAAGAAAATGTCTTGAGTGAATCTGAAGATCTAGGCAATCAATCTGTTATGTAATGTCTCTGGGATTTTTCCACTTATGCACAGTGTTATTGTGTTTGTGTATACAGGAAGAGGGCCACAGCAGAGGAATGTCTCAATCACCCCTGGCTGAACTCCTGTCCTCACTCCCACCCACACCTCCACAACAGGTCGCCGTCCTCTTTGGATGAGCCGGAGACGAGTCAGTCCGAATCGGAACCAGAGAGTCCAGCTCCGTCCCCTGAGCTAGACGTGATTGGATCATTTCTCAGGTGCCCAGGCCAAGGTGAGCTGAAGGCGGGCCGTGGCGCCTTCTCTTTCAGTGAGCCCCCTTTCTGCACAAGACCCGAAATCCAGCAGGAGCTCATTTGCTGACTGATGTTTCACAGTTGGAAAGGGACTCAGTAAATTGAAACTCCATGGAGCAGAACCTGAAAACCTTTAAGCCTTGAGGTGCTTGGTTTTGATCGGAACCAGGACTGTGTTTGAGTGGCTGCAGTTTGCCCGCCTGCTCCTACTGCTGTGACGTCTGTGAGCTTGATACCTCTGCCTGCGCCTGTGTGTGTCACTGTGTATATGTTAAATAATACACGCTACTCAGTGCTAGTTAGAATGATTGTACAGGAGGAATATGAGAGGGCTTGAAGATGCAGGACAAAGGAGTGGGAGAAAACAAGGACTTTGTTGAGGACTGCACTGCTGCCTTATGTGATAAATCTGAACTTGGCTCAGCTGAACACTGGCTAGTTCACCCCTGCACACATACTGCTTTATCCCCAATTAGCCTTCGGACGGGGTTTCAGAGGAGAGATGGCCTCCCACTTCTTTGGATGACTTCACTCAGTGTGTGCTCTCATCTAAACAAGTTACGTTTCAGTGACCCAGACAGACCTTCTGTGACGAGTTGAAGAAAGTAAAGCATTCTGACAGGTGGATCTACTTAAGAAAAAAGAATGGAAAGCAATGAGCAGCGCCCTATGCGAAAGCCAGACGTTAACTGTATTGTTTATTAATGTGTCTTGTACCATTTTAGCCCCTCAAACGGTCAAAGCCACATCGATGCCTGAGGTTAAGATAGATATGGTAGCATTGTTATTATTGAGGACAATCATGAGCACTTTTATTTTGTTATTGGACTTTTGTGTAAAACCAAAGGCTCATCAAGCACAGTTAGGTGTCACACGATGTACTGTACATATTAACCAGTCTGCAACACCCTCTGTTTTTGTCACGTGACCTGTTTTTTTTTTTTCTTTTTCATTAAGTGCCACTCTTTTAACCTCACTTCTGTTAATGTTACAGTTGAAATTTTTACAGTTTTTTTTTTTTTTTTTTTTTTTTTTTTTTTTGGGTCGGTTTTGTTGACCTTTGCACAAGTTGCACATTTTGGTTTTTGTTTTTGTTTTGCTGCAAGGTTGCCATTAGATATCATGCTCGACAAATTTTGTGACATCAGCCTTTTTTTTTCTTTTTTTTTTTTTAAATATGGAACAGAATAAAATATAATGTCACGGAAAACTGAAGCCCAAGATGTCTTTGAATATGTGATGTTTGCCTTTAGATGCTCGGGAGCAGAGAATTGACATTTTCTCAAAAGAAAGTACTGAAAATGTATATTGAGTTTGTAATATTTTTTTTTTTTTGTTGTCGTTTTGTTTTATCATTGTATAGATGTTAATGTCATTATATTGTATTTGGTAACTTTGTTAACTTTTATGTATTACTGTGTTTCGCCTCTCGAATTTCAGGAAGGTTTGCACTTGTCCTTGTGGACGTTATGTTAAAATAAATAAATGTTGATGGCTTGCATTATGAAATTTAACAATCATGAGAAATACATTTGAATTTTGTATCAAAATATTGAGTCTGGTTGTGGTGAGTTTTTCCTCCTCCCTTTCCTTTTTTTCTTTATCGTAGCAGCAATAAGAGAATATGCTTTCTAGAAAAACTAAAAAATGTAATAACATGTTTATGATGTAATTCAATGAGATCCAGTTAGTGGGCATGAGCTCTTCCGAGAAGGCTGACTAAAAATAAACATTCATGAATTCCAGACAATCGATCTTTATAAATCTATCTTTTCCTCTTAGAACCATCATCATGACGTCAAAGTTTTTACATTTTTCCAGTATCTTAGTAAAATGAGCGATGCTTTGATCTGTTGCTTGTTTTTTCTTTTTCCGCTATTCTACAAATGTTAGGATGCTAACACACTGAACTAAAATAAGAACGTCACAGTATGACGTCAGCATGTTACATACAGGTACTGGCACGGTGCCTGATTGTAGTTTAATGGCCGTTTCTTTTCTTCATTCCAGCTTTCAAATAAAACTGGGTTGGGTGGTGAGGGAAATCAATGCTTTCCAAACTGAAATTAAAGAACTGTTAAGCAAAAGGAAGGTCCACTAAAGCTGTTTTTGTCAGTCAATAGAATTTAAATTGCTAGTTATTTTTTTTTTGTCTTGACATGAATCACTTGGATTTATTATGATACAGAGCTACATATCTAAACATAGATATGATATATTTGTGAAAAAGTTTAAATATCAAATATTTCATGACTATCTACACCAGGGGTGTCCAACTCCAGGCCTCGAGGGCTGGTGTCCTGCAGGTTTTAGATGTGTCCTTGATCCAGCACAGCTGATTTAAATGGCTAAATGACCTCATGTCTTGAAGTTCTCCACAGGCCTGGTAATGAACTAATCATTTGATTCAGGTGTGTTGACCCAGGGTGGGATCTAAAACCTGCAGGATACCCGCCCTTGAGGCCTGGAGTTGGACACCCCTGATATAGACACTATTAGCACGTCCTATGGATCTCTCTGCTTGTTTGCACTGTTGTTGCTTAGTTACAATCACTTGTATCTAACAATGCATACAAAACAATCCTACGTAGAACAGCAGTGACCAGCCTTTAACATTTGTGATTAAAAAATAAGGTATATTTTCTTCTTGATTCCCAGTTTGGGAACAGCACTCAGTCTTTGTGAGGCTATCATACTTTGTTATCATCCCATTTCGTATTTTGCATGCTGCTGCTGAACAACAGCCCGTTTCATGCTTTCTGTTGAGCTGCTGTCAGTAGTTCACCTGTGTGTCCTTAGAAAAGCATACCAACACAATTACATTAGCTAAGAGCAGATTTCCTCTGAAAGCATCTGTTTTTCTTCTCAATATGTCTTTCTGCATGCAGCATCATAAATTTACAAAAAAAGAAGCCCCCTCAGGCTAGTCTTCCTTAAATATCCTGCAGCCGCTGTGAACAGGAAATGCCAGGATTATGTAAAGAGGAACAGAGAGCAATCCGTTCCAGTGTAATATAGCTTCTTTCCCTTTTTTTTCTCACCCCTGTGATTGTTTACTTGTGTCAGTTCAAACAATATCCGTGCCTGCCAATATCCCGAATTCTTGCTTTAATGTCTTCTTCCTCTTGTTGTTGGCATTGAGCCAGTTCATCTCCATGGTCCTGGTCTGGTGGCTCTTGGCTGCATCTGCTGTTTCCCTTAAAGAAAATCCTTCTTCTACATGGAGCTGAGGAATGCCAGAAATGTCTCTAACTGGCCTGCTTTCAACATTGTCCTTCCAAAACTGTCTTTTATGCATCTCTTCCCTTTCATCTTCCTTATGAATTTGTTTCCATACCACAGCGCACACACATAAACACACGCACTTACTAGAAGTCACTGATTAAGTGGCTGTTTCCCAGAAAAAAATCAGGTTCAGTTCATGTGACTTTGATATTTGCGGTGACCATTAGGAGATGATTTAAGGCAGATGTGGAGACAGTTTGTTCTGTCTTCTAACTTTGAGTGCACTCCAAAATCTTACCGTGTGGCAAACAAGAACTTAGTTCCTACAAATCCAAACAAATATGAAAAGCTGACCAAAGCTTACTATGGAATCCAGATAACCTGCTTTCAGCAGTCTCTGTGGACTGTCACGGTCTTGCTTAATGGTTTTAAATGATATCAGGCAGCAAATGTTGCTTTGAAACACCGAGTCTAAGCAAAATTCATTTATCTATCTTAAGTCAACCAGCCAAAAAAGATAACATTAAAATAACAAATACTGTTTTTGCTTGCATTATACAAACTTTGACTACACATGATTTTGTTGCCATTAAGCAGGGGTTTGATTTAATGGTAACCAGCTGCATATCCTTAAGACATGTCTGTCAGTGCCACCCACTGTCATATTTTTCCCTTGAGGTCTGCAAAAATCCAAGACTGGGATTTGCAAAACGTAAATGGAAAGCTGAAAATGTTGCATTCTACTGTAACGGTCCCAATAATCAGTTATATGAGAAAGAATTGTTGACAGCATGGTATTTTGACTGTGGCATTCCCATCCATCTGCAACTGACAGCTTAGGAACACATTACAAAACTGGCATTTGGGAGGTGGAGCAGGGAGGTGGAGGCGCTGGAGCCCGTCCCAGCTGTCATAGGGTGAGAGGCGGGTACCCCCTGGACTGATCACCAGTCCATTACAGGGCTAACATAGACGCCCACATCCACACCTGCAGCCAATTTAGAATCACTATTTGTTTATGTAAAACATTTTTCTCTGACATAGTCAAATATTTTAAGTTATCTGGATGGATGATGGCAGCATGCTGAGGAATATCCTAAAATAGCTTATCTAAAACAAGAGACAATTTGCTAACTTTTAAAGGAGTGCTGTTAATTTCCATACTTGCGCACAGAGCCAGGTACTAAAAATAGACACAGAATAGCAGAAAAGTAAAACAACAGCACTGCAGAGAACTACAAATGGGGGATTTTTGCAGGACTGAGCTACACAACAACGAGCCACAACAACCAGTGAAAGATGTGCGGTTGTGAACGACATTTCTGATCTTGTTGAAATGCTCAATATTTTGTTGGGAAAGTTTGTCTCTTGGAAGTCATGTGGATGTTACTTTGGCATATGCAGTAAACATTATTACAGGCCAAGCACTCCTATAGCAGGATACATACTGCAAAACACCAAACCACAAATACTGAGGATGGCTTTACGAACGCAACCAGGAACACAAGGTGTTGATCCAGTCTCCATACTCCTCTTAAAGAATCCACGTACAACGTTAGAGTTGAAAACACCACAGAGCCCCACTGTCCATATCTGTCCATGCAGGTCACACAGAAGTGTGTGGTTTTAATGTTGCGGCATTTTTTTCTGACTCTCTGAGTCTTGCTTGCACCACTAATATGGGTATTCTGAGTGTGCACATTATCCATCATGCAATTTCCTTAAATATGCTGTAAATGTGCAACAGAACCAACAAGTTTTGAACTGACATTGTCTGTCTTTTATTACAAAGCCTGTTTGGTACACAAGTCCATTTGTCCTGACTAATTACAGAGATTACAGCGACCAGTATTTATATATATTTAGATGTCATACTGCAAAGACTACAACCACAGTACAGTGCAGGACTTTGTTGCCTAGAGCTGCGTTTTCGCAAAGCATTCGCTCTTCTTGGTTTTACCAACAGATTTCCATTGAAAGCTAATTTTCTTGGCCAGCCCCTTAGGTGTACGTTTCCATCACAAGAAGAGGAGCGTCCCCTGCACCTCATGAGGCATTAAACTCTCTTAATCCCCCTGAAGTCCTTCTCTGGTTGTCTCTTTATGTCCCCTGGAAATGCCATGCTTTCTCTCTCACTGTCTCACTCCGTCTCACTATCTCTAGATCTCTTTCAGTGAACCATTTTCTCAGAACACGTTATCCTACCACCTTACATAAGGGGGAAATTCCTTTATGCTTATGTTCCCGATTACTCTGCTATTATAGAAAGTTCAACACTGTCAAAAAAACACAAAACATAGGTAGGCTAGTGTGGCGGTGTGTATGTGTTTGAGCATAATCAAAGTATATATACAGGCTCAATTATTATACATACATTTATTTAAATATAATACTACAATGTCTTTTACCCTGACAAGGACAAGGCTTGTTAACTTGTTAGTGATCATGATCACTGCAACTGGTAGTTTCTCTTTGCCAGCATAAAAAAGGATTTGTTTGATTTTCGTTGGACTGACCGATACTCAAAACGGTGGAAAAATCCAAGAAAGAATTATAGATTCATTTTTGAACAATAGCAAATTCAAACATCATGGTCAGACAAGAAAAGGATTCAGTGTTTTGGCCACTATGACAAGGGATGTGTTTGGAGGAGTAAAGGTGAACCTTTCAAACCTAAGAACACTGTAACAGCTGTCAAGCGTGGTGGTGGTAGCATCATCCCCTGGGGCTGTTTTGCACAAATGGTTAGTGCAATGAATAGTAAAATCTTCAACTTCTCCTTAATCAACAGGCAGATGGTTGAAACTTGGACACAGTTAACTGTTCCAACATGAAAACACACGAATACTGTTTTTGAGCTTCTGGGATGTCCTTCCCCAAGCCCCCATCTCAACCGTACTGAAAATTTGTGAACTATTCTTTAAAGCCGGGACTTTGCCAGGAAAACAAACCAATGAACTCTACTGATTCTGCCAAGATGAGTGGTCAAATAAACAAAAGTGTCTGGTCAATGTCCAATCTACTAAGAGACATTAAATTAGCATGACATTCATGCCCATGATGAGTGAATGTAAACCTTTGACTACAACTGTTTTCTATTTCTAATTTCTATGTTGACCCATAGCTCTTGACTCCCTGACTCATACAGTCAGTTGAAGTTGATGAATGAAAGTAGCTGACAGTCACCGAACAAAGTTAGTCTTAACCCCAGAATCATGCAGCACTTCCCAGACATAAAGGCAGCCATGAAAAATGAAAGCCTAAATGTTCCCATTCTAGATGTTGACCAGGACAAACATAGAGAACATTTCTTTCACGTGTCCCGGAGGTGCTTCCAAACGAAAAAAGAAACAGAGAAAAATTTCCAAAAGAGGCAAAACACTCGTAACCGCTGGTAATATGTTTCTCATGGTGATGCATTCATAGCAGCAAGGGAGGCAAATGCCTTTGGTTAAGCGGAGCTATTTATTCTGTCCCTGGAAACAGCTGAAGAACAACAAAAGTATTCTCAACAAAGAGTAGCACGACCTGATGCTGCTGCCTGTTTTCCTCCCGTCTGCGGTGACTGTCCTTCTACGAAATGGGGGCACTACTGGCACACATCATACTCAAAAAGCCACACAATAGGCACGTTCAACTCAAAGAGAACTTTTCAACTGTAAAGCTGGAGAAGAAACACTGCTAAGTTGATCCTTCAGGCTCAGTTTCAGTGTGGGTAAGCGCTTGGAAAGAAACAAAAACATTGCCAATTCTGTTGTTTGGATTTGCAGGGCCCGGTGCGCATGAATGCCCACTCACATGTACTTAGACTGTAGTTATACACACACACGCACTCACGAGAGTACCCACAATGAACTCTGTCCTCTGACTCACTACGAGTTGGGAGGAAGTCCAGATTTCAAACTGTCCGGGAACAGATTCTGGTGGTCTGGATCTTTTTGAGCTTTTGATTTTCAACCAACAGCACTCTCTGCATTTACTATGGTCCTTGATCAGCAAGGTACTGTACATTCAGCACACAAATACAATACATACAAATTGTTTGGTTATATTTCATGTCAAACATGGCTCTCTTTCAAGCAAGACTTTAGTGATACTTCCAGCCATCATGCATAAAGCTAAGACATTTCTCAAATATTATCAAAAAAGTTAAAAAAAAGTTGTCTTTTCTTTCAGTACCAAAAAAATCACCATAAACATATACTATCACACAGACAATAGGTTAGAGATTCTGGCTATGATCAAGCTTTTCAAACTGGAGACATTTTTTCATTCATATTAAAGACTTTGGGAGCAGCCACTGGCATTTTAAGGCTAATTTTGTTTGTTTTGGTTCGGCTTTCTTTATGACTGGTAACTTTTATGAGTTCTGTGGGTGTTGCAAAAGAGTTTGAGGGTAAAAGAGAAGAAAATGTGTCCTCTTCTGGAACTTGGTGACATTTTAGTTGAACTTACCGCCTCCAGGAATATTTTCAGGGCTTCCACAGCAATCAATTAGTCAAAAAGTCAGCTGTCATATCTTTTTATGCAACCGACACGTTCTATCCCCCTCTCGTTTTCCATCTCTTCTGGCTTTTTGTGTTACGCAACTCTTTTGCACAAAGGTATGGAGCGTATTTGTAAGTTGCCCTTGTGCTCAACATTGTCATTTATGCGTTTCGTTTTTTTATTGTATAAAGCTTCCGGCCAAATCAGTGTATAAAAAAGTGCCTGGAAACAATAGGTGGAGGCCAGACAGGCCATGGAAAACTGCTTAGAGAACAATGTGATCTGGAGAGCTGGTAATAAAGTCCCAGTAGTGCACAAAAGCAAAAACAGGTTCCCAGACTCACCTAGGCCTCCTACTGACCTCATGGACCTATTTGTAGTCCTGTCAAGACAGAACAAAACCTACACTTACATGGTAGAACAGATTGTTTCAGCCCTTCAGAAGGATCAGGTGCAAAGAAACTAAGTTTGAAAGTCTTTACATTTGCCATGTTATCTGTGCAGGAGTGTCAGTCTTCTTAGTCCATCATTTATGACTGGTGAAGGACATTCAATGACTGAATGCTTAGAGCACAGAACTTATTCTTGGTTGGTATTTTTACTAACTGAGTCCCTGGTCTGGCTCCTGTACCGGTGCCATGTGTCAGACTGTCAGCCCCAGTCTGTTCTACTTTCTAATTTGCCGCCTCTGCTGCATCTAAATTAAGGAAAAATTGCATAAAATTAATTTCTTTAAGTCATTACACTGACTGTCTGCACGACAGTTAAGCCCCCTGGTGGTTTGATGAGAACCTCTGACTATAGTAATAATATTGACCATTTTTCTATCCCTGTCCTATGGTTTATGAACAGTTCTAAAAGTGGAGAAGCTGCTGAGTGCTAATAGCATGTTTTGTGCTGATATCCTCAAATAAAATACACAGTACTTTTTATCACAGCCATCTAAGTCTTTATGGTGTTAAAGACAACATCTTCATGATAATGATATTTAGCTAAGTGGATAATTTTCTCAGTGTTTACTTAAGTTCCTTTAAATCATATTTTAGTACAAAAGCCATGACTAGGGATAGGATTTAGTAAGCAGTATTAGGGTAGCAATAAATAACTCGCTAATTTAATCGTTGTAAGTGATGGAAATGTGTAACAGCAGCCTAAGAGTAATAAAATTGTGTTCCTTTGTCTGAATGAACTTGGATCTTTGTGTTCTTAAGAATACAATAGTAAACTATATGAGAGGTTTGACTTTTATTAATTATCTGGAATTCTAACACAATGCATGAACTTGTGTGGTTGGAAAACAGAAGACCAAATGACAGTATCAATATTATTGCAGCTGCAGTGTACCAAAAAGGTACAGTGAGTCACCCCATAAAGACGCCGAAGGTGCTGAGAGCCATTCCTGCGAGAACAGTCATACAGCAAATGTGCAATATTATGTAGTTTGGACTTGTTCAGTCTGCAGAGAATCTGCCCAGTAATTAAAAAAAATACTAAAGTGTAGCTAGGCCTTTGCAGTACAGAAAACTGATTTTGTGCTGTAAGATCTTTAGTTGCTGTTGTTGTAGCTGTCTTTTCCTGACAATATCATCAACCTGTTTTTCTCTGCCTGCATCCAGAGGACACCAAGTCCTAGAACAGCTGAAAAAGCATCTCCGGTATCCTCAAGAAAACTCTACTACAGCTCGAGAAGAAACACAAAATTCCTGAATACTTGTTTCCTGCCAAACTAAAGTACACTTATTTGTTCACGTTTGCTTTAGATAAAGGAGCAAAGTCATAAGCTCAGCCTCACTGCGATTCTAGCTTTGAAACAGCAGAGTTAAATTCACTGGATGTGTAAACACAGCAAGATATCTGGGGCTCTTATGCAAGTTCACTTTCACCCCTGGTTATACAGGACACACTGGGAAATATCAAATTAAATGAGTTTTTCTAAGAAGAAGAAAAAAAGAGACAAAGACAAATAAAGAGTTCTATTATTACCCTGGGCTGTTGAAGCCCCCTGCTCCCCCTTTATACAACGAAAGCATGTGAATAGAGAACATTATGTTCCTCAACCCAGAGTGGTGGACGATGTTTGTAGTCAGGCTGCTCACGTTGCCAAAAGGATGTCTTAGACTTTGTCTTGGCAAGTCAAACTAAATTGGTCAAAAGTAACTAAGTACATTTATCAACCACTAAAATAAAAAAAATGTGGTTTAAATAGAACTTCATACTTCCACCACACTGCAGCCAGTTGCCACAATTAACAGAAAGCATAATCAAAAGTCATTATTATACATTAAGACTTGGATTTCCAAGATATTCTACCAAAGATCAACAAAATTATACCACCTTTACCTCAAAAAATTCACAAGTGCACTCAGTAACTATATGATTAACAGGCTATTTTACATAAAGTACTCGTTATTTTGATGTCAATACTTTTTTACTTTGAGTACGATTTTAAAAAGGATGACTTCTACATATCACAGATATTTGCTTCAGATAAAGTTAAACAAAATCTTTCAAAATGGGTCAGGACACAAGTGGATACTTCTTTTTGGACTCATTATAGAATAACATCCTTTAAATCATCATGGTTGTGTTTAAGAAGGGGCCAGTTAAAACATATGTTTTCAGTTCATCAGTGCACTAGCAGATACATTTCCTTATGACAGGTAGCATCATTGGTCAGAAAGTACTATAATAAAACCAGCTGTCCAAATATTTAGTCAAAAGCAACTTTAGGGGTCTTTATTAGCTCTAGAGTGATCAAATCAATTCTCCTTTTTTATGAACCATCTCAGCTGCATATACTACCCAATAGTGCCACCTAGAGGAGGTTTAAAGTAAAACAAATCATTATACATATAGTTTGAGATTTTATGTAAAGTGTTTCTAAAAACTTTAAAGTCCATACATTAAGTTTGGCATGATTGAGAAAAAAAAAAGTCAAAATGTATTTCTAAATACACATTTAAAAAAGGTAACTTTTGTATGTAGCACTTTATAATAATTTCACTCTATTAGGGCATTATTACGGTATTAGCAAATGGTTAATTCGTCATTTATATAGCATTATTCCCTCTTGTTATGCCATTCATTAAGATGTATTATGACTGATATGATTATACTAGCAGTGATGTAGCAGCAGTGATAGCTATAGCTGTATATCGTGTAACAGTAACAGATGGATAAACATACATAAATAGCATATTAAGGATGAGTAATGATATATAAATGATGACCTAAGCACTTACTAACAAACTTAATAAAGTGCTACCTTTTTGTTTTTGCTCTACTGCTGCAGCAGAAAGTAAGATAAGCAAAAATCAAGCCAAACACCACATTTTAAAGCCTTTCCCACTTTATTGTTCGTGTGATGCTTAATCCTTTCTGACAAGATCATGTCTGCTGTATGTGGTTCTTACTGCTTTCTAACTGTGTCAAATCAAAAACAACTGAGCATAAATGAAAACATAATACAGGACCTAAAATCTAAAGTGAGACTGATAATGTGCAATGATTTCAGTGCAACATTTCTACAGAAAATCCACCTACTAGGACACCTATAGATTCCCCTGTTGTCACGTAGATCGTCAGAGAGAACAGAGACAAAACATATCAATGGCTCAAATGGATGAAAAAGTCTTTTCATTTGCAAAGAACTGGTTAACATTCCCTTCAGAGCTATAGAGCTCTGTGTGAGGTTAGTATGCATTTTCTTTCTTATTAAACCAAATAGATGAGCTGTGCAGTGCACAAGGTTTTGACTGAGAAATGATTCTGAAAAGCAAAGAAAATTAGAATATAACAATACGAAGACATACAAGAAAATCAGAAAACAAGTCTGTCATCCCCTGAATCCATCAGCAGCAGATATGAACTTTAAACATGGTGTATATGGTACATAAGTTGCAGTGCAATAAAGGGAGAAAAAAACCCAAATGCATAAATAACATTTAACTAAATAAAACATAAAATAAAAAGGCCCGACTAAAAGAAGACAACAGATTAGAATCAAGGCTATTAAGGAATGAATAAATAATTATGTTTGAATACATATTCCAGATACCAATTCTAGTGGGAAGTTTAAAACACAAGACACGATGACGAGTGACTAAGTAAATAGTATGTAGTAGTTATGTAGCTATGGTAACAAGTAGGTGGAAACTGCATCACACAAAAAAATATCACTATTCACCACCACACAAATTCAACAGATTAGAGGCATGAACAGAGGAAGAGGATTTGTTCAGTCTTCAGCTCTGCCGTCCAGGATGCTTTCAAAGTTGAAAGGTAGGAACTTAAAGCCGTTGCCTGAGTAAAACTTGTTTTGGAACTCCACCCTACGATTAAAGAAATCAATAAAAATCAGTCTGAAAAAAAGACATATATACTTTCATACAATAACCTTGTCGTGCATACAGTGACGATAGTTGGCAGCTTGGTTAATGCTGAGCAGAGCAGTAGCGGCTGATGCCCCCTGCTCTTCATTCCACAGTCTGCACACACCTGCATAAGCTCATGTCTACATCCTGGGACAGACACCTAAGCCTCTTCCCTTCAGGAAAATGATCAGGGTCTATTTTTAAAAAAGGCCAATGCTCAGTGATGGCTGGATGACCTTTTAGCTGCCATGGATAGCATTCATTCCAAAGCCCGTCTGGTGTGGCAAGAAGAAATATGTAGTATTACATATTGCACATTGTGCGTATCAGTTTTGTCAGTTTGATGTTCAGTAATTACATGGTTTCCAGATATCACTGGAAATAAAAATATTTTGATTGGGGGAGGGGTCGTTTAGTTTCCCTCGCTTAAAATGTAAACAGACTGTCCATGAAGACAATTTGTGAAAGCACGCTCAGCCAGCATTCCTGTGGAAAGGACAATTTCGTGAAGGCCGGCTGCAACACAGACGTGCTCTGTGAATGTGCCGGTGAACTATAAAACCAGCGTGACATTTAGCAAAGCCAGACAAAGACATTTATGAGGAGGCAACAAAGGCTCATCGGTGCCGAGCCACAGACTGTTATGCATGCCACACAGAGCATAAATGAACAGCACCACATTGACAAGAGCAGACTTATTCCAGGACAGAGGCCAGGAGAGATGATTGGAAAACCAGTTTGTTAACTTGAGCACTTGGGATGGTCACTGAGACATTAATTGTAGCCTGCAGGTGGAGCTAGAGCTTTGCTTTTGTAGCAATGACAGTAATTTGCCTTAAGGAGTCCTATCCTTCAACACTAACAAGTTTTCACAAAGGTATTAGTGTATGTTTAATATCAAACCCAAGCAAATACATATACAAATCCTAAAAAACAACATTAAAACTAAACTTACCAATGCAGTCGCAATGCGTGCAGAAACGCTGACAGCCCTTCCATAATGAGAAGAATAACAACTGTGAGAACAGCGAAGATGTAAAATACTATGGCCAGAAGGATGAAGCCTCCAAGGCTGCGAGAATAAAGGCCTATGCGCATCACCATGGACCACAGCACCTCTGACAGCTCTGTGAATAAGAAAGCACATACACACCAACTTTACTATTCTGATTCCTTTGAGAGTCAAAGCATTTAGGTGTTAATACAGTGAGCCATTTCTCTTACTAAATAACTGAATACTGCAGGTGAAGTGACTTACGTGCATGAGCCAGACTGAGGGCCCAAAGCCTCAGATAGGAAGCAGTGTTGGAGATACAACCCAGGCAATACTCTATGGTGTGAATGGCCTGATGCACTGCTACATCCGCAAAGTTAAACTGTGGGTAAAAGTTAGTGGTTTCATTTACTCAGCATAAAAAAAATTTAAAAAAAAGTAGAAAACAACATCTCTACAACAGGTCCTGAGGTCCACAGAGGAGAAGTCAGCTTTAATGTGTCACCAATGATTGAGGGAATTGACAGAAAAGCCATTTTTTGTTGTAGATCATCAACCCCGAAAATAAAAAGAGGTATCATCATCATAAGAACCTGTGAACCCAAAGAGTCAGCTGCCCTCCTGATGCCTCATGCACATCACCAAGACCATAGGGAAGCACTGGCCTACTGGCACCCGCCACATGACGAATCCCTGCCCATTTTCAATAGAATACATTTAGAAGTCCCTGACCGGACCATACAATGACAAACATTCAGACGCAACTAGTAGCAGCAGGCAATGGTTGACAACAAAGCAGGGGCAGTAAAGGAAAGACTTTGAAGACATGTATATTAACATGAGGGGATAGGGTGCAGGTGGATGTGCAGCATGAGCTCCTGTCCTACCTCTTCCTCCTCACAGGCCTTGAAAGCAGGTGACAAAAGGCAACGCTTGGTTATTGACATCACACACACGGACAGGCAAACGTCAATAAACAGGAAAGTAACAAGAGAAACCAGTTAATTATTTAAAAGGAGAATCGAGTGAAACCAACATTAGCGAATGAGCACACTGTGCTTCCAGATCATCTTAAAATAAAACGAGTAATCAGATTACATAAGTAAAATTATGAAGTCCAGGTAAAATAACTCACTACTCGCCATCTGTTCATGGTTGTGTTAAATCTGTGCAGGAATTACAAGAAAATGGATCCATAATGTCTGTATTCATTATTGATGTTGACAGTAAGGGTGGAAATGGAAAAACAAGGCATCAAGTTTCTGTCTCCAACTAAGGTTGAAAGACTAAATTATTCAAAGATGTGAAAAGATCCTTTAACTTGTGCTTCTCCCGAGTTACTCCAGCAAGCTGCTGTCCTGTTGTTACTTATGCTCTGTATGCAATTATTGTAATACAAAAAGACATTAACTTTTGATGTTTGACTTCAGTGTTATTGTGGGAACACATCTTTTACCTCAGGTTCATCCTCAGATTGCTGTGCGAGCTGGTCATGCTGGATGATTTCAGCCTCATCCTCAGTGGGCCCATTGCCCACCCTGATTCCTCCAAAGTTCTGTGTACCCTGTAACACAGTGAAACGTAATGAGGTAATCTATTTAAATCTATTATAAAAGTATATTGAGTGACTGTGAGCGCGGACTGTTTTATCTTACCAGATGCTTCCGCCACAAATACTGTCTTCGCATAACCAGAGTTTTTACTATTAACATACAGGGGACACATGCCAAGGCGATTACCACCAAAAGGGATTGTATGGCCATCTACAAAAAAAAGGTGGAAAGTAAGTACAAGAGAAAAAAAATAAGGACAGTTAGATGGATCTCTTCATTCATGACAAAAAGAAAGTTGCAAGTATGCTGATCTCACCTGTCCTCTGTAGAATAGTTTATTATTGGGGTCATTGTAATTGAACAGGAACATGTTAATAAAGGCAATAAGGAGACTGGGAGCATCCCTGGAAGTGCGTACACCATAGGAGACCCACTTATAAAAGATCAGAATGACTAGGTAGCCAAACAGGCTGGCCATGAAGATAATCTCTGGAATGAAACCCAAGTAAATATTCAGGGGCTTGTTGAAATACCTGAGGAAAACCACAAAAAGAATATTAGAAGTCCACAAATTCAAAAAGAAAAACATAAGAATCAATGCATAATTATACATAGGTATGGAAATCTCACAGGTGGTTGAAGAGACTTAGCGTGACTCCAAACAGCATGTGAATTACCCCCAGGATAACAGACATCTTCATCTTGAAGGAGTTGAGGAATGACAGCTTGTTGACAGAAATGCTCCATATCTGAGACATAATGCAATTACGAATTATAAACTATGCGAGTATTCAGGTTAGTTTATGTCTGCCAATGACTGCTGACTTTTGTGGATTTTTTTTGTAACTGACAGACAAAATAGCTGACATAGATGTATAAATATGGAGCTCCAAAAGATTAAAAACAAAATGATTTACTGGATCAATGCCAATGGGGTACGGCCCATTGAAGACTCCATCAACTGCTGGGTCCAACTGCAAAACTGTACTGCTATTAAGTGTACCATCCCTGAACAGAATGAGGACAGAGATCAGATTTTTGAGCTTACATACTGAACAAAAAAAAAGAAGTCCCTGTGTTAAAGCTCTTGTCAATTATTACCAGTGACACTTACGTCCAGTTGCCTCCAGCTCTGGAATTGAACATTGGTCTGACACTCCATCCAGACCCAAACACATTTAGGGACTTTGAGAAGCAGTCATTGTAAATAATGCCAGTGTACATTGAGAAGACTCCCATCAGCAGAATTATGTAGCGCCCCCCAAACATCATGTTGAATATCTGTCACAAAAAGATATTGAACTTTCATAAGGAAACTGTGAAAATAAAATGCACGATGTCCTGTGGAATCGGTGCTTGTGTGTCATCGACAAGGGATGGTTTAGGACTAATGAGATGGTAATGATGGGATCCATACCTCATTATCATTCTTCTGTGCCATCAGTCTGCTTTCTCTTAACACAAGGTATAGAGCAGCACAGGTCATGAGTGTCCCATGGCCCAGATCACCAAACATAACCGCAAATAGGAAGGGGAACGTAATGATGGTGTATGGTGCTGGAGACAAGGAGGCAGGCATCATACAAGGGTGGAGGGTGGTGTAGTATGTCAATAAAGAAAGAAAGAAATGAATGAAACATGCACAATGTTCCAACATGGTGATAATGGTTGATGAGGGAGCTGAAGTAAAAGCCTTTTAATTGTCTGTAACTCAATACTTAAGGCAGCTGAGTAAACAGATTATAGAAACCTACTGCCACATTATACAAAAAGGTCCACACAAACCAGCTGGGCATTAACACACAGAATTCATAGTTTGCTTACCTGGGTTAATCTCACGGTAGCTGCCAATTCCATAAGCGTCCACAATGTTTTGGAAGCCTGAGGTGAACTTGTTTGTCTTGTTGTAGGTTGGAGGGGTCTGTTTGGTCTGCATTCTATTGAGGATTGAAGGCACAGTAGAGCCGCTCTTCTCCTAAAACCAAAAAATAAAATAAAAAAAATATGAATGTCATGCAACAAAAGTCCTAACTTTAGATCATCAAGCCTGGAACAATGCAAAACTAGCTATTCCAAGAATCGGATCATGTGCTGAGAGCCATAACGAGTTCTTGTTATTGTTACACCACATGTAGAACTAGACAATATAGCAAAAAGGACTCAACCATAAAACAAACAAAAAAAAAAAAAAACCCAAAACATTTAGTAGAAACTGATTTTTTTCAAACATGAAATCATCTTCCTTGTAAAAACCTGACTGGCTAGTTTACACCAAATATAAACTGCTCCTCTGTTACTCACCGTCCCCCTACGCAGGGCAAACTGAATGGAGTCCAGGTCTGAGATGGGACACCACACCTCAGCAATCAGACACTTCTGAGTGACATCGATGTTGCACAGGTTGAGGGTGTGGTAGATGGCCTTCATCTTCCTCACCTTGATAAACCAAACTCTTATTGTCTTGGCTGCAGCCTGCAGGACCCTCTGCCTGTGGTCCTCAGTCTGGTTAAGCACCTTTAATGACAAACAAGAGCAGTGATGGCCACAGTAGCAATACATTTTTTTTGACATGATCAGTGAGATCATGAAGAATTCTTTTGGCCACATAAATAAATAAATCTATGAATGTCAATGAGACTCTCTAAAAACAAGTCACACAGAAAGCCAACAGCCATTCCTGCCATCATGTTTCAGCAGAAACTGCATCAGTGTAATGGTGGTGCCTTTCTCCAAATCAGACCCATTATTAAAACTTCTGAATATAATTGTTAGAAACTGTCATGTTCTTCACTGACATTTACCATTCATAAAAATACAATAACAGGTGTGTGAAATATAATACCTTGCAACTAGACAGTGTAAATGTGCGTATGGTTTTGTACAGTAAAGGTTACACACATCTCTGCACCTCAATACACATTTATTTTCATTTAGTTTCAAGTTCGAATGCAATCATTTTACTAAAACCAAGGACACGGTTAATGAAACTACTGATTCATTTTAATAATTTTTTTCAAGTTTCTATATCTATCACAATATTACTATAATTTTTTTTGATGACCTTGAAGGTAAAAATCTAACATTAGGGCTGTGTAATATTAAACAGAATCGAAAGAAAACAAAAATAGTATAAATGAATCAGACGTTCCTTTTACTGGCATAAATGGTGAGCAAAAAAGGTCATGCTAAAGAGCAACAGGGTGTCTAATCCATTAAGGGATTCCCATAAGGGAGACAGAATATTCACAGGTATGTTGCTCTATGACTGAGATTAAAAACCCAGCCCATGACTAGCAAAGAGAAGGCTCATATCTATCTCTGTTGTCTCCCACACCCAAATTCTTGCCTGCTATTGAGACAACACTGACATGCCATTCTGTTACGTGGATCTCATGCCCAAGTAGCAACAAGCATAATCCACAAACACAGAGATTCACATTCCCCCAGCATGCAGAGGAGCAAAGAAGTATCCATTGATTTGTCATGCACAGGGCATGTTGAGTATCAAGCAACTGTCTTGTGCAAGTTTTTTTTTTTTTTTTTTTTTTTAAACTTCCTGTGGTTTAAACTGTCATTGTTTCATCAATATCCAAGTACATGACACTTGAACTATGCTGACACATCAGGTTGACAGAGTGAAGTAGCATGTGGGACCTCAGTGATACCCGAGTCTGTGTAACATGATGTAAAATCCCCATAGCACTGCATGTACAGTGGGTAAAATAAGTATTAAAAATAAACATAAAATAGTGTAATAATTAAAAAAAAATAACACAGGGAAAAATAAAAAGTATTGAACATGCTTGAACTGAGATTTGTTGAATATTTCATATCGAGAAACTGGTCACATGAATTGCTCAGGTAGGATTTTATCAAAAAAAGTCTCTGTACATTTTCCCATTAATCCTTCCTTTAATAATATAAATTTCGCTGTTAGTATGGTGTTTTTGGGATGGTAAGCGGTGCCTTTTGACCTCCAAACATGGTGTGTATTATGGCATCCAAAGAGTTCAGCTTTGGTCTCATCTGGCCAGACTGCATTCTGTCAGTATTTCACAGGCTTATTTTCTTTAGCAATGTAGTCTTCTGTGGTGAGCATGCATACAGGCCACGATAGTCAAGTGCATTATTTATCGTTTTCTTTGAAACAATTGTACCTGCTGATTCCAGGTCTTTGTATAGCTCTCCACAAGTGGTCCTTGGCTCTTGGACAACTCTTCTAATTATGCTTTTTACTTTATGGCCCCAACAGTGCTCACTGCAACCTTCACTAGTTTAGAAATTCTTCTGTAATCAATGGCGTCAGTATGTTTTGCAACAATAAGGCTGCAAAGGTTTTGAGAGAGCTCACTGGATTTACCCATCATGACATGTTGGCATCTTGGTAATGAGACAACGTCTTTTAGGTCATCAGCTGGGATTGAACTAGCTAACATTAATTTGAACTAAGTGGCAGGATTGTTTTCCAACTCTAAGATAAGTTTCCATGCTTTTTTTTTTTTTATACCTTTCTTTCTTCATGTACTCAAAACCTTTTCTACTGTTTCATTTCTCATTATTACACTTTATGGACATCTATGGTTTCATTTCTTTTTATGTATAAAATGGATAGGTTGTTACTGACATCTGGTGAGAATTTCATGTCAATAACCCCTTTAGATATACATTTACTTAGAAAATGAAAACTGATTTGTGTTCAACACTTCTTTTACCTGCTGTAACATTACATGGTCAAAAACCAAGAGGAGTGTCATGTGCAAAGCAAAAGGAAGGAGGGATTCCCTTGAGCCACTTTGGGAGTAGACAACTGCTATGAGGAGTTAGGAAACACACTGCACTACTCGCACAAGAAAAACAAAAACGTGGTTTCCTGTTAAAGGACATGTCTCTGCACAGAAAATAACTCACATCCTCATGAGCAAGAGGAGGAAATGTGGTAACGTCTTCAAGACAAAGAAAAAATGTCTTGCTGACAGAGCAAAAATGAGAAAAAAAAAAAGAAACAACCAAATGAAGCTTGCTTTTCAGTGTTAGTAAGACAGTTCTGAGTATGTGTATTTACCATTTGCAGGTCATCAATGCGAGCATTCACCCCAGCAAGCATCTCTTTCCTCTCCTGTGAGGTTTCTGGACATGGGTACAGTGTCGCTCTGAATCTAGAAACACATTAATAAGTAAGCAAAAAAAATCTATTGGTCAACGACACTTCATTAACAGTAGAAATGCAAATTCACCTACCCCTCACAGATTTTCTTCACTCGATTCTTCAGCTGGTCTCCTTGGAAAAATATGATGAAGACAGATTTGTGGACTTGATCACCCTGTGGAAACATCACCAAGTTAAGTTAGAAAACACAAACATCTCAACTACTTTCACAATTGTTTCATTTGTGAGCAGCACTTACCGTAGTTGGGTCTTCCAAAGGATCTTCAATATCTGCCTGTCTCAGGAACACATTACCTCTGCAAACTCTCCATAGCATCCTCTCAAAGTTGGGAATCCGCTCCCTGCCAATGACTCCAGCAACAAATCTATAGAATATGTTAGAAAGATAAATAAAGGAATATAAACACCCTCTGATTAACTTCAAAGACAAGAAAGCTAAAACAATCACTTTTGGGTGTGGACTGAAGGAATTCTGAACTGCAGATAGATTTTGCATGGATTTCTGCTTTAGGTGACCTTGGATGCCTGACTAAGAGGGGCAATCAGAGCTCATCTGTGGGAGGTATTTAAATTGTGCAGTACTTCAAAACAGACTCACCCTAGCCTGAGAGGAGCCACTCTAACGGGCTCATTTGGGTCCAGGAGAATGGATGACTCTTCAAGTAAACTGGGATCCTCCATCTACAGGACAGACAACAAATCATTAGTAACAATAGCAACATAATCATTTCTCTACAGTGTACACACACACACACAGACACACGAAAACTGCCATGAAATGTCTCAAACTGCTTTTATTTACAGCAACGTTGACATTCAGATGGGAGCTTAATAAAAAAAAAAAGTTTCTCACTCCAGTTAATGGCTGAACATCTTTTTATCTGGCTTAATGATTCACCTTCATCAAACCTCATAATAACTTGTAAAAGATGACCTAACGTGGTAAGTCAACAGCCAGGTTTGCTTTCAAAGGCAGTGAAGTGAAATAGGTCCTGGCCAAAGGTGAAAAAGCAAGGATTAAGTCTGGCAAATGAACAAAGTGCCTGGAATGAAATCAGTGTCAAGTACTAAACAGCAGGGCGTTTAATGTACAGGAACTACTGTGAATAACCTGTGTAAATGGGTCAGCATGTGAACAGCCATAAAAAGACATGAGTGCAAACACTGCTTTACCAAAGCGTCAATAACAGCAATAAGTGCTTCCGTCTGTATGAAACAAAGACCATACCAGGCAGCCTATCAGCAGACTTTAAGCTATTAATGACTTCCCAATTGCCACAATAAATACATTTCTAAAAGTTAAGTATTGTTTTCACTATAGCCTGTTCTTGGATACAAAACAAAAGCCATTTAACAATTTGCTTCTTCCGATGTTACTAGTTAAATATTTGCTTCTTTTTGATTTACAGTTGGAGATTGTAAATGTAAAAGTCACAATTCCCTTTCTGGCTATGGCAGTGTTATACCGACAGGCTGGAGTGCTGCTGTTTTATAGGCCTGTGTGCAGTTAAGCTGACCTCATCAAAAAATTGTTGTGTGCGACGCAGAATGTGCTTGAGCTCGGTCAGTTCCAGGAAGTTCTTCTTTAGCGCTTCTTGGTTGGTGTTTATTTCCTTCAGTTCATTCTCCAGTTTCTCAAATGTGGCCTATGGAGAAACAATGAGAGGGATTATGAGCTGACTGAAGTAGCAGATGACAGCACTTACACTTATCTTTAAGAAAGAAAAATCACCTCCAAGTCAATCATGTCCCTTGGAAAAGGAACTTCTGGGTTCTCTCCTGTATCGAGTATTGGGATGTTAGCCTTCTTAATTTCTTTTTCCACAAACCCTATGAGAGAAATGTAAAAGAAGGTTTTCAGAAGGTGTTTAAAAAAAGGCATACAAGTGAATGGTAAAGCTTGGATAATGAACTACCATCTTCATATAACTGTATTTTAATACTTTAAGGGGTGGAAACTTAACTAATGCAGTTTGGTATAGAAAAATGAACATTTAAGAGCGCTCACTGAGTTTACGATCCATCTCCTCACATCGTCGTACTTCATTGACAAACTTTCTCTGGAACACATTCACATCAGGATTCAGCTGCAAAGGAAAAACACACAAGGTTCAACGAATATAAACAATTCAATTAAAAGAATATAACCAATAGCTGCCATAATGCAGGTTTTTGTAAACACTATTTAGACTTAATATATTCTGTTAAGTCTAAACTCTGTAATGGGTATAGTTTCTTAAACTAATGGAAACAATTTGATGATACAAGACATGCTGATGCACAGAGCTTCTGTGTTACTGTCCATCTTACGCTCAAGAACAAAGCTTCCCTCAGGACTTGTCAGGAATGGCTTTTCTCATGCACGTATGAGGGTCAGCTGTGAGCACATGATGCAGAAGGCATCCACTCTCTCAATAGTGCCACTAATGATGTTGTTTACGTCACCACATGCATGACCGTAATAATTAATTAATGCGACTTTCAGATAGTAGAAGATAATAAAAAGTAATGCTTTAGAAGTTTGATTAAAAAAAACAGACTTACGTCACGAAACTGGACCATCCCAATCTCTCCCAGTTCACTGACACAACAGTAGGCAGCTTCCGACTGGAGGAAGAGCTGAGCCAGCGTCATCTCTTCACTTCTGAAGAGCTCTCCCATGTTGCTTCAAGATGTGAGCACTCAGCACCCGTGAATCCACAAATCACCTCAACAAATATAAAAGATTAGAGAACGCTAAAGCAAAAAAAAAAAAAAAAAAAAAAAAAAAAGGTAGTGGACCTTAACAGTTCTACATTCTGCACTTTTCTCTGTCACTAATGAGGAAGCCTTTAACAGTGAGGTGTTAGTTTAACACCAGTGTACCAAGTTTTTTTTTTTTTTTTAAGAAAGAAGAAATAAAAAAGCCAGGCCTCATGCTGATCTCATGATCAGTGCAAGAATGCACTTATGGTCAAAGAGTTTGATCTGGGCTACTGCAACACAATAAGAGGACCTCATTTCTGCTGTAAATATAAAACACAGGTTAAGAGCCAAGGCCATGAGAAAGCACCTCTTAAAGAGCGTTTAGCTAAAACTAAAAGGTATAGATTTTATGCTTTGCAGCTAAGCAGTATAATAACCCCCTGCTGTAAAAAACTACTACACAAGGCTTATGTTTGGATTAAAGGGGAGCATGTGACCTGTAGCTGTAGTAAGCTTCACCGACTACAAGACCTCCATCACCACTGAGTGTACATGTAACTAAAGCAGGTTTGGAAGCATAAGCAACTACACCTTTTAAACGCCTTGCATTTAGCTCAATAATTAACAGCAGAGGCGCTCAAACACGTCAGACAGGTGGTACAATCACCTGACTACAGAGGCTTCACCCATTACAGCCAAACAAGTCAGAAAGCCTACAAGTAGCTGCTTAGAATAAACAAAACCTTTGTCATTTTTACAAGGTATTGATCCAGCAACACTACCATAACAGAAGAGCCAATTAGCGATGGTGGAGCAATGCAAACACGAGCTGACAGCAGTGCTTAGAGTAGCCAGCGTTACTGGTTAGAGGCGAACTTTAACATTAGTGCAACGACATGCTATTTTACTATTATCTACTGAAATCGGGCTGTCTTAACTTGGATAACAATTAGCCGAATGAGCAGCCGAGCTAACGCTAATTTGGCACACCTGTTGTTCAGCAATTAGCTTCACTTACTTAGCCCACAAATTAATACATTAGTGTTAGCGTAATATTAACAAAATTGCTTATAACCTTACAAATAGTTGTCCTTACTGTTTACGTGGAGATCGTCTCTTCCTTTTTATCTTACAGTTGCCTCTTTGCTGTTTGTTGTGGACTGCTCGGCCGTTTGACAGGGTTACTCCTCGACTTTCGAAGCGGAAGTGTCCCGGAAACCTATGACGATCGACGACGCCGACGAACCATAACCACGTGATCACTATACAACCACCAGGACTTCGTTCTTAAATCTTTTTGAAACTTTTATTTTGAATGCCCTCGCCGGAAGTATTGACTTTTTTTGACAAATTCCAAAATATATGAATTGAGAGTACACAATTATAATACAAAAAAATGATAGCCTGCACATCAAGAAAACCAAAAGACAGACTTACTTTACAAACGTGTAACAGAGACATCAAATGACATAGAAATTATGACATAATCCTTAAACCCACTCAGATTTTATTCATCACACTATGGTGGATTTCTCCATAATATTTCTACAGAATTTTGAACTGTAGACCTATTTAGAATATGTATATGTATATATAACCATGAATAACCATTAAAACTGTTAAACACTGTCCCCATTTTTGTATAATTATCTATTTCAGGATCAATCAACACTCATTCCAAACTAGTATATACATTCAAAGCAATGACAAGAATTCTTGCATGTGTCAGCTCTGTTTTCCACACTCTGAAAAGCCAGTGGCCCCCACCCCCACCCCTGTCCCAACCCTTCTTTTGAGCTCTCTTTTAATCTAAATTCTAAATGAATTAAATGGATAAATGGATTCTGTTTTATTGTTGCATTATTTTTTTATATTCCGGGCATTTGTGCTTGTAGATAGCCACATAATGTACTCACATTTATACACATTATGTACACATCATTTTTCTCTTCTTACTGACTGCTCACATTGTTTTTAAGTCACACTGTAACTATCCATTCTTGCAGCACTATATTCTATATGCTATAAGCACTTTATCTACCTCTCATTCATGGGCAATTTAGAATCACCTATTAACATAACATGCATGTTTTTGTACTGTGTGAAGAAGCTGTAAACCCACACTAGGTACTCACAGTTTTTTCTTTGTTTGTTTGTTGTTGTTGTTTTCCAGGATAAAATCTATAAGTTCTTCAAATAAACCCCATTGAGTTTGTTTGGAATGGTTTTGTTTGTTTGTTTGTTTTGTTTTGTTTTTTCTTGTGGCAAAGACCTAATTGTTTTTCAGTCAATGTCCTTAACCAAGTTAACCGAGTAAGAGATGGATGGATGAACAGACATCAGAACCCCTGTAAAGAAGTAATTTTGGCATTCATGCCTTGCAGAAGTATCAATCTGCTGTTGTCTGTTTTAATACATTGTTGTTTAGTAAGGCCTCCATCACAACTACATCTGTTCTAAAAGAGCTTCTTAGGAGAGACATTTTTTCATTTTTTATCAATACATATTATTGTTTTTTAAAGATATATTTTCCATTTATCATAAAAAAAAGTTACAGTAAATGAAGTTCTAAGAATGTAATTTAATTTCGCTGCCTAAACAAGACCAAAATTGTTGTAATTGATGATTTTAAAGAGGTTCAGAAGAAGTTGCACCCGCCTTTGTGAACAGAGAGAAAGTATCTGATGGGGTACCAAGAGAGGAACTGCGGTGTTGCATGGGGAAGTCTATATTGATGTGGTGAGCTGTGTGGTAGGAGTGGCAGATGGATTCAAATTGTATAGATTTTAGACATTGTGATCTTTAGTGATAGTAGAGATCAATCGGAAGACAGCCTGGAGAGGTGGAGCCATACTCTGGAGACAAGAAGAATTTAAGTCATTATAGAATAGTAATATAGAATACATGTGTGTGAATGAGAGGAAGGCAGGTCTAATGATGAACCTACAATGGGTAAAGGTAGTGAAGGTGGAAGAGTTTAAGTACCTTTTGCAATATATACATTTATATGTGTACAAAATATATTCAGCAATATATAACACAAGCAGAAAATGAAAGGGGAAAGGTTCATTTGCATGAACTTCATCCTGACCTCTGGTGGTCAAAGAGACTCTAAATCTCAGCTCTTACTTTGAACAAACCAACCGGAAGTACTACTGCGCTATTGCACGTGAAATGACAACAGTAGCGTACAACTGTTGTTCCTCCCGGAGACCACTGGAGGGAAGTGAAAGTGAACCACGTTAGTAAATGATTATCTTAATAGTTAAGTTAATAGTATTTGTGTTTTTTGATTAAATATAACGTTTAGGACCAAGTTTAAGTCGCCAAAACTGTCAAAAAAAAAAAAGTCCTCTAATTTCGAGGCTTCTCTGTCCTCCTTACATTGGCTCCCTATAAAGTTTAGGTTTCAATTTATACCGCTTTCTATTAGTGAACTACAAGAGCCATCGATCTCTTAGAACAGCTGATCAGTGCTTGTTGGGGATATCTAAGTCTGCCCTAAGGACAAAAAGAGACCGCTTATGGGACTGTGGCTTGCAATCTATGGAACTTACTGGGAGTGAAGTAGTCTAAGTTAATAATGAGAGTGTGCAGGCTTGTTTACATTTAGTTTTATCTGTTTATACCATTTAAATAGTTGTATCTTAAGTTTTTCCTAAATTGCATTTTTGTTTTTGAAGCACTTCTGTTCTTGAAAAAATTCTATATAAGCTTTACTTACTTACTCTGTTCAGTGTAGCTGTGATTTAAAACTCTTTCAACTGTGTCACATTTCCCCGTGTTGACCAAATGTTTCTTTTTTTGTGATATCACACCTAGTGGCACTCACCTTTCCTTTTTCCCTGAGAGCACTGTTATGTCACTGCAAGAGGTGGAGTCTGGAAGTTCTGCCTTGTACTTGGGGACAGAATAGGGTGGAGCCGCAGCAGCAGGGGGAGCTATGGGTGGAGGCTGGGTGTGAGAAGGGAAATCTGTGACTGGGTGCTTTCACAGGGAGCAGAGGCATTTGACTCAGGGTACACATGCTTGAGCTGTGAGAGGCCCTACTCCCCTTGGCTGGCTGGCATCCCGGAGCAGAGGCAGAGAGAGACAGAGAAAGTTGAATGCGAAAGACTGAGGGTGAAGAGAATTTTAACTGTAAAGCAAACTACAAAGAGGGAAACAAGTGGTAAAGAAAGTTGTCTAAGCGGTAGGAAAGAGAATAAGGGACTAAGTTGAGTTCAGCGTGGCTCCTCTAGATTACTTTTCACCAGGGTATTTTTATCTGTAGTGAGCGTGCAAGCAGTTTGTATTTGGAATTGAGAGCAATGGCTGATACAGGTGTCAAGAAGGAGCATGGAGCCCTTGCAGAAGTGTCTTACGATGATGAAGAGGTCGCTCTGGTGGGTGCCGCCACAGAGCCGGCAGTAGATGACGATGATCCAGCTGAGGCGACCGATCCGGTGCTGGCAACTGGCTCGGGGGGGAAGAGTGAAGCGCAGATGAATGGGGTCATGATTCTGTCTCTGCTCGACAAGATTATCGGGGTGGTAGACCAGATCCAGCAGACCCAGAATGGGCTGGAGGCCCGGCAAGAAGGCATGGAGAAGTCAGTGTCAACCATCCAAGGGGAGCTGTCTAAGTTGTCCAAGAATCACATCGACACCGCCAACACTGTCAACAAAATGCTGGAGAAGGTACGCAAGGTCAGCGTCAACGTCAAGACAGTACGCAGCAACCTCGAGAAGCAGGCGGGCCAGATCAAGAAGCTGGAGAGCAACGAGTCTGAGCTGCTCAAGAGACGCAACTTCAAAGTCCTCATCTATCAGGTGAAATGGCATCTATGTGTGTAGGTCATAAAGTAATGAAAATTAAATGATTAATCTATTAGATCTGGCTGTTATAAATATAAATATGTACTTGTTAGAGATGTGTTGCATTTCCCACATCACAAACAAAGGTTGGGAAGAAGTGTGAAATTCACTTGAAAGGCTCTCAGAACTACCTTTAGACCTCATCTCACCAGAGGGAGAGAGACTCACACTGCAGCATGAGTTGACCCTTGTTGGGAAAATGAAAAGCGGACTAACAGTTTTTTTGGGGGATGCAGGATGGCTCACTCTGTGGTTTCCATGACATAAATGTCTGAATCACTTTTTCCTAAACCCTAAATCAGGCTGTGATGTTTACCAACTATTCATCAGCTTTGCTTTCCACTACTTAGAAGCCGTTGAGTAGTCAGAGGTGCATTTGTCCTTCCACAAGTGAAGGGAAAGCCAGTAGCTGCCATGGAAAATAAAGACAGGTAGTGACCTCTCCCACTCCATGCGATTATCCAGTGAAACCATATAAAGATGAGTGGGTGTAAATAAAAATATAATGCCCATGAAATATGGCATGAAGGGCTACTTGAGACAGAACCAACGCCCCACCCCTAAGTGCCCAGCAGACATAGTTGGCAGGCTGCTCCCATGTAAGATGAAGATGTCGTTTTTATTGTGAAGATTTCCCAGAAGAGCAGCACACTTAACATTCATGCATTCACGCTGTACAAGTTCACACTTGACCACATAAGTGGTTGAGTGTGAGCACTGGGCCAGGCTCAGTTTTATTTCACGTGGCAAGTGTCAGAAAATATGACATGTGACACTGACCAACTCTTTTTTAGCAAGGCATTTTCTTGTGCTCTTGTGCTGGAATAAATCTCATGACAGCATAAGAAAATTGATTCAGCAGCAGTCACTTTATGCACACAACACCAGAGCATCTGCTTAAAAAACATTAGTAATAGTGAATCTGAGGGCTGCAAGCCTCGCGTGAGTAGAGCTTACTTCAGGCTCTATATTGGCAGGCACAACGTTTTCACATCAGCCTCCCGGGATGTCCACTGTGGGAGCAGGTTACACTACTGGCATCTTGCAGAAATCCAATCATAGATCCTAGACCTTTAAATTACACTGCAAAGCAGGTGCCTCCTGCTGTTTTTGACACTACATGTTGTACTGCAAGCCAGTGTGTAAATTTGGTTGTCTATGTTGCAGGTTCTTTATTTAAATATGTTTGTAAATGTGCAGTTTTCTTTTAAGAAGCTACTAAACTTTTCAAATCAGATTTAAGTAATTTATTTTTGTTTACTTATGATTGCAGACAGAGCATGAATCACCTCTTGCTATTTTCTCACCTGTGACGCACTTATCGCTGGCTGCACTTGATCGTTGTGATATTTTCAAAGCAGTTGTAGGAGCTGGTGATCCCATGTTGCAGTAGCTGTTTTGGGCTCACGCAGTCTATTTATTGCCAGTGAATGGTTGCACTGTGTCCAGTTTAATTGACTGACAGATATTGGCAGCAGTGCAAATTTAAAGCTGGCTCACAGTCAAGTTTCACCACTTTCCACCATCTCCATGTGTGTTAATGTGTTAGAGTGGGAAAAGTTTAAGATTAGAACTAGGTTAAGGATAAGGTAAGGATTACTGTAAACTATGTAGAGGTTAAGTTAGGTATCTGTGGAATTAGTGTCAGGTAGTGTACCAGCGGGTGAGTGTGTGTAAGTGTTGGTGTGTGTGCGTCTGTGCCAATATCCTCGCTAATGTTGGCTTTCAACACTGTCAGTGAAGGCAGAACGTGAATGAGATAAATGAAACTTTTTCAATGTAGGATTTTGTACTTTACTTACTTGCATTAACTACAGGTTATTTTTCTTGTGTCTGTTTTTGCTGTTTGTTATGCGAATAGCCACATAGTCTAGGAGTTCTTGGCCCAAAAGGCTTTGACAGGGATGCTTTAAAATTAAACCTGCAAAGGCGATAGCTTTCAGGATACCCTGGTAACAGAAGGGCGTGACGGTGAAACCAGAGGGGTGGGGAAGCATTCAGCTCTTTACTTGATTAAAGAGCTCAGTGCTTCCTGCTTGGGTTGGCTGTCGTTAAGGAGTAGAGCTGGTCATCTACTAATTAAAAGGTTGGTGGTTTGATCTCTGGCTGCTCAAGTCTGCATGCCCAAGTATCCTTGTGCATGATACCGAGCCCAAAGTTATAAAGGTACAATATTGCATATCACAAATATTTAATAATAAATATAATAATAAAGTATTTAGGCCTAAATATATTTCTGTTGATGAAGTTTCTTGTAACAACACACCTGAGCAAATAAATCACAAAAAGTCCTCATTAACTCCAGAATTGCTCTAATTAAAAAACAGCACTTTCTTTTTTTAGTTTACAATTTAAACTATATCCCATGGACAACTTATGCACAATTCTGAGGTTGTTTTAGATCCATGTCTGTGAGGGTCTTCCTTTTCTCTCAGCACAAGACACGCCTGGTTAATCTGTAGGCTTCAGATGACCAGTGTTTTCAATGAGCCTCTGTCTTTAACACCCTTTCTGACTGTTGCGTTCGGTATTGCTGCCATTTGTGGATCGCATGTCATATCAAGAGGAGCAACTGTGAGCCCAGGTTTATTTCCTCATCCCCATTAATCTCATGCAGCAGGCATTTGACTATTTTAGTGCTTCCAACCAAGGCACACTTCCTGTTTTTTGTTTGCTGATTGCAGTAGCTGTCAGAGGAAATAAACCCAGAGCCAAGAGATAATTTGATAAATCTAGACTGCAGCTTCTTAATTAAAGCTTTATGGTAGCTGTAATGTTAGAGCTGTAAATATTCTCAATTTTTTGGTGGATTTTTTGGTGGATTCCAGTAATGATGGAGTTTTACTTTTTGAAACACAAAAAGAAATTAGCCTTTCCCAAGCATGATTACTAACAAAGAGCTTTCTTAGCTTCCTGCTTTTTTCCCAGCTCTATGACAATTATAAAAGATTGGTCATAACCAAACAGAGCAGGCACAGCTATGTCAGTTTTATAGGCCTTTAGTTAGCTTAGTCAAGGGTGTGTAGTTTATTTTACCAAGGGACCACATAAGAACTTAAACTGAACTTAGTTCTACTAAGTTTGGGGCCCTTGGGAAATTGCCCACTCCTGGCTTAAACAGTTGCTTTTCAAAACCCTTAAAAGGTCCTACCACTGACTTAGCCCTACACTATATCCTATATGGTCTGCCTAGGCAATACTAGAGGACAAGTATCAAAGACGGGGTCCTGCTGTGTCAACTTCAGTGGATTTAGTGTCATTTGAGGGAAAAGAATAATTAGCATATCTACATGCACAGCAAACCAATCATTATTAATGAGCGCTCTGGCATCTATCAAGTACATACAGTTTAATGTTAATGGAATGGACCGATCATGCATATGTGCATGGTCACTCCCAAAGATTGACCCAGGAAAACATGACATGTACTAGTAGGTATCCAACATTTTGCAAAGTTTTACTTTAAATGTGAAAAGTAACCATGAATTTTAAATTGCTGTAATTCAACCAATCAGATCTCTCTGTGTTTTGTAATGCTCATTATCTATGTAATTATGTGGATTAATCTAGTTTATGCAATATGATATGGGTATGTCAGTCAGAGTGTGAGACAGTACTGCTGTGTGTCTGGAATTAGGGTGTGTTTGGCTGCAGCTCAAGGACAGTGATATCCATGTGGTCAACTCTATCAGGGAGATGTAAGCTTCTCGGTTACAGGCTGCTTATTCCACACTAGCCCCACAGACCTTCCAGAGCTCAAATCGCAGCCAACAAGCCTCACCACCAGCATAAGCCTACTTTTCTCTTATAGCTTTTCACCGTGCCCAGACTGTTTAATAACCCAGTTCAATTTATTCCAAACATAGCGATTCAACCAAAGCTCTTTTGCTCTTTCAGCTCAATAAATCTTTGTTTCTAGGTAGAAAGTGGGTCTCAGGCTCATTAAATACAGGGTTGTTGTGAAGTACTTAGCAGACTCTTGCAGGCAATAGCAACAAACTCTACCAAAAAGCACTCAACCGGCAGCACAAAGTTAGTGTTGTGATTCATCCTGCTGGCATCTCTCTGCCCCTCCTGCCAGCATACTCACTTGTTCTCCTCCCTCCTCAGTTTCTCTCCCTTATCACTCCCCATCAACTCTGCATTAGCCCTTTTTACTCCCACTCAGACTTCTAATCCACATTTAAACGTCATTCACTCCTCTCAGCCTCTCTTCGGTTGGTCTTTCTGTACTCCTCTACCCTGAAAGATCCTGCCGACTCTACGTTTAAGTGTTACAACTTAGCTACAAAGATGAACTCTGTGTGGATACGGTATTCAAAATGCTCATGTTGGTAGTTTCCCTTTTGTGACTTCATGGAGTCAAAATGCTCTTGCTTTAAGCTTTTCTTTGCCAAATTTGGATGTACTCCTCTAATCACTCTCTCTTTCCTTCTCTCACATATTTCGTTGACAACAGGGAACAACTGAGCTCAACCCAATGAGTAACAGTAGCCCTTTTTCATTCTGTTTGGAACTCCTTTTTATTTTTGAGCGTCCTAAGCCATTATCCTTTTGCGGCAAAAATACTGCTTTGTCATCTGTGTATCAGCTGCCGTCCTCTGCTATTGTTCGGGTTGTCTTTCTGTTTTCTTTGCTTTGGTTTATTTTGCAGGAAACAACATAAATATACAAGATTGTGTTGAAAAAGACAGTTATTTAGAACAGTTAAGACTGGCTAAGGACCAGAGGTTGGGTAGGATAATTGGATAAATGTTTGACAAACAAGCATACAGGACATTTCCTCTCTGATCTACTTTTTCAGATCAAGTGTACAGCACGGTGTGGTTTCACCAGAAGCTGAGGTTGGATTTGCTGAGAGTGTTACTCTATCCCTTCCTGTGCTTCTCACGCTAAAGTATACAGTTTATACAGCAGAAAGAGGACCCCTTGCTACTTCAACACGTGAAAACAGTGTACATGTGTATATATATTTTTGAATTAATATATTAAATATGGCTGATAATTTTGCCTGTGATTGCTTAAGTTAGCCACTGTGTCAGCTCAGTCTTACACAGCACTTACAGAGAATATGTGATTGACAGGATGTAGTGCACTAGGGAGATTTTGACATAGTGCATAGAGATGTTGTTTAAAGGAAATGGGGCTAGTGTTGTGTTACGCATGAAAACCAAAAAACCCTCACCATTACCTGCGACATCAGTGTGCGTATGTATCAGCATTATCTTTATATCTAATGTTTTCGTGTGAGCTGTTTGCCTTGCTCTGCAAGAGATCATTCTGTGGTGCGTATTTTAAAATAACCATATTTCATGTGTCCTGAATTCAAGCCACAGCTGCCTTCCCATCTCACCAAACATCCCCATCCCACAGCAGCAGACATGATTTACCAGCTGGGGCACTGATCAGGCCACCCCTCAATTTTGTCATTTGTAGTTGTCATCCAGCTTCTTGGCCAGCTAACAGACATGTGTCCTCATACCACATCACAACTTGGTGGAAGCTTCTGATACTCTCTGGGCTGTTTATTCCAAGATTTGTAGGCACTAGGCACACCCTTCATCTACAAGAGCACAGCCAAAAAAAAATAAAGTTGGCCAAATGATATGACTTGGTATATTTAAGGAAACTGTTATGTTGCCTGTTGCTATAAATACACCAGTAGCAATGCAACGAAATGCCATAGTGTCCTATTTCATTGAGTGGGTGTGAGTTTAACAATGTGGAGTACCATTTGATTGATAAATTGAATTACAAATGGCAAATGTGGATGTTTCTCTTTGTATTTCTTGTAATTGTGTATATGCTGTCAATTGTATATAAGATTTATATTATATATATAAGATATATAGATATGTTTACTATTAATATGACCAAATGTTATTCTTGTAATTTAACATGAGTGCATGTGAAAGTAAGATCTGGACTGTGCAAGCCGACAGTCTAAAGTGCTACAGTCAGGTTTCCCAGTGGTATGTTTCGCTGCTGCTGTGACGGCTTGCTCTTCTTGTCACTGGCATGTGAATTATAGGCTGTCACTCAGCGTGTGCCAGGACACCGTGGGTTTTGTGTACCCTTGGCATTAGATTTTGCATGCACATGGATGTTTTGGATGATTAATCTATAAATAATGGAAACAGTACTTAAATTATGTTAACAGAGGCGAACTTTGAAGGTGAAATGTGCTTGTAAGCTCACATATAAGTACATAATTAAGACTAAGTGTACAATAACATTGATGAGTTACTGAATTGACGGCAATCCCATTTTTAATATGTCATCATCATCATTAATTTGCTGTGAATTAATACTAGAGTCAGTTACTGATTTGGTTGAGTGTTGCGTTAACATGAGTAAAATGCACTTACTTGATTATAACATTACATAATATTATAAAGCAGTAATTGGCTTTTTTTTTTTTTGCAGAAAAGAATAAGGTTACAATAATAACACTGTCCCTTAAAGAAGACATGTTCATAGTAGATTATGCAAATGCATGCATACACACACTGAACATTTTAAAATGTGAGATTTGATCATTTCTAAAACTACATCCTATTCTTACCTTGGATATAATACATTTGGATATAATACCATGTTATATAATACGTTTCCAGCACTCTGGCTTTTAGCTCGGACAGGGACGTAAATGGAAAAGTAAATTTTCCATCTTTGCATGAAACTAACCCAGCTGGGATTCCAGTGGTTTCACAGTAATGGATGTGGGAAGGCTGGGCTGGGGAAAAGGGCTTCCCCATTTATAAAATAACAAATTACTGCAAGAGAAAAAAAACAAGAAACTCCCTTCCTGTGGTATAAAATATAACATGGCATTGCCGTATTGACTGCGTGGTATAAAGAAGTCCTCTTTTTTGCAATGAATGTGACTACAGACAGCTGAAGTGGCTGTTTTTGCCCCATAACCCACAGGACACTTTAACAAGATGCCGTCAGGGCAATTTGTGTAAAACGAATAGGGGAGCTTCATGAAACATTGTATTCTTAGTCGCAAACCCCAAACTGCCTGAAGTAGAACGCAGCTAATCTAGTCATCTGTGCATTGCTTGAGCCTTATTTGGGAAAGCGTGGGAGGCCTCAATATTAATGACCAGAGTACATTAATGTCCTTATTTTAACCTCCACACACTCGTTGGGGATCAAAGCATCGTGATTCAGGCCATTGCAACGCTCTAACACACAAACCTTCTACTCTGCTTCTTGTCAATCTTTCATTTAGCCTTTTTCAGTTCTCGGGGGGGGGCATACGGGTCAATGAGATCACTCATTGTGAAAGCTAAGTGCACAGCTGCAAGGACTGCTAAGGATCAGACAGCTGCTCCTGTGACTCACTGGAGAGGCCTTTCATCACACTGCCTCAAAAGGATTGGTGTGTGTCTGTTTTTCACTTGAGTAGGTGGATCAGGGTTGTCTGTTTTATTGGCACGGGTTGATTATCTAACAATAGTCCGGCTTGCTACGTACCAAAGGCAACATCAGTAATTAATGAACTGCGTTGGTTTTTTAAATCTGACATTTATCATAGGTGCAAGTAGGGAATAAAAAAAAACCAAATGTTTGCAGTTAATCAAAGCAGAACAAAGCCACAAACACCTTTACATTATGATTACACATACCACAAACTGAAAGCTGCGCAACCACCTTCTAGACACGTGCTGAGCAGAGAACACAGTCACTGTGTTGTGCATGTGCAACACTTCTGACTTTTAATCATCTTGGCTTGACAAAATGATGCTAAAATCTTGTCAGCGACACAATAAGTATGCAAGAATGTTCAACACAGTGGGTTAGTAAGGGTCTTTTAGCAGATAGAGAGACAGCGACATGCCAGCAGCTTTAGTCAGAACGTCTGTTGTCTCAGTATAGTGCTAATTGAGGACACTGTTTCCTCTGTTGTCCTTGGTAACAGACTGTATGAGTCAGACTAGTAACATTAAGCCTCTGACAATTAAAAGGTGCTGCTGTAAAGAGTTTTAATTAAATTATATTTCAGGCAGGTTTTTAACCTTGATTAGAAACATTGTTGTTGAATTTTTCATTAAAAACCAATTTCCTCAAAGCCAGAGGGTTTGATCTCCCACAGGTGTAATGATTCTCAGTGTTTTAATCTTTTCCTGCTTCACTTTTCTGGTTCAACTGTTTTTCCATAATTGATTTAGCTGTTTTCCACCTTTTTCTTTTTCTAGGATTCACGCCATTCGTTGAGTAGAGCGCACTTACTCCGTCACTTTTCCCCTGGAGCTTGTTAGCAAACGCACACAGAAATACAGTGCTCACTTTTCCACAGCGATTAAAGTGGAAGGAGTAAGGAAGGTAACACAGGGACGCAAATGGAATTACTATATTTGTCCTCAAGCTCTTAAGGGGCGTGCACACAGGAAGAGACAAACGGCAATGCTGCAACTGTTAAGGAAATCACTCAAAGTCCTGTACAAAAACTTTGCTGCAGTGGAGTGTTTCGTGTTGAGTGATTCGCTTTTTATGTAAATCAGTGTTAATCTCTCAACTTGTAATCTCGCTCTTAAACCCAGACAGGGTTTATCACAGTTTCCATAGAGTGGGCTGTATCAGGTTTTCAGAATGTAAACAGTGAAACTTTCCCATGAGCCTAGAAAGGCTAATTGAAAATTTTATAAATGTGAAGTGCGACGCAGTACTCAGATTCATCATTATAATTTCTAACAGAGTTATTCTTAGAGCTCACGTAAGCTTGTGACAAATAGATTTGTATATAGCATGTGTTTAAGTCGTAGACTAGGTTTGAGGAATAGCCTTAAATACTGAAATGTTGATCTCTACACTCTAACATGTTGCAACTAGACTTATAGGCTATATCGCAAAAAAGAGGCATCCATATAAAGGGTTTTTTTCTTTGTTTGTCATATATTTATGTTTAGGAACTATCTTAAAACAGACAATCATGGATTGCAGTGTTGGCCAAAATGGAACTGGTCGAGATACACTTTCTAGTTTTAAAAAAAGCAGCTTTTACGGTAAATATTTAGGACAGAACGAGACAAAAATGAATAAAAGAGAATAGAAAATGCTGAAGGAGCAATGCTTTTTTTCTTCATCAGTTTTAAGTAAAACGTTTGTCATTTTTCTCACAAAAGTATTTCGGCCAATGATTTGATTTGCATTACATAGCTCTAGTGAGGTGCAGTATAACAATGTTATGTATGATTTCACCTGTTTCCTGCCAGGCACTGCTGTTTTCCATTGGCTCCACACTTTCTTTTCAAGCACTCAGTATAGCTTCATGGGAAAAACTGCGAATAACAGTGTCTCTGTTTCTGTCGGCTTACATTGCTCATACTTGCTCTCAGTTACGCCATTTTCATACCTTTTCTTTGTGTTATGTCAAAAGCACAAGACACAAATAATATAATGTATATATTTGCACATAAAAATTCTGCAGGAAAATCTGAGAAGGGGAGGAGGAGCTGGTGTATACTTTCTAAGGTCACCTAAATAAATTAAATGAATTTAATTAAATGAACACATTTAATTCTGTGTGTGGCTATCATGAAGTGTGTATATAGAAGTTGTCTTATATATGAGGTCACATTTTACAACAGCAAATGGGAATCTGTTGCAGTATTATGTGTTTATGCGTTCAAAAATATATTTAATTATCATCTCATTACTCAGCCCTACTGTGCTCACTGAGCTAACCTGCAAAACATTTGCAGTATATATTTTAGTTTAAGAGGAATATGCTCAGCAGCTGCCGAACATGTGCCAATATATTGTTGTAGACATGTCAGTTGTTTGTCCAGCTAAACTTCACCTCACTACCCACCAGAGACAGCATGAGGGGGTGGTTGCTATGGTGATAGAGCGTTGTGTTTATCCGTTGCTGTGTGGGAGGGGAAGGGAGGGAGCTTCTTAGTGGTGCAGTAGTCAGCAGCCAGAGAACAGTACATGGAATCCAGAGAGCGGGAAAGGCCAGCCTAAAATAAACCCACACAGAGTGGGTCGAGCAGGTTTATACTATATACAGTGCTGAATATGGTTGCAATGTCCATTTTATGATAGGATCGCGTGGCAGTATTTGAATGGTGCAGAGATATGTGCTACTGATGTGATCTGACAGCTGTTTGTCTTTTACAAGTTAGGAATAAGCGCTGATAATACAGGTCACGTAATATTTAGTGTTATACTAGTGATATTACAGTTGTTATATTACAGTAGGAAACTATTAATTATCAAAAAACTATAACTTTCAAACCTTAAGCCAACTTAGAGCAGGGATTCTTAAAATTTTGATGACCATGTGACAAGTAAAGGAACCAAAACACAATTTAGGGCCACACAAGAAAAAAAGCCCCTGTGTTTGTAATGTGTTGTTTCAGAATGGCGGTTTATGCTGGTAGCTAATGCTGATGCAGTGTAATTCAGCTTTTAAAGTCTTACTGACCCCTCAATGTACTTTAGATCAGCGGTCCCCAACCCCGGGGCCTCAGACCGGTACCAGTCCGTGAGTCATTTGGTACCGGGCCGCGAGAGTTGAGGTTCAGGTGTGAAATGTATGGTTTTCAGGGTTTTTATCGGTTTTCAGCGTTATTTTGTTATCGTTTTTATCGTTAACTCGGTTTTCCTGGGTCTTTTCACGTGTGTTATGAATAAATCTTCTTTTTTTCAGTACCGGTACTAGTTTTATTTTGTTGTATTTATCCGCCTTAAAGGCGCCTTAAAGGCGCCTTAAAGGCCGGTCCGTGAAAATATTGTCGGGCATAAACCGGTCCATGGTGCAAAAAAGGTTGGGGACCGCTGCTTTAGATGTCACATTTATGCAGCATTTGTCCTATGTACTTGAAGCACTTTATCTACATCACATCAGCAGTCAGTTTAGAATCACAAGTTAACTTAGGAAACCCACACAGGTACAGGGAGAACATGCAAAAAGCAAGAAAGAACAATGAGTATTCTTGCTGTGAAATGACTGAAATGCTATTTACTCCACCATCAAGTTACCTAAATTGTCATTTAAAGTGTGAAAGGGTGACTACTGCCTAGGCAGTATTCGCATTTAGGTGTATGCATTGTAATTATAGCAGCTTATAATAACAGTGGCTGACAAATTATTCCCACCTTATTGAAATGTTTCTTTTTACAATTTTCAAATAAAGATGTGTCGTCCCTCATAGTGGAGATGATAAACAAACCTTTGCTACATGCGAGCAGCGCTGTGTCTGTTTCATCTGAGTCCGTGTTCTGCAGGATAATTATTTGTCTGATTGTGGCTCTTTAGCGGACTGATATTAGACAAAATAGATATGAGGCCTTTTATGCCTCTTAAATTAACTTCAGATGTAAACACTCATTGGTATTTGAACCTAGATGTCAGACTGTGAACATCCTAAATATTCCTAAATATCTAGGTTGGTCTCATGAATTACTGATTTTTTTCATGTGTATCTACAAAGTCAGTGACTATAGTGATGGTGTACTGAGGTGTGGTTCAGCAGGGTGGGTCGACTGATCCCTCTATCAGTAACTGACAGTTGGGGGAATCACATTTCTATCATAGTACTGCTCCTCCCTTTGTGGATATCTGGAATGACACTGTCCTGCCAAACAACATGGAAATGTGGTCTACTTTGTTGACAGATGTAAAATGAAAAAATGTAAGTGCTTTGATTTAAGGTTTTGTTTTTGTTTTATTGTAACTTGTAGGGGGGTATTCAAATAGATGCACATCCAAGTGGTTTGACAGGGTGATACCTTCCCGTGTAGCTTTGCATAGAACAAATACTATGGTCCTGCTTCTGGGCTTATGTATGCAGCAATTTCTGGTCATCTCTGAAACTGCTGCACTTTGCATTATGTGCTAAACCGAAACTATTCTAACCACTAAGTATTTCCAGTGAAATTTAACCACCAGTCTTTATTCTGCATTTTATTATCAACACTTTTGCCGACCAAACACAAGCTGAAATTGTCTACTGAGAGATTTAACTGAAGATTAGGTCTTCAGACTTTTATACAGAAATGATATGTAAGTGGCAGGAAATAAACCTGTGGTTAGATGAACAAATTGTGAGCTTCAGTTTCATTATGACTAAAGTTGCAGATAATATAGGATTCCTTTCAGGTTTTACTAGTGTTTTAAAGACATGCCATATAATACCTATAAATATGCCAGGCTACATTCTTTTATCTTTCATAACTAAAAATTTAAAACCATTTTGTTTGCACAATTTTCAGCATATAAGTGACACCACTAGATGGCACTCCGCACCAGCTGCACACAGTGACATGTTTACACTGACTACTTGATGAGGCATGACTCTGCAGAGTTTCAGGGTGATATTTGCAATTCCGTTGCCCATTATCTTAATTTTGTATAGGTGGTACATTTGAAAACGTATTGAAACATATGCTATTTTTACATTATTCATATAATACAATTAATGAAACATCATGTCCATTGAAATGTTTGTAAAAATTGTTGTAAAGCGTGTTTAACTCAGTCTCGCTCACTCTGCTACAGTGGCTTAATGCTCTTCTCTCTTTCTTTCTTTTCTATTTTGTCCCTTAGGACCAAGTGAAGCCACCAAAGGCATCCAAATCCAAGACAGCAGAGGCGGTAGAAAGTAAAACAGCGGAGGGCCTTGAGCAAATCCCTGAAGAGGGACAGGAGGGACTCCCAGACAATCTTAATTCAGATGAAGAGGTGGTGATTGAAGAGGAGCTCATAGAGACTCGTACAAAGCGCCTCCAACGCACCACAAAAGAGCAAGTCGATAACATAAAGAAAGCCTTCTCCAAAGAGAAAATTGAGAAGACCAAACTAAAAACCAAGGAAAACTTGGAGAAGACCAAGCAGAGAACCCGTGAAAACTTGGAGAAGACAAGACAGAGAACCCGTGACAACCTGGAGAAAACTAAGCACAGTCTTGAGAAGAAGATGGGCAAGCTCGGGACCCGCATGACTCCCAACCAGGAGCGCAGGGCAAAGATAAAGAGTTCCAAAGAGAAGATGAAGAAGTCACTCACCCCTGACCACAAGATGTATGCTCGTTCCAAGACCTCCGTGTACCGCGTTCCCCCTTTTACCTTCCATGTTAAGAAGATCCGGGAAGGGGAGGAGGAGGTGGTGCAGAACACGGAGATGGTAGAAGTGAGCGAAGCCGAGGTTCAGCCAGGGGGAGAGGAGAACAGGATGGGTGTGCACGTGGAGGTGGAGGAAGGGGAGCTTGTCAGTGTAGACAGCCCCGAAATAGATACTCTGTTGGAGGTGACTGAAGACTCTGACCTGGTCAGGGTGGATACAGACCACCTAAAGAAAGCCCAAAGTGAATAGAGTCTCGTAGCTCCACGGGGCTGTGAAAGAAATTATATTAAGATGAAGAAGGAAACAGAATACTGATAAATGAATATAATCACAAAGACACAGTAGGGACTTTATAGATGATTACAATCTATGACATCTTATTTGTTTTCTGTTCTCTTTGTATTGTTCCCAACAGGGATAACTTTCATATTTGTTCATATTTAGCACTCAAATAATAGAAAGAAAGACAAAAACAGGAGTTATGTTACAGGCTGACTGGATATGCTACACTTAGAAATTAGAGTATTTGTTGTTTGTTGTTGGTTTGATTAGTTGTGTGGCTAAAAGAAAAACAAAAAAATTGTTGTGATTAAGAGACAATATTTAGTGTGGCATTTGCCTTAACAAATATGGAAAAATGAAGTTCTTGGCAATGTTTGTGTTGTAATGGACGGGTGAAGTGATGTGAATGTGTAAAGAAAAATAAATGTAAAAGTTGTAGACGGATTCTTCTACAGAAGAATTAACAGGTGAAGAAAAGATCTGTTGCACTGGACTTAAACTAAGGCGTTTAACTAAACTGTACTCCATATTTCGTAAGATTACAAACATTTTCCCAAATGTTACAATACAGTGTTTCTCATTGTTAAGCACTTAAGTGTGAATGGCTGGAAATAGATGTGCAGTTTCTATTAATATATACTAGGAACCATGAACCTGTGACAAATTCAACTATTACAATGTTTAAATGCATAACACCACACTAAAAAGCAAAATATACTGTTGTATATGTGGGGTGGTAAATTTTTCAGCTGAATTTTCAGCTTTCATTAATATTGAAAAATGAATAACTGAATGAAAATATTAATAAGATTCGGAATGTCACTTTTGCAATAGTAAAAACAGTGTTTAATGAGGATACGGCGTTTGGTGTATCTGAACACGTTCTCACTAAGCTGCACATATTGCACTGCTGCGCAAAGGGGAGATGAAAAAGACTGTATCACCATGGTCACAGCTCATCACACTATTAAAATTTCTCAAAGTAATTACAGACAGAAAAAAAGATGGTCTAGAGAGACGCGAGATGACAGTTTAATGACCGCTGTATGTAATATGGAGAAGCTGAACTATTACAGGAACATCCAAAGCAAAAAACTACGAAAATCTGGTCGTAAATTATACAATTTGGTTGGCATAAGATGGAGAAAACAACCAAGCAGTAATGAATGTAAACTGGTATGGCAATGCACAGTCAGTCTTCTGATTTTGTAAGGCCGAGCATATCGCTCTCCAGACAACAACAAGGTGAATGTATGTCTTCCATTTTGCCTCCCTGGAGACTTGAATGACCTTGATGTGGTGCAGACACACACGCAGAGGCCTACTGTGTAGCATCGACCACCATTAAAGTAATCAATGGGCGGGGAAATACAATTAAGGAGAGTGCTTGGTCAGAGCACTGCACAAACCAGAGAACATTGGGAAAGACAAAGGGGGGGGGAAGGGGGGGTCTATGTAAGGAAGGGAGAGACTACTAAATGGTGACACGTATGTGCATGTCACGTACTCAAGCATGAAGCTGAAATCACAAAAAACAATAAAGAAATCAGCCGTTGGCCTGTGAATTCACATGGGCATGTTATTTTCATAGCATTAGCCTTTTGTTTATTTTACTTTTTATTTTTTTGTATTTTATTTTATTTTATTGGCAAAGACAACCTGTGCTTTATCCATAATACTCGCTGGTTCCTTTAGAAGAAATGTGTGTTTTTGTCACCCTGTTTATTTTGTCTTGTTTTAAGCTGCTGGTTATTCAGAAAATGAGCTTCAACATTACTGCAACCTTATGTGACATAATATTACGCTTGGTGTTACTGATTTATATTCAAATAATGACGCTTGACTGATTATGTTGTGTTTAAGGCTTTTTATGCCTAACAAATTCAATATAAATAAACGCCTTACTAAATAATATTTAGTGCCTGGCATCATTCTTACGAACCTGGCTGATAATGTTGTCTTGTTTGTCAGTTTATAAGTTTATTTGTGTTCCTTCACCTACCGTGACCAGAGGGTTGAATTATAACTAAAGGTAAATAATGAAGCGCTCTTGTGTTATTAAACTCTCGATGACGTCGGCACTGCCGGTAATTCAGATGACTTCTAGGCTGGCTGTTCCGTGAAAATGTTTGTGCTCCCTCCGGTGCTACCCAGCGTAAACGTCTACTCTATGGCTTACCCGGGGGAGGGTGTTCACAGAAGAACAGCTCAGTTGCGACAGCGATACAGCGGACCTCCTCAACCAACCTCAAGCTAGTGTCCCGCCTCCTTTGCTTATAAGCTGCATTGTGATTGGTGACAGCAGAGTTGAAGACCACTATTGGCGGCTGGAAATGTCAGTAAAATAGTTTAAGGAGTTTGGCTGGCTGGAAAGTCTGCAATGTAGGGGATGGGTTGACTGAAAGATCCGTACTCGCGACGAAGAAGCGTTTCTCGTGTTGGGAAGAGAATATAAAGACTTACGGGGTTTTTTTCGAGCTCTTTCCCTCGTTTTTGTGGGTAAAATCTTTACGAAAGTTGCCACTGACCGTTATCGTCAGTGTGTTTTATGAGAAGGGTTACTGTTTTGGCGGAGAAACTTTCTAAATAAGTGGCATCGAGCCAGGTAAGCAAATATAAATCGACTTCTGCTTTTGGTGTAAATTTTATATTTTTAACGTAATGTTAATGCACGTCTACTTCTAATATCGATAACGCTGCTGGGGTAGACTTGCAGTACTTTATAGGTTCTTAGTTATTCACGTTGGAGAAACCCCCTCTGCTCACAGTGATATATAATTTATTAAAGTGGTAATAACGTTTTTAAGTGTGTTACAGTTCTGCTCGTTTCTTGTAAAATGTATATTACAGACGTAATATTTAAGAGTTTTTGTGTTTGTGTGCTCTGTTTTTCTCGTCTACTCTCTAACGCCTCGTTTAATAATGGGAGTACATCTGATATGCTTTAAAAAGGGAAGGTGGGCTTTAACGGGATGCCCCTTTGGACCGAGGAAAATTCAGTTCAGTTCTTTCTGTTTTCTTTAAGCTGTCACGCCCATCACCATGCCATCAGTTGGACAGCACACCCACTACCTAGCCTTATGATTCAAGGCTTGCATTCAATAAATTAGGCTTTAATTGGGGACAGTGAGTTAGCAGATTATTAACTTTTGACGAGTTTTGAATATGGACGCACATCATAATCAATCAGTATTTTTTTTTTTGCCTAATAACACATGTAGTTGTACTATTGTTTTCATCCACTGCCAGTGAAGGTTGACATGCTTACTGTTTCTCGTTGTTGTCTCAAGGAAGTGCTTCCTGGAATATCATAGGTATGAGTTTTAATGAATGGCACTTTGCTTGGCACTGTTTGTGCCACTTACTTCCGAGCATAGGGCAGTGGACAAGCTGGGTAGACAGGTTTATTTATGATAACTAATTCTGAGTTGTGGATTTTAATTTGAGAGCTTTAGATTTAGTTTTAAAGCTCAGACATTGATAGAGGTGTGAAAAGAAAAGGAACACAAAATGTGTGAGACCTAAGCAAAATGTCTAAGTTATGCAACCAACAGATGAGTTGTTTAGACTTTATGGATTCCTTTCATCTGACATAAACAAGCTGCTTGTCTAAAGTTACTCTTGATTAAAAATAAAACACAACTATTTCTGTAACTGCACACGTATAATTCTGCAGAGATCTCACAGAAGGGCTTAGTAAATGTCAAAATAGTCCAGCCATTTCAGGAGAAACAGGATAAGTAGGTTACACAATAAACTTACAACTGTGCCTAAGGGTCATGGTTAACTTGAAATACTGTTTTATTGTTGTTGTTGTTGTTGTTTATTGAGCTGATAAAGACTTGCCTATTCTTTGGTTTGATTCTCTCAGGGTTTTTACATGCCCAGAAATCTACACCATGGATGAATGCATCTTTTTCATATGATGTGGGAAGAGGAACATTGGTCATATGAAAAATGCAACATTTGTGGGACAGTTAATTATGTGCCTTCACTGCTTAAAATAGCAACACAATATTAGTGAGCGTTAGTGAGCATATTAGTGATTTTGTTTTTTGGGGGGTTTTACCGAAACTAGTGGCTTTCCTTGAACACTAATTTCAGTGAATGTTGGGAAATCCACTTTCTGTTGGTGTTTTAAAATGACGCTTTTGAGAAGGCACTCACCTCCATGTGTATGAATATGGAACCTATGTAGTGTTGATTTGAATAATGCTAATACCTTGACAGATGGAAATTCAGGTCAGTGTTTTGACCTGTTCAGACATGAACAGCATTATTTCGGTGCTATGCTTTGTCAGCAGGAGAAAATCTTTACATTTGGAAACAGAAAGTGAAGTTTTGTTTTTTGTCAAGTACATTTCTGTGTCAGCAGCTACCAAGCATGAAAGCTTTGTTAAACGTCTCTGCCTATATTTAAAGTCGAACTTTAGGTGTATTAGAGAACACAGTACACACATTCAGTGGAATGATGTTACTGCAACACTATCCAACATGTTATGTAAGGATTAAACAAAGGAAATGGCTTCCTTTTTGATTTATTGAATGTCTGGTTATTGTTAGTGTACAGTAGAAAATTCTTCAGGGAATGATGTAACCTTTAGCTGAAAATGTGAGAAGGCTAGGAGAACCGCTCAAGTGGATCTGATGGAAAAGTTATAGTTACATAACCTAGATAAGAGTTATCTGATATCAGGTGATTGATTGAAAATAAATGAAACACTATTACTCAAATTGCAAAGTACAGAAAGCGCAGTGACATACCTTCGAGACAAAATTACCACCAAAGATCATTAACTCCTGTCTGCTCGGGGAGTTGACAGCTGTTCATGTTGGCCTAAATTTCTTGGTGGAGGCGTAGTGTTTCGGTGAACAGGAAGTGACTGTACTGAATAGGAAGCTTGTATGGGCCTGACATCGTTTTCAGAGAAAACTTGATATTTAGCTATTTCCCTACAGTTAATTTTTCCTGATTCTATCAGGAACTGTGGCAGTATGTATTATCAGTTTGTATTTTCATAGAATTTTTGGAGAATTTATGTTGTCTCACTCATATTTTTTATGTAGGCCAAAGGAGGTGAGTGTCAAGATGGCCCAGTGGAACCAGTTACAGCAGCTGGAGACCAGGTACCTGGAGCAACTCTACCACTTGTACAGTGACAGCTTCCCCATGGAGTTACGACAGTTTCTTGCGCCTTGGATTGAGAGTCAGGACTGGTAAGAAATAATTGTATTCTTTCACTTATTGTTGCATGTGTGTTGTTGCTGCCTGTGTTTGAGTAATTTCTGTAACTGTGAGACATCTGCTGCTGCCTATCTTGGCCAGGTCTCCCTTGAAAAAGAGGTTTTTAATCTCAATGGGATCTTCCTGGTTAAATAAAGGTTAATAAATAAATAAAAATTACATTTCTAGGCTCTGTTGTGAAATTACATTTTAATTCATGTAATTTTCTCTCCCTTTGGATTGGGAGATGGCCACTCATTATGATTTCCAAAATGTTTTTTGGCTTTAAAAATGTTTTTATTTATTCATTATCACCCTCTTCTTTCCTTATAACACCACCACAGGAATCGGGGCACTCTGATATAATGTGTCAGTATGCTTGTTAACCCGAGTACTCATTCTTGTGGCAAATGGGGATGAGTTTGACCTAAATGTATGAGGAAAAATTAGAAATGAGCACATACTGATCACTTTACCTGTCGTTTACAAGGGCTTACGCTGCCAATAAGGAGTCACATGCTACACTGGTGTTCCACAACCTCTTGGGAGAAATAGATCAGCAGTACAGCCGTTTCCTGCAGGAGAACAACGTGCTCTACCAGCATAACCTCCGCAGGATTAAACAGCATCTGCAGAGCAAGTACTTGGAGAAACCGATGGATATTGCTCGCATTGTTGCCCGCTGTTTGTGGGAAGAACAGAGGCTGCTGCAGACTGCCACCTCTGCTACACAGGTTCATACAGCAATATTGACCTAGCTTCAGACTTTATGGTGTATATAGTTAGTACAATGGCTCTACGTAGTATATCTTTTATTCTCTTGCAGGATGGCCAGGCAGCCCATCCCACTGGAACAGTAGTGACAGAGAAGCAGCAGATACTGGAGCACAATCTTCAAGACATCAGGAAGCGGGTCCAGGTTAGTTCTCATTAAAGAGTCACTTACTGCATATTTACGTAATTGGTCTTTCTTGGCATAAATGTATGTACATTATCACCCATTTCTCCACAGGATATGGAACAGAAGATGAAAATGCTTGAAAACTTGCAAGATGACTTTGATTTCAATTACAAGACCCTAAAAAGCCAAGGAGGTATAATTACCTTATTATGTTTTTGATGTAATTTTCTTAGCTGTGTTGCCTGTATTAACAGCTAAAAGTTAATTTAACGGTGACCTGTTCACCTTCTTCCCAGAGTTGTCCCAGGATCTAAATGGAAATAGCCAGGCAGCTGCAACGAGGCAGAAGATGGCCCAGCTCGAGCAGATGCTGAGCGCCCTGGATCAGCTCAGGAGGGTGGGTTTTTAAACTTTATTGATTTTAAGCATGTGTTATGTCAAGTGCTTTAGGTAACATCTATAAAACAAGGATATTCGAAACACATTATAATGCCTTATAAAGGGAAACCTTTGTATTTGTACATTTCAGGGCGTGCAAAAATGTATAAAGAGGCATTTTAGGAAGTAATTAGATCGAAATGAAACAACACCTCTGGACTTAAGCTGGCACACCCAGTTTAAGTTTGCTGGCTAGCACAAAAAGCAATAGATGTGGCATTGCATCTGTGAAACCAAATGTCCCTTAGTTGTGCATGCTGCACATATGTTGACCATTAAATTTTGCCAGACAGCAGTGTACTGAACAAGCAACTACTGCTAGTTACATTCATCAATGGTGAAAATAGAAATTTGGCTAAAAATTATAAATGCAAGATTGATAAATCAGAATCAGAATCAGAATACTTTATTGATCCCTGGGGGAAATTATTTTTTGTTACAGTGCTCCATTTTAAACCAACATTAAGACAAGACAGACAATACGCTAACTAAGAATAGTACAATATATACATATATATACATACATACATACATACATACATACATACATACATACATACATAAGTCACTTATAAATAAATAGTTGGAAACATCTAAATGTTTAGCTGAATGATGGTAAAGAATAATCTTGGTCTTAAACCTGAATATTAACACAGCCATTGTTTGAATCTTTAACAGTGGTACAAAGTTTGGACCACAGATGGATTATAACTCTTTATGCCAATGTTTAATGTGTGCTGTGTTTGCTTTGTTATAGCAAATTGTTACGGAGATGGGAGGCTTGTTGACTGCCATGGACTATGTACAGAAGAACCTGACAGATGAAGAACTGGCTGACTGGAAGAGGAGACAGCAGATTGCTTGTATTGGAGGCCCTCCAAACATCTGTCTCGATCGCCTTGAAACTTGGTAAACTTGGAAACTGGTGCAGAGATTAATCATTGACTGTCTATTATTAGATATGTTCACAGTAGGTTTCACATCATAAATTAATGATTCTGGCCAAGTGACTGTGGACTTTGGTCTCTGCTCTTCTTACTCCCTTCATATAGACAAGTGTCTGATTTGCAATTTGTATTATTACTTTAATCAGGATTACATCCTTGGCTGAGTCCCAGCTCCAAATTCGTCAGCAAATCAAGAAGCTGGAAGAGCTCCAACAGAAGGTGTCCTACAAAGGAGACCCCATCATTCAGCACCGGCCCGCACTTGAGGAGAAAATTGTGGACTTGTTCAGAAACCTAATGAAGAGGTACATTTGATGTTTATCTACTTAGATTTTTGTCTTAACTTGATCTGCATGGATTTAAGTTATTGACTTGTTTAAGGCTTCCCATAGTCTCTCACAGTTTTTATATTGTAAATGTGAAATTTCAGAAACATTTAAAATTACTACTTAGGGAACTTATACCTTTAACACTGCTCATCATGTATTGATGTGATGCTTTTGTGTCATAGTGCTTTTGTGGTTGAAAGACAGCCTTGCATGCCCATGCATCCGGACAGACCTCTGGTTATCAAAACAGGCGTGCAGTTCACAAATAAAGTCAGGTGAGAATCAGGATTACAACACCGGATTGTACATTTTTATACTTGGGATTATACATTTTATTGCAACATTTTTTGTGTCCTGTATAACGGGAAGTGGAACAGTCATTTTAATGAGTGGATGAATTTGTTCTGTCTTGTCTCTTTTCTCAAAATTTTAAAGGTTACTGGTAAAGTTTCCTGAGCTCAATTACCAGCTGAAAATTAAAGTTTGCATTGATAAGTGAGTTTATTTATATATTTTTATCATCCAACATTTCTGTTAAGTTTTGATCACTTGGATAGAAAGACAAAGCAAATGTACTGCTTTACTCATTGCATCTCTATTTTTCAGGGAATCTGGTGATGTGGCTGCAATTCGAGGGTAAGACTTTAAAAACAAACTTTCAAACCTCAGAGCTTTTAATGTGTAGTATTTTAGAAAAGGTTCTTACTTTGTGCTCTACTATGATTTTACTAGATCACGAAAGTTTAACATCCTCGGTACTAACACAAAAGTTATGAACATGGAGGAGTCCAACAATGGTAGCCTGTCAGCAGAGTTTAAACACTTGGTGAGTCAAACGTTTTACCGGTTGAAAGCTATGAAGTAATCTGATAAAGGCCTTCTGCGGAGCACTGACTTCCTGTTTGTTGCAGACCCTGCGAGAACAAAGGTGTGGTAATGGTGGACGGACCAATAGCGACGTAAGTCCTATTTCTTGTTGGACTTGTGTAATGTAGTGAACAATCCGCTCGTTACAGAATCTTAACTGTATTTAGCATGTGAAAAATTCTGCTTTAACCTGTAATTAACAGGCCTCTTTATCTCGTATACATATAGTTTTATAAAGAGATTTAAGTAGGTTGTTTTTTGTTTTCTAGGCCTCTCTGATTGTCACTGAGGAACTGCATCTTATCACGTTTGAAACAGAGGTCTATCACCAGGGCCTGAAGATAGATCTGGAGGTGAGTACTGCCACTGTGTGTCATGAAATGGAGCATATTTCTGCTTTCGTTATTAACCCAAGCAACACTAATAATCCGCAAAATTCGAAACACTCCCGAAGCACAATGCAGTTTCGTTATATGACACCCAATACAAAGTTAGTCACCAGACAAGTTAGTCATTTATGAAGTCGTCCGCCTCCAGTCACCTTCATCAACACTGCTTCTACAGGGACTGATTCTGAAAACACAAAATTTCTTCTGTTTGCCCTTTTTTTGACCTGCCCACAGTTAATGGCAGGGTCACTGGCACTGAAGATTTACGCTGATGCAAATGGTGATTTGTTAGAGAATCATAATATTTGAATTTGCAGCTCCTTTAGTAATGCGTTAATCCTAATTTAAAATTAAATTAACTTTTAAGTCTATTTTTTTTTTTTAATAGCTAATAAAATATATGACAAACAATATCATGTATAAATAACATTTGGATGATGGATGTTGTTTTTTTGTTACACACACCATGTTTTTGCAGACCCATTCCCTGCCTGTGGTAGTTATATCAAACATCTGCCAGATGCCAAATGCCTGGGCTTCAATCCTGTGGTACAACATGCTCACTAACCACCCAAAGGTAAGACAGCACCCTCTGGTGGAAAGGGACTAAACTCTGCATGAGGTGGATCTTAACTCAATGGAGTTGAAGATCTGTTTGAGTAGAAAGTAGGAAATGTGTATGTTTTCATAACATTTTGCCTTGGTGGTTCTTTGCACAGAACGTGAACTTCTTCACCAAACCTCCAGTGGGGACATGGGACCAGGTGGCTGAGGTGTTGAGCTGGCAGTTCTCTTCCACCACCAAGAGAGGCCTGACCATTGAACAGCTCACCACATTGGCTGAGAAATTACTAGGTTTGATGACAAGCCCTAAAATATCAAAGTCTTTTTAGTTTTTCACGATTCTTTATGAATCTGATTTAATTCTTTAATTATCTATATAGGACCATGTGTCAACTACTCTGGATGCCAAATCACCTGGGCCAAGTTCTGCAAGGTACTACAACAAATGGCACTAAATTGTTCAGCGTTATTGTTAGTGATATTTTATTGTTTTGTATGAGTTTTTTTTTCTTTCTTCCACTTCACAGGAAAACATGGCAGGCAAAGGCTTCTCCTTCTGGGTGTGGCTTGACAACATTATTGACCTGGTGAAAAAGTACATTCTTGCACTGTGGAATGAAGGGTGAGACGTCATGCTTTGTTTACAGTCAAGCCTTTTACCTTCCTTTCATATTAGAAAATTTCTTGACATGGAAGAGACTTTCTTTTAGCCGTAAAGCCTGAACCATGAAATAATTGCCAGAAAATTCAAAATGTTTGATACTGGAGTGTATCATTTAACCTTATGACACATTTAAACAAAAATATTAATTATAAATTAGTGCATACATGTTTTAATTGGTATCTTTTTTTAATATAGCTGGTGTTTTTGTGCAATTTATTTAGGTTTTTCTGACAAAAAGAAATCTGAAAAACTCATGTTTTAAATATTACAAACTTGGTGTTACAGGGTTAAGAGTATTTTCATTTCTTCATATGTCTACAGGTATATCATGGGTTTTATCAGTAAGGAGAGAGAGAGAGCTATTCTGAGTCCAAAACCTCCCGGTACCTTTCTGCTGCGCTTCAGCGAGAGCAGCAAGGAGGGGGGCATCACCTTTACATGGGTAGAGAAAGACATCAGTGGTGAGTATTTCAGAACTTCATGCTGTTTTGATGATCTTTTTTTTTTTTCATGTGCTCTTTTTGTTGTGATGTTGAACTTTTTTGTGTTTATATAGGAAAGACCCAGATCCAGTCAGTGGAGCCTTACACCAAGCAGCAGCTCAACAGCATGTCGTTTGCTGACATCATCATGGGCTACAAGATTATGGATGCCACCAATATCCTGGTTTCACCTCTTGTCTACCTATATCCTGAGATTCCCAAAGAGGAAGCCTTTGGGAAATACTGCAGGCCAGAAGCAGCTCCTGAAGCCGAGATGGGAGGAGACTCAACGAGCAGTAAGTTACTGCCTTGTTCTTCATAGTCTTTATTTAGTTAAAAAGAAACTCAAACATATTGCTCAGTATGTTTATAACAGCATTGCAAGTGTTTTTTAGGTTTTTTTTTATTTGTTTTGTTTTTAATAGTACTCATTATTTTCTCCAATTTTTTTCCCTAACAGCTATTCAGCCTTATTTGAAGACAAAGTTCATCTGCGTTACCCCGTAAGTATCTTCCACTCCCTTCTTCCGTATCTCAGAATGATAATATTTACAGGATGGTCGCATGCCAAACAGTGGCCAACGCTTATATTAGTTCTTTGTACTTCCTGTTGATGTTTTCTTTTGTGAAGACTGAGTGTTCCTGATTAAGACACAGATTCAGACTGTTTCATGTGGCAAATGTTAATCAAATGTTCAGGAAAAAAAAACAACATAGAGGTTTTAACTCTCAGTGTGAGAAGGAGGAAGGAGGAATCATAATGTTCAGGAAAAGGGTTGTGAACCCAGGTATTAGATTCTGTAGGGAACTGGCTTAGACTGACTTTGTACATGGGCCATCTGGCTGTGTATTCACTGAGCACATGTGAAAGTAATTTATTTTCATTTTCGACATGCGAATAGCCATGTCTCACACTTTCTGTACGCCATCATCTGACTCACTGGCCATTTCCAAATATTTAGTATGGATTTTTCTCTTATCATATATAGGGATGGGTACCAAAATATGGTATTAAATGGGCACCAGTGCTGAGCGTAAAGTATCAACAACCTGTAATGTTGTCAGTTCTTCTCTCTGGAGAGATTATCATGTGTTGTAGTCCCAAGCGAGAAGAGAGCTCTCTTCCTTGGAATCTATAAATGAAGGGCAGGGGAAGCCCCAGAACTGTGCACACACACCCACAGATAGAGTATTAGTGATGGGGGTGGGAAATGTAAGCATTCGTTTTCACTAGAAATGATATGGAAAGTGCTCATTACCGTAAGTACAAGAAAGCAGATATGCCAATACATCAGCAGCAAAGAGCTCACATATAGAGTTCATTATAACTCAGTATAGAATAATGGAGAAGTTGTAAAAAGGAACCACAACCCAGCTAACTGTGTAATCGTAGATTTGTTTATTAATATTAATCTCAAATGGTTAGGGTTTAGAGCATTCGCTTCAAAGAGGTGTTCACTGTACTGATAACAGTGGGGCAAAATCTAAACAATACCCATCCCTAATCACAACTGATGTTGCTGTTTATTAGACCATATTTAGACCTCAAAATATACATTAAAGTCTTAAGGATGAACGAAAGGAAGCACAAAGAAGCATTTTAAACTTCTAAATTTGTAATTCTACCAGTTAGCAGGGAAACAACATGAATGGAATTCCCATTTTAGAATTTTTGGTATTCACGATTAATATTTATTGACGATCATCAAATCTTTCCTGAATGTCTGAGATGAGCACAAATGAGAAAGGCAGAGGAGTTGGACGTTAGCTGCAGGTGAGTTTTATAGAGTGAGGTTGACTGACACGAGGGGAATGTAGAAACGGGTCATCCGCCTTGTATTAGTAGGTTTGATGGTGAGGTTTGCTCAGTGAGATCCTGACCTGTCTCCGTAGGTGTCCCTCCGTCTTCATGGACTTGCCGGACAGTGAACTGCTTGGGAACGGATTCCCAGGGTAGGCCACTCGGGGGGAGTTGGCATGTAGGGCTGTGTGTGCATTTTGTCACTTTGTGTGTTTGATGGGTAGTAATTTCACCTACATAATTCCTATTTTTGAGTCCAACATACAGACATTGTTCCTAGTTCTAATACAAAAGTAGCTCCCTGCCTTTCATTAGTCTTTCACTTATTTCACCCCATACTCTTGTTTCCTGCAGGCATTTCTTTATCATTCCTCATCCACATTATTTTGTGGGGCTTAAACGGTCCGAATTAGATGTCATAATAGTTTGAGTGACAAGTGATTCAAATAATATAAAAAGGTAAAACATTCAAAATCAGTTCCATGATAAAATGGACACGGCTGAAGTGAGTTTGGTGGGAGAAAAAAGACAAAAAGGGGACTTTGTTTTTTGTGAAGCCTTAACAAAAGACTCTGGCCTGTTCGATCCACTTGATCCTTAGTTGTCATTAACATCCGTTCAGTTTGCCTTCTGTTCAGTTGAGCACAGTACTGCCTGATTTAAAGCAAAAAAAAAAATGCATTTAATGACCTATGCTGTTTATATACATTTAAAAACAAAATCCCTTGCCCTGCTCTTTTGCAGTGATTGTGTGCACAGGCAATGCTAAATCATCTGCCAGAGTGAGATGAGACAGGAGTGACTTATTTACTCAATAACCAATCTTTTGTTTATCAAAGCAGAATCACAGCTCCTTTTTTTAACTTCTGATAGCTGCATCACATTTCCTCATCACTTTTCTTACCACAGATAGTATTTCATATTTGATTTGTGTAGCCATCGCCAGGCATAGTACTTAATATTATGCTCTTTACTCTGTTTGTTTTTCACAGCACAAACTCTGGAAACACCAGTGACCTGTTCCCCATGTCACCCCGGACCCTTGACTCCCTGATGCACAACGAAGCAGAAGCTACTCCAGGGCATATGGGTGAGTCTACTTACATGTACTACAAACACACACATTTGTATTTGTACATTTCCAGGGCTTTACCTCCTCCCCCAAACACTTATTTATCTTTACAACCATGTGTCAGACCCTTTGAAAGGACTTGCCAAAATGTCTTTATGTTCAAAAGATGTTCTTACTATAAGACCTAATCGTTAAGCATAAATGTACTTCATTCGGCTGAAATATTAATTGCTTTATTCTTGTTTATTTATTTAATCTGCAGATTCACTCACTTTGGAAATGGATGTAGCATCGCCTATGTGAAAAGAGTCATCGAGTACTTCAGCCACTTCCTTCTTTGTTGGGTTTCATATTATGTTAGAGAATTTCTTGATTCATTTTTCTCTCCACACATAGTGTGCCTGTACAGTTTGTTTCTTTTTCTATGTAAAAAAAATTTCTCACTTTCACACAATAGGGAAGGCAGTTGGTCTTGGAAGGTTTTCTTTTGAAACAGAATTGGCACTTACTCTTTTTTTTAATGGTTCTCCTTATAATTAATAGATCTTTTTTCTTTTTTTTTCAAGTACATTAAACATTTAAGCACGAGTTATAGGTTGTTTACTTTTAGAAAAATTATGAATAATGTCTTCTTTTATTTGAATGACAAAATGTAATGAGAGTAATTGTTGTATAAGCTAGGCTTTTTCAGTGTCCCTGCCAAACGCAGCATGGTGTCGTTGTTTCACCCTATCTTGATTGTATAAAACGGTTTCTCTTTCATTATGCTTTTTACACAAATTGGAATATTTCTTGTATTTGTTTCAGCCAATCGAGGTGTGTAAAGAGACAAGAAATTTCTGACAATTGTGAAATTATTTTCATGTAAAGTTTTTTTTTCTCCTTTAGCATTGTGAGAAGTTATGAAATGCAGTTTTTGTCAGCTCACGGTTTGAAATGTTTCGTTTTAATATTGTACAATTTAAGCCACATGTTTCTTTGTCTTGTAGTGAAGGCTCCTATTAATGGTGCCAGAAAGACTAGCACAAGCAGCAATCCCTCTGTAGACCTTCACAACATGATTTTGCTTTGTGTAACTGTGATATTTTGGTGTCAGACCACAGGGTGCAATGCGTGGTGGGGTCATTAAGTATTTGGCGTGGTATTTTTAGTGGAATAGACAACTCAAAACTGCACCTGTTATTGCCACAGTGTAAATCTGCTGTCAGTTTGGCAGTTTTATCAGCAAGAGTTACAGAACTAGAAAACGGCGTTGTGCTCAAAATGTAAATAAACCATTTTAATGAATTACTCCTCAGCCAGTAGTGTTGTTTGTGTTTGAAGGAGGAATGCCAGTAAAACAGCCTACGCTGATCTATAAATGAGTGTAAGTTGTCCACAGTTGCTTTATAGTTCATGGAAAGCTCCTTCATTTCATTAAAGCACCATCTTAATTGCATAAGACTAATTGAGGAAGCCAGTAACAATGGATGGTGTCATTACCCTATTTTTACTTTTATTTATGTTTTATATTGCGTGTGAACAATGCTTCAGACAGGTGTTTAATATCCTGGAGAAGTGCTGCAGGTATCTCTGTAGCTGATATTTTTATGCTTAACCTTCACCAATTCCTTTTTACACATCACACACCTGCCTGAACTAAAATAACACTTACACTTGAGAAGTCCACACAGTTATTGTGCCAAAAATGAAGCACTTGGCACTTTGTCCTTGCTGAAACATCAGAGGTTTTCTAAAAAAGATCATAAAGAAAGGTTGGCGCTAAAAACAGTCAAGTAATATAACCATAGACTTGAAAGGATACTTTTCACTTTGATCTGTCCAATAAAGTCAGATCAGTTCTGCAACTCCAATTCCAAAAACATTGGGTTGCTGTGTAAATTGTAAGTAACAATTCAATCTTTTAAAGTCATTTTATTCACAGTAGAATATATAAAACATCACTTTTTTCACTTGGTGAAACATCTGGACACAGGCCATTTCAGCACCTACAAACACCTAGAAATATGTAAGGCTTTCTCTAAAAACCAGTGTCTGGATGGGAACGTATGTTGCTTTAAAACCCGTCTATACCTTTTACTCCGCTACCATCAAAACTGTATCCTTTTGGACTGAGCGCTGATAAAAAGCTAGATGATCCTTCTCCTCAAGTATATGACGTTCTTTTCCAAAAACAATTCCAGATTTTGATTTATCTGACCACAGAGCAATTTCCCACTTTGTCTCAGTCTATTTTAAATGAGACTTCGTTCCAAAAAGATGGATGTTGTGGTGAACTGTGTTCACAGACAATGATTTCTGGACTTATTCCAGTGATTACAACACAGAATTTTGTCTGTTTTTATTGCAGTACTGCCTGAGGGCCTGAAGATCAGAGGGATCCAAAACTGAATCTGGTATGCAAATTTATCCAGATTCTTGCAATCTTATGAAGATATTAAAAGTATTCACAATTTCACATCCAGGGAAATTATTCTGAAATTGACAATTTCAAAAATTGTTTGACGCTCTTTTCTGCAGATTTGCACACCTCTTCCCGTCTTTGCTTCTGAGGCATTCTGCCTTTCTATGATGCTCTTTTCAAAGCTTACTTATCTGTTGCTAAATAACCTAATATATACCGGCGCCTCAAGACAGGCTGTGTAAAGATGCTCCTGAGACAGTCCAGCACATAAAAGCAGGGTGCAAGATGCTAGCAGGCGGGGCATACATGGAACCCCAAAACAATGTGGCTGTCATAGTATACAAAAATATCTGTGCCGAGTATGGCCTGGAAGTCCCGAGGTCGAAATGGGAGACGCCCCCGAGTGTGCATAAGCGAGTTATATATATATATATATATGTAGATAGATATGGAGACACACAGCAACGTGAGCAACACGACAACAAGCAGAGCAAGGCGGAGGACATAATTACGCAGAGGATAAGGAAAGAATGGAAAACAGGAGGGGACATAGCTGGAAGTAATCAGACACAATGAGCGAGGGAGGAAGCGAAACTGAACTCACTGAACACAGGATGAGAGACTGTCAAAATAAAACAGGAAACACACTGAATTACAGAGTAAGAGACAAGGGCTTGACACTGGGACCGAGGGAGAAACAGGCATGGGTACAAGACAGACTGAAGAGACAGAAAGGGCAAGAGACATGACGGGCTGGGGAGAACACAGACGGGACAACCAGAGCACAAAAGGGAACAGACTCAATGAGCAAGAACCTAAAAACTAGAAATGCAAATGACTAAACTAGGAAGAGCGAGGAAACAGAACCACGAATAACACTAAATCAAAGAATATGAATTAAACCAAAAAACACATAAACACTGGGTCACAGACCCATGACCATGACAGATTCAGAAATACTGATAGTTTAGTGTTTTGTAAAGGTTTGTTCTGTAATTAAACTTTAGGTTTTTTAATCATGAACTAAACTGCTTGTGATAAGTTTACTGGGGCACTTACAAAGACGTATATGCTGCATCGACTGGGTAAGCTATAAAAGCAATCTTGAAGGACTGAAGGAATGTGGAGTACACACAGATGTGTGCAATAAAAAAGCAGGCGTTAGTAACTGCTGACTTCCACTGAATTGTGTGTGTTTCACTGTACTACTATTGTGTGTATTGGTTGTAGGTCAGAGTTTTCTAACTTGGGACATTTCAAGAGAACAGAGTTCAATCTTATTATAATTACTAACAAATATGATTTCTCTCTACCTTGGTAAGCATATTTCTGCTGTGAAAATGAAAGAGACCCTTCATTATAGAATTGTGTATTGTTTTTAGTTTTCTTATTGCTGTACACACTCACTGGCCACCTTGTTATGTACACCTGTTCAGCTGCTCGTTAATGCAAGTATCTAATCAGCTCATCAGATGGTAGCAACTTAGTATATTTAGGCAGATATACATGATCAAGATGACCTACTAAAGTTAAGTTAGTTAATCAAGCGTAAGATTGGGGAAGGAAGTAAATTTGAATGTTTCTTGGTTGCTGCTGCAGGAGATGCTGATGTGGGTATTTCAGAAACTGCTGATCTACTGGGATTTTTCACACACACTCATCTCGAGAGTTTAGACAGAGCGGTCTGAAAAAGAGAAAATATCCACTGAGCAGCAGTTCTGTGGGCAAAAATATCTTGTTGATACCAGACGTCACGGGAGAATACCCTCAATACATTGAGCTAATAGGAAGGCGATGGCAACTCAAGTGATCACCAAATCAAGCGATGCATAACACATAACACATCAAACTTGGAGGCAGATGGGCCACAACAGTAGAAGACTAGACTGAGTGCCACTCCTGCCCATGAAAAACAGGGAAGCATGGCTACAATTCGGGCAACAGAAGATTGGCCTGATGAGTCTTGTTTACTGCTGAAACTTTCACATGGTAGGGACAGACTCTGATATAAACATTATTTATCAATGGTTTAGATTAATGGTGTTCAACTCAACTCAAACAGTCACAAGCCAAAGTTGATGAGTCCAGCTACTACAGATAAAGAGAGAAAACTCACCCAACACAGTGGAAATGTGTAAAACATGTTTACGAGTCAATTTCAATGTCCAATAAGTTTGGCTTTAAAATTCCAGGAACTGCTTCAGGCCCACAAACAAGTGAGACGTCATTGCAGAAAATATACTCAAAGTGTACCAGTATTAAAGGAAAACCAAGAATAACATAGGAAACAAAGACAAACTCCAGATAAAAAAAGACAATAAATAAGTGTTTTAAATTTCCACGAAACAGCTGAACCCTCTTCTGATGAAGAAAAAAAAACACAACGAAGTGCATTTGATGAACTCTTTTATTGAGTGTAAGTAGGTTAGTGTACATGAATAAATCCGAAACAACCATTAGGCTGTACAAAATATTTAAACTTATGTTTCTTTCCTTCTTTTAGATGTATTTATTTGCTTGGCACTATGAATAAATAAGACAAACTTAGGCAACCATTCTAAAAAGGGCTGAACATATTTTAATGAAAATGTGCCAAGGTAGGTTTTAACAGTTGTGACAAACAGCAACCTATTGTACATTTATACAGCCATAAAAAAAGACTTCTGTGAATTCATGAGAGATGAGCTGTTATTTTACTTCCCATTTTCAATATGAGAGTTTTTCACTCTGTCTTTGATGAACGATCTCTCGGCACATGATTGCTGGATTTCCCTGCCTGGAAACCCCACATTGTTTTGTTTGCATCTTCAAGTGTAACAATACCAATGTGAACAACAGCCCTGCCGCCGCCTGGATTCCCAAGGGCCCAATTGCAAATACATGACAACAGAGAGAGACGGCAAAACAAACAAAGGAAGGAGGTATATTCTAGATCACTAAGTCTCTGCCATGCTGTCACACTCGGTTACTTTCTGTCTTGTGTATATTTGGTTAGCCTTGAGGATAGGAAATGAACACAGGCTGGTTTGAGGAGATGAGGGGGTGTTACGATGTAGAGCTATTACCGACAGCAGCTGCTGACTCAGCTGTCTCAGGAAGCAACTGTCACCCTTCAATTCTGGACCGCAGCCAGTCAATCTGGAGAATCAATGAAGCTGTATGTGTGGTGGCTGCTGTGTGTGTCTGAGAGAGAGAGAGTGCTAAAAATGATGACACTCTGACAAGCAGGTGAAAAAATGAAGCCATTAATTTCTACAGCATCACAGGGGATTTCTCAGATTATATTCAGCTACAACTGAAAAGCAAACTCTGGAATTTTTCAAATTAAGTCATAGGTAAAGAATACATCTTTACAATTAATGTACTGGATTTAAAAAAAAAAAATCATGTTTAAGAAGGAAGTATTCATCAATGTATAGCTGATAGACTATCTGATAGTTCCTCCTTCTTCTTCTTTTATTTTTTTTGTTTGAATTAAAAACACGGAAAGAACTGAATGACTTAAATGTTAAAGGTTTTTCTACATTATTTTCACAGCATTTTCAGACCAGTAGTTGAAAGACAGTATTTCACATGCAGTAACCTATGAATATATGGATTTTGGTACTTCTTATTTATCTATGAGATAAATAAAGTAGCTATGATACACTTAAAATGAACAAGTGTTTGTTCTTCAGTGATGAGCAACTGTTCACTTGATGTTACCGTATTCTTTATTTAGTGTCACACAATAATGTGTGGCTCTCTGTTAGATGGCTCCCCGAGGCCACACTGTCCTCTAATTATTTGTGGCAGGTTTATCTTTGGTCTCTGCCACCTCCTGTTTGTCTCAGCCTCTCAGACCACAGCCTGTTAAATTGATAATAAAGAAACATTTAGTCAAGTACGGGGCAGTTTAGTTTCAGAAAAGTACATTTAAATATTCATTTAAGCCCTTATACTAAAAATACAGACAGCTATGAATGATGCAAACAATATATACGGGGGTTTTTTTTAAGTTTCTTTCGCTTTGTTGTTGCTGTTTTTAGAACGTTATGCTAAATTCTCACCAGCAGGTGTCGCCATTCTTCAATTTGTGGGAGACTTATTATCGTGTGGGAGATTAAGCAAAATCTAACCAACGGATCTGCACGTATAATGTGCAGCAGAGAAGAGCTCTGATTATTATTGTTATTTCCTTTGGTATTTTTGGTTCTTAGGCAGGCGATCTTTACATCCAATATGTACCGTGACCCAAAGCATTGTTCCAAAGTTGAAATTAAACGCCGTGTTGAGTACCCTAGCTATAAAATCGGACTCGATGAAACATGCACATAAAATAACAAATCTGAAGTTTCAACATGGAGAACACAGCTGTAACTGATTTATTTTATGTGTGTATTTACTAAATGTCAAAACGCTTTCAGAACCTCCCGAAATCCGTCATCAGGGCAGAAATCAGTAGAAACTGTTACTCTTGACAGACGTGCAAGAACCGCCGGAAGTGGGTGGTTTGTCAGCGAGCGAGAAATACACACACACACACACACACACACAGAGGGAGAGATAGAAAGAGAGAGAGAGCGCGCAGTGAACTGTGAAGCGAACTGTTGGGAACTGACTGACGGAGAGGTCCATGTTGTAGGTTGCACACGTCTCTGCAGCCTCACCCCACATTTTATGAAAAAGGACAGCAACTTCAGTCGATCCACAGAGGTGAGTGTGACAGTTTAATTCGCTTGAATGTGCTTCTTTTTCTCCCCCCGAAGAGGTGAATGTCCTCGCCTTGTCCCACTGAAGGTGCCCGTTGCGAAAGAATATTGTGACAGCGCTTTGTAAACAAACTGCGAGTGCGGCAGCGCTTCTCCGTCTGCAGACGTTGTGAATCAATTTGGATGGCAGTGATATGAATTGTGCTGGAGTAGGCTACTTTTCCACATTTTATTTATTTTATTTTTTTTGGGGCTTTATTAACGCGGATGAATCAACAGGCAGGTCCCCCTGCGCGCGCGAAGATTCCCAGTAATATTTCTAAATTCGGGCTGACAGCGTCTCTGTCGAGCCAGTGAGTTTGCTGTCATCTTGACCTACTACTCAGCATATTATCTCTGCCCCCCCCCTTTCTTTTTGATGCCTGTATATTGTTAAAGGTGTAAAGCTCTATTTATGGCAAGCAACCATTTCATCTTCGCTGCTGTAATGGCAGGCTTTGACGCGCGGTCATGGTTAGCTTTAAGTTTTGTCTATGGTCAACTATCCCTTCCAGCCTCGCATATATTACTGAGCAAAAAAAAAAAGTCTTGAGCTACCCCTCATTTCTTTAAGTTGTTGTTTTTTTTTTTTTGTTGTTTTTTTTAAGGAAATGGGTGAAGCAATTTCCTGAAACGTGCAAACATAAATGGAATCACAGTGCATAAGACATAAGGCAAAAAGAAAACAAAACCCCCCCAGCAAAAACAGTTCTGAGTTTGAAAGTCAATATTTGGTATGATCATCTTTATTCGTCAACACAGCCTGAACTCTCTTAAGCAGCTTTCTTTTTATTTCTTTACATAGTATTGAGGAGTAATTCTCCAAGCTTCTCGAAGACTATTCCAAAGCTTTTCTTTGAATGTTGGCTGCCTTTTTGTTCCATTCTCTTAGAAGATGATCCCACACTGCGTAAATAATGTTGATGTCCACGATCTCGGGATTCCAATCCATGACTGATAGTGTTCCACTGTGTGTGTGTGTGTGTGTGTGTGTGTTTTCTATTCAGGTATGCTTTTACTGCATTGGCAGTGTATTTGGGATCATTGTCATGTTCAAAAATGAAGCATTTTCCAGTCAGATGCCATCCAGATGGTATTGCATAGTGGATCAAAATCTGATGATGACATAATTCCCATTAATTTTGACAAGATCCCCAGCACCACTGGTTTAAATGCAGTGCCAAACCATGACTTATCCTCCACCGTGCTTTCCTGATGTCTGTGGACACTTCACACATCATCTGCTTTCAGTAATTTTTTTTACGCCTGTCATGCCTTTTATCTTAAACTTATCTGTTTTCCTCAAATTTTTTTAAGACACACTGCACACCACATAGAGATATACCAAGTTTATAGCTAATAGCTCTTTGGGAATCAACTTGTTGGTGTTGAAGAAAGAAAAAAGTGGGATTAAACTTTAGGCACTTTGCTAGTAACAAAGTACTCAAAGGTATAATTTAACTAAGTTGTTTGTTATGTGTAGATGCAACACTGGTTCATCCCTTGAGTTAGGTGCCTTTTTATGCTTGAATGATTAATAGGTCAGTGTTAAGTGGCTTAAAAAACAAAAAAAACAACAACACATTACTTTGAAAATGGTCAGATGCAAGGACTAGATTGAAAATAGGTGAAAGAGCTGCTCCGTAACATAAGTGCTCTATGCCAGCTTTGTACTAACTGCCATATTCACATAAAAATTGAGTTACAAATTTAAAAGGTGCAAGGACATTTTGAGCGTGCCTCCATAATTCATTTCAGCTCTCCCAATTGTTGCTGTCAAACAGAACATTTTGTCACTGTTTGCTTTTCCTGTTGATATTTAATTTCCCAAAAGCATGAAAGGATAGTGCTTAAAGGTCAAAACAAAGCTGCTAAAGTAATGCCTTCTGTACCAAGTCTACAGTTTGTGCGTCTTACAAACAACATTAAAATATCACTGTTTCTTTGTTGTATTTGTGTCATTTTCAAGAACTGCAGATGAGCTTAGCTGCAAAGATTATACCATCCCCTTATCTTTTGTCACTTTGTTGCTCCAGTAAGACCTCATAATATTTGCCTTCGATAAACCTGTAACATTTTTTTTCTTGACAACTGGGATGACATTGCCTTTGCTTCTTGTGGCTCGGAGTAATTGAGCCTTGTGATAATGCCACCATCCTTCTGTGATAATGTCTTCTGGAAGACGCTATGACTACTCTTTGACTTCTCTTTGACTTCTCTCATCTCAATACAGCAGCAGGAGTTGGTAGCTTGTGCCTCATTTTAATTTAGAAATTGGCTCGAGGTGATTTTTTTAGAATCAGTTGGTGAAAGAGCAGCTGTTGTCATAATTGTTTAGCTCGTTTTAGCTCCTTTGCATTTGGGAAAGAACAATTTCAAAACATAACCCTAAAGGCAGGGAAGTGGAGATATGAATTGTTTATGTTTATAATTTGTGGGTGTTTTGGTATTTCATATGTTGTTGATGTTTACACCTCTCAGTGTATGACTCAAGACTATTTTCCTTGTCATTTTTAGTTTTATTATTATTATTATTATTATTATTATTTCTATTAATTGTAATATTTTTAGCCATTTTTCCATTTCTGCTCTTTCAGTCATGGAAAAAAATTCAATCAGTCTGCAGGAAATAGTGGTCAGTATTTTTAGCCTTTAACCCTGTTGGCAAGAACTGTGCTATGCTGCCTGCTCCCTACATTGCTCCTGTGCATTGTGCATAGGAATGGAAGTTTTTCCTAAGTTTCTTTGGAAAGGAAGACATTCAGTTGACATGGAAATATGGCATGTTGGCCAGGCATGAGTTGGCTGGTACACGCCGTCCCTGACAGGAACCCCTGATGCAAGAGGGATGGCAGCAGGGGAGACAGGAAAACTCAGTGTTTTGTCCTGTAAGCCAACTGTGCTGTGTGGTCAAAGCATCATTAAGCTTGTCTTTGCCTCTCCCTTTTTCCATCCCCACTTTCATACAAGTATAGAAAAAACATTAACGTAAGTAGTGAGGTTAGTTAGGAAGGATATCACAAAGGATTTGTTCTAAGCATTGACCTCATGAGTGGCTGGAAATGAGAATAATAGGGCAGTGGTTTTGATTTGAGTTGGTGAGTCAGAGCTGAGGTGTCAAAGATGTCAATTATACACTAATGATTGTGATAAGCGTGGAGCTTCTTGTCACTATGAACAGAGGAAGAAAGTGCGCCGAAGAATTACGTGAATGGAAAGAGGGTAAGAAGTTCATTTGCTTGTGATCCAACTGTGTGTCAATGAACGTGACCCCAGCCATTTAGTAATGTAGTAATAACAGTTACAGACAAACAGGGATGAGGGGAGATTTAGTGTGAAAGAGAAAGGGGAAACACATTCAAAGGGAAGTGATCAGGAAGCATGTGGTGACATGCTTGCTAACCACCTCCTCCTTCAGCTGGGCTAACACTAATCCATTAGTCACGTGACCATGAGCTTTTAGCCCAGTTTAGGTCAGGAGTGCTCTGATCCATCTGTCGAATGGCAGATGATGGTCAAACCTTGTATGCACGAAGAAACACGATAAGGCTCTGGGTTATTATCTCAGTGACACATCAAGAATAGAATGACTACTCGTAAGTTTGCACTGTGCCAAAAAAGGCACTGACAAGTCGTAATAGCAAGGTACATGCATTGTTTGAATTCCAGTGAATGCAAGCATGCAGTGTAATCTGAGCATACTTCCAATTTTTTGTTTTTATTTTACATTACGTAAGACGATTTCGAACAGAATTCAATCCAGAATACACCTAACAGATTAATGGTCTGGATTAATCATTTTCTCATGTTTACACAATACTCATTTGGAGGCTAAACACACAGGAGCAAAAGGCACGTCTGGCACATAAGATTCTAAGTATCCAATTAGTTTTATGTCTCGTGATAGTATATGTTACAAGTGCTGACAAATATATTCCAACTCCCCCCAAAGTAAATTTATTAGAGTTAGCAAATGTTGCAAGTGTTCAGCAGACATATCCAGACTGTTACTTTTTCAGTAGGGAGACATACACAGCTGAGGGTTGGCAGCTTAGGAATCCGAGTGAGTAAAAAAGACTTTGACATCAGTGAGCTCTTGTAAATGGATTCTTAACTTGGAGAAAATTGTGTTTGTGGCAAAAACCGCAGGAATAACATATAGAAAAATGCAAACCCTTCTCATTGTGCTGCTGCCGTGTTAGTGTAGTTGTTTAAACATGTGAAAGCTTATTGCAATGTTGTCACTTGGTATTGATCTCCCACACTGCACAGCTTCTTTTTATGTTTTATGTATGCCTTAGGCTCTGAGTCATGCTTCATTTCTCATGCATGAATTATGTGGATGAATAACTTTAGTTGTGCCCTAAAGGACATTGTATCATATGAAGTCTTGAACGCGGAGAGAGGAATAGATGCTTTGTTTAATTATCAAAAATGTGCACTAAAAATTGTCAATATTTGTGATAAGTAGTGCAATCTTCTGTCGTTTGAATTGGTAAGAAGTGCAAAGGTATGAACATAACCAATATGAGCAAACGAGCAAATTAACAAGCGCACATAATAAAACTGATCAAGTTTTCAGTATACTTTGTCCTGACAAATGATGTACAACAGACACAGAATTATACACCAGACCTTTTCATATTCTAAAAAGTTTTTATTAAATCTCCGTTTGCAGTCTTAACTGTTTATTTTTGGCAGCAATGCTATTTCTGTTGTGGGTCGTGACCTGATACAGGTGACCTGCTGGCCTACTTCTAAGAGGAGTATAGATCATCACCCAGAGGACCACTGAAAACATATTTGTATGTATCAGCTGGTTGAATGTCTACATCAGTACTGGTGCAAAGGAAAAAGACGGTAACTGTATTGGAAATCTCTAATGGGACCAGATAGCGCATTTTAATGCAGCAAAGTCTCAGGTAATGTAAAAAAAAAAAAACCCAAACCAACAAAGAAAAGAAACTTCCTCTGTGTCAATATAAAGTCTTGCAGTAAGAATTCAATTGTTTATATCAGTATTACGTAGCATAACATTATTGTAGACTCCTTTCTCTGGTGTGATCTGTTATTAAAACTATTATTATTAGATCTGTTATTGTTCTAGTATTAAACTTGGCAAAGACACAATCCTCCTCAGCTCATGCTAGGGCTGCCCTTTTTAACATCCCAGCACATATCACTTTAATTAGGTGTCTACCCTGAAATGCATTGTAACCTGAGGCCAGGTGACCGCATCTCTTACCACAGAGGAAGCAGACAGCAGACAGGAAAGAAAGTGCCAGGTCTCGGCATGCTGTTAAACATCATTTTTCATGCCTTTTTTTGCCTCTTACAGTCACGTTTTTGTTGTTGTTGTTGTTGTTGTTGTGTTTTTTTTTGTTTTTTACAACGTTTACAACATCTTGAGAGCTGCTGTTAAGCATGTCATTGCCCGAATTCTGTAGCAGTTCAAGACCTAAAAGTAAACTCCACTCCACTCGCAGCTACGGTTAAGACAGATCACATAGATCAGCGTTGAAGTGACAATGGCAAGGATAATTAGGCAAACTAGGTACACTGCAGCAATCAATTATATTGAATGGCTTATATTGGCATACAGTTAGATAGCACTGGATGATACCTAACTGCTGCTGCCATCACTGCTGTGTTCAAGCCTATTACAGGCTTGCAGCAAACGAGACATATTGGAAACCCAACTGGTAGCTCACAGATAAAGTTTGTTGGGAAGGAAGAAAATGTTGGAGACAAACAGGACAATATACTCGAAGCAGAAAAAAAATTTCTGCTAGTAGATGAAATTATCTTAGCAATTGCTTCTACAGTGGCAACACACAGATAGCTTGTGTATGCACATGGGAGACACAACATAAGCAATTAAATCAGTTATCATTATTCATGAGCCCCGTTTGAATGCTTTTCTGTGTCTAAGTGTGCATGTGTGTGTGCTTTGTCCAACTAGATTGAGGTCATGGATGCTTTCTAGTGTCTGGGGAAAGGGCTAACATCTGCACAAGATTACTGTAAGGAGCATTTGATTAAAAAGTGATTACAATGATAAAAAAAGAAAAAAAAATTCTCAATTATTGAGGCTTATGTTTCATTTATATTTGATTATATAGTGGATTAAAGTGTGTTGGATTAGAGTAAAACTAGGTTGAATGTTACATACCGATTTTTACAAAGACCAGATCTCTCTATTATTTAACAGTGTATATGAATTTCGCTGCCTTCTCTGATGTTTTAGCATGTTTAAACTATGTAATGTAACATGCATACACCAACAAGAGGGAGAAGTAAATGTTCTCTGTCTCTTTTCTTGCTTGTTGAGTCACTGGCACAGTATAATGCAAAGTCGGTCTAGATTTGTAGAGCTGTTATCCTGTATTGATCCTGTGGATTCATCCATGACCACAGCAGAATATCCCTAACAAGCCTTATGGATGAGCCCTGCATGACATCTCCAGCTAACTCCACCACTCCTACAGCAAAACAAATCATCATTACATAGGTACTTTCGGCGTTTTATTCAAAGAAAGGTTGTGATGTAGCACATTGCATTCTCGTAATTGCTGGATGTTAGCACAACAAAGATTCACTTCCTCTTTTCTTTTATTTTTGGGCGCTCGTGCCTGTAATATCTGTGACTTAAAGCAAATGTTTAGCGTGTTAGTTTAGTTTCCACAAAACAAACTGTTGGTATTTAGGTCAAAGAGTGTAACTACATCTATTTAAGATTACATTCATACCTTTTCCCAGGCTTGTGTAATGTTTCAATTGAATATTTGGCGAGTATTAACAGAAAAACATACGAGCTTGTAGTCTGTTCGATATAGTTGATAATCAATCAATGTTTCTGTCCGCTTTTGACCACCTGAGTTAGTCACATGGGTTAGGGGAAGATATTGCACTATGGCTAATGATGTGTGGCAATACCATCAAATCACATTTAACACTTTTTTTTTTCGTCATTCTCACATGATCTGTTATCCTTTTTCTTTGCTTTACACAGAGAAAAGCATGAGGCAGTATGTGTATAAACTTTAAAGCTATGAATTATATATTGACAAATATTCCCTTAGTTACAGGGAATGTAACTGCTGATATTCTCTTCAAAATTTGAAAGGCAACCTACCTATAGAAATGTCCTCTACATTCACTGAACGGGCATGCAGGACTATGCTGAATTTGTAATGCAGGACACCTTTGTCATTCTACATGTTTTTATTCGGTGTTTCATTTAGTGATCACAGATTGCAGATCACATTTTTCTATACTGTTCTTTTCAGTGTAGCTTATACTAAAAACTATCTTCATTCAACAAAGTTGACTAAAGTCTGATGGTCAAGTGCAATAATGGGGAATGAAGGAATTATTTTGCCCAGCGTAACAGGATTAATCATCTAGCATTTACTGCTGTGATGCTTCTGCAGGCTGGACACTACAGTTGTATTCTCGTTAGTATTAGGTGACCATGAATATAATCAGGAAGGATGCCATAGAAGGAACCAAAGACGTGCAATGAAACTTAATATGAGATTAGTTGTTGTATAGATGAGGTATGTCAAGGAGTATTTTAATTATGCATTATCAAACACAATGCAAATGTATAGAATTCACACTGAATTCAGAAAAGTGTGACCGAGTGGGAGGATATAGCTGTGGTACTCTGTATAACCTCTGTGTCCATGTTTAGCTTATCCAGATAATCCATCTGCCACTACCGTAATCACTCAGACAGCTACCATGTATACAGGATCGTAAGGTTGATGCCTTTGTTTTTCTATTTTAATATGGCAGCGGTGAGAGCTCCATCCTGTTTTTCTGTTTCTAAAGGATGGTATTTCTATCAAGAGCAGCTCTGCCACATATAGCAGCAGGCCATTGTGATGGTAAATCCCCATATGTCCAAAAAATACTATCAAAATATAGTTATATATTCACAAGAAAAGGATGGATTTCCTCTGGGAAAACATTATGGCTCATACACTCTTTTCTCTCGCTGACAACAAACAAACACTCCCTCTATTGAGTGTGTCGTGCTTTTTGATAAGCTTAATCAAGAAGCAACATTTTATACTACTTATACAAAAATACTTATGTATTTGTGATTTTTGGTTATGTTTGAATTTAAGATTCAAGAACATTTAATTATCATTGTCCATCCATCCATCCTTCCTCTTATCCAGGAAGTACCTGGAGAGGACTCATGCAAATTCCAGGAGAACACACTAACTCCGCACAGAAAGGTCCTGGCAAGATAGTGGAGTTGAAATCAGGATCTTCTTGCTGTGCTAGCCACAGTGCCAACGTGCTGCCTAATTGCTTGCAGTGTCACTGGCGCAATATAATTTAGTAAATTGTGTAATGCATTGCACAACAAACCTGCAGGAGTTCCCAAACTAGAGATGGCACGATACCACTTTTTTATGTCCGATACCGATATCATAAATTTGGATACCGATATGAATCCGATATAGTGTTTTTTAATCAACAAAACTGTTTTTTAAATATCTTGCTGCATTTTGTATAAGTTCATACTCAAGTTTAAAACAACAACTACACTAAAGCTATTCTGTTATACCTGTATGCAAAAAAAAAAAATTTCATAGTTCAGCAATACTGATCAATCTAATAAACTTAAACCTACACCATCCTCCCTATTCTGGTATTTTAAAGAGTACTTAGCATAAATATTAAGCAACCTAACTAATAGGGTTCCAACTCCCAGCAACAACAAAAATAAATAAATAAAAAATAGGGAACCACCTAGAGCTGGGCGATAGAACGATAACGATATGTATCGCGATATAACTTTTACTCGATAGAGAAATTAAGCTATCGCGATAGACCTCGCCGCTCTTGTCCTCAAAAAAAAAAAAAAAAAAAGGTCAGCCAATCCAAATTAAGTAGCGCAGAGCTGCAGCGTCACGGCCGCAGCGTCACGTCGCGTGACTTGTTACTTACAGCACAAGTGCCAAGCCGCACGTGTGTTTGTTTGGGAAGCAGCCAGCGGGTAATGGAGCCAGCGCGTAATGGAGGAAATGAGTGTGCCGACTAGAAAAATCAACCGAGCGTGACCGAAGAGAAAACAGATGATGGTTCCAATGCCGGAGAGATTGTCAAACGGAAGAGCCATAGAAGTTCCGTAGTGTGAAGGTATTTCGGCTATTTCAAGTCTGACAAAAATAGAGTAGCGTGCACTGTAAATTGTGCCGAAAGCAAGTCTGGAAATACAATAAACTGGTGCATGCGTCACACTGCGCCACGTTATTGTTTCAGTGAAATGAATTTCTACAATACTGTTACTGTTAATTCTACTCTCTGCAGTGTTTAAATGCTTACATATACACACAGTTACTGTCCCTCCACACATACGACTCGGTTCTGCTTCTATGCCCCAGCTTTGTTTACTTTTTCCCACCGAGGCTTCTAGACTTCTGATTGGCCAACATTTAGGCACGGTTAGGAATCTAGCGCCACCTGCTGCTTTGGAATGTTCATAGCAGCGTTTTCCTTCATTTCTGCCTTTATGTGTGGACGGGATTATTTTTTAAAACGAAAACGGAAAATCTCCGTTTTCAAAAATACCCGTGTACGTGTGGACGTAGCCTCAGTCTCTGACTGGAAGCGCTAATTCGTCATTCGGCTTTTGTCAGACTAAAGTAACTGTTAAAACTGTTTGAAAAGCTCAGCTATACAACAAGGAGAGATTGAGAATTTCCTTTTAGTTCTCAGTTTATTTGATATTGACAAAAGTTAGTCAGTTTTGTCTGTTCTTCTGTAAAACAAACTAAGATTTATTTTTAGAATTAATATTTTGTTTCTAAGTGGAATTGACAATTTAGTCTGTTTCGTTTGTCTTATTTTGAAACTTAAACGCTTTAGCGGCTGCCTTTTGTGTAGTTTGCAATATTTGCCTTTATTTATCTGAAAAAGTCTCATGTTCCTTAAGTACATCTACCCTGTTGAACTTATTATGGGAAATAAATATTTAAATAAAAACAAGCTGCTGATTATTTCACATTTTACTTGTGAGCAACGGCACATTTAAATCTTACAAATATAGTTATTTGGCTTATATCGTGATAGATATCGTTATCGCCTGAAATGAAAAAAACATATCGTGATATGAAAAAATCTCATATCGCCCAGCTCTAGAACCACCCCTCACGCTCCACCTCATGATGCTTAATCGACGTAATCAACCTTAATTTGATGCAGTGTGAAAAAAAAATGCACAGAAATCAATTATTTTTCAAGAAATATTAAATAGATTCAACATCTTTCTTCAACAAAATTGCAGACTGCACAGATGGTACCTTCCCAAAGGAAAAAGTACTATAGCTTACTAGGGTGTATATATTAGACTTAATAGTTACTATATACAGTAATTGACTTCTATTCATTTTACATCAAATTAAAACTTTGGGTGTCAGATAATTATTTATTAAAAGCTAGACATTTTAAATGAGAATAAGAAAGAAAAGTATGTCTTTGTGCCCCCTTTTCCCTGTTAATGCCCTATCGGCCCCCCTGGCTAAACTTTGCTAGATCCGCCCCTGCACAGTTACCAGCGTCAGCTACGTAGAAAAAGATCCTCGAGTAGAAAGTAATATTAAATAAATTCTAACAACAGCTGATCAAGCTTAAACGTGCTGCTGTTGTTCAGCCGCTGGTTTCCTCTTTCTGGTGCAAAGTGGGCCAAAAGCAAACTAGAGACACGGACTCGCGACAGAAAAGCCGATCAGCTGATCATTATAAGCAGTTTCATGATTGAAGTAGCAGCAAGAGGAGGCAGTCGCTCCATATATCGCTTGTTAAGCTTAACGCAGGAATGCTTTACAAACATTCAGAGATGGACTTACACACTTGCTTTACTTCTCCCGGGGATAACTTTGTCGGAGATGAAATGCCGGGTTGCTAGCGAAGCTCCAAATGCTATCCAGACCACCGACAGGTCCTGCATGCCACAGCCGCTCTATCACGTGATGCATACTGCTCCGACGTGCTAACGTTCTGAGGTGAGTTACGGCGTGTTGCAAGTTTTGTGAGGTGCTTTCGTGATATTTAATGGATCGGATTACATTTTTTATTTTTCTCCGATATCCGATCCAGTAATTTAGGTCAGTATCAGACCGATACCGATACGTAATATCGGATCGGTCCATCTCTATCCCAAACACAAGGTTGCACTGGGACCAATACTTCTCATGCTATTCATACTTTCCTTAGGCAGTATTATTAAAACAAACTTCATGCACTACATTTGCTATACAGATGATCTCTGGCTATATCTACCTGAGACCAGATGTCACCAATCACTTTATTAAAGTACAGGTATGTCTCTAAGATATAAAAATCTGGATTAGCTGTAATTTTCTACGTCTAAATATGGGTAAACAGAGCTTAGTGTGCTTGACTGTCTAAATCTGAGAAATGTGGTTTCTAAACTGAATTTAAAGCCTTTCTTTAAGGGAAGGCAGTTTTCAAAAGTAGAATGGGAAGTGGAGTTTTTAAATCCCTCATGTGTAGAACTCTTACCAGTTTAAGAAAAACTAGTTCTTAAATTTCCATTTTACCTTACAGTTAGTACTAGAGCACGTGACCCTGAACCATTCCTTGTATAAGACCAGGCTGTTTGGTGACTTTCCAACCAGTCCTGGTGGATGGCTGCCTCTCCCTTATCTTAGTTCTGTCTTTTCACACTAAAAGTGTCTTTTTGTTTTTGTTTTTTTTACCCTTCCCACAGCTGTCAAGTGCTTGCTCTTAGGAAATCATTTGAATGTTGGGGTTTTCTCTGTAATACTGTAGGGTCTTGACCTCACGGCACAAAGTGCCTTGAGACCGCTATTTTTGCACCATATAAATTAAATGAAACTGAACTCAATAGAAATGATCTTCCCACTTTTTTGTTGTTTATTTTGTGGTTGGCTTACAGCCAGATTATCACCATCTTCTGGCAGCAGTATTGTAACAAGGATGGGTAAAAAGAATGCTATTTGAAGATAAAAATAGCTGCTGACCATTGTCTTCAATGAGTACTCCCTGACAAACCGTGGTCTCCCAGTAAGATAGTCCATTATCCAGGATATTAAGTCATCTCAGTCAGTTTACCTCTGAATGAAGGGTTGGATAGTTGGACAGTATAAGAGAAATCAGAGAATGTGATTCTGACAGTACCACTATCCTAAACCAGATGAGAGTAGTCCCTACAGCAGATAAAGAATAGCATCTTCTACACACACCTTCATTTGGTAAGCAAATTGATGTGGGTCTACTGAATGATGGACCTGAGGGTTTTGAAAATGTGGCTGTAGCCTTTACAGGGTTCATGATGTCAAATGTTAGTATAATCACCCAGGACCTGAAGTGGGAGCCCACCATCACCTCCGTCATAAAGAAAGCCCAGCAGAAGATGTACTTCCTGAGGCAGCTGAAGAAATTCAACCTGCCAACACGGACGATGATGCAATTCTACACTGCAATCATCGAGTCCATCCTCACCTCCTCCATCACCGTGTGGTACGCTGGAGCCACTATCAGGGACAAACAGAGACTGCAGCGTGTTGTGCGCTCTGCTGAGAAGGTGATTGGCTGCAGACTCCCATCTCTGGAGGACCTGTACACCTCCAGGACACTGGGGCGTGCAGCTCGGATCTCAGCTGACCCTTCTCACCCTGGACACAGTCTGTTTGACCTGCTCCCCTCAGGCAGGAGGCTCCGGTCCATTCGCACCAGAACCTCTCGCCATAAGAACAGTTTCTTCCCCTCTGCTGTTGGACACATGAACAATAACCACATGACTGTCCCCGCCACTAACACATGACCCACGCTGTGTTCACTGCATCATTCCATGTTTGGCACTGATCACCACCTGCACTCATGTATATATCTATCTACTTAGCACTTTTAATTCTTATTCTTATTTTTTTTTCTCATGTCTATTTAAGCGTTGTTTATGACAGTATGTTTGCACTAAGCACCGCAGCAATTTCCTAATGTTGTAAACCTGCTCAACATTTGGCAATAAAACCCTTTCTGATTCTGATTCTGAATCAGCCTGAAATCATTCATATCACTGGCATGTGACTTCTTCTGGGCTTGTATAAAGCATGGAGTCTTTGCATAGGTCAGGACTTTACCCGGTCTCAGGTTTGTGTTGAATGTATGTTGAAATCTCCCCCAGTTTGACTGCATGTGCCCTAAGCGTTCTTGAACACGCTCTGTCTGGGCTAGTAGACTTCTTGATGCAGTCTTCTCATTCCTCTTTTGTCCTGATCTGAGGTAATAATAGAAGAAAGAAGAATTTTGAGGTCCTGGGTGTGCTTCTATGTCTGGTGGGGGAGGTTAGTTGGTGAGAACTGTTTGTGTTTCTCCAGATGGTTGGCGGAGTTGTGGGGGTGATAACAGGCCAGGTGGCATGGACAGGGCAAGCCTGTTTAAAAAACAAAACAAAACAAAAGTGGCTAAACTGGTTTGCAGCACCGTGGCTGTTCTGTGATGATTTTCATCTTTTCCAGACCTCTTTCACATTGTTCTCCTTCAAATTCTGTTTCATTTTTCTTCTGTATGATTCCTTTGTCTCTCTCAGCCTTAGGTCCACCTGTCCGTGTATCGGCTTTGTGTGGTCTCTTTTTACTAACGAGGAGCTCCTTGACACGGGAAACAAGCCTTGTTATTTAAAAAGCAGCAGTTTTATTGAAAACTAAAACATCCATACAGAAGTGGATGTAATCACTGGTATAATTTGAAACCTCCTTTGTCCTCAGTACTTTAGCATACGCTAATCAGTAGATTCAAAGCAGTTCCCTAGAGCCTTCTTTGCTCGGAAGACTGTTTTCTAAGGTGTGGTAGTGGGTTGCCTCTGCACTGGTGGCTTTAACCTGAGGTGTAGAAAGACCAGGTTTTGAACTGATTTTCCTAGTGGGGCCAGGGAGTGATTCTGTTTTCATTCATCACATTAGCATACAAGAGATGTCTTGTTCTGTTGTTCCTGGTGGGGCTATTCACAGGTGGGTAAAAGGCAAACCAGGCTGAGTATTGTCTCACACAGTCTCTGCAAACGCCCATGAAGGAATGTAAACGCCAACACCAATAACAATAGCGTGGAAGATCTCCATCAACATGACATATGGTCAGAGACTTACAAGCAACAGTTTGATATCGCAACGGCAGATCTTGTTTACAGTCACATACCCTGGGTTGCACCACCTGTTGTTGATAAAAAAACGTGCGAGAACCCTGCCTTTGCACTTTTCACTTAGCTTTGGGTTTCTGTTTTCTCTCCCAACAGATCAGCATTAGCTGAATTTTGGTGAAGCCCATTAAGCTACACTGTAGCTCTTTGGATTCCTCACTTGGGCTGCCAGCTTGTCAGGTTTATTAACTAATGAGTTTACATTCCTCATGACATCTGAATGAATGGAAGCTGCTATCTCCACTGCTCAGCAGTATCATAGCCTTGAGCTCTGCTGCCTTAAAAGAGTCTCTTAATTCCTGTGGTATGGATTAAAGAGCTTGTGGTATGTCCCATTGTTTTCAGTGAGCAGCTCGTCTTTGGTATAAACAGTAATATTGCTACTGAGTCAAAGTTGTTATATCGATAGCAAGAAATGTATATCAAAGTTGTAGCTAGAGAGTATCAAATAAAAGCTTTTTTTTAAAAAGTAAGAAAATATATGAAACATTCAGAGCTACTGGAAAAGCTGCTACTTGTGTGGGCACCACAGAGCAAAAGTTGCACCATTGAAATGTATTGACTGAAGCACTGAATCACAACTTCACTTTGATGGGAAATGTTCTCCGTTTCTGGTTTGCGTCACAATTTTGAAAGTTTCCATTTTTAAATTTTCACGACCATTCAGAGAGCAGTTTGCCAGTGTTTGCCAATCAGAGAGTTTAAACGTTTTAAATTCAAAATCCTGCACTGTAGATTGCACCTTTTTAGGTTTCAAAATCTGTTCTCTTTCATAAAATGGTGCTAGTGCTGTTGTTTCTGTGGGGGCAGAGCTCTCTGTGGGGTAAAGGTGGAGTTGACCTTTACTGAAAGCAATGAGCTTGCCATCAAGGGAGGGGAGACACGGTAAGGGAAGCAACTGTGTGTGGGGGTGTGTGTGGGGTCAGGGCCGGGCAGAGGTCTGGTGAGTGAGTTAAGATACTGTGTGTGAGAAAGTGCAGCTATCTGACCTCTGACACATGAGGAGCTGGAAAGATCAAAGGTAGAGCTCTTTAAAGTTACGTGCATTGGTGTTTACAGATGCACTGATATAGAGGAAAACGAGAGTGAAAGAGAGGAGGATTTACCTTCGAGCACCAGTAAAGCTGTTCTGGATATAGAGCAACAGTGAAATCTAAATAAGGAATTCAGTAAAAACCCTATTCTGAGAAATGAATTCTCAAGGATGTTTTCATAGATGCTGGCTGGATTGTCGTTGGACTAGTTCGAAGATGTTGCAACAATACATAACCCATATTTGCCTACCACCCTCCCCCTGCCACACACAAATACAGCGTGTATGCACACAAACCCTCTGCTTGAGTCTTGCAACATGATGTGCCTCTGAGATTGCGTAGAGGTCACAAAGTCCCTTATCATACCTGTTTTTTCCTAGTGTATCTTGAGTGATTCTTGAGTGATTTGATTTCATTTGAATTACTTCATAAACGTGGATGAAGCAGGAAATGAACAAGAACAGAAACTCTTGTGTTTAAAAATAAAAGACAAATGCTGTAGAGTTAGGATGTTTAAATACAGATGAATTTGGTGTGATTTGAATTTCTCAGGTAATTTTGTTATAGTTATAGAGGCTAACTAATGTGATTACTTCCCCGTGATAGACTGTATTAAACCAATTTAGCTGCCTATTTTTTATTTGTTTTTTTCTTGCTGATGAAAAGCATTGATTGAACAACCTTAATCTGATCATTTTCCTCATGGATGCAAACTCATGCAGTGCATAGTCGACCCCTAACAGCTCCCCACACAACAGGAAGCCTATGTTCATGCCAATGAGGGTTATGAAGCAAGGCCCCCCACCATACGTCTTTCTACAGGGAAATTACTTGGTTACTCATAGTCAGTCAGGTTGGGCTAGAGAGAAGTGTTATTTATTCAATTAGACGGAACAGAAATAGCCTGCATGATAAACTGCATGAATGAAATTAGGAAGGAGCTGCCTTATCAACATAGGAAAGAATGGACAGGCAAACAATGGAAACATCAGTGTCATTGGAAATGCAGTGTTGTGTTTGGTCAAATGTCAGATCAATAAGGTTCTGTATTTCATCTTTACAGATAGCAATGGCAGAGTGCATAGCTTATGTTTGCAGTTTCTTTTGAGCTGTGATGTGTTTTGTTTTGTTTTTTTAATTTTCTTTTTTTTTTTTTGGGTTGTGTTTTATTACCTCCACCAAAGGGCAGGATATGCCTAGCGCTGAAATCCGCTCTGGCTCCTACTTTTATCCCCCGTCTCTACTGACCCACTCCTGTTTTCTCATAAAACTACTACAAAATGTGCTGCTTTTATGGGGTAGTCTGCAATTCATGAAAATAAAGAGAAAACTAGACAGTAGTACACAAATCATTGCATATGTGTATATGCATTCAATCTTGATAAGAGGATTCATGTAAACTATTTATCTTTGTTTTGAAGGAGAGCTCACAGTATAACCAACACATAACATAATACCTGTGAAAAATGTTAATTCACTTAGAAAACTGTCACCACAAGGATGCGAATGAGAGCATCGTTCTTAACTCAAACTGAGAAACGGGAATGTCAGTTTCACAACAAACAAGCTAAGAAGTAAACAAGATGAATGTATGTATGTTCATGTATGTATGCATATGTAAGTATATAAGTGGGTATTTACATTAGAAATCCTCAGTTCAGCCATTTGAGATGAATACTGTCAGTTTATCCAATAACGATAAAATAGAGTTTTCTATTTTGTGAGATTTAACTCACTAGGTTTAATTTCCTTTGCTCTCTTACAATCAAATAGCTTCTGAACATCTATTCTCATCCTCTGGTAAGTCTGGGGGGTTTACAGATACAGTCATCTGAGGTCTTATTGCAGCTATTCAGGGGCCAAACAGCCCTTTTTGTGGGGAATCTGCACCACCCGGTCCTATTTAGAGACATAGTAGGCCTTTACGATGTTTGTCCACTTGTCAGTTTTATTTAACATGCTATGTGGGAAGACAATAAGAATGGTGCCAGAGGGGGTCAGTTGGCTGATGGGTGCACAGGGGAAGCCTGATAAGCAGGATCAAAGTGTGGGAGATATTTGTACCCTGTTATGTAGGAAAGCAAAAGAAGCACCTGAAGTTTTTCTGCATTTTTTTAAAGCATGTTTTCTATATGGCATCTATATCTGTGCTGCTGATGACAAACATGATTTTAAATGATGAGTATATTACCGTTTTACGACAAATGGAAGCTTTTTGTAAAAAACTCATTTGGACTACCCTGCGTGACTAACCAGTGTAACTATAATGTTATCCTTTGTCAATGACATTTTTTTAACCTATCATTATTTTTTATTGATATATTCTTTATTTGCCTTTCAAATTCATTTATTTTTACTGTATTTTTGTAGACGTCAGCTGAACTGAATTTTAAGCATTTCTCTATGTATGGCCAGGTACCAATTTGGCTTAGGTTTCTCTCCAGTGTCCCTGTTAGCAGATCTGGAAAATGAGTCGTGACAAGGCCTCCCCTGACAGGTCCTCCATACGAAGAATAGTTTCAGTGCCAATGTGCCGCTCTGCTACACTAGCTGAAATAAATAATTGGAGTCTAATTAGAGATTTACAGTTGAACAGTATTAATTTTCAGGAATTCTGTTTTGTCTTGGGCAAATAACTATCTGGAACAACTGTCAGAAGTAAAAAACAAAGATAAAATCTTTAATAAAAGTGTTATCTTGGAAAATGTATAGACCGCAAGATTAATTGCGACATGTCTATGAGACAGAATGCACTTTATTGTCAATTCATGCAATGGCAATGACACAGCAGCTGAGATTTAAAAACCACCATGTTGCCAAAAGCAGATTAAAGTTCCCACTGAATGTGCTTGATAAAGAACTCGAAGGGATGGGACATTATGACAAATACCCTAAATGCCCTCAGCTAACATACGGACCAGTAGGGCTGCACGATTTTGCATAAAATGAGAATCACGATTTTTTTTGCTTAGAATTGAGATCACGATTCTCTCACGATTTTCTTTTCCAGTATAAATATTTATTGCACTTATTAACTGCACATCAACTTCGTAACAGTTGAGACTGAACATAAAAACAATAAATAAACATAAAAATAACAAATGTCTCACATTTTGCACAGTGTTGATGGGAGCCATATCTTTGGTCAGGTGATAAGTAATAGCCTCCGTAATTTCTTTGTGCCTGCGGGAGTTCGACGGGTATAGGGAAGCGCTGTATAAGGTTGCCGTTATTGATGTTTGGGTGGTTGACCGCGACGGATTTTATCCAGTCACTTTCTCGTCATCCCCGACGTGCTCTCCGTTGTTTTTTACCTGCCAATTTTAGCAGCCAGCTTCTGTATCACGTGGTATAAGGCTCCGCCCTTGTCATTTGTTGAGCAGGAAGAGTGAGCGCTTGTTTTCATGCAGATTACGTCCCGGATCAAAATGCGGTACAATCGTCGTCGTCTTTTTTAAAAAAAAATTTTAAAATCGTTGTCATTTGGAAATGAGATCGCACATAAGTATGAATTGAGATCGTGATTTTCTAACGATTAATCGTGCAGCTCTACGGACCAGTGATCTTATTTATCTGGATCTGTTGCATGTTCATTGTGTCCAATTCATGCTGTATGTAGGTTAAGCTTCGTGCTAGGTGATTATTTGGGAAAGGGGTGTTCTCCAGTTGGCAGAAAACCTCTTGTTCTCTGCATGCTGTCAACCGTAGCTTGCTATTTGTATTGAAGTGCTTTTCTGTTGGTAACAATGGCTAACAAAAGAGTGTTAGTCAATAGCCCACTCTTTAATCAACAGTGGTGAGCTCACAGGAAATGAATTTGAAGCAAACATGTTAAGGTTATAGTCTTCAGGGTTACTGTGTCCAACAGCAGGATGTTAAATCAATCAGTGATACATGGACAATATTTGGATGATCTGATATTTGAATTCAAATTAAATTTACTATGACAACTTGGAAGAACGGCTTATGTTTTTCTTTATCTGGTTTCCAAATGTTGCACATTATCCAATGGCAGCCTAGTGTGTTCCATTAAAAGTTTTAAAAAATGTTTCCATGAAGCACAACATCCTTCAAGGAACCCATATTAGTTCACAAATCTTGCCAGACCAGAGTGAGCAAAATACAATTTGTGGGCTGGCTTAGCAAAGCTAATGCATCCTGCTGATAAGTGTTGCTTATCGGAAGAGAATCATGGTAGTTTGTATGTTTGCGAACCCAAGACGTAGTCTGTCATAGTCTAGATCGTAATCATGTTTTGTTTTCTGTCTCTTTTGTGATTTAAAAACTCTGGAGAGAGATTTTAAAATACTTTAGTTAGACCTTGGTCTCAGGTCTCATACTTGAGAATTTGCTGCTTTGTGATCTACTTAATTGTAAACAGATGTTTATTTTTTCTTTTTTCTTTTTTAGAAAAACATGATGTTTTCATCTTGGACACTTGGACACTTATCATTTTTGTCATTTTTATTCTAAACATGTGATTCTTTCATTCCTTTCCATTTTATTTAATTCATTTACTTATTTGGTATGTGGTTGGGAGAAGAGAGTAATAACAATACCTAAGTAGGTTATTATTGTATAGTTAGTCTTAAACCTAGAAGAAAATTCCTCAGTGAGTTTATTAAAATGGACCCATTTTGCTACTGTTACTATTATAAACACTCATTACACTGAAAAATGTGACATTACCAATTATTTCTGTAATGCAATGGATGCTAGAAATGCACTCTTTTATTCCTACTACAATGATTATCTTAATGATTAATATTAGATATTTTATTTTTCCATTTTGGACTTCTTATTTCTCAAACCTTTTTTAGATAATATGGCTAAAATCACAGGCTTGCATAAAGTTGTGTGGTGTTTCTGTAATCAGGTCTCATTCAGTCACTATAGTTCATCCCAACACCCCCTACATCTAGGCATGGGTTGTGGCTGCTGATTGGCTCTGAATGTAAAGGGCGACAGTTTGAGTCTATGACCGGTGTCTGTTTTTCTAAGTCAACTGCCACTACCCTGCTCTGATGTCTCGTTACAGCAGGCTGCTGGACAGTGACAACTGACTAGCTGGTTGCCCCTGCTGTGTGGCTCTGCTCAGTGATTTTCTGCTGCTTGGTACTGCACCAAAAGTGGCTCCACTCCAACAAACTGGCATTCCTACTTCCCCTTGCAAAAGTGTGAGGCTGTGTCCACATTTAACTCTCCCTCTGGGCTTGATATTATATAATGTAATCCACTGGTGCTTTGTAGCTGAGACCCAAATGCATCAGTGCACCCATATGTGCTGACATAAACACCCACATTCACTCTGTGTGAATATTGACATGTAGCATAGGCCACATTCATCATTCAGAAGAGGAAAAATTAGATCGTCACTGTAGTGGGCAAAGTAGTGACAGATAAGACAAATACAGAAGTAACAGCTTTTAATAAACTAAAGAAGTCACTTCTCTATTTTATTCTATGCATTGCATTGTTCTGTTATTTGCTTTTCACACTTTGAAATACTTGGATAACAACAAGATTTGTAACTTGTTGTTTTCTCACTAGATGCATAGATATATTACTGTCAATTTATCTTATGTTCACATAGAATATGAATTATGTCTTATCTCTAAGCTCCCACTTTGTCACTGCCCATAAGGAAACATTGGCCTCAGCTCAGCAGCGGGTGGGGATCAGTGACAGTGTCTGCAAGGATGGAGGTGGGGCTTTTAAAACGCTCACAGCATATGCAAGCAACAACATAACTGTCAAGTTATGTGAGCAGAGCACTGACAGCTGATGTTCAAAACCGCCACTGAAAGGGAAGAATTAGTGTGTCTGTAGTCATTTTTAGCAAGTGTGGAAGTTGCCTAAACTCTTACAGTTCTTTGAAGAACATACAACTGTTGTTTTCAGTACAAGACATTTGCATTTACTAATGAAAATATGTAAATGTAACATTGTTATCTACTGTCTTGACAGGGTTTTGTGTTGGCTGTGCTGAATTCTGTGCAGAAAGGATTGGAAGCTACCCCATCTGTTTAAATATTTCCTGTATCTTTTCCTACATCGTAAAATAAAATGCACACAAACAAGCACATACCGTTGTTTCACATGTGCATGCTGAGCGGTTATATACACAAAGGAAAAAAGCAAATGCTCCAACAAATCCTATACTGAGTTGATGTAGAGAGACCGGAACTGCATTCATTCTTGTTATGAAAGGGAGTATTCCACGTGACCAGCTTTCATTGTGAATATTTTTGTGCTTTGTGACACTTTATTCTGTCAGAGCTCAGCTTTGCACCCAATTGACAAGATGAAGCTTATCTTGCACTCGAACAAAAGAGAGATTCAGTCTCTCACTTGAAGCTATTACAAAGCTATTTCCTTTTCACACAGGTTTCAACCTTGTCACCTCAGATACCTGGACTTGATCTTAGATGCCTTTTCACATGGTTGGAAAGTGTGAGGCTGCAGAACAAAGTAGAACGTTAGCTGGTCAAACTCTGAAAGGATTTTAGGGCAAAGGCTTTTGAGCCGGTTGAGCACGGTGAGGTCGCGCTGCTAGGGAATCAGCACTTACAGCTGCAAATTTTTTGCAAGGAGCATTCATCGTCTCCCACTGAAGTGCTGGATGACGCTGTGTATGTTTTGTTGCAATTTTGTTTTTCAGATTAATTCTAAAATTACTCAGCCGCTAATAAGTGTCAACATATTTCCTTGATGATTTCTTTATATATACCTTTGTAAATTATAAACATATTTTGAGGTAAAGTGTACTTGCTGTGTGCTCGAAAAGCTGCTTTGTTTGAACTAATGATCAAAATAACTTGAAAAGATATTGCAGCTTCTGTAGCAGGTCATTTACATTAAATAGTCTCTTGCTTTTGCAAGGTAGCAAAAGGCCTCAAAGGCTGCATGTAAAGTAAGCCTTCTCTGCTGTCGAAACACGGCTCACAAGAGACGCGTCTGCGAAAAGCTCCATAAAGAAAGTATCTTTGACTTGCTAAATCTAGTAGAGTCTGTTCCCAAACCCTAAGTACCATTTGCTTGTTAGTTTGGGGCAGGTCAATGACACACAGCGTTATTTTAGAGGCATGACAGCGCAGTCCAGCAGGATCGGTTGGCTGTGGTGTACTATGTCTCCCCGATTCATTTCACTTCACACTGACTATTGCTTCATCAATCAGACTGCAGGCTGCACAGCTTATGTCAGTAATGCAGAAGTAACAGATTGCTAAGGTCTGGATTTTAATCAGAAAAGAAAGGTAGGTACCAAGCACAGACGCTGCAGTGGGTCTCCTGTAACTGAGACCATTGGAAATATATATACTGTGCCATTTTCCAGTTTAAGCTGAGCGAGCACCTTCACTCCCATGCCAGTTATTTTCCGATCCCCTTATGTAGACCAGATTTTTCCCTATGTTTGTTTGGTGATAAATATTGTCCCTATAAGGATCATTTTTTGCTGATAAAGAAATAAACATGCTAAAATGGGGGACAGGAAATAGCTGTACCACAGCGTTCACATATATTAAGATAATTCATGTAATACATCACCAAAAAATAATATTTTCACAGTTAAATTTTATTTTAGTGGCTCTATATTGTAGTGGTTTACAGATTGCCCTGGTTCGATCCTCCCTGGTTCATCTGGTATAAAAATCGACAAAACCAAATCAAACATGTGGAGCTCTGTGCTGCAGTGACCCCTTGTGAATAAGGCAGCGGTTGAAAGTAGTTGTCACTAATCATTATTTGGTTATAGCACTGAGGCGTCTTTTTATTACGTATACTCTTTATTTATACATGCTCATGCTACAGTATTGTTTGGTCTGGGATTTTGGTCCATTGTTAGGTGGTTGCTAAGCAACGTGATAAAGTCATAATTTATCGTGGCTAAAAAAAGGTTTGGATTTAAATGACATGTTATTGCAGCAAAATTAAAGTGTTACACTGCTTTTCTAAGCTGCTATAGGTTAATAAATGCTACAAATAGGTCATGTTAATGCTTTGGTTGGCAGTTGTTAGGCAACATGCTGATGTCATAATATCTGATATTGACAAGATCTTTCAGACCTTTAGATGTACCTATGTGGCTGTTTTGGTGCTCAACTTGACCGTGGTTACAGGCAAACAAGCAGAAATTTCATGTGTTTTAGCAAGATTTCCTACTGGAAAGTTGACTTCTGCCATTAATCACGTTTCAGTAAATGCACTATGATTTTCTCAGCACCTTTAGCGTCACACCATTATCCTTTACTAATGGCTGTTTTATTTTAGATTTCTTTTCTTTCAAATGCACATTCATGCACTGAACAAGAACAGAGAATTCTCTGAGGGAATTTCTGTGTCGCTACAGAATGAGAAAATTCCTAGACAAAAACAGGAAGGTGATCGATGCAGACATCAAACTTGTCTGTACCTTATCTCTACCTTTCTGAATCCCACAATGCCAGCTGTCTGCAGACAAGCAAACCATTGTACTCCTCTTTCTAACAAGCAGTCTTTCTAAAAACATGTCTGTAGCACTTTTCATAAGAGCGAACCTCTACTGCAAGCCTCTTCATCATACCAAGACATGCGGTCTTATATCTAGTTGTAAAGCATTATTGCTTTGCTTTTGAGCAAGATATATACTATGCAACAGAAAATCCCATTATAGCTTTAGGATTGGATTAAAAATCTTTTTCTTACTGGAGAGGATTTCTGAAAATCTATGTCATTATTTCCATGTATCATGTCTGTCCCAAGGCAGCCCATCCTTAACAAAGGTCAACTATTGAAAGTTTATCTTCAAACAAGATAACATCTTCAAAGTTCTGGGGCACGTTGTTATCTCAGACCACCAGCATGTTTTCTTTGATCTGACTCCCTGTGGGTCTCCCCATATGGGGGTGGGGGGAATGACAGTTTTCACTTTTCATTTCTGCCTCAGCAGATGACCTTCTAGTTACTTAAAATAGTGAGCCCTTGTCTGCTTTAAGGACGAGCATCATTGGGGGGATTTTCCTAAAGCTTTGAAAATTGTAGTCATGTGCAGTCATGTATGTGGAGAAATGTGTTTCATCCCTTATTACTTAGAACTGAGATGTTTGAACTGTAAGCCATGAAAAAAAAATCGCATTGTAAGTAGTCAATAGGAGTAAATACAAGTATAATCTAGTGATTTTCAGCATAGTTTTAATGTTTTTTTTCCCAGTTTGCCAAAATGTCAAAGAACAAAGGCCTCATAAAGCAGGGCTGAGGTGGGCTCAAACTGCCAGACTTTGAAGAAGCAAATGATTTCTGGTTGCTTGATCCTGTTTGCAGAGTGTTGACAACATCTACACAATACACCCTGCAGGGCATTGATCACCTGTGTGAAATGGCTATATGATGCCTGTCAGAGATTATCTTCTCTTTTTCGTTGTAGCGGCTCATCATCGCAGCGGCATCCCGAGGCCTCCAGTTCAGCACCACGGGCAACTTGCTACCTGGGGGCTTTTGCAAGCTTCTCTTTTATCTCTACGCAATTACGTTTGATCTCAAAGATTAAAATATGTCTGGGCGTGTCTGTGTTCTTTAGATTGTAATAGAAAAGAAAATATTTCCGCTCAGTACGAAAGTGTGTATTTTAAGATTTGCGTCATGAGACTGACGCTTCACAGTCAACAAATCCGTAAAAATTGTTGATGATCGGGTTTTGTGTAGAGCTTCAGTGCAAATTTTAGTTTGTGTTTTGGCATTTGCAATGTTACTAGTGGGATTTTTTTATGTTTCAAATTCTGAGCATTATAATTAGGGTATGCTGCATGTAGCCTGAATTCCTTCTTTATCAATATTTTAATATAGTCCAAAGATTATGCTGCAGCTGCAGACAGCTGTTGTGGCTCTTTAAATGCACATTTTTTATTTTCTATATTATCATTTTTCCAAACCACAGCATCCTTTATTTCTCTTGGTTTTTCTGTCCATCTGCTGTGCAGACTTGTACACATCATCTTCTAACTTGCCCCGAGTAGTTGATGTTTGTGCTAATCTTCAATATACATGCTTTCAGATTATCTTTTCTACATGACTGTGAAACGGTCAGTGGACCACAGTTTTCTTTGTCTGATTAGTCAATTCTGTGCCATTAAAATGTTTTACTTAAATTCTAAAATTCTCTCAATTAACCTCTTATAATTCTTAAATTTGAGACCATTCAGTGTCTGTGTGAATTCCGAGGTAGTGCTGTGTGTTCCAAAGCAGTTCCTGACAACTTTGTTTTTGTGTTGCTTCTGCGAAGGAGTGACAACAGATTATTGGCTAAGAGTGGAGAAAATCAAGACCATGATAACTTAATTAGCTTAGAGACTTTACAAGCTTACAAATACACACAGATGAACTCTTATGAGCTTATTCTGCTGGACGTTTTGAATAGTTGCTAGCAGGGCGTTAGGTTATTTTGGCCTTCATGCCAGTGAGGGTGGCAGACACGCTCAGCTCTGGTCTTGTCGCACGAAGAAGTAACAACAAGATCTTCTGACGTAGTGGTTGATGGAAAGGCCTGCAGGGCAGAAATGTTCAGTTTCTAATGTGATTTAGCCATCAAATGTGATCCTTTTTTTAGGGTTAATTGAGTCATGTGAGGTGCATTTAATTAGAGTTATCCGCATTCAAACGTGAGTCCTGTCATCAGCCGACAAAAGTATCCAAGCGCTTGCAAACTAAAACACGTGACTGAGCTAATAAATGATCTCCCTTATGCTGACAGCGTGATGAGATGTGGGTTGGAGCATAGCAACAGTACCTCAGGGCAGGTTGGACGGCACAAGGATCCTCTTGTAGTCGCCATTCCCTCTCTGTGAGCCGCTGGCACATTTGTTTGTCATGCGCTTCTCTGTGACAATAAGTTTCCCATGTCTTCTTTTCTATTCTTTGACTTTGTGTCTTCATTGTGAATTAGTAGAAAGATTTGTTTTACTCTCAGCAAAGTCCCTTTTATGTGTTTGATAAATGTTTTACACATCCACAAATTGGTCCCAGACCCAACCCCCAAACCAATTTTTAAGGCAATCGTTACACTATATGGCTATGTCTGTTTGTGTGTGTGTCTACACACGTGTGTGTTGTTCTCTTTTCAAAACAGAAACTTTCATTGCTTGCATTTGATGTAAATTCTAGCTATCAAAATAAATAATAACATGGGTCACACTTTCTGGTCACTGCATTAATATTTGCAGTTTTTAAAAAACTACCTATGAATTAATTCAAGTGGTCACATGTTTGAGACTCGTAAGTGCTTCACAGCTTTGACTGCATTCGTGTTGTGTGTCAGCTGAAAATGCCGATGAGCTGTACTTTGGCTGGCTTAAAGGGTTTGCGTGGAGGAGAACAACTGGCAAGATCCATGATAATAATGTAATAAGGATGTCTGGTCTGGCTGAGATAATGGATTTCATCTTGACTCCTGCTCTACACTCTGCCACATTTCAAGTTTTTGCTGCTTTATAGATCCATGTTTCTGCCCTGCTTCTTGCCCTGCCCCGCTTCACAAAAGCATTGCTCTGATGACATGAAGGATCTTTTTTGTTGTTGTCTTTTTTATTGCAGGTGACGTGTTTGGTTAAGGTGATTTAGTTCTTATATTGGGCCACAGTAGTTGTGGAAATGTATACCGCCGTGTGTTTCTGGATGTAATACTGGATCGCAGTTATGGGCAATGCGGTTTTACTGTGACGTGTTATTTATAACCGCTGGCTAAGAGTGGGTGTTATAACGCAGAGTCTCTATGATGGAGCAGCTGGACTGTGGGGGAGAAGGAGGGAGAAGGATGGAGGATGGGAAGCATAGCCGAGAGACGGTGGAGAGAGCAAACATTAAAGCTGGTTGTTTATTTGGGGCCTCTATTATTTACCCTGACAAATAAAGTTATGTGTATGCAGTGCTGTTGTATAGCTCTCCTCCTTGAGCAGCCTCTAGAATCAAGTGTGTCTTTATTCTGTTTCGTGTTTCTTTGAAAACTGCATTTAAAAAAGAATTTCTAAGTAAAAGAATAAAAGTACTCCTCTATGAACAGGTATTTAACAGGTATGCTTCAGACTTTGACTTTTGACAGTTTCAGCAGCACAATTGACAACTTAAAAACTACAAAACAGTTCCAGCGAGGATAGAAATGATTTTTAACCCTCGGAGGCTTTAAGTCAAAAAAGGGACCCTTTTTTGACTTAAAGCCTCCGAGGGTTAAATCATTATTTTTAAACTGAGCTGTAAACTATTTTTTTCTTCTTCACAACTGTGACTGCATTTGTGCTATGTATTAATTTTAGACATCACAAATTTGTACATCTACAGTTCTGTGCAAGAGTCTTAACCCACCTCTTCTTTATCGTTATGATATTGCAGGAAAATGGGGAATATGTGCAGGTATTTACACCTATTTTCCTGCATTGCATCGACACTGTCAATCAAATGTTCTCCAGATAATAATGCATGATTGATCACATCCTGACAGTAATTTTTTGTGGTCATATTTCCATCAGTTTTGAAAAGATCCCCAGCGCCACTGACTGAAACGCAGTACTAAACCATGACAGAGCCTCCACCATGTTTTACATTTGGCTCTAGGAACTCAGCTTTTCCTCTCTCCACCATTCTCTGTACACACTGACAATAATTTGACCCAAAAATTTCAAATCTCCGTAAGACTTGTTGCCAGTGATTTCCAATGCAGTTTCTGTGTAATTTGGCTTAACTCAGCCTTTTCTACTGTTTCCCTTCCTTAAGGATGACGTCCAGCCTTCCACTGATACCATTTTTGATGAGACTTAGTAAACAGTAGACAGATTAACTGAAGGGCCAGATGAATCTCTCAGGTCTTGTGTCAGCTCTTTCTTTTTCCGTTTCTTAAGGATATGACTTTTAGATATTTCTCATCTGCTGCAGATAGTGTTTTTATAGGCATGCCAGGCCTTTTTTTTTAGCCTCCACTTGTTTCCTTAAATTTTTAAGGACACCTTCATACCATGCCAAGATATGCCAGGTTTGTAGCTAATAACCCTTTGGCTACCACCTTGTTTGTCCAAAAATACTATTTTATGCCTGTCAAACTGTGTTGTCTTTGATGCTTTTTTTTATAGATTCAACTAAAACATTTAAACTATGTTAATAGCCTAAAGATCCAATTTTAAAAAAAAATCAAAGTTGGTTCTTTGCCCAGTTGTCTGTCATGTGTGGACACAACACTGATTCATCCCTTGAATCAGGTGCTTTTTTGTATGCTTGATTCACAGGCTAGTGGCTTAACAAACAACAACAAGAAAAAAAAAATTCCTCTGAAAATGGTCAAGTACAAGGGCAAGTATGAAAAATGAAAATAAAGCAGCCAGTGTCTTAAGGAAACCTTTGAAAGACCTTCAAAAATGCTGGATAACTTTTTTGTTCAGCACCACTTTAAATAATTACAAGAAAGTAATAATTACTTTTGCTCCTTGAAAGTAAAATATTAAGAAATGAGGGATGGTTCAAGACTTAAAATATATATATACCTTTTGTGCCAATAGATGTTTTAAAGGAGAGTGCCATGTTACTGCCATACTAAATACTTTCCAGAACTCTTTCTAGTAGAACACAGCATTTAAAGCCTGAAGGGTAGAATATACGTCAAACTAACAGTTTGCATGAGAATAAGGGAAAAATCTATATATTTAATCTCCTGACTGTCAACAGCAGCTGGTTCAGACTCATGAACTCAGTTGAAACTAATAAATATGATCTGGTTTAAGTATTAAACAACTGGTAAGCGGCCCAGCAGTCATGCTTTAGTACAAACAGATATTCAGTTCAGATCATGGTTTGTTTGTTGAATAATTGCTAATTCTTTCTGAAAGTTCATCCAGACCTTAGCGACCAGTTTTACCGCTAAGATTAAGATCTGAATACCAGCTTTCAAGAAGCATTGATCTCATAACTCACTTTATGAAATTAGCATGTGTAAAATGAAAAATAAGTAAATAAACATCATGTGAGTATTGTTGATAATCGCATTAGAAAGGTTATCACGAGGCAGCTGGTCGGTTGAACCAGTCAGTGATAGTGCTTCACACATGTCTGTAAAGTCTGTACTGTGAACTACAAAAGCTTTTAATTTAGCATAAAGTTAAAAAAAATAAAGGAGATGCAGTGAAACGATAGATAAATAAATAAATAAATAAGACGTGCAGAAGGAATGCTGGGTAAACACGCAGAAAGTGCGAGCAAATGCTTTTGACAGATTTCTTTGTTCCTTAATCCTTAAAGAGTATTTTATTCTGAGCATTCACGACCTTCACAAACAGTGTTTACACTTTTAAAGCCATATTTAAAGGCAGCTTGGATATTTTTCTTTAGTGATGAGACAAATCAGCCTTTCCTCGTGTTCTAACAGCTATTTATTATCATTTAAATAATATATAAACTATGTGGAATATTTTGGTAATGCAAAAAGTGCTGGATTTGAATCTATAACTTGTCTTCAAACAGGTTGTTTTCATCATTTTACACTGCGTTAAGTGAATAGGAGCTGCTTCTGCTTATAAGAAGAAATGCATCTATCAATGAGAAAAGCCTCTGCATATTTTGTCAAATAGCGGTTAGCAGTATTCATGCCGGATTAACACTCGTGTCCCCCAAAAGACATTCAAAGTACTCGCAGTGTTACATGACATGTTGTTGCCGTGTTTCCTTTCTGTTTTGTATTCTCAAGGTAAGACTGCTCTGAATGGTGGGTGGCACTTCGGTTTCCTTACAGGAAGTGCTGACGTTAATGAATGGTAATTTTTCCTCAGAGGAAAGAGTGGGTGACACGAGTTCATTGAATTAACGTGCCAGTTTATTTCGAGACCCCAAAACCTCTGAGCAGAGCTTTAAACCCACCCGTTTGTAACTCTGTAAAACCCTGGTGTGACTGTGACGGGCTGAAAGAGGACATCAAACACACAGATGATGTTTCAGGGCCAGTGCAAGCGGGAGTTGTAGTGTTGTTTATGTTCCCTGAAAGCTGGAATCTAGTGCACCTTGGCTCACAAGCGAAATTAATCGGACCGTGTCAGCAGAGAAGGATGTCTGTTATTTGGATTGTTTGGTCTCTTTTCACACATACGCAGAGAGTACACGCAGAGCTTTTCTCTATTTTGAAGCTCAGAGCTTTCTGGGCGCTGCATATCCCTGGGAGAACACTCTGTGAGGGTTTAGCTGTATTTCTTTTTTGTTGATTTGTCCTATAATCGAGACTTTTTTAAGAGCTCGTTGAGTGGTAGGGATACTTTGAAGCTTCCCCCTGCTTAGAAGTCAGTCTCCTCCAAGGATTTAGCAGTCCACTTTAGCACTTTGTGTGACTGGCATTAATATCTGTGACATATATTGGTTGGACAGAGCCTGCTAATTTGCTTTTAAGACAACAAATGTTCAGTGGCTGTTTCAATTCACCTGTAATCAGAAGAAGTGGGAATAAAGCAGTCCTCCTCATTATGTTGTTTTTGCCCTTTGTGGGGCATTATCGAGAACCTTGTGCAGCTGGTTTAAGAAAGGGATTTGATTTATTTGTTTTTAGCCGTTGTGCAATGCTAGCTGGAACCTCTTCGCTTGGATTTGTATCCAGGCGTTCTGAGCTCATAAATTTGCATTGAATCTGCACAGCGGGTGAAGTTGTTCATTGTGTGTTTGCCAGTAATGTGTGAATATAGTTGGGGGGGTTTTTACTTAACTTGCCGTCCAGTTGCATTTTGTTTGGTATCTTAGAGAGCAGAAGCAAACCGTGGATGTCGGAAATAACTAATGTATTTAATTTCCAATTAATCAGTGAAATGAGAGGCTGGTGTTGGTGTGGCGTTGGATTGAATTAGTCGAACTGCTTTTCTTTTTTTTCCGTTTTGCGTGTGCGTCAGAGAGCGAATATGAGAGAAGCACAGGAAAAAATTTACTGGCAGTACAGTTTGCAGTAAATTTATATTGGACAACAAAAAGCTTGAGTGACTGTGAGAATGGCTTTGAAGATGGAGCAAAGGTTATCCTTCTTTTCCAAAAGAATGACAGTACAAATAAAAGAGACTGGCAACTGATAATCTTTGATGGATGAGCGAAGGCAAAAGTCAAGTGCATTTGTGCGTTTGCTTCTTTATTCTCATAAACAAAGACTACAGACAAGCAGCAGGAACACTTTTGCAGTTCAAATAAAAACTGCAAATTAAGTTTTAGACCAGCCAACAGGCACAAGGAACTAAAACATTTTATTTTGCAAATGCTGTGTTTGTCAGAACTTTTTTCCTATTTATCTGGATTATATTTTGCCCTTCCTTGTTTTCTGAAACGATATAAAAACGTGTGAGTCATCCAACTGAGATATTATCCTTTTGTATCAATTCCAAAGGCTTTTTCTCTCAATTAGTACTACTGTTTCCAGAAAACCAAGCCAAAAGTGCTTCATAGTTTCTGTTATGGGAAAAGAAACACATTAGAGGACATTAAGTATAAGGATCATTTTGAGCTACGATAATAATCTGCAGTAACTGCTTCAGTAAACCTCTCTGGTGGTATAAACAGCACTTTAGTCTCTCTTGCTGCATAGTGATTTTTGTCCGTTATGGCTGTGGGTAATTTATGACGTCAAGCCACTGCTGGTATTAACATGTGATTCTTTAATAACAAATCACGGAAGGATTTCTAAGTGACATTTTTCTCCACTCTAACTTTCAGCTGGCCTTACAGTCTTGCAGAGGTTTCAGTAAGTTTACTTTAATTTGAGTCACAACACCATCAGTGTGCGCTGTATGTGAAAAGATGCACATTACAAGCAGAGCTGCAGAGGTGATGAGTCAAGTGACAAGTTTCCTATATGCAGTGACGAGTTGAAATATTCTAGACAAAGCCTTGAGATGAAACGGTTTGATTGAAGCTTCTGCTTTGAGAGAGACAGCGTTTTGCCTACACGCCTCAAGTGGAAGCAACTTTTTAAGGCATTAATGGCAGTGAGCTTGAAGAAAGAAAGGCAGGAGTGCAGAGGAGCTAAGAAGAAGACTTATCCAGACTGTAAAATAAAGATGTCACATTTTTGTCTAGAGCCAACATGTGGCGTCCTGATGTTTTGCTTCTTCAGGGTACAACCAGTGGTAGTTGTCTCAGTCGTCATGATTTGATGTGTTTTTACATATTAATGGATGAAAGGCATGGCCTTTAGGTGGTAGTTTAGATAAAGCAACTGACATTTTTCAGCCATTTAAATGAAACCTGAGTGAACATTTATAGAGCCTCCCATTGGTTCAGGTTTGAAGCATGACTACTCAAAATCTTACTTTAAAAGAGCTGTTTCGACTGTGGTTTTACTCTGTGGTAACTATTATTGTTAATTATTGTTATCAATAACTTGCAGACTGGATGTTTTAGTAAATTATACTGTATATAATTTTTCAAATTCATTAAGGATGTGGTTCATATTCTGACAATTTGTTTTAGAATGTGAGCCAAATGTGTTTTGCTCACCAAAATCTTTCAGATATTCAAGTAGACTGGATTCAGCCGTATCCCTGTAGTGACAACTGAAGTGCTAATTAGCCGTGCCAAACAAGCTGTGTTGTTGTTTACACGCAGCACCCGTTGAATGACGCTCTTCTGTTAGCAGGTGATGCTAATTTATGCTCTGCATTTTGTCGTGTTTTACAAACGTAGTATTTTTTAGCGCCTTTATGTACTGCTGTGGTTATAAAGTTGCAATGAACTCTAGTTTTCTTCTTCTTCTTCTTCTTTTTTTGTAGTAATCATTTAGGGAATTGAACCTCTCTTAATTCTCTCTAAATCTGATTTCTGGCAACACTGTTGTTTTTTGTCTTTTTAAATGCATCAGCTTCAAAATCCCCACATAGTGAAAGAACCTTTCAGGCTTGGGAAGAATGTTCAAAAATTATGCTATTATGTTGACATGTCCAGTTCATCTGGAATAAAGTCAAATCTGTTCAGTGGACTTTCCCTTTTTCATGCTTTTTGTTAAAGCTCTTGTCCTTGTGAAAAAAAGAGAGCTTCCTCAGAAGCGCCCAAGTTTGACTCACTTCCTCCTTTTGGTCTCTGTCTCTTTCTTTCTTTCATTCTCTGTCTCTCTCTCTCTTTCTGTCTGTCTCAGGTTTGTGGTGCTCCTTTTTAGAGTTTCCTGCTCTTACATGGTAACACAGAGCTGAAGGTAAGGTGGATTTTATTTATTTAATTACTTGAAGCCAAAGTGAGGTTGGTGATGAAATAGCAGTGACATGTTACAGTGAGCTTCCTGTACATGGAAGAAAATGGCAAAGGCAGAACGGCTGACTTGCTTTTACAGTATATTTAAGGTTCACGCCAGGATGTTTGTATATTGAGGTCAAAGTAAAGCAGTTGCTTGGGAGCATTTCACTTTTTCTTGGAGATGAGAACTGAGGTGCTACTGGTTGTCAAACCCTGTTTGCAGCCATGTCTTTAAAGATCTGTTGAACACACTAAAACACCAGTTTGTCCCACTGTCTTCTGACAGCACAGCAAACACTCTTTTAAGCTGCAGCTCCCATTATGTTCAGCATTGGTCTATTTATATGTTTGTGAAATACAGGTTGGTGTAGAAAGAAAGTCCTACACCCACGATGGGTGTCACAGAAAGAGGTGGTAGAAAAGTTTTGTGCTCTTCCTGTCGGCTCCTCCTCCAATCAGCTGATTTGCAGTTTTGGGCTGATGCTCTCTGCTGATTCCTTTACAGATAACATGTGTAGGTTATTCATTTAAAAAGCACTTGACTGTCTTTTCAAAAATCAGTCTTTATGCCTTTTGTGTGCTTGTAGTTTTCTTTCACACAGGCAATCGGAGAATAGTTTCTTGACATTTAACATGCAAAAAATGCTTATAATGCTTTTATTTTATTTTTTTTTTATAAATTTTGCTTATTTTGAAAATATAGCTGTAAAGGTCAGCAGGTGAACTCTAGGACACAATGAGAACCATAAGAGCACAGGAACAGTAGAATAGGCTTTGTGTCGCCAGATTGTGTCGACAGATTGAGTGGAATTACCTTTTTGACCCTATTTCACCTTGGTCTACAAAGACATATAGTCAGTTAGCAAGCATGCATGTGAGCCCAGCTATTAGGCATTTATGACATCCACATGCACAGGAAAAGGCTTTTGAGTCGGGTTTTTGTTTTGTTTTGTTTTTTAATCAAGTTAATTCATTGTCTAATTGACACGTTTTCTTGTACAGATGACAAGAGGTCACTTGTGGAAGTCATGGGATATTTTTGTGCAGGGAAATGGCTACCGTTATTATGCTTTATCTGTAGCAAAACACATGTTTTCACATATTCTTTATGAGGGAGTGCAGACTAACAAGGTAAAAAAAAAGCTCTTCAATCGGTATAACGTGGACAAGATATGTGACAGAGACATAAGCTACAATGGAACAAAAAAGAGCAATGACAAAGAAGAGGATGAACATTTTTTCCTTTTGTTTTTGTTTTTTTGTTTTTTGATGCAATGTGTAGTATCAATTACATGTACGTGGATATAAAAACTATACATGTACTGTCAAGCAGAACCACTGACACCACAGGCACCTACAAATACACACATGCACACGCAAACACTCACACACATACACCACAAACTTCCCGCTTACTCATATCTCTCAGTCTTTTACTGACAGTGACTGTGCCAGTTTTGAGAAGGGTGAGTGGGTGTGCTGACTGGAAACAAGCAGCAGTGACCCAATACAAAGCCCTCTCAACCAAGCCATAACCCTCAGTGTGGAGTTGTTGGCTCCACAGAGGAGCATGTTTAAGTCCTCAACATGTTCAGTGAAGGAGAAAGCGACCCAAGCGGGCCGGGCAAGTGACCTGGATCTTCAGTCGTAGAAGGAAAACAGAGACGTGTATTAGTCACTTCGTAAAGCGGACTTAATCAAGGTATAAGAAGATAGAAGTGTTTTAGTCATTTATTTACCATTAAAACGATTTTTATCTGTATGACTGACTCTTTTGGGAAAATGTTAAATACTTCACTTAAGTGATGTTCTTTCCCCAGTACATTTAAAACCTTTGTAAAGCTGCTAAACCCACATTGTATCCCAGCTTACGTCCGACAAACGCAGCTTGTATCCCCGATATTAAAAAATATCTTTCTCAAGGATTAAAATGATCAGAACAACACTTCTGGAGGCATTCTTCTCGTGCACAATTTTACAGCAGGTTACAAGTGTTTGTGGCGTGTTTTCATGTGTGTGGCAGAAGATGGGAAAAGATGTGCAGAGTAAAATCCATGTAAAATAGCCTGGACTAATTACTACTGCAGCTGAATCCAATTACCACTCGGTGGAAAAAATTATAAATATTAAGTTATAACAAGTTATTTTACATGTGGTGTCTGGGATGTCTTCTGTGCTTTTGCAGAACATTACCAGCTGGGATTAAACACCTGAATTGAAAGATGAATTTTTGCCATAAATGTTTGTAACTTTCTATCTGTGTAATATTACACTATACTTTAAATGGCTTCATAAAGTGGCTTTTATTCCTTTTAATTGTGTCATGCTAGTTAATGAAAGGTTTTTAGGTTTATGCCAAATAAACATGTTGTTTGTATCATTCCTCATACTTTAGCTGGTTTTTTTTCTTCCTTTTTTAAAAACAAAACAAAAAAACCCCCAAAACTCACCACCCTTCATATTCTTGACAAGCTATGGTTGTTGTGCTGATTTCTGCAGTCTTTGTAAAGGTGAGACACTTGGCAAATAGTAAAATGAAAGCGAAAGTTTCATAAGTTGATCCGAAGTGACCTGAAATGATCTTTTTCTCACCACTTTACATCCCTTTAGTTACTGTTTTCAGTTTATGTGTAACATATGTTCCCTGCACTCTAATTAAGAATTCTCCCCTTTTTCAGCTTAAGGGTGTTGAAGATGGCGGTGTGGATCCAGGCCCAACAACTGCAAGGAGATGCCCTCCACCAGATGCAATCTCTGTACGGTCAGCACTTTCCAATTGAGGTGCGACATTATCTGTCCCAGTGGATAGAGAGCCAGCTCTGGTGAGTTTATTTGATGCACGTGTGACCAGAGAATGTAAAGGATGTTAAAAAAAAATCCTAATCCTATTTTTGTAACATTTTGATTTGTTCTGTTCAACATCTTACAATTTATCGTGTGTGTTTGTGTGTGTGTGCATGTGTGTGCGTGTGTGTTAGGGATGCCATAGACCTGGAGAACCCACAGGAGGAGTTTAAGGCCAAACGCTTACTGGACAGTCTTATACAAGAGTTGCAGAACAAGGCTGAGCACCAGGTTGGGGAGGATGGTTTCCTTCTTAAAATCAAACTGGGACACTATGCCAACCAGCTCAAGGTGAGGCTTTTATTCGAACGCCGCTGCATTCTTAATATAGTTCCCATTTAGTGCTTGGTTACCTGGCAGTAGCTATTAAGCAATAGCTGTTGTGTTTTATTTCGAGTTGCTTGGCTTTGATTTGCAGCGGGTACATGTGTATCAGCTGTGGCTTGTTTGTCAGACCCTGATTTGATCATCTGTGGCTACAGAAATAAGGAATGGAAAGTACTGGTACTCCAAGTACTGGGAATGTCAAAAACAAGGCATTCAAAAGCAACTCTGAATGAATAATAAAAACAAAACGTACTAAATCTCAGTATTACACCTACCCAGACTGTAGCACTGTTTTAAGAAGAGCATAAAATTGTTTACAATGTCACAAAATGATGTGATTGATGTGATTAGAAGTCACAGCTGTTCAGCTTAACTGCCTCCCTTACTGTAGTTCTCAGAAAGAGCACATGTTGCACAAAATGTTTTAAGAACAGGTTGTATCCACTGAGAGGAAAACAACAGGACGGCTCGAGCGAGGGCCTCAGTAGCTAGCCAGCTCTGCTATTTATGATCGAACTCCCTCTTCACAGATCTGTTCTTCTGTTTGTTTTCTCCCCTCCCTGAGACCACGAGGAAAAACAGGGAGAATGGGGCAGGCTGCGCACATCACACTGCAGTCCTGAATTCCTACCACACTGTTTCCCAGTTTATGGCGCTGAGCACACGTGTATTCGTGTAGTTGAGAGTGACATGTTAAATGTGTCACTTGGGTTCCTCTCTTTCCTGCAAAAGTCAAAAAAATGCAGATATATAGCTACTGTGAATGATTTCTCTCTTTCTGTGCGGTATGAAGTGAAAGCAATTCAACTTGAAACTTAATTCCTTCACTTAAAACAGGAAACAACAAGAGTATCACCCGCAGTTTTAAACTGAAACAAGATTTTGTTACACTGTAACAGACAAACCACTTAACTAGGCGTATACTAATGAGTCATGGACCTATATGAAGTGTGCTCATTAACTTAATAGGTTTTGGTGTGTCTGCAGTGTTAGCTCCAGAACCTTTGATTCTACTAAATTGGCGAGCCCTGTGTGCAGAAGCCGCTCTACTCGTCAAGAGCTAACAGGCCTTAACACAGCTCATGTGCTCCTTGTCTTTCAGAGCACGTATGACCGCTGTCCTCTGGAGCTGGTCCGATGTATCAAACACATCCTTTACACAGAGCAGAGGCTCGTCCGAGAGGCTACAAACGTAAGTGGGATTCGTGTTTGTGCATCGAACATGTATAAAAATAAATAATTTCTGAGTGTATATGTGAAAAAGTATTTGCCACATTCCAGTTTGTTACACTTATATTTTCAGATCGTCAAGCCTATTTTAATATTAGACAAAGAAAAATACAAAATCCAGTTTTTTAAATGAAGATTTTATTTATCAAGGGAGTTAACCAAACTCTTCGTGACCCTATGGCAAAATAACCCCACCCCCAGCTTGTAAAATCACGATTTAACTGTGATTAACTGCTTTTTTTTCTTTGGAAAGCTGACACATCTTGCCACAATCTCAAGAAACATGAGAACAGCTGAGAAACAAAGTCATTGAAATCTATCAGCCTGGAAAGGGTCGCAAAGCCATTTCTGAGGCTTTGGGATTCCAGCGAACCACAGTGAGACCCATTATCCACAAATGGAGAAAAATTGGAACAGTGGTGAACCTTCATGGGAAAGGCTGACCTAACAAAGTTACTCGAAGAGCGCTTTGGGACTCATCCATAGGGTTCATATAGGGCCAGGAGCTCACAAAAGAACCAAGTACAACAACTAAAGAGCTGCAGGCCTCGCTTGCCTCAGGGTCAGCGTTCATGATTCAACAATAAGAAAGAGACTGTGCAAAAGTGGCATCCATGGGAGAGTTAGAAAGAGAAAAATTACTGTTGACCAGAAACAACACAAAGGCTCATCTCACATTTGCCAAAACACACTTTGATGATCCTCAAGACTTTTGGGACTGACGAGACAAAAGTTGAACCGTCATACCGACAGTAAAACATGGTGGTGGTAGTGTGATGGTCTAGGGAAGCTTTGCTGACTTAAATCCATTTAGATTTATGCTTAAAGGCTTCAGTTCAAAGCGAGCAAACCATTCATGCTTTAAAACCCTCTAATGTGGCTGAATTAAAACAATTCTGCAAAGATGAGTGGTCCAGAATTCTTTCAAAGGGATGTGTTTTTTAATTTACTCAGGTTGTCTTTGACTAATATTAAAATTTGTTTAATGATCTGAAATATGTAAGTGTGAAAAGTATGGAAAAACCAAAGAAATCAGAACAGCAGACACACAAACACACCTGTGGCTTCATAGCCCGCAAAACACAAACTACATAATGGTGGCTGATTCGGAAAGTGGATAACTATTCTGTTTCCTGTATTTGTTTATCCTAGAGGATCTCCTGAGTTCATTGTATTCGAACATTATAAATGTGATATCGTACCACAGCCAATACAGTCATGCTTTAAAATGGCCTTGTAAAACCAAACCATTTCTATTTCCCTACTTTAACAATGCAATATACAGGAAAGTCAGATATTTCTCACTTTTATAACTTGCAGTGAGTTATAAAACCATAAAGCCAGCCGTGCGTAAGACATCTTCCTTGAACTCCTGTGGTGAATTGATTTTCAGTCACAACATTTCTGTTAGTGGAGTTAATTTTGGCCCGTTCAGTCTGAACCTTTAGGTACAGTAATGCACTTTTTCAAATTGTGGTGACCTTGCACTCTTCCTGAGGATGCAAATACATTTTTTCCTTATCAACCTGCACCGTTGACACTATCCTTGTGTTCCCAGAGAATTTTTACAGTTAAATAGTGCAGGTGCTGGGGTCTAGCCATCAGTCAGTGCATCATGTTAGTTTTGGTTCAGTAGCTGTCTGTCTCTGTTTGCTGGTCTCTCAATCTCATATTTTGTAATTGACAGTCAAACTCTCCAGTGGGTGGAATGATGGACAGCATGTCTCAGAAATACCAACAGATCAACCAGGCTTTTGAGGAGCTTCGCCTGCTGACCCAAGACACTGAGAACGATCTCCGCAAGCTCCAGCACAACCAGGAGTACTTCATCATCCAGTACCAAGAAAGCATGCGCATTCAGGGTGAGACCAGAGGGCTTGCATCTCCTTAGCGCTGCACGACCATAATGACAGAATCAGTGTTTGTACTAATGCAGTTTTCACAAACTTAACTTATACCTACTGCAAATACCAAAAAACATATAATTAATGTTTCTAACTGTTGTTAGTCATTTAGATTTGCTGCTGTACCATTTTAATTCCTTGTTGAATCAAGAAACAAACTCTAGTTTATCTACTCTGTTTGTTTGGTGAGCAACTTGCTTAAAATAGATCTTTTTTTTTTCCAATTATGCTGCTCCCTTTTTGGTTAATCAGTCTCACTTAGTCTGTTGTGTGCCACATGTCACTGTTCAAATTAAATATAAAAGATAATTCTTCATACAGCTATCTGAATTTTGTGTTGAGACATGTAGATTAACAGCGGGAAACTGACAGCTTCTGTAACACTACAGATTTTTCACGAGTGCTCCATGTGTCAGACAGAAAGCATCGATCTTTTTTAATATCTGAGCTATGCAGGAGGGGGAGGAGGGGGTTTTCCTGAGTAAATCATTATTCCTCGGATGGGACATGAATATTGCATGTGCACAGGTTAGAAATTGTTACTGCTTCTCTTCTACTCCCTCTGTCTTTAACTTGTCTCCCATCTTCAGCTCAACTGGCCAGCCTGGCCACACTGCCCCCTGCTGACCGCCAGCTACGAGAGCCTGCCCTTCTGAGCAAGAAAAACACTGTGGAGGCATGGCTGACGAGAGAGGCCAACACACTACAGAAATACAGACTGGTGAGACATACTTGCACTTACTTATTTCGTTCATGTGTGTGTGTGTGTGTGTGTATCAATGTGTAAATTACACTCCATAAAGATAAAATTAACTAGACCACATTGTGGAATGAGATCATATCACTGCAGTGCCAGTGCAGTTGCCAGATTACACCCATCCTTGAACTGGGCCTTGGTTTTGATTTTAAACTGTACAGAAAATCTTGGACAGCTGATAAAATCTCTCCACAGACAGACATATAAACACCTGGCAAAGAGGTTGAAGCCAACTTTGTGGTAGTTGCTGCTACAGCTGTTGTCTCCCAGACATTTTATCATGATGACTGTCACACACATACACACACAAAGCTGGTCCCGCGTTTGCTTTTTGACTTTAAGTAAATAAAGTATGGTATATGTAGGTAACACTACACCCGCAGTGAAATCGGCCATCACTTTGATTTTAGTTACAACCCTGTAAAGTTTTGTGACCGCACCTTGTTTCGAGGCAGTCACATCCAGACGGACATGCAGAATGAGCAACTGTTCTCTGCAGCTTTTGTGGTAGTTGCAAACATTACACTCCCTAAGTTAAGTCTTTACCCCTTTTAAAAGCGTAATAGGAGTAACCCTTGATGCTTTTTTCTGAACTGAGCCATTTCTCTCATATTTCGGGCCTGTTTATAGCATAAAATGACTCAGTTTGCATCAGAATTAAGTGAGCATGGTCTCTGCATATGCAGGTATACTTGGAAAAACTTAGAAACTCTTTTAATAGTCGTCAAACCACATTTTTATTGACATATATACTGAGGTGGCAAAAGTAAGAGTGAGGTAGAGGTCACCAAATGAGGAAAAGAGTCTCTCCATAACCACGGTTTACTTCAATGACGCACAAATTTGTAGCCCACACACAGATTCACAGAAACATTTGACCAAAACTTGGTTCTGGTGAAGTACATGTGTCTTGCTTGCTTGTGTGCAGGACCTGGCAGAGAAGCACCAGAAAACACTGCAGCTGTTGAGGAAGCAGCAGACCATCATTCTGGATGACGAGCTGATCCAGTGGAAGAGACGGCAACAACTGGCAGGCAATGGGGGACCGCCGGAGGGAGGCCTGGACATCCTTCAGTCCTGGTGAGTTGCTTTTTTTTCGCTCTACCTCCCACCAAGATCACAGTAACTAGACTCTCTCACAAGGCAAAAGGTCACAGGTTTAAAAGCTTGCTTTGGAGTGGTCCTGTGTGGGGGTTTTTCAAAGGTTATTGGCAGGCATAGGCTGTCTTACATATTTTCTATTTTTTGCTTTAACCCACCGTCAGGGATCCCTGGCTGTGAGCCCTTTACATTTTTAAAGGCCTCACTTATTCAGCCAGATCTGAAAGTTTTAGTAGTGTCAGCTACTTAAATTCTGTCTAATATAGCTGAGCTCAGCTTTCAGGAGCTCAAATTAAAATAAGTAATGGTGAAATATAATATTTCTGGCACTGGTCGTGTTGATCTTCAAGTGTTATTCTTACTTGTGTGTCTTTCTTGTGGATGCGTGGCTGGATTGGTGCCAGGTGTGAGAAGCTCGCGGAAACGATTTGGCAAAACAGGCAACAGATTCGGAGGGCCGAGCATCTCAGACAGCAGCTGCCTATCCCTGGACCTATTGAAGAGCTCCTCAACGAACTCAACAGTACTATCACAGATATCATTTCAACACTGGTCACCAGGTGTGTTTGTGTGTTTCAAGTTTTTCTACACATCAAAGGCTGCAGCACCTGGCATGCTTATGTGTTGTCTGCAGGTTTTATGTAGAGCTGTGCAGCTCACTAGGAGTCGGGGGGTTGGGGGGGAATATGTTAGAAATATGTGGAACCACTAATGTGTGCAGCTCTTGTTCGTGTTTGTCTTGCTGTTGGTCCTTAACTCCAGCCGTGAAGAAGACAGTAGCCATTACAGAGCTCTGAAGTGTTAAAAACCATACATATGATCTCTGTCTGCTCAAGTCGGATTTTTAACCAGGCAGCATTAAACGACTACACGGCATGTTTACACTCAGGCTATGTGATATTTTTTGGACTTTATGCAATCACGTCTGCATTTGTTGAATACCCATAATTCTCCACTCTGCATACTCAAATACGAACACTGAGGGAACATCAATGAGGGGTCATAAATGGCACATTAATCTTATCTACAACTTTAATTTATTTTGTGAGTGTAGGCCAGTGTAGGCCAGTGTAGGCGGTGGGTGGATCTTTTTTGCACATTGAGGAATTGCCTTTTATGCACTCAGGTTACTGAGTGCAAAAAGGGCAATGAAAGGGCAGGTCTACTTGTGCAACTGGTATTGTGGTCAGTGGAGTGAGAGATGTCATCTATTTGTAAAATGAAATTACTCCCACATTCAAAATTATCCATCAAATAATGTAATTCAATCCACATGCAAAAATTTTGTTAAAGTTTGGGTTTTCTTGTCTCTCTCTTACACTTATTGTGTGAGTGTTAAAGGAAACATGAGAGCTCTTTACCTTGTACTTAAGCTATAATCCTGATGCTGCCGCAGCCTGTTGTGGTAAAGAGAGCTGAGCAGAAGGCAAAGCTTTGCTGGACAGTCTGCTTTCCTTCCCTGACCTATGGCCACAAGCTATTGGTAGTGACACACATAACCTTCCTTCAAGGGGTGTTTGGGCTGCCCTTAGATATGTCAGACATGTCTTCTAGATACCCTCTTTTTGAGGTATTTTGGGCATGCCCCACTAGGAGGGGATCCCAGGGCAAACACAAAACATGCTGTAGAGAGCTGGAACATAAATGTCTCTGAAGAGGAGGAGGCGGTGGCTGAAGGGAGGGGTGTCTCAGCATCTCTGCTTAGATTAGATTACTGCAACCAGTTAAATAGTGAAAAGTGAATAGGTGGATGGACTGTTCTATGGTATCCGATAATGCGATAGTGTGGAGGTACATTAATACACATAGCACTGGTAACTGTAGACATCAATAATCCACCATCAATACCTCTTTTCTCAGGGTAGCCCTTGCACAATTTAAGCTGCATAGCTGTTACCAATATCAGATATTACAATAACCTCGATCCATAGTGCTAGAGTCTGGGTGGTAAAGGGAATTTTCCATTATGGACTTTGGCTAACTGCCCCCAATAATGACTCCCACACTCCCACATAGACAAGTACACTGTACACTGTATTAAACTGCATAAACAAAAGTCAAAAAGTGGGGTTTCAGTTACTGTAACCTATGGGGATTATACCTTAAAAGTTAGATTAAATTTAGGATTTGACTTTATGTAATACAGAATAATGAGTGTGAAAGCAATGCACTGAGCATTTGCGTTTTAGATTTCATGAAATACGTACGAACCCAGAGACAAAGAATGCAACTATACAGATATGCAGAAACAAAAAGCATACAGTGTTCGAGAGCTTAAAGGGAAGGAAGTGCACAGGGAACTTGTTTTAGTCCATTATTTTAAGCCCCAAATGCACATATGCCAGTATCTTTTAGTCATCCAGCATCTCTGAACAAGAAGTATTCTGAAGTTTGTGACAGTGTCCTCTCTCGCTTTCCTAGTAGATTCCCTGCAGGGACCCATAACCCACTAAGAAGTCATGTCATTGTCACAACGATTTTTGACTGGCCACAGACAAGTCTGAAACAAGACAGTAATGCACAGCTATCAAGCACAATATAAATGCAGATTATGTTTCCTCCTATCTTTACTCCCTAGGAGCCCCGGGAGGTTTCACACTGGCAATTGCAAAGTGCGGTCTTCTCATAACCACTTAGTTCAGCAGTATTTGTTTGCTTTCAAGCTTCCTCTGAGCCTGCAGGATTAATCATTACGCTGATTCTGCTGTTATCTCACTTCTTGGTCTCTTTAATGTTAATGTGGAAATCAGAAAACGGCTACACCGCCATACAAAAGAAGCACCAACTCTTTAAGAAGAAAGTAATTGTTAACCCTGTCGGTTAACTTGAAAGCGATTACTTACATGACCTTCAAATAGTGCGCAAGGCAGCAATAAAGGTCATTTTGAAAGGTTAATGTTCTCAAGCCTGCAGGTCATTAGAGCATAAAGAGTTTGGAGTTTTTATTAACAAAACAAAACAGTTCGCTGAACATTACCCCATCATTACCCTATCATAAAACATGCTCCATGCTTTATATGCTTAAAACTTTTTCCTTAAACAATTAATGCCGTAGAGTGCACATACATAACAGGTTCTGCTGCAGTGAGGTTACTGATCTCCTAATATTTGTTCAACTCTGCCTTTCACTAAAGTTCACTAAACTACAGCGATACCAGTCTTTCTAGCTTTAGATCATTGACTCGTTTGCATAGTTCGCATGTTCTTCGTCCCTTCTTTTCTCTGCATGCTTAAGTGTTTCTCACAGTTTCCCACAGTCTAAAGATATGCCTGTATAGGGCTGTGCGATATGACCAAAATCTCATATCCCGATATAAGAGTTCTATCGTCCGATATAAACGATAATAACGATATAAATCACAAAAAAATAATATTTAACATTTTCTGTAAATTCTGTGAATCTCGGGCAGCTCGACTTGCGTGAAGTGTTTCCAGCTGCACGTCCTTTACCCGGAGTCAAGTGTTTTAACCGATGCACGAAACTATACATTTTTAGACACAAGTTGTAATGCTGTTTTCTTTGTATTTATTACACGGCGTGCTGCGGGTTGCCTGTTCTAACGTTTGAGTCTAAGGTTTATTTTTTAGCACCTGGCGGCTCTTCTTTACTTCTCATCCATAAATAATCAGCTCTTTCACGTGATTCAGTTTATTTTGAAAAGTCTCAACAGGATCTTGAGCTTTATTGTGAAAGGTTTACGTGGAACATAAACAAGCGGACACGCGAAGGTGTTCCCGTCGTTGTTGCTAACGACAACGCATAAAACAGGCGCTTGTCCGTCAGTAGTGTGGTTATTTACATATAAGAGAAAGAGAGAACTTTAAGAAATTAATATAACCACTGCAGTGACCATCAGAACGATGAAAAAATATTGCCGTAAACAGTTTATTTTGCGACACCACGAAACAAACGATAGCGTAAAATGAAACGATAGATGTTTTTATATCATCATCCGATATATATCGTTATATCGAACAGCCCTATGCTTGTAGGTTAACTGGCAGCAGGTGTGGATGTGACTCTTAATGCTTACCGGTCTCTCTGTTAACCCTGTGATGGACTGGCAACCTTTCCAAGGCCTACACTACTTCCTCGCATGTGTCAAAATACGCTGTCTTGGCTATTAAAAACATATTACAAGTTCATGGTCATGCAGCTTAAGTAGGGTGCGTTTGCTTTTAAGTTGCTTCTCAGCTCAAAGTAATCATTAGGTTGTGTTATTGGGCCAATCACACAACAGACAGTAAAAGCAAAAGAATAATTTCATAAGAGACCTGTTGTTGACCTCTATTAGTGGGAAGTTACAAATAAGGTCATTTTCACCTTGTGAAGTTTCATTTTTAGGACAGAGTTTGCAACATTCAACACCAAATACTTTTAACATGTTTTACATCATAAATCATTCATGCTGTCTTTTTTTATGCTTTAAGCCTGTTTTATCTTTTATTGAAACAGTTTCAGTGAGTAGACTATAAGCTTAGTTATAGGACAAGTGACTTTTTAGTGCACATTCTCAAAGTTGTCAGTCTTCTTTCTACAGAACGAAAGCAAAAAGCTTAAAAAAATCCACAGTTGAAAATTGTGTACATAACCTGCACAACTGGAATGGAAAGTTAACTGTTTCCTAAACAATTGTTTCAGTTGAAGCTGCAAATACTCAGCAACAATTTAAGACCGAAGTAGAGCTTATAATCTGCAATAACCTGTGCAGCTGTACTAACGTTCACTAAACAACAATGATACTGATCTATTTTGCTTTTGCTTGGAACAGATGGAATTTGACACTGACATATTTGCAAACCCCAAGATTTCCTCACGTACACTGTTGGTTGTTCATGTGACACTGATACATACTACCAGAGCTGTTATTTGACAACCCGTTAATTAAATGGACGGGTGGTTGGATGTCGCTTTAAGATGTGCATATAGTGGCAGTAGGTATCTGATGATAAAGATATTTGTCACACTCTAACTGTCACTCTTCTATCCACAGCACATTCATCATTGAGAAACAACCTCCACAGGTCCTTAAAACCCAAACTAAGTTTGCCGCTACAGTGCGCCTTCTAGTGGGAGGCAAGCTGAACGTACACATGAATCCCCCACAAGTCAAAGCTACCATCATCAGTGAACAGCAAGCCAAGGCCCTCTTGAAAAATGAAAACACAAGAAAGTAAGTTTGGTGCATTGGTGCAAATGGACTAGTGCTTTTCTGCTGGTCACTCAAAGAGCTTTATACAACATGCTTCATTCACCCATTCATACAGCATATACATACATCCCCTTTTTTTTAAACGCTCAACTTTTCGCATTCCATCTTCCTTGACAGAGAGAGAGATAACACTGCAATAAGTTACCATAGCGCAATTAAGATAAGCGGTTTGGTTTTCTTCCGAGATTACGAGATCCCATGGTGAACTCCGGCCTAGTGTGTTCCGAGACCTCACCACAGAAACATGGCTGGAACTTGAACAATGTCTAAGAGGAACCTATGGTGTGGACACAGAATCCGCATTTAGCCTGTTCCACAGCCTCGTTCCACATTCCTCCTAACTAATAGAAACCTTACAAGACTGTAGGTCTGCCTGGCAGCTAGTGGGAAAGTGGCTGAGCGGCTACATCTTAGCAAAATCTACAGAGCAAATCTACATACATCTGCTGCGTCTCATCTAAACCACTTGTCGAGAGACTTCTGCCACAACGTCTCGCTCAAAAGCATGTGACTAAAGAGGGACGCCACATGAAGTGTAGTCTAGTAATGCTAAGCGTTTTGTACCGTAACTGCATTTAACAAACCAATTCAACAAACCAGCAGTGTGCGCATGTCAGTAATTTAGTATGTAGGCAGTGTCTGAGGAAGTGAGTAGTGAATGAATGTAAAACCAAAAAGCACGACATAGCTCCGCCGGTTAGTGAGGAAATCGAAGAGATAGAAAGTGAGCAAGATGGTCTTGCTAGGCAGCTTAATAGTCTCCTGAGCCCAACTTGCTCAGGTGTGGTTTCTATCCAGGTTGTCTCCACCCACTAATTTCCAGGAAGAAATAAAAACATGCAGGCTACAAGGAAAGACAACAAGAAAACAGCCCTGAACCTGCCATACTTGTGTTTAGTGTTTAGAGAAGACTAATGGTGGTAGTTAAACCTGCCAATTATGCACGCAATACCCCCCCTACACACACACACCTACCAACCACTCCCTCCATACAAAACAAAAAGCTCCTGCTGTGTAAACATGCATTTGTAGATAACATCTAACTTTATTGTCTCTGTGTTTCAGTGATAGCAGTGGTGAAATTCTTAACAATAACTGTGTGATGGAGTACCACCAGACTACGGGCACTCTGAGCGCCCACTTCAGGAACATGGTAAGTATGAGCTATTAGTGAAGATTATTATTTCCATGTAAAAAATAAAAATAAAAAAAACCCATAAAGCTGAAGTAGTATTGCCATTGTTCCTTCTATACAAAAAGTCTCTTAACATTTAATCTAAAATAATAGCGCCTTGCTATTTGCCTTCTTTTGCTGCACTATACCCGAAACAGGTAAATATGTGATTGTCTTGGGTCTATACAGGAGAGTTGCTCAGCCGCTTATATAAGGGAAGTAATTGCCAATCATTATGTCCCATATAGCATTTTTTCCCTTGGATTAAAATTGTGAACAGTAGTCCTTTGGAGGATCGGCCTGCAGCTTCAGTGAAGTTCTCTTCGTCACTAATGTTGTTAGCAACAATCTCCAGAGCCCTCCAAGGATTATTCACATATGATCCCGATAATCTGCATGCATGTACTGACTGTGTGTGACGCTTATAAGCCTAACTGCGTAGTTAATACATACCATTTGTTCTTGCACATCATTTATCATGCAGTCTTTAAAGAGGATCAAGCGATCGGACAGACGAGGAGCAGAATCTGTCACAGAAGAGAAATTCACCATTCTGTTTGAGTCCCAGTTTAGTGTTGGAAGCAATGAGCTTGTCTTTCAAGTGAAGGTAAGAGGATGTAGGCAAATTAATGAATAACAAACACTATACTTTAAATCACACTTAAAAAAAAGAACTATATATATATATATATATATGCATGTGTGTGCGTGCATGCACATGCTGCAAGTAAGAATCTGGCTCGAGTACTCCCACTTGTTCCTTCTGTCTTTTTCCCTGTTGTTTTTATCATGTTTAAAAAAAATGTATGAAATGCAAGAAATGTTTTATTGTGCTGTAAGTGCATTATTTACTTTTGCAATTTCCTCCTTTCTTTCTCTGAACAGACATTATCACTTCCTGTAGTGGTGATTGTTCATGGTAGCCAAGACAATAATGCCACTGCAACTGTATTGTGGGACAACGCTTTTGCAGAGCCGGTACGTAAATGTTTCAGAGATATTGCATGCAATGCAAACCTTCCTGGAACAAGCATTAAATAATTATTCAGCTTAGTGATATTTTTGTATCCTAATGCAGAAGTACTGCGTTAACTGAGGAAGGCCTTGAATCAAATATTTCTGAAGTGTGCACATGTTTAAATAGTTTAGCTCTTACAAAATAATTGCTAGTTCTTTAGATGTAATGTAACACGTGCAGCCCGGAACTGAAACACAAATGCATGTTTAAATCTGTTTTAAATTTAGGTTTTTAATGCAATTATTAAATATTAAATTTTTTTTTCTTTAAAAAAAAAAATGTTTATGCAAAGGCATAACGTGTGTGTCACTTATGTTTTGTGTCTGTGTGATGTGAGTGAAAATTCTTTGCCGTTTTCTTCGTGTGTTGCAGGGCCGGGTGCCTTTCCTCGTGCCAGATAAGGTGCTTTGGCCTCAGCTGTGTGAGGTCATCAACATGAAGTACAAGGCAGAGGTGCAAAGTAATCGAGGTCTGTCGGAGGAGAACTTGGTATTTCTGGCTCAAAAAGCCTTCAGCAGCTCCAGCAACAACCCTGATGACTACCGGAGCATGACTATGACCTGGTCACAGTTTAACAGGGTTAGAAACGGCCTCTTTCTTACTCATGATCCTGTTCGTCTCTATACATGCACACAGCTGAAGAGTATTCCATATATCTGTTTTAGCTTGAAAGTATAGATTTCTGTCGTGCTGCACTTCATGCATTTTTAAAACGCCTGCAGGCAAAGTTCAGTTAGTCATTTGAACCACATACTTGTTCTTCATGAAAGGATTTACTATTGCGCTGTTATTCATACATAGAAATATTTCTTGCTCCATTTGCAGCAGTTCAAGGGGTTTAATAAATTTATCTCTGATATAACTGAACCTCTGAAAATGAGCGACTATATATCAAAATTGCTGTACTTCCTAATTAGTTAATGCAATATGTTCAGTCAAATCTTGATTGTTTTATCTAAAACCTACTGTGCTGGTGCACACTGGTAATATGACAAAAATTGTGTCATTGTCCAAATACTTACCCACCTAAGTGTAGGTCGGTTTAATGGGCTTGTTTATCCGCACAGGGAAAAAAAATGCTGAAAGCCTCATTTTCTGCTTCTAAGTAGCTTGTGATTCAGAAAATGCACTCAGATTCACCACAGGCCACGGGTCTTATTAGATTACAGGAACATTAAGTTTTAATCACTCCAGAGATGTAAGTATAGGTTATAGAAATATGCAGAACTTTACCCAGAGACGTGTACAGCTGCACAAATTTTAAAATCATAAAGAGAACTGTGATTACTGTCAGCGGTTGAGGAGATTTTCATTATTATAGACTGAATTGGGTCATCTAAAAACATTTTAACAGTTGTCAGTTCAGTCTGGGGTTTTTTTTTTGTTTGTTTGTTTTTCATGTGTTTTTAAAAAAAAATTTCCCCAAACTATGCCCCTTTACAGGAAAGCTTGCCAGGGAGGAACTTCACATTTTGGCAGTGGTTTGATGGTGTGATGGAACTCACAAAAAAGCATCTGAAACCACACTGGAATGATGGGTAAGGAAACTGCTGAGGGTTTTTGTTCAGTTTCAAAAGATTCAAAATGAGGAGGGACAAGAACGAGGCACAATTTTTATTTTATTTTTTTAATTTTTTTTTTATTAATGTCTCTCTTCCTCTATTTTTAGAGCCATCCTGGGCTTTGTGAACAAGCAGCAAGCTCAGGATATGCTCATGTCTAAACCCAACGGTACCTTCCTCCTGCGCTTTAGTGATTCTGAAATTGGAGGAATTACAATTGCCTGGGTGGCAGAAAATCCTAACAAAGCAGGTAAAGCATGCAAAACACAAAATTTCTCCATTTTTGTTTTTTAAACCACACCGTTCATCAGACGGGCCTCTTTCTAACAAGCACAGAAGCCACAGAGAAATAAAGGAATCCCATTCAGTTTTTCTTTTGTTGCTGTTTTTTTTCGCAGGTGAAAGAATGGTTTGGAACCTTATGCCCTACACAACCAAAGACTTTACCATTCGCTCTCTGGCTGACCGCATTAGTGATCTCAACCACCTTCTATTCCTCTACCCTGACAGACCCAAGGATGAGGTTTTCTCCAAATACTACACTCCGCCTCTCTGTAAGCGTCCTTCTGAGCACACTGTTACTTTCAAATTTGAATCTCACAGCTGCGAAGCCTTCATTACTGAATGATGATCACATCGAGCCATTACTTATTCTGTCTGCCTGTGCTTGTCTGTTTCAAAGCTAAAGCAGTTGACGGTTACGTGAAACCACAGATCAAACAAGTTGTGCCTGAGTAAGTGTCCGGCTTCCTGTTCTCTCTTTTTCTCGTGTCCTTCCATCACCGTTTCCTCTCCATTCTTTTCTCGTTGTCATCCACCCAGCATTTTATTCTGTAAAGCACAATTTAGAGTTAATCACAAAATACTGGGCCATGAATTCAGATCAGCTATTAGCTAGCTGTTACAGTTGGAGGAGGCCAATTAAGCGCGGCCTGGGTTCCTGCGCGAGCTCGTCTTCCGCTGATCATAAGAGTTAGGCTTGTTAGTTAGCAAGGCACGCTCCCTGCCTTTCTCCACAGTTGGTTCACCTGCAGATATGGAAAACGGCCATAATGATACAAGAAGGCCTGAAAATCATGCTGAGGATCGTTGCTTAGGCAACTACTGAACACAGGCTCATGGGGGGTTGTTGTTTTCTTTTCTTTTTTTTTTCCTTGTGTCTATGTGTAGATACATTCAGAGATGTATATGTACTTTGTTCATTACCAAAATGTGGTGTTTTGGTTGTTTTCAGGTTTGCCACAGCCAATCCAGACCCAGCAAGTGGGAATCCAACTTACATGGATCAAGGTGCCTCTCCAGCACCTGTCAGTCACCCTCACGCCTATGGCATATATCCAGCTATGTGAGTTTACAACATTTTTCCGTGTCCCAATTTTGTGCGTGCAAGGAGTTTCTTGTATCTCCTGCTGTTTGATTGCCGTTATGCCGAAAGCTTGTGTGAGTGGCCTCTATCTATTTCCTGTGGCAGGGCTGACTCTATGTTGGATGCAGATGGAGACTTTGACCTAGATGACACCATGGACGTAGCGAGGCATGTAGAAGAGCTTCTCCGGCGGCCTGTAGAGAGCCAGTGGAGTGGCCAGCAGTCGTGACCTTTGACCGTTTAACTCGCAACAAAACCAAATGAGCCCTGCCCAGCAACTTGCCCTACTCACATCGACATGGTTTAATTCCATTGGTCTCTCTCATTTTTTTTCAGATTGCTATAATGTGAAATGTTCATAATGGTTGTGATTTTTTTTTTTTTTTTTTTGCTTTCCAGCATGAAAACATGCATGCCAGTGACTTCATATTGTTTTTATTTGTGTAATCAGTGTTTGTAAAAGAAAGTATAATGCAAAACCTCTAATGTTACAATGTTATGAAAAAGAAGTAATGGTCACTCACATAGTGCATGCATTTTCAATTGATTTTAAACTGATTTTTTTTTTTTAAATATGCTACTGTATGAAGTTATTTTAGAAGTTGAATGTTTTTATTTTATATTTTCTTCTTTGTAAATGGGTTATTAGTATTTTATTAGTGACATTGAACTTGCCCTTTGACAAAAAAAAGAAAGAAAAAAGAGAAACTTTGATGAAAAGTTTTGATTTTGCTCCCAACAACATAATCCGAGTCACTGCTCTGGAGAGTTTTTTTTTCAAACCCATATACACTAACCTAAAGGCAGAGTGACTCTTTGCTCACTGACAGCACACACGCTTCAAAGATACACATGCACAAATTTAAGGTGTATTTGTTTCTGATTTGTTCACCAGCTGAAAGGAGGGGAGAATTATGTACCTCCCTTGCTCTCACAGGGCTACTTTTTCTTCTGTTTGTACCTGAAATGCAAATCTGAGCATCTACCCAGTGCTGCCTGCTTGTCCTCTCAGGTCCCTCTGTGCCCCTCATCAGTGCTACCTCGCATTATTCCACTGACAGTCTCTGTTAATGATTCTCTTGTTGTTTTCTGCACCACATTCTCACCAGTAGGTACGGTCAGAAGTTTTTCTTCTTTTAATCTGCATTATTTTTTGTGAAGACGATCCCTTGCTGCACAGGCTAACTCTGTTGGCTGTTTTTATGCTTGAAACTGCTCACCTGGAAAACACCGGAATCATGAAGTGTCACGTCTGATTGTTAATGCCTGAATATTTGAGGCTGTTCTGCTCCCTTGTGACTTTTCTGCCTTTCAGTGCGCATATATATATATATATATATATATATATATATATATATATATATATATATATATATATATATTTTTTTTTTTTTTTTTTTTTTTTTTTTTTTTTTCTTTGCATCTATGAACGAGTGCAGACTTCGAATGCTTGCACATACTCACAAGCTGCTGGGTCATGTTTAGGATTCTAGGATGTTGAACTGTGTCAGTCTGTTTCTTTACCTGACTTTCGATTTCCCCCACCCGTCCACACACACATAAAAAATAATTGTCTTGCATCTCAGGAATGAATCACTTTGCTTAACTGATGTATAAGCCAAAAAGAAGATATCTATGTATACGAAATATATGAATTTATTTTCTCTATCTTAATTGTATTTTATTATTATTATTATTATTGTTTCACTGGCACTCCCAAATTGAATGTAACCTTTTGCATGACCGTACAATACTCTCTCCGTCAGATAAGAAGTCCCCCGTTGACCATAAGTAGCAACTGAAAAAGGATGCACGGCAACTGGAAATTAAAGGTGTAGTTCTGTGTTTGTCCAGTAAACACAACAGTATTTGAAATATTTCTTTTCCTTTTTTTAAAAAAAACTTTTTCTTTTGCCTCACTTTCTTTCCTGTTTTAGAAATCTCAAGCTACATGGACAGTCTTGTGCTATGTCTCTCATTATCATCACTTCTGAGCTTTGTTTCACTGTAGTCTGTGTATTTTTTAACGATATAGATGGCGCTGTGTGCTGTTTTATGTACGTACCCTGTTTGTGGTTTGGGTTTATGACTTGGAAGTTTTCCAAGCGAAAAAGCTGTTGGGTTGAAAAGAAGGAAATAAAGTTTTATAAATAATTTGAATTCAATCTGTAGGAATACTTTGAATTTTAAATGTCTTGTGCTAAATATGTTTTGTATGTGCAAATATACAGAGTAAAACAAGTAATATGTAATAATATGCAGTACAACATGATATCAAAGTGATGGACTAATCGATATTCGATGAGGCCTTCCATATGGAGAAAACAAATCAAAGTAATTTATGCCAGATTAAGAATGTGAGCTGAAGTCATCGCCAAAGAATCTTGATTCTTGACATTGAATTAAACGACTAAAAAACTGTACTTTAAAAGTACATGCCTAGCTATTTGCATGAATATATTGACTATTGCACGAAGCATACCACTGTGATTTAAAGTTTTACACGTTTCTCCGCCAGGCAGTTGTTTCCTACCATAAATTATAATTCACCCACACTGCCTGTGAAGCTTTTGAATGATGTTAAGCTGTTTTCCAACGGTGTTAACAGGCTTGCAAACTGGAGCATGGAGAATTCAAAATGCTTTTCATATTGCACAATGAAAAAATACGTGGCATTGGGCCAACGATAAATACAATTAAAAACATGAGATTCACATTCAGTTATTTTGAATGATCAACTCTAAACAGTATAGAAACGGAAAGCTTATTGGAAAAATAATAGACCATTTGTCAAAAGTCAGATCACCCCTGATCTGGGGCAGGCCTAGAATGTCCCATCCCCAGTGCCACCATAGTTTTGCATATGACAATACTGGTTATTAAAATAAGCTAGAATTAATACTTTGAGCCTAGCTGCAATTAACGTTGACTTATAGACAGAGATGGGCAGTAACGCGTTACATGTAACGCATTACTGTAATCTGATTACTTTTTCGAGTAACGCGTAAAGTAAGGGATTACTATTGCAAAAACGGTAATTAGATTACTGTTACTTTCCCGTAGGAACGCTGCGTTACTGCGTTACTAAAACCGTGATTTTTTGCGAGAATGTCTCACGACAGTGACGTAAAGCGAGTGCGCCATTAGTGACAACAGCTGTGTGCAGATCAACAATGGATCACATATCGATTGTGGGAGAGAGTATGAGCGTGCAGCGTGGAAGTACTGACCTTACTTTGAGTTTGATTCCATAAAAAGTGACAAAAACATTAGCGTCCATCGTGCGTGGGAAGAAAACTTCTTTTTACAGCGAAAAAAACCCCTAAACTTCCAAGCAAGCACCGAGAGCGGACCGAAGTAATGGGAAACTCACAGAGACACTGCCGTATCCTTCCACTGACCGCTGCACACCTGCACCAGGGTAAACCTCCGCCTACCGCAGTCCTGCTTTACAGGTGAAAATAGAGCAACAGGACCGCTGAGTCTTTGACTTTATTTATGTTCTGCTGTGTTTTACTTGCATCTATTTGAAAGAGTGAGTGTAAACAAAAAAAATATTTTATTTTATGTGCTGGAATGTGCAGAAAATAGGTTTAAATGTTAAACTCATTTATTCAACTCAGAGAATGTTGCATATAATTAAATTTTTGCTTGATGCATAAAGTTAAAAGATTAAAACTGATAAAACAAGTTAAAAAAAGAGACTTTTCCATTTGATTACATTTTGTATGATGGATTATGTAGAAAAAGTAGAATTGGGCTGAAAGATATATCGCTTTATCACCTCTTCAGGTTGTAAATCGTGTTTTTAAAAAGTAACTAAGTAACTAAGTAATTAATTACTTTTGAAAATAAGTAATCAGTAAAGTAACTGGATTACTTTTTTGGGGAAGTAATTAGTTACTGATTACTTTTTTCAAGTAACTTGACCAACACTGCTTATAGATACTAAAACTGAATATGTTGCATAATATAATTTGCATAGCAACCAAAATTGCTTTATTTTCTTGCTTTTAGCAGCAACTGACACCTCTAATTGTCCCTGAGCACAATTTGAATCAATAACATTTGAGATTTCAACACAGGTGGTTGATTGTTACACTGGAAATGCTATGAAGGTGAGTCTTACGTAACCCAGTAAATCATGAAAAATGAGGTTTAAATTTCTGTTGGAAAAATACACCCGTTTCTTCATGAAAGTGCAGATTTCTGACATTTGGTGTAACAATTTGATTATTACTAAAGACTTTTTACTGATCCATCTCACGTGTAGCTTTCTGGATTTCACACTTATTTGGCTACATGCTTATTTATTATATAGGCTATACAGTACATAAAATCAAATTTGGCATTTTTATGTAACTGAAATATTATTTGGGCCAAAGCCAGTAAGAAAGTTATAGACTATGTCTATATGAATGATGTGCATACTTGCTGCATTTGTATTTAAACCGTATTTGATACATATTACAGAATGTAACACCAATGTGTAAAGAAATGGCTTTGAGTTGGCCACCCCATCTCATTTCCATGCCACCCTAAGAAAATATCTCTAGATCCACCCTGGTGTCTTCCTCTATTTGAAAGGAAATTATTTCACATGCTGGGAATCTATATATCAGCTCGTTTCTGCCATCTGGTGGAGGCAGGAAACGTGGCTTTGTGTGGTTTTTTGCTAAATTGTCACTTATCTGGTTTGTGTCATGCCTAGATAAGAGATACATTATTTTCCATGGAATTCAGTAAAACTTAACCACATTCTGCCCATTTTTTTCTATTGCTTTTTATTTAAACAAATAAACAAACAAACTATTATTATAGCGCAAAGGCTTGATTTTGCATATGAAGACTCAACAGACTCAAGTAGAAGTTTTCCTGTAGAAATTGGGCCTAAAATAATTTATAGTACAGAAGGGACTATAGAACAACTGCAGGTAGGTCCATAAGTTTAATGTACAGGGCTTTGCTTTCTGATTAGTTTTCCAAATCCTGCAAAACCGACAGATATTGATAGAAATTGGATATTATTTGAAGTCACAACCCAGTGAAGCATGCTTAGTTACTGTAGACAAAACTGAACGTTGACTGGAGGCGTCTGCAGCAAAGGCCCGGCAGAACATGTTAAAGAAGACACGGCATTTGATGATAACCATTGATCGTGGTCTTCAGGCAGTCATTAATTGTAAAGGATTTTTTATCAAATATTGAAAAAAACAATCCTTATTTAAAAACTATATTTTACCCAATTAGTACTGAACCTCGTAGTTAAGGGAATTAGGCATTATAATGGCTGCATAATGCAATATTGTTTGATTTCAAATTCACTGTAGTGGTGTACAGAAGAAGAATTCCCCCCAAAATGATACAATTAAATAAATTAATAAATACTGAAGATAGAGAAAGTGAGATATATGAAATTATGCTTTTATAATTAGGCTACAGTAATTATGCTGTGTCCATTTGCAATGAAAGTAATAAAATATATATGATATGTCAGTTTTGAGGGCGCAGACTGTTTTGTAGGTCAACCGAAAAATAATATACTTTTAAGGTGTGGTTATCTCCTGATGCTTCGATGTGTGCTCAGTCATCCAGGTGAGGAAATCCCAAAAAGTTGATTCTGCTCTGCTCATGAAAGGATGATAGTTTATTTTCCATCTATAGTTGTGTAACTATACACATAGGTATAAGTTAGCACACTTTCTGAGTTAAGGACATAATACATATATATATATATATATAAATCTTGACCTTGTAAATTGTCACTGTCTCCTTTCTGTGATGTCCTAAGTGAGCCTAACATGAGGATGACAAATTTCATGACACATATATTAAAAAGCATGAATTCATGATTTTAACAGCAAATCATTTGAGGACAGTCAGCTAAAATTAAACAAAACTAGAAACTTTTCAAAGAAGCAGCTGTTAGCCATATTCTGTACTTTAATATCTCTATCTTTATTCTAACTTTTATGAACCAAAATAAAGAGCCACCACTAGATGTCAGCAGAGTCCACAGGATCAGAAAACAGCCAGTGCTTGTTGCTAAATTTCAATTGAAAAAGTGTAGATTATTAACAAAGCTTATTCATGCAGACTGATATCTTTTCACTGGAAAGGTGTACGTGTTGATGGCTGGGGTCTTATTCATAGCACTGAGCTGGCTTCTTTTCACATACAAATATGGTCATAGTGCAAAAGATCTTTTTGCATCTAAATAATGGCTCCCATTGGCCTGTGGGATATTCAGGTATTTTTAGGTGTCCTGTATATTTGGTAACCTATCTTCTGATAATCCCGCCCCTTCCATCCCTGTCACCTTCACTTCTTTGCTACTGTTAGCATGCCCTTTTCCTGTCTGAATACCATTTCTGAAGATCCTGGTACACTGATGTCTGATTCACTCCTGGCATGCATGCTGTTGATGTATATAGGATGTTCTCTTCAGAACCTGTATCCATATCCACATTTTCAATAATCTGTCTTAAGAGGTTCTTGTCTTGTGCCTATGATGGATAAAAAGTACAGCTTTTTCTTTTGAAGCACATAGCAGAATTGCCAAAAGAAAAAAAATACTGCATGGGTTGATTTCACCTGATAAGGTAAAAGACTTTCTTGTCCATTGTTGCTTCTATTCACATTATCAGGCAGCGTAATCATTATGCTGTGTACAAAGAGTATTTCAATTATTTACTGTCTAAGATTAAATCATAAAAAATTGTCCTCAAAATGGGGCCAAGATTAGGCCACTGTCAGTGGGTTACATTGAGCTCAGTTTCCCCCATTATTCAGGGGAGTCATTATCTAATGATCTTCTGATTTAATACTTTGTGAACAAAGCTGGTCATCAAATTGCTACATCACTACAATGCACATAATGATATGGGTATCTGCAACGTTTTGACAAGCACTACAAATAGACATATAGTAAAGGCTAGTGAACTGAAGATGAGAAACACATCTGATAATAGATCACCGCAGAGCAAGAAACTCTTCTTCATGAGCAATGAAGTCAGTTCTTCAGATTGTGAAAGTGAAGTTGATGATGCATCGGAAGCTCAGGCGTCAAAGACGACTTTAAGGTTGACTTTATTCTAGCCAAAAGATGTGTATCATTCACTTCAGCTCGCACACTGATGCAACTGATAGCTGATCAGGCATCAACAGCGCTGCCTTCGTAGCAGATCAAAAGATGTTGTTGTAGAGAAGTAATCTTAACCAAGAAATGTTTAGAGCTGAGATACAAGAAGCAGCAAGCTGTACATCCATGCTGCCTCGGGTGAGCAAGTGCAACATTAGTCAAAAAGTTGAACTAGTTGACAGTCCACATTTTCCATTTTTAGCATTTTATGTAAACTTCTGCACACATGGTACTCTTTCTATAATTGTTGTAGTCATGAATTAGCAATCATTGTAGTCTGTGCAAGTTATCTATACAGTAAGATGTAAGCTGGCTGTTTACCTCTGGAGAAAGAATCTTCACTTTGCAGAACAGTGTGTGAAAATATGCAAGAAACATCTACATACATGGCAAAAATAACACAAATGGTCCTCTGCCTAACTTGCCCCAGTCTCTCCTCGCCCTGTCGTGGGAACTACCACAAACATGTTTTAAATATGCTGCCAGCTGTTTATTTTTCCATCTGTCAGTTTGATGAGTTTGTCAACACAACAGCGTCACTTTAAGATTGTGTAGTGTGTAGTTGACATGAAGCTTGGTCATTGGCATTTCAGCTGGCTAGTTATCTGACTTATCTCTCTTTTGACTTTGTCCTTAAAAAAATCAATTGGAAGTGCACAATTAGTGTGTAGAAAAAAAAAAGCAAAAAAAAAAAGCACAGTTCTAAAAAGCGTTTCTAATGTTCATTCTTTTATTTGTGGTTTCGATTCCTGATTAACCAATTATCACATGTGCTAGCACAGGAAGTGGTGACAAAGATCAGGAAGACACACCCTCCACTCCCCATCTGTGAACATCGTGAACTTCCTCTATAGACAGTCATCGCTGATATTTAGAGTTCTCATTTCTCACCATATACTAATATATGCCTTGCTCTTGTGGTTTCATTTAAATCTCTGAGAAGGCGACTCCTCCCGGCACTCAGGGAGGAGAGAGCCGTTAGATGCTTGCAGGTACGGCAACGGCGATTTCATTGGCCTGAACCTGGCAGCTACTGCAACAGCAGGGAGCAGCGCCTTACTGTATACAGCTATGGCTGACATCCTGCCACAGGAAACTATAACAAACCTCAATAGAAAACAACAAGGTGTTATTTTAGAGCATCACTGCCATTTCAATGTTTAAAACTGCTGATGCAGCCTGCTCTGTATTTCTCTTTCTTGCTCACAGTTATTTTAGCTCATTTTACTCTCAGTCAAACAAAATAATGTTTATTTAGTTCCCGTGATTCTGATGTGGTAATTCATTGGGCCTTGATGCCCATAGTGAGTAAAGAAGTATATCACAGCTCAATCTAACATACAGTTAATGTGGGTGTATAATGCCCCTTTAAAAAGACTGACTGCGGTCACATCTTGGAAATTCTTTTGAACTATCGCTTGAGTTTGGAGACCGGTCGTCTGAGGCCTTTTCACATTAAAGTGAGACAGCCGGGGTGGGTGGGGAAGCTTTTAAAAGCAGGATTTTTGCTAAATAATTTCTGAGAATGCATAATACATGACCCTCAGAGATCGCGAAGGGAAAGGAGAGAGAGCAACAAGCGAATAAGGGGAAGAAAGGGGTAGAAGCCTCTAGCCTCCTCTTTAAAAAAGTCACTGCCTATTTATATCAGCAGTCGTTTCATTCTCTCATCCCCTTGCCACATCCTACCTGTCCTTGAGAAGAAGCTGTAGGGTGGTGCGTTGTGGTCTCAGGCCGAGTAGAAACACAGGCATCCTGAATGAAAACTTTAATTTCTACAGACCTTCATACCCTTTGAACACATCTGATGATTGTATACTGTTCACAATAATCTTGTGTGTGTCTCCCGTGGGTGTTGTGATTTAGCAGAAATAATTTCTCCACAGTATGCAGCATTCATGTAAAAGATAACCACCCAAATATAGAACCAAATCTGCTCGCGATATAGAGATGCTTTTGCACTGATAAGTCTGGCCACATTTCACAAATCTGAGCATAAGTCATGCTCTCTGCTGCACACGTCTCTTCATATACAGATTGGACATGATTTGATTTGCCTTCTTAGTGGGTTATAAAGGAGGCTGCTTTTCCCAGCTCAAGGGCTATAGCTCAAGTGATGATGTGAGTTGGTCTGACACTGAATGTCACACCCCTCATTGTTGTAGGTTTTCTCATCTGACCTCAGAAATGTCAGCAGATGCTCAGTTTGTGGTATGTATGTGGCTGTGTGACAAGAGTATTTTCAGTTTACTTTGTGAATATTAAGTATATTGTAAATGAGCACTGAATACTCAGTGTCCTCTGTTGTTCCTGCTGATTATCCCTAAATTAGTGCATAAGTAGGAAAGGGAGAGTTGGGAAGGTCATCCTTGCATGCTAGATGAAGAGTGATAATATGACATTAAAAAAGAGCAAGAGTTCTGGCATTAGCTTTAACTGCAAACCATGAAATAATTAAACAGTGTACATATGCACATCATAAGCATACTAATTTAAACTACAATAAGTACATAAATGTGGAAATGTACTTTATTGCCCTGAATATCCAAAAACCACCCAGGAAATTATAGGACGCTGTGTTTCTGAGGCTAGATCTAGTCATTATCATACAGTTTCTGCTGCAGGACTGACCTGTATGCTCCAGTCTGCACCACCTCAGGAAATTAACAGATGATGAAATTTTGGCACCATATAATGCCAAGGGATAAGTTACACAGTATTTAAGATGTTGAGCCACAGCATCCTGCCTGCACAGCTTCAGTGTGTGCCTGGGGTATTGATTTTATAAGTCTCCGGATCCCTGCTGCATGCTGCTGATTGAACATTATTCTTCTAAAAGATATTCCCCTTATTTGGTGTTTTGATTATTATGGTGGAACTTGCGATTTATACAATCTCTATATTCAACCCAACCATTCAGTATCTCTGTGTGTCATCTGAATGAGTGCATTCACATCAGGACAGAAATGTTTCATCATAGGGTTAAAAAGATCACCCAGAAGAACTGGTATTCATCAGCGGTGACCCTACCCTCTGTGGGAACCAGTGGACCAAATCATGTAAGTGAAATCCCCCAGTACAGTGTGGGCTCAAGGGCCCAGGTATTAATTTTTTATAAAACACCCACTCCTTTCTCACTAGATTCGTTTGTTTTAAAGTTTTGACCACGTTTGATGTTGTTTAAATGAATTTTTATTTATTTTTGACCTCAAAAGTTGGTGTATTTTCTTTTTTCTATTGGATTTTGCAATAAACCATATGGGTACTGATAAAGAAATTCATAAAGTGTATCTTCACTAAAATGAGCTAGAGTAAATCGCTGTATTTTAAATAGTAGTTTTAAGATTTTTTAAGATTATTTTTTTTTACATTTTTATGTATTATTTCCATGTTTCATTTTATTCCATGTTCCATGTTTCTGGATTCTTTAATAGGCTTCCTGGAGCGTCCTCTGGTGGAGACTGCAGCCTGCTTGGCAGAGAGAGTTTGTGAGTTAGTTACGAGCGCTTATTTTGACAAAAATGTCTGCTGAGACATTAAAACTGTAGAAATGTTAAAATGCTCATCCCAAATTCCAAAACACTCACACAAACGTGGTGAGCTTGCTTCAAAGCTTAGTGACTCTGCGCGTGCACGTCAAGGAATCGAGCCGTGATTGCGCACGCGACACTGATGGAGTGGTGCACGTACTTGTCCGTGTGCGCACGCGTTTATGCGAGTGCGCTCTCACGTTCTTGAATTTGTCCCGCGGATGCCTGAGAGGGGAAGATCTCCTCCAGTTTGCAAGCACTGCAAAAGTGTTGCTGGCACGAGGCGATGCGCGCAGAGTCTAGAGAAGCGGACGTGGTGAGAGAAACAGATTTTTTTCAGGGCAAGGAGACGAAACTGCAAGCGATAAACAGGAGCGACATCCTCAAACCCCGATCTTAAGTCTGTATTTCCATTTTTTTTATGAGCACGCGCTTCCAGAAAGCGAAGCGGGAGACGTCGCGCGTGTGGGGTGCACCGTCTGCTTGTTATTTCACCAGGACAGTTCAGTCTGACCGGCCTGGCTCTCGAGTACCAACGCTGCCGTGCGCTCCGATGATGGACCAGCCTCGGTAATTCGGTGAAGGAGACGAGCCGCCCGGATGACAGCAAGTCCACCGTGGTTTGAGAAAATGGGTTGTTTTTACATTGTGGCGGGGAGGGCTCTGCTGTAACACCGGCGGATCATGGCAGGGGTACACGCTTCAGATGGGGTGTCGGGACATTTATTGGATCCTGCCATCAGCGCCCCGCCAGCTCAGGGCGCGACCAACGCTGCGGGGATCACCGGCGATGCGGCCACTCTACCTCCGACCGGTACCCGGACGTACTTGGAGGTGTCGGCCGCCGCTCAGGGGTACGGGGCGGAGGGAGTTTACACCAATGGACGGTACAGGGACCACGGCAGTCCAAGGATCGGGAGTGGCAGCCGTGATAATTCAGCGGAGAGAAGTCAGGGAGCTGGAAACACACCTTGCGGCATCATGAAGGTTGGCGATCACTTATTCTCATTGTCACCGATCCTCAAGGTGACACAAGGAGAATTTGCAAAGTGGCGGTGCTACAGCTGTAAAGCAAGGCAGGCAGTAAAAATGTGTGTGCGGACTTCCAGAGTTTCCGTAAATGCCCCATAAAAAATGAGAATTAGGCAGCTTTCAGTTTTGCAGCGCCCCGTAGAACTTTGGCATAATGTCAAAATTCATAGCCTTATGGGAATAAAGCCGAAAAGTTCGTTAAGGTTTCCATAGAACATCTTTATTTTGTTTTTCATGTGTGGATTTTCCTGCTTAGTGTCAAACCAGTCGAGACACTTTCAGTCACTTTGAAAACCTGATATTAGGTTACCGTAAAGGTCCATATTATAATAATATTAGTTATCCTTAGGTTGTATCTAAATTGGAATTTGTTACAGGGGTAAGAAATGTGGAAGTGAAAGTAAGTCGGACTGATGGTGTGTAGAATTTGGTGTCCTTTGAAACTTTTTTCCCACAATATAAATTTAGATCGTTGGCCGGGGCATGCGCATTTCTTCTTATAGCTCCTTCAGTAATGGATAGTGTCATTCTAATGTTTTTAATGGCGCGCAACCCTAATTAGTGCTCCCATTACTAGAGGTTAATTAACTTGTCTTCCACAAACCTGCACTGTCAAAGTGGCAAGTTTCCTCATGTTATATATATATATATATATATATATATATATATATGTGTGTGTGACTCTACATGCTTTTAGTAGGCTACTGCATAATATCTGCCTTGTTGCAGTCTGTTACAGATTACCATGGGGTCTCTGGTGGATATAGAAGTATTATGGAGGTGGGACACACTGGAGAGTTGCAGTCTGTCATATCAGACTCAGCTTGCATAGCAACTGACAGCATGCAGGCAGGTTATTTGTTACCCCCCATTATTGGATTTCCCCTGAATGTGAACAGACACAAAGTACTCTCATTCAGACCTTCAAACAAACACATAGGCACACACATCTATGAACTTTCAGATGTAAAATCCACTGCAAATTCCATTTATAGTGCCAGTAAAATAGCTATAAAGGAGCCAGTCTGCAGTTTACATTCCTTAAAAAACATACATATTTGTCACAAACAAAATATGATCTCAAACCTCAGGTTGTGTGTTTTATTCATAACAAACTTTCAAGGCTGATGGCTGATTGGAATCAACAAAAAAAGAAAAAAAAATACAGTAGATATTTGAATATCCTGAATTATCTGTGGAAAACGCTTATCATCAGAGTGTTACTTAGTTACAAGTGATACCTATGTGATGCAGTATGGTCTCATCTGAGAGGTGCACTGATGTGTCTGAGGCGCTTTTTCCTGTTGGATGTCTGTGTGCGCTTGACTGCATCATGCATGTCCTTGGTGAAATAGAGTAGAAGGTACATAAGATAGAATTTTGGAGCGAAAAGAAGGCCAGACTGATAAAAACACAAGGAAACTACAAACTGGGCATAGTTTGAATTCCCTTTTTTATGTTACACGTTACGTGGTACAGTGTTAAGTTTAGAAAAGTCCTCTGCTCTATAAGCTTACTATGATACATCAAATATTGTTACAGTTGCTTGTCTTGACATGTAGAAGAACGTGTAGATATTCGTCGACAGACATTCATATCTTGAAATGTTACTTTCTAATCTTCATCGTGCATCCAAGTAGGGTTTAATTTCTCTGGTCGGTGCTAGAACGATGCACTCCACTAATAAGATAACAATAAAGTAAACACTGGTCAAGTGGGGCATGGCGGGAAAATAGATCAACCATTCTATGCAGTTGGTTTCTGTGTAGCTTCAGCGCACATGACTGCTTTTCAGCAGTTTACTGCATGTCTGTTTAAGCCAAGATCTAAAAGGTGAAGGAGTTGTGGGTGCATGGGAATCAGGAAGCAAACAAGCTATTCCAGCATTGCATCGGAACATTAACTTGGCCCTCGGTATGCAAATCTTGGAAGGAAGGAGTTTGCATGTTTGTCCTCTTCTAATTTCCTCAGCGGGGTGACATTTTCGTGGTGGAGAGACTGCAAAGTGGCTGGGGAGGTGGGTAGGTGGGGGGTGTTTGGTGATGCAGCCTTGTTATGTAATGCTGGATTGTGGACAGCTGCAAGGCCGGCTCCAGCCTGGCTGCAGGGTGGAGGGAACTGACAACTAGCGCAGCTAGTGAAGCAGCAACCAGTGTTTTACGAAGCATGTAAGGCGGATAGTCTTGCAAGTCAACATAATATACAGTACATTTAGCATATTGTTCCATTCATCTTTATGCATTCTAGATGGGGTTTTTTCAGGCGAGTACAGGCAAGGTAAAGCATTTTGACCTGCAAAGTCAGGTTCTAATTTATTAGGAAAGCACAGACATAAATGATATAAACCCACTTCAACAGAAAATAAAAATCGATACGGGTCACACTGTTATCAGTTGTACATGCATAAGAACATCTCACCCTTTCACCTCTTTTCTCTTTTGCCACGAGAGGCAGGACATCACTTCAACTTTTCATTGATCTCATGTAATAGATTTGAGTCAAAATGACTCAGTGTACCCCTCCCCACCTCCAGAATGCAATAGAATACTTTAAAAGAGCCTGACCTTGCGAGGGGATTAATCCACTGAGTAAAGTGAATGTCCTGGATGAAGATAGGGGCAGGTAAATGCTATGTTCAAATAATCTGAGATGAGACATCAAGTAATTTACAAATTTGCATGCAGCTCATGCAATTTAAAGATAGATGTTGAGAATGTTTTTTTCTTTTATCTGAAGGACAAAATATTCTCTGGGTTAAAACCAAGAAAGACAAGATTTTTGGCACTCTTGCCTCTGTTAGAGAAAAGCGTTCTGCCAAATAATGCCAAATAATCCTCAGCGCTGAAATGTTCCTTTCAATCTCAAGGTCATAGCCCTCCACTTATTTATCATATAAATAGAAAGAGCAGTTTATTACTGCGTTTGACTACCCCTGGTCTCGATAACAAATTCAGTGCATCCTTCCCTTGTCTCAGCCAGATGACCTGTGTGGTATCAGTGTTAAAGCTGACCAGGCAGATATCAGTGGATTTCATAACGCTCCAAGGTTGATGAGGGAGCAGTCCTAGTTCATGCCACAGGGGTTTTGTATGATTAATTAGGAATGGTCACCATGACATGAACTGTTATTTTAATTTGAATCTCCTTATTTGAATTATTTCTGGAGGATTCTTGCAGTTTGATTATATTTTTCAGTATACCGACTTCACACATGCTTCCTTACTTTTTACGAGAACAGAATAACAGAATTCTTCGAAGACAGACCTTCTGGTTTGTATTATTCCAGTAAAATTTAAAACATGTCGAACACCTGGATAGAAACATAGCTGTAGGGGATATTTTGCGTATGAGGACAGTGTCTTAAATCTCTGCCTCTGAGTCTGGCTATTGTTTCACTAATGTGAGCTTTGTCTGATCCTTTCCAGGGCTGAGGACAACTCAGTACAAGCCTGAACTAATAACACTGATTACATATAGAGGGATCATCTGAGATGATGAAAATGAGAATTGGAATAAGAACCTGTTTATGCATCACTACTCCCATCACAGGCTTTATGAAAAATAATAGCTTTCTCCAGAAACTTAATTTAAAGGGAATATGGGTACAGATAACTCAAGTTTAGGTAAAATGTGTGTCTGTTCATGGATTTCAAAGAGCATAAGTAATTCCCATGTGTCCTGCAGCAGCAACTTGTACTAAACGCCTGGATATTTTTGGAAGGCAGAGATCTGCACTGCGTTGAAAAAGAGGCACCAGAAGATGTGAAGCGGTGATTACAGACGTCTGGGGCTGCTGAGTCATCGTTCGCTCTCTTGGCTCGTGTTCTAAAAGCAGCAATCTGCGAAATACAAACATCTCGAATAGGCTTTATTGTATGTGAAACCGCAACTTAGCATCAAACGGGGAGGTAAATCATAAACAGTTTTGTAAAGGTCACTCACCAACAAGAAACGAGAACAAGCTCACAATCACCCATATCCAGTTATTGAACAACAGTGATTTTAGAGTGTAGAATTATGTGCGTTTTAAGTTTTTGACTTGCTATTTTAAGCATATTTGATAGGCATAACAAAACACTTTCCTCCCTTGAAGCTGACTTGCGTCATAAAGTATAGAAAGGACAAGCAGCATAAGTGCAGCATGGTGTCATAGTGGTTAGCAATGGTGCCTCCCAGCAAGAAGGTCTTTTGACTTTGAGGTGGTGACTCTAAATTGGTTGTGGATGTGAGGTAGATAAAGCGCTTAAAGTGCAGAGAATAAAGCGCTGTGTGAATGTGTGGTAAAAAGTAGCTTGGAGTCTAAAGCGCTTTAAATGCCAGTACGTTTGATCTGGTCAATGGGGAAATTTGATATATTTGAGCCACTGTCTTTATTGGAGTTTTTGAAGCTTGGTTATAAACGCTTTCAAGAAACAGATCAAACTTATCCAGGTTATTTTTGATGACTAGGCAAATTTCTAAATACAGTTCTAACAAAGATTTGGAGATTTTTATAGCAGCTTCTTTAAAAATTGTTAAAAGGTCTCACAAACCAGTCAAGTTTCTCTTGAACTTTTGGCCATTCATGTGCGTGGAGCAAAGGTGCCTCCTAATCCTTTGTCCTGGTTTATTCCCTTGAAGGATACCGATTTTAACTATAACCCCAATTACCCATGTGTCAAATTGCAAAGAGCAAACGAGAACAAGTGATTTGATTGGACACCGTCAGGGAGTGCTTGAGGTGATGGCTTATCTTGATGATCCTTGAGGGATGTGCACAACAGTGATGTCATCAGAGGATAGGCGGTTGTCTATGTCAATGTGGTACTCATGCCAGAGAAAATCTGCGGCTGAAACAATCCAGGCAGGGCATTGGTTTGGACATACACTTTAGTAGAGTCTGGTATGGTCTTGGCTCTTCTGTAGAGTGGTTGTAAGGTTGAATAATGGTCAGATATGTCATCTGATCATCCCCAGGTTTATCTGAGCTAGGGGATGAGAGGTTTGAAAGATAATGTCTGTGAGAACTGCACCATCTCCATCAGGCTTTGCTTTTGCATGCGTTTACTGCCTTCATGCCACTTCCTCTCATCACATGTTTTTTTTTCTGTCAATATACAGTAAGACAGAAAGTGAATGTAACAGTGCCTCCTCAAGAGTACTTTCTGTGAAACAATTTGCAATCCTTTGCAAAATACAAAAGCTGCATGTTTCAAACCATGAATGTATCGGACGGATGATGCGTTCTTTTTAATGCCAATTGCATAATTAGTTCTGTTTATTAGTAAGAATATTGACTGGTCCCCTCACTGATTCCCACTTAGAGTTCTGTGTGGAAAAAAACATGCTAGTTTTTGATGCAGGTTTTTGGTACGAGCAGAACTGTTTGTTATCTTTGAATCTGTACATGCTGTAGAAATAAAGAAGGAAAAACCTCAAAGCAAAAGCTTCGCTGTCGGTACAAATGCTCTACTGTCATAAGGCTTATTTTACTGTTACTGTTCCATTGTGCAACTGTCAGAAAAACATGCCAGCATTGATAAAAGGAACAAAGGATTGGGAGGCTTACAATTCTTTTGGATTGGATCATTCCAACTGGAACCAGTCAAGCTGTTGTGGCTGATAATAAATGAGGCAGTAATAACTATTGAGTACAAATGGATAGGAATATGAAATCCCTTTAGTATGGTGATCAGGATCACGTGTTACCATGATCACATATGCACATAGGTGCCCGTGTGCACAGACACACACTTACACAGAAACACAAGAGGAGAAAAGAAGGCTAATGCTAACACATATTAAAATCAGTTTTTTCATTTCTTTTATTGACTCCGTCATTCTTAGGTTTGGTCTGTCAGATAGAGAGCTCTGTCTTCACGTTTGCATCATTTATTCATCGTCTTCTGCAGACAAGCCATGCCAGGGTGGTCAGGAAGACTTATCTCTGAGACTGAAATTTGAACATGAGGAGAACCTGAACAGTAGAGGGAATGATGTGAGGGATATGGAAATTTCTAACAGTTGTATGCGACAAAAGACTGAACTTTCAGCCACATCTTTCTGTGAGAATACAATAAGATGAGAGAAAGTTAATATTGTAAGATAAGACCAGAGATTTGCTGGAGGAAGAAAGCGAGTCAGCATCTGACCGTCTGACCTTCTGGGTGGATTTACATGAAAGCATATCAGAGCTAGTTTTATGTTTATGTTAAAGATATTAGTAAAGCTTAAAGTCAATATTACCGGCAACCAGTGATGGGAAGAACGGCGTTACAAGTAACTGCGTTACTAACGGCGTTACTTTTTTCAGTAACGAGTAATCTAACTAATTGCTATTCCTATCGTTACAACGCCGTTACAGTTACTAACAAGGAAACGCGGTGGGAAGAAGTAAACACTTATTTAATCCCACCCCTTTGCCATAAATTATCATATAGTAGTTTTTACCTTTAAAATAGTTTTTAAAGGTAAAATGTTGAGGGAAAATCAAAAGTAGTTAAAAATGGCCAGTTATACCCTGGACCCCAGAGGGTTAAACGTTTTTTTAAAGTAACGCAATAGTTACTTTTCAAGTAATTAATTACTTTTAGAATATTGTAACTCAGTTACTAAGTCAGTTACTTTTTTGAAGAAGTAACTAGTAACTATAATTCATTACTTTTTCAAAGTAACTTTCAAAGTAACTGCTGGCAACAGTAATTCCCCTACAGGGAAAAAAAGAATGTACTGCTGCACTTTTGTTGTCATATTTTACAACAGAATAAGGTCATGTATTTGACAACACTGAAATACACCTTTTAGACTACTATACATAAATGAGGTTCTAATGTCATCAAGCGAAGTCCAGCATAAATGCATAAATGAGTTTACTGTTCTGAGCCTATCCTGGCTGTCATAGTGTAAGAGCAGGGTACACCCTGGACAGGTTGCCAATCTGTTGCAAAACTAAGGCATATAGAAAGGCAACCAGTCAAACTGACAGCCAATTTAGAACGATCAATTAACTTAACCCCATGCATGTCTTTGGACTGTGGGAGGAAGCTGGAGTGCCAGGAGAAAACCCACAAGACACTGGAAGAACATACAAACAGACTGGGTTCAAACCCAGGTCCTTCTTGCTATGAAGAAAGAGCTGTGGTGCTGACCGCTGCACCACGGTGTCCCCCCCCCCCCCCCCCCCCCGCCTTTATTTGTGTATTTAATTCATTCATGTGGATTTCCATGAATGAACCAGTTAGCACTTGCTTCTGTTGCTGAAATCTTTAGAACTTTAGGGTTAAAAAAAGAAGTGTATGAGGCTTGTCTCCACTCCAGCCTGTCTCATCAGCATATACAGCTATCGGTATCCAGCGCTGTCCTGCATCATGTTTACTGTCGCCAAGTTTCTACAGCTATGAACACTGATTGGTTTAAAGAGACCTGTAGCTTAATCATGCTCTCTGGTTTCAGTATTTCTTTCTTCTTGTCAGCATGGATACTCGTGTACTCGATTTCTGTGTACCCACTTTGCTAGATATTTATTTATTAATTTTTTTATGTGTGTTTTATGTTTCCGCTTCGAGGCGCTCACCATGTCAAGACCTAGCCAACCTTAAACCTCAGCATATTTACACCTTTCATAATCGTGGGACTGATCTTATGTAATTCACACTGAAAGCTGGACTGCACAAGTGCATTTTTCTGCTTCTTAGATGAGAAGAGGAGCTTGCTTTGTTTTTACATCTCTGTTGATAGATGCATCGTGAAATTACTGTATTTTATAATCGGTTTTTGGCTTTCAGTCAAATATTTGTGGTTTCAGGGTGTAAATTTCAATACTTCTTTCTGCTGCTGACTGAAATGCATGTTCAACACAAAGTAACAAAACCTGCCAGGTAGACCAAAAATATCTTTGTAGTCTTTGTTGTTTAGATTTTTAATCATTGATCAGACAATTTCAAGTTTAATGCTTATTCTATTAGAGACTTTATTAATAATTGTGTTTGCTTAGCAAAACATTAAAGACATTAAATGTCCAGTAGAAATGACAAACAGCAGCAATGATTAGCTTGACGAAAATTACTGTCTCTAAAATTGATGCTCCTTTAAATGATCATTCAGATGATGCTTGTAGGCTGACTCTTCACTCAGTCTTATTTAGAACCGCAGCTTAATACACAGAGTTATATGAAATTTTCAGCCTTCACATTGAGCATTGTGCTTGTCAAGATGCCAACTTCAGGTAATCAGCGCAGAGTACTGTATAACCGCAAACCTAATTGTGTGAAAATCATTGTGTGCACAATACCAAGCTCCCTTCACTTTTTGCTATGCTTTTAAAAAACAAAACAAAACCAGTGCAATGCATTGCAAAAGCATTATTCAAATTGCCCAAAGCATTATGCAAAACTGATACTGAAAACAAGACTCAGCGCTCTTTTGGGTGGTAAAAACTTGCATGATCAGGTTCCTGTCTACTAACTGTGCAACTGTTGTACTCACTATTATGAATCTAACTACTGGAACTCTGTCAGTGTTCAATTACACATTTAAGCTTTTGGACTTTATGGTTAGTGATTGAAGCAGCACAGCACCGAGGCTCATAAACAGTATTGGCTAGAATCTAAAGGCCTGTTGTCAGCTCAGCTATGCTTTATGCTTTCTTACCGTTGTGGCTGATGATAGCCACTAGTACAGAGAGTTTGCCAAGGATTCACAGATGGTCCCATTTTTCTCTTTCTCTGGCACAGATTACATATGAACAGGGAATTAAGTATAAGAGCTTAATGTTCATATAAATGGGAAGAGATATGATATAGAATTTAATTGTCTTGTTGTGTGATTCAATTATTGACCCTTTCTGGGAATTTTTGTTTGTGTCTTTGTGTCTCATTTCATCCAGGAAGTGCTTAGTTTAAGCCTTCTCATTTGTGCATCTGATGGTTTGTGGAATTTGCCAGAGTTGCTGTGTCTGCCCAGTCATTCTTTAACTGCATCACCTACACAAACGGAACATGAGTTGGAATCAAATTTACCTCAAACTTTTAAAGCAAGATCTTAACTCCCAGTAATTCTGCTGTTTGTTTGAAATCTTGTGCAGATGCTGCTTAGACCATATGCCTGGTTTATTTTAAAGATGTAAAAGTATCTGTGTCTTGTGCCGCTGTGTCCTCAGTGATGCTTTCTGTGACCTAGTATGTATTGCCCCAGGGTGTCTTTCTGCAGGTTACAGTGCAAGCACAGACATGTGACTCAAACATTCCACTGATGCTCTGAAGACACGCACACACACGCACACACATGCACATTAATAATTTCAATGCATATGCATATATAAATGGCTCTTTTGCATTGCACAACTGTGTTTTTGTGTTTCCAGTTCTGTTTATCTGTTCTTTACATCACCTGTCCACTAAATGTCTGCAGTATTGTATTATATGTGTGCACTATATATATGTACTGGTAGTTATTGACAAATTTTAGGATTGGCAGACTAAGCTCAGGGGTGTCTTGCAATAGCTTTCTATTTGCAATGGACTTCTGGTCTGCCTTCCCAAAGCTGCTGAATGTACTGTGCATCGGTTTGTATATTTATATTTTCTCTAAAAGTACACAGTTTGTGTGTGACTAGAGAACAGATAGGGCTTTGCTGTGACTTTGGAGTAAAGGATTATATGTGTGTTCTTTTCATTGCATGTGTAGGGTTCATGAGAGACATAGATCTGGACTTTACAGTGTGAAATATGATACTATGCAGTGAGCTCTTCCTGGAGCTGGGAAAATAATAGACGGAGAGGGAGGAAGGAGAAGAGGCACAACCTGAAAGCAAATGAGAGAGAGTCGGTTTTCTTGAAATGAAAAGATAGAATTCATATTTAACAGCGCAATTTGTAGAATAAGAGATTGTCACAGGGGTCGCTGTTCTATCTGTTAAGCCGTGTTGACATAGTGAAGGCTCATTCATCATCATGTACTGATATTTGTGTTTTAATACTGACTTGGAGGATCCTTGAATCAGTCTAGAATACATCAACAGCGGAAATTTATCCAACAACCAACCTGCACGTTGATCTGATGGATAACAAATAGAGTAATGGCTTGCTGTAAGGACCAGGCATCTAGACTTTGCTTGATGACATTAGAAACAGTCTGCCAGGAAGCAAAACTTTGACAGAGGAACAGTGGTTTTCTTCACTTCTTCTTCACTCAACTCTTTTAACCGGTGGTGGTTTATACACCAGTCCTCATTTGTGTTTAGTCCTGTTTCCTCTACCCTCACTCCTAATCGGTTGCCCTCCGGCAGATTCAGACTTCAGATTCAGGAGGTTTGTTTTTGTTAAAAGGAAGTTTTTCCTTTCCTTTCCTTCACCAGGTTCTTGCTCGTTGGGGGTTGTCTGAGTGTTAGGGTTTCTCTGTATTATTGTAGGGCAGAGGTCTCGAACTCCAGTCCTCGAAGGCCACTGTCCGGAAACTTTTCCATGTGTCCCTGTTGCAACACACCTGAATACAATTAGTAGGTCATTAGCAAGACTATAGAACTTGACTGCATGCTGAGGTGGCAGTTCAGCCAATTGATTCATGTTACAGCAGCTCATGAGTGAATGAACACAGTGCAATAAAAGTATATTTTTTCCAAACACTTACATTTACTTAAATTTACTTGAGTAGGGTTAGGGGTTTCCACTTCAGGATGCAATCAAAATCTCTTCTCTTGCTCATGACCTACTAATCTTATTCAGGTGTTTTGCAACAGGGACACATGGAAAAGTTTCAGGACACCGGCCCTCGAGGAGTGGACTTTGAGACCCCTGTTACAGGGTCTTTACCTTTAGATATAAAGTGTCTTGAGGAGACTGTTGTTGTGAGTTGGCACGACATAAATAAAACTGAATTGAATTGGTCCCTGCTCAGCCTAAAAGCAACCCCCAGCCTTCTGTGTTGTCTTCTGCCCAGCCTGTTCTTTAGCTGTTTTTGCTTTACTTCAGCATGATTGACAAGAGCTCTGAATCATAGACTGTTTAAAAAGGAAAACAGCTTCTTACTTACTTCTTACTTTTCTAATGTTGGACTGGGGAAAGACTGGTTGCGAACATGACTAACTATTCTGTCTTTAGGCCCAAAATGGTTCGGGTGCTACTTAGCAACTAAATTCACGTCTCTGCATCATAATACATAGTGGTTCTTAGAGTTGTTATTCAATTTTTTGAACCACTTAAAAATATTAATGAACTCTGCTAACTGCTGCTTTAAGGGACAGGAAATGGAAAGAAACAGGTTCTAGACCACAATCTGCCTGTGTGTCTTAAACCATATGATTGATGCATGGTGTGACAGCTGACACTGGCTAAATGCTCAAGTAGCAGGAATAGTATATCCACCACCTTGTGTTTATTTTTGCTTCTTTGACTGCTGCAGCTCCAGTTGAGCCTATCAGCAAGGAGCAAACACCTTTTTCTATTACAGTAAGAGGAACGATTAGTTGGGAAATGGGTGATAAAAGTCTGTGAATAGCAACAAAATGTGTATTGAAATGCCCTGAATTCCTGTGGTTTAGCCAACCAGTTCTCTAAACCTTTCTTCTATTTAACAAGTTACTGTAAGATGGATGTCCAGTCTTCAAAACTAGCCGCCATGAGTGTTTGCACCAGTACAGACCAAAAAATCTGCTTTCATAAACTTCAAACATGTCAGAGTAATACATTGCAGGCAACATGCTGGCTCCATGTTTTTGGCTTCTTGGTTGTCACTTGAGTAAAGCAGTTGTGAGCAGGAAATGTTTGAAAACTATGCTGGGTGGTCTGTTATTGGACATTCTGAGCTCTGACATTCCTAAAAAAAATAATTTACGTATGAGGTGGTTGTTTGAAAATGATGGCAGGGAAATCAACATTGAACAGTTTGCTGTTGGTTTTGACCAAAACAGGCAGGCAGACAGTCAGAAAGGAAAGTTAAAAGTAATGAAATGTCAGATTTCCTTGAATGCATTCCCATGAAGGATTATTGCACCTTCTTACAACTGCAGTTCCATACTTTGAAACTAAAGTAATTAATTTGGAAACTGATAAATATATGCAATTTATTATTAAAGGAGGGAAGCATGTGCAATAATGGCCCTTTATTGAGTTCCTACTACCTAGATGGCCTTTTTATGCATTTACCTTCTTAATGCCATTGTGTAATGTCAGATTCCAATTAGGCTGAACAGAACAGGCCAGTCATAGTAAGTGAGTACAAATTCAGCACAGTGTGACCCAGATGTCAACTGCCTTGACAAGTTGTGTGAAAGGAGCGCTTGTTGTCATTGGCTTTTTCTTTCCTTTTTTTTCTAAAATTGAGGCAGTTTAAAGAAATTGGAGGGAAAAAAACAGCTCGACTGTCTGGAATACAGTTTCATTTGTAAGCTTGTGTGTCGGTGTCGCCATATGATTGCACTCAAGGAGTGGATGCAAAGCCATGAGTCAGTGTAACTTTGAGTGTGCGATTGTGTAAAAAGGTCAGACACTCATGCAACACGGAAGCCTGTTTAGTAATCAGGGAGAATTAAGGTCAGTGTGTAGATCTGATTGCCAGTGAGTTGCAGGTGCTGGGAGGTGTGGGTGGCACGCAGCGCGGGCCAAAAATAAACATAAGGATCTCAATTACATCTCAGTTTTTTAAAATGGATTTAAATGCATCCACATCCAGCTGAACTTGATTTAATTTGACTGCGTATCCTAACTTTAGAAGGAGAGTAGGACATTCTACGGGAATATACTGGAAACAGGGAATACAACAATCGATGTCAATTTTCCCAATCAAGTGTTGCATTGATTACTCTGAGGGTTAATCATGTTAATCAATATGGACACAAAAGTAAATAATCTTTGCACTAACTTCATTAGTGACTTCTTTTTAGTGGAAGTGGTGGGAAAAGCTTTGAGATCCTAGATTACCTACAGTAGTGTATGTGTTTTATTTGAAATTATTACATTGTTAATAAGGTATCAACCTTGTAGAAGCAATGTTCTACCTACTTTACAGTCGTTTTAAATGGGTGTAATTAGATAATTAAGTGACATAGTCACTGTGGGTTTATTGGTCTCACACTGAATATTGAATCCAATCAATTTAAATCAATTTTGTTTCATTTTTTTAGAAATAGGCCAGGGGGAATGATTATATTATAGTTCTTCCTGTTTAGTTGGCACATAAGTGTGTAAACACAATAAAAGCATGCAATAAAAAGACTTGAAATTGATCACTGAGACAAATTTCTGATCTTGTGCAAACTCACTTAAAAGCCAGTGAATTTTTCTTTTGAATGGTAGTCTTATATCTCAGAAGCTGATTGTTTCAGACAAATAAAGCAATTTAAGACATTAGGGTCAGGCTGAGATGAGAGGAAAGAAATTTCTCAGGAGCTTAATGGAAGAAGTCTGAGAATATTGTCAAAATCTCACACTGATGTTAATTTGAGCTTGGCTAGGAGAAATAGGCTGGACAAAAAAAGAGGTTTGATTTGAAATGTTCCTTTTCTTCTGGATGTTCTGAATGTCAAATGGCCTGCGTTGAACAAGAAGTGGGGGAATAGCATACCGATCAATGTTCAGACATCTCTGGTGAATGCTGTTCAACAGAGGAGAGGAAAAGAGCAAAGATGGAGTATGAAAAGGAGGATGAACAGAGGACTAGACCAAAGGAGAAGGCACTGTGTGTTCTACAGCTATAGGCCATTAGCACCTTCAGTTGGCCCTAAACCTGAACAGTCTTCTCCCAACAGCCCAGTCACGAAGCGGGAGGATGCAGAGAGAGGCAGGGAAGTGAAACACAGATGAACGGAGAGAGTGAAGATATGAGAGCATACATTTTGCATGTACATGCTTCAGTGAAGTCACAAGGGTGTTCCTCCTCCTTCTGCCTCTCTGTCCTCATTTAACCTGAGTATAGCGTGGGCGTTATCTGTAATTTATGAGAAGTTTGACTTAACAAAAAAGTAAAATGCTGTTTGTGTGGGTACCGGACGGATACTATCTTCCTGAAGAGGCTCACGGTTGTGTTCATCAGATTTAGAGCGCCAACTTGAAATGAATTGTAATACGACTACAAAACAGTGTAGCTGTGTGCCATAGACTGAGGTCCTTACTCACAGGGATCATTTGCATGTGTGTGTGTGTGTGTGTGTGTGTGTGTGTGTGTGTGTTCAAATTGATGTGAAAACTAGTTCTAGTTGATCTGGATGGATGAGCTATAATGGCATATTTAATTATATTAAGTATATGGGTGATTCTAATTTTTTGGAGTTTGATATTCAATTCTTAGCTTTCTTTAAAGTTTAGGTTTCAAAATTTATTTACTCAATTTTCAGAGTTTTTTGCTTTAGTTCTAGTTTGTATTAACGGAATTTAGTCAGTTCCATCATCGTTTCCCCCCAAATGTTACGTTTATTCACGTGTCTGCGTTTCCTGATTTTCAGTTATTTTACTTTTATATGTTTTGTCTTGCAGTTAGTTTTACTCCCCCTGCTGTCTCAATGCAATTGATTGTCTTTATCTGTGAGATTACTAACATATGCAATTGATTCAAATCCCCTAATTATCGTCTTCTACCTAGTCTGTGTTACCGTGTCTGTTGATTCCCCCCTTTGTGTTTTTATGAGTTATTTGAATTTTGGGATACCCAGCTTTTGGAGTCTAGTGTATTTCTGCATTGACCTGAATGACTGTCTTGCCTTTTTTTGTTAAAGTCAATTGCTTACTGATTACTTAATAATTAATCTATTCATTTTCTATTCAAGGCAATCCAAGTAGTTGATGGAAATGTGGACATTTATATCTTGTCCAGAGTTGCAAGGTTAGCATGCTTTTTTTTGTTAAACAGTGAAGCAGACATGTTATACTTTTACTAACTGAACCTATATTAATGTAAGAGCAATATTAACACATGAGATTACAAACTTATTTTACTTTGCCTCCGTATGCAAACAGTCAGGGTTTAAAGTGAGATTTGGCAGGTGGAAGAGCCCTGATTGGTTGTAGTGGCTCAGCATGGTGAAACAAAATAACAGTAATTTCTATTGTGAGCTTCAGTAGGTTTTCTGTGTGTTCAGGATGTGTTTGTCTGACCTGTGCTGATGCTGCTGCTCCTCTGACATTTACTGCTCTTTGTGGGTTTACACAACCGAATTCAACAGGATATAACCCAATATTTCACCTGCTATCTTTGCTGATTTCCATTCTCTACATGAACAGTATGCTGTTTATACTAGACAGTATAAAGTTAGCATGAAGTTTGAGTTTAAATAATTAATCTTTTTTTTTTTTTTAGAATTTACCACAAACAAATATATATTGTTTTAATAAGGAACATAAAGTGAGACACAACCTATAAAAACACAAGTAAACAAAAGTAAAAAAAAATGGGTGTACCATCTAGTTAACACACACACACACACACACACACACACACACACACACACACACACACATATATACAGAAGTACAGTAACAAAATATTTTTTACTTTGTTACTGTACTTCTGTATAACTTTGTAAAGTATTTTTACTTTATTACCCCTCCCTCACCTCTGCCAACCATAAACACCAGAAGTCAAAGGTAAGAGGAAAAGTATCCTAGGTGGTGTTTTACCTGGAAAATGTAAGTAGAAGTATAATTTAACATCATCTCACTGCGGTTTAACAATAACTACATTAACTTAACTTTGCAACTCTGCAATCTGCTTCTTTGGATGTTTTTTTTTCTTTCTTTCAGGCAAGTAAAACAGATTTTTGTTCTAACATGTTGCTATGTATAGTTTATGAGTCCTTACTAGGTGAATATGACAGTGCTGATTAAAAATAATCTATTTATTGTGAGAAGATACATCCATTGGTGGATGGCTAAAGATTGTTTCTCATGTCTCTTCTATGCTTTTGAAATTTTCATTTAGTGACCAATAAATTAAAATGATTAGCCAATATCAGTATTCTGATAAATGGCTAACACTGGCCGATAACATTGGCCAGCCGATATATTTTTCTGCCTCAAGTACGAACTAAATGCTAACGCAAATGGAAAATGTCCTACTGCTCCAGGTACACATTAAAATTACTATCAACTCAAGTTTTGACTGCCAAAACATGAGCGCCTGCAGATGAGCAAAGGCCACAACTAAAATTTGAGTTCTGAGAAACATTCAAGGAAACTTTTGAATGCGGTAAACAGAGCAGATACATCTAGGTTGTCGGTAATCGAGTCACCTCAGGTAATTAGTATTGATGCTGTATTAACAAACACCTCATGCTAACGAAACTCCCTCAGGCATTACATAAATAGCAAATGGAAACAGGTGGACATTTCCTCTTTGTTTACACTGTTTGTGCTTGTGAGGAGGGTGAAATGTGGTGTGTGTGTGTGTTGTGTTGTTTATGCTGTGGAAGAAGCATTCATGGTGCTACCCCTTGTGGTGCAGCCTCTTTCCTAACTACCACATACACACCAGTCTCTAGAGACCAATAGATTCGCAGTGTGTGTGCGTGAGAACTGCCTTAAAAGACTCATACAACCCACACAATGGCACCACAATCGAGCTACCTGCTATCACAGTCGGAGCTGAGTGAGGGGAGCTAAAGTGTGCAGATGAAAGAATGAGAAAAGGAGGTCTGGCAATAAATGCAGCTGAAGGGAAAAAACAGCATTATTTAAAAGTGTTGCTGCACAAGGGAAAAAAAGTGTGATGTATTTTTATGTTCCAGAAATGAAGAAAATAAAAACAAGCAAATTCAGGGGATGAGAGAAAAATGCTGGTAGTACAGGAGTAGATGGAGATTGACAGTGAAAACTGGCAGGAGTGCGGTTGTTTACAAGACAGAGAGGTATTCAGTTAAATGGTGGTGGAATGCAAATAGGAAGGAACAGGAGAAGAAATTAGCGGTGGAGAGGCAACGCTGATGCTGTGCTTAGCTAAATCTTGCTGGCCATTAGATTAGCAGGAAATCTAATGGCAGTGATCTGTACAAATGTTAGTTTATAAAGCACACTGATGATTTGGCAAAGGCCAAACTGCACATCCAGACCAACATCGGATCACAAGCAGAAGCGTACACTCGGCCGCGCGTACACGTGCATTGCTTGCTAACGTTGTTAAATCCTTTCCTTTCTACGCAGAAGTTTGTCCTTGTAGGAGTACATGCTGCTCCTCCCTGTTCTGCTGCTCAGCCCCTCCCACCTGTGTCTAAACTCACTGCCAGAAAAGAGAGAAATAGAGAAGGAGAAGAAAGAAGATCACATTTCCCAGAATCAATGTTGCATAGGTGATATAGGAATCTGGCAGCCGACTATCAGTAATAAGCATCTACCAGCCTAGCCTGCACCAAGCACATCAACAGCCTCCTCCCCGACATTAAGTATTGATTTCTGACAGACAGGACTTGTGATTGCCAACGTAGATCTGCCACTGTGTTTGTCTCCCCTGACTTGTGTGATACCTGTCATGTATGTGGAGGCATTTGCATGCTTGTGCTGTCAGGGTGATTGCTACATCTCTTATTGATGGAGCTGTTGACTGCGAGTAAATTGAAAAAAAAAAAAAATGCTCGCACAGTGGAAATGTGTTATTGACTGGGGCCATAAAGTAAAGTATATCCCTGCAGTTCCGGAGACGTGAATTGCCATGCACGCCTACTGGGCCCTGGCTTCTAGCTAAATAAAAGAGTCGCTGTGACACTGTGTGAATTATATTCTGTTTTAATGGGGTGCACTTCATATTTAATGTTTCATAATAGGCACATTTGTATGCAAAAACAAATAACTAAACTCCCTATGCATTAGCGTGTTTAAGTATGACAACATCCATCTATCCATCCTCTTCTGCTTATCCATTTCAGGGTAACAGTGGGGGGTCTGGTTCCTATCCAGATGTTATAGGATAACAGGTTTCCAGTCTATCGCAGTGCTAACACAGAGACGGATGGCCTCACATGCACACACATGGCCAATTTAGATTGGCCAATTACCCTAACACGCATGGGTTTGGTGAGGTGAAATTACTTGTCTGGGCGTGCCACTGCATCAGGCAATAAACGTGACATATTTTACGTTGGCATGAAATATATATTTTTGTTTAAAAAGAGACAGCCAAAATGAAAAGAGAATCAATGTGGTACCCAGAAATGACACAATAAACAAGGAACTGGAGAGCTGACTGCCATTTAGATCATCCATCTTTGTACTGGAAATGGAAATGCACAAGGCTGTGCAACAGCTTAAAATTTACTCGTGCACTCTTTTTTCTGATGTCCTCGCTGCCATGCTGTCAAGTTTATAGTGATAATGGTGGGTGGCAGATTCACCATAAAAAGAAAGATGCAACTTTTAGAGCAACAAATCCCTTTGTGCTGTTGGTAGAAAATCTCAACAGATTTTTTTAGTTTTTTTGTTTAAACAGTTACGTAATATTGTCCTGGAAGTCTTGAGGTTAATAGATGTCCAAAGCAAAGAGTAATTGCCTTCGCCGCCGTAGAACTAGTTTGTTCCGGTATTAAAAGCGTAATGCTAGAAGGACAATCAGAAAGGGCAGACTTATTCCAAAGCCATTTTTTTTTATCATGTGTAGGACCTCCCATACTATAACCAGAAATAACATTTGTTCAATTCAATTCAATTCAATTCAATTTTATTTATATAGCGCCAAATCCCAACAACAGTTGCCTCAAGGCACTTTATATTGTAAGGTAGACCCTACAATAATACATACAGAGAAAAAAACCCAACAATCATATGACCCCCTATGAGCAAGCACTTTGGCGACTGGGAAGAAAAAACTCCTTTTTAACAGGAAGAAACCTCCGGCAGAACCAGGCTCAGGGAGGGGCGGGGCCATCTGCTGCGACCGGTTGGGGTGCCTTATTAAAGGCATTTTGCTGATTGCTGTATCTGATTCCAAAGAGTTCCTGAGAATTCTTATTTGGCAGCTCTTCTGCTAATTTCCTATGATGGACAAACGTCCTCAGAAACTCAAATCCAGATAATTTTAGCGGAGCATGATCTGAAGAAAGTCTGTTTTCAAACCACATCTTCAATTTTTTGTTTAGCATGTTTAATAGCCATAATTTTGCGTCATTTCTCTATGCTGGGTAATAGCTAACAAAAAGTAGTGTGTTATATATTGTTTCGATAATGTTCTGATTTTAATGATTTAAAATAAACGTTTTAAAAAGGGCTTCTGAGACTGACGGGGAATTGCTGTTATGTAACGTTTGTGTGTGCGTGAATGTGTGAAAGTGACTTGTAAGCCACACAGTACATGAAGGTCAGAATTATTCAATAGTCTAGCCTGCTTTTGAGAGATGCACTGCTTGCATATCAATGAGAAATATTCTCCTCCTGCATATCTCAACATTTCTTCATGTTTGCAAGATGCTTAATGGAGGAGACACCTAATTTCATGCCTCTGGTCAAGCATCCATTGTGTGTCTCATAATTTTCCTCTCAAATTTGATCTTTTTTTTTTCTTGCCATGAAGGGAGCCTTGCAGTGCCACTGACTCATTTAACCAGTGATTTTCCACTTAGTTATTCATCAGAATTCTTTCTGCTGATTAAAGTGCATCAATCAGGCTGTAGATTTGTGATATCTGTGGAATTTTGTTTTTTAAAAAGCCCAGGGTGACACTTGTAGCCTTTGTGAAGCCTTCAGCTGCACATACGAGCAGGGCAACTCACATTTTTTAGACAAAGAAGAAGGGAATTTAATCAAACATGCAATGTTGTGTTTAATTGAAGTGGGAAAATTAAAGCTAAGAAGGCAGAAACTGTGTATTTATTTACTGTATTGTGGTTTTAGTGGGTGTAATTTATTGTTATTATACAGTTTTGATAATCTGTTCTGTATGAACTGATATTTCCCAGTTTCCTTCTCATTCAGTTGATAAACACCATCATAAGGACTCAAGGTGCTGGTTCTGCTTTATTTCAGATTCAGATTTTTTTTTAATAATACGATAGATATATTAATCGGTGCCAATATATAGATAGTTGTACCGCAAATTACAAGTGAAATTATGTAATTGTTACATAAGCATGATAATTTGAACATTCAAAGTTAAAAATGTGCTGCAGTGGCTTGTAAAAAATGACAAATGAGCTAAATATGCACAAGTCTGAGTGTTAAACATGAACGACGTCAGCTGTCACACTGGCTTGATCATCCTGAAGTCTCCATGTGAGCTTTTTGTTTATTTATTTCAAGAATCACAACTTTGTCTGGTTTGAGAGCATGACAAAGCGAAAGAGGATGTATAGCTGGAAAATGTTTTCTCTTCACTTTAAAAAGCAGAAGCTGAAAGTTGAGCATTCAGCTAGAAAAAGTGTCAACTTGGCTGTAATTTTGCATGAATGTTTTTGAGTGAGAGAGAGAGGGGGGGGGGGCAAAGAGAAACCAAGACATCTGTGAGGTAATGCCTCATAAAATGTTGTCTGTCCCTGTCTGGCTTTATTTTGGAGGCACGGGGGATGCTGGATCGAGTGTGTGCGTCCGCAGCTGCTTGAAAAGAGCCTGTAACAGACAGCTGAGACTGAATTGAAAGGACAGTGACCAGTAAAAATTTGCATGCCTCAAGGCAACTGATGTGATATTTTGCAGGCTTGGGTCAGACGAGTGATTTGCATGCTTGCATCATGCTGACTCAGCACCTAAAGGGAAAGAGAAAAAGCCAGAGGGAGAAGCACTCATGGCAGCTCCTTGCTGCCATTGAACTCTTCTAAAAACAGCTCTGCATCACTCCTTTCCTCTTATCTTTTTATTGATGATTGATGTCTCGTGTGATAAATGTTTTTGCATGCAAACTGAAAAGAATGCTGAAAAACTGAGACAATGCTGTGATTTCATCTGTGTTTTTGTTTTTTCTTTTGGTAACTCTGCTTCAGAAATAAAGCTCAACCTGTGTCCCATTTGTGCTTTCTGCCCTTAACCACTCGGCTAGAAAACGCATAAGCAAACACCCACAGCTTCACCTACGTTCTCTAACCCTTCAGTCAACCTATGTATTGATTCCTCACTGGATTTTCACTCAGTTTGAACAAAACTAAAAAAAAAATGACTCATTTCTCTGTGTCCATTGTTTTCCTCGTGAACTGGCAGTACACACCGAGATCGGCGTCCTTCAGGACGCCTCTGCATAGCTCCTGAACTCGATACACAAGGCTCAGCGAGTGGTGCAGAGCAGCCCGTCTTGTCATCTCTTACTCGAGATGAGTTGGGCTCCAGCTTCGGTTCCGTCGATGCTCAACACCTACAACTGCTTTGATGAGTAGAATTAGTTATGTGACACTTCAGGGCTAATCATTTTGGCATGGCACATGCATTTTATAGTTGCCAGTAGAATTTCTGTGTCATTAACCCCTCTATATTTTAAGTATATATAATATGGAACTTGGACAATTATGGTAAATTGTGAAGACGTATACACTGAGCAGTGTTTCTTTTTTTTTTTTGAGAATATTTTATTGGCAATTTGTTTATGTATTTCCTCTTCCTGCCCATTTGTGTCGGATCATAGCGGTTCCTTCTTCTTGTGGCTTTGAGTGTAAATTAACAACTGAAAGACATCACTGAGTTGCTAAGCAACTTAGACACCCTATTAACCTCATTGTACATCTCTGACTACATTTCAGATGAATGAAATGTAGGAAAAATGCTGTATAAACAGAAAGATACCACTTTGTATGCAGTGCAGCATAGTACACAGTACATAGTGGCTTGTTCTTAGGCTACATCAAGTTGCCAGTTTATAATATTTGGACTACATTCATTTATATGAATCTACACATATATATTAGAGTTGCATATTTAAGTAAACACACTAACAATAAATGTTGACGTTGTGGAGCTGACCTTTTGAAGTTTTTACCGGCAGCAACCGTGAAGGAACTGTATGACAACTGATCAGTAAACAATCAACATAACCTCCCCAAATGAAGCACAGTAATTAATAAAATGTAGGTATGAGCTCATGCACAGAAACAAGTAAGGTGATCACTAAACTGTTACATAACAGCATTAATATTTACAGCAATGTCTTAATTTAATAATGCACACTGAAACTGGCAACTGCATATATAGCAAATACTGTATAAAGTGAAGGTCAAGAATTTATTAAATTATTTAATGTGAATTTTTTTTAAAGATATGTTCATAATTGTATCTAAAAGAATCGGTGGATTAGTCTCTACACTGCTGCTCAGTTTATTTTCTTGCCTTGGCAGAAAAGCCATCAGTTTGGCTCACAAGTGTTGTAATTAATAAATCTTTTGGCCTAAGTGTGACAACACTGTTTATTTTATTAGTTGCTCTTTTAATATCCTGCTTTAACAGGAAGGGAGCAGATTTTAAAATACGTCACAGTCATGTAAGAGAAGTCACAGCAAATGGGTTATTCCCTTTTCGAACTTTCTCTTCGAGATAAAACCAAATATTAAAGCATTTAATTTTTTATGCTATGTTTCTTAGAGTGAGTTTGACAAAAGGTTTCTTTTTATTAAGGATTAAATTATCTTAAATATTTAGCAGGCCTCTGTTTCTTGCTGTGCATGCTTAAACTGTATATACAGTCTCACAATATTTATGAAAGATAAAAATGTTATGCAAGCTTCCTAGTGTGCACAGAGCATGCAACTTTTTATGAATTCATACAGTCGTAGACTAAATTTTAAACAAAACCTCTCATCGCTATTTTTTTAAACTTCTGTCTTGCAAGGCTAGTTAGCATTTATTTACATTTGACTTTCCTCCTGAATGTTTTTTCCTGGGCTTTCCCTGTGTCAGGGTTCCTGGGTCGGTGACCCAGTATTTTCAGTTCACGTTCTCTGTTTATCTTCTGCCTGTTCCACTTCCTGTTTTATTGTGTTAGCCTTGGTCCATGTGCATTATGTTCCGTCCTCTTCCCGTTTATCATTATTTCATTATGTTCAGCTGTGTACTCACCAGGTTCTAATCTCTCATCACTCAGCCTGTGTATTTATGTCCCTCAGTTCAACCAGTCCAATGTCGTGTCATTGATGTTATTGTGATGTTGTCTCTCCGTCTGTATGTTCAGTTAGTCAGTCAGTGCTTCAGTCAGTCGTCCAGCCAGCCATTTTCTCCCTTTGTTCTGTTCATCCACTCCTTATAATAAATCGTCACCTACCTGCGAGTCCTGCGTTTGGGTTCCTTCTTCCTCGCCTCCACCCAACCGCTGACAGAATGACACGACCCGTGCCACGAAGACACGTTTGGAACCCAGCGGACTCGGACCTCTACGAGCGGCAGGAGGTAGCGCTCTCCTTGTGGGCGGAAAAGCTCAAGGAGAGACAGCGGCTCTTCGCGGAGCGAGAGCACGTCTTCGAGGGCACTCGCTTGGCTCTGGGCGGGCCTCGGAGACGCCGCGTTCCCCCACCTGCTGCCTCACCTGTACCGGAGCATTTGCCGTGGAGAGTGGACGTTCCACGCCGCGCTTCGGCCACTCCCTCTCTCGCCACTCCGCTCCTCGCTCCCACACCCGCCGCCTCATCCGCCGGACCTCCACCATCGCCGCGGCACAACGGCTACGCCTCCCACCTCGGCTCAACGGAGGCTACCGCGCCAGAGGCTCTGCTGTTTTCCCCGGCCGCTTCCCAGAGAAAGCGGCGCACACGCCGCCATAGAACGGACTACTTTCAGCCACTCCCGATGGTGAGCTCCAGTGACTGTTTTTCGCACTCACCATCTGATTATTCACTTAAAACGCACAATAAACCCATCTCTCATTCATGGGATGTTTCCCTCCTGGAGGATTCTGTGGACTGGGAAGATTTGTTCTGCTCTGCTCCCCCAAAGACTGTAAATAGTGGTGGCAGAAAAATCAGAACAATCTCCAATAAACCTGCCAGTAACACACACACGTCACTATTTCCACACCCAGTATTCAGCCATTTCCCACCAGCACAGGGGCCCAGTCTACGCCCACACCAGTGCCAGCTCCCAGGAGGAGGGCAGCTGCGACCCGGTCTACCTCCACACCCGCTTCTGTTTCTCAGGTGGGGGTGACTGGTGTCCAGCCACCTTCCGTGCCCGTCCCAGCGCCCAGGTTGAGGGCAACCAGAACCCAGCTTGACCTCCCTGGAGGCTTGGAGGAGCTAACCGGTCCACCTGCTACTTCACCACTTCATCCACCTCCTGACCCAGCCTTTCACGCCCTCGCACTATCCCTAGTTAGATTAGCTGAACTGTCCCCTGCCCAGGCACCAGCCTTACGAGCCCAAGCCGTAATTTTATCTCCGTCACTAGCTCAATCTGTAGCTCAGCCAGCAGCCACGCCTGCCTCTGTTCCTCCCTTAGCATCTCCACTCCAGTCAGTTCCCTCACCTGCTGTTCAGCTTTCCCTCCAGTCAGTTCCCTCACCTGCTGTTCAGCTTTCCCTCCAGTCAGTTCCCTCACCTGCTGTTCAGCTTTCCCTCCAGTCAGTTCCCTCACCTGCTGTTCAGCTTTCCCTCCAGTCAGTTCCCTCACCTGCTGTTCAGCTTTCCCTCCAGTCAGTTCCCTCACCTGCTGTTCAGTCCCCTGTCCAGTCAGTCCAGTCGCCCCCTGTTTCCCAGTCCCCTGTCCAGTCAGTCCAGTCGCCCCCTGTTTCCCAGTCCCCTGTCCAGTCGCCCCCTGTTTCCCAGTCCCCTGTCCAGTCAGTCCAGTCGCCCCCTGTTTCCCAGTCCCCTGTCCAGTCGCCCCCTGTTTCCCAGTCGCCTGTCCAGTCGCCCCCTGTTTCCCAGTCGCTGGTCTACCATCCTGTTCAGTTCCCGGACCTGCAGCCACAGCACCCAGAGCCAGCTGTGAACCTTCCTGCTCCTCAGCCAGGGGCCTCCGCGCCCGCTGGCCCGGCCGCTCCTCAGCCAGGGGCCTCCGCGCCCGGTCAGGCCTCTGCATCGCCTTCAACGTCGCCCGGTCCGGCGTCGGCCTCTGCTTCTGCTCCGCCTGGCCCGGCTCCAGAGTCTTCGTCCTCGTCTGGCCCGGCTCCAGAGTCTTCGGCTTTTGTTTCGCCTGCTGCAGCTCCAGCCTGTGCTTCGCCTGGCCCGGCCCCGCCGTCGCCTGGTCCTGCCTCGTCTGGTCCTGTGCCCACCAGGCCATGGCCAGCACACCTAACACTGGAGAGCCGCCGCTGCCTTCCGCGTGGTCGGACCCCTGAACTGCTCCGTCGTCTCCTTCGCCGCCGCCGTTGCCTTCCGCGCGGTCGGCCCCCGGACCAGTGCTGTCGCCGTTGCCTTCCGCGCGGTCGGCCCCCTGCACTGTCTCGTCTCGGCCACGGGCCGCGTGGACGCCCACCTGCACTGTCTCGTCTCGGCCACGGGCCACGGGGGCGCCCACCTGAACTGTCTCGGTGTGGACTCCGTCCCTCCGTCCTGGGCCCCCTCCGCCCGCCCTGTTCTGTTTTTTTTTTTTTTTTTTTTTTCTTTCTCTCTCTTTTGGCCGTCGGGTGCCGGCCTTTGGGGGGGGGGGGTACTGTCAGGGTTCCTGGATCGGTGACCCAGTATTTTCAGTTCACGTTCTCTGTTTATCTTCTGCCTGTTCCACTTCCTGTTTTATTGTGTTAGCCTTGGTCCATGTGCATTATGTTCCGTCCTCTTCCCGTTTATCATTAGTTCATTATGTTCAGCTGTGTACTCACCAGGTTCTAATCTCTCATCACTCAGCCTGTGTATTTATGTCCCTCAGTTCAACCAGTCCAATGTCGTGTCATTGATGTTATTGTGATGTTGTCTCTCCGTCTGTATGTTCAGTTAGTCAGTCAGTGCTTCAGTCAGTCGTCCAGCCAGCCATTTTCTCCCTTTGTTCTGTTCATCCACTCCTTATAATAAATCGTCACCTACCTGCGAGTCCTGCGTTTGGGTTCCTTCTTCCTCGCCTCCACCCAACCACTGACACCCTGTTAGACTGGTCTGTGTTAGACTAATTGCAAAACATGGGTTCAAATTCCCGTCACATATCCTGTATCATAATTTTTTTTTCTTTTTTTATTTATAGATTCTGGAAAAGCAACATATGTCAGTGTCCCTCCATTTTTAACTTCATCATTTTATTTACATGCTGACAGTATGCTGAACACCATATGGTTACTTTCTGTATTTGGTAAATCTTGTTTCATTTTCCAGCAAATATCTTCCCATTTATCACTGGAAAACTTGTCAATAGTGTAAGAATCTGGATGCAGCTATGTAAGCACCCCTAAGGTAGGCCTTTCAATTACTTATACTCAAGAAATTGGCAGTCAGTTGTAATCATGGTTCATACTTAGTCAACTTTGACATCACTTCACACTTGTAGCTCATGAAAAAAATCAAATCTGTGTTTGATGGGGAGGAGTTCTGCAATTACACCCTGCTGTGCTCTACTGAAAAACATGGATTAAATATACATATGCATGTGGTATTTTCATTTTTCATTGAAAGTGAATACTGAATCTTTTCTCAGTTCTGCTTCAACATTATGTTTGCTCACTGATGCCATTCTTCAGGATTATGCACCTGGCTGTTTCTTCTATCAGCCTAGTGTTTGATCAGATTAGTTGTGGCACATTTGTATTGTGTGGTGCATGCATGTTTGCAAGTGTCTTTGTTTGCTGTGTGCGACTGTCCTTCAGGTCGCTCACAGCGCAAAAAGAGGACAAACAGTAAGAACAGATAAACAGAGGCACAAGCAAAGGAAGGTCCGGGCATACACCTCTACCACATAGTAAAACTCAGTGTTATCACTTTGCTGCACTGTTATAATTGTATTAAATCCCTCCTGCACACTAAGCCTATACAGTGGAGTAGTGCAGAGCTGGCTGTTGTCCCTAATAAATGTAGTAAATCAGCCAGGATGCTCAAGGATGCAACACGCTAAATCACAATAAGCTCTTTGTGCAGGAAGTGACAAAGGAGCTTCCACTTGCACGGCCCAGTGATTGAAGGCCTTCTGGTAAACTGAACAGGCAATAACAAAAAAAGACAAATGATGGTCATATTTAGCTCCTGCTGAGGATGAGGCAACTGCAGATGCAGTTGTTTAGACCTGGAAAAGAGATGAAAGTAAGAAAGACAAAACATAAGGCGAAGTCGGGTAGAAAGGCAAAGTGCCCCATAGGACCCACATTGTGTATGACGGTCTGGTGCACTGACGTCAAACGGTGTGGAGTTCAATAAACTAGAGAAGATTGGTCGTTTCAGTGTGATGCTGTCAGCCCCTAAACCATGCAGTGTAAGAGTATTGATTTTTCAAGCTCACCTAGGAATTTCATTCACTTGCGTGTGTAAGCATACTGTAGATGTTGCGCAGATGTAATCTTCTCTCAGGCCAGAAAAATTGCTAGATCCTTCTGCTAAAACTTTATTCAGCTACAGCTTAGGATTTGTCACTTTAAGAAGATAATGTTTATGTGGATTAACTGTACTTTGTGGTGTGATTTTTCTCTCCTGCTGATTTTTTTTCTCTAACCTGCAACCCCCCAAAGTCCTTAACAGCTGCTCAAACCCTGGTTCCCCTCTCCCTGCCCTTGTAACACCCACCCTAATATGTCAAAGCACCCACTGCAGAGGCTTTATTTACTGCTTTATTTTTTTATGTTGAAGGACTTAGGACACCTTACCCTTTCCTTAGTAATTAAACAAATGCACAATAAAAGCATCCTTGGAGAGATGTGAGTAATACTGGCGCTTTGGGTTTTTAAGTAAGACCTTCATCTTTGTTTATGAGCTGCTTTAAAATAGGGCTGTAGTTTCAAAGTCAGATTGTCAATTGGTGAGAAGCGCTAGCTTTCCAGGAATGATCCATTAATTCTGACAGCTGGAAGAGCTGAATAGATGCGAAAAACATGTTTTTTTACAGCTTTGAACTCATTCAGCTAAAGGGAGATTGCTATATCTGCCTTGTTAAAGAAGTTATTTATGTGGCTGCAGGTTTTTAAATGGTCATAGACTTAAGTGTAAACCTTAAACAGTTGTTTGCATATTACAGCTCAACAAAATAGTCAGGTATATGCTTGTCATCTCTGAGAGCTCTGTTTGTTGTTATCACTGTACTGTTAATAGTTGATTTTTATGTTTTTGTAAGAGTTTTTTTTCTGTTTAATTGGTTGAAGAGTAGACAAATCAGTTGACAAAAATTGCTTGTTCACTGCAGATTTCATATTCTGTGTCTAAAGATAGCAAAAAGAATGGTGTGACAAAGCTGTGAAGTAGTCACTGAAGTGATGGACCAAAGATGAGATATACTTTTGTTTTGCAATAGATTCTGGGAAATTCCTTGTATTTCATGCAGAACCCCACCTTACCGATCCCTACTAAGCTAAGCTAACTAATGCTTCTGCTAGCTGCTGGCTCTGGGATTATAAGGTTTCTTGCGCTTTACAGAGAGCCATACAGCCAACTGCATCGAGAGAAAACTCTCTTTGTGAAACAGCCACTGTGCACCACTCACTTACAGTATCACACTGCTAGATGCTCTGTCCCTTTCAATACAGACTTCAGTTTTACTTATTCAGTAAGTTGCAAGGGAAGGTGGGATCTTCATACTGTGATACTTTAGCATTCAGAAGTCAGAACTCATACAAACACATGAGCTCAAAATTGAAGCCATTTCCTTTTCTAAAGACAAGAGAAGATGCTGAGCCATAAAGAGAAATATTTCCAATTTTCCGTTTTTGTGACCCATTAAACGCAATGATATTGTGGTCTCAATTTAGAGAAGGCCCACATCATTTAAACAACAGTTTATATGCCAAGCACGATATTCCCGTGATAAGATTAAACTGTGTGTGATTGTTTGGGGCCCGTTGCGTCCCCCATGTGTCAGGAAAAGAGGACAGTCTGAGAAAAATATGCTGATTGTAGACGAAAATACACAGAACGTGCTTCAGTTCAAGACAGTGGAATAGTTAACCATGTTTTTGTTACCCCTCTCTGATTAACCTTCACGTGACCTTTAGTAACAATAATACATCCTTTCCTGCGTTTATATAGATGCCTGTTATTAGTCTGTGCTTTAAAAAAAAAACACATCCTCATCAGATTCATCTTCCCTCCTTCTGTTCAGTTCTCTCCCAGGGAATCCTGACTTCCCCCCTCTTCTTCTCGGTAAAGTAAGGCCGTTACTAAAAATAGGAATTACAATTCTCCTGCTCGTCTCTATGCATATCACCCACCTTCTTTCCTCCTGATTCAAGAGACCTTCAGTTTTTTCACCTGTGATGTGCATCAGCCAGTCCATCACCAGTGCCATTCCACCAAGCTGGTTTCAGATTGGATTGTCCTCGCTGCAGAATTTCCAGGCAAACACAAAGGTCACCTTCAACCAGAGCTCCTCTGCAAAGTGGGCACATTGAACCACTCTCCTCACGTGTCCTGTACCCTCTCTTTACTGTGCATTTACACAAACATGCTCACTTCCTCCCATGTCCTAGATTTGTCTCCACTGCTGTGATAAAAAGCTTTTAAAACTGCCGTTCATCTTAGCGTCAACCCTGTTACCAGCGCTTAATATGTGTTGCTCATCATTCCAAGACATTCATTTTCTTAAATGAAAGCTGTAATTAAATGAGAGTACTCTTTGTCAGTGATAACTATATGGTTATATATGATGTAGAAAGATTTTAGTGATGTTTGTTTGCCTGTTTGTTACCAAATAAAATTTAATTAAAACCTGGTGGATGGTTGGAGTGTAATCAAACAAAGAATTGGGCTTGACAGTTGTGTTTTTCAAGCGCTCTTGCAGCTATTAGTGTGCGAATGTCTCCGCAGTGTTTTGTGTTGTAGCTGATGGGAGGGCTGGTTCCTATTAGCTGCCTAAGATTATGTAGGTAGGTACCCACAGACAAGAGGCATGGACAGGAGACTGTCACAAGCCAGGATGCTGGTAGTGTATCATTTAGGTTTTGTGGCTCACTTGATCTTGATTCAGTGGCTCCTGCTGAAGCCTGATCAAATTGGGATCTGGGGATTTTGGAGGTCAGGTCTCTGCTTTGGGCTTTTTCCTGTGCCCTCATTTTCTGATCAGTTTTTATGGTGTGTTGGAAGGTAGAGGTCACTCGGTCTGCAACAATGTTGAGGTAGCATTAAGTTAAGCATTAAGTTTTAGTTGAGTCGGTTATATTTTATGTAATACATAATCATATCTGATATCCTCATCCTCAAGTATGATTAACTAAGTGCAATGGTGAATGATTATCAAAGTAGAAAGAAGGTGGCTCTTCATCCAGCAGATCAAAGATAAGCGGGTGTAGATTGCAAGCAATTTTTTCTTTACACTGGCCCTGGAACAGTCCATGAGTCGGTTTGCCAGCCTCTTGACGAGACAGAAGGAGCCTAGCCAAGGATCAGACTCACGGGGATTATTTATAGACTTGAGTGGGCTTCACGGACGCAGGCGTGGAATGTGTCAGAAAGAAAATGCATCATTGATCAAAGCTTGCTCAAAGACATCGTCTTATTTTTGCCAAATGCTGAGCAGAGATGGGGGATTGGGAAAAGAAACAACAGCGTTCACCAACGTCTCTATGTGTACTGGGCTATAGTAAGCTTGCTTGCTCCACTACCCACACAGAGTCCTCTGCACCTACACAGGTGACTGGACTTCACTGAACACATGCCAAATTTAGCCTCCTTATCCTCTATCTCTACTCCAGCATCTAAATAGCTTCTCAGCTCTGGATGTTTAAAATACATACATGGTGGGTGTTTGAATATTGAGTGTGCTGTACGTGGAGGCAGGTGTGTAACTGTGCGCTAATATGTGGGTTTAACAATGAAGTAAAGTGTGTTTGTGTAGGTGTACATGAGGAGGCGTAGAAGAAAAAAACAGAACCTCGTAGGCGTCGGTTATGGATTGCACATCTTGTACCCCATGTGATTTCTTTTTCTAACATTTTTACCTCAGGAAGAGATGGAGGCTTACAGAATTGCTATCAAGGACAGGCTGCAGTGATGTGTGTTTATAGGTCCTTCTTTTTTAGTCTGCATATCACACTAAGGAACATCTTTCAGAGGACAGTGCATGATGCTATTCCCTCTTTATCCCCACCTCCTGCTTGTCCTGTTCGCGAATAGAAAAGAGGGGAAATGTCAGGTGAGGTGTAGGGAGTGAAACGGAGCAGAGTGTAGTAGAGGTGTCCTGTGCTGCTGCTGCTGCAGCACAGCTCGTTGCTGGCAGGAGGGGGCACTTTTCTCTCTCTGCCAGTCGCTGCAATGCAGATGGCGGTCAAGGTTATGCCTGTCCAACCACACCGACAGACTGAAGTATTGAGGATGCTCGTGCAGGAATTCCAAGAGATGACAATTAAGCTTTGGGAAACTTGTGTTGTTCTGTGATGGTTTTATTTGTAGCTTAAGATCCTTCATGCTCAGACTTGCAAATGTCGTAACAGATGTAACAGATGTTTCTTTGGCTGAGAGGCAATGTTTTGGTTCTTGTACACTTCACTAATATCTTTTATTTTCCTCTTTTTTGAAGGGTTGTAATATATGGCTTGTTGTCATTTCACAGGAGTATTGTATTTGAAGTAGAGGGTAAATACTGTGGACGTGGATAGCACGGGACTGGCAGCGTGACATTTGTTGTTAATCAGCCTCCTGCTCATCCTCAGCTTCCTCTGTCTGGGTGTGATAAACATGTCAGTCTCAGCCAAACTGCAACACTGAGTACCACAGACTGTATGTGGTCAGTGCTTTGGAAAAGTATGTTCAACATTTCTTTGGAAGTGGCCATGTTTAATACTATTGTATTTTAAAGCCACTCTAACATTCTCACTTCCTGTTCAAAGTGAACTGCAGTCTTACACGGGCATGCTGAGAGAAAACAAAAGAGGATGGGCAAATTTCCACATCCTGTGTGCTTGTCTATGTGCGCATGTACCCAAAAAGAATTCCTCTGGGTTCCCCTTTTTCCTGCGCCTGAGGCTGAGGCAAACCAGTCACTGTGAACAGGTTTAAAACAGCTGCCTCTGTCAGATATTATTGAGGAAGTGATAGATCATTTTCCACAGGGTGGAAACATTTAGCACACCACTAGAATGACCTTAATTGTTTCCCAGTATCAATTTGATCTCTTTATCGATGCTGTATGAAGGGATATGTTTACCCAAAGAGCAGATTAAGACAAGATAAAAATGTATTGTGAGCCAAGAGATGCAATGATGATGACAGAAAGTGGAAACATGAACGATTGTTAGAGGTGAAAGGGCAAATGGTAGAAAAAAGGAGGAGACTGACAACAAGACCCAAGTGTTGAAAGGCTAATATCAACTAATATCCCTTTATTGCCCATTATCAGAAGTTAGTCAAACACACTTTCATGTCACACTCCCCTAAAGCCTTCACATCTCTGTCTCTACATCAACACAGCTTAGAACAATTGCCTGTGGCTGAAGACCATTTGGAGAAATGATAAAACACCATGGTAATGAACGTAATGAGAGGAACACTTTGGAATGAGACAAAACTGTTTAATTAAAGCAATAATGACCACAAGGGGGTATTAAACATAGTCAAATTTGACGTTGGTGGGTCTAATGTAGCGATTGCATGATGGGCTTGGCACACAGCTCTGTTTGTTAGCATACGGCTGTTGTGGGATTAATACCTTGCAAATCCCTTTGTGTTTTGTTTTTTTTTGCTTCCATGATTTCATTATAATAAGATGACCCAGCTCTCCTTGAGCTGTGCAGTTCTAGCAACCTTTGAATTATTAGGAAAATAATTAGCCTTGTGTATTTTATTCGAACACAGGATCCACTTCCCTAAAGAAGCACTGCACAAAATAAGATTCTTAACTTAAATCAGTTTGTTTTTCCATATAAAATCTGCTGTCGTGATCTTAAATGCACAGGAAGTTACTAATCCAAGCCTAAGATGAAAGCATTAAACTATTCGCTAAACAAAAACAAGGCAAATACGAGTAAATCTCCCCTGTCCTTTCAGTATAATGCGATCAGAGAATAGTTGCTCTGCTATGAGGATATCTGGGAAATAATTCTTTAAAGTTGTTCACATTTTTCTATCACTGTCACTTCAGTGTGCAGAGATCAATTTGGATGCATGAGGAGATAACAAATTTAATTTGTGCATAGTCTTTTAAATATTAGAACCCTGTTCTCCATTGGCACATTCTATTCTGGGACACTCAGACACATTAGTTAAATGGGGGCAATGTGCTCAACAGAGGAGGTGCAAGATAAAAATTGTGAACATGAGCTGAAAAAAAGCCTTCAAACATGCTCTGCTAAACAAGATAAAACTGTGGAGTGGATGCTTGCCTGGTGATGTTAGAGAATCCAGTGGCAGTTAACTGGAGCAATTATCCCCTCAATTCCCACGCACCCCACCACCCTCACCAGACACAAGGATTATTCTATTGTTTTACACAGCTTCCATGAAATTACAAACATAACCTTACTTAATCACTCGGGACATTGAATTTCTACTTGGACTTGCCCGAAACAACTAATCTAGGCTTCTAGTAAGCATCCTAGTCCAGTAGTCCCCAACCTTTTATGCGCCACAAACCAGTTTAATGTCAGACAATATTTTCACAGACCGGCCTTTAAGGTGTTACGGATAAATACAACAAAATAAAATGATGCAACCAAGAGAAAAACTGTGGTATTTTGTAAATATGATAATAAACGTGAATTCGCTGTGTAATTGTGTAAGTTTATTAGCAGCGTCCTCCTGAAATGCACTAACAACATTAAGAGTAACATCCTCTTCTCTGCCCCTTAATGCTCTCTGGTTACTATGGTAACGTGTAAATATTTCTTTCAAAATAAGACACACAACTACATCATGGGAAAAGACCCAGGGAAACCGAGTTAATGATAAAAACCCTGAAAACCATAAATTTCATACCCGAGCCTCAGCTCTCGCGGCCCGGCACCAAAGGACTCACGGACTGGTACCGGTCCATGGCGCATGGCTTGGGGACCGCCGCCCTAGTCAGTTGGCTGAAGCAACTCAGCTAGTTTCTTTTGCGTAAAGAGTAGCAGCTCTACACTAAAGCCATCCCGTATAGCCAAGCTTCTCACCCACTAACCTAATCTCGAAGGGAGACTCCAGACACCCTTCAGAGGCAGCTTGCATCCACCGTCTCATTCTTTTAGTCAATACAAAGAGTTCATGGCCAAGGTGAGATTGGCAACGTAGCTTGACCAGTCTGAGACTTGGAACTGGTCCACAATCTGGACAGACTTAAGGGATCCTATGCTGAAATAGCTCCTGGGATCACTCAGACACATAAACTCCTTCACCATGATAAGGTGGTGATTTATGGAGGACCTTTCTCTCACTTTATGCCTATACCTGAATATCCTGAACAGAGATGTGAAATATGCTGTGCACAAAATAAATATGTGCACCTTCTAAAATGGTTTTACAAATTAATATATAAATAAATTTATTAGAATTGGTCAAACTGATTATTCAGAGTTGTGATTGACAGTGACTTGCACAGTGTGATAAAGTGTTCACCAAATCCACAGCAAAATCCTTGAACGTTATACTGTACACGTCTATGGTCTTGCTATACATGTTCAAGGATTCAGATATGATAAGTGATAATGGTATGATAAGGAAAAGAGACACATCACATGCTCTGTGACTGAAGTATCTAGATGGCAGCAATTGGTGTGGTTTTTGTGGGGGGGCTTTTGTGGTGCCTGGCTCAATACCATTGACTTCTTCTTCTCTGTAGGCCAGTAATTAGTCAGACTGTTCGGTGGGCTCTGACTTGCTGAGAGTTCTCTGGGGGATTTCCACTTATTATCTGACCGTGAAGAAACTAAGCTTTACATTCCAGGCACAGCAAGTGTCAAACACAATGGACCACCTGGATGAAAATGTAAATTCATTTGTGGACTAGGACAAACACAAGTACGTCTGCACACAATCAATTCAGGCATCTCGCATTCCCTCGACCTTAAATTTTCTCGGCTATTCACACATTATGTTCGCGTTCTGCAAAACTCTCACTAAGATGGTGTAAGCACTCGGCCACATTACCGATTACTGTGACAAACAGTGACGGGCCCGGCTTCTCTCTCTTTTTGACTCTCTTTCCCTTGTCTGTTTTTCTTCATTCTCTCCATCCCTTTCTCGCCTTTCCTATTTCCAAATCTGTATTCAATTCCAAGAGGGTTTATTGGCATGACAGATAACAATACCATGTTGCCAAGGTAAAATGTTACTCGCATTTTATTTATCTGTCAATCCCTGCCTTCCTATCTCCTTTCCTCCTATTAGGAGTCAGTTTTTCAACTAGATTTAATTTGCCTTATTGGCGCTGAGGTTGCACAGTGTTGCCAAAACATCTAAACAAATTAAAGTTAACATTATCAAATCATCTTTCTTTCTCAATTTCTGTCAATTTCTACTTCCATCTCACTTGCACTGTCTTAGCTTTGGCCCATTTTATCCCCTTTTCCCTTTTTTTCCCCCTGTGGATGTCTATAACAGAGGATAGAGTCTGTTAGAGGCTGAATGATGTCTGCCCTAAGCTCTGGATTCAGACGTCAGTTTAAATAACTATCTAGGATGTAGGGAAGGAGAAGGCACTGCGGTGCAGCCTACATCTGAGGAGGGGACTGACTGTGACCTCTCACCTACCTCATGCAAGCAGACCCATGCTCACTGGCTTATGAAATCCTGTGCGGTGAAAGTGCTCTTTGTTTTTTAACACCTAGTGCTTCCGCTGGGAACGGTGTTGCTCTTGCTGGACATAACCCACCGTTACACTATCACATTCATCTGTTAATATAGTTTCTGCTGGGATTGTCTAGAATAAAGACTGGAAATAAATGTGCCTTGTAACAAAGATGAATTTTGCCTAGTTACTCAGATTCACCCTAGGCACTTTGAAACAGTAAGCATGTGCCTTTGCGATACCTGCGATTGTGTTTGACATGTCAATGTGTGCGTTAGTTGTGTAATGTGGCTTGATCCTGCGGCTCGTTTTCTATGATCCTCAGGCACACATGCTGGCAAACAGAGCACACATACTGTGACTCACATGTTGGAGAGCACGTCATCAAGAGGGCTCTGCTCTGTTCTGTCTTCACTCCCCATTACCCACGCCCCCCTGTTGCCTATTTCGCGGATTATCATTGCACACACACAAATGACACTGGAGCTCTGTAGGCGAGAAGAACTGAGCCATGCCTGACCACTTTCTGCAAACCTGTTTTAGAGTTGAGATATGATAGCCGTGAGTGGCAAACGGCCAGTACAGCCCTGGAGGAAGTAGGATAGTTGGAGGTTTGCTAGAATGGGGTGGAAGTGGGCCACATTAGTGAAAATGAGCAGTATGTCTAAAGTGTCATGGGAAGTCATGTGTTTAAAAACAGGATTAGCTGAGCTCCTAACCTTTTTGGTTATTTTTAGTGTTGCCAACCCAGTGATGGAGACAAGAACTGTTTTTGGTTTTGTGGGGGTTTTTTTCACCTGACACACTAGAGTGTTGTATTTTGGAGTGTGTGAGTATGTGTGGTAGCTAGGGCTGCCACGATTTGTTGACTAGTCACGATTACGTCGACTATCAAAATCGTCGACGACTGATTTAATAGTCGACGCGTCGTTTGAAACTTTGTACGATCACAAAAGACGCAGGAATAAGTGGCAGGATTTAAGAGTGTAATAACGGACTGAAACAGAAGATGGCAGCATTGCATGTACAAGGATGTCAGCTACCGTTAAACCCCGAAGAAGAAGAAGAAGAAGAAGCAGCTGTGTCCCAGAATTCATAGCGCGGCCCAGCGCAGTTTCCAACAATGGCGGCAGCTAGTTAGTTTTAATGTTACTCTTATTATTCTTTCTGGGTCACAAAATAAACGTTTAACATATTTTCAGGCGAGAATGTAGCTGTGTAAACCTCAAATATCTGCTCAGTTTATCAGGACACCACATATTTTCAAAAGCGCTCCGACGTTTTCGGAGACATCTGTTACCCACTAGCTCGTTAGCGAGCCGGGGGCTAGGTCACTAGCGCCGTGAGAACACCGGACTCCCCGCAAATCGTTTTCAAACCCACCACCGTCTTTCGCTACTCAGGTTAAATATATATGAGTCACTTAGATAACTTAAAATGTTATTGTTTGGCTTTTTTTTTTTAGTATTTTATTTGTTCCTGAGTAAATCAGTTTGTCTGAGATTAAAGTTATAGTTTTTACACAGCTGAATAAACGTCAAGCAGACAGCTGATTATCAGAAGTGTGAGATGCTCCAGAATATACTCCAGTGTCCTGTTATATTTTAGATAGCAAGGAGTTTATTAAACTTCACCGAAACAATCTGCAAATTTCATTAAAATTTAATAAACTATCATCTTGTCTTTATTTTTAGTTAGCACAGACCTTAAACACTTAAAGCTGTAAGCTAATGATAGTTATATAAGAGCAGATGCTGCTGGTGCAATAAGCTGTAGTTTTACGTCTAATGGATGATGATCTGATTAGTCGACTAATCGCAAAAATAATCGGTGACTAGTCGACTATCAAAATAATCGTTTGTGGCAGCCCTAGTGGTAGCAGTCAAGTGGTTCATGCCATCACACAAACAACTGGAGGAAGAGGACTTTTTAATTTTGCTTGAGCACACACACAAACACTCCAGTCTGTGGAGATAAAGGAGGAATTAATCTCTCTGATGATGTTGCTTTCCAGCTTCCACATCACAGTGGAAGAGTACAGAAAAGCAAAGGACTGTATAAATTTTATAGATTATATGCCATTACAAATATAAAGATTTAAAAGCTATGCAAAGACAGGAAGTCTATTAATATATTGCATCTATTGTACACAGCAGTACAGTCAAGGGTTATTGTTTTGATGTGAAGTATTCAATAGGGGACTGGAGTGTACAGGCAACCTGGGAGCCACGACTGTTGTTGCCTGGGAGAGCAGAGAGTTTTTTCCATTAATTGCCTCCCTGGAGTTATGTTCTGCAGTCACACTGCTTATGGTGCCCAGTGTCATAGTGTGAAAACAATGATAGGAGAAGGGAGAGAGCGTGACACACCACTGTCTTTCAGGGGGTGTGGAAACACTCATCTCACCCTTCCACCAGGAAGTATTTGACCAATACTCAAGTTGCTGGTGTTCCCACTGAGGTGTTGTAGACATGTGACTACTAACCATGTGGCATTAACTTGACACTTGTGACTGTGACAAAGCAATGTCAAGGTAATAGTGCTAAAGTCACTCAGGCCTAGAGATCAATCCGTGACCATTTGTTAACCAATGATCATGAGAGAAACATGGGTATTCCCCAAGCGGTTGCAAGTAGTTGCTGGATGGTTGGTTGGTGGAAATCACTGGGAAAATGACTGCTAAAGGCTGAGTCACACAGCCCTACAGACTGATCAGTAAACTCCTGGCAACCATCTGTTGCTAGGGAAAAATTCATATTCGCCACCTGGTTAGCAAAAACATACTTGTGATAACTGCTTTGATCGTTTGTGTGGTTGTAATTTGAATGGAGGTGGTGGATTTGTCTGCAAACAGCAGCCAGCTACTCTCTGAGGTCTAGTAAAATTATGAAAAGTGCAACACAAACTGGGACTGTAGACCATTTACCTTCAAAGTAAAAGCTGTGCCATTTTGCAACATGTTGGCTACAGCACTTGTTTCCATTGCTCTTTTTTAGGTTTTACTATTGCTTGGCTAGTAGTTGCAGACAAACATGAAAAACTACAGGCAACTGTGGCAATCTGTTAGCAACTAGCAACCAAATCAATTACTAGGAAGTTTCTGGTAAAGTAACTTGTTTGCAACCAGTTTCACCCATCCTAGCAACTGCTGGTTGTGTCACATGCAACAGGACAGACTACTTTCAAGCAATAGGCACATGATGTCACGTTAGAAACCTCAATAGAAAGGGGAATGTGGGAGCTGTGGAAGATTACCAAAATACCCCAACATCACCACCGCAGCAACAACAGGCAGTCAAGCATACACACATAAACACACACATACATAAAGAAACACAGGGCCAAAGGGGATCTGAGAAAATATGTGAATCAGAAATAAAAGAGCACAAGAAACAGTGAAAGAAGGTTTAAACTATTGTAAACAGGCAGTTCAAATCATTAAATTAACAAAATTATTTTCCATGAACTTTGTTATTCATGCATGTACTATTATATTATCATTTCCAACTAGTGTGTAATCATTTACTACCACACTACTAATCCTATGAAAAGCAGAATTGTTTTCAGTTGTGTTTTGCTGCTTAGCTTTGATTGAGAGGCAAAGAGAAACAGCATGCTGTCTTGTCTGGTTGTCCAGCTAATTGTAACAGCATGTTAATGAGACACTAGATTACCCTTATAGCCTTTGACCCTCTGTGGCTACATCACTTCCCTGAAGAAGGCCTGGAAATAATCAGACCTGAACAGATCTTCCCTCGTAGAACCACTTGCTCAGTCTGCTTTCAGTCATATTCCCAATACCCCAGTTAATGTTCATGTCCATCTGGCTGATTTTGCAAATAGCTCATGAAGAGCAAACCAGAGGAGAGACCAACTGTCTTTCAGTCTGTTTTTTTAAAAATAGACTAGAGTGGTAGCTGTAATTTTCTGTCACATGAGGTGAAAGGACCGTGCTCGTCAAAATAAAGTGCATGGCATTTGGGTTGAAATGTGAGCTCTTGATTATGGCCTCCAGATTTATCTCCCACTTCTCCTATGATGGATGGGGCTGAATGATCTACTGGAGGAAATGAACACAAGACAAATAAGGATCTAAGGACAGAATCAACTCTTTGGCCCGTTTATCTCCTATGTGAAGTGGTTGATGAGCTCATATTACTCTGTAAAAGAATTTGGAGCTACGAACTGACCAAACAGCACTGTCTTACCCTTACAGTCTTGGCACGGGTCCATGCATTTCCATGTGCCTGTGGCTCTTGGCACTAGCTCTCACAGAAATTGCATGCAAGTGTATCTCAAGGGGAATAACACAAATACTAGCTTTATTTTAACACATTGCAAGCAACCTTTTTGACCTGGGTGGACCAGGCATGATTGGGCTAAAGCACACCATCTGGTAAGATCAGTAATCACTGACTAAACTTATCCAGGAGGTATTCTCAGAAGCACTGAAGAATTAAAGATTTTGACATTATGATATTGAGTGCTTATGTGTAGGACAATGAGATAGAGGTCATAAAACAAGGGCACAAGTGGAGTAATGATCATGTCATTTCTTCAGCTCTGCCTAAAATGGTGCTCATTAATCGTGATGAGTTGCTATGCATCATCTGCTTCTGGCTGTCAGGTGGAAGATGGATAATCCGGAGGTGTTTCACTGTGGCTAAAGTTGGACCATGCTTTGGGGAGATTTATCAGGCCTGTACAGGCAGTCACTGTCTTAGGTGTTAAGGGGATGCCCTGAGGGTGACTGCCCTTTCTGGCTTTCCAAAAAACAAAACAAAAAAAGATGAAGATACAAGAGACAAGGTCAAATTAAGTGGCTTTGGTTACATTTATCTTGTATTGGAGGTTAAACAAACCATAGCTACCGATATGGCTCTGTAGTAATGGAAATGCCCTTTTGAAAGAGTCTCAAAGGTGTTGTGCTTAGAGTCTTAAATAGCAGTAATTTGTGGCTTGGTTTAGGTTTTTAATGTACTGTTCTTTGTGCTATGCATTATTCAGCAAGCCTATTTTCCAAGTTTTAAACCAGGCCATGTGCATTCAGGCTATCTAGCTAACCACAGCTCTGTGTGGAAATAGGACAGTGCTGTGTACTCTCACCAGTTAGACTAACAGACCTAAAAGCTGAAAACGTTCCAGCATGTCATTGCAGGTGGTGTTTGCCAGTTGCATTTTACAAGTTTTATTTTAAAACTTACAAAAATTTAGCCCAGGGCTGTGTAGAGCGATGTCTCCTTTTCAAATTATTCAAATTATTAGGTTTCACTGCAGTTTGTCATTCTCTCAGATTCTATATTGTACAAAAAAGATTGAAAACAGATTAATTTCTGGGGCTTTCCTATGAGAGAAATCATACCATCGTATCATCCAACACTGCGTCTCATCTCTTAAAATGTTTATAAGAAATAGTCATTACTAAATCAGAATCAATATGTGATTTAAAGTTATTAATGTGTGATTGATAATTAGTAATAACTTATTAAAATTTAATAGTTTGTCATATTTAAATTATTAGCAGATGGGAGTGGTGCATCGTTGTCTATCTTTACCTTTTAGCAGCTATAGTATGGGATTTTCCTTCATTTAATTCAGTGTGGATTTACATATCCACATATAGATATATTTAACTATAGACATAATGCTATCTTTTTGTTTCCTTTCTGCTTTTGAAATCACATATAATGTCTAACATGAAACTCATTTTCTCTCATCCAACTCTTCCCTACCCCATTTTGTTCCCAGGATGGTTCCAAACAGAGGCAGGTGAGGAAGAAAACGGTATCCTTCAGCTCAATGCCGAGCGACCGCAAGATCAACAGCACAGCTGCTTGTATGGCCTTCATGATGGAGGGTTGTGAAATGAAGAAGGTGCGCTCCAACTCGCGTATGTACAACCGCTACTTCCTGCTGGATCCGGACATGCACTGGTTGCGTTGGGAGCCATCCAAGAAAGATTCGGAGAAGGCTAAACTGGAAATCAAGAGCATTAAGGAGGTCCGTTTGGGGAAAAAAACTCCTGTTCTCCGCAGCAATGGTCTCTCTGATCAGTTTCCTGATGAATGCGCTTTCTCTATCATCTACGGGGATAACTACGAGTCCTTAGACTTAGTGGCTAGCACAGCAGATGTTGTCAGCACCTGGGTGATGGGCCTGAGGTATCTGGTGTCTTATGGCCGCCACACTGTGGATATGGTGGAACAGAGTCAGCCAAGTCTACGAACATCTTGGATTGGATCAGTGTTTGAGCTAGCAGATGTGGAAAAGGAAGGACACATAGACCTATTCAGAGCCACCCAGATAATTAAGGGGCTCAACCCTGGAATGAAAGAGTCTAGGATACAACTGAAATTCAAAGAACTCCAGAAAGCTAAAGACCAGTACGGAGAGGCAATTAACTTGGACACTTTTGTTGAGGCCTACTGTGAGCTATGCACACGGCCAGAGATTTTCTTTCTGCTGGTGCAGTTCTCCAGTAACAAGGAATATCTTGACAGCAAAGATCTGATGCTTTTTGTAGAGGTAGAGCAGGGTGTGGAAGGAGTAACAGAGGACATGTGCAGGGATATTGTTCAGAAATTTGAGCCATCTGCTGAAGGCAGGGAGAGAGGCTACCTCTCCATTGACGGTTTTACACACTACCTCCTGTCCTCAGAATGCCACATTTTTGACCCCCAGCACAAACGTGTATGCCAGGATATGACTCAGCCTCTTTCCCATTACTACATCAACTCCTCGCATAATGCTTCCCTTCTGGAGGACCATTTCTGGGGTTCGTCAGACATCAGCAGTTACATCCGAGCTCTGAGGATGGGGTGTCGCAGCATTGAAGTAGTTGTATGGGATGGCCCTGATAATGAACCAGTAGTGTATGTGGGAAGTTCGGTAGCCTCACAGCTAGCTTTCTCTAAAGTTCTGGACATTATCAACCAATATGCTTTCGAGAGCTCTGAGTACCCCCTTATTCTCTGCTTAGTGACCCACTGTTGCATTCCCCAGCAGAGGGTCATGGCACAGCACACGAAGAAGATTCTCGGGGACAAGCTGTATATTGACTCACCCAACAAGGAGGAAAACTACCTACCCTCTCCTGAGAAACTCAAAGGTAAAATCCTCCTTAAAGGCAAGAAGCTGCCACCCAGCTGCAGTGATGCTGAAGGGGATGTGACAGATGAGGAGGAGGGTCTGGAAATGTCCCAAAGAGTGGGAAATGATGAGAAAGACCAGCTGAATGGCTTGGGCTGTAAGATATTCAGGCTGTGCAGAGAGCTGTCTGATCTTGTATCTCTCTGCAAGTCAGTCCAGTTCAGGGACTTTGAGTTCTCTAAGAGGGAGCAAAAATACTGGGAAATATGTTCCTTCAATGAGGTAGATGCAAACAAGTTTGCTAATGAGTTTCCAGAAGAATTTGTCTGCTATAACAAGCGCTTCCTCTCCAGGGTATATCCCACTCCCATGAGAATTGATGCCAGCAACATGAACCCCCAGGATTTCTGGAAATGTGGCTGCCAGATTGTGGCCATGAACTATCAGACTCCAGGTCTGATGATGGATCTCAACCTAGGGTGGTTCAGGCAGAATGGCAACTGTGGGTATGTTTTACGGCCAGCCATTATGAGGGCGGAGGTGTCCTACTTTAGTGCCAATGCTCGGGACTCCCTTCCAGGAGTGTCTGCACAGCTTCTTCACATCAAAGTCATCAGTGGGCAGAATCTTCCCAAGCCTCGTGGTTCTGCTGCTAAAGGGGATGTGGTGGAGCCCTACATATATGTGGAGATCCATGGCATACCAGCTGACTGTGCTGAGCAAAGAACCAAGACTGTGTCTCAGAATGGTGACAACCCTATTTTTGATGAGAGTTTTGAATTCCAGATTAATTTACCTGAACTTGCAGTACTGCGTTTTGTGGTTCTAGACGATGATTACATCGGAGATGAGTTCATTGGCCAGTACACCATCCCATTTGAGTGCCTACAGCCAGGCTATAGGCATGTCCCTCTACAGTCTCTTACAGGAGAGTTCTTACCCAACACGACCCTGTTTGTTCACGTGGCCATCACCAACAGACGTGGTGGAGGAAAGGGTCATAAGAGGGGTATATATGTCAGGAAGAGTAGGAAGGCCCGGGAGTACACCACCACCAAGACCACAGGAATCAAAGTAGTGGATGAGCTCTTCAGAGCTTCCACCCAGCCTCTCAGGGAGGCCACAGACCTCAGAGAAAATGTGCAGGTAAGGAACTAAATACTAAGAAAATATTAAGTTACAGTTCGAAAACTGGCTTCTCAGTCTATAGATGGCTGGGGTGGAGTTTGTGGATGTGCTCTGCATCTTCCCCCATCACTTCCTTTTGATTTAAAAGAAAAGTACAAGGAAAAAACTGCCATAAGTGATTCCACAGTACAGATCAGTAGAACATCAAATTCAGATATGATTTTCTGTGGTAATATGGTATTTAAACTGGCTTATATAATGCAATATTTTCAGCACACATAGGTTAACCTCCTAGGACCTGGCGCCCACATATGTGGATATCACATTTTGGGTTATTTAGACCAAAATACTCAATTTTGCTCTACAAGGGCCTGATATCCACTTACGAGGACATTATACTGCTACTTTTCTATCGAAATTTTAAACGAATATCCTCATATGTGGCTCTTATTTTTCATAAAAATTTTTTTTAAAAAGGTTAAAAAAATATCTGGTAATTCTTTGTTTTGACATTCATCGGGCCCCAATATGCCCAAATATCAAAGAGAAATTAAAAATGCATGCTGTGGAAGAGTTCGGGTCTTAGGAGGTTAAAGACCGCATTAGAGTAGTTTATTTTTTAAGTTTACCAGTTTTTTTCTAAACATTTTACCCTGATTTTGAGGTTATAAAACACGCTGATAATATTTACTAACCCTTTTTAGCCATTTAATTAATAATTTGTATAATATCAAGGCTTTCAAAATAAATTTACATAATATTTTATTGCATCCGTAGCAATAAAATCCATTGTAAATGTTTTGCATTGTACTTAGTTCACTTGCTATTGTGGATAGAGGCTTGTCACTAATTGTGCTCTATTAATGTAATAAAAGAAAGGGGCAATAAAGCGACATTGGTGTACAATTCTAAAGTTTATGAATAGTGTAATCATTAATGAGGGACAATTACTGCCCCAGGATGACGAGTGGGTTGCTAGGCACTTAGTGCAGTATTTTAATGCTCCTCTCAGCTCAAATGAAGATTTGTAAGCACTGTGTATATTTGTCTGACAAGCACCAGCACGGGCCTTTCAGTGTCTTTGTTGGTGGTCATTAATATATGGTGTGTGGCAACTGCAGAGTGGTATAAATGCTTGTGCCATTTGTGCTGCCTACAAATTATAACTCAACTAGAGCTGGCTAGAGGGGTTTTTTTTGTTGTTGTTGTGTGTGTGTGTTCTTAAGTTGCTAGTTTACGTCGGCAGCCTCTTGTTTTGTCGTGTTTGAAGGAGGTCATTTTTGTACACTGCTGAAACAGCTCCAACAGCAGTGTTCCATCTTCCACTAAATAGTAGATTTCTAAGTGAAAGAAAAGACTAAAATTAATAAATATGTGCCTTTTTGTTCTTCTTACTTGCCTATTGATCATATGTGTAAAGGAGCCCATCACTGGAGAGAAATGGGAGATTTAATCTTTTCCTCAAAGTCTAGTTTTAAACATTACTGTAAATCACTTTACACACTTGTGCACATGGAACAAAGTAGTGATATTTTCTTTGTTAACAGAATAAGTTTCTGGACTTTTTTCAAGGATAGGCAGAGCTCATCCTCACTAACATCTGATGGAAACTCAGTCATTTTGTTCTATAAGCCAGCTTGAAATATGACAGAAGCGGCTCAGTTCAGAGAAGAGCCTCCAGGCATACTCTTAGTAGGCTTTTAAGGGGTAAAAAGTTAGTTCTTCAATACACTTGCTGTATAACTGGTGAATTTTTATAGTGGCAAACTTGACTGGATCAAATATGTAATGATGATGAGTTTTTTTATAAGTAGAAATTAAATTTGAGGTGCATGCAGCACATCGCTTTCACGTATCATGATCATGAGGTCTGTTTGTCTTCAGATAGCAGCAACCTCAGTCTAATGGTAAAGCAAACAAAAGACAGACTGAACTAAATTAGCAGAGATGTAATGATGATTAGAGATCCCGTGGCATGCAGTCATGCATTTTTTTGTTGTGGAAATGGGCATGTTCTGAAAAAGGGCTTCATTATACCTATCAGCATGGGAGAAAATACGTTTGTGTTCTAGGGTGAAACCGATCCTGTGATGCAGAAGAGGAATAATAGGAACGTACGGTATTTTCTTTGTTCAAATTTTTTTTGTGTAGTTAAACCTATTAATACAAGCAGTTAGTCAGCACCACTGACTGAAATAAACGAATAAATAAAAAAATCCCCAGCTTGACAAAACATTTTGACATGTGGCATAATCACATGTTTTTCTTTTTGGCATGAACTAAAACCTTGAGTTTGTCATAAGGTCCTCTTAATCTTTACTTTGATGTCTGTCAGCAGAAATTATTAATAAGTCATGAAATATGGCCCAATCTGTCTTATAAATCTCTGACAACCTAATAAATATTCTTACTTTTGTAAGAGTCAAATAAAATTACTAATGCAGATTAAGTATTTCGTTGCAGGCTGTGTCACAGTTAAGACCCTACAGACTTTGTTCTGTAGCTATGATTCATCTCTCATAACAAATGGCTTTAGAATTTTAATTTATAAGGCTTCATGAAAAATGCTTGGTGGTTGAAAGTGAACGTGTGTTCAGCTGATGCGATCGTGTTGGCGCCTCTTATTAAACCACATTTTCCTCTGGTTTGAAATGTAAATACGCCTTTTTGAAACGAAGAGATAAAAGTTGATGAAATAGATGAAAGAGGTGAAGTTATGAGGGAGGCTTTAAAGAGAACAAATAAAGGTGTTTTTAGAATGAGGCATATTGCCTTTTAAATGTAAAATAATGGACATATGGGAAGGGCTTGTACAGACCAGCTGCAGAGAGAGCGGTTCTGTGGATCTGGAGACAGCTGAATGAAAGGATCTGTGGCCAAATACCCACAAGGCGACAACTAGACACTCTTTAAAAAAACATATCTGTTGTACTCAGTGTGCACACACGCTTATTTTTTTAATATATTAAGCAAAATGAATTATTTGATTGCTTTCATTCTTTCAAATAAAAAGCATTATTTCACCTCACTTAGCTCTTCTAAGACTCCTTCATCCTTAAGCTGCAAAGCTTCCAGGTGTTCTGCTTTGAATAACAAAGGAACAAGAAGTACATTTGAATATTAAAAAGACTAAGGGAATCCATGAACATTGACCAGTGAGCTATTATAATAAGTTTGCATTTTTAATATGTGGATCCATCTACGCAGCAGATTAATTACTTCTGCGGGAGACTTGAATAAAGTCCTTTTCTGAGTGCTGCTGCCCGTGAATGTTACAAAGTGTTGATGGATGAGAACTGTTGCCAGCCTGGATTTTCTTTTTATTTGCTGAAAATCATGTGGGCCACCATTGGCGCGTTCACCATCACTTAGTGCTGCGGGCAAGAGAGAAGAGAGAGATTCGGAGATAGAAGCAGAAAGACAGACAGAAAAGGGCAAACTGAAACAAAAGCAAGGTCCTAACTGGACACAGAGCTCCCATTTGGGAAATGCTGGAAGAGGAACAAAGTGGGGAAGGGAGTAATTAAAAACACAAGCCTCTCATTGGGTTTTGTAACACCATGGCTTGGAAAGACTGCGGCTTTTATTGCTCAACAATTATCAAAAAACATTTACTCGTGTCGTCCCAAGCACACATGCGAGGAATTATACAAAACATAATGAATGTTAATAACTTTAGCTCAGACCACACTGAGACATAAACACATGCAGCCACACATGCTGATCGTTCAGGCACACGCATAATCACACAGTGGTTTTTAATCCAGAGCCCCAGAGCTGTCCCACTTCCACCATTGTGTTTCTCTGTAGCTGTGCTCAGCGGTCCAAGGGGTGTTAACCGTGTATGGTGCTCAGCATACAGATCCTGTGTCCCCTGACCACCCTCTTTGTCTACTGTAAAGTTGGGCCTCCCAGTGACAGCATGTCCTCTAACGTATGGGGATTTTTCTGCAGGCCTAGCCCAGGGAGACAGCTGGTTTCCCAAGCAGCAGCCTCCACTGTGTGGACGGATTTCCAAACACTAAACACTAAACTGTTTTCTTGCTATCTCATACTCTCTCTTTCGTCACTAAATTTTAATACCCTCTCATACCTTTTTGTTTTCTCAGTGTTTCTCATTAACTGCCTCTCCTTTTTTTTGCTTTTTCAGTTACTCATGCTTCAAACATGACTGTTTGTTCACACTCCTTCCCTTTCTCCATCCCTTTCTCTTCTCTCACCTCACTCGTTCTCAAGGATAAAGTCTGCTTGCTTAAATTCCCACGCTAGCAAAAGAAGAAATTAGAGTATGTGCTTACTAAATGTTTATGTTAGGTGGTTTCTTTTTGAGGAATTAGTAAGCAGATTCAGTATTAGGTTGCAAATAAATTCCATGACTATAAACACATTTCAGTTTTATTTAAAGTGCTATTGACAGCTGTGCAGAATTCTGTATTTTGTTTTAGTTAACTGCACAAGCAAGTACCTGTAAGACACTAAAAAAGGCAAAATTACCCAAGGTTTTTAAAGATTTGGCTGAAACAATCCTTGTCGACGATGGCATTGCACTTACTACAGTGACACATACTGATCAATGGAAGTACTTTAAGATTCAGTATCATGCTCAAGGCCTCTTGAATCTGTGACAAGAGGGCGACTGAGGTTTGGATCACGCTCAGTCGTCAGTGATAGGCATGCAAACATGATTTGCTGAGATAGAGATTTTAGATGATTTATTTTTGAGCAGACTGATATTATAGGAAGTGGGAATAATTTTAGGGTCATCGTGGTCATCAAGAAAAACACTGTGCTGAAGTATGTTGTTTCTGATCAGGCGGGAAACTCATAAGTCTATTTAACTCTATTAAATCTCTTTACTTAAACTGATCTGTAAAATGTAGTTGTATTCTATTAGGACAACTATGATTTCATCAGTCACCAAGTGCAATATATCAACAGGAATCTTCCTTTGCTGGATACATTGGCAGTTGAGATAAACATTGTAGCAGCTATTCTGAGACCAATGACATACAAGGGCACAGAATGCTGTTTATAGAATATTTATGTTTATTGATTTATTTGCATTTTAACATTAACGTCTCCTTTTAATTAATGGAGGATCTTGAAATTAATGAACCAGGAACTGGTTAAGTATAAGCACTATCACTTATATATTAAACAATGCCCACACAAATGTGTCACACAGTCTTTTTTATGTCCACCATTTGAACCTGTTTATAGCCAGATTCCTATTTTCTTATGTGGGTGCTTTCTTCCCAGAATGCAATGGTGTCCTTCAAGGAGCTCTGTGGTCTGACCCCTGCAGCCAACATGAAGCAGTGTATCCTGACGGTGTCTACATGGCTGATGAACAGCGAGAGATCGCTGAGGGTAACTGTGGACCTGAGCGAGACCTATCCCACCATGGAAGCTCAGGGTGTTGTGCCTGAGCTGCTGCGCAAAGTACTGAACGCCTATGACATGGTAAAAAAACAACAAACAAAAAAAACCCAGCACACACAGAAAAGAGTGAATGCCACCACCTTTGACACTGTCAGGCAAACAAATGCGTTAATAATACAGATGTGCGTAAATGTTATGTGAATGGTTCTGAATTTTGCACTGGAAGTACTTTTGTGTTTTCCTTTTAATTTCAGTTATTAAAATTCAGTTCACACAAACATTCAGACACTTGATTACATTTCGCGCTGCGTGTGTGAGGACAGACAGTAACACCTGTCCTTTATCGTGCAGCATCCAAGTAAATATCGATTTGGGGAAACGATGAGATCTCAAAGCATAAAGCCTTCAAGTGTAACAACAAAGTCTGTGCTGGGATGATGTGATTTGCATTTCTTGTCCCGTGCAGATTTTCATACATGCTCTGCTTACAAAGGTAAACTAGAAAAAAAGGCAAAGCAGAGAGTAAACTTGTTCCCTGCCTTATTGCCTGATTGCTTAACATTTCAGGTGTTAACACAGCTGGTTGAGTTTTACATGGCTTCTAAACATTGCTCAAACCAGCTCAATGACCAGCCAGATTATATAGCTTCAGTTACTCATTGTATTATTTCACACGTCCTTCTCTGTCTTGCCTCCTCTCTTGCAAGAAAACCATATTTTTCACCCACTCGACATTGGCTGTGCTCAGAAAGGGGGTTGGAGGACGCTGCCTGTAATTAGTCATCACCCGCTGTTTGTCCTGCCCTCCTCTCTTGTGAGACTTAGTGGGAGCTGATGAAGTGAACGAGTAGTGAGGAAAAGGTTGTAGCATGCACACTGCTCAGGTCAACAGCGCTCCTGCTGTTGACACCTACAGATGCACGCACACATCAGTAGGAGCACAGGGCACAGCTCCACGTACAGTACAGTCTGCTTTGGCTTCACAGCAGAAGGCTTGGTCCTATCAAACCAACTCTCCAGTCTACTTACAAAAAGGTTTTTGGGGAAGAAGCCAAAAAACAAGTCCCAACTCTCATGTTTCTGTTTTAGAAAAAAAATGGCAAAATCATACACGTGCAAGTGTCTGTTTGATGTTCATTATTCTCTCTCTTTCTCTCTCTCGTGACAAATCCCGTCACCTCCCCCGATTTATTTCCCAGTGTTTTTTCTAGCACTAGTAATTGTTCTGTTAATTGTGTTATGTTAGAGGTGTGAGCTACTTACAAGACCAGAATGTAATGCAGCTTAGAGATATGCTGCATATTTTTTTCACTTTTGTAAATGGCCATGAAATTAACAGTACTAACTCCAGTCTGTGGGGTTTAGTGAAGATTTTTCATTTAGAAATATAGATTGATGACATATTATACATGAACATTTTTCTATTTCTATTGTCATCTTAACCCATACCCATTATGACATTTTTGTCCCAAATGGCTTCCCTTTTCATAATTTCTGCATTTAAACTACTTTTCTTGAAAAGATCAAAACAAGAAGAGGCATGTGCATGACACACACACACACACACTTTAAGAGTCCACTTCCTGTCTCCCACATGAGTGTGAAACTTCATTAGCCTCCTCCTCTGTGCTGTAGCGATAGTCCAGCTGCTCCTCATCAGCACTGTGGTATGATGTCTACGGCTGAGAGTATAACTTTTCCATTAATAATACTGATACTAACAGAGAGACCTGTCTAAAGCATGTTTTGTTAGATAATTAGGAAATAATGTCTGTTTTAAGACTCATTAACTGCTGACATACCAAACACGTTGCTTGCAAGTACATTCGTCTCGTGAATTTTACCCAACTTATTTATATAATTGCATAAAAGACAAAAGAAATCTCAGCCGTGTTGTTTATATGCCCAATTAATTCGAAAGAATTTTCTGATTATGATCTGACCAGAATTAATCTAATCAGACATTTACATGGCAGCTTTGTTGCCTTAATTGGGTTAGGCTGAATTGTTATTGTCTCTGTAAACGTAGCAATTAAGAGCTCATTCCAAATACTTCAAACTGAGCCCTGACTGAGGGGATCAAATCTGTTATAAATGAACAAAAACAATGTGGCAGGAAAGACAACTCTAATTTTTTTTTTGAAGTGTTTACCTCTTAGCATTTTTATTTGTTCTCATCTTTATATTCATTGATTGACCACAACATTAAAACCACTAACGTGCCAAAATAGCTCTGGCATAAGCTACCTCAGGGGATGACAGGCACTGTAATGTTGGCAGTCCATCCTGTTGCTTAGAGCCCTGTATTACGAAGCATACCCAGACTATCTTTCCATTATCTGGATTCACTTACCCTAATACTGGCAATTGGGATAAGCAGTCACTCAAAGCTGGTTATCAACTCGTTAAGTTAACCCAAGATTTCCCCCCTGCTCGTTCACATGAAAAGAGCAGTGTTGGCAGCATCTGATCAATCACAGACATGAAGGAGTATATCAGAAGTAGAGCAGCTGATTTTACAAAGGAAGATAAAACTATACCACAGAAAAATATGCAGCTTTTAAACACATAATACAGTGCAGTGTGAGCGTGTGTGAGAGTAAAAACACTATAGAGTAAATATAATGTAGTGCTGAAAGTGTCTGCTTTGAAGACTGGAAAGAAAGCTGGCAAAAATGCTGACTTTGTAATTTAACAGACTTATCAGTATCATAGCTCTATCATTAAAAGCTTCCTGTCGTGTTCGACTCAAATCTTTACAACTTACAACTTTACAACTTAAAACACTCATAAATATTGTGTTTTACATCTGATTGCCTCAAGGCCTTAAGCCATCCTCCACACTATGCACTTGAACGTATGAAAGTGATGAGCACCTCTTTCATTGAATTTTGAGTGTTTTTTATCAACCTAGTTACATCTGTGGTGTTCCCGATCAAAAGTGAGCGCCATAGGAAATGAATGGGAATCCACTTGACCCCCCCACCCATTGGCCCTTGACCCCCTAAATGGCCCACTGAACTGAATTTGGTGGTGAAAGATGTTTGTTATGCTAATTTAAGAGCTGTTAAAACTGAACGGTCAATTTTGACTGGGAAGAATCCGATGGATTATAATTGTGTATTTCATTAAGTTATTGTTTAAAAGACAGTTTTGGTTTTTATTCTTTGTCAGATAACTCCATATGTCCAATGTGGACACAGCCAGCAACACAGTGAATTACTTTAACTGAGGTGACTAGCAAACAGCTTGCTAGCTAGCCGACGCCTACCTGCTTCTTTCTGCTGTAAATTTTATATAAGTCCTTTTTATAAGGACTGATTCACTTTTAGAACCACCTTCAAGTGGCATTTCGAAGAACTGCAGTTTTTGGGGGTTCTTCCAGTGTGGTTTCATTTTTTCAGACCTGGAGGGTGCTGCTTGGGGTTGCGCTCCGTGGATTGGGCTTGTTCTGGCACATCTCTCTGATGCTCGATTGGATTCGGATCCGGAGAATGTCGAAGCTGAATGAATTCCTTGAGCTCTTTTTCATGTTCCTTGCACTGATCCAAGGAACATTGTCCTGTCTCGGAGGGGGGCGGGGGTGTCATGTTGTGTTGGAGATTGCCTTTGCCTTAGGAGTCGAGGGTGGTAATATCCACATGAATGCAAATAATCCAAGGTTTAGATGATCGAGTTTATTCACTCTGTCATTGCTTTTAATGGTGAGGTTGATTTCTTTTCTATACTGGGAGGCCCTGGTAGGGAATTAAGGTGTTCTACAAATTAACTCCATGTCTTCTTTTTATTGTAGCTGATCCAAACCAGCAAAACGCTGATCGAGTCAGCTGATGTGGTCTACTCCAAGCTCACACAAGCACAACGAGCAGGTATGTACCACTGTTTAGTCACTGTTGAAAAATGCTGACCGTTATCTAAACAAATTAAAAGAAAGAAGATATGAATGTGTAAATAAGGATTTTAAAAAAAGAGGTTCAGATAAACGGGGTGTTAGCAGCAACATTCCATGACAAAATTTATATTTATAACTGGAAACTTGAGTCAAGTTGATATTTATCCTTCCCGTTGGCTGTTAAAAATGTGTGATATTGTCCTGTTCCTTCCTGCATTCAAAATCTTTCTTCTTATGACACTTAAAAAAATAAGTGTTTCTATGAAGCAAAGCAGGAAACTGCAATCTCTCTGCTACTGTGATGAAAATGACTCATAATTCAAGGACAAAATTTATGAGAAATGATTTAAATTACCTCTCTTACTGGCACATTTCATTAATTTGTTTAAGACAAATAAGATCCACAAGAAAACTGCCTGTGTTTATTTAAGGAGGGATGGATGTTTTCAGCTTCTCCGCTTTAATCCCAAATGAATCATGTGATTTACGAATGTGCATCCGCGCCCTTTTAAACACATTGTGTGTCATGTCCCCCTGCCCAGCAGAATGAGCATTGTGTGTCTACTCCTACAGCATCTGCATCAACATCAACAGCCGTGGCTGCTGTCAATAGAGCAGGCCATCATCAGTGAGTCAGCAGAGTAGTAATCATGTCAGTGGGCAGGTGAAAACAATCATCCAGCCACACAGACAAAGGGCTGCAGGAGAAAGAGGACAGAGAGCATAAACATCCTTTGAGAGGAGGAGAGAAATGAAAAGGTTTGACAAAGAGGGGGAGGGATGGAAATGGTGAGAAAGGACTGAATTAACAAAGCATTTTATCAGTGCAGTCTTTTAAAAGGGCTGCTTGATGCAAGAGGTCCAGTGTTTTAGGAGAGAGGATAAAATTGGCCATAATAAGATCATTAAGGGAGAAATGGCTTAAAATCAAGAAATCCTGTGGCTTGTCTTCTCGAGCCTCTTTTAAATTCAGCGCTAATTCTTCCTCATTTGCCTTGCTGCTTTGCTATGCAGCAGTGCCTCTGCTGAAGAGCTCCTCGAAAAAGAGCTCAGTTTGAATAGTGACATCTTCATTTTTCATGTTAAGACATTTTATGGCTACAGGAAACCGAAAGACATGATTGAAACTAATGAACATGAATAATAAACTAATGAACCTGCAGATTTGGCTCCGTTATAGACCTGGTGTGAACTTGAAAATGTGTATTTTATTTTACATTTTATGTGTGAAAACTGGGGTTGGCTAATTGGCTCATGTCAACCCAATATCTTGAGGCTGTTAAGTCCACTTTAAGCCTGCTTTACTCCCCGGTGTCACTCAGAGGCAGACATATGCTTAACACCCCTGACCACAGCAAGCCAAGCTGATATTTGTGCAGCGCAGTTACACAGTGAAGTAGGCTAAACCCTGGAGCTTCAATCATAGAGATGCCCTCCCGCTCCAAGGTTCCCCAGTGCAGAGCTAGAAGCATCTTCAAAGGCGATGACAGGAGAGTTAAGCAAAGCTTAAGCCTCACACACAGCCACGCCACAGCCTCAATCACATCAGTGTCCGCTAAAAATCAGAGGTTTCAGCTTTGTGTGCTGCTGCAGACACATGAAAATGTTTTAAACAGAACAGTAATAAATGAACCGTGTTCTGTTTTGTAGATTAAATGTATGCTTCTCTGACATAACTGAAATAACATTCAAAGGGGCTCATCAAAAGCCTTCCAATGCAAATGAAATGCAAATATTAAAGTTTTTCTAAATGTAAGTTAAAAGAAACATACAAGGACACCAAAGGTAGGAGCAGCAGCCTTGAGGGGCCTCAGCTGCATGCCAAACACAGCATTTTTCCTATTACTCACTCTAATTCCCTCTGCCCCAAGCACTCACACACAAGCCTTCGTCCAAACCATGCAGTTCTCAAATATACATCTCCTCCGTGTGTATGCGTATCCATACTTTCAGGCCTTGTAGCTTTGATGGCAGTAAATGAGGCAGAAAAATAAAAACACGTTGGCCAAAGAGCAATCGTTTTCAGTGACACAGTATAACATTACAGCAGGCAGCAAAACAAACACTTTCCCCAACAGAGTTTAGAAAATTTAACTTACTTGGCTTTTTATGGATAAAGTTACCTATTGCCTAAAATGAAAATTGGAAAATGGGAATTATAAGCTTTAAATCTAATCTTGTTGACTTAAGTGAATATAAAGGCAAGTTAGCCTTTATTAAGTCATTTCAGCTTAGAATAAACAGAGCAGAGTGAACCTAACACCAGTATTTGATACCATACTTGTTTAGTTTTTGCAGCTTCACTTGCTGCAATGCCATAATAATTGGCTTAATATTGTAAGGTTGCTCCCTGTGCAGCAACACATGTAATCACATTTGGTATAAAGAACAAAAATACACATTTGTATTTGTGTTAGAACATTCTTGAGGACACACTATGACACCACCAGCCTGAACTGTCAATACAACACAGGATCTTTGCTTTCAAGTTGTTTGTGCCAGATTCTGACCCTACCATTGGAATGTCACGGCGGTATTAGAGACTCATCGGACCAGGCAACGTTTTTTTTCCAGTTTCCTGTTGTCCAGTTTTGATGAGCCTGTGTGACTTATAGCCTCAATTTCCTGTTCTTAGCTGACAAAAGTAGCACCTGATGTGGTTTTCTGCTGCTGTAGCCCATCTGTTGCCTTGCTATGAGCTCAAAGCAGTCTGGCTATTCTCCTCTGACCTCTAGCATCAGCAAGCATTATGGTCTAGAAAAGTTGGATACTGGATTCTTTTGGACCGTTCCTTGTAAAGCTCATGGATGGTTATGTGGAAAATCCTAGTAGATCCAGGTTTCTGAAATAACTAAAACTAGTCTGTCAGGCACCAACAACCCACTTTCAAAGTCACTTAACTCACCTGCGTAAACTTCAGCAAGCTGTTGTACAATGTCTGTCTGACTTAATGCATAGAGTTGTGTCATGTAATTGACTTATTGGATATTTGCATTAATGAGCAGTTGAACAGGCACTTCTAATAAAGGGGACACTGAGTGTATGTATATGTACAGATGCATAAGCAGTATTGGTGGTCCAGGTGGTTCCTTAAATTTAAAATCTGCTGTTGGCAGAACAGCAGATGCAAATCTTACTTCTCTTGTCTAACCCTCTACCAGCAGATGAACATGGAAACAAACCCCAACATTTTGCTTCATGCACAAAGGTCACCTGCTTAATCACATGCTAATTTGGACTTTTTATTTCTTTATACTACTAACCAGACTAATGACTAATGATCAGTGATCACAAACCTGACCGCAGGCTTTTAGTTCCCTGTTGGAGCACTTAAAATTCAATATACTCTAAGGTTATTGTGGATTATTTTACTGTAACATATAAAAGATGCTGCTTCATCTTTAAGTGTTCAGATGTTTAGTTTAACATAAATATGAAACTAACGCAAAGCAAAACATACTGAGCTGCTTGTTGTGAAACTTCTCTAAAATGACAGAATATATGTTGGTGGACAAATAAAATTCTAGACAGACTTTCTGCAGTAATGCTACAGTGTCACTGTCCCTAAATAGACTTTCCCCTTGTTTTTATCATGTTCTTAACCTGTGTCTCAGCTCATTAAAATGATTTCTTACCCCTGGAGAAAAGAAACGCCATGCATTGCACTGGGTTTGACTCGACTCCCCCACCAAAACTCGGCATCATTCTGATGGCTTGGAAAGCATGAATTTACCTATCTTGATAGATTGACAAGTACTGAATGCATCCTTCAGAAGCCATTTCATCAACCATATGATTATGTACATATTGACAATGACAGTAGCATCAGCCTGAACATAGAGAGTCAGTGAGAGGCATGTGAAGCGTGAAATGATGGATTTGCACGGAATAGAAGGTTTTGTCCTCACGATCAATCCAGAAGTCGAAGTTATAATTTTGTTATAATGGCTGTGTGAGAAGCAGAAAAGGTGCTAATGGACGACAGGCTGTCAGTATCCAAAAGAGAATGTGGAGTAGGATCCGTGAGTATGTTCGCTTCATGTAAGCACATGCACTCATTGATTTTAGGACCTGTGATTGAACCTGACACTTTTGCCCTAGACATTAAAATTGTTCTCTGCTCATCAGCTAAATGCTGTTGTGACAAAGCCATAATCACACCAATGGCCACGATCTGAATGAGAGGCTCAAACTATCCTCTTACATCCTAACCTGCCCACTGGCACATTGCTCATTTTAAGAGTAGGAAGTTAAAAATGGATAGTTTGGGGTTGCTGTGGTTTTTAAGTCTCAGCAGCACCGCCTCCTTCCTTCCTGTGCACAGTTTTTCCCAGTTATTATTGCAGCTAATCAGTTCAATTTGGGCAGTGAAGCTGACGTGTTGATGAGGATGGAGAGGTGTTAGATAATTCCCCTTGGGCACTATTGATGGCTCACTATCACACACATAATGTGGGACCAGGAAAACAGCTGGGATGCACACTCTGGCACCTCCAGATGCTACCACTGTGTTTTTGTGCACATTGTGTACACTGGCTTATTTGTCTGCATGCATATCTAATCTGTGTGTGGGTTTCCAGTCATTCTCCCCACTAGCCTCTGCTTCACCAGCTTATTTAAAGATTTGTTCCAGCAGTGTTTCTTAAAAATGTAATGCATAAGCTTTGTTGTATTCAGAATTCATTTAGATGTGTATGTGTCGTGGTGTACTAGTTCGTCAGTGCACCGATTTACTCACATCGCAAAGAACAGAGCATTCATTTTCAGATGCAAATGTGGCATGACTGTACCTTTGTATGAAGGTGATATACTTGGTGATCAGATGATATAAATACTTAAATACACACATCCTGGTCGTAGGAGAAAGATTCTAAGCAGAGATGCCTAGAATGTGGAGAAGTACACACTCTGAGCCCCTCCCCAATGAGAGATAAGCTGAGCACCTTATCCTGTCTCTAAGGCTGAGCCCACACATCCAGGCATTCAGAGGAAAGTCATTTCTGTCACTTATATCCACGATCTCATTATTTCGTTCACTACCCACAGCCTGTGGCCATAGGTGAGCGTAGGTGGACCAGTAAATCAACAGCTTCGCTTTCCCGCTTTGCTCTCTCTTCACCACAACATACCAGTACAGCATCTGCATTGCTGCAGATGTTGCAAGAGTATGTCTGTCAATCTCCTTTTCTGCTCTCCCCTCACTCATTAAGAAGACCCTGAAATACTCCGACTTAAAATCAAAGGTGCTGATTCTCATTTCTCACACTCCCCGGTGCAAGCTGGAGGTCATGACTCAGTAAAGCTAACAGAACCACATCTGCAAAATGAAGAGGAAAGATTGGGAGACCACCAATACTGACATCATCTACCCCTTAGCTGTGTCTAGAAATTCTGTTCATAAAAGATTTTAACAGAATTGGTGCCAAAGGGCAGCCCAGTGAACTCAGTACTCACAGGGAATGAGTCTGACTTGTTGCCTCAGAGCGAATCAAGCTCTCAATGCAGTTGGACAGAAACCAAATGGGCTGAAGCTGAAGCAGTCCTGAAGCATGCCTCACATTATATTTTGAGAAATGCAGTCGAGTACTTTCTCCAAATTCCCAAAAACTATGTAGACTCGTTGAGCAAACTTGAATGCATTGTTCTTCCTGGATCCAAGGTTCAACTAACAGATGAACTCTCCTCTCTGGTAACCTGGCATAGACCTTCCCCGGGTGTCATGGATTGGCCGTGTGGGAGCAAGGGTGGAGCCTCATGCAGGACTCTGGGGAAATGGGAATAACTCCAAAAATCTGCTTTAATGCTGTCAGGCAAAGAGTAAACAAAAGCCAAAAATGTATGCAGAAAAAAGCCAGGAATTCCAAAAACCAGAAACCATGGAGCAAGGGAACACACAGCAGTGAGGGACAATATGACAAAGGACAAGGAGAGACAGAGACAACATATACTCACAAGTTAATGAGGGAGAAGTAGCACGTGACAACACAGCTGAGGATAACATAACATAATAACTCAAAAGGAAGTAAAACTAAACACCAAGCACAAAAGACAAAAGACTACCACAATAAAAATGGGAAGTAGCAAAACACAAAGACTAAACAAGACACGGAAACACAAGGGAGGCAGGAACTCAAGGATTTAAATATAAACCAAAGTATAACCATGAACAGAACTAGAAGTGAAAATGAAGCCAGATAAAATCATTGCAAAGCAACCGGGAAATGCAAAAACTCAGAACAAGTGATTCTCAAAACCAATAGAACAGTAATTTATAGAAAACTCAGAACCCAGGGACTCTGAGAAATGGAGGCTGAGGAGTGAAGTTAGAGCACACCCTCCTGCCCCCCTTCTTGAAAAGGGGGCACCAGCTGTACTTCTCAGCACCTCTATGTATTCCACGTCTGGTAGCGAGGTGTTCAGGCATCTGTCTTGAATATAGTCATGCATCATGCCATATTAAGGCAGGTCCAGGAACAGGTGCAAGCTTACTGTATGAGTTAAAGATCCGCTGCCTCTCTGCCAGCCCTACCATGTGTATTTATTGATGTTCTCTTTCTTGCAAAGGTTTTCGCTATGATGAACCACTATTTTAGTCAGCACTGTGTATTTTATTGCCAATAGAAAAGATAAAGAACTCTCCCTCAATTTATCTTCCTTGGATTTAACCAGTTTTTCTCCCAGCTCATCAGCAGCTGGAATATCCCACGTTCTGCTTCATGGCATTGTGTTTGGGCTTTGCAGTGTGTATGAATAGAGATAAATTAATGAAACACTGAGCTGACTGTCATGCATTCCCCACTCAGAGCATTTCCTATCTTTTTATTCATTATTTCTTTTCATCAGATCCTGTTTGAAGGTTCTGTTTGATTTTATTATTTACTTACCTTTCTGTCTCTCTGCCTGAAGCCACTGTATGTTTTTGAAGCAGAAGAGGTGCTGCTGCAGTACTCATTACAAAGGCAAAAACCCTCTCTGCTTTTACTCTACCGAGGTGTGTGTGTGTGTGATATGTTTGCATTTGTTTGGCTACTCAGAAGAGATATATTATTCCCTAAGTCCTCCTTAGGACCCGACTCTCCCTGTCTCGTTCTCTCAACGTAAAATTCAATCTCTTCAGAGCCACATTTTTATTAGCTCAAATTTCACATAGTTTAAGTGACACTAAGGAACAGCAACATCGAGGCTGTTAGGGGAAGGGAAAGCTTCATAATGCCAAATTAAATGCTTCAAGAGCTGTATTGCGTCCTCTAGCTAATTTGCTAAATTCATGACTTACTCTGCTCCCTGCCATCCTAATTTCTTGTGTCCTGTGAACACAAACTTCCTTGGCTCTTCTCTGAGCCCATTAACTACAACAGATTACGAGATCAAATCAGTCCTAATCCCTGTTAGCAGAACTATCAGGCTCTGAAACAGATATTCTGCATTGGTTGTACATCACCAGTGTTTGGAAATGATAGCACATTAGTTATTTTTGGTATGGTTCACCCTGGTTTGCCCTGAAAACTGGTAATTTTGTTTTTATTCTATTTATTTATTTTTTATCTTGACTTCATAAAGTCAACATAGTCTCATTTTTCTTCTTACTTAACTACTTAACTGTGTTTTCCAAAATGAGAGGCCTCTATATCCCTTTGCATGTTTCTGTGCTTCAAGGATGCACTCTGAACATGACAACACAAACAGTTTGTCAAATGGGGAACAATGTAGCTACTAGGGGTGCAACGATATTCGTATCGATATTGAACCGTTCGATACAGTGCTTTCGGTTCGGTACGCATATGTATGAACAATACAACATTTGTAATTTATTTTATCAACTTTCCTTCTGACGATGCTGTCTGTGTGGAGCGCTCAGTGAATCTGTGTTCGACTACTCCGCCTAGGCTGCACTGTCGAGCGCAGATCCACTGAGCGCTCCACACAGACAGCATAGTCAGAAGGAAGAGCGCAGGGCAAGCTAGCGAGACAGAAGTTAAGCTCTCCTTGCAACAGGCAAATTGACCCTCATTCAGATCTGGCGTTTGGAATTATTTTGGTTTTCACGTGACGTATGACCCTGAAGGTAAGCGAGTCATGGACTAAAGTAAAACAGTATGTTGGATGTGCCATGCAATGCTCAATTACATTGGTGTGAACTAGTGTGTTAGCGCAGTTAGCTCGTTAACTTGTTGGCCGTCTAGCCCCATGCACGGAGCGATCGGCTGTAGCTCGTTAACGGAGATTTGCCGTGTTGTGGCGTTAAGGTCATTTCAACCAGATTAACCTGAAAGCACTAGTGGGAACACAACGAATATGACTGCACATTTACGCCGACATCATCCTAGTGCAAAGACAAGTGGAAGCAGAAAAAAAACAAGCAAGCATGCTACTAACTTTAGCCGAGTCATTTAGACAGCTGTTAGCACATGATTCTCCTTATATGTTTAATATGCTGCTGAGAATATAGCCCAGAAGAAGCGGATAGTATAGCTTTTATTTTGGAAAGAGCCATTTCTCTGTAATAAACTCTCTTTTCCAAAGATGAGTGATTCCTCAATCAGATACAGGGCTTGCAATATCGCTAGCCCGACGTCCCGGAGCTAGCGATTTTTTCAGTCGGGCTACCAAAATCTATCTCTTCCCTGCCCGTCGGGCTATTGTAGGAAAAATATATGTCAATGCTTTTGCATTCTTTCAGAAATGTAGCTGGGTAATTATGTCATTGGCATCGGTGAGCCACTGTCAATATGTGACATATTGAAGTCGCGTTTGAATTTGCGCTTGTTTTTTTGCTTTCACTTTGCAATCGTGGGAACTGTGTATAGAGAGCGACAGCACTGATCTGTGAGTGATGATAATTTGTGCACCAATTCCTCTGACATCGTCTTATTAATGTTAGCTTACTATGCAAACATGACAAGTGAAATCTCCCGCAGCTTAAACATGTGAGAGGTTGATCGCGCAGAGAATCGCTGAGCTTATGTGAGTGCGTGTGTAAAAGCATTTCAGTTCTGCTGAGCCAAATAAGACAGGTCATGGTGAAGAAGTGACAGCCAAATAAAAGCTTACCACAAAACGGAGAAGTTATGACAAATCAGACTATAAGGCAAAAAGAAAGTGCAGCTTTATGGTTTCATGGACAAAATAATTTCTGTGGCTGCAATATGACGAGCTATATAACCAGGGCTGCACATAAGTGGTCCGCAGGTGCGCATTCGCTGTCAAAATAAAAAACGCGCACAAGGGTTAGGGTTAAATTTAAAAACTGTACTTTTGAGTTAAAATATATATTTATAATTTTAATAAATGACAAATTAAAAATGCATGAACATTTTTTTTGTATCGAAAAAATATCGAACCGTGACACCAAAGTATCGAACCGAACCGTGAATTTTGTGTATCGTTGCACCCCTAGTAGCTACATTACAAAACCAAGACGACATCTCATACTTTCCTAGCACAAATTTTGGGTGTTTTTTGAATATTAAAACAAAACAAAAAAACCCTAACAAAACAGTGGATATTATACGGCTCTGATACTTGCTGACAGTACAGTAAGTCTCTTACTCTCCACCAGTTCAACTAAAGAATGTTCCTGAAAAGAGGTTTCTTGCAGTACCTGCCACCTGGAAATGTTCAAAGACTAAAGAAGGAATGCCTTGAGGTGACGGGCTTTTTGTGAATTGTAGTGTATTATGTTTCATCATTGTTTTTGCAGTAAATTGAAGCTGGAGAACCATAAGGTCAGTTGTCAGGGACAGACTGACAAGCAGGCTGAGCCTTAGGTTTAGGAGGAGTTTGCTCTTAAAGCCCAGGGGATTAGTTACGGTCTGCCTGGGCTAAATGAAGCAGGAAGCACTGATAGATTAATTAGAGTTTAGCCTGCTTCATATGACCTCTGTTTAGACAGCCATAGCAACCCAACACATTGCATGCTAAAATCCAACTGTAACGCTCCAACTTGGTTGTGGGTAGAAGAACAAACTATAAAATGTACTAAAAGATGGTTATATTACAGTATGTCATTGCATTTTATAATGTCTGTGAAGTTATATGCATAACAGATCTGGACTAATATGCATTAATGCATTTATGGCAGTTTTGTACACTGCAAGACACTTTACCTAAAACTTCTCAGCAGGCATATTTTGTTTCATGGTGTTTTTTGCAAAATTGCAAAATGTAGTTATTTTCCTTGGTCTGCATGCATGAGGATATTTACTCTATTAAGAAATTTCTTCTACTAAAAATATGCCTAAAAGTGTTTTTTGCATGGTATTTTTTTGGCTTTAATATGATTTGCTTTTATTTACATGGCACGCCTGCCTGTGTCTTTGTCCAGGTTTGGACTTCCACGAGGACCTGCATCGCATTGGAGCAAAGGAGGGTCTGAAAGGACGTAAACTGCAGAAGGCTATGGAGAGCTACGCTTGGAACATCACTGTGCTGAAGGTTAGTGAACCCCTCCTACAACACAGCAACAAGCCTAATAATTAATCTAAACCCCCCATTTGTATAAAGTACAACTATTAAAACTGATTAATGTGCATTTGAGATTGCTATGGGGACTGTACCCAACTGGACAAGCAATCTGAGACCATGTTGCTGAGATTAAATAACATAATGTCTTAAGAAAGCTCACTGGGCTAATTGTATTTCCCTCTTCTCTAATCCCTAAACCTCTTAATTAATTACTGTTGAGTCCAAGTACCATTTTATTTATTTGGTCGTGTAACTATCTTGACAAGACATGATAGGATTGTTCGCGCTTGTTTGTAGACACACATATGCTGCTCTGTTATTCCTCATAAGGAGACACTGGATCCCCTAGACATGCCTTGATGATGATGCATTCTTGTCTTTGCCTGCCCCTTGACACAGGAGATAAGGCTGCTCAATGCTCTCATCTCATTTCCTCTACGCCTGCTGCCGGTAATAGCAACGCTAAAATAACGCCACATGCTAAGTACAGACAGAGTGGCTTGAGCATTAGGATAGATAGATGTCTTCTCCTTTTCATGCCAGTCTTGCCAGATGGAAAACAACAAAAAGGGGGTTGCATTGCTGCTAGGGTTAAAATGATGTCCTCCACCCATCTATGGTGCAATTTATGCCCTTGCTGTTTAGGTAGACCAGCTGTCCAGAATCTATCTCAGTACTAACCACATTCACACACCTTATTTTTCCGATCGTCGTCTCCCCCCCCCCCTTTTCGTCTGTTCTCCTGTGATGAGCCACCCTTTCAATAACAAGGTGGCACCCACATAACTCCGTCTTGTCCTCTTCCCATTCTTCAGTTGTAATCTGCGTCTCATAGTGAACATTTGGTGAGAGCTTGGTGCTTGTTTGCCAAGGCTGGCAGCCGTACCCAGTTATTATTTCACCTGTCAGCCTCTCCAGATTCTCAGCAGGCCAGGAAGTACTCGCTGGTTGTTAGTTGGAAGTGTGGGATGCTGGGAGGAAAGCCGAGGGAAGAGCCATGTCCTATATGTTTGTCAGTGTTCGTCTCTAGCTCCCTCTCCAACCTTACTTTGACAGTTTCTGTCAGTTCGGGGCTGTCACGGTGAATGAGGGTATTTGCCCATTTCTGCCACTTATTGTTCCAGTTAGTCAAGAGAAAAGAAAAATCAAAGAGAGAGAAAGAGATCCTTTGAAGCAAATGTCAGCCATATTGCTGTCCTTTTTAGAAGAATAACAGGGTTTGAAAAAAGACGTGTCTCCCAAATCGTTCACGTTTTGTACTTTCTAGTGTTATAATCTGTTTTCTTGGGCAGTTACATATAATTAAATAACCTCCTCTTAAATTCACTCAGATTTTGGCCTCTTCAGTGTTTTCTGTGGTAAACCAATGTAACTCTAACCCTTTTATATGTGATTAAATCAAATTCTGGTAGATGTCTTGTTTTAATATAAGAACTGACTCAATCTATATGTCCCAATGATGCTTATACTCTGCTGTCTCTTCTAACTCCCCGTGAATGTCTATAAATGTAAAATAATACCTAGAGGCAGGTTATCGACTACTCGATTTCTCTCAGAGGAGTGGTCCGTTTCTGATAAACAAAAAGGACACGGGTCTAGAATTTAATGAGGATATAGTTGTGGGATTTAGTAGCTGTCCTTACATCAGCTTAGCCTCCTGCGGACAACGTTAGGCCAGCTGTAGGGGTGAATGCATGCAAAGACAAGTGTAGCCGTTATTTGACTCAGACAGCACAGGATAAGCTTCTTGCCATCTTATTTTATGCCTGGTGAGTCATGACTTACATAATTTCTTTTTTTTCCCCTCCTTCTTTTTTTATTCCAAACATATGACATGCTCATACTCCGGGTTTGCGTGCTGTATTGGTTGAGCTAAAATGCCACTTGCAGTGTATTAACATCACCAACGGGTAGATCGCAGGCCATCGTCTGCAGAGCATCACCTTTAGTCTTACCCCAGTATGTCATACCGCTGTACCTGTCTTGTGGCACTAAGAACTTTATCCCTTTCGCCGTTTATATTTTAGTCTGGTCCACAACAGGTCAGACTGTATCTCTTCACAAGGAGGTTAGCCCAGCAAGCTGTCGCAGCACGTCAGACAGACCGAAGTTCAGTGCGAGGGAGGTAAAATATGCAGATAAATGCAGATAAAAGGAAAATTGCTTTCAACTTTCTTGTGAGCAGATGTTGAAGTGGACATGCTGGAGGAATCTGGCGAGAGTAAACCCTGAGGGGAAGAGTCAAGAATTAGATTGTTCAAGTGGAGGGAGTTTGTCGAAGCGTGTGGTCTTTCTCCCTTTTTTTTCATCTCCTTTGGACAGTTCTAATAATATAAGCACCTCTTACACACAGAAATAACTGCCTGTGGAGAAAACTCCACCACATTTCCACATGGCAGAGACAGCTAGCTTAAGGGAGGGAGGCAGCCATGGCAGTGGCCCAGATTGACTTGACAGTGCCGTAGCGCAGGATGCCTGCCCTGACCACTTCCTCCACATATGGCAGGGTTTCATCTCTGGGGTGTTCAAATAAAGAGCAGAAATGTAGTATAACATTGCCACCATATGCCAGCAGTACTTACAAGCTGAGAGGAACAGTACAAAGGGCTGGCAAGAAACCAAAGCCCTTTGTTCATTGGCTTCATACTGCCCCCTTCTGCATCTTTTTGAGTAATACATTAACAATAAGCAATAATATAAGCACCTTTACTTTCTTCTCACTAAAAAGTCATGCAGATAATGGTCATTTAGAGATTAAAATCTATTTTCTAAAAAAAACAAAAAAAAGAGGGATAAAAGAAAATTGCATTGATGGTGTTATTTAAAATAGACTTAGTATAAGTAGCCTTTAGGGAATGCTGTTTGAATGCATTTAAATTTTATATAGTTGAGTGATATTAACAAATGTTTCTTTCTGCTTCTTCTTCTGTGTCTAAATCTTAGGGCCAGGCTGACCTGCTAAAGCACGCAAAGAGTGAGGCACTGGACACTCTGCGTCAGATCCACTGTGCAGCTCAGTCCTGTGGCCTCAGTAAAAATGGAGCAGCTTCCCCACAGCTTCAGCACCATCCTCACCACCAGCCGCAGCAGACACAGCAGCAGCCTCAGGCCAAGACCCACCCAGCGCCTCCACTGCTGTGCCAACCCCAAAATCAGCTCCAGTCTCAGACCGCACCTCAGGCTTATCTGCACCCGAATCCCCAGCAATATCCCCAGCTGCATCCCCAGCTATCGGCTCCTCCTCTGGCCCCACCTGTTCCAAAACCACCTGCCTACCCTCAACCGCCACCGCTACCCCAGCACCAGTTTCAATTCCAAAACCAGCAGCAGGGGGCAGCAGTACCTCTCGACACCATCCCCGAGAAAGAAAAAGAGACTGTCAGTGACAGTCCTGCGGGATCCTGCTGACCCACTGCCTGTGCCCACAGAGAATCCGTCCCAAAGAGAGACAGTGAGATAGAGAAGCAGAAAGGTGTAGAAAGAAAGCAAGAGGTCAGTAAAGAAAGAGAGATGGAGGAAGTTGCTGAGAAGTTGAAAGAGATGATGAGGAGGAGGAAGCCTCGTCGTGTTAGAAGCGAGACGCAAGTTTGAGAGGTGATTTGAGTTGGCCAGAGATATGAAAGAGAAGCGAGATACTACACTTCAGCTAGAAGTGAAAAACAGAAGGATAACAGCTGAAAACATCAGTGAGTTACATACCCCTGTCTCTCTCTGGGCACTGCTATTTTCAAGCCCCTCCACGATGTACTCTAGCTCTGTGGGTACAGGCTTTACCTCACTTTGGCATTTAATGCCACAAATTTGCCTTTTTATTTTCAGAGACACCTTGGCATGTCTTCGAGTGTTTATTTCTTCACATTCACACTTTCCCTCCCACAACTAAGACATACAGGAAACCCTCACTTATTCTGATGATGAAGAGGAGGCCATTTTAATTTTAGTGGCACAAAGTAGAGCAGCTCTACTAGTCTGTAGGGGTCACAAATGGCCATTTCAGCACAAAATAAGCAGCTGTAGTGCTAAAATAGAAAACAAAATCACCCTGATGTATTATTGCTGGTGTCAGTCTTCATCAGGCCCCTCAGATCTCTAGTGTCAATTCTCTTAGGGTTTAAGTTCTCCGGCATTCTTATACACTCCTCACACAATCTTTTTGTCTCCTTCCTAGGGGCTATGTATATGATGTTATGTGAGTTGATGTCCTGGTCCCTAGGATGGAGCACGTCCTTAAGTGGCGGAGTTCACCAGTCAGTCACAACTGGAATATTTGACCCCTCCCGTTAGAGGTCAAAGATCATCAGGAACATGATACTGCTGTCTATAAGAATAAAGTGACTATAGATGTAAAATGTATGCAAAGTGTAAGAAGGGAACATATATTGCTATAATAATTCTGAGACATTCATGATTGATATTATTATAACTGTTGTTAGTTTTATTGATATCCTAAGTATTTTTTAACATTACTTCCACATACACAGTGATTTGACACCTGTTGTTCTGTGGTGCAGATCAAGCCAACCAGTGCATGTGGGATTGGAATGAAAGGTTTGGGGGTTAGCACCACAACACAACAGTCAAACAGTAACCTGACGTGTTTCACTTCAAAGTGAGTGTGGATTCTGTAAGAGATCTCTTAAGTGGCCCATTAAAACTGGCTTCATTGTTTCTCCTGTCTCCTCTTGTTCATTACTATTTAATAATCATTCAAGTAGCGATATGAACTGGGATAAATGGATGTTCTTTGCAATTTTATTTCGATTTTTAAACTGATAAACTGATATAAGGTTTTTACTGTGCAGGGTTCACACACGGTGCCACTGCTTTTATTTTTTAAAGAGACCTAGCCATTTGAAAGCAACAATCAATATAGCTTTACAAAAGTGCACTGTAATGCATAGTCAATTCTCAATCGATCTTAAATGATTGACTTATTACTAAAATAGATTTAAGCCATTTAGTTTATCATGAATGAGATAGCACTGCTTCCTGTTGTCCATAAGATGGCAACAAACATTAAGTAAATGGTTGTGAGGATAAAAACAACTTTTAAGAGTTGTTATCTTGTTATTTTTACTGCAAATTTTCCCCGATTTGTAAAGCAGATCATTTGTGCACAGATGTGTCTGACATGCCTGACACCCTACCGGAAGTCTTTTTCTAGGTCTTTTCTTGTGAAGTGCTTTCACTATGAGAGAGTAAAGTCCATGCATCCTCATTAGCATAGACTTTGAATGAACTTGTCATTAGAGCAGAGAAAGGGCAGCCGTTTTTAAAAAAAAAAATATATATATATATTTGCTAATAGACTTCAGCCCCTCACCAGTCATTGTAATGGTATGTCTTAATAAGCCTTTAGCATGCAGCCACAAAAACATACCTGCAGTGCATCAAAGGTCCACTCAGGCGTCTTGGAGATGACCTGGGATAGGCCGCTAATTAATGGCAGAAAGCTTTACAGCAAACTTCAAATGAGCAAAGACCCAAAAAAAAGAGAGAATCAGTGGTTTTGTGCTACGTTTGTCACTGGTCTAAATGACGTCCAGAGGACTGATGGGATGGATGGCACAGGACAATATAAAAGACACTCATTCTACCCCTGGGACCAGATGACTTCCCTTCAGACAACAGAGCAGATGTTGTGGTTCCCCACCAAGTTCCAACAAGCTGCTGGGATGGAAATGAATAACAAGGTAAGAAGACAGCTTCATTTTTTTTGTTTGTTGAGCATTTGTCATGGTTTTACTTTGCTGATTTGTTTTGTTTGTTCTTTTTAATTGCTTTTTCTACATTAGCATCCTTTTGTGCTGCTAAGGGTATAAGCAGCCTACTGAAAAACAATTTGGGATATTTGGTATCAGTTATTCAATTCTCAAGTGTAGTGGAGGAATACATTTAATGCATTTTCCTATAAATATTTAACTGACCATTTCCTACTGAATGTGGTTTTATCATGTCACCAAGCTCCTATGATAAATACATATGTACATTTATTATACAGCATCTTCTCTTCTGTAACCCTGGAGTGAGGGAATAAAAATAAATAGAAGAATAGAAATAATTTCCCTATGATATAGGAGAAATAACTAATTATGCCTGGCTATATACATATATGTTCAGGCTTATAAACTTTATCATTAAATGGGGGCTGTTTGTATTGTACGTAATGCAATGTTGGTTAAAATTTAAGCTTACCAACATGTTGCATGGGCATGTTGATACTGACTGACTAGTGCTTTAGGCTTATTATCATTGTTTATAATAGATTTCAGTATTATTTTATTATAAATTCAGTGATTTATATTTATTATGCATTGGAATTTGTCCATTCAATTTCATATTAATTCACATTTACATGCACTTCATGCATTTTCTGTTATTTAATCATACCTCTTTAATCCTAAAAATCATATTTTTAATCTGACCAGAAAGCCATGGTATTGGTCTTGCTGCTGCTACTGTCTCAGCTGGCCTGTGACGCTCACAGCGAGCCTGAGTGCTGCAGAGAACCGTCTCGTCCCTGCCGCCTTTATGTGTTGCTGTGTCGCTCAGGCAACAAGGGACCGGGTGGAGCCCTCACGGATGATGCGGCCGCTGGGATCCTCACTCTGGGCAAACGAAAAGAGGACGAGTATCGCTTTCAGAGCCGACTCCAACAGCTCCTACAAGGCTCCAGGAACCAAGCAGCAGGGATTCTGACAATGGGGAAGAGAACCAGAGAGAGAGCTGGGGAGCAGTACATGGACTGGATGGCTCAATCTGGAACGACCATTATGACACCCCTGCCTGTTTGAAACTGAGTAAAACCAGGGACGCTGTTTAGATGAAAAAAGTCACATCTTCCACCAAATGTATATATATTTTTTTCCTCAGAAATAATGTGAATTTGAATGTGATCTCCAAATTTTAGGAAAAATGTTCTATATTGTACATATATGTAAAAGGGTCTGTGATCTAATTAAAAAGAATCAAAGCTGATCAACTGTTAACTTTCATGACTATATACAAAGGTGACAAACACTCAATTTTATTTTCTGGAATAAGTTAAGCATTTGATAGACATCACATACAGTAATGATCATTTCTTGGGTGATGGGAGGACTATGGGATAAAAAGCAGACTGTGGAAGACACCCAGAGATTTAAAATAGATAATCAAGATTTATCCACGTGAAAATCACTGATGAATGCCTGAATCCAGCCAAAAAATAAAAACAACCTTCGTGTTAGTCTATAAGCACAATCCATCAGCCACACCCAAGGTAAATAGTAACCAGCCACCAGTGCATGTAGGGTGCTTCAGGTTTCTTAAATTTAATTTTGCTTCATCTAAGTGTAGTATGGGGAGAATAAAACATAAAGCACAAACTGTTTTTTTAACTGCTTCCTTACCAGGTATTAAAGGCATAGACTTCCAAGGTAGTCTGCCGATTTGAAATACTGGAACAGACACATGCCTCCCTGTAATGCTCGCAATCATTGCCAGGCACCTGACTCAAACTCAGTCCGGCTGGTGGCTTTTTAAAGAATTTTTTTATATCTGCCAAACTGACACAGATGCATATAAATCTCAAATCTGTCCAACAGAAAGTACCTCTGGTTAAAACAAACAAAAACAAAACTGTTTGTGATTAAAAATAGAAATTTTCATGGGTATGAATATATATGCGTAACTAATATAGTGGATTTGTGTGCACAACAGCTTTATGCAACCATATGGAGTCGAGAGGAAATGCTAATAAGTGACGATGAAACATAAAGAACCAGTGAAATCTGCTATTTCGAGGTCAGTTTGTGTGTATAGGTTTTTACTGCATCTTCTACAGCAACTATCTGCGTGGGTGTTTGTTGATGCATGGGGAGTAAAGAAAATGTGAAATCGAGGTGGTGATACAGACAGCAGCCTGTTAGATTCTTCCAGCACACCAACAAAAAGCCTAGCAGCAAATTGACTGTTATTACACTGAGCAAAAACGTGAATCGCTTGATGCTGTGCTTTATTCAACTTGACCTCTACCCTCGTGTCAAAAGAAGGGCTGATAAAAACACAGAATCTTTCCAGAGATGCCAAAGAAGATAATCAGTTGCTTTCTTCCACAGCAAACAAAACGTGCACACACACCTCCCTTTCTGTGTTATTAACGCGGGATCCAGCTGTACCTCAGAAAAATGATTGATAATTTAAGTGAGAAGTCTAAGCAACAGAAAATCATCTTCTGCCTCCCATTGTGGAGTTTCACAAAAGATAGAGGTGAGAGCGTGAGAAAGCAAGAGATGGAAGAAAAAGGAAAGTTATTTCTAATAACTTCTCTGGGGAGAAGGCAAGGTTTTATGTGAGAAAGAAAGTGAAGGCAAGAGATATTTCATAAATTCAGTGGATAGAACGGGGGATGGTTCAAGCTTTTTTCTATGAGAGAGAGGGAGCGAGAGAGAAGGGGAGGGAGGGAGCGAGAGAGGCTGGGGACTCAGTGGCAAGATTCATGGAGAGTGGAGTTACACTGACTGAGGAGCAGCTGAGACTTTGCTGTGATACTGGAGCAGTGCTGAGCACAGAGCGATGCACAACTGAACCTGAATACTTCTGACTCAGGCTGAGAAAAGCTTTAGAGCTTTAGCACGGAAAACCTCTGAATTTTCCTTCAAAGAAGAAATGGAAAACTCTGTGATACAGTTCAGTAGTTTTATCCACTCAATATAGAATATATAAAACTTCCACTCCACTGAAGAGTTACAAGAAAACTCAAGAAGCGGTGTTGAAAGTCTAATTCGGGTCTTCTATAGGGAATGGTGGCAAACTAATTGAAACTAGGACTCTGTGACCTTTTTTTCTGGTGAAAGATGCCTGTAATGAAGGGCCTCCTTGCTCCACAAAATACCTTCTTGGACACCATTGCCAATCACTTTGATGGAACTCGTAAGTATTTTGGGGAGAGGGGATCACTTTGCATTAATACAGATTTTTTAAAAGAATGCTGATAATTACATTTCTGATGAATATACATGAATAGTAAATCGATTAACCTGCAGACCAAGTATTCGGAATCTGCGACTGATATTGTTGGACAAGTCAAACTGCTAGTCCCCGCAGATTTTGATCAGTATGTGTTCTTCTTAAAATGTGTATTACTTATATTGAAAGAAATGGTATATAATACATTTATATATGAAATATGTTGGCTGCAAAAGGTCAATCAATTTTAAAGATGAAGCTTTCCCAGCTTGCGTTTAGGATTTTTGCCATTGGCATTTCTGTAACCCAATTTAGGACTGTGACAGGCGCTGATAAACACTGCTGTCAATCAATATGTCCAACAGTAGTGAGATCCCATTTAATATGTTGGAGCTGAAGAGCCACTTGTTGAGATGATGTGTTGCTTGTTAGAATATTTCCCTGTTGATAATAATGTCAAGGTCTTTCTCAACAGCAAACAAAATAAATAAATAAAGGCAAATCAAATTATTCAGGAGCAACATTAAAGTTTTAGAGCTAAAGTCTGGCATCTTTCTTTCAGTTTAAAATCTACCAAAAAAGAAGGGAAAAAATATATATATGAGCTTTTTAAAAAGTTACTGAAAAATCTATTGTTTATTATAAGACCGGCTCAGCACAGTGTCGTTAATTAAATAACTATGTGCGGCAGTTACAGAATGATGCTAATAACTGTGAAAACACTACTGGATTTAAACACTAGACTTTGCTGAATAATTAATCCTGATTAAATACCAGCTCTAATAAAACATATTACTTTTTAGCATTTAATTACAGCCATTAAAGTTTCAAATGAAAATGTAGCTTATGCACCAAGTGCTTGACATGATTTGATTTTTGCTCATTATGCGAAACTACACTACAATGTAAAGCTAATATTTACATGTGCTTGGATTACTAAGAAAGCACAATTATTTTTCCAGTCTTATGTAACCTAGCATGAGATGAAGAGGCAGATTAACAGTCTCACTCTACAGCACATAGAATATTGTACTTTTTTTCTTCTTGTTTCTGGGTAATACGTGGCTTTTCTTCCTGCTTGTTCTGCCTCAGAAGCAAAGAAATGAAACAACATTCTCACACTATAACACTTAATATACAGAAAGAAAAATCTTATTACCTTAGCATATGGAACAGATCCACCTGGTTACACCCACTCAAACACATATGAACAATACCAGGCATGGAAAGTTACATCTTACATCAAGTATCCAAGCATGTCAGTTTTACTCTACATCAGATTTAGTGAAAAAAAAAGAGAAACACATCAACAATATCTATATATATATCTATCTATATATATATATATATATATATATATATACTTTTTCAGAAAACAAGAAAAGTGGTGCACAGGTCAGACATTGCGTTTCTCTCGCCATTGAAAATTCTCCATCTGTTCTCTGAGGTTTTTTGCCCTCACCTTCACATCCGCAGAAAGCAGATATAGAATTGCATTTACACATATCTGGGCAGCAAACATGTTTTCATTATCTGGCAGCCACAGTGCCTCTGTATGTGAGTCGTGCGTCGGTGGACTGATCAAGTCACTGAGTAGGATGTAAAAGGATCAACTGACAAGAGACGGCTTCAGCATAATGCCGCAGGAATCCAGGAATAGTTGAAAAATATATGTTAATTGATTTGAAAGTGTTGGATCACATACTGTGAGGGTGACTGAATATAGGCAGTATGATCCTGACATGAGAGCAGAGAGATTAATTTAGATGAATTACTGCATATGCAAGAGACAGAGAGCCAATCAAATATAATTTGAGGTGTGGTTCAGTCAACCTGTGAAAGCAGGAAAAGTTTACTTTTTCATCTAGTCACTCACAACTTATACAGGGTACTGATCTTAATCGACAATTTTAAAGCTTTCAGAATAATATTCATTAGATATATGTGCACTGTAGCCTGTAGAAGCATAAGGAGTCTATCAAACATGTTTGTTTTTGTGCTGAAATTGCAGTTGTCTCCTCCCCACGTTCTGTTGTGGATAGTTAGCAATACTAAATGCATCTGAATCAACAAATGCTTGCATTTTAACAATGTTTTTGTAGTGATTCACATCATTTTGAGGTTTGATGAGTGTCAGTGTTAACCATGGTCATGGCATGTTGACCCAATTGCTATTCAAACCTTTTGTTTGTGAGGGGTGGCTAGTCAAAAGAAAGTCAGAGTAGCTTTAAGACTGCGGGCTTGCACCAGTATAAGATAAATTAAGGTTATTTCAACTGTAAATCATGCACAGCTAGCCCAATAATGTCCAAAAATACAAATGTGGTGCAGGAGATTATCGTAGCAGGTCCCCTTTGAGCAAGGGGACTTAGTCAAATCTATTAAATGTGTTTTGTACAAATCAGAGTGAGGTTACTGTTGCAACATTACCATTTTTTTTCCTGCACAAATTGCCATGGCAACATAGGCGCAGGAAGATCTTAATTTAGCTTCTTATGAGATTAAGTGCAGACACTTCAGGTGAAAAAATGAAATAAAATAAAAAACCTTGCACATGTGTTCTTCTGGAGGCAACACTTTGTTAGCACCCTTTAGTGATGCTGGCAATTATTTTGTGGTTGAAAAATCATTTAAAATACAATACCGTATGACAGCATGCATCTGAATAAACTGCTATTATCGGTCTCTGTTTACTTTCCAAGCTGTAGAGAGAACACAAAGCATCAGCCTCATTATATCTGGCCGCAGTACAGGTGCTTGGTGTTGTCCTTGCAGCTATATCATCATTGGAGTGCTTTGCTACATAAGCAAACAAAGAACTTTGGGGGAATTAAATTTGCTTGCATCAAAGTGTGTTTGAATAAACAAATAAAAGATGACATGTCAGTGTACTCAGTCTATTTGTCTAAATATTGATGGGTTGGACAACTGAAAGCACACTTCCATTAGTCATTGAATGATGAAGACATCTGGTTGTTGCGTCCCTTTACAATAGAGTCTAAAGTGCATCACCCCAAACAGTTTATTTCTATATATCAGTTTGTAACTTAAGGAACTGGGCAAGTTGGGTAAGCTATTCTATTTTCCACCTTTTTGACTGGTGATACACAAAGAAAAGCTATTCTTACACTGTTATTTAATTATTAATTATTTGGCAACAATGATAAGAGCTATTGTTGGTGGAGTAAAGATGTAATGTACAGTCTGTCAAGCAGGGTGGTGGCAGCATCTTACTATGGGGCTGTTTTCCATTCACATTGTCAGTGGACTGATTCTTATATAGTACTTTTCTGCTCTCCCAGAGCACTCAAAGCACTTTATACAACATCCCTCATTCACACATCTTCGACTTGGGGTTAGTATCTTTCCCAAGTATATTTAGCATACAGACTGGAGCAGCAAGGGATTAAACCACCAACCTTCCAACCAGCAGTTGACCGGCTCTACCTCTTGAGCTACAGCCACCCTGACTCACTGTGAAGTGAATGGAAAAATAAAAAAAGGAGGACTTTAACTTCACCTCAAATCAACAATTAGAGGTTTGAAAAGATGTTTGCACACAAAATTGGTTTTGGAATTGATAAAGTAGGCTAACATTAAGCTTCTGGATAGCATTCCCAAAAACCCTAACCTAAACTTTGCTCATAAATTGTGCCGGGTCCATGCCAGGAAATCAATCAGTTTAAATGAACTCCACCAATTCCGCATAGTTTGGTGGAAATGTAATTGAAATTTTTGGTTAACAGGACAAAACATTTTGGAAAATATTCATCAGTGCAATGTCTAATGACTGAAAATGATTTAGAACCAGAGTCTCACTGAGGTCCTGGGACCAGCTGGCACTCTGCATATATTCTTGGACTTAATGCTCACCAGCAGCAAACTTCAAAGCTCTCTTTGATGTACACTAGATAACTGCCAACTTCAGGGTTCTGAGCTGAAAATACAAAGAATGACTCAGATAGGAAAAGTTACTTTTTGTGCTTCAAAAGAACTTGTATTTAAAAATTTATATTAAAAAACATTATACTTGACACATTTAAATGTTTTCTTTCAGAACTGCAGCTATATACTTTGGATACATCTATTCACTTCCTACTGTTCGGTTCGCCATGTCTGTTTCTCCAGGTCACACAATAACTTTACCTGATTTTTGATCTTTTTATTTTCCTCACAGACTGTAACTTCCTCCTGGGAAATACTCAGGGGAGCTGTGGATACCCTATTGTCTACTGCTCCGATGGCTTTTGTGAGTTAACCGGCTTTGTTCGAACAGAGGTGATGCAGAAAACCTGCACGTGTCGTTTCCTTCACGGGGCTGAGACCAGTGAAAATGTGATTCAACAGGTAGACAAAGCCCTGGAAGGCCAGCAGGAGTACCAAGGAGAAGTCTGTTTTTATAGGAAAAATGGTGAGAATCACAGACACTCACGGTCACAAACGAGAATGACTTGAGCTTGGCAACAAAAAAAATTGTTATTTCATCAGTATTAGAGATCTAATCATCATTTTGGTGAATTAATTGTCTGACGAGGTAATGTCTTTGTAATAACATTTTTAATACTCCCAGGAAATCCATTCTGGTGCCTCCTGGATATTGTACCAATTAAAAATGAGAAAGGTGAGGTTGTGCTGTTCCTGTTATCCTTCAAAGATGTCAGCGAATCACATGGAAAAAAATATCGCTGTACTCAAAGAGACGGTGAGGCCTGGCTGCTTGCGTTTCTTTAGTTTTTAACAAAAGCACTTATTTTTTGTGTCATTTAATGTGCATTTTTTGGCATAATTTACACACAATTTTATTTAGTGCGTATTATTTTCCTTACAGGAATGTTAGAGATTGCTGACCAGAGAAGAAAAAGTGGACAATCACACTTTTTTCAAAGTAGAGAGAGGGGGAGAACCATTCTACACCACTTGAACAGGCTGTTCACCAAGAGGAACAAGAAGAAGTTGCCTAATGTGAGAGCAAACCACTGGCTTAGAAATAAATACATAAAACTAAAGCACAGTTTTGCACTTTTACTAGCTAAACATTTACACTCAACAACAAAGCTGTCCTTTATATGCTAATAATCAGGTAACCCTGAGTCAGGTGAGTTTTGCATTTAGTACCAAGGTACGTACTTTGTGTACCAGATAGGGGCAGTTGGCCCTATTCAAACAGCTGTGATGATGATGATGATGATGTGTCATACTTTTAGTGCCCTTCAAGAATTAAAGTACTTGCAAACACAGTCCGGGCACTTGAGATTTGCAGGCTTGTAAAATTAGCTTACTCTCTCCATCTGTGTCATCACTATGCCACCAAGCAAGGATATCAAAGCAGTGCTGATTTGAAGTCTAAAGCTGAATGACTTGTTATCTTTTCAGAGTGTGTTCCAGAAACCATCCCTGCCCGAGTACAAGGTGGCAGCTGTGAAGAGGTCCCGCTTTATCCTGCTGCACTACAGCATGTTCAAGGCTCTGTGGGACTGGTTAATCCTTCTGGCAACTTTCTATGTCGCAGTCACAGTGCCTTACAACGTCTGCTTTGTCAGCCATGATGAGGACGGTGACCATCGGCCACTTGTCAGCCGCAGTACCATAGGCAGTGACATTGCTGTAGAGATGCTCTTCATTCTTGGTATAATATATTTGAATTTATTGAAAAAAATAAGGATGCAGTAGTATAACCTTTAATATTTTTTTAGGTAAAATTGAAATACTAAACACCTTAAACAAATGAAAATGTTTTTCTAAGAGGTTCTACTCTGCAAGCTACTAGTCTCTTCTACCTGTTACTTACATTACGAACAGACAACAATGTTAAGTTTAAATGAAGAAACATATTCCCCAGTGCAGCTGCAGTAGTTTCCCTGGCAATGGCTAACACACGACTACCTCCTACTTTTTCTCACCCACTCAGGCTGTCTTTGTTGCCCTAGGTTAGAAATCATAATTAGATTTCTCTCACGTCGTCCCATTTTTCCTCCAAAGAATGCGCGATAGCACATGTGCCACGAGGCTCGCTGACTTCTTGTCTCTCAACAAGTTTGTCTGGGGACAGACACCATCACAAAATTAGCTCACCTGGTAACACGTTTTTCCTTTTTTTCTTTCATTTAAACTCATCCTCAGTTCAGTCTTACTGAAATTAAACAAACAGTCGCCTTTTCAGTATACAAAAGAGAGTTGGGTTTATTGCCAGGGAAACCTTGCATTAACTGCTTTGTGCTTCTTATGCTGCAAATTCTATTTGTCCTTGCAACATGCAGCTTGATATGTTTCTTTGTTTAACATTCTTGGGCTGCAACCCCCGCCCCTTACTCATAGAATCTGTGCAACTTTAACTAGCACTATAACAATGATTTAATTATTTGCTGAAATGAGGCTTTGTATCCTAATATCCTGCTGTCTTCTTGAGCTATATTGTTGTAATGTATATTATTTTATATATTAACTGCCCCGGCTATGACTCTAGTGAAATCTTGTTTTCTTTGTTCTGGTTTGCCATCTTTCTCTTTTGTTTTTAACTTTACTGTTCCTTTTCAGATATTCTCCTGAATTTCCGTACCACCTTTGTGAGTCAGTCAGGTCAGGTGGTGTACGACACCCGATCCATCTGCCTCCATTATTGCACTACCTGGTTCTTTGTAGATCTGATTGCAGCACTCCCCTTTGACCTTCTCTATGCTTTCAACATTACAGTGGTAAGACTTTTATTCCAGATACGTGAAAATCTAAAATGACCTTTGTTTTATACTTTCCAGTGTCTTTAAATGGACTAACTTTAAGCCTATAGTGAGTAATGCTATAGTGCTATTTCCCCCAGAGAAGAGAGTGGAGATGATTATCCTTCTACATTCATGCCCTTCACTGAACATTCTTGTTAGTCTGCTTGCTTCGACACTAGTACTTCTCATGGATTAGTCTTAGTTTGCCAAAGGCAACTTCAGCTGACGCACAAAGTCATCTCCCTAACTGTATTTTTGTTTTGCTCGACGTCCGCTGCAAACTCTCCAGCTATTACGCTGTTCTAACTTTGATAGTATTTGATGGTACTAACAGAGAAGTGGGGATGTGTCACAAGTTAAACACACTCATACAGATCCTTGAACGGCAAAACTACTAAATAAACTAATCTGCATCTTTGATGTTGTACTTTTCCACTCCTTTTCCAGACTTCATTGGTGCACCTGTTGAAAACAGTCCGTCTGCTGCGCTTGCTACGGCTGTTACAAAAACTGGATCGATATTCCCAGTACAGCGCTGTAGTCCTGACCCTGCTCATGTCTGTGTTTGCACTGCTTGCTCATTGGATGGCTTGTGTCTGGTATATCATTGGACGCAAGGAGATAGAAAGCGGTGACCCAGTAACCTGGGACATAGGTGAGGACACTGCAGTTTTGTTTGAATAGTCCCACACAGTTAAAAGTATAATATTCTCCCTCACTCGTTTGCTTTACTGAGACAAATTAGGTGTCTTTTTTTTGGCAACATCGCCGTGTCAGTGCTGCACATCTCAGCTAATGCTTGAATGCTTCAGCATCATTTCATCCCCTAGCTTGTTTCCTCAGAGGAAGTGTAGGTCAAGAAATGATTACATTATATCACCAGTAACACATTATGTCATTCTATATTATATCATGTATTATATCACCTACGACAGCAGAAAAGTTCAACCATTAAAAAAGAATAACAAAAGTTAATTTAATCACTCAGATAGACCTACGTAACAACCTTCTAACCTCTTCCACCAGGTTGGCTTCAGGAGCTGGGAAAACGTCTGGAGACGCCGTACATCAACAGCACCGTGGGTGGTCCATCCTTGCCTAGCGCCTACATTGCTTCTCTCTATTTCACCCTCAGCAGCCTTACAAGTGTTGGTTTTGGGAATGTGTGCGCCAATACAGATGCAGAGAAAATCTTCTCCATCTGTATTATGCTGATGGGAGGTGAGTTTAAAGGACATGGCAGGAAATTCCCAACTATATGAAAAATGTTTCAAGAATGTCCCCATATTTCTGTCACCTCCAGCCCTGATGCATGCAGTAGTCTTTGGCAACGTGACTGCTATCATCCAGCGCATGTACTCACGTCGCTCCCTCTACCACACCCGCATGAAGGATCTCAAGGACTTCATCCGTGTGCATCGGCTACCTCAACAGCTCAAGCAAAGGATGTTGGAGTACTTTCAGGCCACCTGGTCTGTCAACAATGGAATCAACACCAATGAGGTGGGTAAAGAATCACACTGTAGCCGTGTTCTCCTGGCTCTTTGTGTTTATGAAAAATATTTGCTTGGACATAATAAGTTATTTTTCTGGCAGAATGCATCATTTTTAATATGTAGCTGAAGAATATGTCTATTCTTTTTGGATATTGGTTATTCTACACTCAGAAATGCCATTCTTAAAATATGGGGCACCTCAGATTCTCTGGAGTCTTATTCCAGTTCTTTAAGTAGATAGTCCTTTTTTGCAAATAGAATTTCAGTATACTGCCAGAGCCTATCTAGGAGAAGTTCCTGTAATTACAAGGGTTGGAGCTGAAATAGAGAGAGCACTCATTAACACCCCCAACCATCAGTATCCTCAGATAATTAATTCAGTGTTGAAGGTAACAGAGAGAGCCACTGGTTTCTGAGAACATGCTGGCAGTATTATCATGTCTTTAAAAACACAGTCTGCCCTTTTTTTAATTTGTTTAATTTAGGAGTGGTTAACCATACCATATGTGTAGGCTTCTTAGTAGCACTATTGCATAGTCAAATATCTCTAAGTAATTGTCTAAAACAAAAAGATTGAAGTATTTTAAAAGGAGAGTACCTGGTGATTTTTGACTACAAGAGGAGGGACAGACTTTACAGGAAACACGTAAATGCAGTACTGCAATATTCCAGTTTTATCAAGCCGAAATGTAGCAAGACAAGAAGGCAGTGGAGTTTTGTTTCTGTGAGAAGAATATCTGGGTGAACAATGAGCTGATAATTACAAGTACTTAAAAAAAGAGGGTAATTTGTGTCTTGCAAAGCTCTATATGCATTTAAGTACCGGTACGGTGGTTAACTATTAAATAGCGGTTCTTATTTTTATCGTGTCCTCGCTCTTAGCTGTTACATGACTTCCCAGATGAACTGCGAGCTGACATTACCATGCATCTGAACAAAGACATACTGCAGCTGCCTGTGTTTGAGCGAGCCAGCAGAGGGTGTCTGCGCTCCCTCTCCCTCCACATCAAAACTTCCTTCTGTGCACCAGGGGAATATCTTATTCGCCAAGGAGATGCCCTACAAGCTAATTACTTTGTGTGCTCCGGTTCCCTGGAGGTTCTGAAAGATGGCATGGTCCTAGCGATCCTGGGTCAGTGTGCACCCAGTGTTTTAATGTTAATCTCATACAGATTTCTCTACATATTAGCTGTGTATTGACATATTACACATACTATGCTTATGTGACAATCCCTACAGGCAAAGGCGACCTCATAGGGGCTGACCTACCAGAGCATGACAAGGTGATCAAGACCAATGCAGATGTGAAGGCACTGACATACTGCGACTTGCAGTACATCAGTGTCAGGGCTTTGAGGGAGGTCCTGGGGCTTTATCCAGAGTATTGCAGTCGGTTCAGCTTGGACATCCACCACAATCTCACCTACAACTTGAGAGAAGGCAGTGAAGCTGATGTAAGACATTTACTTTGAAGCAATGGAATAAAACTCAGAATGAGACACATTCGAATGCACCACAATTCAGAATATGGTGTACAAACATACCTATGCTATATGGAACGCTTTACATGTTCAGTTTCCAGTGTGAGTGTAATGCTTTGTTCATTTTCACTTCCATGCCTTTAGGGAGTAACACGGTTTCAGCTGACACCCAGGCAGTCTCAGGTATGTCTGCCTCATTAGGATGATTAATTTAGCCTTGACATGCTTGATACAGCCATAGTTAAATCTGTCTTAGCTTAAGGGATTAGTCCGGCTTGCATTGCATTCTCTTGATAAATGTCATGTAGATATGAAAACACTTAAAATGCCTTTTTTTTAAATAGTTGAGATAATAATGCTCCAGTTGCTGCTAGGTAACAGAGAGAAATGGAGCAAACAGCATGTACTATATATGGTTTCTACACTCCAGTCATCAAGAAAAACACTAAGCTTAATTAAAACTATCCTACAAGAGAAGTATTTCTGACACTATCAAAATCACTAGACTAAGAATTTTTGTAGCAAACAAATCTATTACCCAAACAAAAATCATGCACAAATCTTTGCAATCGGCTTCATTGAGTTTTCCATCTTTTTTCTCCTCAGTTTATGGATCATAAACTACCCTATATCATTCAAGGAGCTGATGTAAAACATACAGACCACGTAAAATACTCTCAGCACCAGAGACTGCCTCTACTACAGAGTATGGGCAGCCCTGTCCATCAACCCTGCCTCAGCACGATGCTGGGCGAGGAGCTCCGGCACATCTGCGCACTGCAGCTCTGCCGATCACCTGCTCAGGGAAGCAGGGGTTGTAGTCCTTCCCCACAACCTTTTTTCAGCGAGGAGCTCTCTCCATCTCCTTTACCCAGTCTTACCAGTGACCTAGACTTGAACCATCGGCCTGCCAAACTCATGCCATCCGGTTCTTGTATTAGTCCTCTGAACCTCAGCCCCAGGTGACCTATTCATTCTCCTTTGGTCAAATATCAATAATCTGTTTGCATATAATTAAATTAATATAACACCCATTTGTCTTACTGTCAGGGTCGTGGATGGAATTGAGGATAATGATCACACATTTCAGTTTAATATGGAACAGAGCGAGGCAAAGACTAATGTTGCAGGTAAAGTGTCTGAAAACTGCATGATTAATGAGAAATTGTAAATATAAGCCTTTCTATTCAGGACTAGACATTAAATATAACCCAAAGTCGGGACAGATTAGATGAGTTTCTCACTTTTTAAAAAAAAAATCCTTTTTCAGATCGGTTACACATCTGTAGCCTGTTTCTTGAGACAGAAGAAGTGAGACAGAGCGTCAGCAAGCTAAGCAAAGAGGTATGTTCCCTTATTAGGCAAAAGTGCTGCTCCTTGAAATATGCCCAAATGTGTTTTGTGAGGACACAGTAACCTTTACCTTTGACCAAGTGAATCTAATCAGTTAATGCTTGAATTCATATCAACTTAACATGATAGCAGTTACAAATAAACAGTTAACAGTTTTGAATAAACAGTCATTATTTCTCATTCTTTCAGGTAAACAACTTAAACCAAGATGTTTCCAACCTTGCCAAGGAACTCCATGACATAATACATTTTCTGCATTCTCATATGACAATGCTCCACAATAACTCTCCAGCTTCCACATGTTCATGTGGCACTCAGGTGCTCCCCAACCCAAGTGTGACAACTTCTAGCCACTGGCAACCGGATGTCCCTTTAAATATCTCCACTGAGTTACCACCTGTTCATGAAATGATTAGCCATCCTGCTAGAAATATATGGCACTCCAGTGGAATACCCTCCCAGTGCACCAGTTCTGCCTTGCTGTACTCGTCAAGCACAATACCATCCTGTTCACACCTGGTCTGCTCTGACAGAGACACAACTCAGAGGCTTCAGTGCTTCTCTAGCCCTTTCCAAACACCCAGAACATCTCCAGGCTCTCCTTACATGACCTCCTCTCATGCCCATGGAGGTCCATCGCTCCTGGGTATCAGTTCTGCCTTCAGTGGCTACCCATTAAGTTCTCAGGCCTCACACGTGGTTAGTAGTGCAAAAATCCACACAATAAGCAGCACCCACTCCTTATGTTCTACAGTAAACTGTGGCTACTCCCAGCCACCCCTAAGTGTTCAAACCAACTCGGATTCTTCACATAATCAGACCAAATCCCAGACACCTATACATTTATCCACCACTCCTTCAGCCCAACCACAGTATCACACTGCCTTTAGCTCTTTGACGCCATCAAGAGCCCACACTTTGATATACACAGGATACGAGGACCAGCGAGGTACTGTCGAAGGCTCCAGACAGAATGATCCGGTAGGATCCAGTCCTGTCCACCAAACACAGGATCTGGCAAATTCTCTGATGGAGCAAGTACCAAACATGGACAGTAAAGCTTCACTTTATAAAGAGAGGACAGAGACCATGGAGTCTCATTCCACAGGAGACAGCATTCTTGATATGAAAGAAAGGCCACACTGATGACATCCCTATCTGGTTGTGCTATCAGCGAGTAAATAACAAAGCTGACGTAATGTTTAGAGTACCTTACCAAGAAATCTGGTGTGAAGTTTGAAATTAATAAATTGTTATTTAGCCAAGTTCTCAATCAACTATTGGAATCCAACTGCCACTACAGAATAAACCTGTTTTTCTCCACTGATGGTTCTTGTGTTTTATATGGCATTAATAATATTTGTGAATTGAGATTATGTCATGGTCTGCATAGATCATAGCTGAAGCAATCTTATTTTGCAGACCATACACTCTCACTCAACCATTCAATGCAAAATTGTTTGGCTAGTTATTCATTTTATTTATTTTTAATTTTTTTCTATCACGTGAATTGTCACTGCTGTATTCAGCCACAAAATGTTTCCAGGGTTGGCTTAGAAGCCGCAAGTGAATGGGCAGCACCCCTGAGTGGTGATATGTCGTTACTACAACAAACACAAGACTGGCATTTCATGAGATATGGCCTTTTGGAGCCACAACCAAGCTTTTGACCTGTAGAATGATGTAACATATTCCTGAAACGTGTTAATCATATTTGACCAATCTTGGTCCAATCAACCTACTGCATTTCGTTGCACTGTACCTGTGCATGTGCAATGACAATAAAGTTGAATTCTATTCTATTCTATTCTATATAGCAATGACATTTTCAACAGACTGCTGAAAAATCTTGATATTTTTATTCATTGGTAGTATCATGGCAGATATATTTATGTCCATGTGACTCTTTAGCATTTAGCAACAATTCTGAAATTAATAATATACTGAGGGGCATGTAGAATTTTGTGTCATCGGTCAAAGCAAAGAAAGCCATTCTTTCACTATTAATTCATCTTTCATTTTGAACATGTGAAGATGCAAGGAGATGAGATAGTGAAAGTTGGTGAGTTTAACAATCTAAAGCAACAAACACTGCCCATTAGAGGTGAAGAAAAACGAGTAGGCAGGTTAGAGTGGGTGGAAATGAGTGACAGATGATTTGTGACAGAAGGATAGCAACAAAGGTGAAAGGAAACATTTACAAGATGTTACTGTTTGGAGATGGTGGCACTTACAAAAAAGCATGAGGTTGAGCCGGGGGTGGCAGAACTGAAGATGCTAAGATATTCATTGGGTTGTAACCAGGATGGACAAAATTAGAAATGAGTATATCAGAAGGACAGCTTAGATTAAGTGGCTTGGATACAAAGTTAAAGAGGCAAGGATGTTTTGGACATATGTAGAAGAGGATTGTGGATACACTGGACAAACACTGAGGTGCCAGGCAGGAGGAGAACAGGAAGCCCACTGGAGAAGACTCAAGCAGTGAAGAAAGATATGCAGAGGATTAGTGTGACAGAGGAGGATGCTAGGGGTAGGGTTAAATGGCGGCAGATGATGTGGTGACCCCTAAATGAAGAAGCCAAAGGAAGATGAAGATCAGAATTTACTGTTTGACATTGGAGACATCACAAGGATCATTAAAATATTAGTAAAAATAAAAAAAGGATCCTTCTTTATGAACGCAGATTGTATCCCAAGCTTATTAAAAATATTATGCTAAACAAAATTTGTTACAAAATTTCACGCCATTTGAAAAGCACAAGTTTTATTGTCATTATACATAATTTTCATAAACACCATATCATTATATTATAATTATATTCAAATTAAGATAATTTTAGATGTTATTTATGACTAGATATAATAAAACCTTGATAAAAATGTCGTGCTGCAGACTGGAGGGTCTAGCGTAACCCGCTGTCCTCATTGGTCAGAAAGCCACTGACAAAAAGTGGGAGGTTCCCGGAAAAATTGCTAACCGGAAGGGAAGGCCGGAGCCCAAGAAGAAGAAGAAGGCAGCTGCTGCCGATGAGACCAGCGAAGGAAGAAAAAGTAATGTAAGTAAAACAACTTGAAATTAAGAGTCATGTTGGTGAAGAGCAATACTGAACGTGTGTTGGATTATTTTGTCGACAAACTGTTTACTGTAGTTTGATCTATTTTGTTATTATTATTTTTTTCTGCTTAGCATGTCAGCAAAGTCCGGGCTCAACCGAAATGCCTTATCAGACTGGATCGAGGGAAGCTACGAGCTGCCCCGTGGGACAAACATTCTAAATATTGAAAATAATAATAATAATAATAATGCCACGGCAGAGCCCTGAGATAGCTTAGAAAAATGTGACATCGTTTCATGCAAGCAAGTGGACGCAATAAGACGTCCCGGAGTTTCTCAAACGTCAGACAGCTGACGACACAGGGCCGAGAAAAGAAAAGTTGTCTAATGACGCTTTCGACTTTTGGCCGTAGCTGCTAACACAGCTAATGCTATCAGAAGTCAAGTTTCCTTGCCAAGAACATAGCTTTTGTTTTCTTTGTCAGTTTAGGCTAGCAAATGGGTGCTACTGCTAAGTAAGCAACAAGGTTGATTCTTTCACGTTGTGTAGTCAGCGTTCATTTTGTTAGCCAAGTGCTTAGTGGAACTCACAAGTTCCAGTCGTGTCGTCTACGTTTATGAAAGCGGTTCCGTATCGCACCTAAATGTAACGTGCCGTTTTAGCCAAGACAGGTGCATTGTTGTTTGATAGTTATTTTATCGATTGTTTTGAATCAAACCTTAGCTTTACAGTTTAAGTTGCCTAATCATTGTGCTTAACCCGGCATCGACCGAGCAAAACTTCTCACGTACTTTGAAATATTAGTTGTAGATTAACTAACTTAATATGTTACGTTCCTGCCACCGGTTAAGTGTCTAATGACTGGTCTTATGTGCGATGTCTAGGCTCAGTCGAGGCACATCATAGTCGTCTAATGTTCTCTAAATTAGATGTACTATCAAGGCAGCTGTAATCTCTTCACAATCTGGTGCTTTTTATTATCAGCTGCATTTGTGCATCACATTGTGTGACAGAGTAAATGTGCGTACATAGTCTCTTGCTTACCTCTGAAGTTGTATTTATGGCAGTGCCTTCTCATCATTAAAATGTCATTACTGCTGACTTTGTGGTGTAACATCCGCATATTGCAACGTTGGGGTTGTTATGTGCCTGCACGTGTGTCTTCTTGCATTTAACAGCAAATACTTTTTTTGTATGCTGTGTATCTTCACAGCTTATGTTTATGGCTTAATACAAGTAACAGAGCTTGGCCTTTGAGATAAAGATGTGATTTACAGTTGCTTGCCTGAGCTCTCATGTTTATGGCATGTGGACCTTGTCCTTCTTAAACAGCCACTCTTTTTGACAACCCAGCCCTAAAATAAGGACTGCAAATTAGTTGAACACTAGTATGCAATACATTTGGGTGCTATGTTTTGGCATTGCCTTTAAAGTTGTAAGTTGTTGTAGTTAAACGGACAGCTGGACCTACTAAATGTCGCTCAATCAACTGGACTCAATTTTTGAGTAAATCTGTGTAAAGGATCAAATATCAAATCCCATTATTTAATAATTCACTTAAAATCACTTGAAGTCATAAAGTGGACAAAGTCTGTTTTAAACAGTTTGATGAGTTGAAAGGTCTCAGTTTGGGAAGCGCCAGTGATGCTTGTGGTGACTCTGCTGTTTGCTTTTCCTGTATTGTGTCACCACATTCCCATCTAAAATCACAATGCCAAACCAATTCTTTGTAGCTATCTTGGATTCAGAACATTTCCTGTTTCTTTTGATTTCCCAAGAATGGTGCTGCTTTTCAATATTTGTTTACAACCTAGGACAAACTATCACCTTTGGCAGCAATAGATAGGCCTTTAATATATGCTCATGTGTACATGCAAATTTGGACACAGCCATCTGTACAAGCAGATGGGATTATGAGCTAAGACAAAAGTATGGTGATGCAGCCCCTCATCAGATACCATTTCTTCCATGACCCCATCCTTCAAATAAAGTGAACTGCACATGTCTCTGCTTGTCTTCGTAATGTCAGTGTTTTGGTGGCAGGTTGTTAATCTAGTTTATAAATTGAATGTGAAAGTGATTTTCTTTTTCTAAAATCTAGTCTGAAGTTTAAGGAAATCATCATACTGTCCAGGCAAACCAAAATGTATTAATTACAGAATGTCATTTTTAATTGTGTGACCAGGAATGGAGAATGAATCCTGTTATTTTCCTTCTGCAAATATGGTCTTTTGGTGTTAGGTGACAGCTTGTTTTCTGCATAAGAAGAGCCTCGATTACGCACTAGTACAACAATACAAAATCTTCAAATCTAGCAGTCACAAGAACACTTGGAAACTGATCATAGCAGCTGGTAACCTGATCTTTCTGCTTAATTTTTCAGTATAACTAATGTTTAACGATACCTAGATTTTGTTCACGGAGCAAAAGCAATTAAAAAAATGTTTTCATTGCTTCTTTGACTGATTAAACGCATTTAATTTGTGCATGCATTCTCCAATTTAGATTGCAATAAACCACAATCGCTGCTAAGTTCTTGGATATTATGCCAGCAGCAGAACATACAGGGGCCACAATAAATATTTCACAGCCTCTCCCTCTCGTCTGTTGTTTTTTCCTGCCTTTTCTCCTCCCCCTCTGACCTATGTCCCACTGTCTCTCGTTCCCTGACCCACTTCCCTGTGGAGGTTTGCAGTACCCATTAGGGATGCCATCACAGCATCCATCAGATGCTGCTTAAGATGTGTGAAAGTCTCTATCAGTGTAACAAAGAGTCTCTGATTGCAAGCCTGTCAGCTGCTTCCAGCTTTGATGTTACTGTTGTGGCTCTCAGTCATTACTAAATCATCAATCCAGCAGCTAGGCTTTGTGGATAGAATTAGATTTTTAGTACTTTGTTTTCCCATTTATATATCCTCTTTTTATTAAAAAAACAAACAAAAAAAAACTACGTCATGGTCCTTGGTTGAAGATGAATTTTTGCTACCAAAAGATGCCTAACTTGTGTGTGTATTATTTACGAATGCAGTGCTTTTGTCATCGTCAAAAGTTGAAATTCAGTATTAAATATTAAATACTATAAATAGTAGAAAATAATTTTCTTAAGGAATGTTGGTTGAATAGGTCTTAATTTCCCAGTATCATGGGAAAGTACCAGTATAGTTTATCTATTACTATGTAGCTTATTCCTAAGAACAGAAGAATTAAGTTAATTCTTCTGTTTTAAAAAGAAAAAGAAAAAAGAGGAAGAAACAACTCATTCACCTAGTGAGGAATGTTAATCTTATGAGTACAGACTGACTTTTCCAACTCTGCTGTGCTATAAAGGATTTCCTTTCTCTGTTAGGCTGTGAAGCAGAGCCGATCTACTAGTTAAGGAGCCCAGCGTAAACTTTAGTGTACTGCTAGAGATATCTACTGTACATGTATACAGCTGTAATCCCATGTAAGAGTTAACTGACTTTAATGCTTTAATGAAATTGGAAAATATTTATTTTACCATAACACATGTAATGCCTGTGTGTTATGGCCATCGTTTTTGTTTGCGTAACAGGAAACTGTAAAGGAACTGGTGTATTTTTTTAAATAGCTCCTTATATCTGCAAATGCTAAATTAAACCAGTTCCTCCAAAAACATAATGGAAATGTGTTGGAGACAAGTTAGTCTGTTGACTGACTGTAGCTTGGTTGATTCACTGTCAAATAAAACATGCAATTTCTTAATATTTCATTGACAAAGCCATGATCTACAGTCACATGCTAAAGATTAAGCATAGCTCAGCAACAGGCGGGGGTGGAGCTGGCACAACCAAATCATTAGCCATGATGCCGCCTCTTGATTTTCCCTCATTCTTGAGCTATCCCCCTGTCTTTAAGGAAGAGTCCTCATACGTGGCTTGATTGTTCATCATGCTTCTGTGTTGAGCTATTCCTGTGATCAAGCTGAGTCTATCCCAGGTTTTAATGTGCTCAGCAGTAAAATGTCTTCTGCAATCTTCACTTCCTGCTTTGAGCTCAGTTGTGTTTCCTGTCTTTTGACCAAGCAGAAGCTGGCTGACCTCATGTGTATCACCCAACTGACATGCACGCACGCACACACGCAGGCAAGGTTTCACTTACTAACAGTAGGCGAAATGAAAGGAACAAATTGGTGGTGTCCTGTTTACACATAAGCTACAGATTTTATTTTGTACCAATTTAAACTAACCACAAACCCCCGTTTGTTTTTGTTTTTTTTCAAAGGTTTCTTTTTATTGTTCTAACAGCCACGAATATATTAATGATGCATGACTATATCTTTGAGCTGTGGCTATTTTTGAAATCACAGGAACACTTTGAGTTGTATTGTATTTATATTTGTGCATTAGGCAAGTTGCGTTAACTGGTAGTTAAGCCAAAAAATTAAGCAAAAGTAAGAATTTCATCCTGTAATGCATGCTTCAGCCATTTAAATGTTTAATAACCTAACCTGTGAGAGCAAGTTGGAGGACACAATTTAAAATCAGAGACTAAGTGCTCTCCTTCAGCTCTTGTTTATAGTAAATAAAGTTAGGTTATAAACTCTATATCTCAAGGCCCAATGTGATGAGAGTTTTGGTGTCAACAACTTGGATTTTAAATTGTTTAATCATTTTGGGTTAAAGAAAAAGTGTTACTGCTTTCTTCAATAATCTTTCTTATGTCAAACCGCTTGCAGGAACAAGGAGTTATTTTGTTTTGGGGGGATTTGATGCTACTGGTGTTCACAGGTTTCACAATGACTGTGGTTGTTTTCAGTAGAAATCTGTTTTGTTTGGAGTAGAGCTTAACTAAATTTGTTGTGTTTTGCAGCTCCCCACTGGTGAGGCCTCCTCTTCTTCCAGTAAATCTGCCAACCAACCTAAACTTTCCTACATCCATCTTAACTTCATCAGCTCCCCTATAGTAAGCCCAAGCCTGAAGTCAGCCATACACCCTCTTCCCCCAGCTCCTCCTTCTTTTTCCCAATTTTCAACACTGCAATATGGCAGGGCGAGGTGGACCAGCACGGACCAACGGCACCACAGCAAGCAGCAAGATCTGCCAGTTTAAGCTAGTGCTGTTGGGAGAGTCGGCAGTGGGCAAGTCCAGCCTGGTGCTGCGCTTTGTCAAAGGCCAGTTCCACGAGTACCAGGAGAGCACCATCGGAGGTGAGGGTTGTTTGTTTGTTTTCTTGCTTGATTTCCACAATTGTCTATTGTATTATTCTTTGACTTTCTGCTTTACTTACAGACATATGTAGCATCAAAGCTATATATGTCTTGTGTATGTACAGGTAAGCAGACTCTTAATGCGTGTTTGAAATTGTTCATCTACAGTGTAAAAGTAGACTTTACAAATAACTTCAAAAAAAATTAAAACGTAATCATAAACAAATGTTTTTCTTTTTGTTCTGACTCTTAAAAAGTTTTAAACTTAGGTGCTCAAGCAGAAAAACATGTCCTTGCTAGTTCAGAGAACTGCTTGCCTGCAGGTCTTAATCTTTTCCGTTACTAGAGTCTGTGCAGGAAGAGTCGTGCAACCAGTTCTTTGCAGCTAAAATGAGCCACCAAACTCCTCACATGTATATTTGATGATATTAAAATGTATTTGAGGTGATGGCTAAATATGTTTTTTTTTCTCTACACTATGGGATCTTCTGCCTGAGCAAAATCATTGCTCCAGCTGGACAAACAATCACTGAGTTTAGATATTAATACATTTACTCTCCTACTAGAATTCTAGTGCTGAATACTCAATACAGTAAAGTAAACAAACTAATGCATGTATTTGTAAGCAAGTAAGGAAATGATTAGCTGAAGAATGAAATGGAGATTGAATACCGATTAATGACTTTAAAAATGAAATTAATTGATAACAGTTTTTTGACAAATATAATGTAAGGAGGTGGTGCAAAGTATCTGTATTTGTTTCCTGGGTTGCAGCCATTCACATGCTTCTCAATGTTGGGTTTATATGGAGTTTCTTTACAGTTGTAAAAACTGTTAAGTATGTTGTGATTAGCAAGACCAAAAAGATGTTTCTGTATAATAACAAAGGCATGGAAAAATCATTCTTACCTTAATGACAAAGTTTGAGTTCAGTGAAAGTGAGGGAAAGCTTCTTCTTCAGTTCTTCATCTACCTATCTCAATATTATTGCTGCAACATTTATTACACCACCTCTCTGCTCATGTCTGGATCCAATATTTATGTATTATTGCAGTTTCTCACTTTTAATTAAAGTTGCTTGCATTGCAATTTTGTATCAGGTGAAAGCCAAAAGTAAACTGTGTTAAATCAGCGCTGAACAGTTGGTTCATTCGTTCTGTCTTTTCTTTTGGTCGTTTTTCCTTTTGCTTTGTGTAGAACCAACTTTCCCCATGTTTCCTGTATCAGGTTGCTTGTGAGTAATGTGGCTATAGGATGTAATGACAGGAAGCTCTGTGCTTACACTCGCCAAAAGACTTGAAACGAGTCAGCATTTTTTATGTTTTTTTTCCCGAACTTGTGGTTGGTCAGCAGCATGCCTAGTCAAAGATTACAAAGCTTTAAAGTATGTGCTATGTGAGTGCTCGGTTTTCTCGGTCTTGTGACAGTTGGCTAATTAAATGGAGCTTTGCCTCTGTTCATAAACCATAGCATTTTGTTTGTACCTGGTAGCTTTTTTTGTTTTTTCTTGGTTTTTTTTGCGTTATAGGTTTATCTCCATAGCTGGCATGTCCTCTGGAGTCTGAATTTATCAGCAAGTTTTAAACTTCTTTTCATTCAATGACTGATTTCATTAATGATATTGTGATTACAAAGCCAAGTTTAAATATGAAAGTCCACCCCTAGAGATGACTTTTCTGCTTTCTCTTAAGCCCCTCTTTGTCAAATATTGAATAATTTCTTTCTACTTCTTTTCCAGCTGCCTTCCTCACACAGACAGTATGTTTGGATGATACAACAGTTAAGTTTGAAATCTGGGACACTGCTGGACAAGAACGGTATCACAGCTTGGCACCCATGTACTACAGAGGAGCCCAGGCTGCCATTGTTGTCTATGATATCACCAACACAGTAAGTAACATGCGCTGTGACAGGACCGTGGACAGTCAAAAGTCGTACGTCATTTGTTTGCTGACCCTTGTCTTCTAGCCTGGGTTGATGATTGCTTAACAGCAATCAGACCTTTGGCCTTCCAATTTTTTTTTTTTTTTCAGTAAAATGTAAAATGAAAAACCTGCAGCTGTGATTTAAATTTTAAAAGCACAGCAATATGTAATGATGCACATTCTTTTTTTAAAGGATACATTCACACGTGCAAAGAACTGGGTGAAGGAGCTCCAGCGACAAGCCAGCCCAAATATTGTAATTGCAATTGCAGGAAACAAAGCAGACCTGGCAAACAAGAGAGCTGTAGATTTCCAGGTAATGAGGAAGTTCTGAGAACAATTGCTGAAGCTCGTGAAAGCTTCGGAAATTATTTAACAGACTACTGTGAATTCATACTGCTTGCATTTTTCTTTTTTTTTAGGAAGCACAAGCATATGCCGATGACAACAGTTTGCTCTTCATGGAAACCTCAGCTAAGACTGCAATGAATGTCAATGAGATTTTTATGGCTATAGGTAAGTGTTAGACAGAGGGATAATAGCTTATTAAGTACTGAAGTGGAAAATAAATCAGCAACCATCCTGATGATAGGAATTCTAAAGTCTGGATTAAGTAATCATTTTCTTACAACGATGTGACGAAATGATGATAAATGTTAAGAATTCAAGGTGGCAAACTTTAGACTTCATTTTTATGCACTGCTCAGTCCATTGGCCAAAATAATCATTTCATACAAGGGGAAAAAGGGGGGATTGCCAGAAATCCTCATCAAAACATACTGCATAAGACCACTGATGGTCATTTCCCACGTAAATGTTAAATGTAATTGCTGAAGTTTGTAAAATGTGAATTTGTTGATTTTCTTCAGTTTGCATTACACTAAATTGGATAACTTTGGTGTTTGGACTGTTCAGAGGAAAAAAGGCTTTTTGCTGTTGAAACATTGACACCAAAAATAGATTAGGATATTTTCCTCTGTCCTACAGTGCTATTTATAAATCTAGACTTGTTTGTGAGAGTTGCACAGTTGCACAGTTCTGGAGATGTCAGCATCTATACCTTCTCATAATAACTAATAAATAATAATTATTATTATTGAACCAGATGGCATTTGACTTGTTGTGGGCAAAGTAGAAAAAAAAAACCCTTTGAATGCATCGTCTCGTTTAGAAATGATACCCCCCACACACTTGTGTACAATGACCTTAAAAAAAAACCCTCTAAACCATGGTGTGGGCCTTTTGTTAGTATCGACCAACTCAAATGAAATGCTCACTGACAAGAGATGCCTTTTAATATTTCCATCCTGTTACAAGTGTAAGCCTCTCATGGGTAAACAGGTGCCTACTTCTACAGTCTGGCACCTTTCATGCTTTGCAGGTGTAGTTCAGTAAAAGAAACTGACGCTGCAGGTCACATTTTCATTTCATTACCAGAAAAATTCTATCTGGAAAAATAGCCCTACATGTCAGGGGAATAATGTTTGAATTTGTTCCTTTTAAGTTATTAAAAAAAATTCTTATTACTAATGAAAATAGCAGGTTGTTGGACGCTTACTGTCATGTTATTATAGTATAGGAATTAAGTCTTTGTACTTTGTACCACAAAACAGCCAAGAAGCTTCCGAAAAACGAGCCTCATGGTGCAGCAGGCGCGGGCGGACGAGCCAGAGGTGGTGTGGACCTGCAGGAAGCCGCACCACAGGGCAGAAGTGGCCAGTGCTGCGGGGGCAGCAACTAGCACAATGAATCGGCTGATGCAACCAATCTAAAGCTTCGATCAACCCGACCAGAAATTAGCCAGCTGTCAAACGACGTCCCATTGGTCAAACCAAACCACGGTCAGACCAACCACCCTATGAGCAACACGGCACCAATTAACTGTTTGGCAAATGAATCCACTGGCCAGTAAACTGCCAGACTCCACTGATGGTTTAAACTGGCGAACCAAGCAACAGATCAAGAAATCAACTTACTCATAGGGAATCATGTTTCATGCCAATCCATGACCTCTCGATTGATGATGGACCCTTGATGTCATCTTGGGGGGGGAAACGCATCCCATTCATGGAAGAAGGAAAAAACAAAGCTCAGTCATTACCAGTGGCACTTACTAGCGCCACTCATTTTTGTTTCTGTATTTGTGTAAAGGATTACAAAAAGTAATGCAACCAGAAGGAGTATAAGAAGACTCACTAGCCCTACCCTTTCTATTCTGCCCTCTTTCTTTCCCGTGCACCATAAATTTCTGAAGTTTTTCCGTCGTGGTCTTGAGACACGGTTAAAACTCAAATAGAGGTGCATGCAGCATCCTTCACTTTTCTGTCTTGTCCCTGGTCAGATTTTTGGAAAAAGGTTTCTACCAGGAGAAGAGGAATCGAAACATATTCCATCTTGATGGAGCTGTGTAGATTGAAATAAATCATCTTTATTATTATTATTTTTTTCTGTTTCCTTTTGACACAAGCTGGTCAATATGATTTTAAAGCCTAGTCTTTCAGGTTTTACAATCATCCAACCATGTTATTAAACAATAAACAGTAAATAGTACTTTAATAACATTGTCACTTGTGTAATTTTTAGCATTAATGAAATGTCTTTGAATCATCTGTGTAATGGCAAATACATAAAGCAAGATTTGTTTTCGTGACCAAAATCACAATTGTGTACTGAAAACATATGACTGTATTTGTATCCGACTTTTGAAGTTTATAATCAAACAGTAGTTCTTGTCAAAACATTATCTTCCCGATCTCTACATGATGTTTTGTCAACCTTAATTATATTGTGATTTTTCTTTTTTGTTTTTTTGTTTTTTCTATGTCTTAATTTTTCTCTGAAGATCTATGGTATTAAATGCACTGGTTCTGTCTCATCATTTTGGTGAATTTAGATGTTATCCTCAGCTTCCTTTTTCTTTTCTCTCTCCTTATTTGTATTCTGCACATCAGGGAGGGACTGCTTTTCAACACTGTTGTTATCATCCTGTTATGGCATCAAAGACTAGCACAACAGAACTTGCACGGCAGTCACTGCTGTTAGGTGAGGGGGGGGAGGAGGAGGAAGGAAAATGTAATTTTGTGAATAAACAAGGGTAAGGTTATGTTTCTTTGTATGCCTGTTTAATCATTTTGTCCTATCTAATTAACTATCACACTGGATTTTTATAAATATATCTATATCAGCTTGTGCTAGTAATGACAACTATGAGTTGTACTGTTGTGGCTTGTAAATGATTTTATCCCACTGCCCCACAAGAGTTTAAAAGACATGTATTATCTGTAGCTGGCCACAAATTGGCTTTGGCATTACTTTTACTAACTCTCTATATTTCCCGATTCCTTTCCTGTTTCTTTTCTCTCCAGGCTATTGTCTACATATCCTGAGATTTCCTAAAGATTAGATTTCTGTTTAAACTGGCTTTGCTTTCTTGGCTGTTAACACATGCTCACTAGAGTTTCCTGGACAATACCAAGTATAATAATCCCTTAGCTAATCTAAGTGCATCTGAAGAGATCCGTAAAGTAGAGAGGTAATTGTTCAGTTAGCGCTAAATACAGGTTTACTGTTAGGTTTTTGTTTGTTCCTGTTATCCCCCAGGTGTTTTGTGAAAAGGTGAATCCTTTGTGCCAACCAAGGTTGCAAAGTGGTTTGAAGAAATTTTAGACACATAAATCGTAGGCATCTCATCCAACTAAACAAGCTCCAGATAAACTTAAATATATAATTATATAAAGATGTGGACAAAATTATAAGCCTTTAAGCTTTTTTTTTGCAAAACCTTCCCAAGTGCTCTTTTACAAAGCAAGGGATTTTCAATGTAATATTTCTAAATGGGCTAGTTTTCTTTATAGGCATAAATGATTTCTATTTGCACACAAGGACATAATTATTTTTTTAAGTTATAAGTTGCCTATTGAAAAACTGACCTTTTTAATGACCCATAGCACACTGCTCTGCATTGACAAAACAAAAATAAGTTTAAGACACAAAATAAATAACTAAAAATTTCAAAGACCCCAGAACAACTGCCAAGACTTAGCCAAATTGATAAATGTAGTCTCAAAGAAGACAATCACTAGACCTCTCCACAGGAATGGACAGCAGACCAAGAAACCCCCCATTTCTGCATAAGAGACATCTTCAAACCAGACTGAAGTACACTAAGGACAATCTGGAGAAAAATTAGACATACTGGAAGCATGTCTTTGGTCAGATATGACTACGTTACAAATAGCTTTTTCACCATAAAGACACTGCACAGGAGGCATGGGTGTGACATGTTGAAAACTACAATTTAAAACACGCTCCACAGGACAAGACTCAGCAGTCCATCTGCATCTTAAGGATAAAGGACACTCTTTCGAGGATGCTAATGTTCACATTTTGGACAGAGAGGACAGATGGTTTGAAAGAGGAGTGAAAGAAGCCATCTATGTCCACTGTGAGCGACCATCTTTGAACAGAGGCGGTGGTTTACGACACCAACTTTCTGCCATCTATAATCCAGTTTTGAGTTCCCTTCCCAGACGCCTTAACGCCCACTCACATCCTGGGCCATCTGATTTCAGGAATTCGCATGATAAGGGGGGGCCAGGTTTCACAATGAACTCACCCGAAACTCTGGCTGATTGGGACCCACACCCAATTTCACACCTTGGCTCAGGCGATTAGAGGATCATCAGGGGGTCCTTTTGTCCCCCTGTGGGGGGATACTCCCACTAGGTTTATATCTGGGACTCTCCACCATTTGACCTTAGAACTGAAGAAGCTTCTCGGATGAGAGGTGAAACGTCTTCAAGTAACTTAAAGAAGTCCAGACGCTTTTCTTTGCAAGCTCCTTTGACTACGATGACCTGGATGACTGAGAACCTTCACAGACATACAATTTAAAACACACAATTGATTGCTAGCATCAGGCCCTGGTAGTTTTTGGTTTTGTAAAATAACTTTGTTTACCTGCTTAAATAATGTAAAAAATAAAACGTGGATGTTTTAAAAATCCCCTACTTATTCCCTAAGTCACTCAAGTCATTCACAAGTCTGTGAATGATACTCATGGCCACTGGTCAGTGATCATGAGAATTTGCATATTGACGATGATGAAACTGAACTGACTGTTAGTCAGTGGTGCTACTTTCAGTCTTTATGCAAATGTACCATTTATAAGGCTGGGGAAACCTGTAGTCAGCTGAAACTCAAGCTGTACTTTGCACTAAGAATACTGTGTCCAGATAAACAGAATGAGCTCTCTCTGGGATTTCATTACTGTGATGGTCTAAGGAGCTTGGAAAGAAAAGCGTCTGGATGTTTCACCTCTCATCTGAGAAGCTTCTTCAGTTCTAAGGGTCAAATGGCAGAGTCCCAGATTTAAACCCCGTGGGAGTTTCCCCCCAAGGAGAGAAAATGACCCCCTGATGATCCTCTACCTAATCACATGAGCCAAGGTGTGAAAACGGGTGTGGGTCCCAATCAGCCAGGGTTTCGGGTGAGCTCATTGTGAAACCTAGCCCCACCCTATCCTCTGACTTCCTGAGGTCAGATGGCCCAGGGTGTGAGTGGGCATTAAGGTGTCTGGGACGGGATCTCAAAACTGGATTATAGATGGCAGACAGTTGGTGTCGTAAACCACCACCTCTGTTCAAAGATGGTTGCTCACAGTGGACATAAATGGCTTCTTTCACTCCTCTTTCAAACCATTGAAAGAGTGACCTTTGTCCTTTAGATGCAGATGGACTGCTGAGTCTTGTCCTGTGGAGGTGGCTCTTCTATGTTGTGCTATGCGCTTATGAAGTGGCTGTTTGGTCTCTCCAATGTAGAGGTCTGGGCAGTCCTCGCTACACTGTACAGCATACACCACATTGTTAAGTTTGTGTTCTGGAGTTTTGTCTTTCGGGTGAACCAGTTTTTGTCTGAGTGTGTTGCTGGGTCTGAAATGCACAGGATGTCGTGCTTGGAGAAAACTCTCCTGAGTTTCTCTGATACACCCGCTACATAGGGGATGACAATGTTGTTGCGTCTGTCCTTATCCTCCCTCGCTGGTGTCTGATCTTCTTTTCTGTGCATCTTTGCTGACTTTATAAACGCCCAATTTGGATAACCGCATGTTTTAAGTGCTTCCTTTACATGTGTGTGTTCCATCTTTTTCCCTTCAGGCTTAGAGGGAACATGTTCTGCCCGGTGGTGTAGGGTCCTAATTACTCCAAGTTTGTGTTGCAGAGGGTGATGGGAGTCAAAGAGGAGGTACTGGTCCGTGTGTGTGGGCTTCCGGTAAACTTCGATGTTGAGGTTGCCACTCTCTTCAGTGTGCACAGCGCAGTCCAGGAAAGGCAAACAGTTATCCTTTTTGTTGTCCCTGGTGAACTTGATGTTTTTATCCACGACGTTAATGTGCACAGTGAAGGATTCCATCATCAAGACATGATGTATAAAAGCTACTTAAGGGGTCGTGTAATTTGATATTTTTGCCAAATATCCTTCCTGACACAACCCCAAGGGGGATTTGGATCTCTGGCTAGAACCTGTTTTTATTGTTATTATTTATTGTTAAATCACATTTTCACATTGTGTAAACTAACATGCATACACACTTGAGGTCAGTTGCTGTCTGTGGCAGCTGTTTTGCTGACATGCCTAAAAGAGGACATGTATAAAAAGGGATATTTAATCCTGAATTTGGATGTGTGGAGCTATTCAGTTTAATTATTCCTTAGTCAGAATGTCTTTAATCTTATCCTTTAACATTGTCCTATAGAAAAGGCCCAAAAGGAGCAGATTTTAGCCTTCTATAATAGTCCTGAAGGAATCCTAAAACTTTAAATTTACCTGATGGGGTTTAGTTGATAATGACACTATCGTTTAAACATTTATATTGGATATTTTTTCTAATACTTACTGTGGATTGTCATTTACTTCTGGGGTGCATACAGTGACATCTGGGGCTCCTTTTACGTAAAACAAAAATGTGAGAGCTGCAGATCCCACTATAACCAATAGAGGGTGAGCTGCTAGCTAAAGAGGGTTTAACAACACACGGCAGGAAGGTGAGCAAGGAAGACATGCAAGCGGAGATCTGTGGTAACATTTATGTTAACGCATTTAAAATATAAGGACATACAAATGACAAGATTCCTAACCTTACAGGCACTTAGTTAGCTATTTTTGCACGTGTTACACATGCAGAAGTGTAGCATATTAAAGGAAAAACCTAAACCATCACACTGTGTTGATTCGTTTGATCTATGCTGTGGGCGGATTTAACTGGTCGGGGTCCGTTAAGGGGAGGGGCAATATAAATCAGTTGTCAATAAATCTGAAGAAGGCTATATCGGTTTTAATCGTAGACAGTACAAAATAACTTTGCTGCAATTCTAACAAATCCTACTTTGCCGACAGAACTTGAATGCAGCATATGAGCTAAACGGGAGCTGAGGAAGAAACTATAGCAGCGTGGATATGTCGGACCCGGCGGCGCAGGCCTTACAACCCCGGCTTCTTCAAGCCCAGTCTGCTGGGTCAGCGGGCTCCAGTACTACTACTACTGCAGGCTCAGGATCAGGGAACAGTGACCCGGTCAGACCAGGGCTCAGCCAGCAACAACGTGCAAGCCAGAAAAAAGCACAAGTCCGAGCTTTCCCACGGGCGAAGAAGCTTGAGAAACTTGGCGTATTCTCCGCATGCAAGGTAGCTAGCATAGCTAGCCAAAGTTCACCATAACAAAGCACTCTTCAGACAGTATTAGCATTACTGTGTATATTCAGGAACAAACATGTAGCACGTAACCTAACATACGTGTTGCAGTATCAGTTTTTAACTGTCAAGGCAGTCTTGTATTTGCTGTATTATTCACATTAAAGCCTCAAAAATGCATTTATTGTTAGGCTAACTGAACAGTCATTCATTTACGTACAAAAGCTACAGTTGTGTTATTGTGTAAATCGATGTGTATGGATTATTTGCGTATTTTCAGGCTAATGACACATGCAAGTGCAATGGATGGAAAAACCCAAACCCACCGTCGGCCACACGTATTGATCTGCAACAGCAAGCAGCCAGCCTAAGCGAGCCCTGCCGCAGCTGTGGACATGCTCTGGGTACAAACTAGCATCCACGTACTGCTCACCTTGGACATGCTGTAATAACGAACAAACGTGTATTCCAGTCATGCATTTACATTTTTTTTACACCTTAATTACAGCTAATCATGTGTCACATCTGGAGAACGTGTCTGAAGATGAGATTAACAGGCTGTTGGGGATGGTGGTTGATGTGGAGAACCTTTTTATGTCTGTACACAAAGAGGAAGACACTGACACCAAGCAGGTCTATTTCTACCTTTTTAAGGTATGGAAAAGGCATTCAAACATTAGTGTGATTGTGATACTGGTTCAGTTGAACTTAGAAGTTGATGTACATGACATTTTTTTAGCCCGATATAAACTTGTCTCGTTACTTCTTCACTCTTTCCTTCAGCTGCTGAGGAAATGCATCCTTCAGATGAGCCAGCCAGTCGTAGAAGGATCCCTCGGAAGTCCACCTTTTGAGAAGCCCAACATTGAGCAGGTAAATTTTAAGAAAATAGCTTCGGTGAATGTTTTGGTCTTAAGCAGTGTACTTACTGGTGAGCACAGACTTTAAATTAGGGCTGCTCGATTATGGCAAAAATGATAATCACGATTATTTTCACTGAAATTGAGATCACGATTATTTGACGATATTTATTTAACCCTTTAAGACCTACTATAGAACCAAGTCCACCAGAGCTTATATTATTTTTTTACATGCTGTAGTGCCATTTGTGGGAGCATTTCAAGTTGCTATACATCAATACAACTGTTATAGCCCATATTTTAATAATATGTATGCATTAAGTCCATAGTAATTACATAAATTGCAAAAAAGTGCAATAAACTACAAAAAAAATTGAAAATCGCTTTTGTTTTGTTTACATATATTTCTACTTGGAGAAATTTAAGAGGCTTATCCCTCAAAACTTTAAATACAATAAAGTTGCAAAAAATAGTTTCCCACCACAGGAAATTTATTTTGAGTGTCTTCATAGTTTTATTTTGGAGATACAGCAATTTTTATATACTGCAGGAAAAACAAAAAACAATCCTATGATGCAAATTTGCAAAGAAAACAGCATGTGCATCATTTCACTGTGGGAAGTGTTACGAACAGCTGATAGGAACGGCAAAGCGTGTTTCTGGAATATTATGTTTTTGTTCCTGCAAGCGCTTTTTATGCAATTTTTGCAAAGCTATATGTGGAACGAAACCGTGACCGAGGACAAGCTGATGGTATGAGATGTAAGTACAACTCCTCCGGTTTCATATGCAAAACAAATTATTGCGCTAGCTTACACGGTTCAGGTTCTACAGGGATTTAAAAATAGTTACGCAAAACGGAGCGTGCTGCTCTGACCGGCTTTAAAGGGTTAACAATGACTTTAAAAAAATAATATAAAATAGTGTGCAACACCACTGAAGTTTGTTTTTTTTAAACTCTCTTTTCAACCAACGGCAGTCACTCTCCAAATAACTTCTGCTTAGCTTTCCGAGCTTCCCTCGGGTCCTCTTAATCAGCGGTCTCCAACCTTTTTTGCGCCACGGACCAGTTTATGCCCGACAATATTTTCACGGACCGGCCTTTAAGGTGTCGCGGATAAATGAGGGAGGGGCTAATAATCGGCTCAGTCATTTTTAATGATCGTTGAAAGCCCAGATCGTAATCGTGATTAAAATTCGATTAATTGAGCAGCCCTACTTTAAATCTTTAAATATTTTTGTCTTTCTTTTAATTTCACAGGGGGTTTTGAATTTTGTCCAGTATAAGTTCAGCCACCTTGCACCAAAGGAAAGACAGACAATGTTTGAACTGTCAAAGATGTTCCTTTTGTGCCTAAATTACTGGAAGCTTGAGACCCCTACGCAGTATCGTCAACGTACCCAGAAGGATGATGGGACAGCTTACAAAGTGGACTACACTAGGTGCGTTCATTTGATAGTAGGGAAAGCCGATGTGTACATTTACTTGTTTCTAAAGTGACTATTGTATGTCAGTCTGTGCAATAAGGCGTTTCTTCTTATGATCGCAGGTGGTTGTGCTATTGCCATGTTCCGCAAAGTAATGACAGCTTACCGCGCTATGAAACCACTCAGGTGTTTGGGCGCAACTTGCTCAAGTCCATTTTCACTGTCACCCGACGCCAACTCCTGGAGAAGTTTAGGGTGGAGAAGGATAAACTGCTACCAGAGAAACGTACACTTATCCTTACACATTTCCCCAAGTAAGGACAAGCTTTATTGAAACGGTGTATGCTTGTATTCAAGTTAAAAGGCAACCTGAAAAGCTGCAGAAAGATTATCAGTGTACTTGATGGTGCACTGGACACTGTTCACATTCATCTTGTGGGGATCACTTTATGGTTATTACATTTGTACATGTGTGTCTTCAGGTTCTTGTCCATGCTGGAGGAGGAAATCTATGGTGAGAATTCACCCATATGGGAGGCTGATTTCACCATGCCGGCCTCCGATGGCACACAGCTCGGACATCAGACAGGTGAGGCAGTCATAAAGTTGTACAGTTGAGCTTTTGCAATGTGTTTGGTCTATGTGTAAGGCATATGTTTAAAGGCAAATTAAGAGTGAATGTGGCAGTATGCTAGCAACCCAAGAAATCACAAGAAGGTTTTTGGTGTGGCACACAACGTTTCAATGACTGTGCATTTTTCTTGCGCAACCTATGGTTGCCCGGAAGGCTCTAGACCTGTGTGACTGAAGGCTTAGTTCCTGTTGTATAGTTTGTAAATATGTCAAGTCTTTTTGTCTGTCATTGCAGTGATCAGTCCGGCTTCAGTGTCTGGCTCTCCTGCTCTGTCCAAGTGTCTGAACAGCAGCTCTTCTGTCAGCAGCATGGATACTGGTGGAGCAGAACCAAAGACAGGTGTGTAAACCAACATTAAAACCACCTGCACAGGAGTCTAGAATGTCTAGTGCTTAGATGCTGTCAGTGGCCTCTGTGGATCAGACATGTTTTCAGCACTTCCTGTGGGTGCACAATTGGATGATATTTTGAAGGTGAACCAGCATGTCACTGGGTTTTACTATCGTGGCTAATCAATATATATTATTTTAAGATGTAGAGATTTTTTTTTTTTTTTTTCCAATCAGACCTTCCTGTGTCATAGATCACTGTCGGCGAATGTTTATGCTTTTTATTGCTTTGATCTGAGAAATGTTGCGCTCATTTCAGGAGAAAAGCGCAAACTTCCCGAGACCTTGACCCTGGAGGATGCCAAGCGGATTCGTGTGATGGGAGATATACCAATGGAGCTGGTCAATGAAGTCATGATGACAATCACTGACCCTGCTGCTATGCTCGGACCAGAGGTCAGTTGGTTAAACTCCATTCTTTTAATGTTTGGTTAAGTTCATAACACCTGTGTCATGTCTAGGGATGGGTACCGGTATCACCGGTTCTGACATAAACGGTAGTAACCAGACCGAAAAGCAGCGCACATTTCGGTGCTTTTTTTCCCTGAGATGTCACACACTTTGAATTCTAGCCAATCATTTTACCTTTGCAAGCGTAGTAGGCGGGCCCAGGTACGTACGTTCTTTTAGAGCAAAGCTACAGATTAAAAATGCCCAAGGCGAAGTGGTCAAAAGTCTGGCTGTACTTCACAGCAAAATATGCAAACTCAGCAGCCTGCAACAATTGCTTTAAGCTGATACTGTAATACTGTGCAAAGGAGGTAACACCTCGAATCTGATGAAACACCTGGCGACGTATAGCGTTTTTTTTTTTTTTTTTAAAAGCCGTTTTTTATTTATTATAAATATTATTATTCCGGCACCGTTTCAAAAGTACCGGTTTGGTACTGGTATCGGATAAAACCTAAACGATACCCATCCCTAGTTATGTCTAAGGAGACACCCTGGTCAATTTTCTGTGATCAAAATTTTAACTCACCAGGCAAGGTAACATTTTTAGCATGGAACAATTATGAATGAGTTCAGTCACATTTACTATGATGTGTCATAACAGCCTAAGTGGTGGTATTTAAAAAGCTTTGACTTAACACCAGGGTTATGTAAAGAAGTTGGTGTTGTTTTGGTACAATTTTAAAGACATTTAATACTGATGTTGTTTTTTGTTTTTTTTGTTATGTTTAATATTGCTAGACTAATCTGCTGACACCAAATGCTGCCCGTGATGAGACTGCAAGGCTGGAGGAGAGACGTGGTATCATAGAGTTTCATGTCATTGGAAACTCACTTTCCCAGAAATCAAACAAGAAGATCCTGATGTGGCTGGTTGGCCTACAGAATGTCTTTTCACATCAGTTACCTCGTATGCCCAAAGAGTACATAACACGACTGGTGTTTGACCCGTAAGTCTAACGTTCTTTCCACATGTTGTGCCACTTGAGGCCCACACATGTTTGACATCTCCGTCTTTTTTATTATTTGTTTTTTTTTTGTTTTTTGTTTTTTTAATAGGAAACACAAGACCCTAGCCCTTATCAAAGATGGCCGCGTCATTGGAGGCATCTGTTTTAGGATGTTTCCCACTCAGGGCTTCACAGAGATCGTCTTTTGTGCCGTCACATCCAATGAGCAAGTTAAGGTATATAATAAGGGGTTAAATTTATACTCAGTTTTCAGTTCGGAAAAACCAGCTTACCTACACGTACCTATAGCAAAATAAACATGAATACGATTATGAGCAGCATTGCTGAATATTGTTGGAATTTCTTTTATAAATACGGTGCTTTTTCTCGGGTCTCTTTAAGGGCTATGGTACCCACCTGATGAACCACCTTAAGGAGTACCACATCAAACACAATATCCTCTATTTCCTCACCTATGCTGATGAGTATGCCATTGGCTACTTCAAGAAGCAGGTACTGCAGGCGTGACTTGTGCATTAACTTTCCCTCTCTCATTTTTGTCTTTCTATTAATTTTTTTTCTTTTTCCCTCCGCAGGGCTTTTCCAAAGACATCAAAGTGCCGAAGAGTCGATACCTTGGATACATCAAAGACTACGAGGGAGCGACCCTCATGGAGTGCGAACTGAACCCTAGAATCCCTTATACCGAGCTTTCTCATATCATTAAAAGACAGAAGGAGGTACGTCAGAAGTTCTCATTAAAGCAAACCTTGTTTTTCTTCATTTTTGTGAACATGTCAGTGTGTTTCTTATGAGATAAATTTGAAAATGTCAATAGATTATTAAGAAACTGATTGAGAGGAAACAAAGCCAGATCAGAAAGGTTTACCCGGGTCTCACCTGCTTCAAAGAGGGAGTACGACAGATCCCAGTGGAGAGCATTCCAGGCATAAGTGAGTGTTTGTTTTTGTGTTTGTGTCTGAAAATATATATAATAAAATGCTTATTAATGTTTTACTTACAAGTACTTTTATACATATTTTTTTATTTTTTTGTCTTTCTATTCAGGAGAGACAGGCTGGAAACCCAGTAACAAGGACAAAGGGTAAACTCTTTGGATATATTTTTAAATGATGTTGCTTTGGACTGTGACCTCCCCTGCAGGGACACTTTCATTGAACAGATTAAGATTTAGAAATGACTGAGTAGTGAAGAAAACAAACAAAAAAAATGTATAATAAGAAATACCTACTGAAATATACAATTTATCGAAGTTGTTATGATTTAATGCTAAGATGCCACTATTGTTGGTGTTCAGAAATGTATTCACCTAACTTTAGCTTTTTGTTGTGTCTTTAAGTCTACAGGTCCTTTAACCTTCTCAGGTTCAAATTACACTTTTTGTTGCTAATGCACAACCAAGTCCTGCAGTGGTACTTCTGAGTAAAAAAAACCCCTCATAAAATATGTATGTGGGGTAATCAGGTTGTTAGTTTTTAACTGTTGCAAATCGGCAACGCCTGCCTTGAGAGGGCTAAGTGTAGTCAAAGGTTTACTTATCATTTATATCTTTCATAGGAAAGAGGTGAAGGATCCTGATGTGCTATACAACATGCTGAAGAACCTTCTCGCCCAGATAAAGGTGAGGATCACCAGAGGCCTGTATTCGGAAGCAGTATTTGGGGCTTAACTTCAGGGTTAACCATAGATTTTTGCTGTTATGAGGGTTAACTCTTTTACCAGGGTACATCATGGTGCTAAGAAGTTCCCATAAAAAGCGTCATCCGTGAGAGGTGAAATGCCTTTAAAACAAAACAAAAGTCCAGTTGTATTTGTTTATTTTCAAGCTCTCATGGCTACCATGACCTGGATGAGTGAGAACCTACACAGACAAATCAACCTACACAGTCATAACAAATTGACTGTTATGACTGCATAACAGTCAATTTGCATTGACTAACAATGGACCGTGAGTTCAGTTTCACGATCTCGAGTATTAATATTGTCATGACTATTGATCTATTTCCATGGCTACCATATTCACGAAGAGTTTGGGAATGGCCGCTGTCACAGTATTGTAAAGCCTGGATTATACTCTATTGCAGAGATGGACAGCTGGAGACCCGACGGCCGAATACTCATTTCTGTTATACTTCAGCTGCCTGGGCATATGTGTAGTTTGTGCACTGTAATGTAATTCTACACAGACAAGTCTGCCCAGTCACAAAACAACAAACAGGCACATGGACATTCACGTATGTCCTCAGGCTTAATGTCCGATGACGAAATTTAGGTCACAGTCTGCCCAAGCGGAGTCATGGATGCTGAAAACATGAAAACCGCTTTAGATGGTGAAATATGTACTCAAAGGCCCCCTCCTCAGTTCAGAACAGGTCACTGCCTTTTCATATAATTGACCTCCTTGACTCTCCACTCAGTCACACACCATTGCTTTGGATGCATCACTTGTGTGGACTTCAGTCAGTATTTTTTCAATATTTGTAACATAAGCTGCTCTGCTGCCAGCAGATTTGCATGTTTGTCATTGGACACTTAAGGAAAAGAGATTCTTGGCATGTTGAACTTGCTTTCAGGTACAAGCCCCAGCTAACACCTGAGTGGAGCACACACAAGGATACACCCAGACTAACAAGACCTGAGACTAACTAAAACTTTGTCACCTCTGCAGACTCATCCTGATGCTTGGCCCTTTATGGAACCAGTGAAGAAATCTGAAGCTCCGGATTACTACGAAATCATCCGTTTTCCTATTGGTGAGTAAGCCTCGCTTAGATAATATGACCCCCCACCCCCCAGCAATAGTTTGCAAATCTCTTAAAACCTGCATTTTACAATACAATACACAGTTCAAAGTAAAAACATAAATTAAAACCTAGCAAATCTGTCACTTTAAGAAAAAAAAGGTTTTCAACCTGATGGCAGCAACATATCTTTTAAAAAAGGTGGTACAGGGACTATATGTTTCCCACTGTGTAGCATCCTCTCTTTTATCAAAAGTCTGTAAACACCTGGGAGCTGAAGACAATAGCTAATGGACTTTCAGGGGGAGCAGTGTTGAGCCCGTTCTTGTCTGATATAGGATTCTAGCGGCTCAACCGTCCAGGGTCGTCTTTGTTGTATTACTGGTTTCATGATATGCCAATTTTTATTTTTTTTTTAATTGGTCTGGACTGCAGGCAGGCCAGTTTAACTCCTGGATTCTTCTACTACCAAGTCTTCTTATTGTAATAGATGCAATAGGCAACTTAACATTGTCTTGCTGAAAAATGGGTGGCCTTCCCCAAAAAAGCTACCTTGATAGAAGCTGCTGCTGTTTTTTTTTTTTTTTTTTTTTTTTTTAAATGCCCAATCATGTTACTGATATGTTGTGGATTAACCTATTTTGTTGTAAAATGTTCTTCCCAACTGTCTTGACGCATGCTCAATCATCCAGGTAAGTAAATCACAAAAGTTGATTCTGTTCATCTAGATGTAGCGTTTTCAGTGGGAGAAATATTTTGTCTCTCATCCAAGTGACTTCCTCAGACTGAAGAAAATGCTATGACCAGACAAACACAATCAACTTTTTGGGGTTCCTCCCAGCTGTTCCCTTTGAATCCAGTTTACTTTTCCAGTTGCTTGTGCCTATGTTCCACCTTGTTTTTGAGATGTGTTACTGCCATCAAAATGGTTTCTGTGATAATATAGATAATATATGGGTTTGAGATTTTCACATCATTGCATTTCATTTTTGTTTACATTTTACTTCCCAGTGTTTTTGGAATTGGGGTTATTGTTTGTGGTATTTAAGCCATTACTTTTTAATTTATGCAGATTTTCTTTGTCCTTGTTTTGCCCTCACAGACCTAAAGACTATGACAGAAAGACTCAAGAACAGATACTATGTGACCAAGAAACTTTTTATTGCCGACCTACAGCGAATCATCACCAACTGTCGCGAGTACAACCCCCCAGACAGCGAGTACTGCAAGTGTGCCAACACCTTAGAAAAATTTTTCTACTTCAAATTAAAAGACGGAGGTCTGATTGAGAAATGAAGCCTGCCTCAGAACTATTTCGACTGACAAGGAGTTACTTTCACAGCGGCCAAACGCCGAGATAGAGAAGATTTTTAGCTATTGTCATATCTTGGTTAAGAAAAGGTTATTTTCAAGGGGAAAAAAAAGAATTGCTGAAAAATTGTTGGACTTGCATCACAGCCAGTTGAATACTACAAGTTTCAAAATGTGATCCAGTTAAACTTACCTGATGACGTCTTCTTTCAGTACTCGCAGTGGGTGAATTATCTGCTAATACGTGTTTCAATGAGTGTACCAAAGTTACAGGTCCAAGTAATAATGCGACTTTCCACCATTCTTTGTAGAGTGACAGATTCAGCTTTGTTGCATTTTACAGGAGCCAGTGTTTAAGTAGTAAAGAGTTCATTAAAAAAACAACAAAAACTGGACCTTGGGACCTAAAGCCACGTTGCCTTCCATTACTGAGACACTTGAGCATCCCAGCCATTTTCATAGGAATGAATATAAAAGCTCTAAGGGGCAAAGTGCTTAGAGCACTTGAAAAATGGGAAGTACTTTGCTAAATAGTACTGAAACAATTGAATTAGTCATTTGTTTAAAAAAAAGAAGAAAAAAAAAAGAGTAAAATTGTTACTCTCACGTGAAGTGCAAATTCTGAATGTTTGCAAGTGAGGACTTTTTTTTTTTTTTTTTTTTTTTTTTTTTTTGCTTTCTCTTTTAATATTTACCATCTATTGATTTTGATTTTTTTTTTTTCCCTAAATGTTTGACTGTTGGTCATGATAAAAGAAAATTGTCATTTGGATAAATGACTAATTATGAGAACAGCACTGCAGATGAAAATAACTGCTGGTTGCAGCTCTACTGTTAAGACAAATTGAGGCACTCCGTGATGGACTGGGCATAAAATACTTCCAGCACTTGTGTGATGAAGAAAATAAGTAAGTCAAAAGTTACCTTAATAGAAACGTTTTCATGCTAATATAATACTTATTTATACATAAAATATAAAACATAATGTTTATGCAGCATTCCAAACGATTTTGATGAGGTCACAGTTAGTATAGCTTCTTTTGCAGGTGTTTACTGTACGTGTTTGAACTGATTTGTCCTGTAGGACTGTCACCTCCACATAGGGAGTGCTTTGTGTGTAGCCTCACTTTTGTGGTGGTTCCATGTTTACTGGTTAGTTTTTGTTGCAAACACAAAAAACAGGGGAGGCAGACGTTAATCAGCAGTCCTGTATAGATTATGACTTGGAAAGAGAACATGACTTGGTTTATTTTATCACACTGTTCGCAAGCTGTGGAAGGTGTTAATGCATGGCTACAGTTTACAATGTGCATTAAAAAAACAAAAAAAAAAAACCTTCAGGAACAGTTGCAGGGTTTAAGTGTTTTTTTTTTTTTGTTTGTTTGTTTTTTTTTGTTTTTTTTTCCTTTTAAACTTTTCATCAACATCGTATGTTTGCGTGTGTGTGAATGTCTGTTTTGTTTTGTACTTGAATCATGACAAGCTTTGAATTGTTGGAGTGATGTCAGTGTTTCGTTATTCAGGGTTGTCAGTTATGTAGTTCATCCTCAGACTACCAATGTTGCATTTCAGACTTTCTTAAAAGGTGTCTGAGTGAACCTTCCAGCTGTTTGAGGATGGCTACTGTTGAGTTATGGTTTAAATACCGTTTACTGTAACTGTAAAACTGTTCACGACAATAAAGTTGTTGGGGTTGTTTTGTTTTTGGTTTTTTTGGTAAATAATTCTTTTCATGGTCACTTGGCTAAATAAAGAAGGCCACCAACAAACACTTTTAATCTGAGGCAGAAATATTAGTAAAATCATAAAAGGCTTTTTAGAGGACAGTGAATATTATAACCTAATAACACTAGTTAAGGCCACGTAGTGTGTAATGGTTGATTTCATCAGTGAACTTTATGATCCGCTCAAATGTAAAAAATTGCATGCATATAACTAAATAAGTGACTGTTATCTATAATGCGTCTTTAGGCTCTCTTGTATGATTGTGTATAATAGGCTTTAGAGTTCTGTTTCCTGATGCAATGAAAACAAGACGGGTGTATCAAGGGCGTGGTGCATGCAAAAACTGATTAAAATCTACAACACCCTAAGGTTTACACAGTACTAAGATATATTTAGGGTAACTTTTCAGTTGGCCTGACACTTTCAACTGAAGGTTTTATCAGGAAAAATATTTATTTTCTTCAAAAATACTTGAGGCTTGTAAAGGCTAGTGGATCATTAACAGTGCTACCTAAACCAGTTAGATAAAATAAAGAAATTAGTCATCTCAGGCAAAAGTCCAGCTCCTCAGGGTAAGGAGGTGGTGTTTTTCAGTTGTGGTTTGTTTCTTGTCAAAGAATGCAAATTCTTAAAGGCGTTTTGGTAAAATCTAATGTGAAAAACAATGAATTATGAAATTTGAATTATTTATGGACACACCAAAAACAATATATTACTTCAATGTAGATGTAATGGTATACTTTACTTCTTTTCATGGTATTTTTCATTGATTTCTATTAGTTATAAAGAACATAAAATCCCTGCACAGTTAACTGCAAAATGTCTTGCTGCTGTATTATGTAAGGCTTGTAAAACAACTGCTTTATTGTCAATGACATTTAGGCTTTGTCACTGCATTTGAGTTGTGATTTGTTGTTCCTCCAGAGCCTCCCTCAGTTGGCCCATTCTGCACAGAGCTTTTGATTTCGTTTCTCTGTATCACACAACGCGTCCACTCCTTACTGTTGATATTTTGTGCTGTGACTCACATAGTGGATAGGTAATGGAAATTACCAAAGGATTTATTAGAACTTGCATATTGTTTACACAGTGCTGTAAAAAAGTAGTAAAAATTCCTACTTCGAATCAGCTGGGATTTTTTGTACATTAACTTTAGTTTATCCTTTTGCAACTTTCACAAACTTGCCTGCATACAGGGAGTGCAGAATTATTAGGCAAATGAGTATTTTGTCCACTTCATCCTCTTCATGCATGTTCTCTTACTCCAAGCTGTATAGGCTCGAAAGCCTACTACCAATTAAGCATATTAGGTGATGTGCATCTCTGTAATGAGAAGGGGTGTGGTCTAATGACATCAACACCCTATATCAGGTGTGCATAATTATTAGGCAACGTCCTTTCCTTTGGCAAAATGGGTCAAAAGAAGGACTTGACAGGCTCAGAAAAGTCAAAAATAGTGAGATATCTTGCAGAGGGATGCAGCAGTCTCAAAATTGCAAAGCTTCTGAAGCGTGATCATCGAACAATCAAGCGTTTCATTCAAAATAGTCAACAGGGTCGCAAGAAGCGTGTGGAAAAACCAAGGCGCAAAATAACTGCCCATGAACTGAGAAAAGTCAAGCGTGCAGCTGCCAAGATGCCACTTGCCACCAGTTTGGCCATATTTCAGAGCTGCAACATCACTGGAGTGCCCAAAAGCACAAGGTGTGCAATACTCAGAGACATGGCCAAGGTAAGAAAGGCTGAAAGACGACCACCACTGAACAAGACACACAAGCTGAAACGTCAAGACTGGGCCAAGAAATATCTCGAGACTGATTTTTCTAAGGTTTTATGGACTGATGAAATGAGAGTGAGTCTTGATGGGCCAGATGGATGGGCCCGTGGCTGGATTGGTAAAGGGCAGAGAGCTCCAGTCCGACTCAGACGCCAGCAAGGTGGAGGTGGAGTACTGGTTTGGGCTGGTATCATCAAAGATGAGCTTGTGGGGCCTTTTCGGGTTGAGGATGGAGTCAAGCTCAACTCCCAGTCCTACTGCCAGTTTCTGGAAGACACCTTCTTCAAGCAGTGGTACAGGAAGAAGTCTGCATCCTTCAAGAAAAACATGATTTTCATGTAGGACAATGCTCCATCACACGCGTCCAAGTACTCCACAGCGTGGCTGGCAAGAACGGGTATAAAAGAAGACAAACTAATGACATGGCCTCCTTGTTCACCTGATCTGAACCCCATTGAGAACCTGTGGTCCATCATCAAATGTGAGATTTACAAGGAGGGAAAACAGTACACCTCTCTGAACAGTGTCTGGGAGGCTGTGGTTGCTGCTGCACACAATGTTGATGGTGAACAGATCAAAACACTGACAGAATCCATGGATGGCAGGCTTTTGAGTGTCCTTGCAAAGAAAGGTGGCTATATTGGTCGCTGATTTGTTTTTGTTTTGTTTTTGAATGTCAGAAATGCTTAGGCTGCTGCCCCCGCGACCCGGCCCCGGATAAAGCGGATGAAGATGGATGGATGGATGGATGGATGGATGTCGGAAATGTATATTTGTGAATGTGGAGATGTTATATTGGTTTCACTGGTAAAAATAAATAATTGAAATGGGTATATATTTGTTTTTTGTTAAGTTGCCTAATAATTATGCACAGTAATAGTCACCTGCACACACAGATATCCCCCTAAAATAGCTAAAACTAAAAACTACTTCCAAAAACATTCAGCTTTGTTATTAATGAGTTTTTTGGGTTCATTGAGAACATGGTTGTTGTTCAATAATAAAATTATTCCTCAAAAATACAACTTGCCTAATAATTGTGTACTCCCTGTACTATGAAAAATTAAACGAGCTGGACTGCTTTGAAGTACAACCCCAATTCCAAAATATGGAGCCCTATATAAAATGTAAATAAAAGAACAAAGCAATGGTTTGCAAATCTCATAAACCCACATTTTATTCACAGTAGAACATAGTAAAACACACCAAATGTTTAAACTGAGAAACTGTACTATTTTAAAGAGAAAAAATGTGGTCACTTTGGATTTGATGGCAGCAACATGTTGCAAAAAATTTGGTAGAGGCCCGTGTTCACCATAGTGTAGCATGCTCTCCTCTTTTAACGCTTTACGAGATCTGCAGATAATTGCATCTTGTTTTTAATATTTTACACAATGTGCCAACTAATTACAGAGCTTAGAATGAAAGCCACAGGACTTTTTAAAGTTTCATGACGATGTGTCTTCTCTCATCTGAGAGGCTTCTTCAGTTCTAAACAGCCAGTCCAAAAAAACCATGCATGGTGTAATATAGAAGAGCCACCTCGACTCAGTGGTACATCTGCAGCTAAAGGTTAAAGGTCACTCTCTTAAGAATGCCAATGTTCGCAATTTGAATTGAGAAGATGACAATGGTTTCAAAGTGGAGTAAAAGAGGCCATAGCTGAACAGAGTGGGTGGCTTATTCCACCTTCAGTGCAGTTCTGAGATCCCTTCCAAGGTGCCTTAACCCCGATTCACACCTTGCGTCACGTTACCTTAGGTCACATGATACGGCGAGGCCTATCACCCTCTTAAGGGACAACCACTATTAAGGTTTACATACCTGAGATTCTCCGCCGTTTGGTTTTAGAACTGAAGAAGCCACTTTCTTTCCAAGCTCCTTTGAAAAAAGGGCAACTATGGTTTTAGTTTTTGGTTTTGGTTATTCTTACTTGTGAGTTTATATGTTTTCAGATGGCACAACTTTTTTGATGGTGACTTAAGCTGTACCCAAGCTCTGTAACGCAGCCAAATACTGTTGAAGCTCTTTTCTTGCCAGAGGGCAGAAAACAAGTGAATGAGTACATGTAAAAAATCCCCATGCCTTTTTTAAAGACTAATTCTGACAAGCTGTGTCTGGAAAACAAAACTACAAACAATGAATACGTTAAGTTAGGGAATTACCTTGACTAATAAATAAATAAATCGATTTCTAAGCAGTACCTTGGGTGTGGCTTTTCTTAGAAGAACCTACTTTATTTTAGTGAAGCTCATTCTTCCCTTGTCACTGCATAATGATCACCTGCTGCCGTTCTTCAAGAGACTCCCTCGTGAGGCCCACTGTTCTGAGAACATAGAGGTTTCGTTTTCCAATTTCCACGTGACACAGCCTGTCCAAACAGAGTTTAAAACCTCACCAACTTGCAGTGCCTGGTGACAGCGGAAGAGGAAAGAAGCAGAACAACACAGAGCTCTGTCAGCACTGACTGGTGAGTTAAAATTACATTTTCTTCATATATAAATGATATCAAGTGTTTCTATTCGCTATGCTTCTCAGAATGCTTGCTTGTTTTGTCACCAGCTTTAGTCCTACAGACGTTTAAGCCTTCAAATTGCAATGTGGTGTCCATTTCTTTTCTACAGTATCTGAAATCTATGCCATTCTAAAGTATTATTGGACAAAAAGACACTGGAAAATGTCAGATTTTGGACTATATACCTACCAGCAGGAAGTGGTTGAAAGGGCTCTTAAACGAGAGAACATCATAATATGGTTACCGACGGGAGGTGGAAAGACCCGCGCTGCAGTGTATGTGGCCAAAAAACACCTGGAGACCACACCAAATGCTAAAGTGATGGTTCTCGTAAACAAGGTACCTAAAACAGAAAAAGGGCAATAAAAACCATCGTAAAACTGGTATAAGAAGATGACTTCATATAATGTTTTTGATGTGTTCTATTATTCAGGTTCATCTTGTTGACCAACACTACAACAAAGAGTTTGAGCCTCACCTGGGTCTACGCTATGCTGTTAGGAAAGTGAGCGGAGAGAGTGATGAAAAGGACTTTTTTGGGTTAGTGGTGCAAGAGTCAGATGTGGTCATCTGCACAGCACAGATCTTGTACAATGCTCTGATTAACAAGGAGGAAGCAAGACATGTTGAGCTCTCAGGTGAGTCAAAGTGAGCTTAAACACGTCTGATTATGCTGTTATGCTGAAATGAACTGACTTGAGGATTTTCTACAGATATTACTCTGCTGATAATTGATGAGTGCCACCATACTCACAAGGAGTCTGTCTACAACAAAGTAATGAGACTTTATGTGGAGAAGAAGCTGAAGGGAGAAAAACCACTGCCACAGATCTTGGGCCTCACAGCATCCCCAGGGACAGGAGGCGCAAAGGCACTGGAAAAGGCTGTGGAGCATGTACTGGAGGTCAGGGATTCATTTTTTATTTGAGCTTTTTATATAATTTATCTCTATTTAATTAGCTGGCTTTGCTTGAAAATGCTCCTCCTTTCAGATTTGTGCCAACTTGGATTCAGCCATAGTTTCAACTAAACAGTATGCTCCTGAACTGAAGGAAGTGGTGCCCAGACCCAGAAAAACCTTCAACATTGTCAACATGAGAGATAGAGTAAGCAGATATTTAAAAAAAAACAAAAAACTGATGGATTTTGAAAAACTGCATTTTCTTGTAACATGAACAAATGCACTGAGAGACTAATGGGTAAAAGCCTCATCTACTAGTTCACCTCAGAAAAGACCACAAATACTTTTATTGCCACTCCCAAGACTAGTGTTAATTTAATTCCACCTTGGAAAAATGCTAATATAAGAGTCAAATATATCTGTAGTAGCAGAATCTAAAATAAAGATTTTCAAAAATTTCCTTTTAATTTTGCCTGTGCTTAAAGGGCTCTTGGGTGTCACATCACTGACTGACTGTCTGAGGCATTTTTTGCCCTGGGATGACAGCCACCTGGCAAAAATTGGGACCTGCTAGTAACCACAAATACATGTTTTTCTTTGAGGATCCTTTTGGTGATCATCTGAAGTCAATGATGACGATTATCCACGGTTACATGGATATTCCTCCAGACTTCAAACTGAGAGAGTGTGGAACACAAGAATATGAAGCAGATGTGGTGGTTCTGGAACAGCGAGGTAAGACCGTAGCATTTAATCCTTCTGCTGATGGCAGCGGTAAATACAACGGATTTTGTGAGAGTTAAGGTAATCAGTATTTAAATAAAATAATACTGCTGTTTGTATCTGTCCTCTTTGACCAGGAGTACGAGACAACAACAGACTGCTTGCACAATGTGCGTTACACCTCAGGCAGTACAATGATGCCCTCCTCATCAATGACACCTTGAGGATGATTGATGCTTATCGTTCCCTAGAGGAGTATTACTCCACAAAGAGCACCAAGGCCATTGATGGGACAGACTTCTTCTTGTTGGGACTTTTTGAAGGTGAAAATCCTAACATTTTCATCACTTGCTGTTATGTGTTAATACCATAACTTTATTTTGTAGCTCATAATGCAACGTTTGATGATTTCAGCCAATAAAAATATTACTATTTTGTGGCACACAGAGAATCAGGTGGAGCTAAGGAACCTTGCTATGGATTCTCGCTTTGAGAACCCAAAGATGGATGAACTTCAACGCACTCTGTTACAACAGTTTGGGTCAGGTGTCCCATCAAGAGGAATTCTCTTCAGTAAAACTCGCAAAAGCACCCACTGCCTGAAAGACTGGGTCCTCAAAAACAGGGCATTGAAAGATGCTGGCATCAAGGCAGACATCCTCACTGGTGCTGGTAATGGCATCACCTACATGACACAGGTATGATGATATACAGTCTTCACCGATAAGCTTTGAGTCAGTCACATTCAGTAACATCTCTATGGACATTTCTGCATGTTTCCATGCTTTTATTTGCATATTTCTTATAGAATGAACAGGCAGAAACAATCAGGAGTTTCCGTATGGGTTCTCTGAACCTCCTGATCTCCACCAGTGTGGCCGAAGAAGGTCTTGATATACCTGAATGCAACCTGGTGGTGCGCTACGGACTCCTTACTAATGAGATCGCCCAGCAGCAGGCAAGTGGACGTGCACGAGCAAAAAACAGTCAGTATGCAGTCGTAGCCCAAGCAGGCGGGCGTGAACATCGCAGAGAGCGCATCAATGAATATCTGGAGGAGCTGACTGGTAAAGCCATTGACCGTGTGCAACGTATGAGTCACCACGAGTTTTATTTAAAGGTGATGTTTAAGGACACTACCGAGCCATAACTTACTGCTCTCACTCTCACTGCCCAGTGTTACTAACAATATCATCCATTCCTCTGTGATTCCAGTTAAGTGAGCTTCAACAAAAGGCAATTATTTCTAGTAAAATTGAAGAAAGCTGCAAAATGGAGAAGAGGAGGAGTAATACTGCTTCCAATATCCAGTTCTTGTGTCGAAACTGTTTTACCCCTGTGGCTTCTGGCAGTGACATTCAACTTGTTGACAATACGCAATATGTCAACGTCAGCCCTGACTTTAAGTGAGTTAAAGATGTTCTGATCTAAGAGTTAAAGCAGAAGTATGTTGAGACCAAATAAAAATATCTTTGCTTCTTGTTTGTCCTCAGGAATCACTACAAAGCTGCAGAGCGGGTGATTCTAGAAAGGAGCTTTGAGGACTGGGAGCCTGGGTGTAGAATCAGATGCAAAAAATGCGACAAGGTACAGTGAACTCACTGTTTAATACTGTATCTAAATAGATCCACAGTTCATGCTCATGTTGGAATCTGACTGTTATTCTTATACACATTCACAGGAATGGGGATTCGAGATAAAATACAAAAAGCATGTCTTAATGCCAAATCTAGCCATTAAGAACTTTGCCCTGGAAACCCCCAAAGGCAGGATAACAGTAAAGAAATGGAAAGATGTACCTTTCACTGTTGAGGACTTTGACTATGAAGAGTACTGCCAGGAAAACTTCCCTGACCTCTTTGATTGAGCCACAAACCAGAAAGCTCTGTGTGGTTTTCTTCTGCACTTTACTTGATTTTGAGACTCCAGTTTCTTTTAGAACACCATACTGTTGTATGGTTGGATGTTTGCATGAACACAGACTTGAAAAATTCACTCCACATATGCTCGGTCATTGTTCCATGGTGCCTGAGGCAGCTAAAAACCTTAGTGCATCAGTCATGTTTATAATTAGCAATTAGTGAATGCTTCGTTTATGCCCAGTGCCTGAGTTCATTTGCGTTCTTCTATAACATGACCCTTAAACATCATGAATATGTGACATGCCATCAAGAGGAGATTAATTAACATGAACTGTTTTAGCTATTTTAAAATGTGTTCAGATGTAATGCTGTTGATGTGTGTATGAAGTTTGACATTGTGGACAATTTCTGTAACTAAATCAGATGTTTTATGAGAGCCTAATCTTAAGAATTATCATTGTTCACTAACAGATGAAATCATCCTTTTTATTTTTTCTATATTGTAGCATATAATTTTTTTAACTAAATCTAAATTTGATTAATTTAAACAAATGCTCCTTTTGAAATGATTGATTTTTCATAAGTTTGCCTTTATTAATCAGTAGGTGTCAGTCTTGGATAGCACAAGAAATGTTTTCGTAAAGCCAGGATTAAAGCTTTCCACGAGGATTTTCACATTGAAAGATGTGGATGTAATGGAAATGTCTGAATCTGCAGATAATGTGGAAATATACTGAGAATGAATGACTTGCAGGCCACAGTCAAACATGACAGACCCATGAGCAAGGCATTTAATCCCCAACTGTTTCTATAAATTATGGTATTATCCACGTCAGGAGCACGGTTGTGCAGCCTTCTGATGTGTCTAGGCAACCACTGTAAAAGAGATGTGCATTCAGTTGACTGAATAGACACACGTTATTTGCTGGGATGAGGATATAAAAATATATATTTCTGTTTATATCTCTGTATAAAACTGTTACATAAAAACATTTAAAAAAAAAAGGATATGTGAAAATGCTGACTTCAGAGACTTTAATGTAATGTTTTAACACCTGGGGATGCACCCTCAGTATTACTGGATCAATACATAGTTATGTATTTTAACTGTTGTGGTTTAACACCATATAACTGATCTACATTAGAGATATGATTATTTCAAATTGCAATTTGTCACACTGGAGTAAGGCATACATGTTTTACAATTATAAAGTCTGTTTAAAGCAGACTTATTCCCAAGGATAAGTCAAAAAATATATATTTTGCTGTGATCTGGCCACGGATGAGGCATTTAACCTTCAATAAGCAGTGGGATAGTATCAGGTCTGAACACTGAATCTTTATTAGATCTATTTTAGAGCTTAAGTTTAGATGTAATTTATTACTGAGTTGTAAAATAAATCTATAAACTCATTAATTCAAATTATTACTGATTGTCTGCAGCTCTCTTGACTTATTTGCAACACCAGTGCTGGCTTTAGCTGTAAATATTCTTTATACATCTTTATTTGACTGACTCCTAGTGTCTCTGAACTAGGCATCTGTCAAATCTGTCATTTTTGTGCAGAAGAAGTGTAAAATGATCCATCAAATGCTTTATTTCCTCTGAGTGCACACAGAGCCCTAAGCAGAAAGCCTGGCTTAACTAAGACAGAAAGCCTGGCTATGTCAAACTTCTCTAGCTGAAGATGATGACAAGTTATTATTTAAAGCAATCCACAACTTAGGTTTGTCTTGTTGGCCAATCCTGAAGAAAAGAGTTTGAGAGCAAAGAGCTGGACCAAGTCAGTGGAGAGACCAATAAGAAGCATTTCTTTGTGTTACTGGTGCAGACGTCAGAGCCTTTCATCTGCACAGCACAGCTCTTATACAATGCTCTGACTAACAAGGAGGTATTAAGACATGTTGTGCTCTCAGGTCAGTGAACGTCAACATTTCTAACATTTTGGGAACTGGGCGCCTGGATGTAGAATCAGATATAGTAATTTAAACAGGGCACAGACTTTAATACTGTGTTTAATAATACTATAATAATAATACTATAATTTAATAATACTTTAAACACTAGTGTCAAATTGGGCTGCACGATTTGTCGACATAATCGATGACGTCGACTATAAAAATTTGTAGACGCAGAATTATACTGTCTACTAATAAATATGTTTTTGTAATACAAGGTATACTACACTGCAGTACACTACAGGAAGACTGCGATCAAGTGAGCCCTGGCGCCAGCTGCACCTATACAATCCTGTTGCACTTTTCATACACATATTACGGTACGGGTGCCGACTGGGTTAGAAACAGTCTTCTGAATACTTGCATTTTTCACTATTTTACTTCTTAATCCACTTCGAGATTTGAAATATTAGCTATATATATATATATTTATATGATATACATTAATATATAATTATTACACTACACGTTAAAAATAATAAAAAGAATTACAAATTCGGTAAGAGTTGACAATACATTTGTCTTCTCACTATACTGTATATTTTTGTTCAACCTGACCTTATCCCCAACTAAACTGCTGTGCTGTATTTTTGATATTGTGTATTTTTTTAATTCTATAACAAGAAAATTGTTAAAGGTGACGTGAATATTTCACTGGATTCTATGGTGTGTTCACACCGCAAAAAAGTTTGGGCAACCTTGTTAATAGCCATTATTTTCCCGTATAAATCGTTGGTTGTTACAATAAAAAATGTCAGTTAAATATATCATATAGGAGACACACAGCGATATTTGAGAAGTGAAAAGAAGTTTACTGGATTTACAAAAAGTGTGCAATAATTGTTTAAAGAAAATTTAAGCAGGTGCATAAATTTGGGCACCACAAAAAAAGAAATGAAGTAAATATTTAGTGTATATTGATGTGTGTGTCTCCTATATGATGTATGGGGGGGGCCTTTTTCTGGACGTGCTTCCCATCCAGAGCTCCACAGCAGAGAGGGAAGTTCCAGCGCTCCTGGAATCCTTGTGTGATGGACCGCCAGTCTCCAGGTGAAGGCACAGACATTGTATTGATCGTGCCACATACCGAAGAGTTATTGTACACTTTTACAGACATAACAATAGGAATGATTTCCTGACGTGTACTTCATGGCTGAAAGGTTGAATCAGTTAGAGGGAGAAGAAGCTATGCTGCTTTACAAAGGTGGAATGAAGCAGGTGTGATGGGGTGTCTATAATGGAGAACCGTTTGTTCAGTGACCTCTGACCTTCGCCCACCAGTGCTGCTTCTAACCTTGCAGATGAATTTGCTCTTCCTTTTGGCATCTCTGTCACTGATGATGCCCATACTTGTACACAGCACCAGCTGCTGGTCCTGCAGTCTAAAATAAGAACGGACTCGCGTACTTGAGAATTGAGAAAAGGAAAAATGCAAGTATCCAGAAGCGCTTCTAAGCCAGTCGGCACCCGTACCGTAATATACGGAAGAAAAGTGCAATACGATTGTAGGTGCGGCTGGCGGTGCGGCTAGCTTGACCTGACTTCGTGTGTGAGGGCTCACTTGACCGCAGTTACAGGAAGCACCCTGGAGCTGTGACGTCAACTCTGAATGAGTCAGTTTGAGAGAGCTAGTGCGTTGCGTTGACCGTGTTTATGTTAACGTTTGTACAGTAATTCCATGTTAATGCTTGTACAGTAATGTTTATGTTCATGTTTATGTTAGCTTACCGGAAACTTCTCAGGATATGCTAGCTAATCACCTGAGCAGGTGAGATACCCTAGAACAGGTTTGCCTACAGGAAGCGAAGATAAGAGTTATTGAAATACTCGTTGACTAATCAAAGAAAAATTGGCAGATTAGTCGACTACCAAAATAGTCTTCTGTTGCAGCCCTAGTACAAATAGATCCATAGTTAGGGATTGTGTTGTTTTTATGTAAATACACAGGAATAGGATAACGTACAAGAAGACCCTATCCACAGTGACTATGTATTTTTCTTTGGAGATTCAGGGTGGAAGGAAAACATTGAAAGAGAAATAAATATTTGTTAACATCATGACGTTCTCACAATTGAGACCCCTGTAAGGGAGGAAAGGGGGTTTTCTTTTGCAATCTACTGGAGTTTGTGAGCCTATTTTCATTAAGAAAATGCAAGTTAATCATTTTGCAGCTGGACGTTTGAATGAACCCAGACCACGGCCATTGTATCATCCCCTTTGCATGTTGTTGTAAGGAGTTCTTCACTTTCCTCTCAAGTCCAGCACAGAAGCAAATGATAAAACCATCTCCTGCTGTAACATGAACCTTAACCATCGTGTACACTTTATGTAATCAAAAAGATGAACTTCCATGAACCATTGTAGTCATTTTAAAGTGCACTTAGATGTAATACTACAAATTAGTTTACAAAAATATGATATTGTGCATACATTGATTATCTCAAATTTAGATGTTTCATTTGAGCTCAGTCTTTAGAAAATGTCATTGTCAACTAACAGCTGAAATTAGTTTTTTATGGTTTAGATCTATAAACATTTAGACTACATTGTAAAGATGAAGAATTTGACTGTAATACAATGAAAGGAAACTGAAACCAAATACTGCTGAAGCTCTTTTGCCAGAGGGTAGAGATCAAGTTACGTGAGCTGACATTAAAACAGACAAGGGGATTTTTTTTTTTTTGCAACACTAACAAGCTGTTTGTTACATGAGGAAAGCAAAACTAAAAACAATAGGCAGAGCGAGTTAAGAGTAGATATTTTAGTAATCACCTTCTGTTCATCCAGAGACTCCCTCATGAGGGCCAACTTTCTGAGTTCAGATAAGTTTCATTTTCCAGTTTCCACGTGACATGGGCAGTCCAAACAAAATTGAAAACATCACCAGCTTGCAACTGTCTTGTGACGGCTGAAAAAGAGACAAAACTACACAGAGCTTCGTCACTGGTGAGTTCAGAAGGCTGACTTTCTTTCTGTTTGTTTTGTCACTAGCTTTGCTCCAGCAGACTTTTAAGGCTAAGAGTTTGAAGTCACAACTGGGTGTCCATTTCTCTTCTACAGTATCTGTATTCTATGCCACGCAAAAATATTACTGAACAAAAGGGCACTGCGAAATGGCAGATTTTGGACTGCATAACTACCAGCAGGAAGTGGTTGAAAGGGCTCTTAAAGGAGAGAACATCATAATATGGTTACCGACAGGAGGTGGAAAGACCCGCGCTGCAGTGTATGTGGCCAAAAAACACCTGGAGACCACACCAAATGCTAAAGTGATCGTTCTCGTAAACAAGGTACCTAAAACAGAAAGAGGGGATTTAATTTTTAAGACAAAAAAAAACTATTATACACCTGCTGTGACTAAAGGTGACTAAATATAATGTTTTTGATGTGCTCTATAATTCAGGTTCATCTTGTTGACCAACACTACAACAAAGAGTTTGAGCCTCACCTGGGTGGTACCTTCATTATTAAGAAAGTCAGTGGAGAGAATAAGGAAAAGGACTTTTTTGGGTTAGTGGTGAAGCAGTCACAAGTAGTCATCTGCACAGCGCAGATCTTGTACAACGCTCTGATTAACAAAGAGGAAGCAAGACATGTCGAGCTCTCAGGTGAGTCAAAGTGAGCTTAAACATGTCTGATTATGCTTTTATGCTGAAATGAACTGACTTGAGGATTTTCTACAGATATTACTCTGCTGATAATTGATGAGTGCCACCATACTCACAAGGAGGAAGCCTACAACAAAGTAATGAGACTTTATGTGGAGAAGAAGCTGAAGGGAGAAAAACCACTGCCACAGATCTTGGGCCTCACAGCATCCCCAGGGACAGGAGGCGCAAAGGCACTGGAAAAGGCTGTGGAGCATGTACTGGAGGTCAGGGATTCATTTTTTATTTGAGCTTTTTATATAATTTATCTCTATTTAATTAGCTGGCTTTGCTTGAAAATGCTCCTCCTTTCAGATTTGTGCCAACTTGGACTCAGTCATAGTTTCAGCTAAAGAATATGCATCTGAACTGAAGGAAGTGGTGCCCAAACCCAGAAAAAGCTTCAAAATTGTAAAAGAAAGACTTAAAGTAAGCATATTTTTATACCTGTTTTTATTTATTTGAAATACGAAAATTACAATTTTCTTGTATTTATAAAAACAACACGTTGTTGCTGTTATTGTTGTTGTTGTTGTTGTTGTTGTTGTTTTTGTGACAGTAGCACTAGAAGCAGGTTTTCATTTGCTGTAATAAAAAAGAAATTGCCAGATATGGGATAAATATTTCGTATCCTTCTATAAAGTTTATGTTTTTCCCTTATTATCTTTGTTTCTATTCCCATTCCTAACATCACCTCTTGGCATGAAACACAAACAGAGCACTTGTTAACCTTGTTGATCTTATATGAAAATTGCAAGATAACTCTAAATTTGAATGTTTTTGTATGTATTCTTTACTTGCTCATTTAGAAAAAAAATGATGGTAAAGTTTTCTAGTGCACATCTAAAGAAAAAAAAAGAAATAATCTATCAGATCTTCCAGTGTTTTAGTGACAGAGCTTTACCACTTTCCCTTTCTTTGTGAAATAATTCACTGTGCTGCTTGTAAACCTGTTTGTGTTTTTGACTGCTCACATGTTGCCAACAACATGCCTTTCCCATGAAAATGCTTTTACATTGGGAAACTCAGGTTTGACTTAATGGCCTGTTTAACACATTTGCTTTACCACTGACGTTAGTTAGTGAAACCAGTTAAGCTATCATGGGTATGCTGAACTTGCATTGTAGCAGAGACCCTTAGCTATCACACACATATTAAGTTTAGATATCTTAAACAAATCATGGAAAAATACTAAACTAAGAAGCAAATGCACATTTTAATATAGAATAAAAAAATAACCCTGTAGTATCAGACTGTAAACATTTTTTTATTTTTAATGTAATATTATGTTATTGGCTGAAGCAGTTGCTGTCCCAGAGGTATCATACAAATGCTGGCCTCAGGACAACAACCACTTGTTGAAAAACAGTATCTGCTAGTAAACACAAACACATGTTTTTCTTTGAGGATCCGTTTCGTGATCATCTGATATCGATGATGAACAGCATCCACAGTCACATGAACCTTCCCCCAGACTTCAGACTTAAAGAGTGCGGAACACAAGAATATGAGGCAGATGTGGTGAATCTAGAGCACCGAGGTACAGACTTAGTTTTTAACCTTGTAACGTGATTTTGTTTTGAGCATATTTTTTCATAGAATGTGATTTTGTTTTGAGCATATTTTTTCATAGAATTAATTAGAGTAAGTAAATCTTTAGATGAAACAATGCTTCTGCTTACATCTGTTTCTTTGACCAGGCGTACAGGAGAAAAACAGGCTGCTTGCACAATGTGCGTTACACCTCAGGCAGTACAATGATGCCCTCCTCATCAATGACACCTTACGGATGATTGATGCTTATCGCTCCTTAGAGGAGTATTACTCCAAAAAGAGAACCAATCCCATTGATGGGACAGACACCTTCCTGTTGGAACTTTTTGAAGGTGAGAGTCCTCATATTTTCATTATAATCCACATTTTCATGGTTTCAGCAAATATAACCATCACTTGCGTCACTATTTTGTGGCACACAGAGAATCAGGTGGAGCTAAAGAACCTTGCTATGGATTCTCGCTTTGATAACCCAAAGATGGATGAACTTCAGAGCACTCTGTTACAACAGTTTGGGTCAGGTGTCCCATCAAGGGCAATCATCTTCAGTAAAACTCGTAAAAGCACCCACTGCCTGAAAGACTGGGTCCTCAAAAACAGGGCATTGCAGGAAGCTGGCATCAAGGCAGACATCCTCATCGGCGCTGGTAATGGCAACACCTACATGACACAGGTATGATGATATACAGTCTTCGCCTATAAGCTTTGAGTCAGTCACATTCAGTAACATCTCTATGGACATTTCTGCATGTTTCCATGCTTTTTTATTTGCATATTTCTTATAGAATGGACAGGCAGAAACAATCAGGAATTTCCGTATGGGTTCTCTGAACCTCCTGATCTCTACCAGTGTGGCCGAAGAAGGTCTTGATATACCTGAATGCAACCTGGTGGTGCGCTACGGACTCCTTACTAATGAGATCGCCCAGCAGCAGGCCAGTGGACGTGCACGAGCAGAAAACAGTCAGTATGCAGTCGTAGCCCAAGCAGGCGGGCGTGAAGATCGCCGAGAGCGCATCAATGAACATCTGGAGGAGCTGACTGGACAAGCCATTGACCTTGTGCAAACTATGACCCCTCAAGACTTTTGCACAAAGGTGAGCGTATATACTCTACCAGTCCTTAATACATTTCACAGCCCCGTGGTATTAACATCACCTTCCATTCTTCCTTGTCTCCAGATTACTCAGCTTCAAGAGATGGTAGTCACTTGCACCAAAATTGAACAGAGGCGCCAAGCAAAGAAGAGGAGTCGTAACACTGCTTCCAGTATCCAGCTCTTGTGTCGAAGCTGTTTTACCCCTGTGGCTTCTGGCAGTGACATCAAGCTAGTTGAGAACATGTACGTCAACGTCAACCCTGACTTTAAGTGAGTTAAATATGTTCTGATCTAAGAGTTAACGCAAAAGCATGTTGGGGACAAAATAAAATATCTTTTCTTTTGGTTTGTCCTCAGGAAACACTATACATTTGGAGACCAACTGACTCTAAAAAGAAGCTTTGAGGACTGGGAGCCTGGGTGTACAATCGGCTGTAAAATATGCAGCGAGGTACCCTCTTCAAATAAAAACAAAACATAATGTTACGTTCATGCTCGTGTTGGATTCTGAGTGTTGTTCTTGTGTAAATTTACAGAAATGGGGAAATGAAATAAAGTACAAGAAGTGTGCCATACTGCCAAATCTAGCCATTAAGAACTTTGTTCTGGAGAGCCCTGGTCAAGAGCGGCTCCCAGTGAAGAAGTGGAAGGATGTACCTTTCACTGTTGAGGAGTTCAACTTTAAAGAGTACTGCCAGGAAAATTTCTTGCTCGATTAAGACATCAATAAGAGAGCTCTGTGTGGGTTTTCCTATTCTCGAGTTTCTTTTCACAGATTTGCTCCACAGATGTTAAGTCTTTGTTCTGCGAGCCCTGCGTGCCAAAACCTTTAATGCACCAATCATGCTTGTAATTATTTGCATTTGTTTTGTACATAGAGTATTTCCTCATTCACATCTCAAGTCAAGTACAGAAGCAAAGAACATGAACCATGAGCATTTGACATGTCATTAAGAAAAGATTCATTTTACATGAATTTTTAGCTATTTTACAATTAGTTTAGATGTAATATTACCAATGTGTGTTTGAATGATGTAAGTGGGAGTACAGTGATCATCTGACATTTATATAAATACTTATCCTAATGTTAAGAAATTGTCTACTAAGTCTAAATCCCTTTTTGTGTGTTTAATATGAATTAATGTTACATTAATTAATATCAAATAAAATCAGACATGTCTTTTGAAATGATTAATTTTGACTTTATTAGCCAGTAGGTGTCACTGTTGGATAGCCAATATTCACAATCTGCAAAACGCTACAGTTCTCATCTGCCCTCATTACTGCTAACAAATGGTGTGACTAAAGCCAGGATTGAAGCTTTCCATGTGGATTTTCACACTAAAAAATTGGCCCTCTATGGCCCGGGGCTCTGATGTAATAGAAGGGAGTCTGAATACATGGATAAAGTAAAGATAAGGCTGAGAAAGAATGAATGTATGACTCTACTCACAGTCAAACTTGTCAAAACCCTTGAGCAAGGCATTCATTCCCCAAATGTTTCAGTGAAGTTTCTCATTAGCGACTACATTGAGATGGTATAGTCTCCTGATGTATGTGTGGAGCATAGCAAAGCAAATATTGTGCACTCTTTTCAGTCAACTGATGTACAAGAAAAAGCATTATATGAAAAGGTGGTACTTAAAAACACCGTCCTCAAAGACCGTCTGTTTACATATTTAAACTATAACCTGAATGCTGCCATGAAATGTTTTGACTGTTTCAGATCACCATGCTTCTTCTGCATCGCTAGATCAATATGTGCTAATGCATTTCAGCTTGGATCATTTAATATCAAATAAACAGGGGAAGTGATTTATTATACTTGCAAATTTTCATTTAAACATACAGAATTCAAAAAATACATTTAGTTGCATAATGTCTTTACCAGTTTTTCAGAACCCTCACATTTTGGCAGCACTCAGAATGCAGACCTAGACAGCTAGACTTGGAGTTTCGTTAAGCTCCTGTGTTTACATACACAAATCAAACTCCACATACATAAGCAGCACTTTGTGTTTTATATAGAACAGTTTGCAAAACAAACCCATAAACTGAAACTAAAGAGACTGGTGGGGAAACTATAAATTTAAAAGCTGGAAAACATATTGGACAGATTCATGTCCGATGTGACCCATAAATTATCTTTGTGTGTCTCTCCACAAGATTAGGTCAACCTCATGGTGTCACACGCGGCATAATCCTTTCAAATCTGGCAGCGAGCTGGAGTCTGTAGTGCTGCCATGGACATAATCACACTAAAAACAGGCTCTGTTCCGTCTCATTCCCGACTCCGATTCAGGCGGGCACAGAGGAGACGTACAGTCAGTATATGATTTACTCTGATCAGGCTCTGGCTCTATAATCAGCACTGATTACTTCCTTTTACTTCCCAGCTCAACACCCCATGCATCTTAATTGCAATTAGGTGTCTTCTGAAATTAAAGCAAGTTGGAGTAGTTGAGCAGTGAATGATTACATAGGTAGGTGTACATACACAGAGATTACATACACAAATGCAGTGTAGATTTGTTTGTACGATATAGGGAATCCTTTAAGACACACAATAGAATCATTAGTTTTTATGGCATACACATCTGTAAGTACAAGCAAGACAGAACGTATCCTCGTGTTTTGAAAGCGGCACTGGGGACATTCTGTCTTTTGAGACATTGGAGACATGGAAACTCACAGTCTGCGTTGGAGCTGAACTGTAATGTGAATTTTAATTAGACAAGTTCACCAACAGAACATGCTTGTTTTCACATCAGCGTGGGTTTAGCCTTTTTTGAACAAGATTTAATTTTTCAACAATATTAAGAGTTGCAGTGATTTTGTCATGCATAATAATAATAATGATGGGCATTTATTATTTACATTTTGTGTGCACACTTCCCCCCCAGATCTATGTTTAATTATCCATGTAACTGTGTGAGCCAACGTTGTCCCCTTGTTTTGGTTTGTTTTCAAAATTCAAATAATGATTAATCTAGGAAAAAATGGTGGTACTAATAGATGAAAATTAAAAGATGGGGGCTAAGTGTTCACCCTCTTGGTGAGAAGGAAGAGATTTGTCTTACAGGCAGCCAGGTAATATGAATCTTGAGTGCCTCCTTCAATTTGACTGAGGATCAATTTGACCTAATTAGCAACTTGTAATGGTAGCTAGGTGACCTGGCCACCTCCGCTTATTAGCCAAGAAACTAACACAGCTGGCTGGATTCTTTTTAAGCTACGAAGGACAGTCAACCATACTGATGCTTCTGCAAACTGTGGTGCACTGCTCTGTTCCTTTCTTCTGATTCAGCTGCATGTTGTAAGTGTTTTTTAATTTAGCCTAATTACAAATTGGCATCTCTTTTTTTTCAACCACAAAATGAGCTTTTTTCATTTAATGCTTATCAGCCTGTTGGTATTACTTGCATTTCATTATGACATACTGACCTTGTTCTTTCCAGGCGCTGGCTTCTTAAGGTTGCTCTGAGTGCGGATGAATAGCCTCTCAGGGGCGGACAAACTTGTAGATGCTCTGTAGCAATTGAGTACACATGTCTCATCTGGTTAAAGTTCAGCTTAATTTCTCAATTACTTTATTTTTCTGTGCAATAGCGAAATGTATTTTGAGGAGAATTATTATTATTATTATAAATTCTGCTATTCAGCAGTTGATTTTTAAGCCTCTGCTTCAATATGAATGGAATCTTTAAAGTGCATCAGTTGCTTGATGGGTCGGTTTTCTGCCTGCACATTAAATTCACAGCTTTTAGACTAGTGCCAAACTGGTCTAAACAACCAATACATTCATGATGTCAACGGTTCAACACAATAGTGTTTTTTTCCTGTGTAGCTGTCAGACATACTCACTCCAGGACTCTCACACAGGACACAGACAGACACAAATATCTCCTAGGGTAAAGTGAAGCTGTCACCGAGATGGGCTTTTCCTCGGGGCCAGCCTACTTGTCAGGCAGCCACTCTTGCCACCTGAGAGGTTGCTGTGTTGCTTGTCGACCTTCTTGTAGAGGTGATAGGACTTCACTGTCCCTATTCTCATGGCAACATAACGGCTCGGGTTACCTTTACTGACAAGCTCGGCCTTGAGATTTTCAGTGTCTGTCTGTATTTTGTCTTATTTGTAGTTCAGGTCAGTGCATTGCAGTCCACTTTGCTGGATTCTTTTGATTTGGAGGGAGTGTGGGTGTTAAATTTTATGCACAACTACAATTTCGACGCATTCAATTTGTTTAACACCCAGATGCTTCTGTTTTTGTGGACATGAAAGCAATTATACTGTGCACAGAGTACATCTTTGTTGTTGCATTTCTTCTTTGATTGAGGATGTAGCTCTCTGAAGTGGACTAGTGTCCGTGCCAGAGCCACGACTTAACCAGCCTATTTCATGCTTTATTATGGAGCAGCTTAAAAGAGGTGCTTGTCTTTACTGTCTGCCTCTTTCTGCCTGAGCTTTTGTCTGCTCCTCGCTGTCTTGTTTCTTTCTTCTGCTTTCCTTGTGATAGAACTGCCTGCTTGATTACTAGAATCTCAAAGATGAACTCCCCATAAGTGCTTCATCAGGACCTTTGATGCCCCTAAACTCTGCAGATGGTTCAGCTGTTTTACTGGCAAAAAATAAACTCTTAAAAAGACAAAACAAGCACAGCTGCCTTTTGGTCCATAAAGCAGGATATCAAAGCAGCAGCAAAATTACTCGAGAGTTATGAAATGTTATATAATTACTGATTACACTGTATGTAGACCTAGTTGTGGTCAGATTTTTTATAAACACTCAACCTGGCCGCGAATGTCACGGTATAGTTTTGAGCTTTTAGAAGAAAAGAGAATATCTGTTTTGTATTTATAAACTTTAACATATATAATTAAATTAAATGCAATCTTCATCACAAAAACAATATAAAGCTATAAACTATATAAATACTTATAACATACAATCTGAAATTGCACACACCGTTTATGGCACGGAGCACATTCATGTGGATATTGTTATTGCAGCATTTAATGCTTCTACAGCTCCAGCATAAAAACCTTTTAACGAATTCTTTGAACTGTTTTTCCAGAGCGGAATGATTGTACTACACATATCTTTTAATGGGGACCACAAGTTTCCTATTCAATACTATCCTATCCATTTCCTATTCAATACTTGGTCAACATTATACATATACTACTTTGTGGATTAGATAAAATTCATATTAAACACAAATTTGTGCACCGAATTCCTTTTCCCCCACTCATTAGTACTGTAAAACTATTCCTCGCCGGAAGAAGAACAGTTCACAGAAATCACTAAAAGCCCAAATTGCTGTGATATCCACTGAGTGTATGTAGACCTCTGACCACAACTGTATACTTGTAGATTTAGACTCAAATAAATATGTCGTTCTGTCCCTTTTTCTTTTGCCTCTGCTGCAGTTTATGTCTCACTAATCCTTGTTATTAATCCACGTTGAGTCGCTTTGACTCATTCAGACTAGTGAAGATTATTGCGGATTCATATGAAAGCACACTGTGGGGTTTTTTTTTGTTTTTCTCTTTTGTTTTGTTTCTTTTTACTCATGTCTATGCTGATGATTGCAGGATGATTGAGTGTGGTCCTGTTTAAATGTGTACAAAAATGTATTTCTTTGGGGGTGATGAAGGATGAAAGGGCTAATTGAATATTTTAATTTGAACGCCTTTAACTATAACAAAATATTGGTTCCATATTAAATGAGTCCAGTGGGAAAATGAATGACTATTAGTTAATTGTTGAAATATTTAAAAGCAAAGAATCCTTCAGAGACTCACTTTTTACATTTTTAATATTGTCTTGGTTGAGCCCTGTGTTTGTGTAATATATGTTTCGATTTCCAGTGAGTCAGAGACATGTTTGCCCTCTAAAAAACAATATATTTTTCCACCATTTTTGAATCTTCATTAACTGAATCATTTGATGATTAATCAAATAAATAACAAGGGGATATTCAGTTGTATAATAATAAATTATAATTGCTACCTAGAGCCTTACTTTCTATCATGTTATTAATTCATCAAGTAAAAAACAAGCAGTTTCTCAAATATGACTTTTTTCCCCTCGTCATGTAATCTGGTTTTGTCATTTTTGATTCAACGTCTTGTGCTTTCAGATTGATTGTTCTACAACAAATGGCAATTTGACAATAATTTATGGTATCGTATGGTATTCCAGTGGTTCATTAATTTCTAAGAAAATATTTAGAACATTGATCATCTAAATTGGCTGTTGCAGAAACAACCAATTTGCAGATGTTGTGTCTCAATGTAGTTTCTCAGTATTTCTAAATGTTTGTTTATTTCTTATTATATGAGGCCTAAATATGCACACAGACACATTATGTGCAGATGCGTAGAACTGAAAAAAACATTTATACAAACCAGTCTTTATTATGAAGATGCCTGGGCTCAGATAAGCAGCGAGAAAACAATGACAAAAAAGCAAAACCAACACAAAAAACTGCCTGAAAAGTCTTGCAGAAAACTATGCATGTGACAGAAAGAGGCAGAAAATGTACAATAATATAGAGAGATTCCAATTAAGGTAGAAAAAAAGAGCTATATGAATACCTGCATAGAGTATAGAAAAGTCAGGGGTTGAATTAGTCAGGAGGAACGGCAGCATATGTCCTCAAGATGAAAAACGAACTGAAAGTGAAGTCATTCATCATCTGTAACCTTGCCAAGACACGGGACAAGCTCTGATGGGAATAATCTGATATGAACCGAATGAGACAACACAACATGCTTACAGGGATGGCTTATAAACACTTTTCAAGTCCCCAAGCAGTGCAATCAAAGCTATGGAAAAACCTTGTTTCTGTGTGCAAGTATAGCCACAGAAAAGTACAGGGCTCATGTAGCATAAAAGGATTTCTATAGATTTACTCTGGCGAATTGAGGTATTGATCCCTTTCTTCCATCTGAGACAGTCAAGGGAGAGAGGATACTTCTGCAAATCTTAGACTGGTTTATTTGAATTGTTCTCGTTTCCAGAGTGACTTACTGTAACTGCAGGGTAAGACGCTAGAATTATTGAAGGGGCAGAAGCAGAAGATAAAGTGAGCAATGTAAGGAACTGTTCAGTTTTTAGTACTATAAAACTAAGATGCTGTCCAAAATCACATAGAAGTTATTTTAAAGAAACTTATTGCAAATGTTTAACAGTAAATCTGAGACTTTTATCTTTGCAAACTGCTTTCTATGCAAGAAAAGAAAGGTGGTGGGTTTAGCATTGCTACTTGCATGACGGCAGTATGTAAATAATGGAATCAGTCGCAGACAAAATGTAACAGGCATTTTGAATGAGCATCATTAATGACAGCATCATCATCATCACCACCAATAACAGCGACAACAAGAGCAAAATAATAAATGGAACCATTGATCATGCTCGGAGTGCTGCAGGTCATGGGCTGCAGCTTTGCTTAATAGAAGCACTACATTAACTGATAGCGAGTTTTGACAGATCCAATTAGAATGAGTTCCACACCTCTGCCCTGCCCTCAAAGTAACCCTGACACAAGCAGCTATACGGCAGCGTGGCATCCACGGTGCTACAGCTTGGCCACAGCCTCACTGGTCTCTAATATTCCTTATGGTTAACTCAGGGAATTATTTAGGAACAATCCATATGATTAGCAACATCATAAAAGCATTGATTGTTTTGCTTTTTCTTGGATTTGACTATCACAGTAATAACATACTATCCCCAGAGCATGAATGAATGTAGTACCATGCGTTTTCTACTATTGGAAAATAAATTTTCCATGCTGAATGCTTTTCATGCTGCCACCACACCCCAATTTCCCCACATCCCTCAAAATGTCTATTCCTGTCTTTGGTGAAGCCGCTTTTCTTTCTTCTGTCCACAAATGTCCAAATGATAGGTTTTGTGTCTAAGGAGAAGAGGGAGTCATGCTTCACAAGATGGAGCACAGCAAAACATCTGATTCCTGCCAAGGAGTGGAAACAAAGCAGGCTCATTTTTGCAAAGTCTATTCTTTTGTCCTCATCTAAGGCCTGTTTTCTTTGTGTACCCTTCACTCTGCCTTCAGCCACTGTCCTCCCTCTCATTTATTTCAGTGAAACAACGCACTTGTCAATCTTTTCTCTTTCAATAGCTAATGGTCTAGCTATCCTTCCCTGCCCAACAGTCAAGCCAATTAATTCGATCAAGCTGTTGAAAGTCATTTTCAGTCACGGCGGGAAGGGGGGCACTGCCAGACTGACAGTGCTGACTCAATATACCCATTGTTATGAGAAGAGCAACACTGAGTAAACCGAGGTAAATTTGCCTGAATGGATCCTGAAGTCATTTTATATATGTACTGTTCAATTATGGGGTTTTTTGTGCATTATTTCACTGTTATTTCCAGTCGTACAATACAATAGAATACAATACCATAATGTGTGTACATGCATGTGTACTTTTGCACTCACATCCGGAGTATAACATGTGGTTAGGCTGTGGCATGAATCATGTCTTGTCAGAGGGAATACATATGAGACCATGAAAAACGATACTTTCAGCTTGTATGGCCTTGACATTGATGTAAAGGCATATTGTCTGTTTTCACATATCATATCTCGCTTCTATTCCTTATACTTTAAAAAAAAAAATAGTAATGGATCGTGGCCTCTGGAAATGATTTCCACTCTTCAGCTGTCTAAACAGTTTTTATTTGACTTTCTTAAAAAGAAGCCTCGGAGAAAAACGGAACCTTGGTTGCAAGTGGATTGAAAGATGATGAGTTGTTCAAATGCTATTGAATAGGACTTGTGAGTGAATTTTTTTTCTTTTTTTGCTGATGTGAGCTATAAAACCCGTCATGCAGGCCTTTGATGTAGCTCTCCATTGTCTTGCAGAGCTGCAGGAAATTGAAAACGAAGATCAGGAGAGTGTTAGTGAAGGGGAGAAGAGGAGGAGGACGGGACTGACGTGCAGCCCGTCAGGGTTTTCTGGGACACAGCACACGGAAATGAACTAGCCTTGCATGACCCTACTCTCAAAGTGTGAGGATGTGCGGGGCAGAAAAGCAAGAACATTTGTTTTAGGGAACACGAGAGATCAAATAAGTGATTATATTTATTCAGTAAAACACTCAGGGCACAAATCCAGTTTAATATTTCTGTGACATCCTCTCCATCCCACGCATCCTCTCACTACTGCATCCAAAGCTCTATTTTAATTCAGGGAAAACACTAAACATTTGAGAACTACTGCACTTGCTCAGCCTTAAAAGAGCATTTGTCCCTTGAGTGTTAAGAGTAAAATTTTAATGGAACCAAGATTTGATTTGCAACTTTTTGTGGCTTGGAGGAGAGAGAGGGGTTTCTTTTCACTGCTTGTCATTTTCTTCACTGTAAGTGCTTTCTCTGTCTGTCATTGAAAAGTGCTGATAAATTATAATGACAGTACAAAATGATTTTAGGCAAGGTTTAAAAGTCCATTTCTTTTCTTTTGTGAGTTCTGGAAAGTTATTTTAGCATGTTCTTTCAACACTGCCGTTGCACGTTTGTGATTATATCAGAATATTTAATCCCATTTTGAGGATTTAATTAGTAAAGTTTGTCAATAGAATTTCTCATGTAAAGTGCTGTTGAAGAGGGGATTCGAATGCATGAACAATGAAAATGTGCAAAAACAAAACAGCAGTTCAAAGTTGAGTGGAAGAAGCATGAGGCAGATATGCAATGGATAAACGCTCGGCTGTCACTTCCGCTCACCAGCCCTCCTCAACTGTCACTGCAATATAAAAAGAGTCACAATCAATCAGGTGTCCCTAGCACACCTGTTCACTCCGCCTCCACGCCGCCCCGGGAGCTCACTGTGCCACGCCTCCTCTGCAGCGGGCCAGAGACCACACCTACGCCACAACAGGTAATGCAAATGAGGGGGGGAGGCTAAGAAATACAGGAAGTAGTAACAAGACAGGTGATGAAAAACCACAAGAAAGAAACATGAAAAAAAAATAAAAACACAAAAACTGACACTAAACCTGATGACACAGATGGAAAAACGGTTGTTGTTTCAGATTGTTTAAATATAGAACAAGGGTTAAATGCCTACAGAAGACAATGGAAACACTCTGTTATATCAAAATGACTGGCAATAAAGGAGGACCGTTATTTCCCCCCCTCACTATTCTATTCAGGTATTGGAGAAGGAGGTGCGAAGTGAGATGTGGAACGTGGCAGGTCAGACCTGGGAAAGTGGGTTTGCTCTGGCGGGAAATGGCTATTTACGTAGCTGAAAATGGAGTGGGCCTTTCTGACATTTTCATAGCCCTGCAGGCATGAGTAACCTTCAGTGCAAAACAGAACGATTAGAGAAAAGGGAGGGGGAGATGGAGAGGGAGACGCAGAGTGTGAGGTGGGGCAGAAATCAGGGGAACCGATTGCATGGGAGAGTTAAAAAATGATTGGAAACTGAGTTTGGTAGAACGGTGCAGGCAAGGGAAATAAACATGGACAGAAAGTATTTGGAGGTCATGGAAAAGTGTGAAAGGAGAGCACAAATATTGACAAGTAGAAAATAAAGAGGATGCTGGAGCGTAATACAACACAAGGTCAACAAAATGCATCAGTGTGTTGTATAGACTTTATTCTTGTAGTTGTAACAGCTTTACACCCTGTTGTGCCATTTAAACATCACTGTCAGATAAGTGACTGATGTCATATGGTAGCATTTTAGTTTTTAAAGACATCAAACATAAAGGACCACATTTACTAAGAAGAGCAAATTAGCTTTGTGCACAAGTGCAGCACAAATGGGTCAGAATCAGTCAGATCTAATCTACTAGCAAAAATAATATCCTAGAAATGTAGATTTGATTTCTCTCTGGGCACAGCATGGCAATTCTAATAGCTGGAGAATAAAAGGAGAATTGATGTGTTGTCATATCAAAGCAAACTCTTCTGTCAGAAATCAATGTTGACTGTAAGATACCTCAGAGGTTGAGGAAGCCATTCTCTGGATGAACCTGAAATCTGACCTGCAGAATGTGTAAAAGAACCCAAAATAATGTTTGCCATCAGATCCTGATTGAATGTCACTGACTTTACTAACCGCAGCTATCACAACCATATTAGAGGAAAAAATTGTTTTTTTTAGTATTAAATAATTATTTTTCAGTAAATAGCCTACGACAAACCTCGGTAAATGTGTTTGCAAGATTTATTTAAATGCTCTTCTTTCCATTTATCAATGCCTTGCTTTAATAAATGGCAGCAAATATATTTTTAATGCAAAAAGAAGATGTTTTAGCCTACTGTTAAGTCTATCCCAAAGTCTTTGTTTCTCTGCTACTGTCTGCAATTATGTGCAATCATGGGTGCAGTCTCCTATGCATATTTCATTGTGACAAACTCAAAAAGAAAAACTCTATCACGCTGACTAGACAAGCAGTTAAGAACATGGATGGATGGAAGAGTAAGTCATATTAAAAGGTTTCTTTTTCCTCTTTATCTAGCTATGTACCTGTACATGTTCCTCAAGCAGCAACATCAGATGATCTGCCAAGGTGCTCGCCTACTACTGAGAGTATCATGGTCAACCGTGTGGTAGAGCTGAAATGGGCAAAGTTTTCTTTGGCCTGTTCATGGCTTAGCTTAAGTGAGATTGTCTGTGGATTACTAGGTGGGTCTAATGTACTTAAACTAAATTTAAAACTGAAATGTTGACCTGATGATTGTATTAGATTCATCTTTGGACCCAAATGTTCAAACTGAATTGCAGGGCATTCTATCCAACACCTTTAATTAGACTTTTAGGTGCTAGTGGAAATGTCACTTGATAATCGCTGTGATTTAGATGAATCTAATCTGAACAAAAATCTAACAAGAAATAAAAATCTGGGAAAAAAAACAGGAGTTCTTGCCTATCTGCTAGACTACTGCACAGAAGGCTACCTTTCTGTTTATATCTGCAGTTTCTACTAGAGATGGACCGATCTGATATTACATATCGGTATCGGTCCGATACTGACCTAAATGACTGGATCGGATATCGGAGAAAAATAAAAAATGTAATCCGATCCATTAAATATCACGAAAGCACCTCACAAAACTTGCAACACGCCGTAACTCACCTCAGAACGTTAGCATGTCGGAGCAGTATGCATCACGTGATAGAGCGGCTGTGGCATGCCGACCTGTCAGTGGTCTGGATAGCATGTGGAGCTTCGCTAGCAACCCGGCATTTCATCTCCGACAAAGTTATCCCCGAGAGAAGTAAAGCAAGTGTGTAAGTCCATCTCTGAATGTTTGTAAAGCATTCCTGCGTTAAGCTTAACGAGCGACTGCCTCTCGCTCTCCGGCTGCTACTTCAATCATGAAACTGCTTAATGATCAGCTGATCGGCTTTTCTGTCGCGAGTCCGTGTCTCTTGTTTGCTTTTGGCCCACTTTGCACCAGAAAGAGGAAACCAGCGGCTGAACAACAGCAGCACGTTTAAGCTTGATCAGCTGTTGTTAGAATTTATTTAATATTACTTTCTACTCCAGGATCTTTTTCTACGTAGCTGACGCTGGTAACTGTGCAGGGGTGGATCTAGCAAAGTTTAGCCAGGGGGGCCGATAGGGCATGAACAGGGAAAAGGGGGCACAAAGACATACTTTTCTTTCTTATTCTCATTTAAAATGTCTCGCTTTTAATTATTCAATATTTATCTGAATCTTACACCCAAAGTTTTAATCTGATGTAAAATGTATAGAAGTCCATTACTGCATATAGTAACTGTTAAGTCTAATATACCCTAGTAAGCTATAGTACTTTTTCCTTTGGGAAGGTACCATCTGTGCAGTCTGCAATTTTGTTGAAGAAAGATGTTGAATCTATTTAATATTTCTTGAAAAAGAATTGATTTCTGTGCATTTTTTTTCACACTGCATCAAATTAAGGTTGATTACGTCGATTAAGCATCATGAGGTGGAGTGTGAGGGGTGGTTCCCTATTTTTTATTTATTTATTTTTGTTGTTGCTGGGAGTTGGAACCCTATTAGTTAGGTTGCTTAATATTTACGCTAAGTACTCTTTAAAATACCAGAATAGGGAGGAAGGTGTAGGTTTGAGTTTATTAGATTGATCAGTATTGCTGAACTATGAAATTTTTTTTTTTTGCATACAGGTATAACAGAATAGCTTTAGTGTAGTTGTTGTTTTAAACTTGAGTATGAACTTATACAAAATGCAGCAAGATATTTAAAAAAAACAGTTTTGTTGATTAAAAAACACTATATCGGATTCATATCGGTATCGGCAGATATCCAAATTTATGATATCGGTATCGGTATGGGACATAAAAAAGTGGTATCGTGCCATCTCTAGTTTCTACTGGGTTGGACGTAGATGACTGTGGGAAAGGGAAAACAAGCCCACACCAATACACAGATATAAAAAAAGGAGTTAAACCATACACCAAAGGAAACAAGGCCTCAGAGAAACATTTTTAGAAGGTTCAGGAGAAACTGGCGGAGAAAATAATTTCCATGTGGCTGTGTAGCCAAATGAGGACTGATTATATCAGTAGGTGCTCCTGATAGACCCTGATTATGAGCAACCTCATTTCCTACAAATGACTCCATTGCAGAGAAGCGCAGAGTGCTAGAATATATTATTTTTCTTTAATGCACTGTCTTTCTTTCAGAGAATAACAATGTCATAATGAGAAATTTGCCAATGACACAAATGCACTCAGCTTATCTATGCATTTTCTTTCTCTATAAATCTGTCACACTGTAATTAAGTGACGGTGCAGGTTCATGAGCTATGACTGTTTCATTACTTTTGAATAGACACAATGTCATAATATGGATGAGAATCCATATCAGGGCAGAATCAATACATCCACTATTAGTTGAATCTTTATTAGTTTTATTAGAACACTAGCTGCATATTTATCGTTCAATATGCGCCAAAGGTTATATAGAAATTAGAAATATTTTAGCATGATGATAAAGTAGTAATTCCTTTGCTTCTTTTTTTAGACAGCACTTTGGTTTATTCAAGGCTCTACCCACTGGTCAAAATAAACACCATTAAGTATTACTTAAACAGAAATAGGTGTTCTAGTTAGACATAATTATAACAAAAAGAATATGAATTTATGGTATATTGTTCCATAGGGAAAGGTAACCTTCTCAATTTTGTCCCCCACAATGTCTCTTAGAAGAAGAGGTGTGAAGATAGTTCCTGTGTGTCATTCAGACAGTTAAGCCTGCTGAGAATAGCTAGGCAATCATCTATGATGCAAGTTCAAGTATTGAAATAAATAAATAAAAACTTGGGTTTCTCTATGGTTGAATCATTTTCTAGCTTTTAATGCAGGGTCATTGCTTACATCCTGACCAGTGATTCCTTGCAGCATTTAAAGTATTATTCTCAGCCGACTTTGCACGAAAAATATATATACATGTGTTGGGTAAATGTTTTGGTATATTGACAGTGGATCAAACCCTGTGACAGACTGCTCTGTCTAAAAAGCATGAGGATATGCATTCCAACTTATTAATATGTATAGCTCTTGTGCTTGCATCCTCCCAGTGGAATTAAAAATGTGATAGTGCATAATGGTCGAGAGCCAGGAGGTTCTTTTCCTCACTGGGAAAAATGCCATGAAAGTCACAAGCAGCTCTCAGAGGTTAATTGTTGCACTATAAATCACAGAAGACAGTTTGGCTTTGTGTGCTGTCGCTGCATTTGTGGGTTATGACAAAGGACTGCTGCACCAGGTTGAGTTTGTCCTTTAATACCAATATTAGTATACCTTTGATTTGCCACGTGTCAAGGGACTCATTAATGAAAATGTTTGTAGATTTATACTTGAACTTTCCCAACAATGCTTGAATTCAATTCATAAAAGGTGGTGAAAAAACAAAACCAGTAGGGAAATCACTTTGAAAAATATCATTTTCACATCAGTCTCACATTGTATAAATAATTATGTTGTTTTCTCTTTTCTAATACTTGGGTACAAACTTCATTTTCAGTTTCACAAAAGATACCCTCAGTTTAATAAAACCCACACACTCAAAAAATGATTTTAAAAAATGTTTGAATCACATGAATCACAAAGAGATCCTGGTGTTTAAATGTTACCAAGTCACTAAGTCTGTGTTCTAATTAATCTCAAAAGACTTAATGAAGGACTCTTTGTGTTAGCCCTCTGATGAACTGGCAGCCTGTGTGGGGTGTACCCTTTCTCTCAGCCAGTGTCAGCTGGGAAAGACTTCAACCCTTCACAAAGCCAGTTCACCTTCCAAAACTTTGAACAGTTTAAGAAAACAGCTTGTTACAAATTAATTTTGACATTTCAAGAATCCCTTTGTATCGTGAAAATACCTTCATTAAGACAAACCATTTTTCATAAGAAGAAAAAGGGCAAACTGAAACTACTGGTAGGCAATAACACTTATTGTCTTGCAATTATTCCCAAAAGGAGGCGTGTTTCCTCAAGTGTCAGTAAAGTAAGCTGTTCTTTGATAAACCTTTACCAAGAAATGTCCATTTCAAGTCCTAAAAGTTTGTCTAAAACACCTTGTGATGCAGCTTTGATCTAGAAAATTATTAGCTGAAGACACCCTTGTGTTAGCAGTCCATCTGTGCAAAGTTGTGTTGGTAGTAAAATATCCTGTACACAATTTGCACTTTACCGTTGTGCTCATGTACTTTTATGCAACAAAATTAAAAGTAATGTTCATATCAGCTGATTGTAGCTGCTAGTGTGCAGGAATAAATAAACATATTTTGTAATGGGGTTTTTTTTTCAGTGCAGACAACTGAAGAAGCTTTGTAACAACACAACTGCAGCTATAATTTAATTACACCATTACATTACTGAGTTATTACATGATTACAATATCCCAACTCTGTATCTGTCAAGAACATTTTCCATTTTTATTATTTTGCTCTTCTCCCTCAGTGGTTTTTCATTTGAGTAACTGTCACTCACATATGAATCTTTCCCACTGCAGGCATCAAGAAAATTGATTGATCTTAGATGGACAGCCAAAAACTGACTGAGTGTCAGACACATCACTGTCTGAAATATAGATTAAGCAATTTCTCTTCCAGGAATTCGATAAACGTCTATGGTAACTGTAACACTTTTTACTGTTTTACCTGCAGTCTTTCATTCTTTCTTCAGACTTGTTCTAACCGTTTATTTCCCCCATTTGTGCCTTAATAGACAGCCAGCATAATTAGCTTCATCTCACTGGACCCTTTTAATGAAAACCATGGCCAAGGACAAGCAACCATGAGCGGGGCAGTGGCAAGCCCCTACTGAATGAAAGTAAACTATTACTCATATTGTGGTTGTTTATGAGACTTTAAGTGCTCATACATTTAATATATACAGAGAAACACCTAATGGGCAGCTTATATCTCAAAGAGCTCAGTATGAGTGCAATCCTGAAATTGGGTACATTAAAGTGGCAATTTAAACAAAAACATAAAAACAAAGCAAAGCACCTTACTGTAGAGTTTGCAAGTAAGTGGGGGAAAAAATAAGGACATTTCTTTCACTCTTGAAATGGAAAGACAACACACCATCTTTTCACACATACAACAAAAAGGCAGCATCTTTTACTTTTGTCAGAGGGAGACATGTCAAGGAAGGTGGGCACAAATAAGTGTGAAAAGGAAATGTTGAATCTAATTGAAGCCATTTAAGAGTCAGCCCTGTTTTAACCTAACATTTCTTCATCCCACTTTTTTTCTTCTTCTTTATACATGCCACTTTGGCTACACTCTGCTAAAGTTAATCAACTGCCTGAAGGGACATCACTTTTCCTCCTGCCTACCTTTTTGTTTCATTCGCTTGCTCCTCCACTCGCTCTTGCACTTGTTCCATTTCTTCCATTTTAAGATGGGTTTTAAAGTTCACGTTGAATGGACGCAGCTTGCCACTTTGGTTGCTGTGGAAACCAGGTCGACGCATGGACAGATTGTTGAGAACAGTGTGAGTGGGAGTTTGAGAGGCTATAGAGGCCTGTCAAGATTTATGGATTGTAGGCTACTGCAGAATTGGACTGACCTCGTAGCAATTATCCACAGATGAGTATACAGTATCTTTGTGTTCATATATATAAAACATGATGATGCTTTGTCCACTGGTGTGGAGACAGTGTCTATTTTAGAGTAGCTTTTCCAACCTAAAAAAAACTGATGCCAAAACCAAATGATAGCTAGTTTTCAAGGGCATGACATCATGGTGTTTGGTTTTTAGGTATATCTGTTGAGTTTTGGTTCCTGTTGTTTCACTCTCTCACGTTTCTTGATGTCCACATTTGTGACTCCTGTGTTTCCTTTAATTTTGCTGCAACTGCTTTATCCACGTGCGCTTTGTGTCTCCATGATATTTACCTCCTGTGTTGTTTCAAACCAACTAACTTTAACCATTTAAATTATATGAACATGAATGAATGAATATTAATTTGCATAAATGAGTTTGAATTTGTATCATATTTGATACATCTACCAATATTTTTGCTATTTATTGCTTAAAAAGAATTTTGTACAATCAATTTAGGTTTTTTTGAGGATTCACACTAATGATGATGATGTAGAAGTCTCAAAAACTCAGAAAAACTCCATCCATCTATCCATCCATCAATCTTCTTCCGCTTATCCGAGGCTGGGTCGCGGGGCAGCAGCCCAAGCAGAGAAGCTCAGACCTCCTTCTCCCCAGCCACCTCCTCCAGCTTGTCTGGGAAAACACCAAGGTGTTCCCAGGCCACCCGAGAGATATAATCTCTCCACCATGTCCTAGGTCTGCCCCGGGGCCTCCTCCCAGTGGGACATCCCCAGAACACCTCACCCATGAGGCGCCCAGGAGGCATCCTCGTCAGATGGCCGAACCACCTCAACCGGCTCCTTTCGATGTGAAGGAGCAGCGGCTCTACTCTGAGCCCCTCCCGGATGGCTGAACTTCTCACCCTAAGGGAGAGGCCAGCCACCCTTCGGAGGAAGCCCATTTCCACCACTTGTATCAACAATCTTGTTCTTTTGGTCACTACCCACAGCTCGTGACCACAGGTGAGGGTAGGAACTCAGAAAATCAGAAAACCTCTATTTATCAAATTTGATATACTAGGCATTATGGGGGTAAGTGGAATTGGGTTATAGGGCCTTCCAGCAGTGAGTTCACACCCCTGCAGGCTTACTGCATTCCAGAAATGTTCAGCACCTATTTTGTGTCAGATATGGAGCAAACTCCAGACCCTCACAGATTTGAGCAAAGTGTGAATATATCAGGACTGTCAACAATAAACAAAATGAAACTTCCATATCTTGAATTGTGTATTGCAACAGATTTGTTATTTGTATTATTGCAATTTCCAATAATGAACAAGACAGATTCAAAACTCATAATAGGAGCATTTGGGAAACGCTGTAATTGCCTGAATTAATTGCAAATGATTAGGCACACTTTTCAGTAAGTGCTGGGCACGATTTTAATGCATCCATCTGTATACATCACTGCTAATTGGAAGTTCTCTGCAAGAGAAAGGTGAGGGCATCCCAAAGCTTGTCGCTGCATTTCAACCCTCCCCATTAATTCACCCAGCAGCCGCAAGTGTGATTCCACATAGAGTCACATTCATCACAGAGTCGGGGGATGGGGTGGGGTTCAGCTACCTTTTTATTTACCTGCTTTTTGTTTATTTTCCCCATTCTGTAAGTTCATTAAATGTGTTTTTTGCTAAGTGTTTGCGAGACTCAGTTTGGATCCTCTGTGGAACTACATGCAATCTCCGATATCAAAATACACTAAGACTAGCTTTACAATGGCAGCAGTTCTAAGAAACACTGATGAGACAAAAGTTATTCAACAAGGACTGTTGTCCTTTTGTTGGTTTCATATTCTGTGTAAGTATTAAATCAGATGTACATCTTAAATGATATAATTTATATTGCAACATGGGAAGTTAAATGAACTGTCAAACACATTTAGTTTTTTCTCAGAATTAGATGACATTGATACTGCTCTCATTTTATGAATACAGAGAGGAGCACATACTGGAATGAGGGAATCAGCCCAATCCAAATATATAGCCCAGTGGTTAGTGCTGCTGCCTCACAGCAAGAAGTCCCTGAGTTTAAATTCACCATCCATCTGGGGTTTTTCCATGTGGAGTTTGCATGTTGTGATTGTGTGGTTTATCTTTGGGTACTCTGGCTTCCTTCCACAATTTAAAGACATGCACTTAGCAGTGTTAGGTTAATTGGTTATTCTAAATTGCCCCAAGGTGTGAGTGTGATTGGTAGTCTATCTGAGCCTGGTGACCTGTTAAGAATGTACCCCTCTTTTTGCTCCACAGCAGCTGGATAGGCTTTAGCATCCCAAGACCCTGAATTGGGTAAGCAGAAGAGAATGCATGGATAGCTGGATATGCTACAATATTAAAACTACCACCCTAATACTGTGTGATTATATCCCTGCCATCATACAAAACAAAACTGCTCTGCTAAAGCAATGCAATTCACTCACTCTATAAAATATTGAAAAGTATTCCTGGGTGTCAGATGTGCTCCAAGACATTAGCAGCAGTTTACAGTTCCTGTAAGTTGTGAGGTCTGACCTTTGATCTTTGATGTTTAATTCAAGTGAGATATTACAACAGTGTGAACATCAACACCTTGAACATGTTTGTTTGATCTGGCTCATTGTGCATAATGCTCCTGAAAGACTGCAGCGATGTTTGTCAGAGGTAGGTGTCAAAGTAGCATCTACACAAATGCCAGTATCCAAGGTTCCCTTCTGAACGCTACACAGAGCATCACACTATCTTTGCTGACGTTTCATCTTACCATAGTTCATCCTGCAGGGATCTCTTTACTAGATAAACATTGCACATGCACCAGGGTGTCTTGAAATAAACTGCAATTCCTTAAACCAAACTACATTCAGTGGCCTATTGTAGCTGCTCATGGGCTGAGGCAGGAGGCTGCAGTGTATTTGTCTTATGACATCTTTCTACTGCTGTCAGCCTTCAGGCTCTGGGCAGTTTGTGCTACAGTAGCTTTTTTGTGTATGAGACCACATGGGCCATCCTCTGCTCCTCTATGCTCCACCTGTATCAGTAAGTTTAGTCACCACTGACCTTTCTTAGTTCACCAGCTTTCCTACTTTAAACTGCTTTTGGTAGGTACTAACAACTGCATACTGGAAACACCCCATAAGCTCTCGTCATTACTGCTAGGCGGATCTGAGAGATCCAAGTCATGGATCTCTCCGATCCTTTGGCTTGGCCCAGTTTTCCTGCTTACAACAGCTTCGAGAACAGACTTTCTGCCTAACATGCTATATCATCTGGGTACCACTCTAAGAAATAATCAGATTTATTCACTTGTTTCAGTGGTTTTAATGTTTGACCATCTTGTAATTTTTGTGTGTTCATACAAAACAAAACTAAACAAGAAAAATATGTAAATAGGAAAAAATAAACAATGGGGATGTTTTTTGTCTATTCCAGTCTAAGTGTGTCCATTGATTGCTTAGTAACTACTTTTGGCCTTCTGTATAAAATTTTATTCCTGTTCTTTATTGATTGATTTATTTGAATAATTGAATTTGCATAAACTGAACAAGATAATATTTTAACCCCCTAAGACCCAAACTCTTCCACAGCATGCATTTTTAATTTCTCTTTGATATTTGGGCTGATTGGGGTCTGATGAATGTAAAAACAAAGAATTACCAGATTTTGTTTTTTACCTTATTTTTGTTTTTAAGAAAAATAAGAGCCACATATTAGGATATTCATTTTAAAATTTTGAAAGAACAGTAGCAGTATAATGTCCTCATAAGTGGATGTCAGGCCCTTGTAGAGCAAAACTGAGTATTTTGGTCTAAATAACCCAAAATGTGATGTCCACATATGTGGACGCCAGGTCCTAGAAGGTTAAATATGTTGCTAAATCCATTTAAACTTTGCCTTTCTGCTGCCCCTTCTTTTGCTGCATGCTAAGCAAAGGTCTGTGACTTAGTAGAACCAAGCATACCTATGTGAGTGCTTCTTACATAGTTTTTCTTTAACTCAGAGGCCCCTGTCCCATGAAGACCACTGGACAAAGGTCACAGTGTTTACCCGTGTCTTTAAAAAACACTGTAAGCTGCCCGTAATCATCATCGCTGTCAGCACTGAAAGGGCAAGTTGCACCATTAGTGTAGCCTGGGACCTTATGTGAGGCAGGTGCACACTGATTTAATGGGGTTGAGAGTTTGGATGGGGACCTTGTCAGATACTTTTTAGGTACATGAATTTGGCTTACATCTTGTCGTTTAGACATTACTACCAACTCTGTGTGCAGGCATACAAGCGTAGCACTGCACCTTTGCAGGTGGGGGTTCTGTGGGTAAGTTTCATTCCCCAGAAGCTTAACACCACTGTACAAATGACAAAAATCTGCACTGGCAGACTAAACACTGATGGCATCTTAGTCAGCGGCGGTAATGGCTGTTGTCAGTGTGGGGAGGTGGTGTTGTGTTTCATTCTCTGTGGTCCTCGTGTTCTTGACTGTAGGTTATTTTTATGGTCACTGCTTGTGCCAGAACATTTGCATGAAGAAGGACATGTCTAATGCTCATAAACAGGAGAGCCAAGAGTATCCATCACCTCCTTGGTGACAACCTGCTCATTGCATTTTTATCAGTTGGAGTCATGCTACTGTAAAGAGGCCCTGCTCAGTATAATCAGGCCAATTGCTTTTCTGTTGAGTCAGATTGTGATCAGTATGCGAGCCAACAGAGAAATAGAATTAAATAGAACAAATGAACTACATAAATACCTAAAACTGGATTTTTAAGGCATATCCTGAGCAAACTTGGCATTCTGAAATGTTTTTCTTGGACAATGAGAACAAGGCTGTCATTCTGGGATGTTTATTGTTCCTGCTGTAGCTATTTTTCGAGTCTGGGAAACCTTCAAATATCCTAACATAAACGCGTCATCATAACATGGCTGCTATGACAAATTTGACCAGCAATATTTTAAAGCAAACCATCGTGCTGCAGGAAGTAATAGGTCATGCTACCAATAAATAAGCTACCTGTTTGGTGCAACCACATAAATGTCAATTAAGGAATCTTAATATTGTATTTGATGTAAGTCTGTTAGGAAAAGTAAGTTGTATGGGAGAGTGTACGAAGAAAAAAAAATATACATACAAGTCTTATTTGGGAAAATAAAAGAACGGGAGTGTCGTGAAATACATTTATATGTAAAGAAATGGTACTGATCCTGTTATCTGGGGTCCCAAAAACAAAGAACAGTTTGCATAGACGTGTTGATGAGTTCCTGGAGGTAAAACAGCTGGTCAGTGTAGGAACTGTCAAGACACCCATAAAAAGAGCAAAGACATCTGGTCATGTGTTTCAAAATAAGACAAAGTTGTTTGTCTTTTTTTTTTTTTTAGATCTTAAGTAAAGAGGGTTTTCTCATAATGCAGTTTAAACTGAGGCCGAAAGTTAAATAAAAAAAAAATTTTTTTCGCATCTGAAAGCAAATTTCTAACTCGCGGGCCTGGCAGTCTATCACGACTCTTTAGTGCTACTGGTATGCCATTATTGTGAAAAGCCACTTCCTTCCAAAGCTTGTCGCACCGTGTTAAACTTTACAAAACCGCTGCACTGGACAGGTTTGCTTTTTTGCCGTGGCTGCCAGTCTCAAGCCATCTGTTTCTGCCGTTGCCGGGCACCGACGAGCACCGGGAAACTCGGAAACGAAACGGGACCGGTAAGGCAAAGCGACTTCGTTTCTGAGTGTAGACATGTGAAGAAGACTGCCGAGTGCAAAAAGTTTTCACGGGACTGAACTGACTTAATGATGCGGGATTTTCAGGTGCGTGGATGCGCCGGTTTCAGACAGAGTGGAGTAAAGGGCTCATTTAGTGCATGTAAAGTTTTATTTTCTCAGTCGCTGGAGGATTAGGAGGGTTTGGCGAAAGACTGTGAATTTTTGAGGTTATGCGTAATTGCGCATCAGCAGCAGCCGCCGAATAATCCTCTTTCTTATCACTTGTTTCGTATGGAAAATGCATTTAACTGATTTGTTCTCTGAAAATAATATTAGCAAACTAATCTCCCGAATAGGCTTAATAAAATGAAAAAAGAGATTGAGACATAATTTAAAAACTAACGAAAGAGAAGGTATCTAAAAGATATATGTAAGATTCATTTGTTGGTATACATTCAACTGTGGGTCATGCACCCCTCACCCCTTTATATGACTTAACAAGATACCCTTTGTCAGTAAAAACATGAAGTTATTCTAGAGCACTTTTGCCTTCACGTTACATACAGAGGCTTCACGCACTGCAAGCTTTCTAATACTTAATACTTAAATACCTAATTAAATTACATTTGCAATCAAATAAGACTTATCGCCCTTGATAGTGTTGAGGAGACTCCTTTAGTTTTAGCTTTACGTGTTCATCTTGTCTTATTGCTATGTAACCTGTGCAAAAGGCACATATTACATCGTACTACACTCTCCAGAATTTTTTGCTTATGAAGTAGGTAAAACTGGCTTTGCATGCAATCTCTTGTGACACATGGGACCTATTTTTACTATTCGATTAACCGCAATTCTGTCACATATGGTCTAGTGGGAGCAGTAATAACAGACGTTTGCTCATGGAGGATTTCTGGACTTTTAAAGATTTATTTTTTATCAGTGCTTTTATGAACTATCAAAAACAGGGGTACTATGGGAGGAGGGCATGTTTGTTGGCATATTGTTGGAATCATCTCCAGCTTTCTTTAGCAAGTGGTTTCTGACTCTCCTTTGGCACTTTTGATGGATTTTCAGCGAAATGCCTCTTTTGTTGTATTCTTACTGCCCAGTAGTTGCTGCAATGAATAAATAAAGTGAAATATCACAAGGCCGATTTTGGAGTGCTTCACAAAGTGCAGCGGATCTATACGAAGGTTATTTATGGTGAGAACCTCTGAGAGAAGGCTTCTCCTGCTGAATTACTCTGATGATGAATGTTGTAATTTGTCTTGCCACCTCTTTTTCTTTTGGAGGAGAAAGTCTGACATTGTACAGCTTGTGCCAACAGGAGATAGTGTGTAACGATACATTTGCCATGAGGCCACAAGCCATTTATTACAGTACAGGCTTTCAGCATTACAGTACAGTAATGGCAGTGTTTGTGGACATGTGTGCAAAGTGCAAGTTCCATCTGGAAAAGGCATTGCCAGTAGTTGCCTGTTACCTAAACTATACTGTTAGGTCAAGCTACATTTTTATGATGAAGAGATGAATTCTAAAGAAAAAAGAAAAAACTCACTTTGTTTGATTTCTAATTAACAGGATAGCAATTCAAACAAATAGTTTCCCCCTTGCTTCAGAGTAAAGTTCTGGAGTCTTGCTCTTTTACCTCATATGTGCACACCATGAAGTTGAATAAATATGGACATGTAAAACACAATTTTTATATTATACATATACATCCCATGTTTCAAAAACAGTTAATTTCCGTGGCTTTTCTGAGTGCAGTGCAGTCATGAATTGCATTACTTGACAGGGATTTTTGTGTTTTTGAGCATGCAGTGATGTCTGCTACAGTGTTATGTATTATCTATAATACACTGGCTGAGGTCACAGCCATTTAGTATCAGTTTTTAATGTTTTTTCTACATTCTCTGTATATTTGTTTTAATCTTGTTATGAAGATGATGAAATTCCCAAATCCTTTGCCATTTTTACATTGAGAAAATAAATTCTTTAAATTGCTGAACAATTTGCTCACAAAGTTGTTAAACCATGTTTACTTCTGAAGACTCAGCCTTATTGCGGTGTTTTTTTTTCTACACAGTCTGTTATTTATTAATCCAATTATCCTTGCAGCCCATCAGGTGTTTTGTTTTATCATTACACAACTTTCTAAGTTTTCCTGTTCCCTCAGTTTTGAAGTATGTTTATGAAACTTAATTCCAAACCACATTACATTTTACTTAATGTTGCCACCTGCAATTGTTTACTTGCTTTCTGAGCATATAAATGATCTGTAGAAAGAGAACTTTTAAGTAAAGTTTGCCTCGCACTACTTCAAACCTCCTTAAGAATTGTTGATCTAACCTAATTTTTCACTCCCTTTTGCTCACAGAACCCCTTCATTCTTTGTTCAATAGATCCAGCAAGGTGCTGGAATCATTCCTCAGAGATTTTGAATCACATTGATATGATAACATCATGCAGTTGCTGAAGATTTGTTGTCTGCACATCCGTGATGTGAATCTTCTATTTCACCACATTGCATCGATGCTCTGTTGGATTGAGATCTGGTGAATTTTGACTTCAGGAAACTCATTGTAGTGTTCAAGAAACCAGCCTGAAATAATCTGAGTTTTGGGACACAGTGTGTTTTCCTGCTGGATACAGTCACCAGGGGTTGGATACTCTGTGGTCATAAAGGGATGGACATTGTCTGCAGCTTGCACTTAGGCATTTTAAGGTGGCATTTAAATGATGCTCAGGCCCAAAGTGTCCCAACAAAATATCCCTCACGCCATTACACCACTACTGTACCCTGAGCCATTGATGCAAGAAAGGATGGATCTATGCTTTCATGTTGTTTACAGCAGTTGTTTCTGCCCTATCATCCAAATGCTGAGGCAGAAATCAAGACTTTTTAGATTAGGCTACGTTTTTCCAATCCTCTGTTTGATGAGCCTGTGCAATTTGCAGCCTCAGCTTCCTGTTCTTAGCTGATAGAAGAAAGATGAAACCTGGTGTTCTCCTCTGTTGGTGTAGCCCATCTACTTAAGGATTTGTTGTGTTGTTTGTTCAGAGTTGCTCCACTGTATATTTTGCTTGTAACGAGTGGTTTGCTTTACTGTTACCTTCCTATCAGCTCAAAGTATTCTGTTTTCTCTATAAACATTAGATATGGTTGTGTGGGAAAATCCCAATAGATCAACAGTTTCAGAAACACTCTGACCAGCCTGTTCTTCAACAAGAATGTCACATTCAAAGTTACTTAAATCACATTTCTTCCCATTTCTGATGCTTGGGTTGAACTTCAGCAGGTCATCTTGCATACATGGCTGAATACATTTAGTTTCTGCCATGTGATTATATTAATTAGATTAGACTGATTAGAAATTTGTATTAGTAAGTTGTTGAACAGGTGTAACTAACAAAGTGGCCAGTGAGTGTATTTAGCTTGAGAATAACAAGAAAAAGTTATTATTCAAACAAATGATTAGCAGATATTTAACAGCGCTTGCTCGTAGGAGGTGATCTGATGTTGGGTTCTTTACCCTGCAGTATAAAGAACCTACAGCCAACAGTTCTAATTTCACACCATATAAATAAACTTGAATTGAACTGAATTGAATAGATATCTGTATCTGAATTATAGCTGACAAAATAACTGGCAGCCACATTCAGCACAGCGCTGATTCATGTTTTGATAATGTTTCATTATCTCACCTAAAGCTCTCGTTTAGCCCAATAGCAGTTGACCTACACCTACATCATCCTGCGTGGATGTGGGTAGAAGTGCATGCACAGCAGAGCAGGTTCAATGTAAGAAATTGTTTTTAAATGAGTCACTTGGACATTTCAGGTAAAACACGTAATATTGCTCTAATGCTTATGAAAGGATGCTAGAAGTTTTTAAATTGGATGAAAAATAATGTGGCTTTTTTTTTCTCTTCACTGAACAGTAGACCTACTACAAACTATGGCATATAGTTTAGGGTGGAGATTGGGTGTGCGTGAGTGACTGATGCATTGCTTAGGTTTTGTTGTTGCCATTGATGGTAAAGAGAAGACGTCAAAAAACAGCCTGTCTTGTTAGCTGTGGTTACTAGTTTTTTACCTCCACTTTGGCAGCCAGCGGTGAAACGTGTCTCAGCAAAATGCTTTAAAGTGCCTTTATACTCATTGTAGGGTTCAGGGCTGAAAAGCCTTGTTCATCTCACAGGGGTCATTTTGGAGGAAGCATTAGCGGTAGATTTGAGAGGGTTCCCTCTGTGTCTGCACTACATTTCATCTACTTGGGGGCTTGAAAAGATCTTTTCTTCTATGGGCATTGTTTGTGAGATTGTAGATGTTACTTTGTGGGGAAGATGGCACCTTACATGAAAGAAGAAATGTAATTATTTACTCCACAGGTCTGCAGAGACATCTGGTGAGACTATAAATAGAATACAACAAAAAAATGAGGAGAAAAGTGTTAAAAATGGTATGATATGAGCAAAGTAAAAGTGAGAGAGACAGCATTATATGGGAGCTCGAATTTTCTGATATCGGTAATTATAAATATTTTCTGACAGGCTGTGTGTGAGTATTTAAAGATGTAAAGCCACTTAGGCTTACAGTGACATTCTCATAACGGCCACAGCATCTCCCTCTTTTTGATTTGATGGTCCTCAGGTTATCTTCTCTTTTGCTTGGACAAGAGACCAGCTTGAAGCTTGAAGGCTTTTAAACAGAACGCTAAGCATACACACAGATGAATACGAATACTGCCATGGTACTCCTGCTACCACTATGTCAAGACTTTATGGATATATTTATACTTTTCAATGTGTGCATTTGAAAAAGATTTTCTGTGATCCACATGCATTTATATTGCTGAGTGTAATTTTCTGTTTGGTTTCACTCGTATGCTGTTCAGCTGCCCACTAGCTTATTTACTTTGACTTTTTTAATGATCATCTTCCTTGTTACTGTTACGTGGTATCGTCACCTGCTGAGCGAAGGTGACCAGTGTGCTCAAGCTGAGGAGCCGACACAGTTGGAGCCTGCAAGGTCCAAGACTGAATCTACACATGTGTGGGTAGATTGTTGACCTTTCTGGTTCAGTCTTTATCCCTCTCTCTGTGTGACTGATACCCTTGATTTCAACCTGTGCTGTAAAACCAATCAGAGCAGTACCGTGACCTTCAGTTGGACTGTCTGAAAAGTTTTGTGCTAAAATTGTGACGCACATGTTGTCACATTTCTGTCTGCCAGAACAAACACACAGCTAAATTCAACCTTGCTGGGGGTAGCCTGGCACTGGAGGACATCACTGTTCTGTCATGGAAAAGTAGATGTGCTATCATATTCAACACAATCTTGAAATTTGTACAAGGCATTTCATCACAAGTCACAGCTAAGGTGTCGTCAGAAGAATTTATTCAGTTAAAAAAAGCTCTTCAAGGAGAATGGATTAACACATAAGGTTCATAAATTATGAATTTCTTCCACACACTGAGGGGATTAGGTGCACAGCAGGTGGGCAAGTAACTAGCTGTGCATGGCTTTGGTTGATGGGTGCAATGAAAAGTTTATATTTATTTTAAAAGGCATGAAAACCTGACCTTCATGCCATGCTGTCTAGTTGGAGTAGTGGTATGTGTCTACCCCAGAGCCTTTAGCTGGCCTGGGTTGTTGCTCTGTGTGAGACTAGATGTGACAGAAAGGTGGCGGTGGACTTGGTAGGGGTCAGGGATTCTGACAGCTGCACACAGAGCTGCGTAGATCTCGAGACTTGCCTTCTGTCCATTTCCCATTGTTAGAGCCTTCCTCTCTCAACTCTCCTGACTGGCATGCCTGACCAAAGGTGCTTATCCCAAGATGTGACACAACTGAACCCATTACTGTCTCTTGGCATCCCTCTGTAGACCCCTTTTCTATCCCCTCATGACACCTGAATCCCCCTTCTGAGCCCTGTGCCCAAACAGAAATGGATCTGGCACAGTGAAGTTGGAAGACAAATGGGAATAATAGATGGGAGGGGAATCACAATTTTCAACACCTACAATAACATGAGAAGGCAGAACCTCTTCAGTAGCACTTTCAGCATCTGTGTTGAGCTTCATTTGATCTAATTTTGATTTGTTGTAAAATCATTATGTTCATTAACAGAAAGCAGCAGAAGTCTGCCTCGCTGCCATCAACCTTAGATGCCTACACGCACACATTCACAGATGTGTAATGACTCACACTCACAGTGGCTCCAGTGTTAGAATGGCACACTCACTTACACAAACAGATGCACATACACAGAGGTGCATTTATGCCGCTGAGCTGCTGCTGAATGGCGGTGCTCTGGGGCTGAACACTGGCTCAGTGTTCGGGGCCAGGTACACCACCTCAACCACTCCAAACAACAACAAACCTTAAAAAGGTTGCTTGTTTAGGTCCAACTGAACTTCTCAGGTAGGGTAGCAGCTAAATCACTTGATCAGAGCCTTCATAATGAGCAGCATTCATGAATATGCAAATATTTTCTTGACTTTTCTCTTTTTTTTGTAGGTGTTCACATCTGTTAGCTGCTAAACACAACTACAGCCTTTCAGAGGAGATCTGTGGGACCTGCGTATTACATAAAGGCAAAACAGTCATCATTATTGATAGAAGTAAGAGTATTACTCATTTGCTTTCACGGCATCAGGATTATTTATAACTGAGATGACTAGTTTCCCAATCTGGATAGCGTGTTGAGTCTTTGTCCCTTATCACTTTCCGGGCTTTTGAATGTCAGGATTATTGGAGCAATATTCATGTTCACTTTTTTTGTAGCAAGGTTTGGGAATTTACTGTTAAATCCAAGGCAAGGAAGCAGTGAAAAATAAAGCCCACCCCCTCACTGCAAGCTATTTTTATTTGGTTGCTTTTAATAAATGAAAGGCATTAGTTTAAGTAATAATATTTGGGTGCAATGGATTTATCTGAGGCAAAATCTTTAGAGTAACCACTCTCTATAAAAGCTTTTTAGTTGAATTGTAGGACAGTTTGCCCTCACCTTGCTTCAACCTTGGTTGACATATTATTTAGTATTTTTCTAGTGAAAAAAGGGAAGTTAATTATGATATAAGCCATTGCTGAGAGTGTGAATAAGAATGATTCTTTTCATAGCCAAACATGCGCCCACTGTTTGCTCTACCATATAAAATAGCAGGTGGATTTAGCTGTAATTCAAAAGATAAAGCTTGGAATAAAAATGAAAAGCCCTGCTGTCTGTAGCATAAATGTTTGAGCAGTGGGGATATCTTTGGAGAAAATATCAACATCCCAAAAGACAATTTCAGAACAGCAGGTGAAAGATGTTTTTTTTCTGTTGCATGTGTCACCCAAATGTCAGATAGTAACAAATAATGAATATGCAGCTCTAACAGCCATCAAGTTAGACGGGCACCTCACAGTGTTTTGGATCTGCTCTATATCATCTACTTTACATTCATCTGCTGGGGGCTTAGGTTGAACTGACTGTACCTGTAAGATTTGTTGTTCCATCACAGTAGCATTTTTCTTCCAGTGAGCTTTCCTTATGGAAAATTATTGACAATGAAAACTATCACGGTCCTGAGTTTTTGTGTAGTATTTACTGAGTTTGGTTTGTTTAGATTATTGACAATCTTTCTTGTTTTTGTGGTTTCCAGAATTTTCCTGAGTTTGCCTCCCTCTGTTTGGTCTGTGTGCTAATCGCTTTATCTCATTTCAACTTCCTGTTATACATTGGGAATTACACTGGCTCTTGATCCATCGGATTCTTGTTTCCATGTATGTCTGGTTTTTCTCCTTGTCATTATCTTCCACACCCCCGCTGGTTTTACCTGTGTCTACCTTGATTTAGACTTCTGTGGTGAATCATTGTTTAGCCTACAATGCAGTCTATGTAACTGGCTGATATTGTTTCCGGGACTTATCCTTGTGCTGGTGCTTTATGTGTTAATTACCTTGTGGTTATGTCCTGTTATATATGTTTTATATGCGGTGCCAGCCAATAGAAACAAATAAAATGTTGAGACCTCTTTCCCTCCTAGGTCTCCAGTCTTTGTTGTGGTCAAATATTTGTCCCTCACTTCATTGTATATTCCTTCAATCCCATTCTAGTTGTTTTAGCAATCTTCCCTTAGGATTTTTTGAGCATTTGTGATTATATATATTGATTTTTGATGAGTAGTGACATTGTAAAGCGCTTTGGGTGCCTTGAAAAGCGCTTTATAAATCCAATCCATTATTATGTTTAGGTGATGGTCATTTTCCCACTGATAAATTCAAAGACTATGGTGAAAAAACAGCCAAAATGCACAGGAGGAACTGAATGTACTGAACAGGCCAATCATAATAACTGTGGGGTGCATCAACGTGATGCTGTTACATTTCTGGGGCAGTGAATGGAGCTGGATAGTGTAGTGGTAAGACTACACACCTTTGGAGCGGGAGTTGCAAGTTTGATTCCCACCCGGTGTCCAGTAAGGGTCCTGGCTAGACCCCCATGCTAAAACAAGCCCTGGAATGGCCTGGCTACATCCGCAGCTTGGACACAAGCATTTCACTACATGTTGTACCCTGTATGACTGTGTATGTGACAAATAAATATTGTTTGAATGTCAGGTTTTGTTGTAGGGTTTCACAGGGCTTTGCAGTTTTGAGATTGTCAGCCTGAACCTACAGCAGCATAACTAATATGATGAAAGGTATTGTTATCCTTACAATAAAATGAACATTTTAAACCTGATCTTTAGTCCATAATTTCCCCCCAGGGCAAACTGGGAGCTGGCTCTAAAGGAAATGAACCGGATAGGTTAACGATCCACCTTACTGCACTTTTCAAAATGCTCGACATGTAGCAAGTGGGTAAACCTGCACAAATGATCTTTTGGGATAAAATAGTACCATGAAGTCTTTAAGATATGATGGGGCCTGATTATTCAGCACTGTGTATGTTGATGAGAAGGACTATAAATTATGAGTTTAACAAGGAGCCACTGAAACCAGTATGAGAGGAATATTGTCACTGTTTTTGTTCGCTGTTAGTACATTTTACTCATGCCTGTCAGCTATTTGTGTAATGTTTGTGCTTATTGTTAACAGTGTGCCTAAATGAGATAGTGTTTTTGTGGATTGTGTGTTTTCAGTTTGCTTTCATATGTAATTCCTATGAAAACAATCATCTGTTTTATATCCAGCACAGCAAACAGCTCTTCTCCTGCCCCCAACAGCTATCAGAGTCATTACAGCCTGCAGGAGGTGGTACCAAAGCTTCCTCCACCCCACCAAGCCACCAACCCCTGCCTCTATCTCTCATTGATCAGGGTGGAAAGACATGTAATCCATGCTGATCACAGTAACCTCCACCATCTGGAGGGCTGACTCTGAGGCACACACTCTTGTTTTACTGTGTCTCTTATTGAACCATGCAGGCTGTGATGAGGGTGGGGGGCTGGATATTGATGGGTGAGGCTCAGGTCACCACAGATAGCCTCATAGCACTTCTGGTACCGAAGATGAGCCTGTGATGCCACTATTGACGTAGCAGCTGACTCAGAATTGCTCATATCATTCAACTGCCCTCTTTGATCTACGTCTACCATATCCTCACAATGAACCAGGGCTTAGCAAACCTATCAGTGGGGGCCTGGTCTTGGATTAGAAGTCAGATTATCAGGCTCTTACCATATGAAGCCTTAGCCGCTCTAGAAAATCGAGATTGTTTATTCTTTCCACAGTCTCAGTATGCTTTCACACTGTTTACTTTGTGTCGTCAGTGTGTGCACTTTTTCCAGCGGTATCTGTCTCTATCCATTTTCTCATTTACAGCTGAGGTGATTTTCATTTCTGCGTTGCAGGAGTGTGTGGGTGATGTGCGTTTGCACTCTGCTGGAGGCCCCTTATCCTCCATGTCAAACTGGTGGGCCACGAGTGGATGAAGAAAGCAAGGCCAGCTCTCTGCTCTTTGAGATTCCTTATTAACTCCACTTCCTCCGGTTCAAAATCCCTCTTAGCCCTGCAGCAGCAGCCGAGACATCAACTCTTAACTCGCGCAGCTGACGCACATATCGACTCGCTGATCCACTAAATCACTTCTGTTAACAGAATTGATTCACTGTCTTTCTCTCCATTTCTTACCTGTTTGGCAAGTTCCTGCATCTATAGTACTTCTGACATATCCTGACTTGAGCCGTACATATTAAAAGACTCATTCTACTAATGATTCAGTGTGTATGTTAAGTCAGTGAGGAGGCAAAAGCTGAGGGTACAGGGAGCTCCACTTGTACTATATTACTCATCAGCTTGGCTTTGTCTCCCACCAGTTCAATTTAAGCCATCCCAAACTCACGCTAGCCTGATAGACCCTATAATTGAACTATATATTTCTTCCTTTCAGTAAAAAGAAGAATGGGAATCTTTCAGTGCTCTGCTCCTGGGAGCATTTTTGCTGACAAAACAGGGTCTACTGGGGTTGGGCTAACAATTGCAAAGACACTGCTGTCACAGAGTGTGCACAACACAAGATAAAGAGAGCGGAGGAATGCATGCACTTGCTCTCTGAAAAGCCACATACAGTCCTTTTCAAGCCAAAGCAAGGAAAAAGATACCTGAAAGTACAGATACGACTTAATAACTTCAAAAGATTGTAGATAGCTGATGTCAACAGACGCTAACATCTAAATAAAGCTTATATATACCCCTTTTATTTTAAACAGTTTAACTACAGGTTGTTTCACTACACAAACTCCAGCTGTACTTTCTCACTCTTTCCTTTGATTGTGTCCACACAAACTGCTGTGTTCACAGTCCCCCCTCTTCTCATTCACTCCACTACCTCATCACCATTTTGCAGTCTGTTTACTGTTATAAATATTCAAAAATGTTATCCCGTCAATATGGCAATTTCTTGTTGTGACATCAGATTCGGCATCAAAAAATCGCCAATGTAGAAGTTAGAAATTCTGATATCAAAACAAAACCGTTCTCTTTTTGACCAACGGTCATTTGCAATACTGAAAAAAGCTCAGAGGTTCCTGAGGGTCTTCATTCTCTCAGTGAAGTGAGCAGGGTGCTACAAGATCTGCAACCCAGGGATGCCTCAGTGACTGTCTTTGAAGAATCAAAACAGTGCACTGTTCTTCTTCAGACAAATTGAACCCCCAAGTCCGCAGGAAATCAATAGCTAGGAAACTGAGGTGAAAGCGAAAACAGTGTAGATCTGCTGTTTTTCACGGCAAACTAGGAGAGGAAACATGAGTATATCTGAAGCTGTGAACCTGAGGACATCTGATCCCTTTCCGTGCACTTCTAAACAAGTATGTTGACAGTGAATGCACATAAACCCCAACTTCGACAAACATGGCTCGCACAAATCAACATCACAGTAGCAGCAGCTTAGTTTTCATCTCTGGACAGCAGCAAACCTTTTCCCCCACCTACACTGAGGTGGCAAAAATATCCATGTCAGTCTCATTATGGAAATTTCTGCAGTCCTTTATTAAAGGCTATGTGGCTGTTACTGAGTGAGCACAGATCTATTCTAGGACAGATCCCTGACAAGTAATCAAAGGTGATTAACCACAGGTGTGGCAAACCCATTACACCTCAATCAGTTTATTCAGTATCTTAAGTAGCTTCTGAAATGCAAATTGACAATCGGCTGCACCAGGACTGTCCAGGTGCCAAAACTGGTTCATCAGAAGCTTCACTTTGGTCCACTCAATGGTTTTGTCTAAGTGGGAAAATTGCAGTGAAGTCATTTATTTGTTTATTTTAGAAATATATTAGTATATATAGTGTGCCAACAAGATGCCAGCGTTACTAAAGAGGAGTCATGTATATCAAGGAATGAAGAAAGCCTGTGTGCAAGTAATCTCTAAAGGTGAAAAGGTTAGGGTTCAGACTCTTCTAAAGTCTGCATTTGAGACTTTTTTTCTAGTCCTGGCTCTGCATGATGTCATTGAAATGAAATTTATTGGTCATCTGAGGCACACAGCTCTGTGAACTCAGAAACCCCACGCCAAGTTCAAGTTCCAGTACAAGATAAATAAATACTTTTTGAACCATTAATTACACAAAACTACTCCAGTGGAGCCCTAGAATAAAATGAAACAGAGTAGAACAGGTTCACTTTAAATGAAGTACAAAGAATTGGAGGTGAAAAGCAGCAATAAAAATTCATATCGTTGTCGCTGAGTTAAGGGCACAGGCTTAATTATACAATATTATTATATCCCCCCCAACTCAAGCTAGATTAAACCTATAGTGCTTTACAAAAAAGGGATCTAAAATATGTCTGAATCTGAAATATCTCTCAATTGAATCCAGGATAATTGACTATGAACTTGAACCTTCAAGCCTTTTCAGACTAAATGAAATATGCTAAAATACCTAAAATGACATCAACTTTTAGACAACCTTTTACTTTTACCTGAATGATTTTGCTCTGAAAGCAGGATAGAACTTGTTAAATGTTTACAACAGTGTGCTCAGTCATTGCCTGAGATGGATCTCGACAGCCTTCCCACATCACAGCTTGTACCAAGGCACTCCTCCTTCATGGTAAACTTTACTGTGGCACATGAACACACAGCTCGCATATTTAACCCCAAAAACCTACTCCAAAAACCTGCTTGTATGGGAAACTAACCCCTCACAAGGCAGCAAGAACATAGAGAACACCCTTGTTCCCATACTGGCTCAGGACAGAGAGGTTCTGGAGCCTTCAGAGGGTTTAAAGTTGAAGGACGGGATTGGTAGGAAAAACATACACTGGAGCTCTGTATTTCTGTAACTTCCTCCTCCACCTTCCTCTGGAACAACCCTCGCTCCTGCTTCGTCTTGTTCCTGCTGTCCACTTACAGTAGAGACAAGTATCCCTGGTATCCCTGTTTTGTTTTTTCTTTTTCTTTTGCTTGTTTCTCAAGTCTATTCCAGACTCCTAAGCCACTGTGCATGAGCCAAGTTCATCACACTTTGCAACAGTGAGCTCAAGTCTTTCTAACAGTGTGGAAATAAATCTTTAAACCAGGAAAAACAGTGAGTGAAAAGTGAGATGAAGCCTGTCTTTAAAAGAGAGGAGCAATCGGCCCTGAGGGCACTTCTCAGCTTGCATGTAAACCTGCTAGCCCTTGCTTTTCAACATGCCAAAAGAGGTGTTACATAAATGACAGAACATTCTCAATGGCTACTTTTTGTATGCTAAAAGCCTTCTCCCAGGTTGGTGTTTATGTTAATGATTTTTGTCAGGGTTTTGAAGTGCCTGAATGACGAGCAGCTAGCCTAGAAACGAAGGAGCAGCTCTGACCTTGGCCCACTTCAGGGATTCGCTCTGGTTTCTGACTAATAGAGTACGCACTATTCTTTCTCCCACAACATGCACTCAAAATAGCTCTGGCATGCTCCATTAAGCAACATTTTAATTGTTAACATGGCATACTCTGTCCTTGGCACACATTAACTACTTCATTTAAATGTCAATCCCCATTAAAGAAGGAGTGAGGAGATAATTGTTTTAACTGGGAACAAGTATCTATTAGCATCTCAGGGAGTTAAAGTGCAACCACACATGTTAACAGTGTTTTGGCCCTCTAACGGCTGTCAGAACACCTCCTACTGTAGTAAAAGACAAGTCCAACAAATGTATCCATCAAGATATATTCAGTTGTCAATTAAGAAATGGCAAGATTTTGGCACAAAGCCTATGTAACTAAGTTTGAAAGACTTGCATATTCACCATGGATGTATAGCTTAAAGCTGAGTTATTTAAAAAAAAAAAAAAGAAAGAAAGGAAAAAAGAGATTGTCCAGCTGAATGTGACATTTATCGTGTTGTACTTTGACTTTATTTAATGTTCAAGTTAAATGGTTTATAAATTCTTTGAGATGCACTGTTTCTCTCAGGGGCTCCCTTGATCTTATCCAACAGGCGATACCGTTAAATTGCTCAATCAGTTGTCACCATCCCAGCATCAAAGAGTTGGTCACAAATTATTTTGCAGAATAACAAGCACCTTACATAAACAGCCAGAGATAAGCCAACATTACACATGCACTGTAGCACAGGGGCCTCATTTATAAAACAGATTTACAAAGAGTTTTGATCTCAGGTTTAGTTTGAGCAGGAAGCAGTGTACAAGTACTCATGAAACCTTCCTTTCACTTGGAATTTATAATGCAAGGGGCTTTCTTGCCAGTTATGTGGTGAAGTTTTATATACATCCAAGCAAATGGTGCATTCACTGCAATGGTGATACACTACCCACCTGCATGTAGCTGTAGTGCCTCTTCACCTCACTGTGCAATACCTTTTGTGCAATACTTTTGTAAATAGTCAACGGTGCAATAGACTCAATACTTGAAATGTGCAATTCACTTGTATTTTTATTTTTATTCCTATTTATTCTATTTATCCCCTTCGTATATTTTATTTATATTGTCTCTGTATTTATATATATGTGTGTGTGTATAACTCTGTAACTTCTGTCGGTGCTGTGCTTTTTTGGAAATCGAATTTCCCAGAGGAACCCACCCGAGGGATTAATAAAGTTCTATCTAATTCTAATTCTAATTCTAATGTTTTACTCTGTTTGTTAACCCACGATTTTTGTCTACCGAACAGAACATGTTTTGCTTGAATTTACTCTCATCTATGATTTTTTGTCCGTGGTTATTCTTGACTAATCTTAAATGGACAAATGACAAATTTGCTACTTCCTCATTTGCAACATGGCAAACACAGCAAACAGCTAATAGAGCAGAGCTGGGCAGTGTGTGAATGAGTAAAGAAAAAACTAATTATAACAAATGTTAATGAAGTCTATTGAATTTGTTTATGTGCCTAAAAGAAGAATATTGGTCTATATATCAGAATTTGGGGCTGTAGTATTAAAAACCCTATATCTGTCAAGTTTATCTGTTCTGATAAACTTGAACTTGTCTTGACATTGCTCAGCACAGTTGTATGTGAAGTCACTTGTCCTAGTCTGTCAGATTAGGCTTTTAATGGACTTTACCTTGCCAGCACCCTAGCACAAATTCTCTGTGATGTCTGAGCTCATGTGAAAATAGAGCAAATAACTGCCTGGAGAATTCATAGTGGTTGAGTGGATGTCATGCATCTTGCCTTTTGCATGCTTTACCCAGCTACCACCGTTTTCCTAAACCAAACAGTTTACTTCCAGTAATGAGATTGTGTGTTTGTCATCTGACCATGTTCTGTTGTGTGCTAAAAGTGAGACAAATGCAACTACTGCACCAGAATTTTTCAATATAGTTCATGTATAAATATGATAAGGAATAAGGAACTCTCTTTCAAGAGAAAAAACAAATCCAGTTGACATGGCCCTGACCTCTATGTTATCAAGTCAGTTTCTTCTATCTCTTTTATGTAATCTCAGACTGAGCCTAAATCCTGTGAAAAATATTGTCAGGGTGTCCAGCATGCTTGTAACAACCAGTAAGTTGAAAATGTGTATGCAAGTATATTATTATTATTAAAGCATGTAGTGTTAGTGCCTAAAACCTTTGCATGCAGTTCTATAATATGTACTGGAAAATAAGTAGTTGAATGAAACATTTAAATCCTTCATATATATATATATTTTTTTACCTCTGCCCCATGCTAGCATAAAGTGTTTTTGTATACAGGATGTCAGATTTGTAAAGACAAGGAATTTGGGGCGTGTCCAAAGCTATTTGATCATCTGAGAAACACTTTGTTTGTAATGTACTGGCCGCTTTAGGAAGTAACGTATTGAGAACTGAAAAGAAACACGTCTCAAAATCCACTGGAGTAAATGTGGTTTCATTAATATCATTATTTAGTTTTTGTGCAGCTGGAAAGCTTGGCTATTGGAATGAAGGTGATCACATTCATTATAATGTAGTGACAAAACAGAAGCTTGTGGCGGATGTTTGTTTCCAAGTGTGTACAGTTCCTCCCTTCCTTCCCCTAACTGTCGCCCTAGGCATTACCCTGAGTAAAAACTTCCACGGTTGGCTACTCCCTCTTTCATCCCTCCTGGCATACCCTTCATATCCCCCCCCCCCCTGACTTCCCCCTCTCTCTTCAGCTTGTAGCCTGCTCAGCTGTGTGGGGACACAAACCTCATTCCCCCTGGAGAACAATAACGCTAGCATTAGGTTTTGCACAGAGTGGTGCCAGCCCAGGGGTCTGGCACGCAGTCGTCCACTGCTGCAAACAGAGGCACACATACATTGAATCCATTCCCAGCAGTGCAGTACCAGATGGATGGCAAACAGGGATGCTTCCAGGTCCAAATCACCTCCTGCAGCTGGATGATAGAGTCCCACAACAGGGAGTAGTGGCAGTCAGGGACTGGGACCTGTTTTTGTGTTTCCTTCATTCCCATTAGCTGGCATGTAGGTCTTTGAACAGACTAAATTATATTGTATTTCATGAGGCTTTTTTAATTGTTTTGTTTGTTGTGCATATTTTTATGGAGATCTAGCTGTTTATTATGCACATCTGATAATGGGTAATGCATCGGTGGCTGGCTGCCTAATGACTTAGATAGGTAGAGGTGCTCATATTGGCAAGCGAGCATAGTGTTGTCATGGGGATGATGTGTGGGCCTCTCCTCCTGTACTGGAGTGAACCAGTGAGCAGTGCTTGACTGCCCACCACCAAAAGGCACACATACACCACACACATACATGCTTGCACACACACACATATAGGACCAACAACATTGCAGTACTAGCAGAGTGGATGAATCAGCGAGCTTTCGAGCATCTCAAAGAGGAGGTGGAGAGGAGGTTGTCTAGGTTGATCTTGTCACTGAGCGCAAGCAACAATGAATCAGTGTTACCTCTGTTTTAATCAACACACTTGGGCTACAAATGACTCACACATGAAAATGCGCATCATTTGCATTGCTGGTTGTTTGCCATTTTAATGCTAATATGTCTTTCAGTGTGCACCAACCTACTTGAGCACCCTTCATCATCCAGCGTTTCTTTTTATAGCATCTCTTTTTCTCCATCTGTCTATCTCTTGCTTTCTCAACCCCTCCACCCACCTATCTATTACTCTTCAGCCCCCATTTCTGCTTGCTGCCAGGCTCCCATGTCTCCCATTAGGAAAGGAAATGAGGCGAGGTACTGATGCAAATATCTTGGACCCCTTGCTGCTCCCTGACTCATCACCCAGAGACAGAAACAAGGAGAGAGGGAGCGGCAAGGAGAGGAGGAAATGGGTAAAGGGTGGAAGGGCACAGCAATTAGACAGAAAACAGACATATGTACACAAAACTGTTAAATGGTACACAGTGGAAAAAGTGTAAAAAGACTGTTCCTCTCTGTGAAGTTTATTATAATGCTGAAAGCTTTCTACAGCAAAGCTGAACAGTAAAGACACAAACGAGAAGATTCAGTGCATTACTTCTCTATCTCACTCTCAATCTTTCTTTTTTTGTGGAGTAGCTGTGCAATCATTCAGCCTGCAGTGCTATTTCAGCAGTTCTGAGGGGTCATTCTTTTTCTCTGCCTCCCTGCCTTTTCTATCACTACCTCACTCGATTGTTTTGTAGATTATATTGCAAAGTGCTCAGCAATGCAGGCTGCTATTCATTGTTATCCATTGCTATGTGCTTTCGTGGCTAGCGAGGATCTGAAGAGAGTAGATTTGGGTTTATAGCGGCGCTACTGCAGTGCACTGTACGTGTAATTGTGCACACGTTTTTCTTTTACTGTGTAGTCTGTGTGTTAGAGGCAAGCAAGATGAAAGATTTTAATGAATTAGTCAAAAGATTGCAAAACATAAAAATGTATTAGGCACCTGGCAGCCTCCACATACTTAGTAAAGCACTGTCAGGCAACCAGCTGTAGGTGAAACACCAGTCAGCACATTCACTGTGTGATTATCAGAAGCTGTTATTGCTATAATATTCAGTCCAAAAAAATTTTAATGTTCAGCTCAGGGATGTTACCTGTCGCTTTCCTTATCTGAAGGATTATGGAAATGAGGGGGAGCGTTGCCGTGTCACAGAAACATCCAAAATAGTGACAGTAGAGATAACTAAGTTTTTAGTTGCCCCAAATAAATACGTGTACTTTCACTACAATGAATTAAACATTTAAACTGGAAGCTGTCCCTGTTTTTAGTGTTTGATCTCAGGGCATTATCTGGATGCAGGCAGAAGATAAAGGATCTTATAAAAACCCTGAAATTAAAGCTGTTGGCAGGTAGCATGAGCATTTAGATAATCACACAGGTTATAAGCAAATCCATTCAAAATTATCTTGATTTTTTTTTCCAGCACTGAAATAAAAGTGAGGCACCTAAAGGTTTCGTTCTGTGGACTACTGAATGAAATCAGCTCAGCTACATTTTCTCTCTAGCTAGCTCTCGAGATAGGATGCGACATCTCATCATTGGAAACAAAGTAAAGCCTAAAATTAAACAAGACTAAAAAGGATGCTAGTAGCTCTGTTTTATTGTGTTTTAGTTGGGTTGAGGAATTGTGTATTAAATGTTACTGTACACTGACTGGTCTAATAGTTTTTATATTTTAGACCAAGGTCATAGACTTCAGGGTTGTGCCCAGATATTCAAATATTCATTCACTGGACTTACAGTGGGGCAAAAAAGTATTTAGTCAGCCACCGATTGTGCAAGTTCCCCCACTTAAAATGATGACAGAGGTCAGTAATTTGCACCAGAGGTACACTTCAACTGTGAGAGACAGAATGTGAAAAAAAAATCCATGAATTCACATGGTAGGATTTGTAAAGAATTTATTCATAAATTAGGGTGGAAAATAAGTATTTGGTCACCTCAAACAAGGAAAGTCTCTGGCTCTCACAGACCTGTAACGTCTTCTGTAAGAAGCTTTTCTGTCCCCCACTTGTTACCTGTATGAATGGCACCTGTTTGAACTCATCATCTGTATAAAATACACCCGTCCACAGCCTCAAACAGTCAGACTCCAAACTCCGCCATGGCCAAGACCAAAGAGCTTTCGAAGGACACCAGGAAAAGTATTGTAGACCTGCACCAGACTGGGAAGAGTGAATCTACAATAGGCAAGCAGCTTGGTGTGAAAAAATCAACTGTGGGAGCAATCATCAGAAAATGGAAGACGTACAAGACCACTGATAATCTCCCTCGATCTGGGGCTCCACGCAAGATCTCATCCCGTGGGGTCAAAATGATCATGAGAACGGTGAGCAAAGATCCCAGAACCACACGGGGGGACCTGGTGAATGACCTGCAGAGAGCTGGGACCAAAGTAACAAAGGTCACCATCAGTAACACACTACAACGGCAGGGAATCAAATCCCGCAGTGCCAGACGTGTTCCGCTGCTGAAGCCAGTGCATGTCCAGGCCCGTCTGAAGTTTGCCAGAGAGCACATGGATGATACAGCAGAGGATTGGGAGAATGTCATGTGGTCAGATGAAACCAAAGTAGAACTTTTTGGTATAAACTCAACTCGTCGTGTTTGGAGGAAGAAGAATACTGAGTTGCATCCCAAGAACACCATACCTACTGTGAAGCATGGGGGTGGAAACATCATGCTATGGGGCTGTTTTTCTGCCAAGGGGACAGGACGACTGATCCGTGTTAAGGACAGAATGAATGGGGCCATGTATCGTGAGATTTTGAGCCAAAACCTCCTTCCATCAGTGAAAACTTTGAAGATGAAACGAGGCTGGGTCTTCCAACATGATAATGATCCAAAACACACCGCCCGGGCAACAAAGGAGTGGCTCCGTAAGAAGCATTTGAAAGTCCTGGAGTGGCCTAGCCAGTCTCCAGACCTCAACCCCATAGAAAATCTGTGGTGGGAGTTGAAAGTCTGTGTTGCTCGGCGACAGCCCCAAAACATCACTGCTCTCGAGAAGATCTGCATGGAGGAATGGGCCAAAATACCAGCTACTGTGTGTGCAAACCTGGTAAAGACCTATAGTAAACGTCTGTGAAGGTTCTCAGTCATCCAGGTCATCGTAGTCAAAGGAGCTTGGACAGAAAAGCGTCTGGACTTCTTTAAGTTGCTTGAAGACGTTTCACCTCTCATCCGAGAAGCTTCTTCAGTTCTAAGGTCAAATGGTGGAGAGTCCCAGATATAAACCTAGTGGGAGTAACCCCCCACAGAGGGACAAAAGGACCCCCTGATGATCCTCTAATCGCCTGAGCCAAGGTGTGAAACTGGGCGTGGGTCCCAATCAGCCAGAGTTTCGGGTGTGTTCATTGTGAAACCTGGCCCCACCTTATCATGCGAATTCCTGAGGTCAGATGGCCCAGGATGTGAGTGGGCGTTAAGGCGTCTGGGAAGGGATCTCAAAACTGGATTATAGATGGCAGACAGTTGGTGTCGTAAACCCCCGCCTCTGTTCAAAGATGGTCGCTCACAGTGGACATAGATGGCTTCTTTCACTCCTCTTTCGAACCATCTGTCCTCTCTGTCCAAAATGTGAACATTGGCATCCTCGAAAGAGTGTCCTTTATCCTTAAGATGCAGATGGACTGCTGAGTCTTGTCCTGTGGAGGTGGCTCTTCTGTGTTGTGCCATGCGCTTGTGAAGTGGCTGTTTGGTCTCTCCAATGTAGAGGTCTGAGCATTCCTCCCTGCACTGTACAGCATACACCACATTGTTAAGTTTGTGTTTTGGCGTTTTGTCTTTCGGGTGAACCAGTTTCTGTCTGAGCGTGTTGCTGGGTCTGAAATACACTGGGATGTCATGCTTGGAGAAAACTCTCCTGAGTTTCTCTGATACACTGGCTACATAGGGGATGACAATGTTGTTGCGTCTATCCTTCTTATCCTCCCTCGCTGGTGTCTGGTCTTCTTTTCTGTGCCTCTTTGCTGACTTTAAGAACGCCCATTTAGGATAGCCGCACGTTTTGAGTGCTTCCTTTACATGTGTGTGTTCCTTCTTTTTACCTTCAGGCTTAGAGGGAACACGTTCTGCCCGGTGGTGTAGGGTCCTAATTACTCCAAGTTTGTGTTCCAAAGGGTGATGGGAGTCAAAGAGGAGGTACTGGTCCGTGTGTGTGGGCTTCCGGTAAACTTCGATGTTGAGTTTGCCGTTCTCTTCAATGTGCACGGCGCAGTCCAGGAAAGGCAAACAGTTGTCCTTTGTGTCTTCCCTGGTGAACTTGATGTTTTTATCCACAGCGTTAATGTGCGCAGTGAAGGATTCCACTTCTTGTGTCTTGATTTTGACCCAGGTGTCGTCCACATATCTGTACCAGTGGCTGGGTACTCTTCCTTTGAAAGAGCCAAGAGCCTTCCTTTCCACTTCCTCCATGTAAAGGTTGGCTACAATAGGTGACACGGGGGAGCCCATGGCACAGCCATGTTTTTGTCTGTAAAAGCCTTCGTTGTACTTGAAATATGTAGCGGTGAGGCAGCGGTCTAACAGTGTGCAGATCTGATCGGGTGCGAAGTTGGTCCTGTCCTCCAAGGAGCTGTCTTCTTGTAGTCGTTTTCTGACAGTCTCCACGGCCTCCGTGGTGGGTATGCAAGTGAAAAGAGAGACTACATCAAAGGACACCATGGTTTCATCTGGATCCAGGGTAAGTTTCTGGACCTTGTCGGTGAAGTCGGTGGAGTTCTTGATGTGGTGTGGGGTGTTCCCCACGAGAGGCGCAAGGATGGTAGCAAGGTGTTTAGCAATGTTGTAAGTGGCTGAGTTTATGCTACTGACTATGGGTCTGAGTGGGACAGCTTCCTTGTGGATCTTGGGAAGTCCATAGATGCAGGGTATGGCATCCCCTGGGTAAAGGCGGTGATATGTAAGGCGGTCAATAATTATGTCCTTTTCAAAGTCTTGAAGGCAAGACCATCTTTGAACAGAGGCGGGGGTTTACGACACCAACTCTCTGCCATCTATAATCCAGTTTTGAGATCCCTTCCCAGAGGCCTTAACGCCCACTCACATCCTGGGCCATCTGACCTCAGGAATTCGCATGATAAGGTGGGGCCAGGTTTCACAATGAACACACCCGAAACTCTGGCTGATTGGGACCTATAGTAAACGTTTGACCTCTGTTATTGCCAACAAAGGTTATGTTACAAAGTATTGAGTTGTATTTTTGTTATTGACCAAATACTTATTTTCCACCCTGATTTACGAATAAATTCTTTACAAATCCTACCATGTGGATTCATGGATTTTTTTTTCACATTCTGTCTCTCACCGTTGAAGTGTACCTCTGGTGCAAATTACTGACCTCTGTCATCATTTTAGGTGGGGGAACTTGCACAATCGGTGGCTGACTAAATACTTTTTTGCCCCACTGTATATACCACGTCAGCTGACTGTTGTCTTTAAGGACAGTTACACTTGCAGAGATATGCAAACTGAAAACTACTTTTTTATTTTGAGTTGCAAACAATTAAGGTGGGCTCTACGAACATCTTTTATTGTGTTTTAGTCTATCGCCCTCCTGGCCCTGCTATTGAGTTCTTAAAGGATTTTTTACTTCTTATCTTCTATTATCAAGCTGGAGAAAGTTTCAATTCTTGGGGATTTTAACATTCATATTGATGATGCCTCATCTAACTCTGCAGCTGAACTTTTATATCTGAGTCTTTTAACTTTGTCCAACATGTCTCTGGTCCAACCCATTTAAAAGGCCATACCTTGGACCTTGTCTTGTCCTTGGGCCTCAACATTGTCAATGTGTTTGCTGAGGATGTACACTTGAGTGATCATAATTGTATCTTTGTTTAATTTAATTTTAGCTCGAAACAAACACCTGTGTAGTTAACTCATAGACGCATAATAACTGGGACTACTGCTGAGAGGTTCTCCATTATGTTTGACAGTTCTCTATTTTTTATCGGAAACGATGTAAATACTCTTATTTGGTCCTTTAACAGGGAATGCACACCCATCTTGGATCAAGTGACACCTATTAAAACAAGCTCGGCCTTACAAAAGAAGACATGCCCCTGGATAAATGATTCGATCTTAAACTTAAGGAGAATATGCCGCAAAACGGAACGACTGTGGAAGAAAACCAAACTTGAAGTACACAGGCTCCATCTTCGAGATCTCATGCTCTCCTTAAATGATACAGTGAAAACTGTTAGATCAGAATATTTTTCCCGACTCATATCAAAAAATAAGAGAAATCCCAAGTTTCTTTTTGATAAAATCAGTGCTATTGTATCCCCAGATGTGAGACCTTTAGATGTACACTCTAAAGTAGATAGTAATAAACTACTCCTATTTTTTTTTTGGGATAAGATTAAAGAAGTCAGTGCTAAAATCTCCCCAATGCTTTCTTGTTCTCCAAGTGAGGCACTCGCTTTGTACTCCTGGTCAACTTTTACAACTGTAACATATGATGAAAAAGCAGCCCTGGTGGACAAAATGAAGCTGTCCTCAAGCCCCTCAGATATTATCCCCACTAAGCTTTTCATCAGTGCTTTTGACACCATTGGTCCTTGGGTTGTGAACCTTTTTAATGTTTCTCTTCAGACTGGGGTGTTCCCCAGCTTTGTTAAACATACCATTGTGGAACCAAGGCTCAAAAAACCCAACCTGGACCCAACACTACTTCAGCATATAAGACCTATCTCCAAACTCCCATTTATGTCAAAACTCCTTGAGAAGGCAGTCGCTGTCCACCTTACAGCATACTTGGAGAAATATAACACCTATGACTGTTTTCAATCTGGGTTCCGTAAATTGCATTCCACTGAGACAGCACTACTGAAAGTCACTAATGATATTATGATGTCCGGAGATCACACAGTGCTAGTCTTGTTAGACCTCACCTCAGCCTTAGATACAGTCAATCATACCATCCTGATAAGCAGACTGAGCGACCTGGTTGGGATGTCTGGCTCTTTTCTAGACTGGTTTTCATCATATATATCTGAAAGGAGCTTTAGTGTGTCTGCAAACCACATCATGTTGGAATCTACAGAGTTGTTGTGTGGAGTTCCTCAGGGCTCTGTACTGGGACCTATTCTGTTTTTAATATACATTCTTCCTTTAAGCCAGATAATACAGCAGTTTCCTGAAGTATCTTATCATTTTTTTTGCTGACGATATTCAGCTATATTATTCATTTAAGCCTGCTCACGCTCATAATCTCTCCGATCTGATTGACTGTTTAGCCAACATTAAACAATGGTTGAACAATAATTGCTTACAGCTAAACCTAGCTAAAACAGAAACTTTGATTATTGCACCAGACAGTGCAATACCTGTGTAACGGTGGACCCAAGAAATACCAGCCGGAGCGACTTTTGACAGTGCAGAACTTTTTATTAAGCTCGGGTTGTAGTGGACACATATACTCCGCGCTCTCTTTCTCTGCTGTCACGTTCCGTCTCCGTCTGTCACTGCCAACACATAAAGAGACACAATCACTGTCAGATCCCAGCACACCTGTTCACCCCGCCCCTGCGCCGCCCCGGGAGCTCACTGCGTCACGCCTCCTCTGCAGCTGGCCAAGGACCACACCCACGCCACAACCTGATATTAAACGGCGACTGGATGACTTAGGTTCCTCACAGAAACACAACCTGAAGAAACCTGGGTGTTATTTTTGATGAAGCTTTTTCTTTGGAGGGACATTTAAATCAGATAGTAAGAACCTGCTTTTTTCACTTGAGGAACATTTCAAAACTTAGATCCATCGTGTCAACAAGTGAACTCGAGATGATAATACATACTTTTGTCTATACAAGACTTGACAACTGTAACAGCCTGTTTACTTGTCTAAACAAGAACGGGCTAGCTCGTCAACAGGTTGTTCAAAACTCTGCAGCGAGGCTAATGACCCACTTGAACAAGGGAGCTCATATGACCCCTGTATTAAAGTTGCTGCACTGGCTACCAATCAGATTTAGGTTCCATTTTAAAATTCTAGTTTTAACTTTTAGAGCATTACAGGGACACCAATCCCCAAAATGCTATCGGTAATGATCCTACAGACCAGCCTCTGAATCCTCAGCTTCTGCCTGAGCACTTGACCCTCATCAGCTTATGAACCAATTCCCTGGCCCTCCATTACTTTGTAGCTGATGTTTAGTCACTGGTGGAGACACCAGGTTCTGGTTGCTTTGGCAAACCTCTGATGTATTTCCTACTCCTTCGTATCTTAAGCTAGTTTCTACAGGTATCTGCCAACTTCACTTATAGGCTTCTGGTGTAGCGAGCAGACATCCCAGCTAAAATGCACTGTTCTGTGCTCTGGTCACAATAGCAGATAAAGATAATGAAAACCTAAATTGCCACAAAATGAAAGCTATTGATTTCAGTTTGCAGTCTGCATGTGACTGAAGCTTTGTCAGACTATTGACCAGTTATTTGTCAATAGTGTTGGGACTACAAGCTGACTAGCTACATATTTATGTAGCTAGTCTACATATTTGTATGCAGATACACTTACAGTTATGAGCAAAACATACACACTTGCCTCTTACAGAAAATTCTGTTGATCTGTCATTAAAAGGGCAATGCACCTCTATGTAAATACATTTGTGCCAGCGTGGTTACTGGACCACTGTGCTTAAACATGCCTCCTGCATGACAGTTTGGGTTTAATTGTGTGAGGTGGCCAAACAATTGAGGAGAGCACAGTGCATTCCTGTATAATGATTATCTCTGTGGCTGCCTGATCTATTTGCCTGCTGGACTCTGGCTTTGCTGGATCTCCTGTGTCATTCATGCTGTTTGAAAAGCATTTTTATAAACAGCACGGCACATTTTTTGTCATCAAAGGGAAAATACTGGATGTATCATTTACAGTAGAGTTTTTCTCTGCAGTGCCTCATGGGAGCCCAACCTATGTGTATTTGTGTGTTTATAGCACATGTTATGTACACTATGCTATATGTCATGAGCAGTGTTGGAGTCTGTACTGCCATGCATTATAATGTAATTACTGAGTTTGGTACAATAACACACTACATTACTGTGTTAGTGAAAAACATAGTGTGATTACAATAACATGTAATTTTGGACCATACATCAGCAGAGTTGCTGTCTAGGAACACATTTGCTGTGAATATTAGTTGAGTCTAATTGCTGTCTTGAATGCTAACTAAAAAGCTAATTAGCCCTGTGATTTCTAGTTAAGCAGGAAGGATGGGAAGACAGAATTGTTACAGTAATAGGCTCCACACCTTCTGGACTCCCAGGGCCATGCCAATGCTCTGCTTGAGTCATTAACTCCTCCTACTAAAATACTGAAATACTGGCTGCACTTAAGCAGTTAATAATAATTTACAAAGAAAATTAGTATTTGGTAGATTGCTCTAGAGAGATTTGTGGAGGATTGTTTCCTTAAACATGTGCCATATATGCAGTCAAGTTTCACATTCACTTTACAAACAGTATTTTATAGTTTCCAAACAAATTCTAGGAAAACGTGTATAGTGTCGTGAATATGATATACATTCCTTTCTTTCCTTCACCGAATATTCTCTGAGCTCCTCCCTGTGTTTTTGAGGACAGGCACTATGAACAAATTAAGACCTAGCTTATTAAACAACTGAGCCTTTAAATTACAACAGACTGGCCTTGCATGCATGGGTGACTGTAAGACTCTGTCCACCTCCAGCAAGAAAACAAACAACACAGGGAGGGGCTCCACTTTGCTCTCCTTTATGTTATGTCCGTTCTCAGAAAGTGGCCTGAACCAGTGCCAGTGTTTAAGTGTAAAGCTGATTCAATATGACTTTGTTGTGCTGAATAATTTGTGTTATCTTTTTGTCTTTTTCTCTATTAAGAAGAGGATAATGAAGCCAAATGGTAATGTTATTCCGAAAGCCTGCCTACGCGCAAGGAAAAGTTTACGCGTGACTTGATTAGGTTTAAATACTGACAAACATCGCCCTTGTTTTTGTCTTTTCCAAGTTGCTGATTGCTGTTGATGCTCTCAACATTTATTGTGTCTTGGCTTTTGTGTGCTGGAAGAAGATTGTGTTGCCTGATAGAAAATGTTTTATCTTGCAACAGCAGACTCAGAGGATGTTTTCATTGTTACAGGTTTTTACTTTGTTGGAAGTATTGAATTGGTTTAGTAATGCTGTGACTTCCAGCAGGATAGCGATATATCTCTTGGCCACAAGGTCACAAACCAGTGGATTGTACAGGATTTTCTAAAGTCTTGTCTCTCTCTAAGTTAATTGATTTGGATCTTTATGGTTCCAAAACCTTTTTTTAAACTGCAATATTTATGCTGACTGTTTGGATTTTTACAAAGCACATCAATAAAAATCTGTAAGATTTGTGAATTTCATCCTAATCCTATTGGGCATATGATGTGCATGGGTTTTGCAGCAATTTGCAGCTCTTTTTATAGTGGAGTCTTAGTTAATTTGGTTGATTGTTTCTGTCTAACTGTAAAATGATCAAGGGGCTTGCGAAGAAAATTAGTGTAGAATTGTCAATAGGTTTTGGGTTTGCTTCCCATGGCCTGAAACCAGAATTGTGAGAATGTGTGGGCATCTCCCAGCTTTGTAACAATGTTCTCCAACACACCATTCATTATGCTCTCTGTAAAATATTTACTGTGAACAAAATAAAGACATCAGACAAAAACTGGTTCACCCGAAAGACAAAACGCCAAAACACAAACTTAACAATGTGGTGTATGCTGTACAGTGCAGGGAGGAATGCTCAGACCTCTACATTGGAGAGACCAAACAGCCACTTCACAAGCACATGGCACAACACAGAAGAGCCACCTCCACAGGACAAGACTCAGCAGTCCATCTGCATCTTAAGGATAAAGGACACTCTTTCGAGGATGCCAATGTTCACATTTTGGACAGAGAAGACAGATGGTTTGAAAGAGGAGTGAAAGAAGCCATCTATGTCCACTGTGAGCGACCATCTTTGAACAGAGGCGGTGGTTTACGACACCAACTGTCTGCCATCTATAATCCAGTTTTGAGATCCCTTCCCAGACGCCTTAACGCCCACTCACATCCTGGGCCATCTGATCTCAGGAATTCGCATGATAAGGTGGGGCCAGGTTTCACAATGAACTCACCCAAAACTCTGGCTGATTGGGACCCACACCCAGTTTCACACCTTGGCTCAGGCGATTAGAGGATCATCGGGGGGTCCTTTTGTCCCTCTGTGGGGGGATACTCCCACTAGGTTTATATCTGGGACTCTCCACCATTTGACCTTAGAACTGAAGAAGCTTCTCGGATGAGAGCTGAAACGTCTTCAAGTAACTTAAAGAAGTCCAGACGCTTTTCTTTGCAAGCTCCTTTGACTACGATGACCTGGATGACTGAGAACCTTCACAGACATATGAACAAAATAAAGGTTTCACTTAAATTAGGTTCCACATTGGATCATGCTTTTACAGGGGCTTAATTAGAGATGCACTGATCAACCAGCCAGGGATTGAAATCGTCTGATTATGTACCAGTCTGTTTCATGCCTGCAAAAAATGGAACGGTGGACAAATTCATAACCAATCTGAAACTCAAAGTTTCACATAGAATTCCAAGCTTGAATTAGTCTGTCCTTGATATAAGCCCTAAATACACAGAGGAAAAACAAATCTCTCTGTGTTTTGCTCATAAAATGTAGATGCACTCCAGTTTATGTGGTTCCAAATTGTTCCTTTTTACTTTTTTTGGTGTTTAGAGTGATTAATTTAGATCAAACCTCACTATTTTTTCTTTTACATAAGGACAAGAAATGTCAAAAATTCACATTTAATATCTTTTATTTTTCTGCCTTCTTGGAACAGGTCTTCAGCCTGTGGTGTGTGTGAGACGTAGCAAGCTTCTTTCATCACTTAAGGAGAAAAAAAACAAACAGGGAGAGTACACTGAATGTGCAAGCAGATTGTCCACAATGAGGCTGTGTATTTGACACATGTTTGACTCAGATCATTTCAGCAGTAGAGACCGTGTCAACGCACATTTAGAAATGCCTGTTTTGATTTTAGCCAGCCTTAATGTGAACATGGTTTGTTCCCTTGCATTTGTAAGGTCAGATGTTATTTCAATAGCTATAAAATGTTTCGTATTGGTTAGTCAGTTGGCTGTTCGCTCTTAGAACACAAGCAAAATGCAGGCATACAGTATACAGTATGTCTGAACATTTTGTGACAATATATAGAAATGCACAATAAAAAAAATGTTATTGTTAAAAGCCTAATAACACAATAAAAGCCCTATAAAAGCCAGCAAAAGTCACAGGAATTAAATCACTATTTCATTACCAACAGCTTTTAACCTTATTTGAATTGCTTGTATAGTCTACTTTGTGCTGAATAGAAGCACCACTGAACAGCTTGGACTCAATAATGAATGTACTACTGAACAAAGGACAGTCTAAATCAGTGCTGAACAGCAGAAGCTGTATAAACTGATGTGTTCACTTGCTGTTCTACATACTGAAGTAGCTTCAGAGTATGCTAAATAGTGTTTTTGCTTAGGTGTGTACTCACATACAGTGCATACCTAAACAAAGTGTAGTGATTTCATGCATTTTGTTTTTATTTTACACATTGTTCCAACTTTATTCTAAATAAAGTTGGACAGTATCCAAGCATGTTAATCTAGACATTTGTATTTACTGAAATAAGTATATTAAAAAAGGTACACCGTGCCATTTTACTTACTATCCCATACATATCCAACACATTTATGTCAAGTGAAGTATGTAGCAGTGCCAATCCAGATGTGTACTGTAATATAACCAATTGCTTTTTGACCTTTTCTGTTGTGAAATGTTGTGAAAGTCTTGTGAGCTGGGGTCATGCAGCTCTAGCTGAAGCCCTAAGCCTTCACACTGAAGATGAAAAGAAAAATGAACCTGAATTAAATAGTTCTGGAGTAGTGTCAGTCTGGTAAGCTGTGACCAGTTCCCCAGAAAGTCTTTCCCATGTATGAAAGATAATCACTGACTCGACTCTGTAAGTATATATTTAGAGGCCATTCATTTAATAAAACAGGCAAAGCAGTATCCTAAAATACATACAGGCTCATCCAGGAATGTCATTAGAATCACATCAAATTAAGCTACCACATCATACTCTGTGAGCCTCCTAAGTATGAAAAAGATTGGAGTGACGCACTTCTTTTTAAATCCTTTGTTTGTTTGTGTGTGTGTGTGTGTGTGTGTGTGTGTGTGTGTGTGTGTGTGTGTATGTAATCGTTTACGCCATAAAATGTTTTGCTGCAGGGCTGTTTGCATTGACAGCGAATAGGAGTGGATCATCCATGAAACATAGATATTATTTTTGGGATCCACGTGTGAATAAATGCTGAGTACTTTGTCTTCAATAGATGCATGATTGTTAGTCAATTATTAGTCTGCATGTTCTGTGCATTAAAAGCTATTATGTGATGAAGAGTCTGAAACACCATTTGTAAGCAAAAATTTATCACACGACCAAAATGATGCCATAAGTCAATCTACTTTCATTTATACCTGTATATGTGTCACTGTTTGTCTCTGATCAGCACTAATACAGCAGGTGCTGTCCCCACTGACTGACATGTTAATCAGGTGGGATTTGGCCTCTAGTCAGTATAAATGTGATGGAAAATGGTTTGAATTACATGCTAAGCCTTTACTGGCCTGTAATCCGCTGCCCTTCACTTGGAAGAGTCATCCATGGGGTAAAGTGTGTGTGCATGTTTTCTGCAAACGTGTGCCTTAGTGTGAGTCCCACATGCTCTCCAAAATCATAAACTCACAGACACTTCAAACACCATAAGAGTTTCAGTGATTTCATCTGCTTATTTGGACTCTCCCGAGTAGGCACATTAGTTAAGTCATTGCATTTGGAGGGATGGAGGCAGCATGAAAAGAGGGAAGAGAAGGAAGCAGTGATGATGAGACACACTCAAAGCATCCCTTGCTGTTTTCTGAGCGACATCTAATCAACGTGTCTGCCCCCCTTGAGCCACAGATGGCCTAGATGAACATGGTCTCGCCAACAAACCAATAGATCAGTATCTCAAGGGCAGTGTACCCCTACACCCATCACTGAGTAAATAGAGCACTGCCTACGGGGCAGTCATTTTTACGCTTTTTCATTTCACTCAGTTCTTATATCACCTCTTAACCCTCTCTAACGCTGTGTGTATAAAAATCCCTCTGACCCTTCCCCCCTCATTGCTTATTGCCTCTATGCCAGGTGGTTGAGGTTACATTATCTTCATGATTAACAGATGGTGTATAATCTGCACAAAGATAAAGAGGACTAAAATTTCCTTCAGTGGGTAAGGGAAAGGTGAAATCCTTTAAATATAGCCCAAATGGAGAAGTGGGTTTTTGCCTGGAACAAATGAGCAGTGCTGAGTGAATGATAATTTAGCTTTTACTTAGCGTTTATTTATTTTATGTTTATTTATTCTATCCTGTTATTCTATTATTAATTTAGGCTTTACCTAATATTTATTGATTTTATTCTTATTCATTTTTTAATCTTCTTACTCTATTTATATTTATATTTATATTTATATTGTATCCTGTTCTTATTTATTTTATCATTTTACCCTGTATATATCCTATTGTGTCATATCTCCAGTGTTTCCTCAGAGGGCGCTCTCTGCACCGGGGCTGTGATCGACTGTGGCTGCTGGGTCTCTGGGGGTCCTCTCAGCCTGGCTGGGGGGCTCCTTGGCCTCCCTCCTGCTGTGTGCCCAGCCTGGAGGCTGCGGTCTGTGACCGGCTCCCGGTGCAGACGGCTCCCTGTTATAGTGTTTCCTCACTTGGCTTATGCGAGCCCAGCCCAATTTTTACTCTTTAAGTGTGCGCGTGTGTGTATGTGTGTGTGTGTGGGGGGGGGGTATGTGTGTATTCACATCATTTATGTTAATGAGAGTGTGGGGAGTGAGTTGGAGGGTGGGGTGGGCTGCTTTTAACTATGTAAAGCACTTTGTGCTACATTGTTTTTTGTATGAAAAGTGCTTTATAAATAAAGATTGATTGATTGATTGATTGATAATAAAAATCCATAACTGCCCCAAAAAGGGGTAGCTGACAGCAAAACATTGTTTGTACTTTGTTGGATGATTGTAAGATCTGAAGCACAGCTGTGTGAAGCAATCAGAAATCAAAAATCAGTTGATGATTATAGCAGATTTGGCAGTGTTTGGCAGCTTACGTTGGGGACCTGAAATAATTTGAAAAGTACAAAAGTACAGCTGCCAAAGATGCATCATCATGCAGGATACTGTGACAGATTCACCAGGGAATTGTTTCATAAGAGGTTAGATGCTAAAAACCATCATAAAAAAGCAAAGCAAGGTAGACAAAGGAAGAGAAGGAATATGCAGTGCAGCAGGAGAATATGTATAGATTGTTTAAGCTGCCAAAAAAGCTCTGTTACTTCAGGGAATGAACTTGGGACATTGGAGGATGTCTTCTGATGTTAAGTAAGAGGACAGTGGTAGTGAATCCTCTGGGTTCTGTAGATCACAGTGTGGGTCCTCCATGGATTGGGCTTGTTTCAGCGCATCCTGCTGATGTTTGATCTGATAGGAGTTTGATGACAATCCCACACCATGGTCTTGATGCCATACTCTTTGTACCAGTCCTGATGTGTTTTTGTCATATGGCAGGGAACAATGCCCCCCGGAAGAGGCCACTGCCATCAAAGTGTGCTCTTCCCATGTTAAAGTACACATGTACACATGTTAAAGTAACAGCCACATAAATGACTCAAGGTTTCGCAGCAGAATGCTGCATTTTATTGAGATAATCAGTGCCATAAATATTAGCTCTAAGCTATTTTTATGTTGTAACCGTTTAGATTACCCGGGGCTCACCCATCACTTCACTGGGTCCACATGATCATCTACTTGTTAACACATTCTAATCAGCCAATCACATGATAGCAACTCAGTATATTTAGTCAAATAGTAATAGACAAGATGACTTATTGGGAAAAACATACTGGGGAAAAATATGATTTAAGTGACCTTAGAGGATTGTTAGTACTGACTTCAATATTCCAGAATCCACTGCTCTACTGGGATTTTCTTGTACAACCATCTCTAAGGTTTAAAGAATGTTCTGAAAGAGAAAATATCCAGTGAGCAGCAGTTCTCCGGTCAGAGATCAGAAGTGAATAAGAAGTTAAGAGTGATAAGAGGGCAACAGTGTCTTGAATGACAACTCATTACAACCGAGGTATGAGAGAGCAGCAGAAGCAGAAGACCACATCAGGAGCACGCTAGTCAGCTAAGAGCAGGAAAATTAGGCTACAGTTTGCATGGGATCCAAACTGCACAATAGAAGACTTCTTGCTCTGATAAATTTAGATTTGAATGGTAGGGCCAGATATGTATCAGTCATTCACGCTGCTAGCTGTGGTGTAAGGGTGTAGGGGATAGTCTGTTGAATGAAGTAAATTGATTCCTTATTACCAGTTTAGCATCATTTACATGCCACAGCTTACCTGAGTATTGTTGCTGGTCTCTATGATTATCAGACCTCACTCCCAATAAAACATTTTAGACTGTGGTGCAGTGGGAGTTTGTCGTAATGGATGTGCAGCTGAAAAATCTATAGCAGCATGTCTGATGCTGACATGTGAATGTAGATCAAAATATCTAAGAAATGTTCCCAGCACCTTGTTGAATCTATGCCATGATGAATCAAGGCAGTTCTGATAGCCAAAGTACCAGCAACAAAGTGTCTGGTGAGTGTATATAAACATGAATAAATGCCAGTAGAAATGCTGTCTGTTAAATTATTAAGAATTTTAACCCCACAAATCAAATGCCATTCACCTTTGTTTCAGTGGAGTGTGGGCAGCTGTCTCTGTGACAGAAAATTCTGTGCATGCCTGTAGGTATAAAAATGAAAGGCATGCTGGCTTGTGAAGAATACACATCGTTTCAATAGGAATTTGTAAGTATACAGAAATGGAGCAGTGAGTTGGTGGATGAGAGAATTTGTTCACAGTTGTCTTTTCTTAGCTAAATAAACACTGAAGAGATTTATTTTCACAAACCAAGATACAGATCTCTGCATTTTCTTTCAAAGTAAGAAAAGTGTGTGTCTGCATGTATGTGTATTTGTATATGTGGAGACTTCAATTTGCTGGTCACCCTGAAGCAGGGCAGACACGAGCCCACAGAGACTCACGCACACACACACATACATACACCTCATGAATAGATGGTAAGGTCATTTAGAATAAGTATTGTCCATGCAAAAAGCAGAGTGACTGTCCTCTGTAGAGGAGAGGGGTACTTCTCTTCTATGCATCATTAGCTCTCGTCATTTCCTTGTGTGTATATGTGCTCACCATCTGCTGCACCCAATCAGAGCTGCTCATCAGTCATGGACCACTTCAGGTTCACATCTCTGTACAATGGCATCTCATTTCTGTCTCTCTCTAACTCTGAGTCGAGAGCAGCGCTCGTTCCTACATTTTTCTCTCCCTCTTTATGTTGTTCTCTTTTCGTCTTCCTCATTTCCTTTTTCTTGCGGTGATAGAGAGACACAATCAAGCTCACTGCTGCTTTTTTAACTGTCTGTCCATTTGGTGCTGGAAGAGTGATTTTCATCTCTCTCCTGTCATTCAGTAACCTCCACTGCCGTTATCATTTGTAGTCAAAAATAGGCCATAATGACTGCATATTGGCATTCTCTTACTTGGGAATAATGAATTCAGTGGATTCATGATTAATGTGGTGATAAAGGCATAATTAGTTGAAGAATTAACACGTGCTCCCTGTCTACACACTGATTGCTTGTGAGACAGTTGAGCATGTGGAAATCTTTTCACTTCCATGTGGCTCTAGGGGTGGTGCCAAGAGTAGCTGTTTTGTTGCATTCACATCTGTCAGTATTATTTTTCTTAGCCATTTATCCTCAAAATCAATAGTTTTTCAGTAATTTGAGCAAGGACACAAATAGTTTGTGGTCTCTGTGACCTATAAACTGTAATTCTATCGGTCACCATGACTAAATCTTACGGCTAATAAGTGATAATGGAATAAAGCTTGTGAGCCACCTCAGGGATACATCAGTCATGCATAATATTGTGACTGCTGACAGGTGAAGTGAGTAACGCTGATTATGTAATCATCATGCCACCTGTTAGTGGATGAGATAGATTAGGCAGCAAGTGAACATTTTGTTCTCAGTGTTGATGTGTTAGATGCAGGACAAATGGGAAAGTATAAGGAAATGAGTGAGTTTCAAGGGCCAAATTGTCAAACTTGGACATAGCATCTCTAAAACTGCAGCTCTCGTGTTCCCAGTCTGTAGTGGTTAGTGTCTAACAAAAGTGGTCCAAGAACAGTGGTGAACCAGTGACAGGGTCATGTTTAGCCAAGCTCACTGATGCACACGGAGAGCGAAAGCTGCCCCGTGTGGTCCGATCCAGTAAAGTTAATGCTTATAGAAAGAAAGATCTCTGAATAAACAGTGCAGTTTGTTGTGTATGTGGCTACACAGACCATTAAGGGTACCCACGCTGAATCTTGTCAACAATGGGAACGTGAGCATCAGAAGTGGATCCCGGAGCTATGGAAGAAAGTGGACTAGTCTGATTAATCACATTTTCATTAGCAGCACTTGGCATTAGGTTGCACTATGGGGGGAAGGCAAGCGGGCAGAAGCAGTGTGATGCTTTGGACAATGTCCTGCTGGGAAATCTTGGTTCCAGCTACCACTTACCTAAGTATTGTTGCAGAAAAGCATAAATGGTTCAAAAATGGTTTGAGAAGCATGACAAGTTTGAAATGTTGACTTGGCTTCCAAATTCCCCAGATCTCAACCCAATCGAGCCTTTATGAGATGTTCTGGGAAAGAACATCTGATCCATAGAGGCCACAGCTTGCAACTTGGAGAAATTAAAGGATCTGTAGCTAACCTGTTGGCGCCAGATACCACACCACATCTTCAGTGGTCTAGTGGAGTCAATGCCTTGATGGGTCAGGGCTGTTTTAGCAGCAAAAGGGGGGAGTATGAGACAGGTGGATAAAATATGTGTTGGACGCATACGAACTCCAGTAATCCACACCAGAGGAGTGGATTACTGTGGGAGCACTTAAAAAAATTTCTGAGGATGTCAGACTTTATTCTTGAATTCTATTGTAAGTGTCACATACTGTCAGAGTAAGTTAATTAAAAAGGAAAGAACTCTCATCCGCTTTTCCATTTCTGTTTGAGCATATGTCACTGGTGCTTGCTGTGTGGAATGACCAGGTCGATGACAAGCATACATATTCTCATAGTCATATAATCTTTTATAATGAATTTCCTTAATGAACTGGATCTTAAAGACCAGTTTAAAGTTTTAAGAAAAGTCTCCAAATCACTATCAAATCACTGTAAATGTCCCATCTCTGTCTCTGCATTGCTTATAAAGTTTATTCGTGATTAAAACTCGAAGCCTGTTGTTTACAGCAAAAAATTGTCAAGCCTCTTGGAATCTTTGAGAGAGTCAGAGACAGTAATTGGTTCTTAGACGCATTTTTCACTACATCTTTATGTTGTCACTGCGCCTACAACTGCTGCCCTAGATATGGAAATGGGCCGTGGCTAAAAAGAATCCACCCATGCCGCTGAATAGCCTTAGGTTGTTAGCTTGAATATCGTTGCTGATGAAGTCGATGTAGAAGCTCATTAAAAAGAAAGCTGTACAGCAGGTGGATAAATCATTGGATCCCTTTTAATCTGGACTAGCAGAGGGGTGGAGGATGCTGTCATATCCTACTGAATATCCTGTATAAACATCTGGAGGGCCAAAAGACTCATGCTAGACTTAATTATCTTAACTTTTTATTGGCTTTCAAAACTATCATCCCACACATACTCACTGATAAGATGCTGCCATATTTCACTCAACAGACATCTTGTGGGATGAAAGATAAGGACATTATGACTAATTAATCCCAACATGCAGGGATGGGCAGCTTCGCACTTCCACAGGTTTTCAAGTATTGGTCTTTGCGCTTTTCTTTTCTTGTCTTACACCAGCTTTAGCACACCAGTGTGATATTAAATAAAGTGCAATCATATATCAATGTAATATATATGTGATATTGTGCCTAAGCTATGAAGCCGGGAGGGTTTAAGTTTTAGGGTTTGCTCTTATTCCAGAAAGAGACTGAGCTCAGTGGCAGCAAAGCAAGCTTGAAACCTCCGTTTCTCACTTTCTTATCTCTTTCTGTGGTGTTTTTGTCTCTGTTTGCCCATCAAGTCTGTTAAAATTAGACAAGGCAACTGGATTTCTTACCGGGCAAAACCAAAAAGTTGATCAAAACAAACTGGACGGCTGTAATAACAGACACCCAGCAGAAGGCCAGAAGTCAGTCTGAGTTTAGCTGCGGCTGCTGTTGATTTCAAAGTGGCAGTCTTCAGTGATTTGAGTAAGAGCGGTAAGACGAGGCCAACTTTCAGAGTGGCTGTGCAGTATAGCGACATATCACATAGTACCTAAGGATAGTACTGTTGTAGCACCCTCTGACATTCTCACTTGTCACCACTATATCCATTGATCCATCACACTATTCTAAGAGTGTATCCTGTATAACAGCAACTTATCATTGTGTCACACTAAGTGTTAAACTGCTGGTTGCTGGCCAGGCTGGAGAGATTGCTCTGAAGGTGTATTACATTACAACTGATTATTATTCTCATGGGCTATACTGCCAAATGTGTAACTTAAAGTAGTCAGTGGGATTACTTATATCACGTTATTATTCTGATCATAGGGCTGTGTTCAGTTACAGTACATTAGCAGCTCACTGTATGATTTTCTTTTTTACAGAAGTAAATCTCAATACAAAGAACTAAAACTTTCTTTATACTAATTTGTATTCCTTTTGAGTGTTTTGTCTTTTTTTTGTCTGTGAGAGAAGGATTTATATATAGCCATCTAGAGTACTACTATCCTCTAGATATATAGTTGCAGTCAACACTGTCTTATAGAAGCCCGTTTCCGCCCAAAAAACGTATCCATAACTTAAAATTTCGAGTTATTTTCTTGAAATTTCGAGAAAAGTAACTCAAAATTTTGACTTACTTTTCTCAGAATTTTGAGTTAATAACTTGAAATTATTGCTGTTAGTGCTGCCAATCAGTAATCTAGGTGGAATGTGCACTCAAAACCGGATCGCAACAAATTGGCGCTTTCGAGAGTACGTTTGCTGATAGTAACGCCATGTGATTCAGCTAATAACACAAGGATTTCATCATTTGTGAAGCCACGCTGAAAATAATCAGCAATTTGTGCATTGATGACTGGCTACAATACTGGTAGCTTCAGCATTTATAGCCGAGGGCTTCAATTTCCGGGTAACAAGGAAACGACGTCATTCACATACATTACTGATTAGCAACGCTAACTTGAAATTTCGAGTTGTTAACTCAAAATTTTGAGAAATGTAAGTCAAAATTTCTAGTTAATAAGTCGCAGTTTTCTATTTCTATTAACTATTTTTTTTAGTGGCGGAAGCGGGCTTCCATACTGTCTCGCAATTAGGCTAAAAAAGCAGATTTTTTAAACCTCTTCTCATCTTGTGGCCATTCTAAAGCCGTGTTGACATCATACAGTTAGATCAGTAAGTGTTGGAACAAAGATACACAGATACACTGTTTCTGTAATTTTGCCTCCATCACACCACAGTGAATTTTAATCAAACAGTCGGGGTGTGATTTAAGTGCAGAATTTCAGGTTGAAGGTTTAAGTAGGTTTAACAAAAGTATTGCTTTAAGTCGTTAGGAATTCAAATCATTTTTATACATTGTCCCCCATTTTCAGAGACTTGCATGTTCTGTTCCTTCAATATGTCGTGATAAATTAAGTGGATAAAAGATCTAGAGTAATTCCACGTGCTGAACTAGCTTTTCACTGGAGTTCTCAATTTGAGGTCAATATAGATGTTGATTTAAGTGAAGGAGGATATTATGGATATTATAGGCTGAAAACCTTAAATAAACCTGTTGCATGTCACAACTCATTTCATAAAAACTTTAGGAGTGGCCACATGTATAGTTTGGTTTCTTCTTAAAAAGGAGAATTAGACTTCATCAGATAGCCGGCACAGTTCTGGAAAGTAGTCTTTGGACAGGTGAAACCAAGATTACCTTGTACCATAATGAATGGAAGAAAAAAGTATAGCAAAGGACAAAAATACCTCATGATCTGAAACATACCACATCATCTGTCAAACATGATGGAGTGTTATGGCATGGACATCTACGACTGCCAGTGGAACACTTGTGTGTATTGATGATGTGAAAATGTACATGGCTATACTCTCTGTTCAGATTCAGCCAAATGCTGCAAAACTAATCAGATGGCAGTTGAATAATGACCCAAAACATGCTAAGAGTTTTTCAAGGCAAAGAAATAAGACATTCTTCAGTCACTCAGTCAGTCACCTGATCACAACCCAACAGAGCATTTCAGTTACTGAAGGCAAAACTGCAGCCACAGGGACACACAAGCAACGACTGAAGGTGGCTGCAGTAAAGGCCTGGCAGAGCAATTCAAGGGAGGAAATGCAGCATTTAGTAATTCTAGACTTCAGGCAGTCACTGACTGCAGAGTCAATTCCCGATTCTCTAAAAATTGCTTTATTTCTTAAATAGTTAATGCAATACTTTTGTTAATCTAATTGAATTAAAGCTGAAAGTTTGCACTTATATCACACCTTGATTGGTTGATTTAAAATCCACTGTCATGGTTTATGAAGCATATCATTTATCCTTCAGGAGAAAGTATTCTTCACTTTCATATAGGTGCTTTGAGTTGATTTAAATATGTAAGATTTAAGATTAGTGTTCAGTTAGTTACTGATAAGCCACGCTTATCACCCACCCACAGTGTCAAGCATCAAAGAAAACAAAGTCATTGTGGTATATTTTCCGATGTTATGGCCTATAGTTTAAGTTTGCATTTATTAAAATAGAAGCGTCCTATTAAGATATAAGTTAAAAAAATGTTTGTTTCTATTTCAAGTAAATAGCAGATGCAATTCTGGTTATCTAGTAAATTTACTGAGAAGACATCTGTCATTTGACACGCTATCTGTGGTTTTTGTCTGAGCTTTAGTTTATTTCTGATTAAAATAACTGTCACTTACTTTACCTCTTTAACTTAAAGTCTTCAATTACCTGTCACCAAAAGCCTAATATCACCACTTTCCTTATCTGTAAACAATCTCATAAATAGTAGCCTCTGCGTGTGCCTTCTTATTCTTGCCAATCAAATCCTCCTGGGCTTTTCTAAGCAACTTGGTCCTCCTGCTTTTAAAAGGCTGTCAGTATGTTGATTTCTCTATAGAGGTTTAGCATGTGATTGATGAGCAGCAGTTGTCTTAGTCACTGACACTAAGACAGTGATGGAGAGGGTGCTTGATCCTCACCATTATCCCAAAATACATTAGGAAACAGATATATAACCAGCAGTGAAATGTCTGTGCAGCCATAAAGAGCATGCACTAACGAGGGCTGAATAATTGATATGGTGATAAGACTATTTTCCTAGTGGACTCATTCCAGCAGTTAAGGCTGTTGTGGAGGTAACAGCAGCATGTTTTGTTATTAATAGTCCCGTAATTATGAGTGGCAACCTGATTGATTCACTTCACTTCCTGTGAGAGCATTTGACGAGGCGCGCACATCATAGAACATCATACACAATTGTGCAGTTGCGCTTTCTCACGCGCACATTTCGTCATTTTATTTTAGGCAACCTCCCTCTTGCTCGGCGTTGAAAGTGTCAGCTACATAATTACCCTAGTTTAACAGTGTTAATAGGTTCCTGGGGGTCTTTTACATGCTGATAGAAAAGGGGAAGATGTGCCAGCAAGTGCAAGGAGGGAGGGGGGAAGGATGTGTGTGCTATTGCATGTAGGTGTGTGTTATGTAGAAATACAGGTGGTACTTTTAGCACTACATTGTTTCATTACAGTCATACATGCCAGAAAGTTTTTCCTCATGAGCCTTTTCCTCCCTTAACCTTCACACTTAAGACAGGAAACTGGCTACATGCCCAAAGGCACAACCAGGCCCCAAAAGCAGTCACGTGTGCTGTGCTAAGTGAAAGGCACAAGACGTGATGCTTGGCTTTTCGCAGACAGCTTTGGTCATAGAGCAGCGAGGAATTTTAAGGGGCAACTTAATTGGCTCGCGGAGTTCGAAGGTTGCAGTCGTTTGTCTTTTTTGTCAGCAGTGCAGTTTAATTTTCTTTTGCTTTTTCCAAACGGGCTAAAACACAGTGTCAAGTACAAACTGTCTAAGTGTTTGCACAGAAGTGTGTGCATGCAATTGCAATGCATCAGCCACGGCATAACCACAGTAGCTACCCATGATCTTGGCTGTAAAAGACTGTCTGTGATCCAGGTACCACGCAGAGGTTACTAATAGCTGATTTACAGATTTACGATGGTGAATGTGTCTATTCATCTGTTTGGCTGTTCATCATCTCTGCCTGTACTTATGGACTTGTTTGGAAAGACTCCAAGCATAGATTACAGTATGTGTGTAGTCTTTCTGTAGGTGCCTGAAGGTTAACAAAGCCAATACACTTCCCTATAAAAGTTTTGGCATGGATAATACTTGCATTACAGGAGCGCGCGCAGTGTCATGCACCCTCCACCCGCACTCCTGCAGCGCTTCATCTCTGCTTTGGCTTTTGGAGTGCAGGGGCAGCAGAGTACGGCCTCTGTCTGATTGCTCACAGCAAGGATGCCACATTGTGAACACAGGCTCTACCACTTGCTCACATGCAATAGACGCATAGTCTTGATTAGAATTTCTGGCTTATTTATGCAGTATATGCACAGGGCAGCATATGAACACAGGAAACTGTGCAAATGTTAGCATATGTGGATGGATTTGTTCTTTTTTTTGTCACTGCAGTTCTCAGATAAAATGGACAATGGGTCTTGATGCATTCTCAATCATCCACATAAGTAAATCTCCAAAAGTTTATTCTGTTCATCTGGATGTAGCGTTTTGTGGGAGAAACGTTTCGTCACTCATAATAATAATGGATTGCATTTATATAGCGCTTTTCGGGGCCCTCAAAGCGCTTTACAATACCACTATTCATTCACTCTCACATTCACACACTGGTGAAGGCAGCTACAGTTGTAGCCACAGCTGCCCTGGGGCAGACTGACAGAGGTGAGGCTGCTATATCGCGCCATCGGCCCCTCTGGCCTCTGGCTATCACCAGTAGGCGGTAGGTGAAGTGTCTTGCCCAAGGACACAACGACCGAGACTGTCCAAGCCGGGGTTCAAACCGGCAACCTTCTGATTACAAGACAAACACCCAACTCCTGAGCCACGATCGCCCCTCATCCAAGGGACTTCTTCAGTCTCAGCTGACTGCAGGTTTCCCCAATCTTATAAACAGCATAATGACTGAAACCAGCCCACTGAAGAAACAATGGGCTGGGAGGTCAGTTCCTCTCTAATTATGCAAATTCTCATGACCATTGATCAACAACCACTGATCAAAGCCCACTGATCAATGGCCATGAGTACCATTCACAGAGACTTGGGGAATGGCTGCAATCACAGCATTGTAAGATGGTGACAGATGTACCCTTAGGCCCCTCCTTGATTCAGAGATGGTCTTTCCCAATGGACATAATGATGTTATAATAGATTACTGCTTGCAAATGTGTTAAAGTTACATGATCAAAGAGATGTAACAGAGGCAAGTGTAAGCTATAAGAGACAAACTGCTATGAGTGAGTATTGACAAGGATGTAAATATTGTATCAAAGCCATTCGTGATATTTTTTGACAGAGAGATGTGTTTCATTGGAGCTCTATAGCTGTGTTAATGTGTTTAAACATTCCTTTGAACCTAGAAGTATTCAGTATTTTTAATCAATTGCTCACCTCTTACTTATTATTCTCTGCCCTGGCTATATACTGCTGAAAGGAAAGTCAAGAAACTCAAGAAACTAATGTATAAAATGATTGAGCTGTATTTATTTTCATTAAATGTTAACCACTGCAAAGCTAACTTGTTAAATTATTAAGTCTCAAGGTAAAGCCAAAGATGTGAATGAGTGAGGCCTATTTTAAGAGGTCAGTCTTATGTTTTCAGATTTATTATTAAAATAAAGTCAAAAAGGAAACCACAATTCTAGGTTTATTTGCAGCATTGACCCTTATAGGATGAGTATGTGGAGAGAAGTGTGAATTCTAAAAGAAGGCCCCAGCCACGCAGGCCTAGAGATCATTCAGCCCCCCTGATGGTGACTGGGTGTTAAGGAAAAATGTGTATTCCCTGATCAGTTGCCAAGAGGCTGTTGACTGTTGCTAGGTGAAATTTGTCAAAAAGAGGTATACAGTGCTCTGCCAACAATTTCCTGCTTGCTTTGGTTGCTACCAGGTTACCACTGAAGAAGTTGACTTCAGAGACAATTTGCCTTTAAAATAAAACTTGTGGCTTACTGCTGGTACAGACACATTTCAAAAGACAGAACTTTATTTTGAAGGCTAATGTTCTGTTTCTCGCGTTTCACTATCGCTGAGCCAGTACTTGGCAAATGCTTTCACACAAGTGTTGGCAGACTCTGATAGTTTGGCACTTGCCCAGCACCACACAGTACGCAGATAGTGGTGGTTAGCGGGTGAACACAGCGAGGCTGCTAGATGTGACCTTGCATTTAAGAGGTGTCTACTATAAAGAAATATTTGCTCCAACAAATCTATAATAATATAACCTGGTTATTGGTTTGTCTGTTTCGCTAGTTTGTTTGCAGGATTACTCCAAAAATTATGGATGACAGTGAATGAAAATGAAAAAATTTAGACTTGGACCAAACTACAGGCAGATTATGCTCATTGTCATTGCACTTTGGTGTTGTTTTCACATCATCCAGCTCCCATCCATCTCTGTATTCTGGTACACTGCCAAGCTAGAGGCATGTGTATGAGAGGTTTGGTTTCTACATGCATGGGGCATAAAAATCTGTACGGAGGGATATTATTGAACCAGAAGAAAACTTTGTAGAAAACTGTAAACCAACCACAATTGCTTTGTTTCCTATTCTGACTTCTTTTATTCCTTGTATTCCAGGACATCTATTGTTTAGAAGTAGCGAATCAATTTTAAATATATAATTTACAGGACTATGTATATGTCATAGTTCATTTTTTAACATACATTCATCGATGTATATTAAATGTAAATAACAAATATTAAAAGATATAATCCTGGTCTTGTGAAAAAATAATTGACTTAATAATTTCAGCCTTAGCAAAGGTGAGTTTTCCAAAGTTTTCCATGCATTTTTCAGAATTTGTGACAATTCTGGCTACTAAAAGTTAAAGTTAGTGTTCTACGGGCATCAAACCATCTGCTACCAGACTCCTTGCCCTTCTGTACTGTATGTATCGCCTCTAATAATCTCTGTCTTTGTGTGTCCCCTTGAGTAACATGGCAACATAAATAACAAGTGCTCTTAGTTCTAGGTATGTAATCCTGGGAGTGCCACAGTGACGGATGGATGCAGGAGTAGCTCATTGGCAAGGACAACTTGCACGCCAGCATCAACACCATAGCTGATCCCTGGATAATACAGTTGGATAGTCTTGAATAACACACACACACACACACACACACACACACACACACACACACACACAGAGATAGACATGTGCAGCTAAATCAGTCTCACTTACCACATGCTGAAACAGCATGTCAAACTGAAGTAGCAGTGGCCTTTATCTCCCTTTATCAGGACACCTTTGCATTTCTTCTATCTTCAGAAACCCCTTCCTGTTGCACTGATGTGTCTGTATGTGTCCATTCAGACATATGTGGAAAAGTGGAAATGTTTAGTTTTATGTGGTCCACCTCATTTGAAATAACAGAACTTCTGTTATTTCTTAGGGTGGATTCTGCATCGGAACAAATACCTGTTTCCTGTATAACTTTTAAAAGCATAAAATAGTCAAAAGCATCACTAAATTAGATTTGTTTACATCAGAGAAGGCAGTTTTGTCAGTGTTTCTCCCTACATGTGAGGAAACCTAACTCAGCTCTCTTGCTTCTAATGAATGTCCTCCTACAGAACTAATGTCATTAACAACAGGTAGGGATGAGGCTAATGCAATCAAATCCTCTCAGTGATTACAACTACCATCAGCCAGCCCCGCATCACACCAATGAGAAGAAGCGGCTCATTAGGAATGCTTGTAAACAATACACCACGGGCTTCAAAGAAGCCTCCTCCCTAAAAGCTATCAGCAAAAAGAGGCAGCAATAAAAAATAGAGAGGAATATGAGATGGTTTTAATCCAGCAGTTTAAAGTCTAGTTCTTCTTGTTGTTTGCTTATTTTGTTTATTACTTTCTAATTTTGAAAGCATTTCTACAGTGGAAAAGTGGCTGCGGCGGGATGAGACTCAGGTTTCAACTGCGTCTGTACACTGCTCGCTGGGGAAACAGGTTGGCAGGTTTGATGCATGATGTTTGTATATGCTGTAGGTGTGGCCACTAAAGGTAACATATAGAGATTCTCATGACAATTGATAATGAAGAAAAATGAAATTTATAGAAAACATTGTGTCAAAATCACCTGTTTTTTCAGTTACATATTATATGGTTTGGATTATTAACCTTAATCTGTTATGAGTAAATTAAAGTAAATGTCTTAATTTTTAATAATTAATAACACACCTTCATGATTAACAGTCGCAAGGCTACATTCATATGAGAAATATTTGGATTTAAACATCCCTTTTGTTTTATCATAAGTTTGATTCATGAGCTTAAATCAAAGCATCACTTAGTTTTTAAACAGACACCACGCCTGTATTTAGCTGGATTGATTATCTTTTTCCCTATTAATATATACAAACATAAATTAGATAGGAACGTCTTGTTCTGGTAAAGGAAAAGAAGTTTACATTTGAACAACTCTCAGACGTTTGTGGTTACATAACATCAAAATAATCAAAACGTGTTCAACCAGCGTAATTCAAATAATATTTCAGGGTTCAGCACCTTTTTTACACCTTTATAAAAATGTGTTTAAACTTGATGACAGATGAAAGCTTGTGTGGAGCTGCAGCAAAAGATGAACATGATCCCTTTAATACGTTGCCAACAGGAGCCTGTAACAGCCTTCCTCTTTCTCTGCCAGCTAAGTCTGAATCTGTTCAGGTCATTCTTGTCTAAAAACTGTGTGGTCAAAATACCATCCATCCATCCATCCATCTTCATCCGCTTATCCGAGGTCGGGTCGCGGGGGTAGCAGCCTAAGCAAAGAGGTCCAGACCTCCCTCTCCCCAGCCACCTCCTCCAGCTTGTCCGGGGGAATACCAAGGCGTTCCCAGGCCAGCCGAGAGATATAATCTCTCCAGCGTGTCCTGGGTCTGCCCCGGGGCCTCCTCCCGGTGGGACATGCCTGGAACACCTCGCCCAGGAGGCGCCCAGGGGGCATCCTTGCCAGATGCCCGAACCACCTCAGCTGGCTCCTTTCGATGTGGAGCAGCAGCTGCTCTACTCTAAGCCCCTCCCGGATGGCCGAACTTCTCACCCTATCTCTAAGGGAGAGGCCAGCCACCCTTCGGAGGAAGCTCATTTCCGCCGCTTGTATCCGCGATCTCGTTCTTTCGGTCACTACCCACAGCTCGTGGCCATAGGTGAGGGTAGGGACGTAGATCGACCGGTAAATTGAGAGCTTCGCTTTTACACTCAGCTCCCTCTTCACCACGACTGACCGGTGCAGCGTCCGCATTACTGCAGCCGCAGCCCCAATCCGTCTGTCGATCTCCAGCTCCCTTCTCCCATCACTCGCGAACAAGACCCCGAGATACTTGAACTCCTCCACTTGGGGCAGGAACTCATCCCCGACCCGGAGTGGGCACTCCACCCTTTTCCGGCTGAGAACCATGGCCTCAGATTTGGAGGTGCTGATCCTCATTCCCGCTGCGTTACACTCGGCTGCGAACCGCTCCAGTGCGAGCTGGAGGCCCTCACCCGATGAAGCCAACAGAACCACATCATCCGCAAAAATCAGAGATGAGATTCTGAGGCCACCAAAGCGAAAGCCCTCCGCCACTTGGCTGCGCCTAGAAATCCTGTCCATAAAAATTATGAACAGAACCGGAGACAAAGGGCAGCCTTGGCGGAGCCCATCACCCACCAGGAACGAGTCCGACTTATTGCCGGCAATGCGAACCAAGCTCTTGCAACGGTTGTATAGGGATTGAATGGCCCGTAGCAATGGGCCAGACACCCCATACTCGCGCAACACCTCCCACAGGACGCCCCGAGGGACACGGTCGAATGCCTTCTCCAGGTCCACAAAACACATGTAGACTGGTTGGGCAAACTCCCATGCACCCTCAAGTATCCTCGAGAGGACAAAGAGCTGGTCCAGTGTTCCGCGACCAGGACGAAAACCGCATTGTTCCTCCTGTATCCGAGGTTCGACTAGCGGACGAACCCTCCTCTCCAGCACCCTGGCATAGACTTTCCCGGGGAGGCTGAGGAGTGTGATCCCCCTGTAGTTGGAACACACCCTCCGGTCCCCCTTCTTGAAGATGGGGACCACCACCCCGGTCTGCCAGTCCACAGGTACTGCCCCTGATCTCCACGCAACATTGCAGAGACGTGTCAACCAAGACAGCCCTACAACGTCCAGAGCCTTCAGGAACTCGGGGCGGACCTCATCGACACCAGGGGCTCTGCCACCAAGGAGTTGTTTAACTGCCTCAGTGACCTCGCCCCCGGAAATCGGTGGGTCACACCCCTCATCCCCAGACTCTGCTTCCTCCCCGGAAGACGTGTCAGTGGGATTAAGGAGGTCCTCGAAGTATTCCTTCCACCGCCCGACAATTTTCTCAGTCGACGTCAACAGCGCTCCGCCAGCACTATACACAGTGCAGGTAGAGCACCGCTTTCCCCTCCTGAGACGCCTGACGGTTTGCCAGAATCTCTTCGAGGCAGTCCGAAAGTCTTTTTCCATGGCCTCTCCGAACTCCTCCCACACCCGAGTTTTTGCTTCAGCCACTGCCCGAGCCGCATTCCGCTTGGCCTGTCGATACCTGTCGGCTGCCTCCGGAGTCCCACAGGCTAACCAAGCCCGATAGGCCTCCTTCTTCAGCCTGGTGGCTCCCTTCACCTCTGGTGTCCACCATTTGGTTCGGGGATTACCACCACGGCAGGCACCAACCACCTTGCGGCCGCAGCTCAATGCAGCAGCTTCGGCAATGGAGACGCTGAACATGGTCCATTCGGACTCAATGTCCCCAGTCTCCCTCGGAATGCTGTTGAAGCTCTGCCGGAGGTGTGCGTTGAAGATCTCGCGGACTGGGGCCTCTGCTAGACGTTCCCAGCACACCCTCACTGCGCGTTTAGGTGCACCAGGTCTGTCCAGCGTCCTCCCCCGCCACCTGATCCAACTCACCACCAGGTGGTGATCAGTTGACAGCTCAGCCCCTCTCTTTACCCGAGTGTCCAGAACATATGGTCGCAGGTCTGGTGATACGATTACAAAATCGATCATCGACCTACGGCCTAGAGCATCCTGGTGCCACGTGCACTTATGGACACTCTTATGTTCGAACAGGGTGTTCGTTATGGCCAAACTGTGATTAGCACAGAAGTCCAATAACAAAGCACCGCTCGGGTTCAGATCAGGGAGGCCGTTCCTCCCAATCACGCCCCTCCAGGTCTCGCTGTCGTTACCCACGTGAGCATTGAAGTCTCCCAGCAGGACAACAGAGTCTCCAGGTGGAGCACCTTCCAGCACCCCCCCCAGGGACTCTAAGAAGGCTGGGTACTCCGAACTGCCACTCGGCGCATAAGCGCAGATGACAGTCAGGACCCGTTCCCCGACCCTAAGGCGCAGGGAACAAACCCTCTCGTCCACCGGGAAAAACCCCAACGTACCGGCAGCAAGCCGAGGGGATATAAGAATACCCACCCCAGCCCGCCGCCTCTCACCAGGGGCAACTCCAGACTGAGACAGAGTCCAGCCCCTCTCCAGGAGACTGGTTCCAGAGCCCAGACAATGCGTAGAGGTGAGCCCAACTATATCTAGCCGGTACCTCTCAACCTCACGCACCAACTCAGGCTCCTTCCCCACCAGAGAGGTGACATTCCATGTCCCTATTGCCAGTCTTGGCAGCCGGGGGTCGGTCCGCCAGGGCCTCCGCTCCTGGCCGCCACCCGGCTCACAATGCACCCGACCCCTATGGCGCCTCCTGCGGGTGGTGGGCCTGCGGGAGGATGGGCCCATGTCTCCTCTTCGGGCTGTGCCCGGCCGGGCCCCATGGACTAAGGCCCGGCCACCAGACGCTCGCCCTCGGGCACCCTCCCCGGGCCTGGCTCCAGGGCGGGGCCCCGGTAACCCTATCCCGGGCAGGGTAAACTGTTCCCTCGATATTCTTTTCATGGGGGTCTTCTGAATGGTCAAAATACCATGGATTCCTTAATTATACATAACACTGTGAGAGAACGTCTGCTCCACATAGTTTCTTTCGCTCTTAAAGAGAAACAGATCAGAGGCCATCCCTAGCCACAACTGCCTTCTGATTCACTTTTTTTTTAAAGAGCTTACAATCATCTACCCACTTTAAAAATATATTAGTGGAATAACAAGTTTACACAGATGGAGGACTGTGTGTTTGCGTATTTGTTTTTGTGGGTGCAGGAATGTGCAGGCATAAAAAGGAAGTTAAAAAGGCTGTACTTAATTTCAGCTGCATGCAGTAGAGTGATGAACTGCACCTGTGCCCAACTTGCACCCTTCTTCCTTCTCTCCTATGTCCTATAGGCAGTCTTTTTCCTCCCATTCATCAGTCATGCTATCTGGGCTAGAAATGCTTCCCTGCTTCCCCCTCTATGTGAAAAACTCTGTAAACTATCTGGGGAATTGCATGTTTTTCTTTGAAAATGTGAGAGTTTGGCATTTAAGTATCGGAACATATTAGCTGATAATTGCATTAGTGTCTTGAGAAAGTCATACAGGGCACATCATCCTTACTTGCAGGATTAGAGTTTCTTATCTGAAAGCAAAAATCCATACACTCTCTCTGCAAAATCTGTGGCCTGTCAGATCTGAATAAATCCATTTCCCCAGACATCTGTCAGAGCACACTGCATTATCTGAATCTTGCTGGTTGTGGATTGCTGGTAAAGCAGATGGTTGTACATTTTTGTAATTATTAGTTAGAATGAGTGAAAAAAGGACAGTCAAATTTTTCCCTTTTAGAGGGTGGACTGCTTTTTCTGGCATAATTTGCAGTGAAAGTGAGTGAAGGGGAAGCCAGCACCAGTCAGTACTAATAAATCTGAGTGATTCTCTCAGTCATGCATGTTCAAGCCAGCGGTGGCAAATGTCCTTGATGTTATTTTTAAATCTGGTCATCAGAATACCTCTGCAGATACGCCAAACACCACAGGCATGGCTCACAAACCGCCAGCGTTTTGTGTCGCACCTCAGCCAACAGATGCCCTGTGGGATGAAGATGACTAGCCATTAAGAAATTAATTAGATTTATTCCTGGCTGGAAATGACTTCAGCAGTGCCTCTCCCAAATATTGCTGTTGCTTTCACAACGGCTCATAACTGTCAGGGGATTGTGTTGTTTAGCTCTTACAGATTGTGTTAGATGTTTGCTGAAGCACACAGACACAAACTGACAAGAGGTTGGTGGCACGAGCCAAAGCAGATTGTAAAATAATCACCTCTTAGATAGGAGGTGAACAAAGTCACATCTTAAATCTGGACTCCAGGAGAGTTAAGTTTGTGTCTCCCCATCTGCATTTCTGTGGATTTGTGCATCTGGTTGATTGAGCAGTGTGTGTGTAAGTGTGTGCATATGTTGTAACTGTGGCTGAGTCTGGGTTTGTCCATGTCTAAGTATATCTAGTGTTGTATGGAAACTTTCCCAGTGTCTGTGTTTACTCCTGCTGGGCAGTTCCCCAGCTGAGTTTGTGGTCAAATGTGAATAAGGCGAATATGCGCCTGTTTTCCTGCATCGGCTAACTTTGGAACACTTGAGGTAGACGGATGTTTGAACAGTAGTGTAAAAACTGGACTGGTCTGTTTTTTTGCGGTCGAGAAATAAATGGGCCACACTAGATGGAGTCAGCGTATTCAGTGCGGTGGTTGTGTGCCTTTTGAAAACTGTAAAAGCTGGTGTTTGGCATCAGTTTCACCTGCTATGCTTGACCGAGTGCATGACAGTAACTCTGGAAGGGAACTGTGTCATTGAATAATAAGAGTTGAAAAGCACAAGGCACAGAACTTGTTCTTGCGAGGTAATAAATACAAGGCAAAACTCGGTGGAAAAGAAGCGAGTGAACAATCGTACAATGCAAAATCTTTATTTGTCAGGGTTGTAACAGATGAGTATCTGATGCTTTATAGCTGCACAAATCAAAAATACCAAGTTGCATCCTTTATTGAACTTTAACAGTTTTCAAAACAGCAGTGTGCATACAGCTGCAAACTGGTGAGCAGATGTTTCTTCTCATCCTTTGATCGACGTGGAACTAAATAACTCCTACATGCTCATCTTTACGGCTCCATTCATTCCACCTTTTCTACGTTCCTCTCTCGAGCACCGTTTTGAAGTACTAACATTTCTGAGTGAAATCTCAATGAAAGGATTAAATTCCACTTGAGCTCTGTTAGGAAAAGCTGTAGATTACCCTCTCCATTGTGTAGTTTTCTTTTTTGTTTAATAGTGCACACAATTCACGTTTATTTCCACTGTGACTTAATGTATCTGGCTTATTCGGCGCGCATAATTTAACGAAAGGGGGGTAACAATCCATATAGGATGTCACGCTCATATAGTCTTTTTGACATGTTGCTATAAAATCCCCCCAAAGCACGAAAAGAGAAAACTGACTTTTTCTTACATCCTAAAACAATACGAAAGTCATCCATCACTGTACATCCAAAAACATAAATTTTAATTTTGCTCATGTTCCTGTAAGCTTGAACACAGTCTGATTCAACAAACAAGGATGAGAATGTGTATTTCACATAACTTGAAACCATCCGGCACATATTAATAGCTGCTTCCTGGGGGATGTGTCTTTGAGATGCAGAAAGAGAAAAGTTAAGACAAAGATTGACTGACTGTTTGAAAGATAAAACCATGTAAAGTAAAACAGAATAAGAGATAAAAAGAAAAAAAGGAAACTCCAGTTTTTGTTGGTTGCTATAAAGTTTGCATATTACTGTTTGAAACTTCTGTTTATGCTACAAAAAAGAGGTGCTTCTGTGGTTACCAAAGAGTACATGGAAATGTTGTGAAGTAGATGAGGTAACACAACGAAAAGGAAATCCTAATTTGGCAAGATGTGTATTTGTCATGGTCCTGGGTCGTGCGACCCAGTGTTTTGTGTTTAGTCTATTTTGATGTTTATTGATTGTTTAGGTTCATTAAGTTAGTCCAGCCATCTGTATATACCACCCTTGCATTACGTCTCCCTTGCCCTTCGTGTGTTCATGTCTGTGTGTCTTGTACTGTCAAGTTCATGCTGTCAGTTATGTCACCTCCCCCTGTACTACGTCTCCCCGGTTCATGTCTCATGTTTCCTGTTTTACTTTGAAGGCCTGCATTCACTGTCAGTGTATTCAGTTTCACTCCTCCTGTCCTGTCGTTAAGTTCATGTGTGTCAGCTGCGTTCCCATGTGTGGCCACTTCCCCTGATCATTCCTCATGTGTATTTAGTCTCTGTGTTTCATGTAGTCTGCGTCGCGTCGTCTGTGTTCCCACCCTCCATGTTTCCATGCCCGGTCTGTTGTATTCATAGCCTTACCATAGTTCATTCCCAGTTTAGGTTTCTGTTTAGTTATTGCTTTTGAGCTGCCCTTATTCTTGTTTGTTTCTCTTGCGTTACCAGCCACAATAAAAGGCTCGCTTTTGTTTAAAGTTTACTCCCGTGTCACTCGTGTCTGCACCTGAGTCCTCCACGCACTCTCCACACGGTCTGCCCCGGCGGTCCGTGACAGTATTAGGATATTTGCTTAAGTCTCATAAAACAAGACTGAAATAACTAGTGTTATGCAGATCCTTATTTTTAATGAAACAACCAGCTCCTTAGACCAGACACAGACTTGTGTCATTTGTAACACATGAATGCAAATTTGAAACTTTGGGTTTTCTCACTTTGCTTATCTCTCTCCCACCAGCCGCTTACAGGAAATTGTTTTTTTTTTTCATACTGTTGACAAGCGCTTGAGCACAGAGGCTCACCGGATTGTTGCGGTAGGTTGTTTACACTGCAATAGAAATGGTCTGCTTTGAAAAACTTTTAAAAGCAAGCAAATGTACAAGCGGTTTAATTTACAAGACGGTTCAAATGACAAGAAGTAAACATGATAATTGGTCTTTATGAAGTTCTGCTCGGTGGAGATACATCACAAGAAAGCTTGTAAACTGTTACCACATCCCATATCTTTCACAAAGGCTATGACAGACATGATATGTCTTAGCTTGTCATTTTGGATATCTTATAATATAAATATCTTTAATGCTGTTAACCTCATGTAACCGCATGTAAACCTTGTAGGTTTTAATAAGAAATCAGATTTTGTCCTGTCCAAGTTCTCTTTTGAGGTGTAACTGATCCCCCACTGATGGGATCAGCGTGATGCTGTATAAATAATTATACATATAATATAATAAATTTCCCCTGTTTTTTTTCTTTTTTGCAAACAAACACACATTCATTGCCAAACAAACACACACACACAAACAGAGTGAACAAATGCCCTCCCTGTGCGCTCCCAAAGAACTGCTGCAAACAGAGATTAGAGAAAACACATCAATTCATGTGCCAGTGCTCTTTATTTACTCTCGGGCTTGGGTTTGGGGTGATAGGGACTGCAAACACTCTGTCCTAGCTTTCGACTACTGAACTAGCCATACAACAGTTGAGGTTTCTTTCTCAGTAAGCACTGCACTGATTCCTGTATAATTACACTCATTAGAGGACCGCAGCCTGGACTTTACATAATCAACATTGATGTGCTGGGCACAAAGACATGGACCTCAGGCCCGTTCTGTAGTTGCAGTAATGACAATACAGTCATCATGACAGTAATGATACTTTGATGATGCCAATTATACAAGAGACTTTGTTCTGTCTTTACCAATCTCTCCTCACTCTTTCCATGTGTTTCTTTCTGCCTCCCTGGCACCACTGACCTCTATAATAAATGCTCTGTGCTTTAGTTGATTGTCAGGAGGATTTTGATCCTTCCCCATCTGAAATGCATCAGACAGGGAAATAGATTATCCCCTTCTGCAGTCATTTTGCTTACAGTCCTTGCTGTCAGGATTGCTTTATGCAAGAAATCTGGGCTATTGATATTTTGTATCCAATTATTTAGACAGGAGTCTTTTTCTTCTACTTCATTTCCTTTTATTTTTTTAATCTCCTCTTACCCAGTGAATGCACGACATCTCCGCATATGTGTGTGTGTGTTGTAGCTGCTTTAATGCTTGTTAGCTTGATTAGATTATTTTCATTTTTTTTTCAGTTGTGTTTGTTGCGTTGCTAAGATGAGTCCATGTGGTTTTGACAGCAGATTCAATATATATTTTATAAATTTTAAATGCTTGTGTTTAGTTTGCAATTTCTGCATGTTTGATGAATTGCTGCCCTTTACTAAAAAAAAAAAACTGAGGTCAGCATATGTTTGTGTTTGTGTGTGCAACTGTACACATGCATGGTTTGTGTATAGCCATGCCTGTACATGCATGTCTGTCTCATGGCAGTTTGAACTGGATGTGGAACATGTAACTTGCATGCAAATCTCTGCTTCCAATTGGCTTCACTTGTTGTCAGTATTCCCCTCTCATCAGGGTGATTTAAGAGCTGCTAACTGCCATGCAGTGTTTGCGCCGGTCCATCTGGAAGCCAGTTTCTGCCTGAACCAGAATGCCCCCATGCCAACTGGCCACAGAGGATGGGTGGGGGAGCTGTCTGAGGTGGGCCAGTGGCTGGTTTAAGCTGGGGAAAGTGCAACAGTATTTCAGGATCAGCGAGCAGCGGACGTAAGATCGTAAATAGAGTTTTTATTGCTGAGCTGCTATGCTGGGTGAGCCTCAGTCTTTCAGCAAGATCGTAGCAGTGATTGATGTTTCCAATGTGCCGAGGGAGGAGGCTGTGCAGCGTGGGGGTGCATCAGACAGCGGAAACGGCGGACATGGCAAGGCTGGCAGAGCCTCCTGCCCTCCCTCATTTCCCCAGGGTTACCCCCTGACAATCTCCTGTCCTGTGTCAGCCTACAGATCTCTGTGTGGACACGGCATGGACTCTTGTCCCACACAGCTTCTACCTTGAGCTGGAAGTGTCTTTAAAGTCACTGCAGGATATTCAGTACAAACAGACTCACATACTCACTGTTGAAAAAGCTGGAGAAACCTTTTGGTCCTGGTGCTGCTGTTCATGAAAGTAGCTGGTTCTGTCCATTGTCCTGTATCATAACATTGACAGAGAAGTAAGGGACACCGGTGAGTGTTGTTAGAAGTGAATTCCTTGAACAACCCTGTATGTACTTAAAAGCACGAGACAATCTGCAGCCCTGTTTTTCCAAATATAGATGCACTGAAAAGCTTAAGAGCATGCAGCCTAGAGATTCCGGGTTTCTTCTTCTATTTTAGTAACACAACAAAGCTGACTGAATTAGCTGTGAAAATCTGTGTAAGATCAAAATTACGCAGTTAAATGAAAATCTCACTTTTATAACATACACAGAGAATTTCAAACATTTCTAAATAAAAAAAACTGTCTTACGTACATCAGTCTTACGTGTGTCAAATCCCTATATAAAGGTTTTCTTCATAGCTGTATAACCAGATGACTCATGTTCAAAATGTAGATAGTGTAGCAGGTAGAAATACGTTCCTTCTGTGAGCTTGGCCATTTTTATGTGTCATGCTACATACATTTCCACTGAAGCTCTAAAGTTAACTTTATTCACATAAAATAAAAAATAATTTTTAACATACAGATCTGTGCTACACTGGTCTCTATGGTAACAGTCATGCCTGCATGATCTGAAAGCATGGTCTGCATAAGGTCACAATCTACCTTTGCAGAATTGTCCGGCTGAAAAAAAATAAATGTATATATGAATGTTAGGATTCTTTAATGGTCTGTAAGGAAATATCTTTTGCAAGGGTGCAATATGCTCTCTATGTGTTCTGCATGTCTTCACTAAGGTTCTTGTTTTTACAACCTTGCTAATTTAGGGTGACTAGTTGAGTTGTCTGGCAGGAGTGAGAAGGTTGCGTGGTTAAGGACTACAGAGATTTTTTTTCATTCAGTGCCAGAGAGCAGCATTGCTCAAAGCTTTTGAGAAAACATCTGATGGAGCCTCTTGAGTGCTCCCAGATTGGCAATGTGAATAGCAGCTTTCATGGAGGCTGCTTGCTCTAATGTGTTTTTGAGTACTGTGTGTGTGTGTGTGTGTGTTTGCTCACATTTGTGTGTCCTTGTGTGAGCATTTTCTCTTAATGCTTGTATGTACGTATGTGTCATAGGTTCAACTTTACTCTCTGCGTATGTGTGTTTGGTGCATGTGTTTGAGCAGTTTGGTTGTTTACATAAATAACTTGAGGCGGAGGCAAAAAAGCCAGCAGCAGAAATGCACAGCTGGGTGTGTTTCAGGGACATTTTACAGTGGTGATGGCTCAATCCTTCACAGAGCTACAGTAGAGCTACCTTTTCATTTATTTATGTGGAGTGGATGCATATGAAACAAATAGCTCTTATTTTCAACTGCTTTCTTCAGAGAATCTTAATTGTCTCTTTCAATATTTTTGGCCTGCTTATCTTCAGCAGACACATTTACAGAAGTCTCTTTATCCATTTGTACATAGTTCTGGTAAATAAAGTGTTTAATATCCCATATACTTCTATATTTCCTAAAGCTGCTGATGTTGAAGAAATACTGTAGGTTGTATAGTTTATAGTTTTTTCCCCCTATATGCACCTGTTTGTTCCATGCACAGTTACTTGAAGATCCTGCATAGAGGCGGCATGGTTTCCACTGCAGCATTTTGGCTTGCAGGGGGGGACAGATAGCACTCTGCCATGGAGTCATCCTAAGTGAAATAGCTTGACATAGGAGCCTTACTGTTCCTCTGAGAGTCACACTGCAGCACTCTGTCTCCCCCAAGTGGTACTTCCTTGCACCCCGGACCTCCACCATATGAACAACAGCTGACAGTGTGATCATGCTTGCACTTGTGCCCAGCATTTCTTTTCACACTTTCCTAATCTCTTCATAAATGTCCAAATAAACATCCATATGAACAGCATCATCTTTTTGGGCTCTTCATAAATGTTTTTTGTTTTTATACACGTGTCACTGTTCAGAGGGTATTTGATTCCACACACTCCTTGACACTTTAGGAATCAAGGGTATTTTTGCAGTTGTCCTCTGCAGCTATCAGGTTTTAAGAGAGTTTTCCTTGCTGGATGGGCCAGGCCAGACCAGACTGTGATAAGTTATTCCATAATGTTTTACACATCTTCTCTAGCCTTCCTCAGAAAGAAAAGGAGGATCCAATGTTTCCTTGGGTTTTGTGTGTATGTAATTGCTAGCCTCTAAGGGTACTTTCTTCCAGTTTGTATTAAACATCTTCTCCATCTTGCTCTTTTCTTCTACCACAGGTATGAAACGTCCGTTCAGCCCGTCGTTGCTGCCAACAATCGAGCTGGACAAAAGGACGGGCAGCACTGAGCTGGTAGTGCAAATGGACAGCGAGCTTTCCTGCAGCATAGGGGATGAGGGCGTACGACCAGATGAGCAATCACCAGGGGGCGCCTTGCATTCTACGCTCTGCAGACCAAAAAGGGAGAGGAAGCAACGAAGCTACACATTGTGTGATGTGTGCAACATACAGCTGAATTCAGCTGTACAGGCCCAGATTCACTACAATGGCAAATCCCACCAAAAGAGACTCAAGCAAGTCAGCAATGGCAAGATACCAAACAACGCAGGTAGGTCTTAAGCGCTGCTTGACTGACCATTTGTTTAAAGTTGCAAAATAAGATATACATGCAGAAAAGTGGATAAAGTCTTTAACTGGATTTTTATAACAGTGTCCAGCACAAGGGTCATGCAGCTTAACAGAATCCCACACACTGTTCACAGCACACTGTCACAAGTTCCTCGTGCCATTCCTCTGTATTTGTGTTGAATAGAAGTTAAACAAATTGGATTCTATTTGGTGAAATGTGTTCAGACACAGCCTTGGGCTGAAGACACAAACACACGCACGGACACAGTAGCATACAAGTAGAGCAGAGCTGAGTGAAGTTAGAAAACAAGAAGCTAATTAAGTGCTGCTTGTGTTTGATGGTTGTGTTCCTGGAAGTGAGGCGGCTGGAGTGAAGTTGGACATTTTTTCATTCTAGTCACAGTCTTGTTTAGAGCTCTGCTGCAGGGAAATCAGTCTCTCAGTTAAATTTGACGTGTTCACACTTTCATTCGCTTCTTTGCTCTGTCTCCAGCCTCGGCAAAAGACGTACATGCGACCAAAACATGTATGCAGACTCATTTATCTCAATAAAAAGAAAATACACAGGGCATTGTGCAAAAGTCTGTCACCTTCGTTTCTTTATAATTTGCCAGGAAAATAGGAAATAGGTTTATTTATTTATTAAAAACATGGAAATAAGAATGGAAATGCAGTATTAATGTGGAAAAAAAAGAGTTGGTACAATGCTTAGAGACTTGAACATCAATATTTGGTATGAGTACATTTATTCTTCAATACAAGCCGAACTCTCTTAGGAAAGGTTTCTTTTAATTTCTTTAAGTAATCTCCAGGAATAGTTCTCCAGGATCCATGGGATGAAATTAGATTCATATTTACTTTTGACAAGATCCCCATCATCATTCGCTGAAACGAAGCCCCGCATTATGACAGAGCCTCTACTGTGCAGATGGCTGTAGATGCTCTTGTGTAATTTGGCATACCTCAGTCTTTTCTCCCAGTGTCCTTTCCTTAAGAATGACTTCTTGACAGACACACTTACACTGAGGCTGTTTCTGATCAGACTTCAGCAAACAGTAGATGAATCAACTAAAGGGCCAAGTGCATCTCTCCGATCCTCTTTCAGCTGATCTTTACTTAACTATGTTTAAGGAAAGGACTTTCAGATACTGTTTTATCAGCTATAGATAGTTTTTTTTTAACCCTTCACTTGTCCAGTTTACTCAAATTCCTTAAGGATACACTGTTCACCATGCCAAGATATGGAAGGTTTTTGACTCTCTTTGCAAATCACCTTGTTAGTGCAAAATTACAATTTTATCTTAGTCAAACTGTGTTATCTTTGGCATTTTTCATAGATTCAGTCTAAAAAAACGAGAACAAGTTATGTATTTTTGCAAAAGGTTCCTACGAACAAAGTGCCTATAGATCTAATTCAAAATTGTGAATTTGCTAAGTTGGCTATTATGTCCGATGAATCCCTTGAATTAGGTGCCCTTTTTATGCTAGAATAATAGGTCTAAGGGGCCAAATGAGTAGAGTTAAAAGTACTGAAAAATCCGCCAATGTCAAAAGAAAAACTTTATAAGATCACTTGGAAGAAAAATGTAAAGAACAGAGGGGTGACTCAAAACTTTTTCTTAGTACTATGAGTTTAACAAAGTTTTGAAACCCAGTTCAAACACAGACTGGCACATCCTTTAGGTGGTTTACATGTAGCAACATGTTAATCATATGAGACAGAAGTCACATTTGTATTCGTGTTGCAAACAGGGAGAACGTTGTGATTATACTTGAGCAAAGCTGGTTTCTGTGCTGGAAGTCTGTCACTGTCCTCAAACAGGTGCAATAGATGATGTGTTTAGATGTGTTTGCATTTGAGCAGGTGTGATTTTGTCACACAAATCAGCATTTGCAAAATTAAGATATGATTACGGTTAGATTTTTCTGAGGAGGAAGAGTAACCTTATCCGAAGAGAGCTCTTTAACAGGTTAAATGTCAAACCCTGAAATGACTCAAGGGGTGTTAAACAGTTTAATCTCCAAGACAGCTGAGGGGCTGTATGCAAATTGCAGATATTCTCAGATGAGACACTGCTCCACCAATAGACCAAAGTGTCATAGCGTCTATTTTTAAACATCTCCCTTCATTACAGCTAAATCATTCTTAAAAATGTTCTGCAAAAGAAAGAAAGAAAGAAAGAAAACGGGATGCCATTAAGCATTTTTTTTCCTGCTTAAGCACCCCTTAGCTGATGTTTGAAAGAGCTATCTGTAAAACCCATTAGTGCTCAGCGATGGGAATAACGGCGTTACTAACGGCGTTACTTTTTTCAGTAACGAGTAATCTAACTAATTACTATTTCTATCGTTACAACGCAGTTGCCATTACTAACAAGAAAATGCGGTGCGGTCGCGCTACTATTTTTCAACAAACAGACGGTTGAAGCTGTCTTCACCTTACCGCACATAAGTAATCTGGGTGCTACAGCTTTAAGCAGCTTCGCGCGCTCCCGTGGACACTTTCTGGCAGATGATCACTTTTTGGCACAACACCTGGAGCTAAGAAGGCAAAACAATCACATGAGTGCTGCTGTTTAACTGAGGAAGGATAAAGTAGTCGTGGTAAGCCAATCACATGACCACTTAAAGACAAAGCAACAAGGTGATATATACCAGTGAAAATTGTGTTGATAGGCCACGTAAAACCAGAGTCATGATAAACAATATATACGTGTGTTTTTTCCTGAATAGTTTTGTCACGTTTACTGTCTAAGGACAGCGCTAGCAAGCGCTCTCTGCTTATGACTAAAAAATTTAAAAAACAAAACAAAAAAACAGCCATTTCGTGTTGGTGGAAAAATGCACCATGTCGACCAATCAAAAAAATGATATGGCGACATGACCTTTGGTTGTTTAAGAAGAGGGGGAAGCTTTAGAAGTGATGGCGAGAGAGAGAGAGAGAAAGAAAGACAGCAGAAAAAGAGAGAGAGTTTTGAGATATGAGAGATTTGTGACGTTTAGCATGTTTGGAGTGTGTGTTGTCTTGTGTAGTTAGTGTGCAGTGTTGTGGATAGTTTTGTGTTGTGTGTCAGAACAATGAGGCGACTGCTGTCTCCAGGTAGAAACAGGAGTGATACACCTGCTGTCAGACCTGCAGGTATTAGGCTGTGATGTTCTCCTTTATAGTGGACAGAAATTATTTTTTTTATTTTGGAGTGACACAAATAATTTGTGTGGCATCATATTGAATGCAGAACAGCTGATTGTTCTGTAAATAGTTTGAAATGGTTATTTAAAAAATCAAGGTAAAAGGTAAATGGATGCAAATAACTTTGTTGTTTGCAAAACTTGTGCATAGGATTTTAAAATTAACAATTTATATTTGCACTTAAAGTTATGAAATATGATTCAAAAAACATGTTTGTGGTTGTTACAGTAAAAAATATAACTTTTTCTAATCGGATTTTATGTTTTGTGCCTGATTTTAGATCAATTGTGTTAATACAGTATGTCAAAATGAAAACATAACTGTAAATTCAGACACGTGAGGTTGTGCTGAAAAGGATGATACTAAACAAGGCAAAGTAAATAGTTTTTAAAGGTGAAATGTGGAGGGAAAATCAAAAGTAGTTAAAAATGGCCAATTATACCCTGGACCCCAGAGGGTTAAACTTTTGTTTTTTAAAGTAACGCAATAGTTACTTTTCAAGTAATTAATTACTTTTAGAATCTTGTAACTCAGTTACTAACTCAGTTATTTTTTTGAAGAAGTAACTAGTAACTATAATTAATTACTTTTTCAAAGTAACTTGCCCAACACTGTCAGTGCTACACTGGAACCCTTGCAAAATAAAATGTGCGTAAGTTGAAATAATAAGTAAAAGTAATCAACATTAAATCATAGCAATCATAGCAAAAAAATCCAATATGACAGGGGTTTCCCCAAATTAATCAGCCTTTATCTTTTAGAAAACAATCTGTATATTTCGGTATTTAATGATAAAGTAGCTTCTTAAAATAACATTTAACGTAATTGTTTTCTTTTTTAAGGCAGTAGAGATGGACAGGAAATGAGTGCAGGGGAATAATATGCAGCAAAGGTCCAGCCAGCTGAGAGCTGAACCAAGCACTCAGCTGCTAAGGGCCCATGCGCCATCCTAAACTGTCTGATCAAAAAAGCGTACATAATTTTGGTATTACTTTTCTACAGAGAGGAAGAAACTTTAATTTGGGAATAGTCTGACATTATTTGAGGCTATTTTATTACCTCTGATTATTACTGCACTTTGTTTTTTAATCGGTTTAAGAAATTGGAAAGTACACAGTTAATATGCAAGGTGACTTGAATAATTACACATTTTCTCTTTTTTTTGTAACTAATGTGAAAAGTAAAATCTTTCAAACCCAGAAAATATTTCACTGTTCTTTTTTTTTTTTGTTAATAATCACACTCTATCTTAAAGCCTTATGCTGGCTAACCAGTAGCCCTGAGTCTTCAGAGCTTCATGTAGAAGTCCTTGTAAAAGATAAATGACTCATACACTTCCAGAGATATTGATTAGATTAGATTAGATTAGATTAGATTAGATTAGATTAGATTAGATTAGATAGAACTTTATTAATCCCTCGGGTGGGTTCCTCTGGGAAATTCGATTTTCAAAAAAGCACAGCACTGACAGAAGTTACAGAGCTACAGAATATTATATATATATATATATATATATATATATATACACACACACACACACACACACACACACACACACACACACACACACACACACACACATATATATATATATATATATATATATAAATACAGAGACAATATAAATAAAATATACGAAGGGGATAAATAGGAATAAAAAATAAAAATACAAGTGAATTGCACATTTCAAGTATGAATTTGCAGTATTGAACTGCAATTCAAGTAACCACACCATAATTCAGCGATCACATAATATCCTTCAGGGATTTTTCCAAACATGTTTTAAAATTGTATCCAGTTTAATGTAAAATAGTTCTTCATAAATACTGCGTATGAATCAGATTTGGTTTAACCGAGTCAGTTCCACGTTGCTGCAAATACGTCTGGAGACTGAAGCTAATTTGTAGTCATGTGTTGTTTTTGAAGCTCTAAAATATATTTACACAAAGCAGCACTTAATTGCCCTAAATGGCTAAAAAGCTTGCAGGAAATATAAAAAAAAGTTGGTATAGGTGCAAAATCATACTTTAATTTTTGTTCATAAAAGTTTGCCATCTCAGAACTAATTGTTTTAATAGCAAGCCATAAAAAGCCATATTACAAACTGGTTTTTGTCCTCTGGGCTTTAGAAAAGTGTGATCTTCTGTCTTATTATCAGCACACATTTACCAAGGCAGAATCAGTGATTGTATGGAGGGGTGTCGGGGGGCAACATATGGTGCTATCCAGACTACGTCTTTTCCGCATGCATAAGAACAGCACGGCTCTGTCTAGGCTCTAAACCAGCATACCTGGAGCCTGGACTCACATATCAAAATAATTTAACAAATTTTGAAATAATCAACCAAGAGTCGGAGAACAGATGTACAAATGTGAGGAATAAAATAAACGAAAACTTTTTTGACAGTTACTTTACAGATAAATGTGTGTCTTTAGTTTGGATCTATTTTTATTAAAAGGGGATACATTCTCCCTTACATGAACAACAGACTGCAAGTCACATGTCGGCTGTCAGCTTAGGTCTTTGCTGTGCGCTGAAGTGCAACTTTTATCATAAGACATGCTGTAATGCAAAGTGTTTGATCATTTGGTCTTTGATGCCACCAGCTTTTTAAGGTTAGAGACAGCTGTCCAGCAAGCATCGAGCACACCTGATAAATTCTACAGTAGTATGCACCCAACACTTTATCGTACACACAAGAAGCTACATGTTGTTTACTTTAAATTCCCAGTTTTGGTACACTGGTGCATGTGATTCATACACACACACACATATATAGTTTGTGACTCTGTGGCTGTGTGTTTATGTGTTGTTTTAGGTGTTGTGTGTATTAGTCAAACAGCACGCTGAATTGTTGTGGTGTGCAGATTCTCTCTGACATGCAGTCACAATCACGCAGCCTTATCTCTGCTCACCTTCTGCTGACTCCCCGAGGCAGCCAGCTCTGCTGCGTCCTCAGCTCCAGCACAGCTATGCTGCGTTTCTGTGTGTCTGTGTATGTATGTGCACATCCTCCTCATCTAGTTCAGATATTTTTAGATTTCTTAAATGTTACACAGTCTGTAACTCAGAGTGTGGAAATATAAAAAAGAGGCTTTGACGCTCCTGATTCTGTCAGTCTGCATATGTACAGTATCTGTGTTTGGTGTAGATGTTTATAGGTTTATTGCATAGATAAAGAATATAATATTTAAATAAGAGTGTATGTAAGTGTGTGTGTCTTTGTCTGTGTGTTACTTGCAGCGAATCTTCTCCATGTCGGCGTGTATTTCCCTCCCTCCATGCTTCACTGAGCTGACATGAGTCCAAGCTCTCTTTTTTCTCCTTCCTGTCTCCCCTCCTACCTCTTTTTTCTTCCTCTCCCTTTCTCTGGCATGGATGCTGGACATGTGGGGCAGCTAGTCATACTGAAAGATGAATGTGCCATTGATTAAGAGAGTCCTCTCTGTTATCATGGGCAATAATATGTAGAGAAGCTTGCTGACAGGGCTGAATGAAGAGAAATAGTCCAGATGTTTGGGTGACAATGGGAGTTCAGGTGCAAATTTATGCGCTTTAGTGTTCATTTTTATGGAAATGTTCCATAATGATATTAAAAATTCATAGCGAATACTCATGTGTTTGTTTTGAGATTGAAGAATTACTTTACTGAAGATGAAATAAAGTAAACAGCTCAACAAGAAGTGAACTTTTTAAACTCAATATTTTTTAGATGTCATGGCTCTTTTATGACTCCTAATGCTGGCTATATTTCATTCTGTCTATAGAGAAAAACGGCTACAATGCTTGCAATATTTCAATGCCACAGAGAGTTTTTTAGTCAAAAGTACTCTTGGTGGATACATTTTTTACACATATTGATGCATGTATGGAAAATATTACTACTACTACAACTAAGGCTGCATTTCTAAGTCAAGCAAGGTGAAGCTTGTTTCATCATTTCAAGAAAATTTAGCCAGATTGTCACGTAAGCCAAATCTTTTTTAAAAGTAAAAGTACAAGACAAAAGTCCAGCTAACAAATGTAACACATATTCTTTACATCAAATCACGTTAAATATTTAAGGTGCAGATGTGTAGGAGGTTTACCTCTGCTTGATCCATATCATATGCTTGCTATGAACCTGTATTGAGTGCATATATGTGTAGAAAGAAGCTTGTTGACAATAACCTGTTAAAAATATAATTATGACCTCTAACTTTTCCTACATCCCTTCCTTTACAAGTCTATACTATAACTGTATTTTTTGTTTGCTTATGAATTTGCTATTGCAACAATTCCCTGTTATACGCCTCAACGCTTTGACAATAAAGGCTCAGACAGCATATCATGTTGCAGAAATTAAAGTTGCAACAAAACATAATCTGGTCAACACAACATTAGTAGTCCAAACTAGCTTTACGCTTCTATTTAAATTGAATAGCAATAGTTCTGTGAAGTCAATAAAAACAAATGAAGTTGAATGTTTTGTAAAGGCCAAACAAAAGCTATTGCAAATCTTCATAATTCTCCCACAATCTGAAGTTACTGCAGAACCAGTTATAAGTCCATCGGGTCTTTGACTGCTGAGATGACTGGCATGAAAACAATATAGAATTATGACTTTTATCTTTTCAGGGTTTGGTTAATAGTATTTTAATATGGGGTTTAACGTTCAATGCAGTAGTCTAATAATTAAATATCGGTGAAATGTCTGGCTTGATTAGTGACTACCATCAATCCAGATGTCAGGTTTGCAGCTTTAATTACTGCTTAAACTGGAATAGTGTTTATGTTTGCTGCTGACAACCATGACTGTGTATGATCTATTTTATTACAGGCCTCAGTGATGCATGTAAATGTGTTTTTTTAACTTCAATGTTTTGTTGCATGTGTGTATGTTAGCATGCATAACCATGTGTGCATGCATGTATAAAGCAAATTTCTACTTTGTTTCTCCTCTACTGCTAAGTAGGGAGGCCTCAGATCAACCAGTCCTTAGAGGGAGAAAGGTCCTTAATCCTTTATGCTGTAATTAGTATTGGTATTAATTTCGGCCAAGGACATGCATCAATGTAAGGAGTCAGTCAATTAAAACTTACCCCGCCCCCAAACTTAAATGCCTCACGCGCATGCACACACACATACTTCCTTGTACTCCCTCGTTTACTTGCAGACCCCCCTCTTCTTCCAGAGCGAATGATGAAATCCTGTTAGAAGGGTCCAGAGGGGGCGATCAGGACTGTGGACAGCACCCTGTCCTGATGTGACCTAGCAAAGCCTGTGGATCCGAAAATCATTCTGACAACACGATGTTCGGCTGTGTGTGGTTGTTTGTGTTTTCTGTTAATCTTCCTTAGCATTGTGAGGCAGCATGAATGTGTCCTACGGATACATCCTCCATGAGACAGAAACCACGCATGATAGAATTAGCATTTGTGTGTGCGTGTGCCTGTGTGTGTATGTGAGGGTTTTTTTTTCTAGTTGTCCTTATCTTATTTGCTTTGATATGTGAACATTTTTGCAGTGTGTGTGTGCGTGTTAGTTTATGTTTGTGTTAGTGTGAGCCTCCTTTTCATGGTTAGACTCTTCATTGCGGTCTCTGTCTGACTCTATCTCTCCGGCTCTGTTTTTAAAAAGCGTGAGGAATTGGATTAAAGGCAAGGATTTTCTGCATGAATGCATTTGCACATCTGCATTTTATTTTTGCGCTGCCTTGCAATTTTGCTATTTTTTCCCCCCTCAACAGACTAAAATTACTTCACTCTCTTTATACATGCCTTTGGACATACATGTACAGACGTTGTTGGTGTGTGGTGTTTATGTAGGGACCGCAGTGTCTACTCTGATCCTTGTACATGGTTGATGTTGCTGCTGGGTTGTTTCTGTGTCTAATTCCAGGAAGCACTTGCTTCAGCTAATGTCATTTCACAGTTCAAGCAAACATTAAAACCTCTCCAGAGAGTATTGTCTGTAACAAAACAAAAAATTATTTGAATAAACAAGAATATCCATCCATCCATCCATCCATCCATCCATCTTCATCCGCTTTGTCCGGGGCCGGGTCGCGGGGGCAGCAGCCTAAGCAAAGAGGCCCAGACCTCCCTCTCCCCAGCCACCTCCTCCAGCTTGTCCGGGGGAATACCAAGGCGTTCCCAGGCCAGCCGAGAGATATAATCTCTCCAGCGTGTCCTGGGTCTGCCCCGGGGCCTCCTCCCGGTGGGACATGCCTGGAACACCTCACCCAGGAGGCGCCCAGGGGGCATCCTTGTCAGATGCCCAAACCACCTCAGCTGGCTCCTTTCGATGTGGAGCAGCAGCTGCTCTACTCTGAGCCCCTCCCGGATGGCCGAACTTCTCACCCTATCTCTAAGGGAGAGGCCAGCCACCCTTCGGATGAAGCTCATTTCTGCCGCTTGTATCCGCGATCTCGTTCTTTCGGTCACTACCCACAGCTCGTGGCCATAGGTGAGGGTAGGGACGTAGATCGACCGGTAAATTGAGAGCTTCGCTTTTACACTCAGCTCCCTCTTCACCACGACGGACCGGTGCAGCATCCGCATTACTGCAGCTGCAGCCCCAATCCGTCTGTCGATCTCCGGCTCCCTTCTCCCATCACTCGCGAACAAGACCCCGAGATACTTGAACTCCTCCACTTGTGGCAGGAACTCATCCCCGACCCGGAGTGGGCACTCCACCCTTTTCCGGCTGAGAACCATGGCCTCAGATTTGGAGGTGCTGATCCTCATTCCCGCTGCTTCACACTCGGCTGCGAACCGTTCCAGTGCGAGCTGGAGGCCTTCACCCGATGAAGCCAACAGAACCACATCATCTGCAAAAATCAGAGATGAGATTCTGAGGCCACCAAAGCGAAAGCCCTCCACCACTTGGCTGCGCCTAGAAATCCTGTCCATAAAAATTATGAACAGAACCGGAGACAAAGGGCAGCCCTGGCGAAGCCCATCACCCACCGGGAACGAGTCCGACTTATTGCCGGCAATGCGAACCAAGCTCTTGCAACGGTTGTATAGGGATCGAATGGCCCGTAGCAATGGGCCAGACACCCCATATTCCCGCAACACCTCCCACAGGACACCCCGAGGGACACGGTCGAATGCCTTCTCCAAGTCCACAAAACACATGTAGACTGGTTGGGCAAACTCCCATGCACCCTCAAGTATCCTGGAGAGGATAAAGAGCTGGTCCAGTGTTCCGCGACCAGGACGAAAACCGCATTGTTCCTCCTGTATCCGAGGTTCGACTAACGGACGAAACAAGAATATGTAAAGTACAAATCACTGATAAGCTACAAGGATATATTTATATAGAAAGGGACTTATTTTATAAGCATATCCACAGTTTATCTAAAACACTGTCTTCCATGTCCTTTTTTTTCCTGGTGTGGGTGTTTAAATCTCCTGAAATGTGATGTGGCTGTCGAGTCCTGCACTTTGCCATTTTTTTCCACTCCACCCCCACATCCCCTGTCCTTCTTTCCCCCTGTTCTCCACTTTGCCCCAGGGTCCAGACCTCTGTGTGACGGCAGTTCAGATTCTGGGAAAAGGTCGACAGGCATACCAGGCTGACACACAGGACCCACTGGAGCAAAAGAAACGTGAGGTGTGGCTCTTACCGGGCCACAGAGAAAGGGTCACGTTTCTCAAATCATCCAATGTCTGTGTTTACTCAGGTTCTGACAGGTTGACTGGCTGTGTCTGCAGAGAAGGCCAAGCGATTCTCGCTATCAGCCCCTATCTGCCCTGTCTGCTACACAGACCCGTACAGCCACAGCTGCCGCAGACATATCTGCTAGATGAGTCGTACCGTTTGCCAGTTTGCTAAATGTCAGAAAATATCAGGCGGTTTTCAACAGTATTTTGTCATTTTGGTCACCTAGCATGACTCTTTTTTTGTTTTTCTTATTTATCATTGCCCTCGTTTTGTCTGGCCGTGTGCTTGTTTTTTATTCTCCATTGTCAAACAGCGTTAAACCGCTGGTCTTTTCAGTGTAATATATGTAAGCATATTACAGAGAAATGCTTTTTCCTTCTCCCTGAACATACAGTGAGGAACATCAGACATGTTGTAGATTTTAAGTAAAATCAGGAAATGTACTATACAACCCAGTGAGCTGTCTTTTTTGGACAATTTTGCCCTCTTCCCCCACTGGCTCTTTGCTAAAAGACTCATGAAAGGCTTTCTTTCTGAGCAGAAAGGAGTCCCTTTAACCCCCCCTCATCTCACCTCCACCTTAGCCATCATCTGTTCCCCATCATTACAGGCCTTTGGAAAGGCAAAATTACAGCAGAGTGGCATATTACCAGCTGTATCTAAGGGCAGGAATGGAGGTTAGAGAGGGAAAAGGTAGTCTGGAGTAAAGGGGAAATAGAGATGAGCAGGAGTAATAAGGAAGATGGGGGTTCTAAAAAGGGAAGAATCACATCAGCAAGACTGAGACAGAGAAAAGCTTAGGAAAGAGGCTGACTTGAACAGAGAGAGTGGGTGGTATGTGTGAGAGGCAGACGTAGACAAACACTGTCATTTACAGAGCGAGGCAGAGCTGTCTGCTAATGGACACATGATATATGGCCACAGAAAGTTTGCAGTTCCTCAGAGTTCCCAAAGTTCACATATACCTCCAATTCTTCACAACCAAGCCTTCAGACACCATAAGCGTCTTTGCAGAAGGTCATTGCATTTTTGTCCAGAGCATTTTATAGTATAATTTGGGGGGAATTGGAGCTAATCTCATGAGAGGCCTCGTGTCACATCGAATGAGAGGAAGCAACTGCAAAGTAGTCTGACAATGTTGGAGCGTTTGCTAGTGCATGGAGCAGTGGAACTCTAGAGACCCTTAGTGTGTCATACATAAAACTGAAGTAGACAAGCTTTTGTAAACAGATGTAAACTAGGCGGAATGAGAGGAAAGTGAGGGTGAGGGGAGGGCATGTAGCACACACGCGGTCATAAACGCATATCTTTTTGCCTGTTTCATATCGCATCTGCATACAGTAACATCTTAGCATTGTTATTTTACGAATATTAATAACTGTCATCAGATACAACATATTAATGCATCAATATACTACCTGCAGAATAGCAGTCTTTTCTAATTTCTGTAAGACTTTATGCTGATTGCAAAGTTGGACTTTTAAGGAAACAAAAATGTAGAACTCAGTTCTTATTTTTCATTCTCAGAATTGCATTTTGTTTGCAGTCTGTATAAGATGTGATGCATGATTTGTCATGTTTAAATTTACCACAAAAGTTCTCAAATTTAAAACGGGTACAGGGGGGGTAGACTAAATACTTTTTTTGTTGAAAAAAGTAATATTTGGTTTAAAAAAATTCCCCTCAACTGTTTTGTTGCTCCACCATTACTGCCTGACTTCTCAATTTACCTGCAGGTCTGTATGTATGCCAGTTTTATGCAAATAATCCTAGTTCCCTCATAGCATGGCCAAAGCGGACTACTACAGCTCCTTCTGACAAACACACACATACACGCACACACACCATGCCATTTAGAGAGCGAGGGAGGCAACTCATGGATGATTTTCATTGTTATTCATGTATTAATTTATTCGCTCATGGCAGACGTGAAACAGGGCTGTAATATGCAGATGTGGGTTTGTTTCTTGATGGGAATTTTCTGGTCCACTGCCTCTAGCTGCCACTAATAATAAAGACAGGCAAGAGAGGTGGAGGAGGAAAGGGGGAGGGAACTGGAGAGAGAAAAAGGGATGAGGGAGAAAATGCAGTTATAGGAGGGAAGGTTAGAGTTGTCAGCATGCCTCCAGTCATACACCGGTTCTCAAACAAATCTTCGACACCCTATACTACATATGCATGCACACACACATACGCACACACACGCATACACACGCGCAGGTGGTGACCAGGTGTGATCTAGCTGTGAATGGTCTTGTCCTTGACATGAAGGTGAGCATGTAGTGTTGTCTTCTCTGTACTGTTGACAAGACTTCTGACCAGCTGCAGGCTGTTGCTCTACTTTCTTTAGCTCGGTAGTAGAAACTGATTTAAAACTGGCTATTCTTCATGATAAGATTAAATCCACAGTTTAATATCATTTTTTTAACCTCCCACCCAAGAGATAGATATACTGAAAAATATCAACAATGATCTTTAGCAGAAGCTTGCTGAAACATACTACAGTCAACTACTTCTTGACCCCTTCTCAAGAACGGCATTTGTTTTTCAGCTGACAAGAAAATAAATATCTCCATAATGCAACTAATAAAAAGCTAATGCATTTTTATGTGATGTTTGTGCAATCTGCGTAAGAATATAAGCACTTGTACAAACTATCTTTGTCACTACCAAGACACAAATAGCCAAAGAAATACCCTGTGGGCTGTGAGTCTTGCTGTTTTCTGTGCATGCTGTTGTGGTGTTGCACTGGGGTTAGGCCCTGCAGGGGTGGGGGGGGGGGGGGGGGGGGGGTCATAGGCGTTGAACATTGGCATGCTCGAGGAGGAATAATGTCAAGAACAAGATGCTAACAGGCCACAAAGGATTTAGTCTATTTTCTTTTGTCGCTGCATGTATAAGAAATATTAACCCCCTCCTGTCTTTCTGATTGAGCAGTAGAATGACAAGCAGAGGGAAAGAAGGGGAGAGAAGTCCAAGCACATTTCATGCAGAATGAAAGTCAAATTCAGCCACACAGCAACATAGCTCCAGGTTGAGCTTTTTAGAGATAAAATGAAAGGAAAAAATGAAAGACCTGTGCCACCATAAAAAAGAGACTAAGATGTAAAGAAACCTGTGATATATACGTGCTGCCGTAATCCTACATCATGGCCAAATATAACATTTAACCTCACAAATTCCAATTAATCACTACATAAATCTGTTTATGCATTTTTTTTCTATCTGAAAATACATTCAGATTCTATTAAGAAACACTCGATATCCTACATGTGCTGCTATATATAATAAACACGCAGGCTTTCTTAAGATAATTTGGTTTTGTGTAGAAACACTGGGAAGCAAGGTGAGTCATATTGGGTTGAAAGCTAAATAACAACAGTGTCAGCCGTACAAGAGGTTTGGCAATCAGCACAGAACGAGCGAGACAGTGAGTGACAAGTGACAACTAACAAACCTCTAAAGAGTCTGAAAACAGGCAAAAGGTAAACAAAATAAGATTTAAAATCTATCAAGGGTACCATTTGCTGACAAGATTTCTAGGTTTAATCTGCTCCATAAATGAGAAAATAAGCATGCGTCAAGTTTACCCGCACTGTAACTACATCCAGGTAAACATGCGGTGAAAACATTGTTCGGACCTGGCAGATACCCATGGACTAAATAGACGTGAAGAAGTTAAAGAATTGAAAAGGGTAGGGAGGGTGGGGCCCGTAAACGAGAATGACAGCTTGCAGAAGTGGGGGAACCTATATAGATGAGAACCAGAAGGAGTGTGTTTGGAGGCGTGGTCCCGCTCCTGAAATTCTGATACATAATCTCCAATTAATACTAAGGGACCCAAAGTGTGCTTAGAAACTAACCATTAACCAAACTTAACCACTGATACAAAGCAGTATGGATCCATACTTTAATGTTGTTTATGCCAAATTCTGACTTTACCATCTAAATGTTGCAGAAGATATTTTTCCTTTGACCTATTTCTTCACAGACTTCTTCATCGTTAAATCCAAATGAACATTTCTGCCAAATCTGAAGATATTCCCTCGAGTGATTTAGGATGACTTACAACTCCCTAAATATAAATACATATAAGCTTTAAAGCAAAAAATTACTCAAAGAAAAAAATGTGTTTGCATTCAAACAAACTTACTATTAGCTCATCACATGTGCATCCATGTGTGCGTGCATTGCACCATGCAATTACTAACCATTATAAATCATCCCAGTATTTATCGTCAGTGTGATGGACTGAGTACAAAGCTATTAAAAGAAAAGAATGCCACACATGTTAAAAATACATAGCAGAGTTTTAGCTAGCATTTCACTTATGCTAATATTTAGCTTAGATTTACCAGTCAAATAAAATTATAATATTTCTGCATGATGTTTAGAGGACTACAGCAGAGAATGGAAATAATTAAGCAGCATAGCTTAGAATTGTAAATTGCTTGTAAATGGTTATGTTCTGCCATTGTAAACACAGACCTCAAAACATCCATCCTGCATGCTGACGTCTTATTCCCCTCTGATTTGTAGACACATGTGCATGGCTATCTGGAGCTGAAGCCCACAGGCATGCTCCTAGGCCGGAGTCCAAGCCGTGTCAAATCAGCAGAGTCTTCACCAGAGGCCAAATCTGTAGCGTATAATTAGCTTTTAATCAGCACCCTCATTCAGGCGAGCAGTAAAGATTAGCCCAGCTTGGGCTCTGCTTAAAATAAGCATTCATAAATGCGTGCAAAAGCCTCTGACCCATCGCATCCAATCATACACACACAATGCAAAGCTCCCTCCCTGCGGTCTTTTCTCCATTTGCTTTCCCTGCCTTTAAAGCCACTTTTCTTTTCCCTTTCCTCCTTCTGTCTCTTCCCTGAGTTTGTTTTCCATTTTCCACGGATGTTGGTCGACCCATTCTAATTTTTAAAGGAAACGTTCAGCCACCTCCATAGTTGAATTCGAGTCAGTTCTTAGCCACTGTACAAGGGCACAAGGACTTGCGCGCAAGCCTACACATAACACAACAAGCCTGACCTTAATGGCACCTTGTGCGCTGGAGGGTCTATTTGGATAATCCAATATGGAGAATTTAAAGTGAGTGTCTTTATTAAAAAAGCTGCTGGGGTTTGAGAGCGTAACATTTTAGATGAGCTCGTCTCATCTAATCCCTGCCTCTCTCTGGGGTGAGCCGCAGCATTTATGCCAGTAATGAAGTGCAGTGAGATGAAAGCCTTTTTAATGGGATTTAGTTAAACTGGGACACAAACCAGAAAGTCGGGGAGAGGGGAGGAAAACGCTTCCTCATCATCACTGCCAACGTCATTGTTATTTCTGCTCATGGATAACTCGCTTGTAGGCTGTGATTAATTTATATATACGTGTGTCATCTGTCTTTCCCATTGCTATGGCAAATGTCTGTCACATGCCTCTTATTTTGGCATTGCAATCATGTTGCTCCAGTGGATTTCTCCTTTTTTTTTTTTGTACCCAGTTTGATTTTTCCAATCACTTCTGTAATTTTCCTGTTACCTCGCTCACTGCTTACATGCCTCATCTTGTGTTGGTTTGCAGCAAACAAAGACGGACTGTGTTTTCTGCAGGTTGAGTCGGCACATGCCGATGGGTGATAGGCTGGGTGGGCTGCTTGTTCAAATTAAATGTCTAACAGCCAAATATGTACTTATTTATTTTAACCTTTATATGCTGAGCTGCCACAACAGCATTCTCTAAGGTCGCATGGTGCAAGACTGTGTGTGCTCGCGTATATGTGTGCAAAAGCCAGTTTGCCATACCGCACTGTATCTATCTAATGTTGACGCATTCCTCGTTGTGTGCAGTACTCAGTCGGTGTGCAGAAGAAAGGATCCTTTGCTGGAAGTTGAGACGTAAAGTCAGCGCCCCCAGGCATTCTCTTTCTTCTGTGATCTAGAAGAAACCACAGACACACAGACATACACGGAGAGATCACAGCTTTTTTTTAAAGCAGCACAAGGCCATAACAAGCTGAAAAGGTAGATAGAAAATTCTGTATACAAATTTGTTTGTGGAAGGATGGGACTTAACAATTCATTAGAAACTCTGGTTAGGTTTAGACGTCAGTCAGATGTCTGCAGTTTTAGTTTGTGGTTTTAGGCAATGGCTGATGTTTTTGTACGGCAGACATAACCAGTTGCTCCTACTTAATTTTACATGGCAGGCTTTTATGGTTAATTGTCCCATCAAGGTCTTTTTTGTCACATCAAAGACACTGAAAATGGGAAACTGTTTAAAGTTTTAAGACATGATTTGAAAGATGATTCCAGCTTCAGAGCTTTCGGAAATGCCACACTCCAGAACCTCTGACACTGCAGACAAAGCAAAATGGGGTCTGCATACCACGAAACCGATCACTGTGTGTGTCTGTCGCTGTGATGCGTTCAGCCTGTGAGATCTGGTGTATGTGGCCAGCGCTGAGTCCAGCTTGCTCCAGCCAGGCAGCGATCCTGCTTCTGCTGCTGTGGCGAGTTTGGCTCATGACCTCCTTGGGGCTGCGCTGCCATGTTGGCCCCCTGCTTATTGTTCTGTCAACAGCATCTGTTGGGCCCGATAACAGGATTAGACCAGCCCCCTATAGGCCTGCGGGAGCTAGCCTGGATTAGCCAGCAGCGTCTATCTTTCCATATATGTGAACGTGTGTGTATGTGTGTCAAGAGTCAGTCCCTCCTGTCCTGTCAAAGAACCTACGCTAGAGCTAAATAGAGTGGAGACAGGCTTTCATCCTTTCCGTCAGCCAGTAGATAACGTCTAATTTTATTTTACCTGTCATAGTTTTCTCACTATCAACACTATATTTCACGGATCACACACAGACCATTTACTATGAGTTCACAGGACACTTGCATTATGAACGGGCCCTGAAGTTCAAAGAAAATTGAGCATTGTTATCCTGACCAACTGAGTGAAGGTCATGTCAAGGTTTGGTAAGGTTCCTGCATTACTCATGAATATTAAGTGCCTCCTCAACTTCATTACACGCTGTTCTGGTTTTCTAGGTAATAAATGGCTTCCCAGAGCAGAGAAGCAGGCACAGAAATGAACACCTGAGGTGGAATGTCATAAAAAAAATAAGCCTGAGTGCCAAAAAATCTTAAAAATTTAAAATAGAGGCAACAATAGCTTTTAGATAGGCTGACAATAGCCTTGGCACCTGATCCAGACATGAGAGACGTGGAGGAAGGGCATGATCCCAGAAAAGGATATAGCAACAATGTCCCAAGCCTCATTCACTTCCCTGTGGAATACATGAATCCCTCTTCCCCTTTTCCACATTTTTCCCTACTGAGAATATACCTGCCAAAGTGGTCATGGTCCTGTGACATTCCTGCCAAGCCCTGTATTCACTCCTGTGTTAAGTTCAGTTTGACCCAGGAATTTGTCAGTATTTTGGATTAAACTGTGGAAAAAAGCTCTCTGTTGCGTGCGAAACCAAGTTTACTTTGTGTGTTTTTCCCATGTCTATGTGTTTCTGTGTCAAGCAGGCATGTGGGGTGAAAAATGTCTGCACTCTACCCTCAGTGCCCCAGACCAGAATAGTCTCCACGACAAACTAAAGAGGAGAGTTTTAAAAAAGCTGTTTTCAGTTATGTACCGATCCCCCAATCCCTTCTTCTCCATCCATTCTGCTTCCAGTGCCACAATCACAGAAATGACTTCCAGCTGCTTAAAAGATGAAGACATTGTGCAGCTCTATGTCAGGACACACTATCAGAACAAGAGTTTCTCGCCTACCCTACCGCCATTCTTCTCAGCTCGAACTGACACGCACACTGACATGAAAATGATTTGAGCCATTCTCCAGAAAGCAGCTTCTCCATTTCCTCTTTCATCCTGGCTTGTCAGGATTTTATATGGCTGGCAGATGCCTCACTGCAGTGTGGCGATTGTTGCTGTGTACAGTGTGTCACTACGGCTCACAGTGCCTGACTGCACCATTCATTTTCTGACCAGCCAGTTTAAACAGACGCTCTTCCGAACAGGCTGCTGATGACCGTGTCGTCGTCTCCTGCTTTCTAACAGCGTCAGAGGTGAGGAAGGGTCTGAAAAGCTGGTGGAGAAATACAGTTTTAATCTCTCCTGGCCTCTCAGTGTCCCAACTGGTCACTCCTTACATTGAGCACACAGTCTGAGTATTCACAGCTTGCACAATATAGAGCATAAAACATCAATCCTTAGTTTTATAAAAGATGCCCTGTGTGTACACTCTGAGTTCACAAACATTTTTAAATCAAGGTCTCTGAGTGAATACACTTCATTGGTCAGATTCTGTGTGATGAATTCCCATCTGAGAAAATAGTTGGTTTAACTTTTACACAGATCAACTGTAGCAAGACAGGGGGGATAAAGAGCCATGTCACCCACATTGACCCTGTCATGTTGCGTTATGGGCTAAATTTATTTGCAATCTCTGCAGCATGTTAAGTTGGAAATTTGGCATGATGGATAAAATGTTAGGGGTATCGAAGTAGAGAACAAAACAGAACGGGTGCATAGAAAACTCTGATTTCATTTACACCATAAGTGTGTTTAACAGTAAATATATGGTTTCATATTTGAGGCATATTTTATGCATTTTCAAGAGTTGAATTCAGGAGAGGCAGAGATGGGTGGGAATTTTGTAGCCAACTGCCAGCTTGAGCAACTCAACAGTTGAGTTGCTTAACCTTAATAGTTGGCTGAGTTTCCATAACAGAACTCTTTCCCTGGCTTTAACTGTATTATAAATGCCAGGTGCAGATTTTGTAGAGAATAAATTCTATACATATGAAATGCTATAAAACATTTTCATTGAATATAGTCAGCTGAATCATCCATTATGAGACATCTGTTAGATTTACTATATCTGTAAATGCCTTATTAAGGAGTCATTGAGCTCCTTTGGTGCTCAGTGATTTTGTTAAACCTCTCGGGGTTCTTGGCTCAGTAGCTTCTGTTAGAGTTATTGGAAAATGTACAGTCCTCTTTCAAAAACCATCAGAGGAACAATACGTGGAACTCCTTCAAAAACTGATGCTGACACTGATTCTAAACTCCATGTTTATTTTTTTTCATGCAGTCATGAATTTTCAGTTGACACAGGAATTCTTTTTGCATCATCTTTTTGTATTTTTATACATGCTTATCTGGGGTTTTGTGTTGCAGACTATGAAGACTGTTATATTGCCCCGGTCAATGTTCAGTTCATGTCCACATATAATTAGTCTTTAATATATAAAGTGGATTAGCAGTGTTTAAAATGGACAGACTTGCAGCTGTTCAAGGTTGTAAGCGATTTTTTTCATTTGGTGCACAGCCTGAGGGGTTATACAGGACATGAAAGGCTCTGAAGCAACAGAAAGAATGAAAATGAATCGATGCAAGCGCTTCAATGTAAGTTTGTTACTCTATTCTCTTCAAGCCAATTAATCAATAATCAATGGAAGAAAATTACTGAGCTTTATGTGAGAAGGGGATGATTTTCTAAAGTGAGCTTTAGAGTTTTTTTTGTCTCTCTCTCCATTGTAAAAACAAGAGTGTAGCAGGGGCTTGTAAGGCCAGTGTTTCTCGCTCTTCTCCCTCAGCCTCTCTCCCCGTGACAGAACACGTCTATCTGTTTATTGTCTCACCATCACATTGACTCCCTGTCACTGCCGCTATCTATTATTCGAACTTTTCTGTCTGTCAGGCTCTCCTGTGCTCCCTTCTTCTTTACACTGTTAGCCTGTTTCTGTCAAACCCTTTTTCATTCTGTTTCTCCTTGTTGGCCCCTGCTCTTTATCCTGACACGTTGTCTGTCTTCCTTTAATCTCTTTAACAGGCATTTTATCATATATACCACATCTGTCTCCGTGCATGCACACGGCCCAGGTGCGTGTCTGTTCTGAATCTCTGTGACTGCGAGTCCACGCAAGCTAGAGGTGCACACGGGTCCACGTCAGCACACGCACTTGCTTTTACACATGCATGCACAGATGGTGTGCAGGTGTACGTGTGACATAGTGCACATAACAGGCCATCGCCTCCTCCAATCCACTTCACAATATGAAACAGGATTTTCCTGTGACACAGATTGTTCATTCATCGCCTAACACTGACCCTCTTTGTGGCTCTTGTCCTTGATTTATGTCTGTCTGTTAGTTGCCTTGGATGGCCTCGCCCTGTCTCGTAGACAAGTAGTCTTCACCAACCAAACAGTAAATGAAGTGCTGTGATTTGATTTATTTTATGCGTTTGTAGGCATATATTATCATATTAATGGTATATACATCATAATTCCTACCACAAAAATATAGTTAGTATTAGGCTTTCTGGTGTGATTCATGCTTGTACTGTAGTGACACAGTTACGCATGCATACACACTGAATTTGCACGGTGGTGCTAGCAGACTGTTGCTATGTAGTTTGCTCTCTTCAGTAAGTCTGTGTGTTTGTTTACTTGTGTGTGTGTGTGTGTGTGTGTGTGTGTGTGTGTGTGTGTGTGTGTGTGTGTGTGTGTGTACATGGAGGAGGGGGTGGTGCTTGCAGATTGTGCTTGGTCCACTAGACCCCTCCCAGTCAGAATAGAGCTGTCTCAGCTCATCAGCATTAGACTCGCGTGGCACCCTGATGTGCCCCGACAGTCAGTCACAGGAAATGATGGGATGTGAAACCACCCAGAGCGCCCATGTGACCTGCCATACAGGCATAGGCGGGTCTGGGGGTGTTGGATGGGATGGAAAAACAGGAAGGCAACGAGGCGATGCGTCCTCACAATAGCAGCTGCAGAAGCCTCACTTGGCACAAGACTGACAAAACACACAACACCTTTGCACACACACATATATAGACAAATTTCATACAGACATACTTAAATAGATGTGTACACATACACGTAGACACACAGTGATACTGGGTGCAGGCCATGATTGCTGTGATATTTTATCTGGCTGAATGGCAGGGAAATGAATCTCAGCATGCCTGGCTCTAGACCTTTAGGTTTGTGCCATTGTCTTTCACGCCACATGCTTCAGCTGCTCTGAAACACAAATGCAGACAAACAGACACAAACATGGAGACAGACACAAAAATACACACATTGTGGGTCCAAGCAAGACTAGAATAGTCAGCGAGAGCAGCCTGCCTTCCAGTAAGGCTGTGGAAATACACATTGTAACAAGTCGTTTATCAAGTGAAAGCAGCTCATAGATGTTCAAGCCAACTTCCCCACATGTTCTTTCAATCATGTGTTACCATTTTTTCTCAGTTGCATTTTTAGATTGTCTGACTGTATTAAAATTACTTATTAAAAATTGTATTTTATAAAGTCAGAAATATATGAAAATTATTTCAAGTGTTTCTTGTGTGATTCATATCACATCTCATAACTAAATAAAGGAAAATAAGAATAGAAGACCTTCTAAGCCTCTATGTCATGCAGTTTGTCTTCATTAAGTCTTTAAAGGCACTAGAGATTAGACTTTTGTAACGATTTTGCTTTTTCAAAAAATGTCCCTCAAAACTATGCAGTCAGTTTCAATTTCCTCTCTTATTTTCTGTCTTGTCTGATATGTGTGACTTGAAAGCTGCTTACCTTGTTGACATCAACACTGAGAACCCGTGAGGCATGTAAGGGCACGATTAGCTGGAAACTAACCCGGCCTGGATATGCATATGTATATGCATACAATGGACAAACAATGCGTTGCTAAGGAGATACAAGAGCCAAATGAGTGACCAGGCACATATGCAACAAGGTTTATGATTGGCATGTTTATGTTTTGTAATAGAACAGGGCTGCCCAATCCCAGTCCTCGAGAGCTACTATCCTGCAGCTTTTAGATGCATCCCTACTGCAACACAGCTGAATCAAATGGTTTCATTACCTCGTCAGCATGCCATCGTGTTTGGCAAAGGCCTGATAACAAGCCATTCATTTGATTCAGCTGTGTTGGAGTAGGGATGCATCTAAAAGCTGCAGGATAGTAGCTCTCGAGGACTGGGATTGGGCAGCCCTGTAATAGAACAACCAAAGAGGTTTAAAAAATAAAAATCAAATAACAATCTGAATTAGAGGCTGATACACTGGTCACATAACGTCTTATAATTTTCTTTAAATATGAAGCAAAAAAATTTGTGATGTATGAGAATAAATATTTCAGGTGGATAGAATTAGACAGACTGTGTCCCTGTAAAGGAGTCATTTCTACGAGCAGAAAGAAAAACAGAGCGAGCGTCTTGCAGCACTCATATACAGTTTTTGTCACGATACTGGGTCGTGTGACCCAGTGTTTGAGTTTTATGTATTTTTGTATTCATTTTTGAGCTGGTGAATTTCTAGGTTGCTGTCATGTTTAATCTCCATGTTTCCTGTTTTATTTTGAAAGAGTCCAGTGTTCTTTGTTCATTGTATTTAGTTTCACTTCCCCTGTCCTGTCATTAGGTTTATGTGTGTCAGCTGTGCTCCCATGTGTAGCCACTTCCCCTAATCATCCTTGTGGGTATTTAGTCTCTGTGTTTCATTCAGTCTGTGTCACGTCGTCTGTTCATGCACCCTGTTATTCTAGCTGCACGTCATGATTCTAGCCTGCAAGATTCGGTATTGGACATGTTCATAGTCACTTTCTCCAGTCATGTTTCCCTGCACCTTCATGTGCCAGTACTGAGATCTCGTTCACAGTTTTTCATGTCGTGTTCATAGTCTGTCCACAGTACTTCGTCATAGATCATTCCTGGTCTTCGTTCATAGCCTTTAGTTACTCCCAGTTTAGGTTCTTAGTTTTGTCATTCCCATAGTTTATGGTTTGTTATTTTGCCTTCTCCATCAGCCCTGATTAAAGGCTCACTTTGAGCTTAGCAAAAGTTTTGCCTCCTGCGTCTGTGTCCGCACCTGGATCCACCAAACACACTCTCGCAGACCGTGACAGTTTTTTTCCAAGGTCCAAACCCTTGCAGTCTTTCAATTTTATGGGTCCTATTTTACAGATTTTCCAGGACTACCATCAGGTGCGTCAGATGCTCTCATCTTTTGGGAGGAAAGCAAAATCTCAGTGTTTCCACTGCATTTTCTGTGGCTCTTCACATGCCTCACGATGGATTACTTTCCCCTCTCACCTTCAATATCCTTTCACATCTCTAAGATTCAACTGCATCTCGAGGCATAGCTGTTTTTCCTTTCTTTGCTGCTCTTTCCATCCTTTATATGATGGTCTGCTGCTGTACTGTCAAATTTTATAAATTGCACAAAATGGCAAGACTGGCTTCGTTTTTTTTTTCTTTGTAGTTCTCTGTTGTTGATGTGTAAACACAACAATGTAAATGTTGTCTCTATATCTATATATATATATATCGCATTTGTCTCTATAGTGGCTCCAAGTGTAAAAACATTTTCACACAAACATTTGTTCATCATACTGCATATATAAAATACTAGTTCAATTCCTATTATATGAATAAACAAGTGGTTTACCTGACGTTGTTTAATCACTTCCTTTTTTCCCACTTTACCTCAATAAAAGCCAAGTTGACCTTGTTTAGTGTGAGGATGGCCACTAGCCACATTTATTATGTGAAAGCCTGTGCTTTTAACTCTGAATAGCCTTATCTTCACTATACAAAGCAGCATTCTGCCATTGTAATGACTCTCCTACGTAAAGCATGTCCTTTATCTGACTCAACAAGCACACAGGCTTTCACTGACTGCTTCATTGTATTATTTATTGAACCCAAAGACAAGCCAACTTTCAAGGTGAATGCTAAAAAAGTGTACAAATATATTTTCTGAGTTTTGCCCCCCAAATACAGATACTTTTCAAACCTTTATTTTCTATGCCTCAATACTCAGACAACCAAGTGTTTTGTTAGCAGCTATAATTCAATGTTTAGTAGAGCTATATAAAGGGGACAAATTGTTTTTGTAGCCGTGACAAAACCAGAAAAACTAATCTAATAAAAAAAATCAAAATAACATGTTTATGTAGACTGGGTTTTTTCTCTCTCGCTTTCTCTTTCATGAACAATACTGCAAAAACAATACAGTAGGAGTCTAATATGTGGTAATATTCATCCTGGAGTCACTCTAATGGTAATGAATAAGAGACTGATTTTTGCCTTCATGTAGTCTTTGTGTGTAATTGTAGCCTGGAACATTAAAGCAGAAGATGCCCCTTTGTTCACTCTCAGTCTGCTTGACCAATGTCACTGTAATTCTTCTTCAAGTGATTTAAGTATGTATATGCCTATACAGTGTAAATTAAAGAATATATGGTTGAGAGTGGCTGAACTGTGCTAAATATCATCAAACATGCAACACTGTTCTCCTTCAAATTCTTTCTTAAGTGGTGGCAACACAGCTGAACTAACTCTGAAACGATTGTTCAAATGTATGACCCCCTCTAATTACAGTTTGGAGTACCTAGGCAGCAATTAGGGAATAAAAGTACAATCGAGCATTATCCATTCTTTGCATAGCATGAGTCACTCTAGTTGGCCTTGGGAGCAAAATGATATAAAACTTACCCTGTAAAAAAATGAGTCAGATATGAAGTATGAAAATATAATAAAGACGAAAGAAGCAAGTAAACAGTTACCTACTTTGGATTTAGCTCTAGTTGTAAATGTGCTGTAACTGACATGTGTCTGCTTAAAAAATGGCAAATAAAAATGCCAGGATAGTTTAATGTTAAAGGTAACAGACTGTTTGTTTGGAGATGAAAAATTTCAATTACCACCAACATAAAATTATCATTGTTAGTCTTGGGCAGAGTGTTTGCTTATTAAGAGGAAAATCAAATGAAAAACCAAAATGGGTTATGTATTTGAGGCCATTATTATATTAGACTTTATTGAGGTCTGCTTATTAAATTTTGATTAGTGTAATAGAATTAAAATCCTAAATGTTTTTGCAAAGCTGATGTTTTTCCTAATGGAAAATCAGGACTCATCTATCACTTTATCATGTGCCAAAATGTTGGTAAACAGGGTCAAGTCACTGAAGACTTACTGTGTGAGATTAGAGTAGGTAAATATTCCAATACTGGCTGTGAACACCCTTTTGACTTCAGAACTGGCTTTATTCTTCGTGGCATAGACTCAGCAAGGTGCTGGAGACATTCATTCAGAGTTTTTAGTCAACATTGACATGATCATCACACATTTGCTATAGTTTTATCAATAGCATATCCATGATTTAAATCCTTTGTTCCACCGCATCCCAAAGGTGCACTACTGGACTGAGATTTAGTGAATGTGGAAGCTATTTGAACTCATTGTCACGTTCAAGAAACCATCTTGAGATGATATGAGCCACAACATTCAAATCTTCAGTGTACCCAGAGGATGGGGGCACTGTGGTCACAAAGGGATGGATATGGACAGCAACAATCCTGAGATAGGCTCAATGCTCAGTTGGTACTAAAGGGCCCAAAGTGTACCAAGAAAATACCAAGAAATTACATCATCACCACCAGCAGCTGCCAGAACGGTTCATACAAGGCGGGATGGATTCATGTTTTCATGTTGTTTATGCCAGATTCTGACACTAAATCTAGACTCATTACAACAGGAAACATTTTTCTAATCATTTGTTGTCCAATTTGAGTGAGCCCATACAGACTGAAGTTCAGTTTCCTGTTCTTAGCTGACAGGAGTGGCATTCGGTGGGGTCTTCTGCTGTAGTAGCCCATCTGCTTCAGTTTTTGATGACTTGATTTATATCTTTTTTCAAATAATTTTTTGCCTAGAGAACTGACACTTGGACCATCATCTGTAAACCCTAGAGATGGTTGTGAGGGAAAATCTCAGCAGATCAACATTTCCCGTCAAGCCTGCCTGACCCCAACATATTTTGCCACATTCAAAATCATTTAAATAGCTTTTCTTCGCCATTCATACCTAACGAGTGGCTAGCGAGTGCACATACACCAAAATCTTCATTCACAGATACTATAAAGACAGAGCAGTGCTGGATAGTATGAATAACACACTTTAAGAGAAGAAAACTGCCTTAAAGATTAAATTCATATGCCTGGGTTTAGATCTACATTTCCAATGAGACATTCAATAAGTATCTTCCTACCTGTGTTTTAGAGACAGCAGAGATGTTTAAATTCACATGGAGTAGTTTGGACTGTATTATATAGCTGTATGCATGAATTTACACATGGACCCCCGACGTGTCCTGTTATTCTTGGCAGCAATTACATCAGTTTGACAGTAGACATTTTCTGTTCCACCTGAGACATCAGGATTCCCACCTGCCTGCTGTTCCCCTCACCTAGCAGTTTCCCTCTTTATCGGTTTCCCTCTTTTTCAGCTCCTCCTCCCCCTCACTGTTACGCTCCTTCATCTTCCACTTGTGAACCCAGCCAAGGCGACGAAACACACTGATGATTTATTTATGTTAGAGAAGCCGTCTTCCCCTCTTACCACGATCTCTCTTTCCCTCTCACACACTCACATACATACTCTTCCTCTCTCTTCTTGTGTTTGTCTGTCTGTGAAACTGTATGTGACAGTGATGCTAAATGGGACGTCTTCTCTCCTGTTGTGATGAGTTGGAATGTGCAGGTGGCAGAGCTTACAAGCACAACACACACACACACACTTTGCAGTGTCATACTGGGCTGTCAGCCTCTCTCTCCTCTGGGTTAACGCATATGATCTAGATATTTGACACTATGTGCTACTTTTTTTTTTTTTTTTTTTAAAGAAACACCCCAGCAGCCAATATGTTGAGTGACACCAGGTGATATACAGTAAGAATATGATTTAGTACCAGACAGATGTTACTGTTTCTAATGTTCTCATTACAGTGGAAACTTCAAACAAGAAATATTGTTAGATATAACAGATATGAGGAGCTATGTTTATTTTTAGAGGAGTTTATGTAAATGTATCTTGCAAAGCAACTTGCCATCCTTTGCTAATGGAAAAAGGGAAGTCTGGTGAATCCAGATGTTATCATGTAAACAAGAAAAATCTTGGTCACAAACAAAACTCATGATCCTAGCTTATAACATTACAGTTGTGAGAATGATGTCATTTTCTGGGCAGCACATTTTACAAGCCGTTCAATAAGTTGCTATTCTATTAACCTCCTAAGACGCGAACTCTTCCACGGCATGCATTTTTAATTTCTCTTTGATATTTGGGCTGATTGGGACCCGATGAATGTAAAAATAAAGAATTACCAGATTTATTTATTTTTTACCTAATTTTTGCTTCTAAGAAAAATGAGATCCACATATGAGGACATTCGTTTAAAATTTCATTAGAACAGTAGCAGTATAATGTCCTCGTAAGTGGATATCAGGCCCTTGTAGAGCAAAATTGAGTATTTTGGTCTAAATAACCCAAAATGTGATGTCCACATATGTGGACGCCAGGTCCTAGGAGGTTAATGGTTTATAAATCATTCATTAATTCTTTATATAGCTGTTGTAAGCCATTCTGTTAAAGACATTCTGGGTTTGAAGGCTGTGGAAAATTAATAATTAATTTACTGTATGTCCTCTAGCTGCATTACTTCTGTAGTCTTTACTGCTGCTGTTTAATTCATCAATATGACCACCTAGTTTGTGTAAAGGATCTTCAGCCTATTAATCCAAAATACATGTATTATTAACTTATTTCTGCAACATTCACCACTTCACATATGATAGATTATACATGTTGTAAATGGTGCAGCAATAAGTTATTAATAAGTGTACTTTTGTCTGATGCGCTGGATCTCCCTTTTACAGAAAGTAAGGGATGGTGAATTAAATGATGAATTAATGAGCTGGATAAAAACTAGCCAAATAGATTTTTTTTTTTACAACCTGGTCAAATGTTATTACCAATGGCTTGTTACTCTTTTATAAAACATAAAAGATGCATAAAATTTCCTTAAACAAATTTACCTTTTACTTTTTAGTAATGGCTAATTATTGACCCCCAAAATTAATCAACACATTTAAGAGTCAAAGAACAATTAGAATTGCTTTATTTAAAAAAATAGAAATATTAACATATTTCATTTCTGGGGCATCAATAATGCAGTTTTTTCAAAGTTAACATTGTGCCATCATTAATGTGCAAGGTGTGTCCATGTGCACAAACCTAACTAGTGAGTAAATATGAAGTGAAAAACAAAAGGAGTCAGCAGGTGAAATGAAAACTAAACATAGAGGTCCAAAACAGGCTGACAACCTTCCAGGCTGACAAATCTGCACAGCCACCTCTCCAGCACCTCATGCAGACACTGCAGGTCTTAAAACCAGAACTGTTATCTGATGGCAGCACAATATTCCCAGGTGCAATCCTTTGCAGCATCAAGAATGGCTGCAAAGGACAACACAGATGGGAGCTAACTAAGCATTTTTATATGACACTCCATGATGACAACACATTTCCTTATCAAGACAGATAAGGTGAACCACACAGCATGTTGTTGAAAAAAACTTGTGCTCTTATTAGTATCTGTTTTTCATTTTTGGGGTGATTTTAAATTGTATTTTAAATCCCGGGGTTTGCATGTAGTCGTATAATTTATGTAATTTGCTTGTTTTCTCTTTTTGCTAGTCATTCAAATCAGTATATGTTAATAAGGGACATAGAGACACAAGCTGGGAAGCTCATCAGTGAGCTGAACAACAAGCTAATAACTTGACACTTGGTCTCTTCTCCTTTAATGCCCGCTCTTAGACTTGCCTTCAGGTGCTTTTATGGGACTGGGCATCTTACACTGTCACCCATCAGCATCTGTCTTTCTTGTCCGCCCATTTTTAAATTACTTTAGCGCCTCACAGTCTACCTTCTCAGTGTTCCTTCAACCTGCTGTCAGTCTTTCTGTCACTTAGTTGGTTTCTCTTTCAGTCAGTCAGTCAGGTAGCCGGCATGGCCGTTACGCTCTGAGGATGTTCCTTTCCAGTGCTCTTCAATTCATTTGTTTGTTTGTTAGAGAAAGAGGGCGTGAAAGAGATTTGGGTCTAGTGAGAGATAGTGAAGAGGGAAAAAAAATGCTATTGAAGTAAGCAAATTGACAGAGGGATTGAGAAAGAGGGAGATCCATGGATGTCAATTTAAAAAGTGAGAGCTTAGTGTCAGGCTTTCAAAGAGGAGCGCGTGCGAGATGAGAGAACGAGTAAGAGATAAAGTTTATGATTAAGGAGAAAGGGGGAGAGTGAAAACTGTTTGTGGAGGAAGGGAATGAGAGAGGAGAGGACTATTGTTAGTTTAGAAAGAGAAAGCGATGGCTGTTAGCCTCCTCTGCTGCTGCCAGCCATTACCTATTCAAGCCTCAGCAGCAGGTTGGCAGAGAAAGCTCTAATTGAGGAGGCCGATGGCTTGGAACACTAGAGAAAGAGAGGCAGAGCTAACTTCTTTTCTTTTTCATTAATTAGCCTGTCACTCATTACGCTCTGGCATGTATTTGGGATCATAAAACAGCATGGCTGTGGTTAGATTTGATTGCACTTCTTGTTGTGCTGTCCAGTAAATTACAGAAAAAATGACTTCTGTACAGAATAAAGAAGATAATCTGCAGCTATGCATCATATCCATTAACCTCAAGGGCTGCGAAAAAGCATTTGTTTTTCTTAGTAAATCACACTCCCAAGCTCTCGTCCTCATGCTTTCATAGATTTATACAAACAACTCATCAAAAACAGCGGTGCCATTCTTATCGCACTCTCACATCCCCGCCGCATATTGGAAAACAAAAAGGTGGACATTACAAGGCTGTCAGGCATTGACAGGTATTGATCAGGCTGCTGTTGAGAGACTAGATGAACTTCCCATCAGAGTCTTTCTTGCTGTTTGTTGCCATCTGTTAATAACTAATGGAAGTTGTGATATTTGTGGTGAATGTGAAGAAGGGAGGAAGAAGAGGATGTTGTAGTGATGCCCAGATGCCACGGCTAAATGGATGTCACATGATATTAGGCTTGCATGGCGTGATACACCGCCATCATTCTGTCAGGTGACAGCATTTATCTCCATATTTCACATCTAACCCCCTCCTCCACCAGGTCTTGATCACTCATCACGCACTCGCTCTTTGTCCCACACTTCTCCACCCACCCAACCCACTGCAGCGACACTGTCAGCACTCTACAGCGTTTACACGTACTGCATAATAATCACAAGCTGCTCACCTCTTCTGGAGTTTCCACCTCACCTCCGTGCAATGTAACCAGCCAACAATTCATATTCTGTGCATATGTCACATTTAGCAGAAATGTTTCTTTTGCAATCGTGTTCTTTGTTTAGTTTTTTTAACTTGTAAACAAACTTTTCAACATGTCTGATCTTCTTCTTTAAATCGCCAAGTCTCACAACTGACTCCAGTGAAAAATCTGTGGCTTTACACAGAGCCAGACGGTGTACAAAAGAACACAATTGTGGAAAGATAACACAATTTCATTAAACCTAAGTGTGACAGCTTGACCTTCTCTCCTCTCCAGGATCTGTCACTCATCACCATAGATACTTGGCTCTCAGCAGCAAGTCCACCAGTGTTAACTACAGATTTGCTGTCCCGCAACTCACAAAGGAACAGTAATGTCAGACTTTTTTTTCCTGCATTGTTTTTCAGTGTATAGCGTAGCAACTTGAAATGAACAAGTTGAACACTGATCCAATGACAAAGGAGGTCAAATGGCTCAAAAGTCTGAACAATATAATCATGAAAAAGAAAACTCCTTCATGTTGTATCATCCTGACAAGTCAATCTAGTATTTATTTTTAAGAGACCATCTGTTCTTACATCCATTTAGGCATAAATGAGTGAAAATGCTGGCAATGTGAAAAAAGTTCCACTCATGTGGAAATGTATCTGTGCTCCTCATCGTGTTTTTTAAGCATGTAGAAAAAGCTTCACCATGTGAGGCTATTTTGATTTTGTTCGTTTTAATTTAGATGGAAATTTCACTAGTTAAGTGAGCTAATTTTACAATTTTCACTTGGTCATAGTGTATTCTTGGTTCATGCCACAGCCTGTCAAGTCAAACACAGTAAAGATCACTCCGCCAGAACTAAATCAAAGGTGTGAATCCCTGCAACTCACCCTGACTTTTACATGTAGTCATAAATTCACTTAGGCTTATGCCCTTGGAATCCAGTTGACTTAGAATTGTTCTTATACCAATGTTGGAAATAAACATTAAAATTTATGTTATAAACCAGTGTACGGCAATTGAAGAAAACAGACACAGTGAATCAGGCTCTCTAATACAGTCCCAATCAAAAGTTTAAGACCACTTGAAAAGTGGCAAAAAATTATAATTTGCATGGTTGGATCTTAACTCATTCACTGCCATTGACGTCTATAGCCGTCAATGGCAGTGAATGAGTCAATGGGTTTAACTCATTCACTGCCAATGGCTGGCAGTGAATGAGTTAAGAAGGTTTCGAGTATAGCTTCAACATGCAACAAGAAGAAATGGGAGTGAGGCAAAACATTTTTTTGAGAATGCAATTAATTGAAAACAATGCTTAAACTGAAACAGGCTGTTTTACAGCCAGCATGTTGCTCACTCAGTAACTACTGAGTTCTCAGTGTGTGGACTCCTTCCTTGTCACCTATACCTGTTCTGGCATTAACATCAGCACAAGAACTGTGTGCTGGCAGGTTCATGGCATGGGTTTCCACTGTAGTGCTGTAATTGCTTTAGGACTCAAAAGCTGAATATAATTACCTACACCAACTTTAGGCCATATTAAAGGAAGGCATAGACATTGTGACATCACTCACTGATTTGTGAGGTCCTGTTTGGAAGACTCAGTTTTAGATGTAATGCTTTTTCTATCTTTGTTTTTGGGGGTCTTGAAATTCTAAATTATAAGCTTTAAGTTCTAATATAATCTTGGAGCTTGCCAGAATATTATTTTTCAGGTAGTTAAAAAGAGGTCTAATTAGTGACTCAAATTAGTCAAGACCTACTCGACAGCTACGAGTTACATTTCTCTGTATTCACCCCTCATCTAAGTGGCCATGCCTGTAATGATGCACAACTTTTTTTTAATTATAATTGTCCCTCCTCCCTACCCCCATTTGAGATGTAAACATATTGATTTCAGCTGTAAAGGTGAGAAGTCTATGTGATTAGTTTCACTTTTGGTGCCAGCCTCAAGTGGCCTCTTGAAGGACTGCAGTTTTTGGCACTTGTGCTCCGATTTCATTTTTCAGCCTAGATTTACTCTAGAACTTGTCTTGTGATGCAGCTAAGAGCAACTATTATTAAGCCACTGCAAAAGGTCCTTAATGGACAGTATTATAAAAGAGCCTTTCCTCAATATATTATTAAAAATACACATAGGCTTTGCGGTGGAAAAATTGACTTTTATTTAGTCCCTCAGAGAGGTGTAAACATTGTTTTCTCTTAACATACAGTATGGAACAAATAGGCTAGAACAAATCTTCTTGGCTGAGGCTGACTGATGTAAAGCTTGGAGCGATTCCCGTGTTTCTAATTAGCCCAGGCTCTGGCATGGCAGCCTGTAGGCTGATGGTTGGCATGAGGCAACAGAACAGCCCAGCTGCCCCTGTGTCCCCTACTCTGCCCCAAAGGAGAGTCTCTGGGTCTACTGCTGCCTTTGTGAATGGCAAGGAACAGAAACCTGGATTGGAGAAGAAAGGTAGTTCACACCCCGCACAACACTCTGTCAGAGACAATATTTCATGTTTAAAAAGGAGCTCTTCATCAGCAATCTGATCACTACAACCTCTCCCTGCTGCCATGCTCCACTTTCTCACTTGCAGCTTTACTCTTTGGAACAGCACTCTTAATAGCATCATGACAAACTGACTGTTAAAGAGCATCATGTATATAGTATCAGTTTAATGTAAAGGTTGAATTAGACCCTTTGAATGGACAGCAGACACAGCTGATGAACACGTTATTTTTGACTTGGACAGCGGATGTCAGGAACAATTTAAAAAACATCTGAAAGCCCTCTTCACAATGACATGAACACAGCAAGGACCAGTGGGCATTTCAGCCAAAGCAGCAAATTGAATAAACTAAGCAGAGGAACAATATAGACAGAGAGAGACAGACAGATGGGGAGAAGAGACAAAGTATATGATTAGGTAGAAATACAGTTTAAGTAGAAAAGCGGAAAGGGGCGAAAATGGAAACGAAGAGGAAGTGAACTGCAAGCGCAGGAGAGGCGGAGAGGGAGCAATTTAATGCTGTAATTAAGTTCCCGATAGCACCCTGGGAGATGTGCTTTGGCGTAGCTCCAGGACAGCTTAGCATTACACCAAGGCCCTTCAAATCACAATCTACTTACACACACACACACAAACACACACATAACACACAACACGCCATTTGAACAAACAGAAATTTAATTCCGAGTAGGCTCTCTGCGCTCTCGCAGCCAATTTCAAATCCCCGAATATGTGTCAGCTTCACCAAATGATGCATCGACAAGAAGAGACACAAAGGAGGCGCAGACTGGCAGAAGAGACGGCTGTGAGAAACCATCACTTGCAGTCACTCTCACGTTGCTCTCACTCACACATTGTAGTGCACACACGACAGTTGCCTTGACAAGTGCGCACAAATCATACTTATGAGAGCACGAACGGAAACCTGTCTCAGAAAATATTCTTTTCTTTCCCTTCATGTTTACCGTGCACCTGTCATGCTTCTTCTATCCAGACCTGCTTACTGCTTCTGCCTTTATTTTATTGATTAATTTATCTTTGTTTTTCTGAGGCTGCATGGCAGAACATATCTGAAGCCAACGTCATTCCTAGTGCTGACCTACAAAGCAGTAAGTTTGACAAGATGGCTAATGTGTTGCCAAGTTGTACAGGTGTGCAGCTTGTCTCTGTGCAGCCCTGTCATGTTAAAGGGGCTCACCAAGGGGAGGAGAGAGAAAGATGTGGGACTTTGGAGAGGAAAGGATGACAGGAGGAGAGAACTCAGAGAGACCTCAGAGAAGAGAGAGAGAGAGAGAAGAAACAGGCAATTACACCCAGCTTCGCTACCACACTGCTATCCCTCGCCTCCTTCAGGCCACGCGGAGCAGCAGCACGAGCAATAGGATTTTAACTGAGGAGAACGCGCATCAATAGGATCTAAGATTTCCTGGGAATTGGTCACCAAAGACGGGGGAGTAAAGGATACAGTGTTGACAAAAAGAGTTGTCTTTGGAAAGACAGGAGAGGAAACAAGTCCTCTAAAATCGGCTCCAGCACATTCCGAGGCTCTTCTTTAAGTGCCGTACGCCTACCGTTCGCACCTTCGTGCTGTCCTCGCTCTCTGGGGATAAAAGTGCGTAAATATATATATATATATATATATATATATATTTTTTTTTTTTTTTTTTTTTTTTTACCGTTTTCACGGCAGGTGACACGCCGAGCTGTAGACTCACAGATACGGTCCTGGAGCCACGATGCTGATCGGTAAGTGTTAAACACCTACAGTTCTCCACTTTACCGGTGATAACGCGGCTGCGCTGAGTAAGCAATACACGAAAGATTCCTGAAAGGTTCCAAATACAACCGTTTCAGGATTTCGCGTTGCAACAGTGTCGATGGGTAAAAAAAGATCTTAAAGCATGTTAATGCAAACACACTATGTGGAGCAGGCGCGCTAAAAGTCCTTGTCGGGAAAAATGAAAAATCCAGGGATTCAGTCATTTATCGGGCTCGCAAGTTGACCATTTGAAGTGTCTTTTTTTATGATTTATTCATGAATGTCCTGTGCGCCGTCGATTACATGACTGTGCATCAACAATCACCGCATTGTAATATATCTATATCACTAAAGCACTTCTGGATGGATGCAAACTGCATTTCGTTGCCCTGTACCTGTGCATGTGCAATGACAATAAAGTTGAATTCTATTCTATTCTATCAGATTATATGAAGCTCAACCAAAAGTGTGCGTCCTGGGTGGTTCGGAGTTACCGACACCTCACACTCCTTAGTCCTCTCGGCCCATAGATGGAACTTGTATCTTTTATCACGAAAACTTCCACCGTAGATTATCATTAATATGGTGTTGTTCTTTTTTCATTTAAAACGTCACAACGTTCCGAGTCATCAGTAATAATAAAAAAAAAACTCAAAACAAAACATCAGTCTGTTTGAGAAAAATGACCTTCTCAAACATCAGCTAAATAAATAAAATAAATACGTTTGCTTGTGTGTGTGTGCGTGCGTGTGTGTGTGTGGGAGGGGGGGGGGGGACTATAATTAGTGGACATTTGTAAACCAGTTCCTGATAATAAGCATCATAAGCTCGTTGTGAAGAACGACGTCATTAACCTGACGTCTCAGTGTGCCTTCAAACAACTGTTGTTCATTTTTTTATTAATAAATAAAATTGACCAGCTTACCCTGAACTATTCAAGTAGTGATGTTTGAAGATCTCAACCTTTTGGGGGCTTAAAAATAAAGCTTTGATGATTACTAGTATGTTTTGATTGAATCTGATAAAATTGGCATAGGCATTAGTGTAAAAGCTGTCCCACTAAATCCAGAAAAGAGAACTTCATTTGCATAATTAACTCAATCTCAATGGAGGTGTATTTTTTGTGTGTATGGGCTGAACAAAGAATGACTAATGGACCCAAGCTGCTGGGCCCCTGTCCTTCATCTAAAATCCTGATTTAAAGCATGTTCATGGCTCAGTGCAGTCTTACCTTTCTTCAACAAAATGCAACTGTTCCTGCATTGCATATCAGTGCTTCTATGAGTACTCCTTATTTCACTTTCAGAGACAAATAAACAGAAAATGTAGCTGAATTTGGGAAAAACATCCAGTTCACAAAGATCTAAAAGAAATGCACTCATAGTGTTGTGTCAGACCTCTGGATGTGATGGCTCCCGCCATAAGTGTGACTGTGTGGTGATTTGCGATCTCGGTGCTCTTAAAATGGCTTCGGAGCATGGGCAAATGACTCATGCAAATGGATGCCGCATTAGCATTTCTCTAGATATTTACTCCATGTCACAAATGCAACCTTCTAATCCCTACACTAGTAAAAACTATCGTCCATGGAGCACCAAAAGCTTCCAACACTGAACTGTTTTACTGAAATACCATCTTCTTCCCTCTCTCGTCAGCGTTCTTTCCCACTCGCCCTTTTAGTCAGCTCATAAAGAACTGCTCTTCTGTCAAATGGAGCCCTAACTACTTGGGCCTTTGTCCTGTGCTGATTTCTTCTCGGCCATTATGTCGTCGTAAAAGCCAGTTGGGGTGTCACTGGGGAGCTTTGGCGGCAGTGGCTTCTTCTCAGTTCCAGATAACAGCCTTTACTGGACAATGGCCATTATTAGTCACTGTGTTGCTGTCTTCTGACACAGACAGTTCTCTTCATATTGAATATTTCAGTATTGAGTTGAAGAGCAAAAGACCTGGTAGTGGGGGCTTGACTTTGTCTTACTTCACTCATCCATCCACAACACCCCCATCATCCGCACAAGCGGGGGACAGGTTGCAGGGCTGCAGGAGAGCTGATTATAGGCTTCTTCGGGAGTGGGCGACATGCTTCCACTTCCAACCTTTTTTTTGTCTGTGGGATCTGAGGTGGGGGATGCATAGGAAGCAGGGCTAATCTGAGCTAAAGGGCTCCCAGGGTTGATCAGGGGTAATTACACAGGGCTAGGATTACAGACTGCGACCACTTATTGTGGACTGGCCACACCCTAAAAGTAGAGTTGTATTTTTTTTAAGTAAAACGAATGATTTATTCATAAACATACTATTTGTGATTTCCAGATTTTAGCTGAATGTATAATTTCATTTGTATTGCTTGACCTTGAAGTGTCAGTGTCCACTTGGACTTGTTTCTAGTTTTGATCTGCAGAAGCTGCAGGGTCTTCTAAGCAGTAGGGAGCAATGGCTGTTTGAAGTGGTGGTGCAGGTGGAGGGGATGTAAATGAGGAGGTTAATGAAAAGGCATTGGTTCATTTCCCACAAACCACGCATCTGTGCCATCACCAAACCATCAGCCGATTAAACGAACAAGCTCTTCCCGAGTGTGTGTTACGCCGACTGTGTCTTTTTGGTTAGAGCAGCTGTGGGCCCCTGTCTGGACTGACGGAGTGAGTGCTCTTCTGTGTGTGTGTCTGTGTGTTCATCACTCATTATGATGGATGAATCTCCCGAGCCTCCTGTCTTTTCATTCATCCCTCACGGACCAGAGGGACGAAGGTGGAAACTCTCCAGCTTCTGTTCAGCACACCTCTGCCTACTGTCTCTCTCTCACACGTGCACACACACACACACGCAGGCAGGCATGTGCCCAGAGAAGACAAATAACCCACTTTAGTAGCCCAACAAACACCTCACTTCAGATGACAAATCTGTAGTTAAAGTGACTTTTGTATTTTTCATTACCTCAGTCCCTATTAATCTGCATCATCTATGTAAAAAATCTTGTGTGGAAATGAAAGAGTGCTGCCACAAATAGTATATTATTTCATATTTATTGTTTCTCATCTTACTGCATTTTATATGTTTTATCCACTGGAGTAAAGTTCTTTCCCACTTTTATGCAGTTGTCGATGTCTGTGTGAGGTAATCTTTCACTTTAATGTCCCGGGCTGCCATTGCTTCCAGGTAACGGGAACAATGGGATGTGTTATTACTCCAAAACTCTTGTTCTCCATACTGCTTTTTGCTGTAGTCACTAATCTTGATCTCATTTTATCTTTCCCAGCAGAAATCAGTTCATGAGGTGTAAATTTAAAGACTGATTCTTCTCGTAGAAACTCTCACGTCGTTGCACATTGTCAAGCTGTTGTGTTTACTGTTTTTTAGAGTAGTTTGTGATGATATGGTGTTTTCATATGTGAGTCAGAAATTCTAATCATAATGCAGTGTGTTTTGTCACGGCGTGTTTGGACTTTTGAGATTAGAGTGTAAAAAATACCCCGAAATAAATAAATAAAAAATATTAATAATGATGATAATTCCAGTCTTTGATGGAATTCTTTATGTGTCATAAAAGGGCTGGGTCTTTGGACAGAACATCCAATGAAGCTGAAGATGAAAATTTAATAATGAGGAAAGTGCGGCTTTGGAGTAAGTTAGTAGTTTAAGGCTACATTAGTCACTTCTAACATAATACACCTGAGTCTCAGACTGAACATTTAGATGGTCAAGTGAAGTCATGATTAATGCAAGAAGTATAATCGCTGTTTATTATTATTATTTTTAACTGTCTATTTTTAGTCGCACTTAGTGGAGTACACTTTTAGTCTGGAACAAATTCCTTGAGGGAAGTGTCCTGCAAACGTTGCTGGGCATCTCTTGATTTATCTCCACTATTACTGAGAGAAAATGTAAATGTAACTGGATACATAAAAGGAATGCTGCATGTCATAAATCAAAGCGAAATTACACATTTGAGTGGGCGCATTTTGATGTTGAGACTGAATCTTTCTGACCAAATGATGTTTAGGTAGGTTGGAGAACAGGATGACTGAGCAGACTGCTGCAGGAGCATAATAAGCTTTGTCTACACGGATACACGGATGTGCACGCAAGCGTTAAGACAAGCTAGAGGTCAGCAAAGAGCAAAGATTGAAGGTCAAAGAATTTATTATTACAGTAGTGATTTGTTCTTGACTACTGAAAATAGTTTGAACTTCCAATTTAGCAAAATTAAAGACAATATTATGATTTTTTTTCCCGCTCAAATTACAGTGTAAGAGCAAGCAAAAGGTAAAGCGAAGAAGTCCACTTGTGGTTGTATGGTTGGGCAGTCAGTCAAGTTCCATGTCCCTTTTTATTGGCCTTGTGGAAACGGTCTTATCATCGTAGATGGAGAAAATGGCCTTGATGTGAGAGCTGGCAGAGCTCCTGGATAAGTTACTTCTCTGGCCGCCCTATGCGGAAGAACAAGGAGTTTCAGTTGTGCTATTTTCTTGTTCCAAAGCAGACCTGCAGAATGAGGCCAAATTTGGACCTGTCTCTATTCACCGAGTTCCCTAAGCCTAATCACTATCAAATCCAGTGATCTGAGAGACAGGTATATTCAAGTGCCAATCATTCCCAAGCACAGAAGAGTTCTGCGCTTCTCTTTCCAGGGAGTACAGTATTAGTACAACTGGTTACACTTCAGTTATTCTCTGCTTCTGCAGACCTTCTCCAAGTGTGAATGGCATTGTAGCCACTATTTGGAAAAGGTAGGGTGCTGTTTTATCGCCTCCTCCCAGGAGTCAGCTTCAGGTAGATTGGATGAACAGTTGTCGAGAAAAGCAAAGAATGCACAGCTGTACACAGATTCCTCGGTTGGTTCTTTCATTAGATTCATTAGATCTTTTTCTTGGAATATTTTTTTCATTGTAACAGAGGCTGTTGTGGAAAAGTCTGATTTCTGTTGCGGCACATTATAGGGCTACGTGTGTTTTCTTTTGCGTGTGTAGCATTTGAACGCATGGTTCATATGTACTCCTTCTTGTCCCTGTGCTCCCCGTGGGGAAATTGCCTGTGTGTGAGTGCCAGTTCAAGTCATTTCACTGAAGTGACAGCATGGGTTTGATTGGCCCGCCTGCTGGAGTGATGGCTTCTGGATGCTGAGAGCTGTAGGCATATGTGAGCCTCAGCGGGAGCTCTGACAACATGAGAAATGTTCCCACGCTGCACTCTGCACCAAAACTTCACCATTTAGCCTCTCATTCCCTGGGTGCTGAGGCTAAAGATGGAGGCCTTGAAGAGAAACAGCAAAACATCACTTGCACTTTGTGCTTGTGTGTATTTGTGTATTTTTCTGAGCTTGTGAATTCTTCAACTGGTAATGCAGCTTTCAGCTGAAGTGGGTGACTGGTCTACTTGATGCTCTGACCTCTACTTGTGACTACCTCTACTTCTCACTCTAATGAGTGACAGAAGAGCTAAAGGCCTTTAAACCAACAGACTGGGGGATTAGAAGACAGGGAGAATAAATGAGCATAAAGGAAATAAAACCTAAAAAGGAGATGGAACATCTTTCCTAATCTGTGTTTCTCAATTCTCTCTTTGTTCCATGTGTATTTCTAGGTCTTCAAATCAGACTGTTACTTTCACAGCCACTGATCCTCATGCTAGTGCAGTTATATAGACAAAGGCCATCGATTTTACAGTCAAATCCAGCCATCAGAACCTCATGCCCTGACCACCAATCTGCAATTCTCAGGGGTCCAATGGGCTTAATAGAGTGCAGCGAGTGTGTAAATGGTTGGAAGTGTAAACAGAAGATGCAGTGATCCAGCTCTAATGGCTATCTTTGCTCCAGCTCTTTGTCAGCAGTCAGGATGGTGACCTTCACCTGTACTGTACGCCATCTCATGAGCGTTTAACAGTGCAGTGTTCTCAATAATAACTACAGTGGCAGGAAATTATTATCCAGTCATTGTCCTATATGCACACATGCACAAACACCAATTTACAGAAAAACTGGAATTATTACAGACTTTTTTCAGTCATAAAAAGACAACAAATCTATAAAACATAAAAAACAATGAACTGCCCTTCAACAGAAATAAAAATTTAAAAAAAAGATTATCAGCACTCGCTGTTAGAGGCTTATTTCCATCAATTATGTTTGCAAATAGTAAACACTGGAAATAAATTATACACTTGAGGAAATGTTCAAATATTTGTGGCTAAAAAGGATTGGGGGTATTCAGCAAATCACTGAAAAGGTAGAACTCAGCAAATTCAGCTGTGGTACAAACAACAAATGAATATACATAAATCAATTGACAAAATGCAATTACCCAATTGTGTGGTTTGTATTTTCTGTGCACACACCCAAGATGCAGTTACCAATATTTATAGTAAGCATTTTTTTTGTACTCACAAGCACCCACTTCTCCAAACCACATGCATACACTGTGACGCACATACAAACTAACAGACTCTGTGTACAGGGGACAACACTTTCGCAACCTGTGATGTACAAAAATACAAAACTAAAAAATGCTGTATGCAAATTTTTGTCACACACACAGAACTACACCTGCATTCCCTTCTACGAATCAAACTAAAGTGCAGGCATAATTATATATAAAACATGTAAAATAAAAGCTCTCTTCATCTAAAGCCTTCTGTTTAGTTCAGCTGCCTCAGTTCTCCATGTTGATATTTTTGCACAGTACAAAGGTGTCCGTGTGTGACTGTGTTGGCTTGCATTTCTTACAGAAATTGGCATTCTTGCTTTTTGTCATCAGTACCGAGCCATTATGGAGAGAGACTGACTGGGAATGATCAGCTCTAATGATTTTATGAGAGTCTACATGATTAATGTTGGCACAGCAGCGTGTTTGCGAACAAACCTCGCTTCCCCCCTTCCCCACCTACGCCACCCTTCTTCCCCCATCGCAGAGACTCGGAGGGAATATCCAGTCTCAGTGTGTGCTGATTTCTGTGGTGCTAGCTGTCGTTTGCCACATTAGTGTGTGACAATGGGTGTCTTTGAAGTGGGTTATTCTAGCACAGCTCACAGCCCAGTGCAGCGGAGAAGATGTGCCAGCTCACTGTGCAGACAGGGCCAGCTCTGAGCACAGGGATAGACACAAGGTAGAGACAAGCACATGCACGCCTGCACAGACTAAATACTGGGGTCAACACAATAGCTTTTACACCCACATCCTCTAAATACTCTTTATGTAAGCACTTCTATCGCAGACAAAAGCCACACACTCCTCCTCTGTATGCACACATCTGCCTCACACAACTGCACTTAAAATCACCAAAAAGGAGCCTACACCATCCTCCCATCACTTCATCAACAATCCACCCATCTATCATCCATCCGTCTGTCCATCCATCCTTTACGTCTCTATTTTTTTCCCGTCCTCCTCTGTTCCCTCTATAGGCCCAGTCCAATCTGAAAGCTTAGTTGGGCTTCGTCTTTCTCGGCTTATCTCCAAAAGCTGCTCTTTCATTTGAGTAAATGCCTTCATTCCCAGCTCCTCTATGAGGAAGCTGATAAGGGATGTCTTTTATCCACAGTAGATAGGCTTTCCCCCCCCCCCACAGCCCAGTGTGGGTGCTTGTATTTATACGCCTGCGCAGCATATGCATAATTATGTGTGAGCCTTGTGTGAATGGTTTTTTTTTCACACATTTGTGAGACTTAAACAAGAAAAGCTTTTTTTTTTTCTTTTTTTTCAAATGCATGAGAAAAGTTAATAATTCTATGGTGTAAAAATGTAGGGCATCATGTTTCATGTCGTCTTCTCATGCTGCTTATCATTCAAATGTGACATTTTCTGTGATTACACGTAATCACATAAGACTGTTTCAACCTTGCAGGTGTCTCTAATAGGAAATGATTAAATGGGACAAGCTAATCATCACAGTGCCTTACTCACGTGCGCGTCTGTGCATAGGTGCAAATGTGTATTCGAGAAGACGCCGTATAACGAATTGATTAGGGCTGCAGAGTGGATTTGTTGCCCGGAGATTAGTTTGACTCAGTCTAAGCTGTTTTCAAATGCTGCACTCTTGTCCCCTCTCTAACACAACAAATATATCGATTGGCCTTTGATGCCTCAAATGTCACAGCCTCACTGAAGACAGTGCTGAGAATGAGACTTGAGATCTGTGCTGCTTGGGCTCTGGACCACATTAGTTTTTTGAGAATTAGGTCTTCATCTGATCCATATTATCTACAAGTCATCCTTCTGTTTGTGTCTGTTGCTTAGTTCATTGTGTCTCTCTCTGATTGCAGTCCCAGTGATTGATCAAATACTGCTGTTGGACACTGTTATGGGAGCACAGAGTGGTGCAGCAGGTGGTAGTAATGGTGTTACAGTGTTGCTCTCTCATCTAGGTGAAAATCTCTCATGTAGAGTGGGGGAGATTATTTTATCCCCTGATGAACTTAGAAATTTGCTCATTTACTAAAGAAATGAACAGTTTCTCAATGAAAAATCCAGAAAAATATATGTTTTTGATCCCCTAGAACCCACATATAGTTCTGGCTCCAACAGATTAGAATCAGAATCAGAATCAGAATGGGGTTTATTGCCAAATGTTGAGCAGGTTTACAACATTAGGAAATTGCTGCGGTGCTTCAGTGCAAACATAGTGTCATAAATAGCACTTAAATAGACATGGAAAAAAATAAAAGTAGGGATAAGAATTAAAAGTGCTACGTGGGAAGATATGTGCATGAGATATACATGAAATATATACATGAGAATAAGAATTAAGAGTGCTACGTTGAAAGATATATACATGAGTGCAGGTGGTGATCAGTGCCAAACATGGAATGATGCAGTGAACACAGCGTAGGGTCATGTGTTAGTGGTGGGAACAGTCATATGGTTATTGTTCATGTGTCCAACAGCAGAGGGGAAGAAACTGTTCTTATGGCGAGAGGTTCTGGTGCGAATGGACCGGAGCCTCCTGCCTGAGGGGAGCAGGTCAAACAGACTGTGTCCAGGGTGAGAAGGGTCAGCTGAGATCCGAGCTGCACGCCGCAATGTCCTGGAGGTGTACAGGTCCTGCAAAGATGGGAGTCTGCAGCCAATCACCTTCTCAGCAGAGCGCACAACACGCTGCAGTCTCTGTTTGTCCCTGATAGTGGCTCCAGCGTACCACACGGTGATGGAGGAGGTGAGGATGGACTCGATGATTGCAGTGTAGAACTGCATCATCGTCCGTGTTGGCAGGTTGAATTTCTTCAGCTGCCTCAGGAAGTACATCCTCTGCTGGGCTTTCTTGATGACGGAGGTGACGGTGCGCTCCCACTTCAGGTCCTGGGTGATGGTGGTACCCAGGAAGCGGAATGAGTCCACAGAGGTGATGGGGGTGTCAGTCAGGATGATGGGGGGGAGTGGGGCTGTGTGCTTCCTGAAGTCCACAATAATCTCCACTGTCTTCTGGGCATTCAGCACCAGGTTGTTGTGGCTGCACCAGGACACTTACAATTACAATTAATCAATTACAAATAATCTTGATCTCAACCCATTATGTGTATAGCTGTGCACATGATCAATTCCTTCCACGCAGACCTCTCCACCAACATGCGCATGACCAAAATTCTGTCAAAGGATGTCAGGGACAAAACTGTAGATATGCACAGGGCTGGAATGACCATAAACAAGAAGATTGGTGAGCTGATGTGACCAAAATGACCATGAATTGCACTCCATGCAAGATGTTGTCTCATGACATGTAGCTAAAGAAGAAGCACATTAAGCTCATGGAGTAGCCTAAGCAGTCTCCAGACCTCAGTCCTCTTTGAAATCTGTTTAGGAAGCAGAAGTTTCAAGATCCCAAGGAGCAGTAAGGAAACCTAAAGGATTTAGAAAGTTTCTGTAAAGGGTAGTAGGCCAAAATCCCTCAGGAGATGTGTGTAAACCGGTGACCAACTACAATAAAGGTCTTACTGCTTTGCTTGCCAACAAAAGATTCACTGCCAACTACTAAGCCATGTGATCAAACACCAATTTAACTTTAAGTGACATTTTCTGGATTTGTGGTTAATATTCTCTGTCTCTCCATAAAAATTAGAGAGCATTCATTTCTTTGTAAAGGAGCAAACTTCAGCAGGGGATCAGATATTTTGTAGATTGTAGATGATTTGGGCTCAAGGAGCTGCCCTGGCACTCTTTTAGATTCCATGGAAGACCCAGCTTGTCTTGTTAGATTTACATTTTCTGACATAGCCGTGCCCGTTGGATACTTCCACCCTCCTGTTGAACACAAGCATACTGCAGCTATTCTCTCGAGGGACATATGCATAAAATTTGTGGAGCTACTGGAGCCAGTACAAAAAAAATACTTTTCACTCCCTGTGGAGCCCTAGCTTCATTGACTGGGGTTTGTTTGTCTGCACCTATTAAAGCTGCTTGCTGCAGCCAAAGCCAGACACCACTTTGCAGGGATTTATCAAGCCGCTTATCAAAGAGAGGTGATTGAATTCATTTGCTTACTAATGAGGTGGGATTGCGAATTGTACACTTCCCCGGCTATACTTCCACCTGTTAAAACCATTCGCTCATTACTGCAATCAAATCCTGTTTTTGTTCTCTTTGATAATCAAACCTATTTTTGTCACCTCATCAGGAGCCTTTGTGCCATTTAGGTTCTCAGACCCATTTCATACATGCAGGGTTCTGCTCGCTTGTGTCAGCAAGGGTGGAAGCTGCCGTTTGTAATCAAGTTACTTAATTACCTTAATTAAGTGGTGGAAATTTTGTCTTCCATTAAAAGTGGTGCTAATAAGTGCTGAGGTTAAAATTATATCATTTGATCTATATTGTTTGATGAATTTCATGGCGGAAACCTTAAAACCAAGTCTAAATGCAGCGATACAGGGTTAATTACATCATACCGTGGTTATATTATTAAACTTCGGTATTTGTTGAGCTGCTCTTAAAAAATACATTCAAGTGTAATCGTGTCCAATCAAAACCTGCGTCGGCTCGCTTTCTCGTAGTCAATCAACAAAACTGATTTTATTAGATGTAATTGTTCTCTGTTTGATCCTCATGATTTCTTTATTAGTCCTATTCTCTGAAGTGCTGTGTAGAGTAGGCTCTCCTGCTGTTATTAAGACCAGATTAATCCTCTTTGTTTCAGCAGACAACAGCAGACAGATTGAAGTGGGTTAGCTGAGGCCCGCACAGTCAGTCGAGGTTAAAGTACCTTAGCCAAGGGTCAATAAAAATTGTCATCTGAAGCAGCTGTATAGTGTTCGATGCCTTTTTAAACATGAGGTTGATCCATGTGATGTCTGGAATGAGGTAACACGTAAGATGCTGTCCTAATGCGCACTGTACAACAACGCTTATATTCATGACATGAATCTTTAAAATGCAGAAAAGCCAAATAAACAGAACATTGTAGCTTATGCAACATTGTGGCTTTGATCTAAATTAGCATTGATTTAATAGAGAGATGCATTTTGTCATATATAAATTAGGAAAGGCAACTACTTTGGTTTACATTGCAAACACGATGAATACACTATGCTTTAATTGTTCATGGCAATAAGAATGAACAGAACAATAACTTTAAAAATGTATTGAACATTAAGACAAATATTTATATTCATTAAAAATATAATATGCAAGAAGTACAAAAAAAAGAAGCTGCTGTTTTTCTTAATTGACTATATTTCTCTTGTAGGCAGTGAGTTCACTAATGTTTATAGGGCATAATGTAGCCATAGATATAAAAAGATATCGACAATATTCATAGTATCACAATCACAGCTAATTAAAAAAACAGTAGTTAATCGCAGTAAGATTTTGTTTAATTTCAATACAAATGAAATGGGCTAGCATGTGTAGCTCTTTTCTAGTTGTACTAATCACTTAAAGCGCTTTAAACTACAAGCCATTTTTAATCAGGCCTTTATACAGAGCTTCATTTTAAACACTTTAAGCACATCCTCCACCTTACATCCACAGCTAGTTTCACCTCTAAAGCCTGAACTATCAAATAATTGCTAGAAAATAAAATGTTTTTGAAAATTGAGTGTTTATTGAACCTTCTGACTACTGTTTTTTTTTTTTTTTACATATTAATATTAATTTGCATATATTGGTTTTAATTTGTATCATATTTGCAACATCTGACATTTTTTTAAATTTTTGCTTAAAATATATTGTGCATTTTATTTTGCCTTTTGGGGGAGAAAAAAAATCACACTGATCACGCAGAAGTGTTAAAAAATGAAAATCACCAATATGTGAACCGATTACCTTCTTCTGGCGAGGCAACAAGACTATCCACTTTTCTCCCAAATTTATGTTTTCCCACATGACACATGATCATATAAAGTGTGAAGTGGGCCAATGCTGTCAAAATTAACATAAAAAAAACAATAGCAGTCAAACTATACTATTAATAGCTACAGCTAAAATGAACAGTTTGCTTCAATGGACTCTCTACACATGTCTAGAGTCTAGAGAGTGTTGACATTGAACTAATAATGTTACAGTACCACATTAAAATCATGTTCCAGAGCATTTGAGGCAATGTAGGAGGAGGAAGTGCTTCGTTCGGCAGCCAGAACTGTGATATTCATGCCAGCATGAGTGTTAGAAGCATCGCATTCATGCCATTCCAACAGCAGTAGCCCAAGGCTTACCACAGGCAGACCTGGAAGAAGATTGTCAAGAAATATGATTGGGCTTAATGCAGTGTAGTGCACTTTACAGGATATCCCTGCATTGTGGGTGTTTGTCCATCCTAAATGACCCCAGAGCTTATTTTCTGACTTTTGAATCATCTTCACCACACTCTCTCCTCATAAGTAGTAACGCTTTGACGCTTGAGGACACTTCAGCAACTTTCAATCGGGATTAATCCATCTTTGAGATGTGCCAAGGTCTGTGTGGATGCACAGCTGAGAGAACAAGAGAGAGAAAAAGAGGGTGGTTATAGAGATGGGCCATTTGTAGCTGCTGTCTCAAAACTGTGGTTCCATTCCCATTTTGCAACCAGGGGGGACAGCTCACTATATCATTCAGCCATTTGTTATTTTGTCTGAAGCAGGAGTTGGCCGAGGGGTAGAAATGTCTGTCTCTTTCCCCAGTTGCCTGAAGGTGAAATCCATTCATCATTTTGTCTAGAGCTTGTTTGCTTTTGCATGCATTCTTGCAAGTGTGTGTGTGTGCGTGTTCATGCAGATGTCCACATGAATATGTGTGCAGAAAATGGGAGGCTTATTCTTAATCTATCAGGTGTCACAGGCTATTGTTCAGGCTGAGTGAACCAGATTGAATTCCTGTGATTCAGTTTGGTTTTTCACTGGTGTTAAACTAAACAATCCCCATGGGTTGCCTGTGTTTTTGACATCATCTGCGACAACAGCCTCTAGCTGAAGATGGAGAACCAGCTTCAGCAAAACAACGTTGGTGAAGTCTGGAGAGGCCTCAGAACCATCTCAGGCCACAAACAGCAGAACTCTCTGCCTGGGAGGGATGTGAGGTGGGCAAATGAACTGAATCATTTCTTCAACAGATTTGATTCAACCATGAGACAGTCTACAACATCGGCTGCAGACTCACCCACCCCCACTGCTGCTGTTCCACCTCTGACACCTCAGACACTTCACACCTCCTCTATTCACCCTGCTCACTCCCCCCCACCCCCAACAACAGCATCCAATACACACTCAACACAAGGCTCCAGCCTGTCTCTCTCAACCACCCAGGTTAGGAGGGAACTGAGGAGGATTAATGGCAAGAAGGCAGCGGGCCCAGATGGCATCAGCTCGAGGGTCGTCAGGTCCTGCGCGGACCAACTGTGTGGGGTGATGGAGCACCTCTTCAACCTGAGCCTGAGGTTGGGAAGAGTCCCACAGCTCTGGAAAACCTCCTGTGTTGTACCAGTGCCAAAGACTTCACGCCCCAAGGACCTCAACAGCTACAGGCCGGTGGCTCTGACATCCCACCTGATGAAGACCCTGGAGCGGTTGGTCCTGGCTCAGCTTCGGCGCCTAACAAGCTCATCACTGGACCCACTTCAGTTTGCCTACCAGCCTGGCATTGGCGCGGATGATGCCGTCATTCACCTCCTACATCGTTCCCTCGCTCACCTGGAGACCGCTGGAAGCACTGTGAGAATCATGTTCTTTGATTTCTCCAGTGCCTTCAACACTATTCTTCCCTCGGTTCTGAAGGACAAGCTGGAGAACTCTGGAGTGGACCATCACCTCACTACCTGGATTTTGGACTACCTCACCGACCGACCACAGTATGTGAGGACTCAGGGCTGTGTGTCGGACAGGGTCGTCTGCAGTACGGGGGCCCCACAGGGAACGGTTCTGGCTCCGTTCCTCTTCACCATCTACACTGCAGACTTCTCCCACAATTCCACCCAGTGCTTCCTGCAGAAGTTCTCTGATGACTCTGCAATAGTCGGCCTCATCACTGATGGGGACGACAAGGAGTACAGAGGACTGACTCAAGACTTTGTGGACTGGTGCCAGCTGAACTACCTCCAGATCAACGCCAGTAAAACCAAGGAGCTGGTGGTAGACTTCCGCAGGCACAAGCATTCTCCACTGCAACCACTGAACATCCAGGGTATGGACATTGAGGCTGTGGACAGCTACAGGTACCTTGGTGTTCATCTGAACAACAGACTGGACTGGACTCATAACTCAGACGCCCTCTACAGGAAAGGGCAGAGCAGGCTGTACCTGCTGCGGAGACTCAGGTCGTTTGGAGTGGAGGGCCCACTCCTGAAGACCTTCTATGACTCTGTGGTGGCTTCTGCTATCTTTTATGGTGTGGTCTGCTGGGGCGGCAGCATCTCTGCTGGGGACAGGAAGAGACTGAACAGGGTGATCCGAAGGGCCAGCTCTGTTCTAGGATGCCCTCTGGACCCAGTGGAGGTGGTGAGTGACAGGAGAATGGCGGCTAAGCTGTCATCCCTGTTGGACAACATCTCCCACCCCATGCAGCAGACTGTGACAGCACTGAGCAGCTCCTTCAGTGGGAGACTGCGGCACCCACGGTGTGGGACGGAGAGATTTCGCAGGTCTTTCCTCCCCACTGCTGTCAGACTCCACAACAAAGACTTTAACTGAACAAACACACACATCCACACATGTGCAATAACACTAAGTGCAATAATCCTTTCTGGCATCGTTGTATTTTTACTCAGTTGTATATAGCATTCGTATTCTATTTTTATCTTATTGTATATTTTTATTCTATTTTATTCTACTGTATATAGTATATTATTTTATTCTATTCTGTACAGCTGTGTACTGTATTTATTCTTATTGTATTCTAATTTTTGCGTCATAACTTTTGCACTGTCCACTTCCTGCTGTGACAAAACAAATTTCCCACGTGTGGGACTAATAAAGGTTATCTTATCTTATCTTATCTTAGCCTCTCTATTTGTCTACCTGTCCCGACCTATTCCATTGGCTCTCAGTAGTGATTTTCATCTATTCTAACACACATCTTTAGTACGGCAAGAGCTGAAGCCAACTTCGTGTTCGGATACACTTTTCACCTTTGTGCAGCCACAAGCATCAGGACATCTACTACCACTCTCAGTGCACCCTAGTGAATGGCAGTGATCCGTGGTTCTGCCGTTTCTGTGGCAGCTATTAAAAGGCGAGGGAAAGGTTACAGTAAATGGCGCTCCAGTGATGTGCATTTCAAGACAGACCTTCTTAACCCTTATGCTACTTTTGAGTTTCTGCCTAACATTTAGGGAATGTCATATTACTTTTTATAGTGTTTTTTAGTACTTCTTTTACACACATAAAACTGTCCATAACAGCTTCACTTTATACCCAGTGCCTGTTATGCTGCTTCATGTTAATTTCTAAGTTCAAAAAAGGTTCTTTCAAGTTAACTCAACCACTGTAATGAAAGTCTGAAACTGACATTTCAATATTTGATATAAAATAGATAAAGAAATTAACTGAATGTACCCTTATTTCAGTAATAATACAGTATTTTTCTACATGGTATTATAACAGTAGTAAATTAATTTTATGGTAAGCAAACCTTAGGAAATGGGTTATGTGCTGCCATGCCTTTTGTGACAGTAGTCTCCTGTAAAATAAAAATACAACTATGTGCTATAGTTCAGAGCATTCTCTCATAATGGAAACGCATTATAAAGTAAGAGAACTAGAAAATCAAAAGCAACTTTCTGGCAGTGTCATTGCTACTAGTGTTAGTTTACATCTTTCGCAGTCTTTCACTCTGCACAGTTGACGTGGTTGGAACAGGTCAGAAAAGCTAATTTTGTTCATGCAAAAATCTTTTTGTGCACATATATTCACAAATGATAAGCTGACATCCGTTTTAGCAGGTGTTCCATCAGCACTTTGAAAATTAGACTGTGCTTTTCAGCGTGTAAACATCTATTTGAAAGCAAGTCTGGACTGCCTTATGTTGAACAACAACTCTCTGTTCTTTCTAAGTCAAGGTTTAAACAGTCAAACATGGTGCACTCGATGTCGTAGGTTGTGCAGTTACCGCTTTACTTTTTCACAGCATTCTTTTAATATTGACCCTTTGCACAGTTATGACAAGTCGTTTTAAAATTTAATGACTAGACTATGTGTTGTTGTTTTTGTTTTGTTTTTTGGTCTGGGAAGGTATTCATAACATCACTCTTTCAGATTTATGTAACAAAAAAATATGATTAGTTTTTACTTCAGCTTTTTTTCCTCAGATCTGAAGTATAATTCAGACGGCATGATTCCAGTCAATCTACAGTGAGCTTTCTAGATATCTGAAATGACGGTTAGCTAGCCAAGATTCAAGATCGTTCATTTCCTGAATCAGAGTTTTGACAATGCTAAATGAGATATCTGGGGATGTGTAAGAACATGAGAAGCTATAAATGAGAGCAGTGACTTAATATTTTGTTTAGGAGAGCTTGTACATAGTTTGTTTTTGTTTGAATAACAATCGAATTTTAAATCACATTTTACCAAGTAAAATAAAGGTGTCTGGGCTCTTTGAGAGAGAGAATGAGGAACTCAAAGTAGAGTAAATACTCCTCCACATTAGGCATCTGATTACGATGCCTCTTGGGCATCTCTTAAGTAAGGTGTTTTGGGCATGTCCTACGTCTGACAGAGCTTGTCTCTTTGCTGACATGGGAACACCTTGATGTACCACCAGAAGTGCTGGTGGGTGGGGAGTGGAAGGTCTGAGAATGATTATTTAGACTGGGATGAATGGATGGAGTTTCTAATATGATCACCTTTCCAGTGAACAAAATGGTCAATGTTTATGTGTTAACACTGCTCAATATAGAATAGAAAGTCTTGAATTAAAATTCATGCACAAATTCATGCACAAAATATTAACTATAATTTTGACAGCCAATCTGTATAGTCAAAGATGGCTGTGCGTAGTGTACCATTTGCTTGAATAACTTACCAATAAATGTGTAAAGAAGCCTTTATTCTCTGATCTTTATGCTCCTTAAATCAGGTCTTTGGCTGACTTCATGAGTTGTCGGAACAAGGTCTTGGTTGAAATAAATGCCTTCCAAGTTGAATAACTGTAAAAGTAAAAACAGATGCGTATAGAAATGATCTTTAAAATAGTCAGTGTTTCAAAATATATTCCGTAATATTTATAATGATGCAACCTGCACATCATTTCAGCCGGTTTCACATAAGGGGTTTTGCCGTAAATCCCACAGAACAGGAAATCACTGCAGTGTTTTCAGGGTAAAAATCTGCTAAAGGCTTTAATTCTTGCCAAGGAATTAAAAGTAAAAGCATGAAAAAAATGTGATAGCTTGAAAAGCAAAACCAGCTCCAAACCTCACCATGCACCTGTTCTTACAAATTGGCAGTTTACTCTGAATCCCCCCCCCCCCACACACACACACACACACACACACACACACACACCCTGTCCTCCTCATCTCCAGCTCTGTCCCTCCGAGGCTTCCTTTCCCCCCTCCTTTCCTTCCCTTGTCACTTCTTCTCTCAGACACCAGGGCACTCATCACAGAGGTCACGCACCTGTCGCCTGCTGTAAACAGGAAATGAATAATTCAGGACTCTGCACTGGTTGACTGGAACAGCTGATGGTCTCTCTGTGACGAGCAAAGATTCATCCAAAGGATTCACATTATAATCCTCAGCTGGAATCAGACTAATGAGAAACGCTCTCTCGGGAGAGTCTAAGGACTCACTCAGAGGCAGACTGCACGTCCTTGACCTCTGCAGGCGATAAAGTTAGTTTGAAATGAGAGTCCGTAATGGCACAAAGATCTTCTGCCCCACACGGCGTTTTGCATTTTTAGACTTGTTGGATTTCGCTCACATAAACAAAGGCCACCTCTACTCTTTAAGGATTTATGTATGAGACTTTGAACCTCAATTTAGTATCAAACAAACTAGAGACATAGTAAAGTAATGACATCCTCAGCACAGAATGAAGTCACAGTTCCTCTGTGGGTTATGCTTCTACTTTTATGTTTGGGTAGTTGGTCCTGCCTCACAGGGATATAAGGCCTGTGAGTTCCTCATATGGAATCTAAGGAAGTGACCCTCCATACTGAATTTGTGGTGAGATGGCAGAACAGAGTGTTCCACCAGTGCTCTGAGAACCAAAGGAAAACAATTACTCACTCATTTATGTGCACACCCTTCTCAGTGAAACACACAGAACACAGTGATGATGATGAGTTATCTTTAAGTTAATGTAGGTTAAGTCTTGCTACTCTCAGTCATAGGTTGTTTGCATGAAATAAACCCTGGTTCAGTTACTTTGGGAGAAAAAGCAACTAACCCCAAATAATTTGAGAGTAAGAGAGAGCTATAACTGTTCTTTCCACATTTAAACTGTTTATTTTTTTCAAAACCACTTAAATTTGGTGACTTTGTCTCAATTTAAAGTTTCATAAGCTCGTTACCTGAGGTTAGACCTCCACTCTGCATGCACAATGTTTCACAACAACAGCACGCTTGGATCAGTGCAATAAAAACTGCTCTTCTGTCATCAGTACAATAGGTTGGATTTTTCCTGGTTTGTTATAAAGTGTTCAGTTTTCTCTTTAGGACTAAGGGAGGGATAATTGTCATACAGTTGCCACCAGCGATGGTGGGTGGACTTAGTGTAGCATATCACGACCATTTAATCTGTTTTACAATGGTAGAACTGGTTACATTTTTTTTTCTCATTTTCACAGTATTTCTGGTTGTAAACAAGAAGTGAGGACAAGACCTATCCATTTGTTTTGAGATTAAAAAAAACTCATCCTTGTTTAATAACAGGGCAGCATGGTGAAGCAGTGGTTAGTGCTGTTGCTTAACAGCAAGAAAATCCTGGAGCGACTGAGGAGTTTTTGTGTGCCGTTTACATGTTTCCCTCAAGCTTGTGTGGGTTCTCTTTGGGTTTCTGGCTTCCTCCCACAGTCTGAAGAGATCCATGAAGTTAAGTTAATTAGTGATTCTAATTTGGCCATAGGTGTCAGTGATTGTCTCTTTCTTTGTTAGAATGGCAACTCGTCTAGTGTGTACCCTGTCCCTGTCTTTGCCCTATTACAGCTGTATTAGGCTTCTCCTGTAGCAGTGAATTGGATAAGAGATAGATAGATAGATAGATAGATAGATAGATAGATAGATAGATAGATAGATAGATAGAGGTGGTTCTGTGGTATATAACCCTTTACTTGGGCTTACTGTAAACTAATGAGCATCTCGCTTGTCCTTTAGTAGTCTCCCCTCCTATAACCTCACCTCTCGTCTCTGGTTTTCCGATCCTGAGGTGTCAGCCTACAGAGGGAGCTGACCTATAGCAGAAAGCCAGTTATATTTGAGAGAAATACCCGAGTAGCAAGCTGAGAGGCAGCAAGCTGCCAGTTGGGGCTTGCGGGTAGCTGGAGTGATTGGTTTTCACTTCTTATCACCACACCAGCAGGTGTCAAAGACATGCGGTGCTGCGGCACTCTGGGGGGGATTCACAATTATAACACCCAGGCCACCAGCTCACTCCATTCTGTACCTCCACCTCACCATCCATCTGCACTTCTTTTCCTACTTCTGCCATCAAATGAAATCCTGCCAGCCAGTAGTAACTTAAGAATCCTGTTATAGCCTTGCTCCACTAAACACCTGCACATGTTCTGATAAGAATCCTTATCTGCTCAGTCCCATGTCTCCTCTCTGCACCCAGGCAAAGCAAGAGCACTCTATAACTAGAGTTGAAGGTATGTACCACCACCACTGGTGATCACATCGATTGTTTTCAATCGTATTATCCTGTCTGCTACGTCATATTGAACAATCAAAAGGAAATAAGTGGCTGCAGCAGAGGAGTGCAGTGTTAAGTCTTTTGCTTTGAAAGTGAAGTAATTCTATTTAAAAACATGCCAGCTGCCGGGTGTGCGCCGCCTGCTGTACAATGCCATATCAGGAATGATCCTTTTATGCTCTTCTCCCATCTTTGTAATTACACGCGAGGAATGAGAGGAGACATCTGCATGCCAGCTCTTTGAGGAGAGGAGGAAGGAGACAACAAAGGGCAGAGCCCTTTCTCACAAAGGCTTTCCAATTTGCAACTTGCAGCTGTTTCTCTTCAGAGAGCCTGAACGGCCTGTCCTCTCTCAGGCTAAAAGTGGCTCACAATCCAATCACTGATCTTTTTTCAGGTTTAGTGCTGACCTTTGTCACACAGTGATGCTTTTCCTGCTTTGTACGAATCTGTTTACTGTGTCTGAGCCTAGCTGAGTTTTGTCCTTCATTAGCAGGTGTTTAGGGAGGAACTTGATAAGGGACGGCTCATTTTGGGGAGGAGTACAGCTGTACTGTCTGATGTCCAATTCAAAAACCACTCTCGTTCGCATAAGCTAATGTTCACGGATGCTGGTACTGTCGTCATTACGCGTATCTATGCATTACGCGTATCGACAACCAGGGCTGTGCACTGCGTGAATCTGACTATGTACAAATATTTAGCAGTGTGGGTCTTGTGTTTGCTTGTTCCCTGGCAATTTCCCACCATTGTTTCACCTTTGTTTAGCTGCATATGCTGTACAGGATTGAAAACCAAATGAGTCTAATGGATCCACAAGGCATGGCACTGCGACCCGTAAATTAAGTCCCACAGATGTGCTTCTGTAGATTAATCTTCCCGCTCATGAGCAATTAGCCTGGCAGTGATGCTGAGGCATGAGGCTGATTTGAAACAATTACAGCCCAGGTTGGGCAAAATTAGCTAGTTCAATTCCCAAGGTCGCTACTGATTGCGAGTGATGGTACTTTCCAAAGCAGCCAGGGGTAATTGGCTTTTAACACCAGCACATTCTTCAGCTAACCTTTTTACCTGGATGTGGACACTAGGTCACTGAAAAAACTCCATCTGTTCAATCATCAAAGATATCAGTTCTTTCTGCATATCTGGTTTAAATTATATTTGAGCTGCTACTGAATTTGTTTTTTCTCAAACCTCCATTAAAGTAAGTGAGCTGTGAATGAATTATCACTGTGCTAACAGCTGGAGGACTTTTTTTCTTTCTTTTTTTTAGCCACGTTTACTCCCCTGATGTAACTGCACTTTTCCTTCTCAAATAATATAAGACTTTCCTGTTATGTGCATGTGGTAAAAGAAGATAAAAATGATTTGGCCTTACAGCTAAGACTTAAAACGAACAGGAAACCTTTTGTATTTTTATAGCCAGTACACATTTCCATTAAGTTTTAATTTGGCCGTAGACACTTGCCTGATAGCAGAATTTAAATTAGGTGTGTTATGCGAAATGTCTAAAACAAAGACCCTAGTAAAAGGCGAATGAGTGAGGAAAGAGACATTTTGTGAAAAACAAATTCAGGTGGAATGGATTTAGATAATCACGGGTCCATTTGATGGCAAGAAAAAAAATCTGCTCTGCAAAGCAATTTACTGACTGCAAATTCAACCTGCTTTGCAGAAGCTCTTTTGCATAACAATGAATGTAATATACAAGAAACGTACAGTACAATTCTCTCTGCAAGCACTTTGCTGTTGTCATTTATATAAATAAAGGGAATGTTCTTGCCTGCGATTCTTACAAATCTCACACGAATTGCGGCTGTAAATGAATCATTAATTGTGAAGGGCTTTTCTCCTCTGTGTGTGTGTGTGTGCGATGCAACTTGATGCTCGTCTAGTGGGGAATTCAGCAGAGGATAGTTCCACTGTGTTTAACATAGCTACAACTTCATTTTCTTTTCCCTTTCGTCATAGCCTCATAACCACCTTTAGTCCCGCATCTTAGTGTCTGAGTGAATGTTTCATCTCTTGCATCTCTCATCAGCTGGGGAGTTAAAATTAGAAAGCTGCCTCTGTCTTGTCCTTTTTTACTCTTTTACAAGGCATCTTCCTTACTTGAAGATCCAAACAGTCCGGCTCACATATCTACCGTAATCAATTTATAATGAGTTGTCACACTTGGCATGATAGCTTTGTGACGCTTGGTTGACCAGCTTGATATTTATTCCTGTAAAAAACTATGTACTTAATCCCGCTTCCACAAATGATTCAATTTGCTGTGGAAATGAACCTTATCGGAGTTCCTGTCAATCCTGCACTGCTTCTAGCCAAAGGTTTTTGCATATTTAGGAGCATGGCACAACTTCAAGTTATTTTATTCAGTATTGTTTGTTTTTTAACGTGACTCTTTAAACTGGAGTAATGTCATTCACGGTAATGATGGTGGATGGTGAGGGGGTTAATGTTGACTCTCAGACATATGTTTAAATTTTACCTTTGATTGTTTTCACCTTTCCAGCTCTATCTGTTTATTAAAGTTAGTTTTGTTTTCATCTAAATGGAAAGGTCCAACAGCTGTCATTATTTTTGAAAACCAAAGTGATGGGATTAAGAGAAGTGTGGGGGACTTATTAAAGCAGCTCACCCTCCGGCTTAAAAGCAAAGAAACAAAAATAATGTTTCTTTCCTGCTTTTTTTCTGGTTTTTAGTCACACTGAAGTTCTGTGTACAGCTGCTGTTGCTGCACCAGAGCAATGACTGGCCAACGGCACCATCTGCATAAATGAATGTGTTTGATATTTTCCTTCTCCGCCTCCTTTTTCCCGTGTAGCATCAGGAATCAGAAGCATCTCTGCTGCTTGCCTTTAGAAGACTGCCTCGTAGGGTCTCACAGTGGGGAAGCCGAGCAATTTGTCTCTTGATGGCTCCGGGCTTATCGTCTCTGCTTGACAGATGGGCCTTGCCTCTGCTCAGGTTGGGTTTGGTAGCAGAGCACAGCTCACTGCTTGACAGAACTCATTACAGACACACCCCAGGAGAAGAAGCATCTCCACAAGGTCCTGCTACTGGGCCCCCACGACTCACAATGGAGCCAAATACTGTAAACCTAAACACACTCCTGAAAGCCTTTCTGATGTTTTAGATTGAATGTGAAATTTAAGAATAATTGCTTGCAACCTGCCACTAGCTAGAACATTTGAGATATTATAATTTCACACATGACTAGCTATTATTATTATAACACCGTAATATTAAAAAAGACACAAATTACAGACAATTAAGCGAATTTTGTTCTTTTGTACTTTTAGAATGGAATATGAATAAACAAATTACAGCAAAGCCAGGCTTTGGTTAGTATGTTTGTGTGATGAAGCACTGTTGATGCTGAAGCCAAAGGCTGTACCCCAGAAAAATCTCAGATCATATTTTATTTATTGACAAAAAATAGCTCTCTCTATACCTTTGTTTAAACTGTAAAAGAACTGCCTGAGGCCTATAAAACATTAAAAATGTTTTGCATACTTAACTTACTTCATACATTGTTTCATTTTGTGTTGGTAATTACAGAAATGACCCCAGTGAAGTAGGACAGTAAGGCTAGCTGAGTACAGGTGAGGCTCTGGGGTTGACAGAGAGGTAAACGCAAAACTTTCACGGTCTGACTTTGAATATTTCCTCTAAAATTGCATGTGAAAAAAAGTTATAAAGTCATCTCTCTTCCTAAGCATGCTCTATTTTCAGTCGGGGGTCAAACTGTGCTTAGCCTTGCATATAATCAGGCCACATGGAGCAGGCTGCCACCTTCTGCAATCCAGAGTAAAGAAGGGGAAAGGAGGCCAAAACTAAATATGAAAGATATTTTTTTTAATGAGTAGATTAGCTTAAAATATAAAAGAAGCAACTGTGCTGAGATTGAATTTAATACTCATAAAAATTCTTAGTGGACAAGCACACCTCACCATTCAGACATCAGAAATCAAAGAGTTGGGACTCTGCACTGTTCAAATATTCCTTGTACATATTTACCTTCTAAACTATATATGGCTCTGACACACACTGAAATACAAACTGCCGTGTGTAGCACAAACAGTTATCAACTTACACACTTCAGTGCATAATATCTAGCCACAGTGCAGCCTGCACGGCAAGCCAAGCGACCCCGAAAAAAAGAGCAAAAACATAATTCGAATAAATAAATTTAAAAAGCTTTAAGCTAAGGTGGAAAAATGAGAGATGGGAAGCAGGGGAGCTAAAATGAGAGGGTTCTTTGGAGAGGGAAAAAAATTAATTGCATGCCACTGAGAATATATTCTACTTTCTCGCTGAAACACAGAAATTGCTTACACACATAACAATCTCCAAAAGGTCTGGTTGAAAGCAAAAACAGTTGCAGCTCATAGTTGTAATACTAGTGTTCGTATCATGATGGACAGAAGCATACAGGTCATCGTATTTCACGCTGAGGAAATGGTCAAATTGGCTTAATGGATTGCTAAGTGAAGTTCCTTCATGATCTGTTTAGTGGTTCATGTAATCAGTCCAGCCACATCTCTCAGCTTATCTTGCAGATTATCAGCATAACTAAAGGAGCGGGTGGTGGGGGAGTGGGGATCTTTAATTAAAGCTGATTGTATTTAATGTTCTTGTCCAGACTATAATAGTTCCCTCAGTGGCCCCCACACCACCACCTGACCGAGTAGAAGCTAATTGGCTGTTAGGAGTTACTTATCTCTTTCACTCCTGGATTCTCTCTCCAATCTTTGTCTCTTTCTGTCTGTCAGTGACATCCAGGGGCAGCGCAATGTCAGTTTGTGCCCTCAAATAGCTGTGAACCTCTAATACACTATGAGCCTGATTTACAGTTTCCAAGCATAGAGCAGTTGAAGCAGTCGTTTGTATGCATAGCATGTCTTGGGTTACTTCATACCACAGTGAAAAAGATGTTCTATTAGTTACATTACTGTAACTAAAAAGCTCCACTTCTCTATTTTTACACAGAGTTGTAGTTGTTGCCTCTTCCTATGCTGTCAGATCTAGTCCCATCAGCACCTCTGAGGCAGGGCAGCAGCCGCTGGGAAGTTCGCAGGGCGACTGGGGGATGGTGAAACAGTGTGGCAACAGTGTGGCAGATGCACAATGAGCCACATCGTGTTATGACTCTGAGTGTGCGTGTCAGAACTCGACTGTGTGCGTATTAGGAACATGAAGGCTACAGTCACTGACTGAATTATGAAGACCGTGCTAAACATCATCAAAAGAGAGGTTATAATGTGTACTTGGCAAGTGACAAAAGAAGCATCCGCATGGTTCAGTGTAATTATGTTCACGTTGTGCCTGCACTTAGTGCTCATCAATTCACCAGTCAGCAATTTCCCTTGCAAATCCATGTTCATTTAAGTTCAGATATGTAGATATTCATCATCACAGCTGGATAATCAGATCAGAGGCCTAATGATGAAGGTCTTACTGACAATCTGACTGTTACTCAGCAGGCAGCCACAGCTGAGCATCAGGGATGTGGTACACAATGTCCTCTAAATATGTGGAAATCATATGTGGAATTGTAAAGTAAAGGTTTTTACTCCAGTGATCCCACAATCACGTCTCTACAAAGAAAAAATAAAAATGATGCAAAACTGGAGACTTGGACAAATACATCTCTGATATGTTCTTTTAAAATGTTCTTTTAAAATGTTCTTAAGCAAAGGATTTCATCATGTTTCCTTCTCCACCAAGCTCCATAGGAAACTTCATAATAAGACTTTTTGTTTCTCTTAGTCTAACCTTTGAGTTGTGAACTGGAGAGCTTGTCAGCAAGAATGGTCATGTACTGTTTTGTCTCTTTATACCAACTGTACATCCACTGTCATGAGGGTCCTTAGAGGTCTACAGCAGTACAGTTTCCTATTCAGCTTCTAAGGGCTGAGGACAAAGTTTAATGAAACCCTAAAATTTAGATACTAATATTAGTTAACCTTGCAGATTTGGAATAAATGTTGCCAGCCCAGTTTTGTGATATCTGAGATTGAATTAAAGGCTTGGGTCAATTAGGGTGAATCAATCATCGTATGTCCAACCTTAAAGGGCACCTGCTTGGAGCAAGTTGATCTCAGGTGAAATTGTATGTCATCTTGGACAACAACAGTATGGAGAAAAAGAAGGTGGAGATCCACTCACCGAACTTCAAGACCCTGCTGTGCCAGCAGCTATCCACATAATTACACTGGGCCACAAATAGAAAGGTTTTCTCTCCTCCCAGACCCTCTCCTTTTTTTTCCCCTGTGCTGCTCAGCAGTGAGAATATATGCAGAGCACTGAGGAGAGATGGGGTATTTAGATGTGAGAAAAGGCAATTTGTCAGAAACCTAAGAGAGCACTGGAGTACTGACAAGAGGAATACAGTAGAAGGACTTGGGGGTTGAAGGGCTAATTCTGCAATCGTGAAAGAGGGACGGCTCAGTGTGCCTGCATGTATACATTAGAATCCATTATTTTTCTCAGGTGTGCATGTAGAAAATAATTGAAAAATCGCTGCTTGAATTCCACGACTCAAATGCGCCTCACAAACACACATATCCGAGTAGATACAATGTGACGGTGGCTGTTGTGTAACCAAGCCCAGTGAGTCATGAGAGGGAGGAATGCGCTGTTGTGATGGGAGGAGGAGGAGGGAGCCTGCCTGGGGAAGGACTGGCAGAGACAGTCAGATCCGTTAGCAAAGTCATCTGGGAGAGAGAACGAGGCTGGACATTTGGTTTCAGGCCTTGCCTCAACTGCCAGTGGTTGTCTGGGCCACAAGTGAGGCATAAATAAATCTAAGCCTTGATGCAGACATAACTTTGGACAGAAAGAGCATATGTGCACCTAACCACATATGCATGCAAACTCATATGTAGAGGAACACGCACATGAGTGGAACATTTGCAGAGTGATGGGAGGTTAACGGAAGTAGAAGGCTAAAAGAAAAATAAATCCACTGTCCTTACTAACATACACACACACAAACACAAGAAATGGGGATGTACTTGCTTTAAAAAGTAGTTCTAGTAAAATCCCGTACAATATGCGTCAAGTGCAAAATTATACCTTGTTTGATTTTATGTGTGTGTGTGTATTTGTGTGTGTGTTGACTTCCCGCTTGCCCTCGGAGCTATTTGTTTTCAGATGTGCGTAGGCAGTTTTGTTTATATGTCTTACTGTGTATGTTTGATTCTCATCTAGTACATGCAAGCCGAGCGCACACACTCCCTCGCTTGCTGTCGTACATGCCAGGATTCAGGCTGTGCGTCCATTGCAGTGTTATCATCCAAAGAGGCAAACAGCCAGCCCCTGATTTAATAAGCTGCCTAGGGAGTCACATAGAGGTGGGGAAGCACTATCAGCTGATAACTGTCCTCCCTGCGAGCCCAGCTTTTTTTTCTCCTCTGATAGTCCTGCCAAGAGAAGACTCAGCTTTTCCTTGTTTTTCTGTGTGATTGTGAATGTTGCGAGTAGGAGCGATCCCCTGCCGGCTGCTGCCCACGTGTCTGTAGGCTGCGTCCGTCCTGTGCTGACTCTTTCAGTGTCAGACAGACTGCAGAGGAGATCCCACACATGGCAAAGGCAGGCCTGAGCCCAGTGCTGAGGAGCATATGCTCAAGGCTTTAGTGTTTCAGCCCCCCACCCACCAAATACACACATAACTGCCAATCCTGCCAAGCCGCAAAAAGCCATGGGCCAGACTACTGACAGATTCCCCATCTATCACTGTGTTCCGCGCTTCACACAAGCCATACAGCTATATCAACATCGTACCGCAACCTTGACAGCAATTTTGAGAGAAAAAAGGTCCTACAAAGATGCCACAACAAGCAAGAAAAAAACCAACACAAAATTTTGCAGAGCACCAACTGCGCTTTATTTTGACAGCTTCTGTTATTTTGTTGGGTGTGATGGCTTTGTAGCAGTGTTTGAGCAGTCTTCTGGTGATCTGTGAGTGGAATAGCTCTGTATTTTATCCAGTCTAGTCTTTCTAGCAATGATGTTCAAAGCTGATGCTAAAAGAATCATGTACTGGATGTGTAGGATATTGGACAATGTATATAGTTATGTAATTACATAGTTAGATATGGACCAAAGATCTTAATAATTTCCATTACTTTTAATGTTTTATTGTCAAAGGTTAGTGAGGGTGGTGTATGCCTATGCAGCTATCCTGGGAAAATCCTAGAAACCCTTTTAATGGTTGTCAAACCACATCTTCACTGATACATACTGAGGTGTGAAAACACGCCATTAATAGTACACGGGATGTCTTCAAATGTCGTCTTTATTGGGGAAAGAGTTAAAGGATTCTTTTTTATTGTCAAGCTTTTGTATTTCTGTGGTGCTGATGTTTTTCTACAGTTGGTGATTGTTTTTTTTTTTTCTGTGTGCGACTACCTCAGTATAAATGTGTATGGCACAACAGCTCACATGATAGGCATACTTTCAGGTGGCCGCCGTGACCCGCAGCTGACATCGAATGATTGATCCTGTTGCTGGGATAAGTGCCTGCACACTGCTGAGCACACCGGTCTACTGAAATGCAGCCAGGCGGAAAATTAGAAATCTCTTCATCCCTGATCCATTTGAAATCTGATAACTCCTATCTTCCCCTCTTGCAGGCACCTTTTCTTAGCCAATAAATCAGTAATTAAATAATGTGTTTATGTGTATGTGTGTGCATGTACATAAGGGGCAGGTGAGTGTCCTTGGGGGGGATGAGTATGGATAGTTGAGGTGATTGGGGTATTTAACACTGCCCATCCACCCTCAAACACACAGGTACGTCTTTAAACACATTGTTTTGTCCCAAGTACAAGCGCCTGCCTAGTCACAAATGGAAGTGTACACATACAAACAAGTTTCACAGTGAGTGCTTGGTGACAGCTGGAGGTGTAATGGTGCCTCTGGTATCAAATAAATCAAAGTCAGGCCTCCCCTGAGCACTGCGTTTGTCCCCTTCGTAGCCAGCAGTGTAGTTGCTCTCCTACAGTTGCACTGAGACAGAAATATCTCTCATGTGAACATTTCATAATGCTTCTTAACTTCTAACATCAGTCTTGTTGTGTTGTCCAGGTACATCGGCCCAGGGCAGCCCGCTTCTGGCTTCCCTCCCCGTCCCAGGACGACCTCTGCAGCCTCAGCTCGACCTCAAACACCTCCTGCCCTTCAGACTCAATGGATCCTCCCCACTTAGCCTGTTCCCTAACTTTAATACGGTGAGTCTAGTGGGTCTAGTGGGTACTAGTCATAATAAACCTTACTTTTAGAAAAAAAATGGACTGAAAAATAAGATGTTGAAGTCATTTGAGAACAATGTTCAATGTCAGCAATACTCTGTAAAAAAAACAGTTTAACATTTTGTCTCATCTTTCAAAGCATACTTTGAAAGTTACACAGAATTTGAGGCAAGGCCAATTTTTTTTTTTAAATCTAATCAGCTACAAAAAAAAAATCACACGCTGAAGGGTATTGATTAGAAGACAACACACAGAAGACATATTAGCCTGATTTCGTTCTCTGTGGCAGCATGAGGCATATTTTTATGGTATAAGGGTCGGGGTACTTGTACACATACTTCATCATTTTTGTGTCAATATGCCCCTCATGCCAACTCTGTTTATATCAGGGGGTGTTACAAAGAAATACAGGCCTATAAAGCTGTGTCATTATTGCTACCTATTCTGTTTGTCACTATATCAATACTTTTCCTGCTACACCACAGCCTCCAGTGCTGTGCCCAGGCTTTATCCTAGCTTTAGGTTACAGTTTTTAATGAAGCAAGGTTTGACCTCTGAATGTTGCTTTGGTGAATTGTGTCACTATATTTGATTTATTTTGGTTTAAAATGTAAAATTGAGTAGACATGCAGGCATTGTTTAAAATAATGCAAGTGTGTATTTGTAAATACATTTGATTGACATTTTATTTACATTTGAGACACAGAAACACAGTTTTTTCCCCATTTCTTTATTGAAAAGGTCAAATATAACATAGTTTGAAAGGCTTAAAATAGTATTTTTCCACCAAAAAGATGATTCACAAAGAAAAGCATTGCAAGCTTAAACAATCTGTGGAAACTGGACAAGTGGGAGATAAAAACAAGATGTGGAAGACCTGAAAAATTATCTGCTGCAAATGAAAATGATGGCCTTAAGAAATAGGTAACATTAGGTAATGTCTAGGGAAGTTCAGGATTGCAGTTTATGTGTAAAAATAGCCTCTGTTTCAAACATCACCCACAAACCATTCAGTTTTCAAGCACATTGACTCTGATGGCTCAGTCTCTGGAATTAAAAGCTTATATCTTTGATCCTTTACTTTCCAGCACTGTGGTCATTGTCATTTCAAGTGTGTATGTGTGCAAGCATTTTTTGATTTCTTTGATCCTGTGTGCCACAGTGTGCAAGTGTTTTCAGTCCTTTCATTGCAATATGAAACTATTTCCAGTTCTGTGGTCTGTAAATGGAGTATAAGCTAGAGATTTAGCTCCTGCATACACTTTTACACCTTTTGAAACTGTACATATAAAAAGTAGGATGAGAAAGAGGGAGATTCAGTCATCTGTCTGTCTAGCTGGTTCTTTACAATGGAGGACATGTGTGAGGGGGTGGATGAGACATAAATGTTTGCTCTATGATGTGTATTTGTGTATGTAGGGGGCTGCCAGCCTGTGTGAAAAGTGCAGCTTTTTTTTTTTCATTTGTTCAACCGCCTACTGCTTTGGGTCATGAAGTCGGCTATACTGCCCTGTGGAGGATTGAGCAAAAGCAGCGTGGTAAACATTCACTCCTCTAAAACCTCATGTATTTATATTAGTGGTGGAGGCAGTGGGGTAGGTGTCTGTCAGTGTTTTGTCTGTGTTTCTCTTGTGTTTCAATGGGAAAATTGCTGTTTTTATTCTCCAACCAATGTCTGTGCCTCACCATTCTAATTTGGGGTTTTAGTTTTGCACATTATGCTTCCCTATTAGAGAAATAAAAGCATCCATATAAGTAAAAGCTATTGGAGACGGAAAAGGCAGTAGATTACCAATGAATGCGGCAAGGTAGTACAAAGGAAATCGTTTTTACCGAGTCGCAATGCTGTTCAGTCTGCCATTGTTAAATAGAATACAACTCGCAGTAGGACTTGGAATCTACCACAACCACAATGCAGAAATTATGATAACCACGGAAATAACATCAAATCAGTGTCACTTCAGTCACGGGAGGAGATGATTAGCCCCCATAATACACAGTCTGACAGTGCAGCTGTGGCATTAATCACAAAGTCCATTCAACAAGAAGCCCCAGGTTCTCTTAGCCTTGATAAGGCACACGTTGTCCCAGACGTGTGCAGGAGGGAAGATGAATGCACCTGTCTCCAAAACCAAATATCCTCCGGTTCCCCTGGTGTCCCTTCTTACATCCTCCCACTGCTCCACCCTCACTCCTCATCCCTTTGTGTGTCTCGTTCTCTCTCTCTGTCTCTATCTATCTACCCTGAAAGCCCATCACGGACTCAGCCACCCGGTGCAGGATAAGTTCTGTCTGCACTAGGATGGCAGGGAGAACCGAGGGCTTGGACAAAAGACGCATTTATAGCAGTCGGTTCAGGATGGCTGCAGACAGACAATGGACACATTCTTCAGTTCCTAAAACAAACGGCTGTGCGCAGCCTGCTTTTCTAAGGTGGACAGAGGGCAGCAGGAAGAGCTAGGTTTACCTTGGTCAGGCTACAGTTGGTAAAAGGAAACAGCCATTTGCTTCCAAAGATATCTCTGTGTCATGTAGAGGAAACCAAAATAAAGCAACAATGGTAAAGAGCCCTGAGGGAGAGATGTACCTGCAGCACGAAGGTTTCATTGTCAGATGTGTTTATATTCCTTTTCACACCTGGCCATGAGGAAGCCGTAGTAAATAGACTCTATCCTTGCAGAAGAGGCAGCTACCTTGGACATGGCACAGTTTTTTGGTTTTTTTGCAGTGTGGAAGAGTCTGATGTTTTTTAACCTTATGTGCCAGAAACAAAGCAAAGCAGTATGCCATGAGCACGCCAACACTCTTTGATCTCTGGGCAGGTGAGGCTGTCAGCACAGCCACCAGTGTAGTTTCAGTAAGCGTAGCGGTATCATTCAGTGTGTGAAGAGTGATCTCCCCGTCCCTCCGGAGACCCTTCTCTCAAACGAGCTGAGGAATAGAGTGGGTCAGACCCTGTACAAGCCTGGGGCAAGATCCAAGGTGATTGTTATATGTGATACCACGCTGAAAGGTTCCCCAGTGAAATCAGCTGTCACTGTGGAATGCAGATCTTATAATGAAGCCTCAGGTTTCACCCTGCTGTTTATAGTATGGTGTTCTGGGACTCTCTGCTGTCTCTTCATAGGCAGTTAAAACAGTTTTAGTCTGTCTAAAACCTTCTGCAGTAAACACTTCATTGTGGGCTGCAATGACTCATAAAGTTTAAGCAGTGAAGTTTTGGAGATTACAATGAAAATACATTCATAAAGAAGAAACTCTTTTCCCTGTAGATTCTTATGGTGTAGGTGTTGATTTATCTAACAGTTTAAGCACCACACTTCCCCCATTAATATCACCGCTGCAATACAACACACAAAAGTGTAACTCACTAAAGGATAAGGATCATCTCGGTTCTGCATCATCTTTTCATTCAAATTGAAAAGGTGATTGTTTGTGTGAGGTGGTGTTTCATACCTGAAACCCATCAAGATCGTCATCCAAACACAGAAGCAGTTACTTAATTTAGTCAAAGTCGATGTGACAGCAGCAAAACATCTCTTGTCTTTTGTGCTTAAGTAAAGAAAAAAATTACATCCAGCAAGTTTGAAAAATAATAGATCTGAGCTTTCTATGAGGGGAAAACTGTGTTTTCATCTTTACTTTAGAATTCTCAAAAACTCAGGTGTACAAAAATTGGGAGATTAAAAAAAACAATACCAATAGCAAATTGCAATCAGTGAATACAATCAGTTGATTTACAACAAGCAGAAATGCAGCATGTGGTACTAGAAAGTGGTGTTTACCCTGGAAGTTGCATTTCTTAGGTAGAAAAATAACGAAATCTTGGAGGAGTAACATATTATCTATCGAGAAATAACTTGAGTTCATTCAAGGCCATCTAAACTCTTTTAGGGATTGTGCCATTTTTTGTTCTTTAGTATTACTATTTTATTAACTCCTTCGCTGAATATTGCACAGTATGTCACTACTGTTGTAGTAATTCCACCAAACCACAGTTGCACTTTAACAAAGTGAGATGGAAAACCCTTTGATCTTAGTTATCTTTGATTTATTTAATTTTTCTTCCTTTTTTATTGAACAGCAGCTAAGCATATTTTTGGGAAGCATAAGAAAAAGCGTATTTACTTTTATACTTACAATAGTCTAATTTCTCTCCTTCAGTTTGGCAGTTCACCAGCAGCTTGACTACAGTAATTAGCTTGCATGCATAATAAGGTGGCGCCCTGTCACCTTATCTCTTCAAAATGAAGTTTGCCCTCGTCTAGTGCATCAGAAGGAGTTTAGCAGTACGACTCTTAATGAGCATCTTTAATCAAAATAAAGCCTCTGGTAATGTTCCGTGTATGTAGGCCAAAGAGCTACTGATGATCAGAAAATCTGTATCACGTGCTGACAGGAACCGAGTTATTCTCTTTACATTAAAGGGTAAGGCAGCCTCATGCTGACATTACAGAGTAACCTTTTAATTTGTTTCAGTTTCATTTCATAAGCTCAGCTGTCACTGAAATATACTCTCTGTTTCTTTTTACATTTAATATATTTTTATTAATAGTGGTATGCTTTGACTTTCATGTGAGGAGTATTCTCCATGCCCTCTGGTTGCACACAGCAAGAGCTCAGACTGTGGTGATCCCACAGCAGAAATGGGTTGCCTTTTGATTCTAACATTACCTTATCATCAGTAACATTTAATGCTTTCCAGTTTTTTTATTATTATTATTTCCATCTTGTGTATTCAAAAATAGCTTTTCCTTGTTTTCCTTATTTTCTGCCATCCGTATATCCTGTTAGTCTGTTCTTATAATAAAGCTCATAAGAACCATGGCCAAAGCTCCAAATAATGAGGTCAGAGTATGTAAACATAATTCTTGAGTCAAACGCCCGGACTTCAGACTGTCTATTGATATTTTTTTCTATTCCTATTCCCATACAGAGCTGGGAATATTTTTTTCTATCCCTTGCTCTGTATGATCTATCGCAGGCATACAGCTGTGGCTGTGAGGACTTCCCATTTACCTGCTGTTTATTTGTTTACCAGGGGGAAGCCAATCAAAGCTGGCATAAAAGGCAGAGTGACTAGTGGATGAATTTAGGGGTTGGACCAAGGCCTAATAAGGATTACATTGATCTATGAATCATGCAGGGCTGCTCTAGAGGAGCCTGAGAGTAAAGATAGTTTGGAGTTGGAAAAGAGAATATCCACACTGATGCACAACTCGCCACCTTTAAAGGAAAGTGAATTTGTTGTATTGCACTATACACTAAAGATTTCTGCATCTATGAATTCATAAAAAACATGCAACTTGGGAGAATTCAAGTTTGATCAGAACATAATGTCAGGATCTCGGGTTCAAACTCAAAACCGCAACAGATCATGGGACGATTTTACTAGTACACTTAAGTCATAAAGCAAAAAATCTAACTTGGTCATATCAAAAAAAAAAAACGGAAACAAAAATGAAGACTTATCATTTGGATCATATATCTCAACAATTTCCCAAAAGGCTAACTGGTAAGATGCTCTTGTGTCTTGCACTCTGTGACCAGAACATGCACCCTCGTGTATAATCTGCGGTAGCTGCTGAAACTGCTTAGACATCAAGTCATGTCATGCTGTTTTCTGATTTACCAGACTGAAACAAATGCTTACACTGAAGATTGAATGTTGGCTTTATGGGAACTAACCTCACCTCACCTCTGAAACAAAGTAGCTTCTATCATTTGGGAAAATAAAATTATATAGAACTAATATAGCTTATACTTGTCATGTGTTTCTGTTTCTCAGATGGACCCTGTCCAGAAGGCTGTGATCAACCACACTTTCGGTGTTCCACAGCCACTCAAGAAGAAACAGATTATCTCCTGCAACATTTGCCACCTGCGCTTTAACTCGACGGTAAGACACGCTGCATTGGCTTTATGTTTCGGTGTTTATGAGGAAGAAAGAGATAATGTTGGACTACAAGGCAGGGAAACAGACAGTACGCCAGACTGTGTAATTTAAAACATAAAAGCACACTATGCTAGAAAGTGAGTCTGGCCTCAGAGAAGATTGTTTTGGGCTTCTGCTATCTTCTTGAATTTATGTCACGATCAGCGTTTTGGTTTTAGTTTGTTATGTTTAAGTCCTTTAGGTTTTCTAAGTTCATTCTATCATGCCTAGGTTGTCATTATAGTTCTTTGTTTGTTAGTTTCCCTTTGTGTTTTCTACCCCTGTATTAAGTCTCCCCTGTCCTATGTGTTTCATGTCTGCATATCATTTGTTGTTCATGTTGTCATGTCTGTCTCATTGTATTTGCTGTTTTAATTTGAAGAGGTCATGTGTTCCTGTGTTCATTGAAGAGTAGAAGTTTTACTCTTCTACTGCATGTCATTATGTTCATTTGTGTCAGCTGTTTTTCCCCATGTGTTTCCACTTCCCCTGATCACCTCCTGTGTGCTTTTAGTCTGTGTGTGTTCATTCCTGCCTTGTCCGAGCGTCTGCTATCCTACCTTGTCTCCATGTCCATGTTCCAGGGTTTTGTTTTGTTTTGTTATGTTATGTTTAGCTCAGCCAGTTTAGGTTATAATTCAGTTTTGTCTTTGCTTTAGTTTTTCTTTGCTAAAATCAGCCTTCAATAAACGGCTCGTTTCCAGTTAATATTAAGTCTTGTTATTTTGCGTGTACGCACTTGGGTCCAACCTCTCCACTCCCTATAGTCTGCCTCTGCCAGACTGTGACAATTTAGTTCTTATTATCTTTCTGCAATTACCTCAGATCACTGCATTTTTGCATGCTGTGTGTGTTTGTGTGTCATCTGTGTGTGTGTATAAGGAAATGCGAAAAAGGTCTGAGTGTTTCCCTTTCTCCAAATGATTGTATATTTAAATGAAAAATTGGTCATTTGATTTTTATTTCTATGTAAAAGTATGTTCGGTTTTTCTTTCTTGTGAGTTGTTTTGGTATGAGGGATTAGACAGCAGGGAAAGCTGCCGTTTATCAGCAAAGAGCAGAAACAATCAGCCGCCACAGCAGGAAGCAGCATTCTCGGTTCCCTACTCCATTTTTGCCACCCTCGCTAAAGCACATGGATATACACATACATGCACACACAAACGTGCAGACTAGATTGCATGCACACAAACACAGAAAAACATCCCATGACATTTTATGCATATTTACATAAGCAAGAAAATGTCCAGAAAGCCAGAAGACTTCTTCGGTCTAGGCACAGCTAAGCGCACACACTCGCTGTCACACACTTTTATTTGGACTCCATCTTCAAAGAAGGTCTGAGGCACAGGAGACAGGGAGCTGAGGGGGGAGCAGAGATGCAGTCGTGCTCTTCACACACTAGAGCAAATCCCATTCCCTGCCTCCGCACACTGACTTAAAGAGGAGTGTCAGGTCTGACTGTAGCTTTATCAGTCTCTCAGAGAGCATGAATACTTTTCTAACACTTCCATGCACCCTCCTTAGAGTTTGCTCAGATATTATACCAACTTATCCTTATGCATAATGCTCAAAGGGGAAATAAGTAAGCTCACTTTGCTGCTCAGTAGAGCACAAATAGACCTTAAAGAGCAACTTAACACCAGCTGACAATCTTGTTTTTAGCAATTCCTCAGTGGTTCGACCTTTCACCCACCTGAAGTGATGCAGAGGTGTACTCTGGGGTGTATCTTTGATGGATGTTTCCAGGTTTCTAGTATTTGTGCTAAGCTTATAGGCTAACCAGCTACTTGTCCTAGCCATACAGACAGATATAAATTATGGGAAAAAATCTGATGATGAGGCGATGTTGTGCAACCGGATGGGGGAATGTCACTGGCATGGTTATCCCTGTTGGGCCAGTGTAACAGCCCTTGGTAACATTTTATGTGGCCCAAAACTACAAGCACGATTGTATGTTTCATTCCACAACAGTAGTAGTAGTGCAGAACAAGAAAGCATTTCTCTTCAATTTAAACTCTTCTGTTATGTATTTTATAACACTGAAACGTAGAGCTGGTGTCAAAGAATGTAAAAACCACCACAGAAATTTTTGATGATCTATAAACCACCTGAAAAAGGACCGTACCAACATGAACCAAAATAATTTCAAGAGATTAATAACCAGTGGGGGACTGGCTGTTGGGAGCGCTGACAGTCAGTCTGTTGGCCTGAGAGTTGGTTTGGCCTTGAACTTGAGCAGCAATTTTACAAAAACAATCATTTGGTACAAGATGCACATTAGATGCAGTTCTGTCACTCTCACCTATACACTGTATGATCTTGCCACAGGATCCATGGCACGCAGGTGTGCACCTTTGTTTCGACAGGCAAGCCTGTCTATGTTAGACAAGTCACCTAGTGTATTGTTAAAGGAAAGGCTGGATAGACATGGCGAGACTACAAAAACAGATAAATACATGTACAGGGACCAGATTATTCAGAAATTCTAGCATAAACAAAACTTTCAGAATTCAGCCAAAGATAGGCTACTTAGTCACAATTTTTAAAATTTGTAATAATTATAATTTTCATATACAAATATAGTGGAGAAATGTCAGACTTCTGAAATATGTGTTAGTAGAACATATACTAGACTAAAATATCTATATATGTTCTTTTTCTGTATAGTTTGTACAGAACAGTACAGAATACAAACACAGAATACAAACACTCGCACCATATTTCTTTTTAAAGACATGCCTCAAAGGGTAAATCATCACTTTTCCTGGTGACCCCATTTTGCATAAAAATATTTCTATTTTCATGGCTCTGGTCACCTTGAGGATAAGAAGAGGTTCCATCCGTAAGGCATGAGGGGTCACTAAGTGTTATGTGAGCTTATAAGTTGTTGTCACCAGATATAAATCCAATTGACACACAGAAAACCAGCAACTTCTTATGACATGTTTTTGTCACCAGTCTCTATTGAAATGAGAGTAGAATAAGTCTCAGTTGGCAAGAAGTCAAAAAAGTTCATTTCCCAAAACTGATTTAGCTATTATAGTTTTTTTCAGTGTATTTGGACCATTAATTGCTTCTACTGAATTTTTAACATTATTTGTTTTAAGTACTACACTAAGTATATTGGTGAACTAATATACTTGATCACACAGCGAAAAGCTTTTTTAAAAAACACAGGGGTGGTAGATGTTGTTCATTTACTAAAAATGTGTCGTTTTAGCCCATTGCTAGGTGGTTGCTAGGCAACGTGATAATGTCACAATATATAATGTATAGTTCAACTTTTATGGACATAGAGAAGGTCTTATTATTGTGAAATAAAAATGATAGAATGGATTTCTAAGGTATTATAGGTGCATAAATGCACAAACAGGTCACTTTAGCCTGTTGCTAGGAGGCTGCCAAGCCAAGTCATAACATCCGTTATAGCTAAGAACCTCCAGGGGTGTAAGATGTTTGTGTGGTTACTTTCGATGCTTAATTCCTAATGGTTTAGGGGGAGTTCATGGACAAAGAAACAAACAATTCTGGTCTAGATTGAGGAGGAGAAGGTCATAGAGAATAAAGAGTTTACAGTAAAGTTTGGTTTATATTACTTGTGTAATGTTATTGGAAGGTGAGGGTACTGAAAGTGTGGAGAATAATTGCTAAAGATGTTTTATATTCTTCCTTGTGTTTGCCATATAACATGTTGTCATTTTACAATAAGATTTGGCTGCCT